>NC_026657.2:33409395-34654059 GCF_000004075.3 Cucumis sativus
TAGATGGTTTAGGGATGCGAGAGATATTTTCGATATGAATAATTATGAAAGTTAGGTGGGAGAACTTTAACAAATTATCTAGAAAGTGATTGTAAGTGCAAGGGTTTGACAGCAAAGTGAGAACTGCTTGGTATTAATTTGATTGTGTAAGCTATAGATTATGTCTAGGTCTATTGTGGTCTATAGTAAATAAGTTGATTTATTTTGCTATATTTTTAAATATTTCAATTGATTTTAGGAAAAAAAAATAAAAGATCCTTCTTTTCAGAGAGATTAGAAAGACAAAGTTTATAGAGAGAAAAGCAGATGGATGGGTGAAATTGAAAGAGAACATGTTTTTTGTTTGTTTTTATAAATCTACGTATAATTCCAGAATAAAAAACTAAAAAGCTAGGGATCATTGTTTTGGTGTTTAAATCTAATGTTCAGTTTGAACGGTAGACGGAAGTGATTTTCATATGTCAACTGTCATAGAATTGTACTATCAACTGGATGCTCCCCACTCCGCACATTGTAAAAGAAAAATTACATTTATCATTGTCACAACCACATTTCTGTAAGTGATTTTTTAAAGTGATAGTTATTCATTTGCAGGTTAGAATTTTCAATAGATACCTTTAAGAATTTGGTTAAAAGAAGTATACTAGAATCTAAAAGTATTTTACTAGTTCTCTGTATCTTGTCTACCCTCTTAAAGTTCACAAAATAATACCACAACTTCCATTAATTAGATGGAGGGAGTAATTACAAAAGCAGATGCGAGCTCCATAATAAACCCAACTCCACCAGTGTCTCCTTCCAAAAATCATTAGACAAACTTTGATATCACTCTATTCCACACTCCCAAAAATCACTTCGACTACTTTTTTTGTTGTTGGTAATTGTGTAGATCAAACAGAATCTGACCATAAGATGTCCATCTGAAGAGAATGTTCTTCTTCCATTCCTAGTTTTGTTTCCTTTTTTTGATAGATACTTGTAATAATCTTTCGATAAACTATTGTTTAAAGTTTATCTTTCAATGATTTCCTCCCAAGGCATCTCCAACTAAGTTGTTCACAACTCATTTGCATCAGGACCTTTTGCTAAGTCACCCTTTCCATGGGAAATTAATTCCACAAAGTGAAAACTTACTCAAGGCTGGTGGCTAGTTTTAAGACTAGATTATTTTATAGATCTCAATGGTTGTGAATACATTGTCCATTGCCTTTTCAATCTTGTAGACAGGGAGGGACAACTTTAATGCCTGTGATCTTCTTTAGTTAAATATATTACTGATTTATTTCTCCATGGAACTGTACTACAATTTTCCAGCAATTGCTTTATCTAAAAAATTATGCCTCTTATTCTTTTCATCTTTTTTCCTTCAATTTTCTTTACCAGGAAAAAATTCGAGTTGCTCTTTATGTTCACAAGGCAGCATTACAGTTTATCGATGGTAATGGCTTATGCTTACTCTCAATCCTTTGATTTTGTATCACAGTTAAGTTTTTATCCCTTTCTTTATGTATGTTGTATTCTTGTGCAGTCGTGAATCGGGATGAGTACCATCTGTCAGATGAGGCTAGGAATGTTGGCTTTAGTATCCATCCAGATGAGCTTGCATCCATTGTCCGTAGCCATGATTACAAGGCATTGAAATTTTATGGTGGTGTGGAAGGACTTTCAAGGAAAGTTTCTGTCTCACTAGATGCAGGTGTCAGTGAAAAGGATACGTCCAAGAGACAAGAGATTTATGGTTATAATCGTTACACAGAGAAACCTTCCAGACCGTTTTGGATGTTTGTCTGGGAAGCATTACACGACGTGACATTAATCATCCTAATATTTTGTGCACTAATTTCTTTAGGCGTTGGAATTGCCACAGAAGGATGGCCGAAGGGAACCTATGATGGTTTAGGAATTCTACTCAGTATACTATTGGTCGTCTTGGTTACTTCTATTAGTGATTACAAGCAGTCTTTGCAATTTAAGGATCTTGACAAGGAGAAGAAAAAAATTTATGTTGATGTCACTAGGGATGGGCTGAGGAAAAAAGTTTTGATTTACGACTTGGTTGTTGGAGACATTGTTCATCTATCCATTGGAGATCAGGTTCCCGCTGATGGGGTTTTCATATCAGGATATAGTCTACTAATTGATGAATCCAGCTTATCAGGTGAGAGTGAACCAGTGAAAAAAGATGAAGAGAAACCATTTCTTCTATCAGGAACCAAAGTGCAAGATGGATCTGGAAAGATGATGGTAACAACAGTTGGTATGAAAACTGAATGGGGAAAGTTGATGGAAACTCTCAGTGAGGGAGGAGAAGATGAGACTCCATTGCAGGTGAAGCTGAATGGTGTAGCAACTCTTATTGGTAAAATTGGATTGACTTTTGCTGTATTGACATTCCTGGTGATGACAGGAAGGTTTCTTGGGGAAAAAGCTGCTCACCGTCAATTTACAAAGTGGACTTCAAGTGATGCACTAAAACTCTTAGATTTCTTTGCTGTTGCAGTTACCATAATAGTTGTTGCAGTTCCTGAGGGTTTACCACTGGCAGTGACATTAAGCCTTGCCTTTGCTATGAAGAAACTGATGGATGAAAGAGCACTAGTTAGGCATCTGTCTGCATGTGAAACAATGGGTTCAACCACTTGCATTTGCACAGATAAAACCGGGACATTAACCACAAACCATATGATAGTTAGCCGTGCATGGGTATGTGAAAATTTTATGGAGAATAAAGACCATGGAAGTGTAGACAAATTGAAATCAGAGATCTCTGAAGACGTTTTAGGCATATTATTGCAGTCCATATTTCAAAATACTAGCTGCGAAGTGACTAAAGATAAGGATGGGAAGAACTCAATCGTTGGTGGAACACCAACAGAATCAGCACTATTAGAGTTTGGCATCCATTTGGGTGGGGATTTTCGTGCCCAACGTACAGAATATAAGATACTTCAAGTAGAGCCTTTCAATTCTGTTAGGAAGAAGATGTCTGTACTTGTAGCGCTTCCTAATGGTGGGGTCAGAGCTTTTGTCAAAGGTGCATCTGAAATAATACTAAGTATGTGTGACACATATATAGATTCCAATGGAGAATCTATTGATTTAAAAGAAGAGAAGGTAAATAATGCTACAAATGTTATCAATAGTTTTGCCAATGAAGCTTTGAGGACACTTTGCTTGGCCTTCAAAGATATAGGGGACTCTAGCGGTAAAACTATTCCAGATGATGGATATACATTAGTTGCAATTGTTGGGATCAAGGATCCTGTACGCCCAGGTGTCAAGGAAGCCGTTAAATCTTGCTTAGCTGCTGGAATAACTGTGCGTATGGTCACTGGTGACAATATTAATACAGCGAAGGCTATTGCTAAAGAATGTGGTATACTAACTGATGATGGTTTAGCTATAGAAGGACCAAACTTCCGTAATTTATCTCCAGAACAGATGAAGCAAATTTTACCAGAAGTCCAGGTTTACTCTCTCAAGCTTGAATTTAGTTATATCTGTTTTCTCTTGTAATATGGTTGTGTATTTTATCTAAATTGCTATGGATATAGGTGATGGCTCGATCCTTGCCACTGGACAAATACACGTTGGTTAACAATTTGCGGAGTATGGGCGAGGTCGTTGCAGTGACTGGAGATGGGACAAATGATGCTCCAGCATTGCATGAGTCAGATATTGGACTAGCTATGGGAATTGCTGGGACTGAGGTCTGTACATGAGCTAAGTAAATAGTAGTGGTATAATTGCTTGCTACTGGCTGGAATACAGGGTTCTATTTGTGATTGTGAATGAACTCATTTTAGATTCCCTTTTTCTTTTCTGCCTCTGTTATATGCTTATTGTGCTTGCATAATTAATTTTCAGGTAGAAAAAAATCAGAACGAAACATTCTTTTCAGTTCTGTGTTCAGATTTTTTTTTAAAGCAACTTAATTCAACTTTTCAAACTACCGAAAACAGAATTTTCTACTAGTTTACCTCGCAAGAATTTCTACTTCAAAGACATGGTATTTGTATCAAAGCTGATTTGAACTCATACTGCAGCATCTCTGTCTCCAGACTCCATCTAAATTTAGTCTATTACCTTTGTTGGGGCTGATGAAGTGGGGACGAACATTCCTTAAGCCTTGTATTGAAGATTGATTGACTTGATAACTGAACTTTATCATGTTGATTTAAAATAGAACCACAACTACTAGTGATTGCTGATATCTTTATAATCACCCGGTGATTGGTTGAAGGAGATTAACGAAGAGAATTGTTATCATTATTATGCTCTTTGGTTAATGTTACTATTTGTTTCATATGGTTTCATTGGATGACTTACAGGTGGCCAAAGAAAATGCCGATGTCATCATAATGGATGACAATTTTTCAACAATTGTAAATGTTGCGAGATGGGGGCGTGCGGTGTACATTAACATACAAAAGTTTGTTCAGTTTCAGCTAACCGTTAACATTGTTGCTCTAGTGATCAATTTTGTTTCTGCTTGCCTCTCAGGTGTATTCATCAACGAAGTTGCTCCTTTATGTAAAACCATTTGAAAACGACTAAAGTTGATGAATTCTTTGTGTCCTACCCAACTTTCAGGATCTGCTCCTCTTACGGCTGTACAGTTGCTTTGGGTGAACTTGATTATGGATACTCTTGGTGCTTTGGCACTGGCCACAGAGCCTCCAAATGATGGACTTATGCAGAGACCTCCAATTCCGAAGGGGGTTAACTTTATTACCAAAGCCATGTGGAGGAACATTTTTGGTCAGAGTATATATCAACTTGCTGTTCTTGCTATTCTTAATTTTGGGGGAAAGCAACTTCTTGGACTTGATGGATCTGATTCCACCATAGTTCTAAACACTTTGATTTTCAACTCATTTGTGTTCTGCCAGGTATGCTTATGCCCAACTCACACTGTCCATCAAAATTGCCTCATGCTTAATTTTCAAATACTTCGGTCACTCATTTGATTGAAGAAAATCTGTCATAGGTAGAAACAGAAAAACAAGATAGAACATAATAAAATTGATAACACAAAAATTAACGTGGAAAAACTCTAAACTGAAGAAAAACCACATATTAGGAAAATTCCACTGTGTTGGAATTTTTAACAATCAAACAAGAATCTCCTCGACATTTTTTCCAAAGCATTTGCCATGCTTACACCCTTTTCCCCACTCTCAAACTAGAGAAGACAAAAAGAATTTCAATAGGGTTCCACATGCTCAAGCTTAATGTGTATCTATTTTGGACTATTTGAAACCAAAGTCACAAGCTCCTTTTATAGGTGCCGATCACTTAAACTTCTCTTATGTGAGACAATTGTACTTTTAATATTTTGTCCAGACTAACACTTTGGTACTTAAGGATACAAAAAAGAAATTTAAATAGAGTTAGCACATCCAAATTTAAAGTGTTTCTAAATGGGACGATTGGAAACCAAAGTCATAGACTCCTTTTATAGTGTACTTAGAGTCCATCACTTTCTTAAACTTTTCTAACGTGCGACAATTGAACTTCTAATATTTTGTCAAAATTCAACAAATTTTACATGTTGGATGGTTGTTATTTGCAGGTTTTCAACGAAATTAACAGCCGTGAGATAGAAAAGATCAACATATTCCGAGGGATGTTCAGCAGCTGGATATTTTTGGGAGTAATGGTGTCCACAGTGGGGTTTCAAATAATAATTATAGAATTTCTGGGAGCTTTTGCAAGCACTGTACCACTGAGCCGGGAACTGTGGGGACTGAGTGTGCTGATTGGATTTGTGAGCATGCCAGTTGCAGTTGTGTTGAAGCTCATCCCTGTTAGTAAAGAAGAAGCATTCACAGCTCATCATGATGGCTATGAACCAATCCCTTCTGGCCTAGAGCAGGCTTGAAATTCAGAGCTCTAAAACCACCAAGCAAGGCATCTGAATTTCTATTGGGGATCATAAAGAATGAACTTTGTTTAAGCTTGAGGTGTGAGTGTGATCACAAATTTTTGTCTCATTAACAAAAGAACGTTGTTAATTATTACCATTTCTCTTTCTTAACAACTGAAAAATAAAACAAAATGTTTCTTCTTTACCTTTTTGGTGCCTTTTTGTTATTGTTGACAAGAGCACCTTAAGAAGGTAAGTAATGCAATGCAAGACCAATTGAGCTGTACTATATGTGTAGAAAAATTATCCCTCCAACATTATTTTGAGTGGAAATTTACTTTCATAATTTAAATTCTTAATGGCCTAAATATGTGTTTTTTTCTTCCAATTCCGTCCACTTCAAATATCTAGGAGCTATTGTCACAAAACATAGAAATGGATATGTGATCAAGAGAACCCACATGCGATTGTTTCTCTATGGCAAATGGTTTGTTTTGTCTTGGCGAGTGTGTTGGGTGTCAGAGACGTCACCTATGTCTTTGAATTGATGGAACGACCATTTTAAGCAGTCATAAGTAGAGTTTTAAACTTGGTGATATGTGGAGTTTTCAAATTCTTTTATATGATTTTGAAGACATCTTAATTGCATTAGTTGTATCAAGTGATATTCTAAATGGAAAATATAACAATTAATTTGTTCTATTTTCAAAATTTTGAGACGATTTTGATAGCCTATACTAAATGTTCTATATGATCTCAAACTCAAAGAATGTAGAGTGGCAACAATATGTTTTATTTTTACTCGCATGCTTTTTATTAAAACTACCACAATATGTTTTATCTTAACTTACTAAAAAAAAAAAACACCCGAGACGGAATTGCTTCAAAATAAAATTTTGAACTTCTATGATTAAGCCACTAAAAATAAAGTAAATTTTATTGGTATAGATACTTTCAATACTTTTAAGCATTTTCTTAACAATGCTTACAGTGTCTTATGATCTCTCATTTCAACGTGATTTTGTTTCACTATTAAATCATTTCTTTGTGTAAGTGGTTCATCCTTAAATGACATCATGTTGATAGGTACTCCGCTTTGATTTCATTTATAATGTGTCGAGTCTAGGCCCATGATTTGATAGGATTTATAGTTCAGATTCGACACTCTTCTTTGACATTTTCCTACTTCCCATTTGACTAGGTTATTTCACTTTACTTATCCCAAATAGCTTACAAGAACAAAAACTATCCTTGCATACCAACAAAGACCCTCTAAACAGATTTTGTCCTCGTTCACATATTTCATAGAAAAATTACAATATTACACAACACAGAATTACATTTGAGACAAATCACTTCATTTTTTGAGTTAAAACTAAAAATTATTATGAATATTTGTGAGCAAAGTATGCAACTTCTCTTGGTTTAGGGTTTCCATTTGAAAGTAGTTCAAACATTATAACTTAGTTTTTTAAAAATAAAGAAAAAAAATTTTGAAAAGTGAGATGGGGTTTCCATTCCATGCAACATACAGCTCTCTACAGAGATCAATCAAATCTGAACTATATATTCTTCTTGGTGGGGTGATGAAAACTCAGCTTACTTTATAATGAACAAGGGACAATATCTTCTACAAAAGATAACGTGGAACACAAATGAATAGAACAAAAAGAATTATTACTCAACCATCTTTCCTATGATTCTACTAGACAATCTCCAACTCCTCTTCATATTTTTCAGATCATCACAAAATAACAACGTGTCATCTTCATGGTGATGGCTCCATACCTTGCCTTTTCCATACACATTCGATTATCTATACCTCCGCTTCGCTTCTCCATAAGCAACAACTCCGAGGACTGTTATCGTGTAACCACCAATACCGATGACTGTGACGGGGTTTCTAAACAGAAGAATAGAGATAACAACGGCGACTGCTCCTTTTGCATTCCCCAACACCTGATAAAAAAAGGTATTTTTTAAGGAGACTATGAGAATGAACCATTGCTAAAAGTTCACAAAGACTTCTTTTTTATTTTCCCCTCTCTTACCAAACAGTACATAGACAATATTTTAAACATTACACATCTCTTTGAGAAAGCATTAATTTCAATCTATGAAATATGTTTCGAAATTATGGCAAACCCAAATAATTGTGTATCAAATGTGAGGACTCACATCGAACAACCCACTTAAAACACTAGCCTAGCTAGAGGTTTCCTTATTGACTCTTCTTGTTGGGATCCTATAATCTTCAGAGAACCGACAGAGCTCCCAAGGGGAAAACTTTTTATATGAGGAGGGCACCTCACTATTATACAAGTTATCCTCTCCAATCTCTTCATCTATGGTTTCTCTCCTCATGGCCACTAATGCACCGAAGAAGCTTTCTAGATAATTTCTAGGGGAAGGGATAAAAAAAAACCATATGAGTTAATGAAACCAGCTTAGTAGCGAGCACGCCCACTCCAGCAAAATGAGTGATCATCCTTCATTTTCCACACGTTCCTAATGGTCTGAAAGTAATGTTCTGTGAGAACCACAACTATTTGAACAGGTCCAATTTTTTCTGCCAAAATTTCCTATGCACAGACCACCATCCACAACGAGTATCAACACTGCACTCCCATTTTCTAAATGAGAGTATGAGATTCACCTCCCTTCCTCGACCTTGGAGTCTTGAATTTTTCAATTTCACCTTTATCCTAGAAATCTTGAGAATAGATGAACTCGCCTTTTGGAATCTTGGAATCCCTATACTACAAATGATTTCCTGTTTTTGGATTCTTAGGTTCCTAAACATCTTCCCATACCACTTTCCAGCTTCAGTTTGAGGAACTTTGGTTTTATCATAAATATAATACTCTCCCACCTTTCTTCAATAACCTCTAACCATCGACCTCCCAGAGTGCACATAAGCTGAATTCATTCTGCATTTCTATGAAAAAGAGTTTTTGATAGAAAAGCAAAACAAAGAAGAGGTGGCATCCCAAGGTTTTACTGAATGTAGTAAAGGCTCTTCTACAAAACCATGCTCCTTCTTGTGCCCTTCTGTCAACATTCAAAAAAAGCTTCTATGCTGACTCTTTGATAACCACTTTTATTGAGAAGAAGAAAGAAAAAAGGAAAACAAGAGCATTTTCACAAAAGAAAAAAACAGTAAGCCCAGAAAAAAAGGAATTCTCCCTAAAGAAAGGGTGTCCAATCGATCCAAATAAAACCTAAAGGATAATTAAGTGAGAAATTTACAATGAAATCCAAAGATAAATATAGGACGTAGCAAGAGACCAAACTTCCAAAAAAGTTTCTACATTCTTCCACTCCAAAGTTCATGACCGAGTTTTCTATCTCGTTAGAAATTTTAGCTTACATGTTTTATCTGAATCAATAGGGACAGGATTGGACGCCTTACAGCCACTATTGATTGGACTGTTGGCAACGACACTTTTGAGTGCCTCTTTATAAGTCTAATCATGAATAATCTACTAAAGTTTATATGAATGTTGTATACAGAATATCAAATATCTTAAAATAACCCCCGAAGAGGTAACTTCTTTGAAAAGAATACGACAAGAAGTACTGGATTATTTTCTTTTCTTGATTGGGTAGGATCTATAACAAAGTGAGATCCACTTTTGGCTATTGTACATATATTTGAGGCAACGTCATAATTTTCCAAAGCAAGAAAAGATCAATTGCTTTGCAAAGCAAACGTGAAGGAATGTCATCAGCATGAGTTCTAATAGGTTTGAAGGTTCCTACAGAGAATACCATAAAATGGTGTGTGAAAACTATGCTACATCAAGCTTTGCCAGGAATTCTGTCCACCACACAAAGCAAGTTGAGACTGGCAGACGTTTATCAAAGAAAAAGTTGCCAAAGGGGTAATCTCACTCATCTAAACTCTTCTAAGTCTGTAACCTTTGGTAATTCCACCAAAGCTCTTTCCAAATAGGAAGTGAAGATAAAAACAGCATTGTTATCAAATAGAAGCCATACAAAAACAAAATTTTGTCCAAAACTTTCCAAAGATGTTCAGAAAGGATGAACTTTTGGTTTCGAGTTATTGAAGCTCTATCTTGTCCAGGTTTCGATGAACTTTTGTCTGCTTAAAAATTTGTAGAAGATCCATCCATAACCCTCAAACTTATGGTAGGACTGATGCAATGAAAACGAAGTAATATGGGCTTGTGGCAGTAATATCCTAGAGCCATTTAACAAGAGAAAAAGATCAAGAACTATCTTACTTGGAGTGTCAGAGCACTGGTGTGTTTAGTAACCAAAAAATTCAACAGGTTTGCTGAATAAGCCATGACTGAATTCAATAATAGAAGAAGCCACATGAATTTATGGTCCCTCCCAAGTGCTAAGGTAACATCCCAAACATTTGGTTCCATAACAAGTGCTACAGGTAACAAGGCTAGAACTGCAATTGGGGACATATACAGCAGCAAATTCATTGAGTTCAACTTTTCCCTGCCAACAATCAACAGACAGAAGCATATAGTTTTGTCACTCAGAGGGTGAAGATATAGCTAAATGAACTGACGAAGTACCAAAGAAGGAACAGAATCTTTATGATGCAACAGAAGCAAACCTCCATAAGGATAGAGGAAATAGACCCTTTGGAACTGGGCTTTGTTATACATAGAGAAAATTTTATCCAATCCTAATTAGCAATTTATAGCATTTAAGTGATAATTATGCACACACAACATTAAAATGATAAACAAGCAAACAACTGAAGGTAACATAATGGTCGCATCAATTGCACATCAGTGTATCACATTTTTTCATTTTTTTTTATTCATGAGTCAATTCCATGCAAACTTGAGTTTTCCACATTAACATGCTCCTCAAGAAAAATGTAGCATCAATCTAATTTAATTACCAAATGTGGGATGATTCTTCAAAGATTTGAATTTTTAGATGTTATTTCTATGAATTAGGCAATAGCTTGACAATATAAAATGTATTGAGAGGGAAAAGCAAGGTAGTTTCACTTTCTGACAACAAGAATTACCCTTCAGAAGACAATAAGATACCCTGAAGAACAGACTTGAACGCCCTTGCAGCAGTCGCACTTATGCACATAATAAATCCAAACAAGTGAAAACCCGGCTCACCCTGCCATCACCCATAGGAAGTCAAAATCTTACTGACTCCATAGAGAAAATATAACACAAATACATTATAATAATAAAACCACGTTAAAAAAAAGCAATTTACACAATGTAGGAACAGTGTTCTGAATAAAATACTCTCGATGCGAACTACTGCATTCAAACAGGCACAGGCTTTGCCTCAGGAATCTGCTAATTTGAAGGCTGATCCTCTATTTTTTTCTAATAAATCCCCTAAACTATCCTCCTTAAAGTCACAAACACAATCAGCAGGCTACATTTGTTTTGCCATTGCACTCCAGCAGGCTATATTTGTTTTTTTTTTTTTGAGGTTACTTACGCCTGCCCTGATATACGTTAACTTTGATCTGTTTATAACCAATGATCCATAAATGGCCTATTTGAAAGTGGAAGACAATATCATAGCTTGAACCAATCAATATTACTAATGGTATTTAAGATCTGGGATCCCATTCCTAAATATTGAAATTCTAAAGCTTTGCATCCAGCATTATTCCAGATCTGGCCTGTTAAATTCGAAGCTAATCCTAAGGAACCTTATTTTCTTTTACTATATACAACCAAAAGATGCAAAAAATAGATAACAACAAAAGAGAATTAAAAGTGATCCAACAAAAACTCAAACATACCCCACTGGCGATGACAACCCCAGCAACAACAGGGATAAGAGCAGCGTAAGTGACCCAAGCCTCCCTCTTAAGCGTCATCAAATAAGCAAAGAGAGCGGTGAAAAACGGCGTCGTCGCACCGACCGCTTGGTTGAAGGAGACAGCAAGATACCGAAGGGAAACATTGCCACCGACGACAGAGGCACAAAAAACCAAGCCAAGCGTAGCGATTTTAAAGAATTGGGACCTCGACTTGAGCATCTGGATAGGCACAATCTTGAAAACAACAATGGAGAAGTAGCTGAGAATGGCACAGGCGGACATATGACACATTGTGAGGAAGATTGGGAATCTGAAGCCATAGTTGGAGAGCAAAAACTTGTTCAAAAGAAGAACACCAATGTTGGATGAATACCAAAAAATTACAAGGGACAATATGAAAAAGGTTTGCTTATTGGAGGCCATATTGAATTGGGCTTTCTTCGAATTTCAAATTTGGTTATGGATTATGGTTCAAAGGGTGGGTGGATTTGGAAAGGAAGCTCTCATCTGAGCTACAATGGCATCAAATGGCATTTCCCTTTTGGGATCTCTAAGGGATGGAATGGGAAAAGAAAAGAAAAGAAAAAGGGTAATCTCTAATCTCTACGGAATCGTTGCGAGCGATTATTGGGGAAGTTTTGCTGGTAATGAAAAAAACTGAAAACAGAGAAAATTTCTGTAGTCTGTTTGTCCGACATGTGTCAAAGTAAAAGAAAAAATTGGTATCATTCCATTCATGAAGACGAATGATGAAATGACATAACGAAATTTGTGTAATTTTATAATAACAATGTAGCAATCGTTGCTTGTGATCTTCATTAAATACAAAATACTGATTGATCTGAGAGGAAGAACAACTCCATTTCTGTCGGTGGAGAAATATGCTTCCTTTCCTTAGAGATCATATATCATAGGATGAATGTATAATTGCACTATGAACTACGAGTTTTATTAAAAACAATACTTAATATACTCTTTTTTTGGTTTGGAGAGATGATTATACAAATTTAATGCCCTCCAAAAGTTGATTTGCTTTATGCCACACTTCAACTAGTTCAAGTTCACAAATAATTCAAAATTTTAACATTTCAGCAGTAGAATAAAAGTATGGAAGTAGAAAAATTTTTCTATCTATTCATCGCTGTTTTGAATGATAGTAAAATTTCCAATTCGAATGATTTGTTATTTTATAAGAATGTTTTCGCAATTTCTGACTAATCCAAAGTTTATCCTTTTAAAACATCACATCAAACCAAAACTTAGGATAAAATAAAACAAAACAAATGAAGATGACAATAACAACATTGATATATAATAAAAAGGTTTATTAAAATGATTAAAATTAATTTTTTTTATTTTATTAAAAAAGACGCCCTTCAATCAGTAGCAAGTAGGTTTATCCAAATATAGGTCAGGACGTTCTTGATACTTTTATCATCTCCCATATAATATATCATTAAGCAGGAAGGGAGTCTAAAGATGAGTTAAAGGAGCTTGTTAACAATATAGGGTGGCTACTATAACTCCGTTTTAGTAAAAGGGAGCAAAAAGTAGTTTTTTACTTCAAAACTAAAACATAGGTTGTTATTAGTTATACTTCCTTCTAGATCTAGAGATATATCACTTCAATTAATCTTTGATATCTAAGTTGAACTCTCCAATTTACCAATTGAGAGACAATGTCAGGGTAAAGGTAAACCATGGGAAAAAGTCTCCCCTTCTGTAGAACTATTTTTGGTATTGACCCATCATCCAAAGAGTTGTTTTCAACACTATGCATATAGTATATACATTGTTTCTCAAAAGATAGACAAATAGTCATTTAAAAGCACCACTCCCGACGAGTAATTGGCATAGGAAAGCTCACCTTCCAGGCTTCCAACCTAGATAATCTATCCCTCATCGTTAACTGTTGCCATTGCATCCTTCCCCAGGTTTAATATTATTTTTAGCATGTTCCAAATAACATTTGCAGGTATCTTTTATATGATAATAGGTGCCCTTTGCTTAAAAACAAAAGTGTCTGTTTCATTAAGCTCACATATGCTGGAAGAATATTCCAAAGTGTCAAATGCAACTAAAAGAATATAGTTGCGAAAGAGGATGAGGCTCTCTTCTAGTTTTTTGTCCTTACAACAAAAACAGCATTATGGTGAAAGAAACTTTAATTTCAGTTACTAAAAGGAAAATAGAAAACAAAGAAGGAGAAAGCTCTGTGGAAGCGAGTAGTAGGAGATGATCACACAAAAGTACTTCTTCAATGGAAAACTGATCACACTACTCTCCATCTCCTTCACCTACATAATAATTACTTGCCCGATCGTCCCGGTCACAGGCAGCATTCTCCGGTTCCGGTCGGGCTCTCCGAGCTTCAACATCGCTCTCTTTGCAGACCTGCATTTTGGGGAGGATGCTTGGACTGATTGGGGTCCTCTTCAAGATGCCAATTCCTCTCGTCTCATTTCCACTGTCCTCTCCCATGAGAACCCAGGTTCCTTTTTTCAATCTCACTTTCAATTTCATTCAAACTCGACTAACCCCGTTCTTTTTTTGAGTGAGCTAAGGAATCGTATCTCTAATTTCTAAGATCAATAGTTACAAAATATCCCTTTTAAAACACACGTTTAGTTTTAAATTGTTTGGAACAAAGACAAAATTTTCCCCCAGTTGTTTAGATTTTTTGAGTTTTATGGGAGATTTGTTCGATCACAACTTGAGCTACACATATCTTAGCGTCAATAAGAAAAAGTCGCACCAATAAAGTCTGCACGATAATTTTAAAGAATAGATTATATACTCTGAGTTTAGCTAGAAAATCTTCAACAAGTGTTTATATACGTATCATATATACATGCATTTTATTACAGCTTGGGTTGAAAATAACAAGGTATATTAGTTAATAATAATAATAGTTGCAGGAATAAAAATCTAATTAGCTCTTCAAAATTTGACAGTTGAATGGGTTTGGAACTTTTTATTGATTTGAATAATGCATGTATTTGAATTTAGAAAGCAAGTAATAAGTGAAATTGTGATCATATATATATATATATATATACAGATTTGGTTGTATATCTTGGAGATGTGATAACAGCAAACAACTTACCAACATCAAATGCAAGTTTGTTCTGGGATCAGGCAATCTCTCCAACAAAAGCCAAAGGCATTCCATGGGCCACTGTGTTTGGAAATCACGACGACGCGCCGTTTTCATGGCCGATTGACTGGTTTTCTTCCACCGGAATTCCTCCACGACGTTGTCGGGAGGATGTTACATCATGTTCAGGTGAATATATAAATATGCACATATTTTAAATGATGGTTAGAAATATCGCAAAGAAAAGTTTTCATCTTTGTCCAATTGTTTTAACAACACGTCGATTCTATCTCGATTGGACTTGATACAACTTTTAAGTGACACATTCGAACAAAATGACAAAAAAATATCAATTATTCTTCTCCCCTTTTATTCAATATGAGTCCCGATCGTCGTCCTAGTCGATATTCCACCAGAAAAAGTCGGTGATTCAAATTGCTATTATTTATACGCAAAAACTTCACTCTGTATACATTGTTCATATAAAAATTGATGATGTTTAATTTTGTTCAAAATATTATGAAATATTAACTTGTGTCTTATTAATATTTATTTATTAAGGATCAAAAGAAGATGAAGAATGTGAATTTAGAGGTACACAACGTTTGGAGTTGATGAAAAAAGAGAGAGAGAATAGCAAGTTATCACAATCTAGAAATGGTCCAAAGAATCTATGGCCAAGTGTATCCAACTATTACATTCAAATCACTCCATCATCACAACAAGATTTAGAACCACCACCCGTTATAATGAATTTGTATTTCTTAGACTCTGGGGGTGGTTCTTATCCACAAGTCATTTCCAGTGCTCAAGTAGAATGGCTTCGCCAAACAACACAACAACTCAATCCTCATTTTAGGTATGGAATATTAGTGATGATTCTCGACCTCAAACAATGTCATATAGTCTCACATCGGCTAGAATAATTAAGATGTTGTACAAAAGGGTATAGGGCTAGAAACTCTCCTTTCACAGTATGATGTTACTGTACTATGTGTTCTTTTTCCACGTAAACTTTCGTGACTTTTAAAATAAACAATATATAATGTTAAATTTGGGTTGTTTTGGTTGTGATCCAACTATATATAATGCAATGCATGTTTGTGAAGAACAGGGTACCAGAGATTGTATTTTGGCACATACCAAGTGGAGCATATGAGGATGTAGCTCCTTTATCTAATCATTCCATACAGAAGCCTTGCGTTGGTTCAATTAACATGGAGAAAGTTGCTGCTCAACAAGCTGATTTTGGTATCATGAGTCTACTTGAGCAAAGACCTTCTGTCAAGGTAAACAATTTTTTAAAAAGCTTATCTAATTAACTTCTAGAAAAGTAAAATAATGAAGAATATATATGATATGGCATATAATAATATATGTTTGGATGTGGTGTATGTATGTTTGTAGGCAGTGTTTGTAGGACATAACCATGGATTAGATTGGTGCTGCCCTCACAAGACCAAAAATAAACTTTGGCTATGCTTTGCAAGACATAGTGGGTATGGTGGCTATGGCAACTGGCCAAGAGGAGCTAGGATCATCCAAATCACACACCAACCATTCTCTCTCAAATCTTGGATTAGGATGGAGGATGGTCAATTGCATAGTGAAATCATCTTGACTCAATAGATTTTCCTCTCCCATACACTTCATGTGTGTGTTTGTCACGCGAAGAATGACTTTCGACGTTTTAATTTGTCGTATTAAGAATGTGTTTTGTTGTTCACATATATATTAGTTTTGAACCTTTTCATGTACTTCAAAATATTCATATTCCTCCAAAAGTTGCTCTATATTACCCCTAGCATTTCATAAATAATAGAAATCTATTAAAAACTAATGAATAAAAAATAAAATGGACCCTAGTGTGGTTGTGACAATCCAATCTTTTATTATAGGTCACCGTCACATCATTTCAAGTCTTAATTTTCGTTTAAATTTTTTAAAAATTTATATTCATATGACAGTTTTGAAGCATTTATAAAATGTTAATCTAAACATTACAACGTTGGAGAGTATACGTTTTAAATAAATGGCAAAAGTTGGATCGTTTTCTTTTTTTAAATTTTAAATCAAGCAATGTGCACTAGTGCCCTTAGCTCCATAGTCAATCTTTCTTTTCTCCTTTGAATGTGGTCAATAGATTTTCAAGCATTTACAATATATTATACCTTTTTTTTGTTATTAGTTAGAAGATATAACTGGAAATAGGGATTATTGAATGAAAGTTATAAGGTTGTTTTAGCCAAATTATTCACAGTTAGTGTTAATTAGTTTGATTATTTTGATATGAATCAATATAATACTTGATGAGAAACACAGCAGCCAATTTGGAATGGGAATTAAATTATATATCCAATGGTATAAAATAATAATGCAAGAAAAAGCAATTGAATTATAAATTGAATTGGGGTTGTGGGGGGACTCATTTGAATGATAAACATGCAATCAATTGAAACAATGCAAACTCATTGACACCTTTATCTCAAGACATTTTAATATGAGCATCAACAATCCAAATTGAAGATTAATTTAGTGTTCTTTTCCTTAAGACCTTCAATTTTTTTAATAAAATATTTCTAACTCTATTCATTTATTCTCAAACATAAACCTACTAACAAAAGCATAGTTCAACCGGTATAAGATATGAATTATTGACAAATCGACCAAATATTTGAACTCTTATGATTGTTGAAAAAAAAAGTAACGTGAAATTCCAAATGGTTCTACTATAGTACAAGTTTTCATTATTATATAACTTAGATCATGTTACAAAATTAAAGCCGTAAACACTCTTGCTCTCTTATTTACTATTAACAACCTTTTCAAAAAATCAAACCAAATTTTTTTAATAAAACATATTTTGATTTTTAAATTTGGGTTAAAAAAGCAACATTTTTGTTGAAGAAAGACAGAAACCAAGATAAGATAAGAAATAGAGAGAAAATGAATTTAATTTTCATAAAAGAAAGAAATCTAATAGTTTGGAAATGGGTCTCAATAATTAGTATTGATGGTTAATAAATATATTCATATGAAAAAAATTAAATACAATGATTAAATAATGAAACAGCTCAAAAAAAATGGGTACATGAACTTCAATGGTAGCAATCAATCTAAGGTTATAATATTAAAGGGTTGATTTTAAAATTTCTAGGGTTAGGTGTTATTGAAACAGCTCAAAAGCTACTTTGATTATCTCATTCTTATGGGCCACAATTAGGGTTGGTTAATTTAAAAAGGCTCACAATTTCTTTTGGTTTTGATTTTTGAACAAAGTCATCAAACTGTTCACATGGCTCATCATCAATGTATAATTGGGACCAACTTGGTGGCCCTTTCATATGCTAATCCAAGGCCCATCATAGAAAAACTATATTCTATTCTATTATCAAAACATGAAATCTAATGGGAATAATTTAAGAAATATATATATATATATATATATATATAAAGCTTTTTAAAGGAATGAATTGGAGCTTTTGAAGCATGCTTCTTGAATACTTCTAACAAAGAAAAAAACAACTATACATTAATTGTCAAAAGAAGGATTTAAAGTGAGTACCAAAATTGACAAGGTTCATCATGATTGAACTTTTATGTACTTTCAAAGCCTTTTTGGTAGAGGCTTTGAAATTTCCCTCTTAACCCAAGTGGAAAAGGGTAGTTGTTTATGTTTTATAATATTGCATGATTAACTAGTCAAATAACAACGTCACATGTCTATTATTCTATTAAACAAATATCGGTTGATTTGACATGTTGTAACTAGTGATGAAAGAAGAAATTGATACTATTTGTAATGTAACGCTATTTTATGTATTTTGTTACTTATGTTAAATAAAACTATAAGGATTTTTATAGGAGTAGTTAATAGTGTTTAAACAAAGTCTCACTTATTCAATGTTGAAAAGTTAAATTAGCTAGTGATTTGTAGATATAATATTCAAAATTGAAAGTATAAAAAAGTATTTTTATAGGAGTAGTTATATATATATATATATATGAGGAATTGGTTAATCATTTGAATTCACATTGCTTTAAATTTAAAACTTCATGGACCTAAGAATATATTAAAGAAAGAAAATGAAAAGAGTATATAAATATAGATTGACATAAACAAGATTATTTGCAAAAGAGATGAGCCACCTAATGGGACCAAATAAATCATGATGATCATGAAAGATTAGCCTCACATGGCAAAGTTTGGAAAATGGAACCACATATATATGGACTTATTACATTGAAAATAGATGTCAATTAAGTACTTCCACCATAACAGAAAAACACTTTGAACTAGTCCATGGCAGTTGTGAATTTGACAGTTGGGAATGAGAGATAAAGTAGCAAAGAAAGCCCTTTCAACTTCACTCTAATGCACCCTTAATTAACCAAAAACCACCAGGTTTCCCCTTCTTTCTTCACCCTTTTTCCTAATGGTCTACTAGACCCAGTACTGGGATTCTAACATCTGACTTATGAGAAAAGTTACTGATGTCTTGATCATTTAGTTGCTTATGTCGGGTTGGCGTTCGAAATTCATTGATATACTGAAATCGCGAAATCTTATGAGTGATCTCTTTCCTTTTCATGTAGGGATGGTGTTTCATCCATATGGTTGATATGAATTTTTTGCATCTATAATGGCAAAGACAATGTGTTGGCTTGGTTGGGTCAAGAGGTTTTTTAGTTCTGATCATCCCAAAACTAAATCTGAAAAGGTTGGATTCATTAATTAATTTATTTTCTTTGTATTTGCGAATTTGTTTTGGTTTGAGATTAGAATTGTTTTTGGTTCCTTGTTGTTTTAATGTGTAGAAATCTAGAAAGTGGAGATGGGTTACTGAAAGATTCAAGACAAAGAAATGTCCAGTGATTGCACCACCACCACAAAGAACATTGGTTGAAGCAACAGATGAAAGGAGGAGGCAAGCTTTGAGTGTTGCTGCTGCCACAGCAGCTGCTGCCGAGGCTGCTGTTGCTGCTGCTAATGCTGCGGCTGAGGTTGTCCGCCTTACAGTCACTTCAGGCTCCTACTGTCCGTTTTCGAAGAGAGATCGAATCTCGGCTGCCATTAAGATTCAAAGTTATTTCAGGGGATATCTTGTAAGTTCTTTTTTTTGCAATAATTCCCATGTGATTCAACATTGCAAGTGTTTTTACGTTTTGAAAAGTCATTCCAAACTCACTTGTTCTCAATTTTAAATTTGAGGAAGGCAAAGAAGGCATTGAGAGCGCTAAAGGGAATAGTGAAACTACAAGCAATAGTTCGCGGTCGAGCTGTGAGACGTCGAATAGAAGCTGTTTTGAAGCGACCGTTGATAATCGAGGAAAGAAGGAATTCAAAAATGTTAAAGAAAAGAAACCTGATTCCAGAGAAAGGTTGCAACAGTTGTGGGAAGAAGGTGTTCATCCAACCAAAGGAGGAGTTTGAGGAAGATGAGTTAAAGGTATGCAGAAGTAGAAATAACATAAGAAGTATTTCAATCAAAATTAGTAGCTTTATAAAACTATAATTCATAGTACTTAGCGTTAATTAAAAGTTTGATTATTGTAATTTGTCAGCTTGATTTGAGTAATCTGAGAAACTGGGATGGCAGCAGTATGTCTAAAAAGGGCATTGAAGCTTTGCAGTTGAGAAAACAAGAGGCAATAATCAAAAGGGAAAGAATGTTGAAATATTCATTTTCACATAGAGTAAGTTCTCTCATTTCCCTATATTTTAAACAAGTAAGAATATGAATATGCATGCAAGGTAGATTTTGTTCTTTGTGCACTTTAATCAATTACATGAGATCTCTTGCACACACTTTTTTAGTACAAAAAATATAAGAGAACAGTGATTTGAACCTCAATTTAAAAGGAAAGAAGTATACACTATCAATTTATGTTGAAATATGCTTAAGTTGACACCAATAGTGATTTTGAAATAAGTTTAAAATATAAATGTAGTCTCTACGTAGTTTGGAGAAAGTTAGAGTTTATTTTTTTTTATTAAAGTTTATACATAGTCTGGATGGTTTGATAAAATTGTTGCATAGAGACTATTTATGAGTATTTTATCAAACTATAAAAACTAATTTCTAACGATGAACTATAGAGACTAAATTCTAACTTTCTTTGAATCATAAGAACTAAATTTACAATTTAACTTTGAAAGAATCAATAAAAAGATTTCGAGAATGGCAAAAGTTATTTTGGCCATGTCAAAATCACTTCCAAATATGTATTGAAAGCATATATTAGAAGAAAAAAAAAGCTTTAGCTAATAAAGTTAGGACATATATTCTTTAACATTTTCAGAGAAGCTTCAACCAAAACTCAGCCATTCACAACATATCCCAATTCCCAAAAGCTTAAGCTGAAGCAGAAATTTACGCGAACACTCAAAATGACACAAAACTTATGTTTGGAACATGTGCTTTTGCTGTTTTTGCAGGAAGGAAGAAACATCCAAATGGCAGATGAAAGTCCCAGAAGAAGTTTAAGGCCAAGTGTGCACATAAATTTAGTGAGTGATCATCAAGAAATGTATGGGAAAAAAATTGGAAACTATGTGAATATGAGCTCAGGATATTCATTCCCCAGAAGATCCTTCTGCCATTTAAAACAAAACTCATCAATTGGTGGTGGAGATGACAATAGTCCTTCCATGGCAACAAGCTGTTCCTCTTTTTTTCCAACATATATGGCTGTCACAGAGTCAGCTAAGGCTAAGACAAGATCAATCAGTACTCCTAGGCAAAGGCTTCCATTTCTTAATGATGTCTCTTTTTGGTCATCATATGATGGAGATTTTGTTAGGAGTATCTCTAACCATGTTTGAGAATTGCTCTCTCTCAAATTTACAATTTTTTGTGCTATTCATATTTTTGTGCTTCTGTGTGGGTGTGTGTGTTTTTCTTGTGGAGTTACTTTGATCTCATAGATGAAAGATTTGATTATGTTTATTCAAAAAATTCGAGGTGGGTTTTGTTGATGTTGAAAATGAATCAATTATTAAATTTGTAAAGTATGAAAGAAAATAATTCAAGGGTCTTGAAAAAATTAGAAAAGTTAAGGCTCGATGTGGTTATGAAGATGAGATAAGTGAAAGTAGTAAAGAATAGTGGTGATAGAGCATTCTTAGGTTAAGACAAATTCACTAACACCACTTTCATTTACTCATGATAAATGTGCAAGTTACTTTTTTTTTTTTTTTTCCTTTTTGGATTTGTTCTATTGCAAGTAGTAAATATCCAATTTGGGTTTTTAAAAATGTAATTGAGTAGCTAATAGATTAATTCATTTAGTTATATTTGGAAAAAAAAAAAAAAAAGATTACAGGTAGCTATTTCCAAAATGGCCAACAATTTGAGCCATTTGTTCAATTCTCACTTAAATTTGAGCACTTGGGAAACTATATATATACTTAAATTGGGCCTGAAGTCAGATAAGGCTCGCAGACATATGGAGACAAGCCCAAAGCTAACATCACTTCCAGATTGTGCCAATTGGCCTACTTTTATGCTTTTCAAATTAATCTTTTAGTTGAAGATTCAACTTCAGATTTGAGAAAGGAAAGAACATGAAGATCTATTGGGGAAATCAGCTATTCATTTATTATGCTTTAGGCCTTACAGTTAAGGTCACTTGGACAATCTTTCTTCACGTGGGTAAAGAAATTTTACTAAAATGTTGCTTTCATTCGTATTAACTACACATGTGCATGACTGATCTAGAGGTTAAAGTGTTCTTTGACTTTTGGTGTTTTTTTGGGCATACTTTGTCGGATATCTATACTTCATTGTAAAATTAAATATGATTGTTTGACTCATATCATCGATACACGTTAGACTTGTTAAAGGTGTTATTAGAATTTTTGCTCTTCAACTTAAGATTTTTGGTCAATTGGTATCAGTAGTTCATGAGGTCATTTGTTCAAGTTTCTATATATATTGATTTTCACTTTTCAACTCAAACTTTTTGTTAGCAACTCAAGTACATATACTTCAACTTATAGATTGAAGGCTAGAATGAAAAGAGAACGTGTAGAAACTTTTTTCTATTGAGAACCAATCTCGGTTACTTTTCTCAACTATGAACACTATGAACATTGAACTAGTTGATTTAAGTGCAAAAAAAATAATAAGATAGAGAAAATTTGATGTTTATTGCATTGTGCGTAGGTGCAGGTGTACTTGTGATTGTGATTGTAATACAATCCTAACAACTTCAAATTGAATGGTTGTGTGTGTGAATTAATTTAAAGTAAATAAAAACAAAATGGGTTTTTGTATTGTAACAAACCACTTAACCTCTAGTAAAATAGCTCAACCTCAATGAAGTAAGTTAAAAGGGTATTGATTAGTGAATAGAACAACAATAGATGATAGTGTTCCTTGAAATCTTGGCTTGATTTAATTTTTCTCTCTTTATGAATTAGATAGCCTTTGTAATTCTTAATTAATTATTCTTTTTTTGTTAATTAATTTTTACTTGCAATTAGTGTTATCTAATCTTGAAACTAGATGACATGGAAAGAACATGTTATACTAAACAACTAGAAAATATATATAGTAAGTATAGAACGTTGTTACATACTTTGTAATAGTCACAAATCATACAATCTAAATCATTTATATGGAGACATGTGAATGATGTATCATCACACAATGAAAAATTTATTTAAGATTGAATAATTATATAGTTAAGATAACTTAGAATATTAATAGTAGATGTATTAGTTGAAATCGACGAAGTCTAAATAATATATTTATATTTAATAATTAATTAAAATTAATAATTGTTATGAGTGATTTTGGATCAAATGATATAATCGACATAAAATAATAACTGAAACAACAAGGTGGGTCTATGAAAAAGAGTTAGTTGGCATCAAAACCCAAATCTACGTGGTTATGGAGATATTCAACGTATACCAAAAACCAAAGTATCATCTGAAAACTAAACATCAACGTATTCTCTTATATATATCTCTTCAATGTGATCAAACATGCACCATATTTTACATGTGTTAAAGAACGTGTAACATTAGAGTCTTCTTTCAAATAGAAATAAAACTGTACAAGTAAAAAGGTAAAAACAAAATGGTGCATGTTAATTGAATAATTAGAATGAAAATGTTGAAATTGAAAAGAAGAATAATAATGGTGTTGGTATAATTTGATATGGGTTTTGTTTGTTTAAAAGAGAAGTCGCAAAGAACGAGGAGGAACCCACTTGTGGTTGATTGTAAAGAAATGGTTGACAAAGGCGTGGGCAATGAAATGATGTTGGTACGAAAAAGATGAAAGAAGTATGAAGGTGAAGGGATGTAGTAGGAACATGATAAGAATAGGATAAAAGATTCGGAGTGGAAGTCAGTTGGGAAACATTGGATAAGTGATCAATACACTCACAAGAACTCCTTCCTACTCATCTTTTCTCTCTCTCTCTCTCTCTTATTACTATTAATTCATTCGTTGCTTTTCCTTACTATTCTTAGAAAGCTTTGCCGTACGTTGCAAGGTCGTGAACAACTTATCCTGATATCTCCTCGAGACTCTCAAATAATTTATATGAAATTTTCTTGGGATCAAACTAAAGCAAAACCATGAAGGTGGATGTCTAAAGTACCCAATATTATATCATCGTAAAAATATCTAGAGTTTCGTTGCCCCTAAATCAATTTAAACAATTATCTTCGGTAGCATGAGACCTTTTTGTTTGAAATCAAAAGTAAAATCACGAGGACGTTAAGTAAATGTTTAAAGTAAACAATATTTTATTATTGTAGAGATATGTGGAACGCCAATACTAAGCTTCCGACAACCAACGGGAGGATGATCAAATTTTAATATATCTTGGAAAAAAGGACATTATGACCATGCTACATAATGTGGTCTCGTACAACATATCTCATACAATAGGGGACCTAAGAGTACTCATCATTTGATATAACTATTTATTTATTTATATTTTAATTTATGAATTACAAATATTATGCCATTTATATTGAAGTTTTCCAAAAAGAAAAAAGAAAAAAGATCACAGAGATGCAGAACCAAAATGGGTTACTGTAACAAAATAAATATCTAAGAGTTTTCATTCTTTTTTTGTGTATGAACATTTTCACAAAACCTAAATTAAACCTAACCCACTTTCTAAAGCACAAGTTGTACAACATTTTATTTGCATCATCTTCAGTAGTGAAATTACAAAATCAACGTTGATCGTTGCTATACGTTTGAGTGTATGTTCACTCGATTAATATCAATTCTCACTTTTAGCAAATTAGATAAATATGTTCCTGCAAGCGTGCATGAAATTTCAACAGTCAAAGAAGATTAGGAAAAGCTTGATTCGTGCAATGTATCAAGCAAAAAACATGTCGACGCAATTCTACTTGAAGAAACGTTTTTCCTATTGTAAATAGGCAGAAGGACAAAAATCTTAATCTAAGTGTTCTCAATTTTAGAGGTAGGAGTGAAGATAGAAATTGAAGATAAGGCACTCCGACTTATATGGTCACTTCCTTCTTATAGACATATGACATGGTCAATCTTGACGTGCGAGAAAAAACCTTTAGATCTTGGTGAGGTTACTAGTAAACTATTATGAAAAAAAAGAGTACAACACTGGTAGCTAACAAATGGAAGAAGGAAAAGTTCATACAAAATATAGTTTAATTTGCTGAAATTAGAGACAATATGAACACATGAGAAAAAACTGTCCAAATAGAGTAGATTTGTCAAAGGGTTCTGAGTTGGATGTAATGTTGTCTCCATCGCCATAAACGTCCCCTTAACCATGATAAAAGAGGTGAAGTCGACCTGATAGTTATACAAAGTGTATGGTAAAAATTATGATAATGGTTGAAGGACTTCCAAGTAAAGTCAAGCAAGTGAAAATTGCACTATATAAATTTCAGCAAGTCTTATCCATGTGCAAGGAAAAAGAAAAATTCTTGAAATGTGGTACTCCTAGTAGTTTACTTTCTATGGTGGATAATTTATGATTCTATGAGTTAATTGTTGTGAATTCTTCAAACATCTTGCCAAGAGAGAATGTGTTGAATTCGACATGACAAGATGTAGAATGTGTAACTCCCACATAAATATTTCGTAGGAAGGTGAATGACTCCAAACCTACGTAAATAACCTATTTAATCGATTAAGCTATTTTTAATTTAAGAATAAAAAAGATGGTAGTAGTCAAAACTTTTATGTTGTTAATTGAAAACAGGAAGCAAAAAAATCTAATGTGAATGTAACAATTTTTTACATAGTAATATTTTTCTCCAGTATGAGATATTTTCATGTGCATTCTAATTCCTTTAGTTTCTATGTTATTTTTTCTGCTTATTATTGCTATGAAATTGAGAGGTTTGAACCCAACAATAATGAAATTGCAATTTAAGTACCAACACACATACCCAACAGGTCGATTGGGTCGATTCCATTACTTTACTCCGACAGCGATGACACAAGCAAGACTAGTTAAAATAAGTATTGAAGTGATAGGCCACATTTTGTTTTAATCTTGTCAAGTAGATATCAAAGGTACAATTTTCATAAAGTATATTGAGAGTTAATATTTGAGTCAAATTATAAAAAAATAAATTTAAAGAGAGAACAGGATACCTGATAATGTAATCTAAATATAAAGAAAGCAGTAAACTTGATGAGTAATCTAAATGGTAAATTTAGATTTGTGTCTCAACCAATCCAAACGCACTCATCCAACCATGCCATGATTGGGATTTTATTCTTTATCCCTCCAATAAATGACCTCACGAAATATATAATGCAATCTGTCATATACAAAAGAAATAAAAACAAAACTGTACACTTTATCAAATAAAAAGAGCAGAGGATCTTGCTCGGTTGTAACATGTTACAAAACTAAAGGAAAAACAAGAAGAAAATCCCAACAGAAGCAATCATAGAGCAAGTAGAGATCAAGAAAGTAAGATCCTGCCCAACTGTGTATATACATTGTAAGATCATAATGCCTTGCAGAATTTCTTGGAGAAATACATGAGAGTGATGGACATATATTCAAACATTATGGAATTGCTTATATCTACTTTAATTCCGAAATATCATTTTGAATTTACTTTTTATGTGGTCCTTTCAAGTTTTTAATTTAACTTCAATTTAATCTCTAACTTTCAAAATTTTACCCAAACTTCAAGAGCATTACGAATTTTACTCTTGAAATTAGAAATTTGTTTCATTTGGGTCCAAAAGTTACACTTATAAAATCTCACTTAATATTGGTAAAGTAAAACAAAAGGGAAAAATTACCCAATAAAAATAAATATGAAAAGTATATAGATGAGAAGAAGAAATTTCAAAATACAGATAGAAAAAGATTAAAATATCAAATTACGGAGTGATAAATGTGAAAACTTCAACGATGTTTACTATTGAATTGGCCAACTCAAGAAGTTTGTGGGCTGAATAGGTCAATCTAAATGTGTAGCATTTGAAATCTAAGGAACAAATAAAGACTAAATCATTGGGACAACAAAAGGTATTTTTTTCCTATTTATAACATTAATAAATAAATTTGGATTTTAGAAAAAAATAAAATCAAGCAAACTATGAAAAATGAGTATAAAATCTTGATACTATGAAATATGAGGCATCGAAAGAAGCATCTACCCCATGACAAGATTTGATACTCATTGACAAAGGTTGCATTATTGAGGAAGGGCCACAGAGGCAGAGTCCAATCTCTGAGAGATCCAATATTAAAAAGGTGAATCTTTTCTTTACAAAGATGTAGGGACTAAGAGAAAAAGAGCATTAATAATAACACATACAAGGAATTAAATGCTGTCCTAAAATTAAAACTCCCTTATGGAATTAAAGCTTCTTAGAAGAAAAAACTACATTTCTAAGCCTGTTTTAGTATCATTACTATCATGTCATCATCTCATGAAATCGTTTATTTGAAATGGTATTGTCAATCAAAAGGTCATTGTGATATATCATCATTCAAAAGGCCAAAGCACATCAACATCAATGCAGCTTGTGAAAAGAGGATGTCATGTATAGAACTTAGTAGAACGACCAAGTTGCTTTCTAACCACAAGGTCTTTGCCGAGTTTTCTTTAAAGCTTCTGCAACAACCCTGGGACTCTAGTAGAGACAACTTAAACAATAATTGTACTATTTTGTTACTGCTTCATTATTTTATATGCCTCACCTCACATACCCATCTGTTCCCAACCATTTTCCCTCCTACATGGTATTACTATAAAAGAAAACCCTGCACTTACAGAAAGAATGCAAAGATTTCGTAGCAAAATTCTAACTTCTGTCCTAACTAATGTTCTCCCAATCAAATTTCTTAATGTAGAGAGAGAGAGAGAGTAAGATATTGCAAGGCATGTAAAGTACAGAACTAAACATGTCTCCTATAGGAGCTATGGAAATTATGGTTTTCTTGAAAATTTAATATCGAGAGAGAAGGTGAGAGTGAGGAAAATTGTTGTACCTGTGGCTCCTTGTGGCGATCACATGTTCAGGGACCCACATGACACCTTACCTATAATGATCAAATACCTTTAAAACTTTGGACCAGTTTGCATACATCAACATCCCCAAGGAATTCCAGATGGTCCATTTCAACTCACCACTGTGCCTTTTAACTTGCTTCAGTTCATTTCACTTCGTCAATTGACTTTTCTCAAAGAAAAGAAAATAACAGAATCAATACCATTCAAAACAACTTACATTGCTTTTAATAGGAATCACCCGACAATCAGCTCCTCTCCTTTTAATATATGTTTATACATATTGTTTTCAGAAACAGCTAGTCTGCACTTTGAATTATTTACCCATAAGTTGTACGGAAATAATATACATGAAATATCCTAATGTATCAGAGAACAAAAAAACATATGAAAACCAAACTTGATTTTCAAAACTTTTTTTTTTTGTTCTCGTATAACCAGGTGTCGAAGCTTTACTCCTCCATGCCCAACACCTCAAGGCCTAAACCCAGGATTCGCATAAAGGTTTGAACTTGGAACTTCTGAGTCAGTTTTTGTTCTGCTGTATTTAAATTAAGTGTGAAAGCTTATTTAACTTTAATACTACCGTGGCATGAAATCACTATTCAAAGATTTAGAAGGATGAAAGTCACTCTAAATGTATTGTTCTTAGGAGGGAAAAAAATTAATGACCTCAGCAGCTTCTCTCAACCAAATGCCGCCTTTACATTAGGACCCAAGCTGAGCTAATAAAGAGGCCTACTATCCCAAGACAAGACAATAAGTAAATAATGTCTGCACCCAAGTCGACACTGTTCATTGGCCAAACAAGCTCTTTAAATTCTCTTCTTCAACTTCCAATTACCTTAATCCCTTCTACACCACTTCTTTTCTCTTTGCCTCATAAAGAAAAATAAAGAGAAGATCAATTTTAGAAACATGGGGTCACCATTTTCCAACTTCCTCAACCACAAAAATTTCTTACTCTTCAAAATTTCCATGATCCTATTCATAAACTGGGCAATTTATAGACCTAATCTTTGTTTCACCAAGTGTTTCGGGGAGCCAACCGATGACCCTGCTATACAGTCTTCTTCCAAAGTGCTTTCATCCTTGGAAACAATAAACCTAGATGGATACTTTAGCTTTAAAAACAATCAAGAAGCAGCTAAAGATTTTGGCAATAGATATAACATGCTACCCTTAGCAGTTTTACATCCACATTCCGTTCATGACATTTCAATTACATTAAAGCATATTTTTCAAATGGGTTCAGGAACAGAACTTACAGTTGCTGCAAGGGGCCACGGCCATTCTCTTCAAGGTCAGGCACAAGCCTTGCGAGGCATAGTTATCAACATGGAGTCCCTGAAGGAACCAGCCATGCAGGTTCACAGTGGGAATCTTTCATGGGTGGATGTCCACGGAGGGGAGCTGTGGATAAATATCTTGCATGAAACACTTAAATATGGCTTAACACCAAAATCTTGGACTGACTACCTTCATCTTTCTGTGGGTGGTACTCTATCAAATGCTGGTATTAGTGGGCAAGCTTTTAGACATGGACCTCAAATCAGTAACGTTCACCAGTTAGAAGTTGTCACAGGTATTCCTTCTTGGATTATTCATAAGCTTTTTATAATGCATATATTATTGTTTAGAATTCCTCACTCAGTAATAACAGTCAATTGATCACGAATTCATTGCACCATTAAATTCTCTTGCATTACCCACTTATAGTAATGGAAGGGCTCATGTCTAGTACTTTCAACTATTTCCTTCTAGCACCAAATTTAGGTATAAACTTAGGACTAAAGTGACTTGAGTACACAGTCATAACCAAGAGATTAGATGTTCAAATCCCCCCTATCTCCCTCCCTAGAACTCAATCAAAAGCTAAAATAATAAACAAACACACTCCTAAAGGGAAATTTGAATTTTTTTTAGTACAATAATTATGTAAATGGGAGATCAAATTTTTAGGAGATTGAATTCTCAACCTCAAGGATATACTTGCCATTTGTCTTGCGTGTCAATTACCAATATTGGATATCAATGATGAACCTTCCTGCTATACTTAATCACCAGGCAAGCAAAACCACCTAATTTAATTAAGGTGGCCCTCAAGAATTTGACTCGCCAAACTTTTGAAGTGTAAAATACAGATCATTCTATTACCCTCCATTAACAATCTTTCTCTAAAAATGTCTCTCTCACATGTTCCCCTTCAAATACTATTGTTATCCCCCCACCACACACTTATCTATCCAACGAACTAGGGAGAAGGCTTGCAATAAGGAAATCTTTTGAGAAAATTGTATGATAGAGAAGCAGATATTTGCTTAGAGCAGAGTAGTTGAGTGATATGTTTCTTCAGAAAGAGACTTTCTTTTCTCATTAAAAAGAATCTTTAATATGAGGCAACAAAGAGAATAACTTTTACGCTTATGGAAGTTAGAAGGATTAATTTATTAAGAGAACTCAATAATTTAGAGTTGGTTTTTTTCACTCTGGACAAAAATATGTAATCCATTCACATCCTCCGTAAGTCATAACAAAGTAATAGGGCGGAGAAATTTAAATAGTACTTGTGCTGTTGGCTGGGGAAATCTTCCGTAATTCCTTTCTAGTGAGAAGAAAAAATTCACCTCCTAACTAAACATAAATTATGGAGTACTCATGCTATATGTTTCTCCCTCTACTTGAATGACTAATCTCACAGTTGAGAAAATGTAGGGCAACAATGACATATACCAAATATGAAAACATGGATAATCCCTGATAAAATTTGGAGGAAATGAAAAAATGCAAGTAATTTCAATCACCACAATCTCCAATTTACCAAAAAAAAAAGAATCAATAATTAAACCCATTTCATGACAAACCAATGATATTTAATAGATTTATACAACATTGTTGTTCTGAAAAAGTATAATAATGTCGAAGAAGTTTAGCAAGTATTGCCTACAATTCCAAATCTCATTTCCTGTTGCCTACAATTCTATCTGAAGCATGAGCTTTCTTATAGACATTATAATCTTTCATTTCGGTCAACCCCTCAATTATGTAAGATTTATAACTAAAATACAGCATTGAAATAAGTGGCAATAACTCTTCAAACACTCTGAAAGTAAACCTTCAAATCAAAATGCTATCATTCACAAGGAAAACATAAAGTACTAGAATCTCTATAGGCTTTTTGTCTCTAACTTCATTTATAGTTTTCGGTCCCAAGTTTTCTTTTGATTTTCCTTTTTTGTTTTAAAAAATAGAACAAAACCATGAAGGAATAATTTTCCGTTCGGTGAAAAAGGAAGGAAAATAAAAAATGATAGTATAATGTCTGTCTCTCGATGCAAACAAAATAGTCAAGAGAAAAAAAAGAGTGAAAAATAAGCACTATGAAAATAACCTAAATCTTGGTAAGAAATTTTTAAAAATGATAACAATAATAATGATGATGAGGCTGAAAAGAGCCAAGAGCGACTACAAATGGAGAAATCCAGAGGGAACTAACTTGAGAGAGAGACCACAGGGGAAAAACACAAAAGAGAGCCCACCAAAGCAAATGAACTACTTGAATGACTTTAACTCATTTCAACAATAAAACCTTGAAAGTGGACAAAACCAATGTAGTTTCAACTGTGCAGGAAGGGGAGAAGTAGTTACCTGTTCAGAGCAAGAGAATTCAGACTTGTTTTACAGTGTACTTGGAGGCCTTGGTCAGTTCGGCATCATCACAAGGGCGAGGATATCTCTAGAATTAGCACCAAAAATGGTAATATACCCTGCATTCCATCAGAATAGGTATATAATATAAAACTTTGTGATATCTTGTAATGTATAACACAATCCACCATCTTTTGTCAGGTAAAGTGGATAAGAACCTTGTATTCAGACTTTGCCATATTCTCCAAGGACCAGGAGCATCTGATATCCTCCAAATATTCCTTTGATTATATCGAAGGTTTTGTTCTAATAAATAGAACTGGTATTCTCAACAATTGGAGATCTTCCTTTGATCCCAAAGATCCAGTTCAAGCGAGCCAATTCGTCACAGATAGGACAACTCTGTATTGTCTAGAAATGGCCATGTACTTCAACTCTGAAGAGAAAGAAACTATGAACAAGGTGAGCAATTCAATAAACATTATCAGATATCATGCTCAGGTCTGGGGCAGGGAGGAAGAAATGTTTACCATATAATGTCATTTCTACATGGTCATGCAGAGAGTCGAGAAGTTGCTATTGCAATTGAGCTACATTCCAGCCACTCTCTTTCTGTCGGAAGTTCCTTACGAGGAGTTCCTGGATAGAGTGCACATATCTGAGAAAAAACTCAGGGCAAAAGGATTGTGGGAGGTTCCTCATCCTTGGCTGAATTTAATGATCCCAAGAAGCAGCATACATGATTTTGCAGCAGAGGTGTTTGGCAAAATTCTTTCAGATTCTACCAGTGGTCCCATACTAATCTACCCAGTCAACAAATCCAAGTAGTTGCTTCATTAGATTTGTCACAGAAACTCTGAACTTTATTAATTCCCCATTCTAATACAAATCAGTTTGGGTTATACAGGTGGAACAATAAAACATCATTGATCACACCAGACGAAGAAATTTTCTACCTAGTGGGTTTCTTATTTTCTACACTGCCAACTTCAACCGGAAAAGAGAGCTTAGAATACATTTTAGCCCAAAACCAAATAATTTTGGACTACTGTGCCAGGGCCCTTCCAGGATGTAAGCAATATCTGCCTCATTATCGCTCCCAAGACGAATGGCAAGCTCATTTTGGCTCCAAATGGCGGGTACTGAAGGAGAGGAAATCTGCCTATGACCCATTATCAATCCTTGCACCAGGACAAAGAGTCTTCCAGAAAGCCACTTCTGTACAACATCTTATATCCAAAACAAAACACAAAAAAGGCATCCTAGAGGAAGAGAATGCTAAAATGATCTAATAAAGGCGAAATAAATCAAGTGTATCCAAGCATAATAATAACATTAATCAGAAAGGGACTGGAGGTATTGAGTTGTCAGTGAGAGTTTTACGATTTAAAATCACAATCAAATGTCCAGTGCACCAAAGGGTTATGAGCTTAACCTTTCTTCCAAAGGACATATAAAGCATAATTCTGAAAGATTCACTCTCAAAATCTATCTTTACGATTGGATCGCAATCCTGATCTATATTGATTCAAAACATAATCCTGTACAGACCTAGTAAACAAACCATACTTACAAATGACTGAAGTTGAACAAAAAAAAATGCTCAAAGCAGAACTACTCAGTTTTTGTAGCTTCTTTCCACCCAAGACCTGGTCTAGAAATTTCCCCCTGCGGCCCTTCATAGTCTCGAGCATTGAGAATTGTAGCCTCAAAGTCAGTAGAATCACTTGCAACAGGAAGAAAACTACCAATTTCATCCCTCGCACCAAACCCTCCAGCCCGTAGAACATCATCAGCCGACATGGAAGCCTCCATATTAATTTCCCCAGCCATATCAACCCGTTGCGTAGGTTCAGCCTTCACAACATTCTCCCCACCTCTGTTAGTTTGCACATCTTTCGGTAAGCTTGAAACTGATTCCGCAACGTCTTTCTCAACCATCACAGAAGAATCATCTCTCTTATCTGGGGTAAACAAATAAAAGCAAAAATATCAACAGGTAAAACCGAATTTGGGATGATTTTTCTACATCCTTCTTGAAATCTCTTCAATTTCATATTGAAAATTCAACAAAAAATTTCGCATATGACAATGCACAAACCAGTTCCTTCCCACATCATCAAATCCTTTAAGAAAGCATATACAAGTAGGTTTAGATCCAGAAAATCAAAATTAGAAAAAAAAAAAAACAACAACAACAAAATAGGAAATCAAACGCATGATTCTGAAAGAAGAAAGGCAATGGAAAACAGAAGAATGGAGGCGAGAATGAGTTGTTGGAGAGAGAGACCTGGAAGTGAAGAGGTCCGGTGAAGTTCCATGGCTAAGGATGATCTGTGGAGCGGCAAAAGGCAAGGTGTGAAGTGAAATATAAAGACGCGCGTCGGACACGTTTGCAGTTTGAATACCGGTCATTGTAAGTTGAGGAAAGTACTACACACTGCTTTATTCCATTGATATTTTTCGGAGTTTTTCTATTTAGTCTAAAGAATAGCGATAGGTGGATTATTATTATAGTTCCATAAATTATATATGTAAACTTATAATTGTTTGTAGGACCAACAAATATATACCCATATATATATATAACCAAATATAGCAAAGGAATCTTTTACAATCTATGTATCAAAAATGGATTACAATCCTCTACTCCTCTCTATCATTATCTACTTTCTATTGTCCTATTAGCTAGTATTTTTGGTGTTATTTATTTTTTATTATGAACTGAAATAGTAGGCTATCATCAATCATTTCCTACAAGTTATTTTAGTTTTTGTTTCGTTTATTTTTAAGGTTAAAATACTGTTTTTGTTAAGTATAAATTTTAATTTAATTGATAACATATAAGTTAATAATCAACATTTAAGAAAAGGAGACTAAAATTTGGAGCGCCTCAAAGTATATAAACCAAAAAATGATTTTAACTTTTTCATTGGAAGAATACTTTACTGCACCTATTTTATGTAGCTCACTTAATAACATGTTGTGTTAGGAGTGGTCATTTAAATAGCAAAAATTGAAAACTCAATAAAACTAAAAATTATTGTTAAGTCCGTTTAAAAAAAATTGAAACCAAACTAAACCATTTTTAACTACAATATATTTAGTTTTATAAATATTTTATATATTTAAAAAAGAGAGTAAAACCAATTGAAACTTTGAATAACAAAATAGAATTTAAAACAAATTACCAAACTAAACCAAAACAAATAACTTCGAGTCTAATTTGACCACCAAACATAATCAAATCAAGTTGTTTCCACCCATTTCCTGTGTCAAAATCAACTTCAACCCCTTTTCTGTGTCAAAATCGAAATATTATATGAAGATAAAGCTTCTGAAAATATTTACAAATATAGTAAAATAACCATCTATCCGTAAAAACTACTATTATAACATTTTGTTTAGCTATATTTGAAAATGGCTCAATTTTAATTTTTTTTTTAATTAAATCATTATACTATCATCATAGGATAAATGATGAACTAAATGGTGATTTAGTAATGGTAGTTTAAACATTATTTTTCTATAAACCATATAAATTAAGTGAACTAATTTCTTAATTTGTGCATAGCACTAAATAGCATATATTTGTACTCCACAAACTTATATCATTCACTTATAAATTTTTCATTTAGTTCCTATATTTTAAAATCTTAGTTGCAAAAATATTTTTGTACCAAAATTTATTAGATTTGTTGTACTCAAAATGTTCTTATTAAGGTCAAACAATCGTAAAAGATTATTACGTGAAGACAAGGGTCTGTTTTACCTTAAAAGGATTTGCTTTCCCACACCATGCTATCATGATGCTCATTGTGTTTAGCGCACACATTCCTTAGGCATGCGGTCATATTTACTCGATTGAAATATGTAATTTTCGTTTTCGAAAACTTCTAATTAATTTGCTAAAATCAACATAAACTGTCTAAAAATTTCAATGACCAAATGGAACCACATCTGAAACCGACTCCATTATTTCTTCATATGTCTATTTTTCATCTAACATCGTGCATCGATTTAATGCTGAATTCTGCATTCACTGTGTCAAAGCAAGAACTTTCTTCACAAACATCTCATGATTAGATAAACAAGAAATGTTCTGTTCACCTAAACTGAATGATAAGTTGTGTCAACATAATTAGCTAATACTCTTATCAATTAGAGGGTTCGAGGAATTCATTTGAGGTTTGGTCTTGTATTTTTTTCAACGTGTCTCCCTCTTGTAGCTCATCTCCTTTTCTATTTCACTTCCTTTCTAAATGAACGTTCGATTCTTCATATACTCATAATTTATTCTTAACCCATTCTTTCATTTCACCTAAAAATTAGAAGCTCAAAAGAGGTATACATATCAGAGAAGAGAGAGTGGAGTATACATATCTTTTGCAGCTTTGGTAAAATGTACCTCATAACTTGGATGCAGTGGCTGTGCATTTATTGGTGTTGGAGGCAACTTTCCGCAATGCAATTGCTACTTTTGAAGCTGAAGGACGCCCCAACTGCTTGCAGATGAAATCTCCAGCCAACATGAGCTTTCCAAGATCTACATTGGTTTTCGCCCCAATTCCATTCAGCATATACACAACATCTTCAGTTGCAACGTTTCCAGAAGCACCCTTGGCATATGGACAACCCCCAAGACCCGAAACCGAAGAATCCACCGTGCCAATCCCCATCTGATAATAAGATAAAATGTTTTTCATCCATTTTTAAACATCATTGTATCCATTCCGTGCAAGTGTAACATATTTGTTTTCACAATCAATCACAATCACATATTCGTTTTCACTATCAATCCCAATTAAATAGTGTAACTCATAGGTGAAGTGAGAGTAGTATTTATAAACTTAATTTTTTTAAGAAAACCATACAACTATAAAATGGAGTCGTAACTGTTTAACCCTCACTTTATAACATTGCTTCTTTCACAAAAATCTAGTTCTAAGCTTCAAAGTTCTAGGACAAGGTCTTCATTTTGTCTTTTTTGAACTAGGGTGTTTGGTAACTTGAATAAATTGGAAGAGTTGGATTGCATGGGTAAAAAAAACAATCATATGTTTGATTCACCAATAATTAAAGAGGTTTACTATCTTGTTATTCACATCAACTCACATTTTGCACCAAAATACTCACAATTCTCACATCGTTAATCATGTCAACTCCCCCAATAACTTCCCTATAATTAGTGCCAACTCAGCTCAACTCTTTGTTTTTATCACTAACCAAACGCCCCCATATATGTGTGTGTGTATATTGGTAACTAGGTGCTTTGTATATTTTCCCTCCTAATAAAACCCAAACAAGTTTTAGATGCCAAGGGATAAGGATAAGCCTTTGGTAGTCAATATCCAAGAGAAAGCAAGTGAAAGGGGAAAATCTTCAGTACTATGGGTACCCTCCCTTTACTATTTGACACATCAGTCAGTGATACTTGTTCAAGATCTAGTTCTTAAACTAGTAAGTTATATTTAACATTTTTTATTTGGCATTTTCTAAAGTTAAAATGTTTGTTAAACATAACATTGAATTTCATGTCTAAAAAGACGACAAAATTTCAATTTGTGGGCTGCTATAAGATGGTTGTGTGAGTGGGTTGCCTAGGAGTATATAGGGCGCTAGAAAGGGATAGGGTACAAGGATTCTTGCTAAGTGCAACTGCAAGGTAGCGTACCAAAGATAAGGTCTCTTTAACGTCCCTAAATTGTGCCTTGGATTCTGAATATATACAGTGGTTGTGATTCTATCAGATACTCGCCAATAAATACCAATTCATTGGTATATATTGCTTGAGGACTTGTAGGTTCCGAGCAATTAAAACCAAGATGGAAAAGAAGAGAATACCTGGAGTGAGACTAAAATATTGGACAGAGCTTGCCCGTAAGTATCATGGAAATGAACAGCAAGATTTTCAGTTGGAACAACATTAGCTACAGATTCAAGCATTGGAATCACAGTTCCTGCAGTTGCAAAAAACTAAAGTTAAAGAAGAGGAGGAGGAGAAGAAGCAGAAGGAGGAGGAGGCGAAGAAGAAGAAGAAGCAGCAGAAGAAGAAGACCAAGAAGGAAAAGAAGAAAGCAAGAATTGATGCTTTTTTAAAGTTATTTCTGACCAAAAAAAATTATTATGTAATATCTAGATAATGATACTTTTTTATAAGTTAATAACTTGATGCTTTCAATAAGATGATTATACGAATTGAATAGAATATAAGTATTCTACGGGAAATTCTCTTAAAAGTAAGATAAAATATGACAAAAATTGTACAAGTCATGGAGATTCGAGAGCCCCTCCTGATCTCACTCACTGAGCAAAGTACAGAAAATTGCTTGAAAGATGATCGTCCTAGTGGTTACCTGGAGTACCAACACCAATTGTATCACCAAGGGAAATCTCTGAGCATCCCATACTGTAAAGCTCCTTAGCAACGTATGCTACATTTGATGCCGGCACCATTCCTTCAATGGGACAGCCCACAACACATGATACATATCTAACATGTTTATAGGAGACATTTTCAAAATATAAAAAGAGAATCATATCACTCCCTCTAAAAGATTTTAAATCTAAATAAACATATAATTATCAACAATACATAATTACATTTTAATTTATAAGGCACATATAAGATGGGAGGGCTGGACACCCTCCCACCTCTAATAGTAAAAGGAGGCAGATGCAATTGAAACATGAAAAAATATTTTGGTAATAACGTCCGACTATGATTATCTCTTCTTTTTTTCTTTTTTTTTTAATAAGAAAGAGACTACAAAGAACGCCAAAGTTGCTCTACAAAGATCAACAAACATTTTCAGAATTTAGAAACTAAAACAACAAAAAATAAATAAGTTATTCGAAAATTTGCTCTCTTGAATTATCCTCGTCTCTGAAACATCTCCTAGACATTCCAACCACACTTTCCAAAGAAGAACACTTCAGATGTTAAACCAATGCACCTTCACCTCAGGTCCTGAGAAAGCTAGAAAATATTTTGAAACGAAGAAAACCAGCTAAAAGCAAAGGTTAATGGAGGATTGATTTCACAGCAGAGCATCATCAAATCAAATGATGAAAGCTGTTGAAAACACAAGAGTTCCTAAAAAAGTTACAAAATAGATGAAAATGTTTTGAGGTCTTTAGGGTGAGAGGAACCAATAAAGTTCTCATAGGAGTTAAGAGATCTGAGGAGAAAGTTAGATCCCTCCTCGTTAGGGTCCGTACCTCCCTTTGGGCTTTAGTGTGTAAGGACTTTATAATTAGTAATTTTCAATCAAAAGTTCTGAAAATTCTGAGATGAAATCGAGAGTAGAGGGTGCTTTCATAGAGGTGTTGATTTCAATGAACATTTCATGATCCTTCAATCAAACTCCCTAAGCCCAATATTAATGAATTGAATCTGTCTTTCATTCAACAGGTATATGTAATGTGATCACTGATCTACAAAATTATGTCAAACGTTCTTGCTAACCATTTGTATTGGATCGGATCATTTAAACCAACCAAAGTGCTCTCATGCCAGATAGAGGTAGACATTTTATAGATGATGTCTGTTGGCTTATGAGCATATCAACTGTATTATTTTGTAGACATAAAGGGGTCGAAGTATTATAGCCTCAGCACTAAAAGTAACAAAATCAAACCAGATGTATGATTGTTGAAAAGAAAATATTCAGTTTTCTGGTTCATATACCTACCCACGAACTGGAAGTGAGTGCTTTCTTGCCGCATCAGCAACTTGGCGGTAGCGATGAAGACTTTCTTCTATGCTGCAATTGATATTTGACTTCGAGAAGGATTCAGACGCTGAAGCAAAGATGGCTACTTCCTTTGCTCCAGCTGCTACAGCTGCTTCAAAACCCTAGATAAAGAAGTAAAAAATCTCATAAGTCCAAAAATCACGAAATGCCTTCCAGATTAGTCCTAATTTTGTTTTGTATTTTTTTTAATACAGCCAATTTTGCATTTGTGTATTAAAGCTCGTACTTTAAGATTTGGGGTCAACACAGGAAATCGAGCACCTTCAACATTTCGAATTCCCTCCATGACTTCCTTTGCATCTGCTAACTGAGGAAAATATGAGGAAAAGAGATTAATACGTACACGTACAAGAAACTCAAACACGAAGACAGAGCACATGAAAAGTTGAAGGTCAGGAGAAGGAAGAATGAGACAAGGTAACTGTTTCAGGAATAGAAACAATATACCAACCAATATTTTCATAGTATCAAGCAACCTTACCTGCGGTACCCATTTTGGAGAAACAAAACTCGTGGCTTCAACAACAGGCAAGCCAGAAGAGACTAGCATCTTTATTAAATCAACCTTAACAGCAGTAGGTACAATGTGCTTTTCATTTTGTAGTCCATCTCTTGGACCAACTTCAACAATCTTCACAAATGGCGGAATACGGCATAAATACTACAAAGGAAGAAAAAGACTTTCATCAAAAAATTCAATGTATTTATTTCTTTTCTTTTCTTTTCTTTTATATAAGAAACAGAAACCACTGAATATATTAAATAACCATTATAATCGAAAACAACAGTTAAGATTAAGATTACAGTACAGAAAAAAGAAGAGGAAAAAAACCAAACAAAAAAAACAGAAAAATAAAATAAAATAAAGACTTGTTACAAATCATATCATACAAGAATATAAATAAGAGGACAAAGATCTTGACGGGAAACAGAACCCAAGAATAGCACAAAGGGAAAAAATTATTTCAACATTTGAAACGCCTATGTTACGTGTTCCATAGACAATTTACAATTGTGGAAGCTATACTAACAATTCGGTAAATGCTCAAGGTGATAAGGATTACTCAACTCCCAGATTTTACATCTTATACTAAGAAAAATCCATTTTAGAACATCACCTGGGACAATCCCCCCTTATTTTCTCTCGAAAGGACTGCATCTCTTCCATCTTGTTGACTGGAGAGAAAGAAATGGAATGTTGCATTACATTCAAACTTAATACGAGACTTAAAGAAAATAAAAAAAAGAGATACCACAGTTAATTCAAATATATAATACTTCTAGATTCTATTACACAAGTTCTGTGCCGTTACTAAGAAAGTCCAATAAACCTAGCCAGGTATAGCATACGAGGGACCTCCTGATCTCTATTAAATCCAAAAAGGGATAATTCCTACATTCACCGTGTATAGAAACTGAAAGCGAAGACTGAAGATAGAAATTAATCAAATTATTCTCTCCAAACCCAATCAAATTATTAGCTCTACTCTTGAAAGGACTCTAACAAAAGTAGATGAAGTAGATTTCTCATCATAAATTTAGAAAACAAAAATGCCCTAATTTCACGATGCATATTCCATGACTCATCCCCTAAAGGACTGAAAGAATTCTACAGCACATTTTCCGCAAATGCTATTGCAACGATAATCAAGAGGTTTAATACAAAGCAAAAGTTTAAAAATCAAAAGGGTACGAGCAATTCTCCCTATAATCATTAATCAGAATCGTTTCGACTATACCTGCAATTATAAAATTCTCGTTGTATGCCAGGGGTTCTGATGGAGCTGACGCCTACATCTGTGGCGGAAGGTGAAACAAGAAATGGGGTGGGAGTTTCCATGGAGAGATTATAAGCATGACGCCAAGAAAAAGATTGTCGAGTGAATTTAGCAGAGAGCTTTGCAGCTTGCATAATCACAGGAAGGAAAGTCCGGTAAGAAACGTATAAAGAAGATGAAGATCAAGATCATAACCCCATACGTCAATCGATATATATCTTTATACTTTTTTTTAATAATAATTATACACATGACACATTTCATATCTATCACTTATAGATTTTTAAATTAAAATTAAAATTCTCATTCCCAAACTATTTTTCAATAATTTATTTTTTCTCCTTCTTTAAAAGTCATAAACATCATTTATTTCTCGTTTTAAGGTTCTAATTATCCTTTCTTATATAGAAAATCTAATCTTTTTTTCTCTTAATTTTGATTTTAGAATATATGTCCCTAGTACACTAATTACAACATGACGTATAATGGTTATTGATCGAAGTAATTTAACTTTATTTATGATTTTTCTCTACTTTCTTTGACATGTATTTTGAGTTGAATCTAACAATTTCAAATGATTTTGTTTTATCTTTTCACGTTAGTTTTGTTTTGGTTTTATTTTATATCAGTTTTGTATATCATTATTGTCATGTGGTTATATTATATATTTACTACGTTTTATTGTTTTTTTCAAAATTTATGCAGTTCATTGTGAAATTATTAAGTATACGAACAATACAAGTCATTATATCATTATCTAAATATATAAACAATATATTATTAAAGGTATATCAACATATCGGTAACGTAAATCATTATTAAGTATATTAATTAAGTTTATAAATGTATATCAATAACGTACCTAGTATATGAGTGGAACTTCAAGCATATCAAGTTTATTTAATCAATCGATTATATCAGTGAATAATACTAAGTATATCTACAATACATCAAATATATTAGCAGTGCATCCAATGTATCAAATTTATCAGTGAGACATTTAAGTGAATCAAGGGTTAAAGGGTATTAAGTGTATAAAGAATAATCATGGTGCAACAAGTGTATCAAGATCCAAAAGTTATCAAGAAGTATCAAATGTATATATCAATTGTATCGAAGTATCAGATTTATCAAGAAATGTTTAGTATATCAAATGTATATAGGACATTTATAACATTTTACATATTGTATATGTGAGTTGGGCTTTGTTTTGTTTTCTTCATTTTTGCAAACAATAAACATGTGTATTATGGACTTGATTGTTATAACGTATGTTTACCTTTTTTTGCAAGTGTTCCTTAAAACTTTATATTATTCTTGACTTTCGTAGTTATTAATTATTTTAATGCATACAAGTGTGAAGAATTTGAATCACAAGCTTCCCAATTTTTAATACATATAGGTGTTAGTTGAGGTAAACTGTTATTTCACTATTGATATAGTTAAATTGCATACTCTTTCAAATTTTAATTTTGAAATGAATCTATTTAAATTCTTAATTAAAATTATATTTGAAACCCATTTAACTATAACTATAGTTGTGTAAAACTTTTTAGCAATATAGAATCATAACAAAAACACCAAATTAAAGGAGTTATGAAATCACAGTTTGCAATAACAATGACGCATAGACCATAATCAATAGAATTAGAATGCTAAATCCATACCTACTTCTTCACCTACAATAATATTATGCAAGAAATTGAACACCATTCTCAACAAAACAAGTTCAATGGAACCAACAAATCATAATTTCACCAACTGAATATTGAATTAATTGTTCCCAAAACTTCCAATGAAACTCTAACATAAATCACTAGACATAAAAATCGATTTTAGCCACTAAGATACCAATATTAATTTAATACAGTTGGATAACTATATGATATTTAATATGAATTTCCTCCCTCATACCCTCGAAGATCACTACCATATCATAAAAAGAAATTGATTGATCCATGAAGAAATGTCAAATCCAGTTGAACCCCCGCCTAGAACGTAGTTACTGCCCATTGGAAGACACATACACACACATACATACAAGATATATATGTGTAATTGGATACACATTGAATAATTCAAATATAAATACCATACTCCATATATAAATACAATATAATTTTTTTAAAAAAATTCTTTTTACAACTAGACCAATTATATATATATATATATATATATATATATTGTAAATATTTACAATAATTTTCTCTAAGTTATTCAAAATATATGTAAAACCCATCTAATAGATAAAATATAATGGAAATTACATACAACCAAAGTTCCATATTTTGTAGATAAAGACGATGACAGATATCTTGATTGATACGAGACTATCACATGTGTGTATATATAATTTTTTTTTTTTCTAATGAAGTACTAGAAATGAAATGAAATAATAAATAAAGGAAAGAATGAAAATCACAAAAATCCACCGGCTTGGGAAAAAGAAAAAAAAAAAAAGGAAGCATAGGGAGAGAGTGTTTGGTGTAGTCATAGTCATAAACAGAAATATTACAACCACTTATGTGCTTTGTCCAATGCCGACGTACGAACACAAGGGAAGTTTCCAAGAAACTTAAGAAAATGCCAACTCACATTTTTTTTCTTTACAACTATATTCATTTTTCCATCCAAAATTAAATAAATACGCAACATGATAACTTTGGAGTTTGGGCATATCATATCATATCATATCACATTTTCCCTAATTTCTTTTTCAATAAATAATTCCATCTTTATAATTTAAATGATTTTTGACTTGAAAATCGTGAAAATAAAATAAATTATATATTAGACAAAAATTATCTTCTCGTATCTTCTAGTTAAAAATAAGCGATCAAAATGGTATTATAATGTTTTCAATCTCTGATTTACTCTACATTAAATTAATTAATTATATTGATTATGGAGTAACACATATAAGTTGAGTCTACGACGGCAATAAAGTAATGAGTTTAATTTAGACTTTAATTATGGAGAAAGAAAAGGAAGATTAGATTTGTATTATTATTGAATTTCAATTAATTAAGACCATAATTCCAAATCAAAGAAAGAGACACAGTTTCATATGTTGTGGGTTGTTCTTGGTTGGGAAAGCATAGTTTTCTCTTTTCCCTTTAACTCCACGCCATATCCTTCTACTTTCCTCGAAACTTCCACATAAATTCTTCCCTAACTTTCCAATTCACCTCATTTCATTATCTACATTCATCTTTTATTAGTAGTTGGACCTAATTATATACTCAATTCATTTCAGATCACTTCCAAATTTAATTAAGCGTAACAAACGTTGTAAGATTATAAAGCTAATTAGGATGTGATTATTATACAAAAGTTGATGGTTTCATTTTTGTAACCTCATATTCGATGAATTAAGAAAAACTTTGATGATATTATTCTAATGTCATTCGAGTTTTATTCAATCTAACGAGATGATGATAAAAAATTATATGATTTCGATGGTGGGAAGAGATTTTTCTAAGTTGTTTAACAATGTAGATGAGTGTCGAACTGAGTATATTTTAATTTACAAATATTTGTGTTAATGACAAACAGATTTGTGAATCAAATTGTTTTTCTACTCTATAAACCTTTACATATTTGATTATTTTAAATAATTAATTAAGTTGAGTTTAGTTTAAAGAGAGTTCGGGAAAATCCTTCATTAATTAGTCACTCTATTCTCCCACCTACTCCCTAAAATTTCTTCCCTCTAATTAATTTATCCATTTTCTCACGTACTTCAAAAAAAAAATTTGTTTTTTGGTACAACAATTGAACGAAAGAGATTTAATCTTCAATTTTACAATAAAATTGTAATTACAATATAGGCAAAAAGTAAAATTAGTGACAACGTCATCATTTAATTTATTTTCTTTACTTTTCGCATCTATTGAAGAACTGCATCTTACAATCTTACACTTCAAACACAAAATTTACTAACTTTAGCATATCGAATCTAATATTAATTATTTTAGCTTAGTGGACCGAAGGACCTTAATAACAATATTAGGTGATATATTATTTTGAATAAAACTTGTACTTTTGATCCATGAAGTTTGTATTTTGAAGTATTTTATGTTACCAATTTTATGTTTCGTGGGTAACCAAATCTATGTGGCAACACTTTTGTTAATATATATATAATTAAAGTACACTTCTTTTATATTCTTCTGATTACTTTTATCGTCAATGTTACCGTTATCGTGTGTCAACTTTTTTTTTTCACTCTCTTTTTCTTTCATCTTCCCTTTGTCAACTTTTAAAAAACATAGCAAATATGATAACTCAAGGGTAAGAATGCAATCAAACTGAAATCGTAGGGAACCAGAAGTGTAATATTTTATTGTTTTGTTTTAGGTCTCCATACTATTCTTTGAAGAAAAAAAAAAAAAAAGTAATTACAATGGATAGCAGAATTAGAACGTAATCTACTATGATAGACTTTTAATAACTATATAATCTTTCACTTGTTACCAAAGCTAAATCTAGTTTTGCACCTTAATGTAAAATCAAGTATAAATCATTAGTGCTTTTTGATCACCAATATGTAAAAAATTTATATCTTTTTATTATTTTTCACAATTTTTTTTTAATTTTAGTATTTATACTTGTTGAACTTTTAAATTTAATAGTTTTTATATTTAAAAATAACTAAATCTAATTTATATATGTTCTTCACTAAAAACTCGTTCTATTAATCTTCCTTCGACAAATTTGATTTCTTATTCAAATATCTAAATCTCATAATATCATATTGTGAAATTAAATCAAATCCAAACACAAAGACTGTTTTTATATTTAAAGAAAAATACATGGAATATATATAAACTAAACTTGAAAACATTTCAACATATAAAATTACACAATTTATAATTAGAAGTAATTAAATAAATAAGGAAGAAAAAAGAATTGGAGAAAGGAATGATGAATTAGACCAATGTCCGATCCGACGACTTACTGCCGATTTTATATACTTTGCATCAACAACACATAAACACAAACATCCATTTTTCTTTTTCTTTTCTTTCTCAAAATTATTATCATCATTATTATATTTAATAAGAAAAGAGTTTAAAAGAAGAAAAAAAAAATGAAAGGCGTTGATTGGATTTATCTCTGGCAGTCCATCATACGCACAAAGTCGTCGAAGCAGACGAACCCATCCCCATTTTTGTCTACACCTGCTATCATACGCTGACAATCCTCTAACGTGCACCCATCGTCTCCCATAGCTGCGAACACACTAAAAAGCTCCTCCGCCGTAATTCTCCCGTCGTGGTCCGCGTCGAATATCTCAAACGTATCACGTAACTCGGAGTGGCAAGTCGGTCCAACCCGGTCCATTTCGCCCATCATGATCTTAATCTCTTCCTCACTCGGCGGTTCGGCTCCGATTAGGCCGAGTAGAGCCTTTAGTTCTTTACGAGAGAGAGTGGGGTCGGAGAAATCGGACCAGTCGAGGGAGGGTAGAACGCTGGTGGGGGTTCCTGCCGCGGAGGAGGAGGAGGAGGAGGAGGCGGAGCCGAAAGAAGGAGGTTGAGATCGGGAGAGTTTGGAGCGGTGGGATTTGGAAGAGAAGAGACGGTTGGGGTTTAAGGATTTGAGAAGCTTCATGTTTGAGGGAAATGAAGTATGAATTTTGATTTGGGGTTTTGGAAATGGAAGTTTGTTTTGAAGACAAGTTGTGTGAAGAAGATGAAGAGGGGGTTAAATGGTGGAGAATTCTGAAAATTGTGTACTGCTCCTTCCCTTAGTGCAGCTTCCCGGAAACTTCCTTTCTATAGACTTTTGTTTTTTTATCTTTTCTCATTTTCATTACTTTTCGTGGGAAGAAACGGTAATATATCAAATAAAAATATAAGAATGGATATTTAAAAGAATGGGTCATTAAATGTTTTGTTTTTTATTTTTTTTAAAAAATGAAATTAGTATAATGTTTGAGAGATTGAAATGTGCGCTCGTAATTAACGAAGGAGTTGTTTGAGAGGTTAAAATGTAGTTGAAATTATTAAAATGTACATCGAATTGATAACTGAACCTGAATGAGATTGTGAAATGTCAAAATGAAAAACGAGTTTAATACCTTTACTTTGGGTCCAAAAAAATCAATCCAAACAAGAGGTTTGGATTACATTACGTGTTGCATTATTGGCTAAAAACATCTCTTACATTCTTATGAAAATCATGAGATGAATTATATGTCTTATAATTCAAAGTACTTGTTCTAAAACTAATGATGACAATGATTTCAAATCTTTTTTGTTTTATTGTTTGTAGTTTTCATCCCTCACGGAATTAGAGACACAAATTTTAGTACAAATTAAAATTAGTAGATTCGAACCACAACTTAAGTAGAAATATCAATTGAATTGAATTCTGGTTGGAAAGATGCAAAATAGTTTGTTACTTTTTTTTTCCAATGGATACTCTCATTCAATAATTTATTCACCTTTTTTTACTCTTTCCACCTAAAGGAAAAATTTAATATTCGTCCTTTTGTTTTACCCTAACTTATATTATTTTATATGTCATATAGTTACTTTTACATAAAGTCTAACCTAACCTTTTTGTCTTTCTGCTCACCTATGTGTAGGAAATAATAATGAAGGCAGATTGCTGTAGTTTTTATAATAATTACCTCTGAAATGAATTTCTAGTTAAATTTTAATAAACAATCATATGTGGTTATTTTGTATTTATTATTATTATAATTTGAGTTTTTAAAATATTCATTTGAAGTCAATTAGAAAATATAGAAACTTACGATGTGTTGGAACGTTCAGCTAATTAATATAGTTTATGGTTAGAGGTTATATTAATTTGTGTTTAGAAGGTATATTATTTTTTTGTATGAGGATAGAGGATTATTACACAAAATATAATAAACCAATTCCAATTTTAATTTTCCAGCTACTTGTTTCATGGCTTTAATTTGAGCTCCAGATCCTACGAATGTTATTAAAAAAAATGAGGGGTTTTAAAATAGTTTTTGTGTACCTAGTATGAGTTATAATAATTAGAATTTTCAATAATTATGATATAAAAACCGAATATTGAGAAGTTACGGAGTCTAGATGCTCTTTCACATGTGAAAATATTGTTAATGTTGAGTTTGATAATCATTTGATTTTTTGTTTTTGAAATTAATTTCATGCATGCATTTTGTCATGAAATTTACTTTAAGTACTAAAATAATTAGTACATTCTCTAGTCACAATCTTTTCAAAACTAAAAGAACATAAATAAATACTAAAATTCATCTTAAAAAGACAAAAAAAAGTGGGAGATAATAATAATCCAATCGAATGAATACATGTCAAGTTTAATGTTCGATGAATAACTAATTAATAAAAGGTTTCATTCGAAGAAGAAAAATAGCAAATTGCTATTTTTTTAAAAAATAAAATAGCTAATTGGCAAAGTACTTGAATGTATGTTTTGAGCTTATGAATCGTCTTATTCATTTGATGGCAAAGTTCGATAACATCAAGTTAGTTTTGATAATATCTCTGTTTCTTTCTTTGAAGAAGTTGACTTAAAGTTCTTTTGTTTTTGTATGATTATTGGTTCTCCTCTACTATCTATGAAGAGGTCGTAGGTAATGGATTCGATTCTATTTAATTTTGTCGTGTATGTAATATATTTTTTCTTAAAGGAAGTGTTTGTAAGCGTGTTAAGTACACATGAAAAGTGTTGAAACTAAAATAAAAATTAGACTCATATTCTATTTTTCCAATTCTTTTTTTCTTTCTTCTTTCAAACGTTTTCGTGATACGTTTTTTTAGTTTTGGGTTAAATTTTATAAATTAAGAGCCACACTTTCATCTTTTTTTTTTTTAATTTATTAATTACTACCGTACAAAAGTTAACCTTTACCGACACAAATTTAATTAAAAGTTGAAAGATTTATTCTATCAAAATTAAAAATATTTATTCTATCAAACATTTTTTGGTTTAATTTTTTCTTAAAAAAGAACTAATTAATAAAAATATTTTTGTTATTATTGTTTGATCTCTAAATATTTTTTAGCCATTTGAAGAGAGATAAAATAAACAATTTATTGAATTTTAAAGGACAGAGAGTGTAATCGTCGTTTCAAACTTATTCCCAATGTTAAATATATATACGGTCTCTAGAAATCTAAATCACATAAATACCGAAAAGATTATACCTCTTTGTTGTGGTGAGATAATTGCTCTCTTATTGGTAATTCAATCAAACATTTTGCATTTTACACATTCAAATTGAAGCGAACGTACTCAAGAGATCAGTAAACCAAAAGTCAATCCAACGTATAAAGATGAACAAGGCCAAATTATAGGTCAAATCCAACATTCAAATGTCCAACATAAAGATCAATAAAACCAAGTTTGTTCGAAACACAAGCAAGCAAGTATACGTACGCACATAGGAGAGAGCATCAAAGAATATAATTTAGAGATCTTTGTATCATACCCATGTACCTCACATGAACGAATGAGTTATACGACATCCATATACAAACACATACACCAGTGCAATTGAGATATATAGTTGTAAAAGCCTCACATAAGCCACTTTTGCTTTTAAGCCCGTGGGTGATCATTTTTGCATTGAGAAGGCAAAATATATTTCATGAAAAGGAATGAAGTTTTGATATAAATCAGAAAGCAGAAAGCAGAAAGCAGAAAGTAGGGTTGCCATCCCATGTTCAAAAAAACCCAAAATCATTACAAAGAAAGTGGCTTTTGTACTGCTCATCATCTTTAATATTCTTTTACTCAATTATTCAAATAATTAATTTGAAGATTCTTTGGGAAGGATAGCTGTACAAGTGGCAACCCATGATTGGGCTCTACTATGATTCTTAAAGATATGTAAATCAATAGATTCTTCATTCTCTGTCCCCTTCAAATTAAACCTAATTTATATTTTTGATTTCAATTTGGGATTATTCCACTCTCAAACCAACTAACATGTGCATTTTATATATGAAGTTACTAATTCCATAATGTATTATTTTTTATTATTTTAGTACAATAATAACATTAATAATAATAATACGTGTGGGGTTAGAAATTCAACCGAGCAAAAAGTTAAATTAAATTCACTTTTTAATGGTTAAGTAGGTTTGTAAATAGAGATGAGAAGTGGTAAGTTAGATTTGATTTTTCCATCAAACTGCATCAAACTAACTATGGTCAGTTTAGTAAACGTTAAAATTTATGTTTGATTATAAGTTTTGAAAATACAACAATGTATCTCACGTTCACTATTTCTAAAAACAAAGAAAATGATAATTTATTATTTTCAAAAATGAGCTATTTCGCATGTTGTTTTTAAATTTGAATCTTTTTTAAAAACAAGCGTACCAAATAACTTCTTTTTTTGTTTTTGAAAACGTATAAATAAAAACAAATAATCATGAACGAAACGAGACTTAAACGATTTAACTCAATTAAACCAAGCATAAAAATGGAAACATCCTACAAAAGCTTAAGGTAAAATTTGATTTATTTTTGCATTATTATTAAATTGTTTTATTATTTTATTTAGATAATTTATTTTAAAATGAGATAATTTAATAATACAAACAGAAATGTACGTATTTGTTGATCTACTACTACAGTCCATTATATTTTACTATAATTTATAAATATAGATTAATTTTACCACATGTATTTTAAAAATTAAATAATGTATTGAAACATTTTTAAAAATAACAAAATAAATTAAGATATTTACAGGATATAGGAAAATTTTAGATTCTATCGATAATAGACTTCTATCGGTATCTATCAATGTTATTTATAGAAGTATATAAGTGTTCATCAATACCGTTATTGATAGAATCTGAAAAATTTATTATGTTGTAAACATTTGATTAAATTTGCTATTTTTTAGAATTTATTCATGATATTATAAATAAAAGATTTATAATATAAAGAAATATAGAAAATAGGAATTGAATGAGTGGGTGCGGGTGGCACACGAGGATTACGCGTAATGGGAAATGGGAACATTTTGGTCATCCAATCATACCCAAATCATTGTCTCCTTTTTTTTTAATATATCAATACAGAAACATTCAATTATTAAATCATAAATCTTTCCTACACATAAACTCTCTTTTCTCACAGGTACATTGAATTTAATTCACACCAACACACACTTTCTTTTTCATTCAATATATTAAAATTTTTAACCAAATTCTCTCACACCATTTGTGTCCTCAAATATTTTTTCTATTAATATTTGTTTTTTTTCCTATTTGTGGATTTAGTTAACCTTCTTTAGATTACTTCATTATTGATATTGTAATAAATATGTTTAAATGGGGTATATTAATTATTTCATTGTTCGCATAGATTTATGGAGAAATTTGGTTCGTGGAGTTGATATTGTATTTTTGTTGATTTGATGTGATGTTGTGGAGTTGAACTTGTGTATTTTTGTTGATTTGATGTGCTTCAATCTCTAAAATTTGATCATCTGATTCTCTCTCGATTGGATGCTTACGATCGATTGTATTCGACGATTGGATTCCCTCGCATCCGTTACGCTCGATTGGATTCCTTCCATTGGATGCTTACGCTCGATTGGATTCTTCCATCGATTGGATGCTTACGCTTGATTAATTCAGAATGTGGCTTTTTGAGGAAGCAAATTAATTCGGGAGGAACAAATTAATTCATAAATTAGTGAGTCTTATAGCTCTTCGAAGAATGACTCCTCTATTTATAGAGTTGTCTAGTGAATTTTATGGGTTAAGCCTGGTTGGTTCATGGACCAGACTTCTGACCTCAACCACATTTCTCACCTCAACCACATGAATTTGAATCATATTTACTATTTGGACTCAATTAAGTTTTTTTTGCTCAATTAAACTTAGTATAAGTAAATAATATTTAATTGAACCAAAATAATTAATTTGATCCAATGGGTACGATGAAAACATGTGATATTATCAGAATTGTTCAATTTACGTTTTCAAATTGAATTTGAGATACATATCAATTTTTTAATTAGTTTCAAATTCAATTATTTGTACTTTTCACCACTAATTTAATAAATAATATGACAATTTGTGATTGATCTCAAAATTTCCTATTCAACGTTCACACATGAGTGATTTAATTTAGACTATAGATATGAAATACCATGAACTAATAGTTGAGATATATGTTTGAAAAGTCACGTATTTTCCCTTGTTACAATTACTAGAATCCAAATAATGTATTCTTTTAAGTATGATATAAACTACACATATAAAAAACCACCCTATAACAATGAACATATAATTGAACCAACAATCATCACCTTGTACTTTTAATCTGCTGTGTAATTAAAAAATGAACACAAAATCTATTTTTGTATCTTTTTAACTAACAAGCAATATATTTAATTTGAAGAATAAGAGTACTTAAAAAAAGAAGAAAAAAGTTGAAACAAGGTGAATATTTAATATTAAGTCATACCCAACGAATAAAATGTTGTTAATAGTAAAAACCACTACCTTGTCAATCAACAACACACCCTACGTATTAAATGTTGAATTGAATATTTATCACTACTTTCTTATTAATTAATTACATTGTCACGAAGAATTGATTGCAAACGTTGATATTTTGTAATATACATAACTAACTGAAAAGTACTCAATCTTTTTTTTATATTTATTAATAATAATCTTAAAGGCAATCAAATAAACGAATTTAAATGAAGATAATATTGAATAAAATTGAGGATTTAAGTATAGAAAAATGAGATGTCGTTATCAAAATTTATCCATGAAAACGAAAGGAATTATTATTTATTGTATTTGAAATCAAAAGAAGAAGATAAGTGTGTGTGAGAATGCATATCATATATATATATATATATATATGTATTGAGAAGGTTTGAAAGTTGCACAATTAGGGGCGTGATTGAGTCCGCCAACGGGGCCGACTTCGCATACAACACGGAAACTATGGTGCACATAGAAAATAACTATTATACACCAACTGCATGCCCACCGAAATCTCCTCTGCCTCTACTACTTGGCCCTCAATTCATTCTTAAATTATTATTATTATAGTTTCATTTTTTAATACAGTACAGGGAAAAGAAACTAAATTGTTAGTTGAATACAACTGTGATTATTGAAAAGATAAGATAGAGAGTTTAAAGGAGGTCTGTGTCACGGACAATTTTGATGGAAGGAAGTAGAATTATTGCAGCTAAGGGATTGACTTCAGGGGCACTGCCACCTTCGTCAATGATGAATCTTAACCCATCCATATGAAGTCTTCCATGGTGTCCACTTACAAGTATGGTTCCCTTTTCATCATTATTATTCTCACTTAGTTCCTGTAACATCATCATAATTATTACTTCCAACAATATAATTGTATCACAGTGAAACTTATACTTTTATGTATGGAGATGAATTTTAATAATTTGTTTTGTTAAATTAAAATGAAGAAGTTAAGCTCGTGTAAGAAGTGATGAAGTGACGACTTTTATGTATTTGTAATCTTTAATTTTATGTTTAAATGTATAGAATTACCGGTGGATTAATTCATCATTTTCCATTAAATTTAAAGTTAACAAAAAAAAAAAGAAAATAAGTATAATGAAATGGGGCCTAAAATGATAAGAATATTGACCTTTGGGATATTCCAAACATTCTTCCTCCCACTGAGGCCCATTATTTTGGGGAATTTGGTTTCTTTGGCTTTCAAAAACTTGAGTTGCTCTTCGATATCTTTCCCTTCCTCTAAACCTGCATGAACTGCTATCAATCTGTACGTTTTTATCCCATCTTTTGTCTCCAAACACACATCATCCTACATATCATACACTTTATTTTCTTAATTATTTCTTTCATTAGTGTTCATATATATAAGAAAATTTGTTTTAAAAACAGCAAAAATACTGCAAATATTTACTTCTTCATGAACCCAAACCAGATTGGAAAGGAACTTCTTGTGTTCATCAGGTACTGCATTCATCAAATCTGACAAACAAAAATATAGTAACTCATTTGATATTCGCGTGTTAAGAATTATTGATCTCCCCTCACTCTATTTGTCTAAAAGAAATATCATAATATGGAATCAAATTTAAGTTGAGAAGAAAAAAAAGGGTATGAGTTACCATAAGATCCATGAGGAACACCATAGGACTCAAATGTTGGTGCAGCATCATAAACTGAGCCCATAAACTCAATTCCATATGCATCAAATCTCTCCCTTGTAGTCCCACCCCACATCCTTGCTTGCAAATGCATCTTCTCATACCCCTCCCCCTTGTACCATCCTTCTTCTTCCTCTCTCTCCTCGAACCCCTTCCATGTCGTCTCGAACCCCGATCCGTCCGACGGAGCTTCCACCAGCCCCAAGAACCCTGCCAATCCGAACTCGTGATTTCCTGCTAGAAACACATGTTTTTGATCTGGATACCTTTCAAACCAACCCAAAATTTTAGGTTTTATTCAATCGAGAATCTAGATTCTGTTTTAAATTTACAGTCTGCTGAACTACATCTCAAATTCTGTTTTTGATATTTTCTTTTTAGTTTATAACGTTGTAATGTATCTTAACTCTATTTTCTTTTTCAAATTTCCTACTAAACGAAGTTCTGTTCATTCTAACTTTTATATCTTTTAATACATACAATTCTATAAATTATATGAAAAAAATATACCCCTTCGGTCCAAAACTATCCTCAACATTGGTCAAGTAGAGGAAAATTGACTGAATACAACAACACTACGAGAATGAGTAATCAAATCTCAGACCACTGGGAAGAAAGGTGATGTTAATTTAATTGGAACACTGTAAATACACTTACAAGTAGCTTAGGCACATCTCGATGACAACTAATATGCTTTTGAATTTTTAACCGTTCATATCATTTTTCGTTTCTTTTACTAACAGTGAGGGGTATCATTTTGAAACTTTGAATGCACATTTTATAATTTAACCAAAAAAAGGGGAAAAAAGAATAAAAGGGTATAATCTTTTGAGTACCTGAAAGGCAGTGAGACTAAGAACTGAATGACTTCTCGTGAATTGGGCCCCCTATCGCAGTAATCTCCCAAGAAGATGACAGTTGCGGAGGCGAAGTCAGAGGCTCCGATGGCGGATTCAAGGTTTCGCCATAGGTTCTGAAGCTTGGTGAAGTATCCATGGATGTCCCCTATACAACACAGCACCCCGGGTTTCGTCTCCTTTGACATTGGATGGATCTAGACTAGATAATATCTTTCTTTTTCTGAGGTTGAAGAAGGAGTCTAGCCATGGAGATCAAATGGGATGAAATAGAGAGTAATTTTTCTTTTTCTTTTTTGACCCGTTGACTTGAAAAGAAATACCAAACAAAAAGAAAAATAATTTGTGAATTTAAAATTGAAAATATAGTAATTAAATTTAAAATGTTAATTATATATAACATTTTTCAATAATTTACAAATATAATAAAATTTATGAAAGTATATAATAGAAGTTTACATGTTATATAGGATTGGATTGGTACTGTTTTTTATTTTTGTTCAATTTAAAACAATAAAAATGCTTTATGTTATATAGACTTTATTTTTTGGACAATAGTCTTCTTCTCGGTTTTGCTCATTTGCCTTAAAAGTGATAGGTTGTATTTGTTGTCATCGTGGGGTTGGTTAAATTGTAGTTTAGTCTCTCTAAGCTCACGTTCAAGCTCTATTTCTTGCATTTTTTTCCTTCAGATTAACTATAGAGCGTTCATCAACAAAATTTTTAAATCCACTATTGTTTGTTGTTGTTTTAGTTGTTCTTGTAGGAAATAATATAGGAATAGCTACGAATGTAACAACCAAACTCAAAACATATGTAAATATAACATAATACATATAATCTACAAATATTGCAAAATTTAGATTTAGGTCTCGAATCTTGTCATGTTCTACTTGAAAGTTTTGTATTTTGAAGTGTTTTAGTTCATAATGGACTTCAAATGAATTTGATTCTTTCATTTTTATAGGGTTCTTGACTTCCATTTTGAAGAAGCGGAAACTAATGAAAAGGATGGGACATAACAAAGAGGTTGACATGGCAAACGTGTGATAGAACACTTGAAGTAAAGGATGAGAAGTTGGCCGCATCACCATTGTTTTATTCGAACTTAAATTAAATATTGTTAAAATTTTAGATATCAAAATGTTAAATTTTGAAACGCAGGAAAAAACGAACGTTTGAACAAAGAGTCATTTATTATTGTCTTAGGTTATTATAGTTTGATATCGTGTGTAGATTAATTTAATTTGAATCATAAAAGTATATTTATAAAAAAAAAAGATTGAATTATGGAATAATAAAAAGGGTAGCAAATTGTTAGCAAATTGGGAGAGAAAGGGAAAGTTGTTATTATTGGTGAAGGGTGTGAGAATTGGGTCAACCCAATTACGGAAGAATGAAAAGGAAGGCATTAGGCATAGGCTTATACATTTGTACAAGTCAAGAAAACCATTTTCATTCCTTAATTTCACATTCAAATCTGACTGCAATTTTATTGCTTCCATATTTTCTCATCCACAAAACTCTCAATTTCCCACTCATTCTCTTCTCTGAACATCAAAATTCCTCACCCCTTCCTTGTTTTTTCACCCAATCGGTTTTCTGATTCTCTTCTTCCAGCTTCAGAGAGAATGATCGACCTCGATTCTCATCACCACTCCCAATCAGAAGAAGATTGTAGAAATGCAGATGATGGAGCCTCAAGCTTGGATAAATCCCCAGCAAGACAACAGAAATCTGAGTTTAGTTTGGGTATCATTTCTTCTTCTTCTTCTTCTTCATCATCGTCATCTAGCTCTGATGAGTCTACTCCAAGTTCAATTTTAGATTCGGCCCCAAATTTCATGAAGACCACTACCAGCTCAGAAGCGAGAAGGAACTATTACCAGGTCTGTCTCAGATTTCAAATTCTTGTTTCTCAAGTAATTGCGTTTGGTCGTAGTGGATATTGTAGTAAGATTTTTAAATCTACTGGTTGGAACAGAAATCAAATCGCTCTGGTTCAAAGCCTTCCAGAACTTTGACAAGAATGTCGAGTTCTAGATTCAAAAGAACATTGATCAGGAAGTCTACCGATGAGCGAGAATTGGAATTTCCAGTAAGTTCTCGCAAATCTAAATTGGAGAATCAGAACATTGGGCAACAAAAATCAAATTCGACGATCTCAGGGATAATGTTAACTAGAAAGCCATCACTTAAACCTGTAAGGAAGTTAGCGAAATTGGCTGCTTCTAAGTCCAAGAAATGTTCAAATATGGAAATATCTGAGTTAAATCCAGAATCTTGTGTTGAAAAGGCCACATGTTCTTCGACCTTCAAGGGTTCTAAGTTTCCTGATAGCATTGAGCTCCAACCAGGAGAAGAGAAAGAATCTGAAAAACTTGCTGTCAAAAAGATTTGTCCTTATAGCTATTGTTCCCTCCATGGTCATTCTCATGGAAATACCCCTCCGTTGAAGCGTTTCAAGTCTATAAGGAAACGTGCTTTGAGAGCTAACAATAACAAGAGCGAGAGTGAACCACCTTTTCAAGCCAAACAATCTGGAAATAGGAAGAAAGGTCTTCGAGCAAGCAAAATGGTTGACAGAGAAAGATCAGTAGCTAATGAGACGATGAACGCAGACATGTTAGTACGTGCTGCAGAGGAAGAATCTGATCCTAGTGTTCTTAGGGATATCGATACGGGAGTATTATCCAATATGAAGGAAAGTAAATTGGATGCAGATGAATGCAAATTGGATGCAGTAAATTGGATGCAGATGAATGCAAGCAAAGTGGTTGACAGAGAAAGATCAGTAGCTAATGAGACGATGAACGGAGACATGTTAGTATGTGCTACAGAGGAAGAATCTGATCCTAGTGTTCTTAGGGATATCGATACGGGAGAATTATCCAATATGAAGGAAAGTAAATTGGATGCAGATGAATGCAACTTGAAGGACACTTTGGGATCTTCTGCTTTTGGTTATGAGGAAATGGAACATCAGAGGGAAGCTGATGAAAATCCAAAGGAAGATTTGGCAGTGGAGATCGATAGTCTATCGCGTACGAGCTCCAGCTCTAGTATCAGCTTAAATTTTACAGCAGAAGTGCAGGAGATAAATCCCAAGTACATCAGAATGTGGCAGTTGGTATATAAGAATGTAGTGGACAGTGACTCTGGCAATGTTGGTAATGAACTACCTATTCTTCAGGTGAAGGAAACGTCAAAGGAAGTTGACAACAAATTGCTTGTAGATACCAACTCCAACTCCTTTAAGCTTGTCTCCAATGTCGATCAGGAAGGAGCAGATGTGTCTCCTCATGCAGCAGCAGCCTATAGAAAACTTGAGCTCTTCAAGAACGAAGCTATTAAGCTAGTGCAAGAAGCTTTTGATAGAATCCTTCTACCAGAGATTCAAGAACAACAATCTCTATCTCGTGACTGGAATTCAGAAGAGAAGCTGCCGGAAAGGATTCCGGCTGAAGTTAGAGGATCAAACCTCCTAACGTCTTCTTCCAGTACTCATTCTGCAGGAGAGGATCTTGCACAAGATGCAGAAGACACGCAAACAAAAGTTGAGAATTCACCATCTATTGAGGAAAAGAAAACAATGCCAATTGAGAACAGAAATCAGTCGGGACCTAAGAGATGGAGTAACCTTAAAAAGTTAATTCTTCTCAAGAGATTTGTCAAGGCTTTGGAGAAAGTAAAAAAGATTAACCCACAGAAGCAGCCACGTTTTCTATCACTCAAGCCTGACCCAGAAGGAGAGAAGGTTCATCTTCAACGTCAAACGACAGAAGAAAGGAAAAACAATGAGGAATGGATGCTTGATTATGCATTACAACAGGTTATCTCAAAGTTACAACCAGCTCAGAAGAAGAGAGTTTCTCTGCTTGTAGAAGCTTTCGAAACAGTTCTTCCAGTGCCTGGAGTTGAGGCTCACATCAAGACCAAAGTAGCTTCTGATGGAACTGATAAAGAAAGTGAACGTCAAAATAGTGCTGATAATACCTTTTTTGGGAATCTTTTGAACATGAAAAATATTGTCCAAGCGTCTGCAGGCCAAGCAAACAATATAAACAAGGTCGGAAACAGGAATTCCATGACATTTTCTATTAAAAGTGAAGCAAACTTGGAACAACTTGAGAAACCAGAACAAGATCAAGCTATTCATGAAAATACTGGTATAGGGTGGAGAGTAGGGGACGTTGCGGTAAAAAAAGAGGTCAATGTGAAAGGATCCTATCCTGAGCCAGTCGATATATGTTTGCCAGAGGCCAACTATGCCATATTAGACAGGGAGACCGCCAAGAAGCCAAAAGACACTAGCTATGAAGAGGTTTCAGTAAATGGAAAACTTCTAAAGATATCTAAAAATGTAATTGCACGTTTAAACACTGAACTACTTCAGAATGAAGATCTGGAGCCTGATAAAAATATATCCAAAAGTGATGGTTCGATCAGTGTAACTAGTGGAGTATCTGATATATCCAAAAGCCTTTCTTCAGAAGAATATGAGACATCAGCAGCAGCTAGAAGTCTTACTTGTGAAGAACACAAGAAATCAACTGAAGTCAATGAACTACTGGAAAAAACAAGGGCTGCTATATTCGATAGAAGTCGGATAGCTCAATCAAAACCTGGTTCCACGCAAGCAAAATCTGTTACTCCAGAGGAAACCAATGCTGCTTCCAGCATTGGTGAAGCAAGTGAAAAACGGGTTGAGGAAAAGAAAAATGCAAGCATGTGGTTCTTGATATACAAGCACATGGCTTCAAGTATTGATGCTGAAAATGGTTCGAAGCCTCTCGTTAGTGAGGAGGCTGACAAGGATGAAAAGGAATTTTCCTCAAGAAAACAAAATATGGAATTGGAAAATAACTTTGTGAATGACCCAGATGTGAAACTCCAATGCATTGAAGCCATAAAGCTCGTAAATGAAGCAATTGATGAGATTCCTCTTCCAGAAAACAATACCTCGCCCCATGATGGATCATTCTCCAGCAACTTGATCAGAGACCCAGGATTATTCCTAGAAGAGAAACAAGATGCCTCTGAGATAAAAGACAGAAAAGGGGAAGCATACGATACTACTGATTCTAATGTTGATGAAGGATCAACGAATGCTGTTGATTTAAACAGCCAGGATGATGAAAAAGAGCCAAAGTTTGGAAGCAAAGACAATCGGCAAGTTCTAAAGAATTGGAGCAATTTGAAAAAAGTTATTCTTTTGAAGAGATTTCTCAAAGCAATAGAGAAAGTAAAGAAATTCAACCCAAAAAAACCAAATTTTTTGCCTTTGACGCAAGATGCAGAATCAGAAAAAGTTCAATTGAGGCATCAAGACACAGAAGATAGAAAGAATGCAGAGGAATGGATGCTTGATTACGCACTTCAGCAGGCCGTGGCCAAACTCACTCCTGCTCGTAAGCGAAAAGTCGAGTTACTCGTACAAGCTTTCGAGACAGTAAATCCAACAATCAGTAAGTGACAATAACCTTAGCATCAATTCTTCATTGCATTCATTTGCACATTTTTTATGCTGCATCTTGTAAGACCAAAGATCTTCTCAATCTTTTTTTTGCTTTTAGTTCTTTTATTGTATATTCATTTTTGTCTTTTGGTCTGTTGGAGAAAAGGGTTACTTCCATGGCCCTTATAGCGTGAAATTTCTTATGATTTTCAAAAGTTTGAAGTGTTGGACTGTGAATATGAAGGGTAGTTTAAGTACTTGTAGATGCACCAAAAGAACTGTATTTTTCACTGTTTTGATCATTCTCTATATGTTGTAAAAGCGTATAAATTATCAAGGAAAAGTAGAATTATTTTATTCCGACCTTGATTTACATCACCGGGGTGTGTCCTACATTTGAATATCCAGCCAAAAAGGTTACGATCATTCTTGGTAGAAGCTGAGACCACAAAACTTAGATTGAGGCTATTGACATCAATAATCATATTGATCCATTTATTAATATGGTAACTGCTTCGAACGACGAATCTTTTTCCAAATATAGCTAGTGATAGACGTCTATACCAGTAATAGATGATAGTAATCTGTCGATGTCTAACATAGCCTATTACTAATAGACAGTGACATTTTACTATATTTGAATATCTAGCATAGTTCGGAACTATGACATTAATTGCTAATACATCCTCCTCGTAAAATCAATTAATATATTTGAAACTATAGCTATTTTTACTTCATATGTCAAGTAGACTACTGCTCAGGCTGTGGACTAATCTTTTTATTTATTTCTTTCTTTCTTACTATTATTGAGATAGTAGTGTGTATGGTTTATTGGAAAATAAATGAATAATTAGTAGTGTTACTAATATATTAGGGAGCTTTGTTAGCACCGTTGTATTTGAGGTATATATAATTAATGTTAGTCAGAATATATCCGCTGAGTGATGTTCTCTTTAATATTTGATAAAACACAATTCAAACAGAAAATAAACCAATAATAATTTATTAAGAAGCACAATATATTGACTTGGAGTATATTAATTGAGTTTATGTATAATATACTACCAATAAACTATATATCACAGTATTTAGAAATTAGAATTAAGGACAAATCAATTGGTATAAAATATACAATTGACATGGTTGGTTGAATATAAAGAAAGTAGAATTTGAGTGTCATGTTATCTTTCTATTAATAATTAATAATAATAGTGACAAAAGTGTCAAAAATATATATATATAGACTGTGGAAAAATGTGTATTAATAATTATAATTCTTTTTCTTTTTGATCTTTTAAATATTTTAAAAAATCAATATAAACAGGCACTAAATATTATTTAATTCATTAACGTGGTAGATTATGAAGAATAAATAAATGCTAGGTGCCTCAAAGTGAGTCCTACACTCTAAACCCTAAACCTTCGTTTTAGAGTTAGCTTAAAGTATATGTTTAGTCTTGAAATTTTATTCTTGAAATTATTAGGTCTTTAAAATTTTAAAATGTATAAAAAACGTTTAATTTTTAATTTTGTTTTTTAATTTTATTTTAATAGAGGCACAACGATTTGTAAATCAAATGATAATTCTAAAAATGCATTATTGAAAATCTCACATTAAAAAGATGGAATAATTAAAAATCTCATATTAAAAAGATGGAATAACGTAATTATAATATTTAGAAGCTACATGAGTTACTCCACTCTTTGCAAATTAATTTTTGAGATGACTTAATCATATGTTTATATCTATTATAATATTAGAATGCATGAAGTCGACTATTTTGTTCAAAATTTAGAATCTAATTTACGGATCACCTTTGAGGGAGCATCTTGGTTAGATCGCATATTCAACGACATTGAAATTAACAAAGAACCAATTTTTCATGACTTAAATTTTGTATCTGATATAATTCGAATTCCAAATTTTATGCTCAATAAGTACAATATATCCCACAAAATTGAAAACTAAAAAAAGTTATTAGACAAGTAAAATTAAGGCTTTAAATAAATAGACATTTATTTAAAAAACTTAGGAACTACGTATGTACTTATGAGAGATTCGACCTCCATTCTACATATTGTAAAAAGAAAAAAAAAATAAGTAATAATTGCTATTCTTTTAAGCAATGAGTTTGATAATACCAAAATTTTACAAAACATAACCTGCTAGATTGCATTTAACATATGCCATTTAGTTTTGGAATGAGAGCTCAATAAGAAAGACATAAGAAATAAAATAAATCAACACACGTTGATATAAAATTGTTAGAACAATTGCTATTCTTTTGTTAGTCAACTTTTTTAACATAAAGATGATTTAGAACTATTTTGGAATGATTTGAAACTCAAATATGGGTTTTGAAATTTGATAGACTAATAACATCAAATATTAGCATTGAGTGAAACTTGGTTGATTAAAAGGACTATTAATGAAAAAATGAAAAAGAGAAAAGAAAAAACATGGGTGAGTCGAGAGATATCGAAGTTGATATATTGACAGCAGTTTCAACGGCCAAAAAGCGCGGACATATATTCTATAATTTCTCTATTCTATTCTCATTGCTCATCCAGATTCGGATACTCTCCCATGGCGGCTTCTCTCTTCTAGTCTTATCAATCTCACTGCACCCTCACACCAGTTTCTTGCATTTCTGTGTTTTTGTACGTATAATTCTTACCTTTTCTTTTCTCGCTTTGCCACCTTGTTCTCTCATTTTCTCTATGCAATGTTACCTTCGTAAATCTTGTTTTCTACTGATTGAGAACAAATTGACTGAAATAGAACTACTGGGTTTTTATCCTTATCTGTCGATGTTTTGTCTTTTGTTGAGAAATTGGAGTATATGTCGACGTTTTAGTTTGAATTTTGTGCAATTAACTTAAATTTTATTACTTTCTAATCTAGCTTTACAACACAGTGTTCTTCTTCCTGTAACAATATTGATTGATTGCTAATGGGGGTATTTACAATTTGAAAGCATTAGATAAACCCCACTTGAAATCACTCGTCTAAGTTGGTTCTTAGAGTTCACACCATTTCATTGTTAAGATATTGGATTTAGAAAGCCATCTATTCATTGGAGCTTTACCACACGCTTGAAGTTTTCCCCCCTGCTTATCTTTTTTGTATACAAAGCCTGACAATCTCTATTGTAATGCTTTTATTTCTCTCCTACTTCAAAATACTACACTTCTTCGGTTGTTCTTCTCGTTTTATAAAATACCAATTTCTTGATGCACTGCGTGTGTTGCTTCCCTGATGCCTGCACTTTTTTTTTTCACCTTGCTCTTAGGTTTTTATGTTTGAGGATATTCAGTAATGGACCATCTCTTTCCTTCTCAAAACTACTTGGTTTTCTATCTCCATCTCTCTCATGGTTTGTGAGATTTGTGTATATAGAAAGATTTGGAATCTTCTTTGGCATTGCCTCAATATGATTTTTTATTATTGAGTATGAGATTCTCAAATTCTTGTTTGTTTTCAGTGATGCGATAGGTTTCAGAAAGGCATAGAAGCTTTTCCTTGTAAAACAAAATGAGAAACAGTTTGCCTCAATTGCCTTCCTATGAATCTACTATGGAAGCACTTTCCTCCTTGATAACACAGAAAAGGCGTGGAGAAATGGTTTCTGCAATCCGTAATGAGGAGAAATCGATGAGGATGAGAAAGTACGTAGAGGTAACCCTTCTGCTATCTGACTCTAATGAATAAATCATGAAAGAAAATCTATCAATATTGCTGATCTGATATTGTGAATATGTGATAAAAGTTATTGTGGTTCAATTATTTAGTTTTGTTGCTCTTTCTAAATGTTTACTTTTGTTACAATAGAGAAGGGTGGGAATGATAAGTTGTGACTGCCAATCATAATGCTTGAACTTCTTTCTATAGATCAGATCACAATGCTTTTATTTCTTCTGCAGATTCTAGGCATAGAAGAATGTGTAAAGAAACTCAAAATTATTCACGTGGCAGGAACTAAGGGGAAGGTAAATATTTTATTTAGTATCTTCAACATTGCATATATGCATTGAAGTTGAGGAAAAACACTTGGTTTATAAGATCATTGGAGTATCGTATATTTCATAACCTCTTTGTGTCTCAACCAAATTAGATTTATGTAATTTTTTATATTTAAATTAATGATATTTTCATCAATTTATAATTCAAGATCCACAAGAGGGTTGGAGACTCCTTTTAGTTTGAAGGAAATCAAGAGGGTAATTTTAGCTTTGGAACAAGGTGCCTATTGTGATAGCTTCACTATGGCCTTCGTGAAAGGAAAAGTAGTACATTAAGGAGGTGAATTTGTTTTGGTTTTTGTTGATGTAATCAAAATCATGCTCACAAAATTAAACTTACATAGGATACATGTTTTAGGAGTGAAGGACCTTGAACTTTTTACCTTTTAGTCTCTTAGTGATCTTCTAGCCTTGGAGACAATTTTTTGTAGTCCTCTAAAGCTAGGGGGGTTGGATTTTGGTAATATTTCATACAAAATATATGTTCCCCAGAAATTTCACCTCAAATCTTGCAGTGTTTTTTGTATTCCTCCTGAGATATTAAATTTTGTTGGTAACTTTTTACTATATCAATGAGAAGTATCTTCTTTTGTAGAAAAGTTACTTATTATCCATCATTTATTTCATATTCATACTTTTTTCTTAACAAATAAAATGAATGAGCTGGCTAGTTTTCTTTGAACGACATTTGATACAACTTTGTTAAATAATGGAGTGAACTAAATATGAATGCATAGCGAATTTGTAAACCAAAAGTTAACTCACTTGTGATTGTCTACTGGCTATACAAATTAAAATGAAAACTTTTTGACCTTCATTCATATATTGCTGATGCAGAAAATTTAACGTCAAAACCTGGTTAAAGAATAAGTAAGTCAGTATTGCAATGTTATTTGATCTTCTTTCATCTTCATGTCATCGGTATATTCAGGGTTCCACTTGCACCTTTTGTGAAGCAATTTTACGAGAATGTGGTCTTCGAACTGGACTCTTCACTTCCCCTCATCTCATTGATGTGCGAGAAAGATTTCGAATAAATGGGTTAGTGTTGAAATACATATGTTGTATTTTGCAAAAATGTGGCTTATCTTACCCATCCCTCTCTTTCTATTATAAAACACCAACATCATACGCAGATACCATGTACACGCAAACACAAAGAACTTATTAAGAAGCTTTGCGTTTACTTGCTATTTTCATGCTTCATTAACTTTGTTGAAGTTGTGTTTCTTGCTTTATTTTTACAATCTCACATTGAATGGAAAGATCAGATTGGATATATCAGAGGATAAATTTCTGCAGTATTTCTGGGCCTGCTGGACGCAATTGAAGGTTTGTTGTTATTCTTTAGTTTTATTCTCTTTGAACTTTAAACCCATGCAGTTATGATTTTAAAAATTTCAATGAGTATATACGTCATTTGCATGTTCAAATGGTTTAGTCAACTGTAGATCTGCATGAGAAAATATCAAATGATGACATGACTTACATATGCATTAACACAATTGACCTGCTTTGGTATACCCACAAACAGTTGGCCCATAATTTCTTGTATCCTCGATTATTGATGAAACTTTTTTTGCTGATGTTTCTAATACAAAAATATAAAGATCCAATTCAGCTAAATTGCTGGGTTTATTTGGAATTGACGAGTCAGTCACTTGGGAGGTGAAGATGTACACATACCAATCTTCTTGGATTTAGGAGTGCGCTGGAGTAATAGTTGGTAATAGAGTTTGTGAAAACACCAATATTTGAACAGTTCAATAATTCAGTTGAATCATGTGTGAAAACTCCAATAATGCCTGTTGTTCTATGTTGAGCTCCAAATGTTTTTATTTTCTGTTCTCACATGGCATAGCTATCTCTCGTGGGTTTCCTAATTTTTTGACAGGAAACAAATATATCATTCATAGAAAAAAAAAAAAATATATATATATATATATATAAGGGAACAAATTACAATTCTACAATGTCTATGTGCATCACTTTTTTCTTCCACCAGCTTGCAAATTCGAACATTCAATTTTGTGACTTGGGTGTTAATTTGCAGGAAAATGTTACAGAGCACCTGCCAATGCCTGCACTATTTCAGTTTCTAACACTGTTGGCTTTTAAAATATTCATAGACGAAGAGGTAAGTCACTTTAGTTTCAGTTAATATAGCTCTTATTTTAAACAGTGAGCGATGCTTGCAATGATTGCTCATATTGCCTTGTTCTTTTTTCGGCAATAACTTACTATTTGTACAAGAATTGAGCATCCTCACTGGCGTGTACTTTGAATGTCATAGCATGATAACCTAGCATAAAATTCACAATTTTTTGTTTCTAGCCTCTCTATCCCTTTCCTATATATTATTATGAGTGTTGAAATAATAGAGATGGCAGGGAAGTAGTCGTCTGAGTTTCAGTAAGGTTCTTCAAACCTTTTAATCCCTTGTTCTCCCAGAAAAAAATATGGCCAAGTGATGTCTGCCAAAACTTTCTTTGTCTTGGAAGAAAACCTTATTTTCTCAAGGTGGTCGACTCACTGATTTAGTCTGTTTCAGGTGGAATTTATATATGTATATATATATATCTTTTCGTCTGCTTAGAATCTCTTCTTTGTTGGAGCCAAGTAAGAAAGGTTATGACAAGGATTTTCATAAAAAGATTATCCGTAGAAAAGAAGCTCTTTCCCTACCAGTTGCATCGTTCTAAACTTGATTAATTTTAGGATTAGATTTTCTAAACATGTTCGTACTTGGTAACTTGGTCCGAAGAGTTGCATGATTATCTTCCTTCTTGTTTTCCTTTTTCCTTTTCCCATTCTTGTTTCTCATTATGAAATTATCGATCCATTTTATCTGAATAGGTTGATGTTGCAATTATTGAAGTTGGTCTTGGGGGAACGTATGATTCAACAAATGTGGTATGCTCTGCCTATTATAATAGGTTTATTCCAAATGTTTTTGATACTGAAATTATTAAATCTTAAAATTAATAAAAATTGATTGATCAATTAGTGGTTGTTGTGCAGATTGAAGAACCTATAGTATGTGGCATCACTTCGCTTGGGATGGACCACATGGAGATATTAGGCATATCTTTCTTACTTGTTATTAAGTTTTTCTATCTTCAGTTTTCTAGGTTTAAATTCTTTCATGTGCATTTTATGGGGAAAACCATTCAAGTGCCGAGATGGAGATGACTTGCAGTATGAATTCTAGAAACAAATTAATGGTCAAATGCTATAAGCCTGGTTCAGGCATTCATGTGTGATACAAAAAATTAGTTAACTGTGAATTTGGGGTAGGTTGTTGAAATTAGATTTTGACAGTGACACATGTTCCAGGAGACTCGCTTGGGATGATTGCTTCACACAAGGCTGGAATTCTCAAGGTACAGTGTCAATGTAAGCAATTGCAATAACATGATTTGTTTATTTTGTTCTAAACATGACTACCCAGGGTAGTATTCTACTTTGATTTTAGAAATCACATTTTTGAAGAATAAAATACCGCAATATTGCACAAAGTGTTATTCATGATTTTGCTTATTTATTTTCTAGCGGATAAGTGTAAATATGCCCAATCACTACTGTATTTCTACTTTGAGTATACAAAATTAGAGTTCTAAAGAAACAAATATAAATATATTTCACACTATGCCTGATTTTCACTCATATTCTGAGTCAGCTTCACATCTTGTGTCCATGTAAAGCCTCAAGTTCCTGCATTCACAGTACCACAGCTTCCGGAAGCAATGGATGTTATCCAGAAGAAGGCACGTGAGCTTATGGTAATTTTCTTCTTCCCACGAGAAGAGTAGTTACAACTCCAGCTAAACTTTGGCTTATAAGCAGCTTCATGTTTCTTGGGTTTGCATTTATCTGTGAACTGAATGGAATCATGAAATGGATTTCTTTTTCAACGACATTTTGGAGCAAGCAGTTAAGCAGTGAAATACTTGTTGATCTTTGTTTTAAAAAATTTAAGGATTTTGTAGTTAAGAGTTTTGGTCATGTTGTAACAGTGATAAAAAAGTGGGTTTCTATGTCCATAATCATATACACACTCACACAGACGTACACACATACATACATATTACATGTACGTATATATAACAGCGATAAAAGCCTCACATCAATGGGTGTTGATATTAGTAGAGCAATGACAGATTGCGCCACATCTTATTGAATTTCTTTGGTTTTACCAAAAGAAAGTCCTCTAGGTTAATGCTTGTGGAGATGTAGTATTCTTTTTAAGCACGTCACTGGATTCTACTATGTTTTCTGGTTCCTGTTGTTGGTATCATGTATGAGCTCCAAGTTATTTTGTAATTATGTTTGATCTTACATGCATAGCAGTTGGAGATCCTTTATGTAACTCCTTGGTATCCCCTTATACTTTTGTTAATCTTTTATAGTTTTATTCAATGAAATCATCTCTTGTCACAGAAAACAAATAACATTTTCGTGGCTGAAGAGAATTTCATAGAGATAGGCTAAAATTCTACATGGGGTGGTATGGGTATTATTCGAAAGGTCTAGAATAGCAAATGTGTACATTTTAATGGGGGATGTGAAGAGTCATAATACGAAACCTCAGTAGACATTAACCTATGTGCCTATTGCAGGTCCCGTTAGAGGTAGCTGAACCACTTAACGATAAAAAGCTGGATGGATTGAAGCTTGGCATGTCTGGTGATCACCAGTTCGTTAATTCTGGTCTTGCTGTCTCCCTTTGTAAATGTTGGCTTCAGAGGACTGGAAACTGGGAAAGGATGCTCCTAAATGTTGGTTCAATCTTCACATTTTACTTTATGCTTATCATGGTGTTTTTGTGATGGATCTTTTCTTGAATTGTTAGTCGTGGCACTTAGAAAGCGTGAGAATATGGTGACGGGAAGTGTTAGGTTTGTTAGTCTATTCTTCCCCACTCCTTGTCGACATGCATGTTGTGTAATGGATGTGCTTCTCTTGCCATACGTACATGCATGTACACGCATCTCCCATCTATCAAAATGTTGGATGATATTAGATAACTATTTTATCTAATATCTATTTTATCTAGGCAGCTAAAGGATTTTGCGCCTTAATCAAACTGGAGGAGTTGACCTTTTTCTTCTTCTTATTATTTTCTTAAACAAAGATATTTTAAACCTTGTGATTATCTCTGTCTTTTGCACAACTCAGGGTTGCAAAGGGGCCAAAATACCAGCTGCATTTCTTAGAGGTCTTTCAACTGCCAATCTTTCAGGGAGAGCTCAGACAGTTTATGATTATTATACATCGTCATTTAATTCAACAACGCAGTCTGACAACTCAAATGGAGATTTAGTATTCTATTTGGATGGTGCTCATAGTCCAGAAAGCATGGAGGCTTGTGCTAGCTGGTTCTCTAGTGTTGTGAAGGGCAATCATAAGTCGTTAAATAGTTTTAGGGCTAAAAATGTGGACAGAGATTCAGGAAATGATGACCCTGTAAAAGTTCTGCAGGAAGCCGAGTCCACAAAGTTATCAAAGCAGGTATTTTCCATAATTAACATTATATTGTGGGATTTTAGTGTTTCTTTTCATCGTTACTGGTGAATTTCTTCTAGTACAGTCTACTACAATTTATTTGGGTAACCTATTAAATTTGGATGTTGTAAAAGACAGTCAATTTTATTTTTCCTGTTTTTTAGGTTCTCCTATTCAATTGCATGGAAGTGAGAGACCCACATATATTACTTCCACGACTAGTGAATACATGTGCTTCCTCAGGTATACACTTGTATCCTTGTTATTTTATTTTATTTGTTTTTTAAAAAGATATATATAACTAGTACAATGCAATACTATACTGAAAAAAGAGAGTACAAAAGGAGAGGAAGAAGAGGCTACCTTCCAACCTAGCTAAGGAAGTTATAAACATCTCGAATTGGCTTGGATGTTAGCCTTTTTGTATATAGTGTATTCTACGTGACTCATTTTGGTACCAAAAAATTTTGCATCTGCATTTTGGGCACAAGAAACTGAGGCTTCAAATGTTATTGGGTTTTTTCAACTTAAATAACCCACAAAAAGCTGCAATAATCACAATTCAATTTTCCTTCCCCTTACATACAGGCTCATTGTACGTTAAGCCATATTATCCTCCACTTTTGGGTGCATAGTCTTTGATTCAAATCTTCATAAAATACATGTTGTTTAGACTATATATATATATATAATTGATATAATGTAAAGAGATTGATGCTTAAAAATACTAAATTCTGATGGAGAAAGGTGAATAAAATAACAAGAAAGATATAAGAAAAAATTATAATTAAGAAATAAGAAAAACTTACAATTAAGAACGATATAACATGATATATCTTCCATCTCATGGTCAATATTAAACATAATGCATGAAGGAGATGACAGAAAGTTGAGGATTATTCTTTTGGATTTTATCTAAGATATTCAACTTGGAATGGAGAAGAGTCCATGCAAGTTGCAACAGCCAATTTAATCCCTCTGGTCAATCATATTTTGTGTTGAGGGTCTAACTGCCTTATGGCGTGGTATCTTGCTGAGTAGAGAGGGCCATGGTGATTTCCAGGAAGCTTCTGATAGAATTCTAACAGGCCGATTCATTGGCAAGCAGTAAATGCTTAACTGTGGTGGTTCTGAAGTAATTTTCCTTTTCTGCAGCAAATTTTGATAAAAAGGTGTTTTTTGTTTATTATAATTGGAAAAAGGGTTAATAGGCACGCCTCATTAATCTTCATTTCAAATCAGCAGGGTTTTAAGATTTGGAGCCCATTTTTCTGACGTTGGTCTTTTAATGTAGGTGTTCATTTTTCGAAAGCCCTTTTTGTCCCTACCATGTCAACGTATAGCAAAGTCTCTTCTGGTAATTCAGTGACTTCATCAGATAATATAAGCAAGGATTTGTCATGGCAACTCAACCTACAGAGACTTTGGGAGAAGATTATGCATGGAAAGGGTATTTATTCATTCTCTTATTGTTCTCAAGTGTGCACAACAATTGATTATATTATGTTAGTTCTTTGTCTGTTTTTTATATAATGCAGTTATGCCTGTCGTGCATTCTCTAATCTCTATGGAAGTGAAATGTTTGTTTAATTCCAATCTGGCTTTAGTTTGTTTGAAAATAGAGATAATTAATAGAAATTCTTCAAATTCTTTCTGTGGAATATAATATATATATGAAATTGTTACAATGATCAGCATTCAGCAATATGAATAACCAATATTAGATACCCACTTGTGGAGGGAATACTAAACTTCAAACTTTAGGGAGGAGGTGTTTGAGCCCCCAATTTCAAGTGAGTGGAGTGGGCTATTATAGCCCATTCCATTTTGGAGCTCCAATTATAAGTTAGTGTTTTCAACTATTATAACCTACATTTAATTTGAGGGTTACTATTTCAAAATCATATTTGTTACAGTGTGTACTATTTTCTATATAGACTTTATAGTTTGCACTCTAAAAAGAGATTATTATATCTCGGACTAAAATAATAGACTATACCCAACCACAAACTATTATAATCCATAAACTATATTAAAACTGACTATAGTTACCAATTTAGCACCCCAAACACCATCTTAGTTCTTCAAATGAAATAAATAAACCTTTGATGAAGCTGTAAGTTTTAGTCTGTATCAACCAGTGGTTATTCTTGAATTTACCAATGAAAAATATAGAAGTAATAAGTTTCACTGCACTGATTACATTGATACAAAAATGGAAAAGAATTAGAAAGTTCTCTTCGGGAGGTTGGACTTTCCACTTCAGAACCTTATAGTGAAACGCTTTTTGTTAGGATACCCATAGAACACCGTAGCTCCCTAAATATTTCCTTCCCTGACGTAACAGAATGTTATCTTATATGTTACTACAAAATAGGGCCCCACCCCACATATACGTCCACAAGACTCCCTCCCAATTAAAAAAATAACTGGCCTGAGACTTAGGATTCTTTTTTTCTCTTTTTAGATGGAATCTCAAGCTTTTATTAAGGAAAAATAAAGGAACAGAAACATCCCTACTGAAGGAGCCAAACCAGATTGAACTGCATAAAGTAATGGGCTCCGATCCAAAAGTATATGCTGCGACAATGGATAATTACAAAAGTTGTAGAAGACTAACGTTCTTAGTCAAGGATAAGCATTAAAGCTGGCAAGAGACTACACCTCTTCCTAGGATTTCTCAATTGCTCTAACTATCCTGATATTTTTCTGAAATCAAAGGCCCTACAAAAGGGCCAAAAAAGCCAGCTTGCCACAAAATCGAACCCTTCTCTCATAGTGGCCGATTCAAAGAACCTCCTCCTCATTATATTTAGAATAACTAGAACTACAAACTATTTCAAGCCAAACAAACACGTACAAATACAACAAACAATCACAGACCTGAGTGTGATGATGCAGCAAAGTAATGGCTTACTGTGTGTGATAGGCCTCTTTTGAAGGTTTTGTATTGCTATAAAAATGGTGTAACTCACAGGCAAGTCACTTATACGTAGTTCCGTAGAACAATATTTATATTTGGTGATGCAGCAAAATGATTCCATTTGACATTGGCAATTCACTTGACACTTTATATAAATGAACAGCATTGTAAGGCTATCGATAGTTTAAATACTTAACTCACGATAGATCTCTATTTGTAGTAGGTGATTTTGTAAAGGAGTCAACTAATTATTTATGTTTTAATTTTTCTTATTTAAATCATGATCAAACATGGTTGTCATCTCATTTGCTTGTGATTACCAGATGCTATATTAGAAAAGGATCTTAAGCTAGACAGTGAGCGGGGTTTGCCTGCTCTGTATGAAGATTCACTCTCAAGTCTTTCGGAGAACAACTTGAGTAGCAGTGCAGTGATGCCTTCGTTGCCATTGGCGATAAAATGGTTGAGAGATTGCGTTCGAGAATCCCCATCCATTAGACTACAGGTTAGATATTTCACTGAATTAGCGCAGTCAAATCTCACTCTGTGAATGGCGTGTGAAACTTCTGTTTCTTGACACCATATTTTGGCCTTTTGACTCTTAAATAGTTTTCAAGTGGAACAAGATGGTGGTGGGAATAGTTTGTTCTTTTCATTGGTAGATGAAAGTTGGGAATAGTCGTCATAGGGTGATAGTCTGATAGATATCTAAGTCATAACTTTTCTTCTTCTATTCTCTCTTTCTTCATTGATCATAATTCTGCAGATTTCTCCATGATCCGCATTTACTTTGTGCTTGGTTGAGGTCTTCAAAGTTGTATTTCATGAGTCATGCATTTACTTTGTGCTTGGTTGAGGTCTTCAGAGTTGTATTTCACGAGTCATGCATTTACTTTGTGCTTGGTTGAGTTCTTCAGAGTTGTATTTCATGAGTCATGCAATTCATTGTATTCTTTTCTAAGATTAAATTAAAAAAGAAAAAGAAGATAACGAAAATAGTTGTTTATTTAAATTCTGTGTTGGATTCAGGTTCTTGTCACTGGATCACTTCATCTAGTAGGAGACGTGTTAAAACTATTAAAAAGGTGATGTTAGATGAACATGAACTCATCCGGTCTCCCCCATCGTTAAGGATGTGGTATTCCAAACTTCCAAGGATCTGCCTGTCGGTTGGGTTTCTTCCCAATTTTCTTTTGTTCATTCAATTCATGTCTCAATAAATTAATTTTGAAGTTATTTGGTATTCATTTTCTGGTGGTAGATATTTCATGGAAAAATAAAACTTTATTCTTTTTCAAGGTGCAAATCATTGAGATTTTGGTAATATACTATTTATTTGTTCAATAACTTCTGGTGTTTGTGATAGTATCTCTTCTTGAATCTTTCTAACGTTCAACTTTGTAGCTTGGCCTTTGCTTTTAATACCACAATCATTATTTATTTATTTTTATTGAGATTTGAATTCTAAATTCAAGGGAGGGAAGGCATGTCAATTATCTCTCATATTTTGAATAAAATTGTCCTATTTCATTTGATTTATTTTTTTTAAGTCGAAAAATGAACTAAAATATTTACAAATATAGTAAAATGATGATAGTTATCTATCATTAATAGATGCTAAGAGCCACTGACAACTATTAGTGTCCATCACTATTTTTCACCGATAGAGTATGTAGTTTTGCCATATTTATAAACATTTTTAGCAATTTTTTTTATTTAAAACAAATTTACAGATTTGAGATTTAAATTCTGAATTTGAGGATGCGAATGCATGCATTATCTCTCATATTTTGCTCAAAGAATGAAATTGACATATTTGATTTGCTTAATTCATTTGGTGCTAGGAATCGTTTTCAACATACGTTGTTTTCAAATATACCAAAATAAACTAAAACATTTATAAATATAGCAAAATGTTGATATATACTGTGATAAATTTCTATCATCTATCATTGATAGATGTTAGTAGATCCTAACTTATTAGTGTCATTTACTATTTTTGACCGGTAGAGTATGAAGTTTTGTTATATTTATAAATATTTTTAACAACTTTTTTATCTAAAATAAATTCACAAATATGAGAAGAGGATTCAAGTTTCAAGTCTGACTATAAAAACTTTTATTAATGCTTACTATATACGCACTAAAATAACTCCTCATAAATATTGAATGTCTTACACTCAACCTCAGTGAAGTTTGTTTGCATAAATGCTTAAGGATTATTTTGTTTAAATGAAGCATTGTAAGTCAAAACTCTTCTAAAGAAACAAAAATGGTAAACTTTGTTGTGTGATCAATACGTTCAGATGTCGAAGGAGTACACTGATAAAAGCATCTTGAACTTATTCTTATTTCCTCTTGTCCACCAACATAGAAAAATCTATTAAGAGGTCAGAGATACGTGTCCTCTCACATTCTCGATTTTTGAATCCGAGACTTTGGAATTTTAAAGGAGACAAAACCACTACACTAAAGACAGAATATAATAAAAAAACGCATTATTTAAGATATATGGTAGGAATGAGTATCATTCGAGAGAAGAAAAAAAAACAAAAACAAAAACAAAGATACAAAAGAAAGGAAAAAGGAAATGAAGGCGTTGTTTCTGGAACTCTCAAGTTCAAAATTGTTGATTCTTATCAATATTTATTACTTCAAGCCTTTGCACTCGTTTTAATTTTGAAAAGTTGTATTAAATGACAAAACTATAGATCGTGATAGACAAACATATTTATATTATTACGATTTGTCGCTAATAAACCCTAATTTTTTTTCTATAATTATAAATATTTGAAAACAACTCTTGAGTTTTAGGATAATTATAATGGACAATAATTTTACAAATAATAGTTAAGTATATGTTAACATTTTTAAACATTTGCAAATATAGCAAAGTTCACTTATAGACTTTTATCCCCTTATAGTTTATTAGTGAAAAACCAATATTTACAACATGGTTGATAGACTTTTGACAGATTTAACTATATTTATAATTTTTTGCTATACATATATCCCTTAGTTTTTTACCTTTTACACATCAAATAAATGTTTAAAATTTTGCTTAATAAAGATAAAAAGAAAAACACAATGGTAAATGGAGTAAATAAAAATAAGTCTCAAATAATAAAAACCTTCACCCATACCCAATGTAGATGTGTATTTTCAAGTCAAAAGGATTGAGGTTTTAGAATGAAGGATGACAAATTAAGTATTGCTTTGAATGAATTGAAAAGCTTATAATGTGCAATTTCCATATAAAATAGACAAAAGAAAACATCCTCTATTAAATTCAACTTCAATTGTTGCTATCATAAGATGTAACAAAATATGATAACAAAAAAGGCACAAGTCCATATAACTAATGAAAATAAATGGTACTCACATTCAAATTTTTTAAAAAAAGTTAACTAACGTTTTAAGTTAAATTTATAATGTTCATACATGTAGATTATCATTAATTAATTATTTTAGATTAGGGTTTACTTCTCATAATTTTACACTACTATTTCAAGAGTTACACACCTTTAGTTTTCATTTTATTGCTAATTTTTACTATTTCACAATTTTGTCCCAAATTTTCACTAATGCTTACTTTTGTATTTGTTTTTTTATTCCTTTTTATTACCTTAACTTTTAGTTAATTAATTTAAAGTAATTAAAAGGTGAAAATGTGTTATTAATTATAATGGTGAGAAACTAACATAAATATAAATTTAATTAATTTTTCTATTTTTTTAAAAAATACCCTATAATTTACTTAGTTCTCTTAAATTAATTAATAAATATTAACAAGTAAAAGTATAAATCTTAAAATTAAGAGAGAGATAATTTTTTTTTAATCTAAAGTTAAAAATGTAAAACTAGACTTAAAATAATTTAATTTAGAGGTTGAAAAAAAATATATTTTCCTTAAAATAATTAATGGTGTAAAGAAAAGTGTAATTATCCCCAAATTATGGTGTAAAGATATATTGTAAATTGTAGTGGGAAGGTTGTAGTCTAGAACAGCTATATCTTTGTTGTGATTCCATTTACCAAATATAATAAGATGGCATTAATGTCACATTCCTAAAATGACTTTTTCCTTTTCTTTCAACCTTTTACTACATCACATAATAGAGAAGCAAAACACTATCATTTAAATCCTCAACTTAGAGTGGTTTTTGCCTTAAAATGTCCAATTTTAGTGCATTTACTTTCAACCAATCTTAACAGGGACTGCTTCTTTAGGATTGATTTTTCTACCAAATATTTTGTTATTTATTATCATTTTTACTCTAAGTTTTGAAAACATACCCACGTAGAAAATATGAATCTTCATAAATGTAGTAAAACAAATCAAAGTACGACTAAAATATGTCGAATCGAAACCGAACAACTTATGCATAAATGAAACCGAATCGAAATTGAATGGTTTATGTATCAATAAAAGTTCTACAAAATTACAAACATAGGTTATATTAATTTGTACGGTAATTAAATTGAAGTTTGAAACTGGTTTGGTTTTAGAATCGGTTTAACGTCTTAAACCAAACCGAACCGCATAAGAATCAATTTCAATTCAACACAAATCGAATTAAACCATGTACATTTGATTTCGGTTTGGTTTTCAACTATTTTTTGAACATCCTTCGTAGAAACTATTTGTAAAATATTTTTTTTTAGCAGTTTTGTGATATAAAACAAAATAGCTATAAAATATTATAATACTTATTTAATCTGTCTTAATAAAGTTAAATTGAAAACTTGATTAAAAGTAAACAAATTTTTGTTTAGTACAAATTTATTGTTAGAGGAGGTAGAAGGTTCATTTAAATAAGTTTTATTTATTTATTTATAGTAAAATAACTAAAATTCAACAAAAGGTTTAACAATAATGAGAATAATAATAGAAAAATGAAGAGGAGGTGGCGAAGTATGATTGGCTGATGATAGAGTACATAATAATAACCATTTTAAATTTCAAAATTATTTATTTTAATGAAAAAAAGAAAATGAAAATCGGGCCATTAACAAACACCTAACGACAAAACGGTTCCTTCTTCCTTCCTCAACTCCTTTAACTTTCTCTCTCTATATCCCCATTTCTCTCTCTCTTTCGATGCACCAAACACTTTCATTCTGCAACTCCACATGGCGGGTCAATTCTCTCTAAGACCCATTTCTTCTTCTTCTTCTTCTTCTTCACAATCTTCATCTTCTTCTTCATCTCTTACTCTTGCTTCTCGCTTGCTTTTCCTCTTAACTCTTCTCCCCTTGACTCTCGCCTGCTTTGCTTTCCTTCTCCAATGGCGTGGCGGCCTCAATGATCCCGTTACCCGTTGGTCACCCGACCAGCATGAATTCCCCGGTATGTCCACTACTGCCCCTTCCATAGCTTCTCATTCTTCCCGTTCGGATTGTGTCGATCTTCTAGGTCGGAGTCATTCCCCTGCATTTTCTTATTACCGAGACTGGAAGTTCGACTACGGTACGGATCTGAAGCCCAAGGTCAGTATTTCTGTTTTTTCTTTTTACTTTGTTTAATTACTTTTCATGCCCTTGGATTTGTGGGGTTTCGCTGCTTAATCGATTTCGCGGGATTTCGGTGTTTGGATTTGGGTGTGGCCCCAAATTTGATCGAATCTTGTTAAGGTGGCTGATTGGTTTGGACTGCCACTGTTTGTTGGATCCCATTCAATGCCCTTCATTTAATTTTTTTTTTTATTTGAATGGGTATGTGTTTGATTTTGACGAATGTCTGGTATATTATTTATGAATTTTTGCGTAAGACGCTAGTGATTTACTGAGCATTTGGAAATTGTTTGAAATTTCGATCATGTACGTGAATTTTATCGTTTTTTACTTGGATTATGTAATATTCTTGCCTTGCTAGTTCAACAACGTTGGGAAAAGAGATTTAGTTGTTTTTGTTGCTTATGTACCTAGACAGCTATGTTTGACTTATCTCTCTGAATTCTTGTTCTTATCAGATATGCATTACAACAAGCACTTCTGCTGGTTTAGAGCAGACTTTACCCTGGATTTTTTACCACAAGGTGATTGGAGTTTCAAACTTTTTCCTTTTCGTGGAAGGAAAGGCTGCCTCTCCAAATGTTTCCAAAGTTTTAGAGACCATTCCGGTGAGCCATGTCTTATTCTGTGCCTTAGTGTGAACTCCATGTTAATTAATCTATATCTCTTGTCTTCTGGATTTGTCTTCTTCAACTAAAACTTATTTGTTTTCAGGGAGTGAAAGTTATATACAGAACAAAAGAGCTAGAAGAGCAACAAACAAAAAGGTTAGTGATTTTTTTTTTCCCACATATGAATAGCATTATCTTTCCTTCCCTTCTTATTTCTCTTAATAGTTGATTTGTAATTTTTGTCTTTTATTTTCAACTCTGGATAGCTAGTTTAATCTTTTCACTATCCGATTTAGGAAGCTAAATTATAATATATACATCACTACCCACCAACATATCATGTGTTGCATCTACACGAACAAAAATAAATGAAAAGAATAGAGAACCCTGCATTGCCTTCGTTGTGTTGCTTTTTGGAGAATTTTTTTTTCCCTGGCTTCTGAATGCTCTTTTGTAAAACACTTCTTTCTTTAGAATAACGATCTTTTATTCTTTTTTTTTTTTTGTCTTTTTTTTTTGTTTTTAACTGAGATTCATTTGTTTGAATTTTAGTCGGATTTGGAATGAGACATGGTTGTCAAGCTTCTTCTACAAACCATGCAATTATGAATTGTTCGTGAAGCAGTCTCTGAACATGGAAATGGCTATTGTCATGGCCAAGGTATTGTATTTTTCTTTTTCTCTGTATGCACTGGACATCCATCCAGTTTCTTAATATGGGAACTTCTCTCGATCTAAATAATTTGCTTCTTATTGAACAGAGTGCTGGTATGGATTGGATCATCCACCTGGATACTGATGAACTGATGCACCCTGCGGGCACGCGGGAGTATTCATTGAGACAATTGCTTGCGGATGTGCCTTCAAATGTTGATATGGTTATTTTTCCAAATTATGTGAGTCTTAACTTCATAAAGTTTTCCTTCAGATTGCTCCATATGATTGTCTCAATGCCTTCATTTCGGTGCTAAGAAACCTGCATGAACCTAATTGCTTTATTTTAAGTGGTCACTGATTGGATGATATTGGGTGTGCTTTGTATCAGGAGAGCAGTGTTGAGCGAGATGATGTCAAGGAACCTTTCAGTGAGGTACAGAATCTTTCATATATTCAGTTCAAGGCTAACCATTGAGTGTTTAACTAATTAAATATTATTGCAAGTTTGTTAGGTCATGTGGAGTTAGAAATTTTCAGTAGTTAATTTGCTTAAGTGTTATTATTGAAAAAAATTTAAGCTTATGTAGTTAGTTGGTACTGGGCTTGTAAATTGTAACTTTTAAGTGCTTGTTAGAATACAGTTTCATTATTAGCTTTTTATTTTATTTGAAAAACAGTTTTGGTTCAGGGAACTACTCAAGTTATAGAGTTTCCCTGGACGGTTTACTAATTACTGAAAACAAGACTATGTTTTACACTTTTACTATTTTCAAATGTTTCTTTGCAGCTCTGAAGTGACTGTTCATAGACTCTTTTTTTTTTTTTTTTTGTCTTTTTTGCTCTAAAAAAGTACTTAGATTTAATATTAAGAAAAAAAAAATGTTTTTGTAAAGTTGATTTATTAGTCATGTTATAAGAAATATGCTTTCAAATAGTTTTATAGAGGAATTGGTTTAAATGCTATCTATCTAGGTGCGTGTAAAAATAGTCGAGGTGCCCCTTACAGTAATATTCGGTTGATCTTTTATCTATTGAGAATAGGTGAGCGTGTAGTATATTATAAATCAATCCAATAAACAAAACTTGAAAGTTGTTTTCAGAACACACACAAAAAAGAAAAAAACACAAACATGCCTTTATGATCTCTTTCCGATAGTATTCTCTCACTTTCTCTGGCGTTTCTAAGCAGAGGCTGCTCTCTGTGATTAATGGAATTCATATGGACTCAGACCTAGTTCCATTACAACATATGCAACGTGTTCCTTCAAACGATCTTCATTTTTTTGTTTCGCCTGTAATTGAATATATTAGCTTGTGTCTATACGAAACAGAAAGGAGTCTGGGTTGAACCATAAAGTCATGGGCTGGGATTGCTAAACCATTTGCTGTTGAATCTGGCCAAGTTTGTTATCTAATCCTTTATTCTTGTTCAGGTTTCGATGTTTAAAAAGAATTATGACCATCTACCAAAAGATGTGTACTTTGGTAATTACAAAGATGCAACCCGTGGCAATCCAAACTATTTCTTGACTTATGGAAATGGAAAATCAGCTGCTCGGATTCAAGACCATCTTCGTCCAAATGGGGCACATCGATGGCACAATTACATGAAAACCCCCAAGTATAGATTATTATTTCATCTATTTGACGTTTTCACATTTCTGTGTCTTAAAATGCTTCTATTTTTTATTTAATCATATTTCTAATTAAGCAGTTTAGCTAACCGTTACTTGAATCCATGGTAATCTTTTCAGTTTCTTTCTTTTTTTCCTCAAATTGAGCTTATTTTTTCTGTCATGCCTGGGTAGGTCAGAGTTAGAATATCATCCTTAACGACTCTTGACCTCTGTTGATCATTTCTTTGTACTTGGTGCATGTATTTAACAATGGTAGTGAGATCAAGTTGGATGAAGCTGCTGTTCTACATTACACATACCCTAAATTTACCGATTTGACTTCAAGACGTGATCGATGTGGCTGCAAACCAACAAAGGACGATGTTAAAAGATGCTTTATGTTAGAATTTGATAGAGCTGTGAGTTTCACTACCCTCATTCCCCCCCATTTTACTGCTTTTAATTTTAAGTTAAGCCATTTCAGTTGTTACTTGTGCTCCGCTAACTCATTGTGTTGTTTCTTTTTAAGTCTCAAAACTGTATGTAGAGACATTTTAGAGTCTAGATTTGTAATTACATGCTATTATAAAAGAAAGATTTGTATATATATTTCGTAATGATCTTTTAAATTGTGATGAAGATTTTCTTGAAGCAAAAAAGTCACACAAAGGTGAGAGAATTGGCCTTGACAAGTCATCCTTAAGATTAATAGTCCCATTAGATTTGCTGAAACAATTCAATGACATGAAATTTACAGTAGGGTTCTGAAATCCGTGAGAACTACAAAATGTTTACCCATTTGGTTAAAAAGGGAAGCACAAGTTTAAGAAGCAGAGTGAATTGACAATTTACACCAAGAGATAACATAATAAGTAACGAGGTCAAAGAACACTTCAAAAGGAAGAGCTTTGTCCTTGAAGACTCCTTGGTTTCTACGAATCTCTCTTTCCAAAGGATTCAGAAGAAAGCCCTGGTATGTGTTTCCACAACAAGGCTTTGACCCTGCGAAAAGAATGACCTACAAGGATAGTGTTGAGGAGATCCTTTATATCCTTTAGGCAGAACCGTGAACCACCCAAAGGCTTAAAAAACGGTACTCCAAAACTACCATGCGAAAGTACGGCTAAAAGTATGACTCTGATCATCAGCTTTACATAAAATATACCAGCCGGGGGATATGACCATACAAGGCATGCGTAGGTTTAGATCTTTGGTGTTGCTGAGTTTATGACTATTGAGGAGTATATGATTACTTCTTGGACGCACAAATACTGCTCTATACCAATCTGAAAGGCATATATCAATTGTTTTGCTTCTTCTTGGTGTCTAATCTCATAAGTTTTTATTTGTTTATTATTATTTTTTAAAATTTTGATTTGATATATAATTTTCCAATTGAGAATCCTTTTTGTAATCCTCTTGGTTGATGGGGATATCGACGTAGAGAAAAAAAAAAGACTATTGTACGAAATACGTTGAATAGAAAAGGTAGCTTGGATCAAATAAGTATTGTTAGCACGCCTCTTTTAATCCTTAAGAGAATTGGATGCCTACCTTTCCATTTAACTAAAGTTTTATGGGAATCTGTCCTAGTACAAGTTAATAAGGGAAGATTTACTGAGAAGTCACCAAAAAAGTATTTGCACAAGCACCTATCCTATATATATAAGAGGTGACAGAATCATGAGAGGTCATGGACTGCACCACCATTCACCTCTTGATTTGTGATTATGGGAAAATAAATAACTCAAGAACTCTGATTTCTCATTCCAGCACCTGGATATTGAAGCTGGCATGCAATTAGCAACGTCAAAGAGTTTTCTTGAACTGCTGAGCAGAGTGAAGTGCAAACATTCATGCCAGCAATAAACTTTATCTTCTTTTCCCGCTATGAGAACAGTCCTATTCATCAGGTCCTGAAGGCCAAAGATGCATTTCTGCGGGCACTTGTTTGTACTCATTCTCTAAAGCGTAGAAAAACTACAAGGAAAAGACTTTTTGGGAGAAGAAAGAAAAATCCTTAAGGGATATGCCGCAAATATATGATGTTTGGCAAAAACTTCAACGTTACATTGATGCGTGAGAAATCTAGTGGAAGAAAATTATAGTAAAGAACAAGGAAGTTCATCCAGCTGATTTAGGTGATGAATTCTGAAGAAATTCACCAAGCCAATGGAAAGTTAACATGGTTAAATTTGAGAGGATTCGATTTTTTTCCCTCTGATCAGACTCTTTCTTTTCTCTTCCGTCTAAAGGTTGAATAATATTTTTCAGAGAACCAAGAATGATTAGAAAAGCTAAAATTGTTACCGATCATTCTCCTGCTGTTTCATGGAAACTTCTTTCACGTAAAATTTATTGAAATGTGTTGAAAAATTCCTGTATGCTAGTTTGTTCAAAATGGATGTGTACCTATGTTGCATCTTGTCTATTGTCCATGTCCAAGTTTCTTTGCGCATTTTGGTTTGAAGTTCTACACGGAGACTAACAAATTCAAAGGGTCCTTATCTTTCTTTTATGGGAGTAGCTATTTGTAGGATATATAACATGAACTCTTGATTTCAACTCACGTATGAATTTTTGTTAACACAATTATTTAAATTGTTCTTTCTATTGGATTTTAGACTGGGCTTTTCTTTGACATCTTCAAACTATATTCTCTACAGGCGTTCATAATTGCTTCAACTGCAACAGAGGAAGAAATGCTACGCTGGTAATTATTATGCACAATAGTATAATTTCCATCTCCATTTGGTTGCGAATGTAGAATCTTAGTTTGAATAGAATCTAAATCTCAAGGCTATCAGAGATTGCACCAGGCAAGGATAAAATCTCAACTGATTGTGTCATCTCATGCCTACTATAGACTTGAGCCTTGGTTCAATGGTCAATGGTCAATGGGTTGGATATTTCTAAGTCTAACTTTCTTAAATCACAGTGATAGCAAGGAGTCGATGACATATAGTCTAGTTTCCAGATGTTTATAAGTGTATTGTTTCTAATGTCTAGTCTACTTCCTTTTCGAATGCCTTTCTGAATGTTTGTCACTATGGCAAAACCATTCCTGAGATAACAGTTGTGAAATATCATGCCAGGCATTCTTCTCTACTGTCCCATTGTGTCTTCTTCAACTTGGTTATTTTCTTGCTTATCATCGTTGCTGACCTATTTGTTATCTTGAGACTCAAGCCATCAGATTCACATAAATCATGGCTTTTAACAAGTTCTTATTCTGTTTTAGGTATCGTGAACGGATTGTGTGGACTGATAAAGCACTGAATTTAAAACTTTTAAGAAAGGGTATTCTGACTCGCATTTATGCACCTATGGTGAGTTGAATTGTATAAATTCTTTATTGTTTAAGCATTTACCTTCGAATGACCAATCATCTTGCTTAAAAGATGCATGGTGCAAGATAAACTCAAATGCCTTTCGTTCTATCTACAGGTCATTATTCAAGGATTGAGGAATTCTGGCATCTTTAGTTCTGTAATCTCATCTGCTGTTCAAAATACACTTGCCAAAGATCAATTCTTATCATCTGTCGAGAGTAGTAACTCTTCTAGACGAATTGAATCTGGAGGTCTATCTTCTAGAAAGGTTGGTATTAATAGCGGAGATTTTCAAGCAACTGCCCGAAAGATCCTGGAAATTGTGGACAATCTTTCTGATCTCTCAGCTATCCCACCGTTATCTCCCCCCAGCCTCGACGAAGACGTTCCCGTTCCTGTGGACACATAATTATCACCATACATCATCGTAAATTGTTTCGATTTCACACAGTCCTCAGTTGTAGGATTTGGAATTCATTAGTCTGGCAAAGGAGGGAACTTTTACCAAGAGGTGACTGATCGATCTCTAGCCTAGCCATGCAAAATTTGAGTGTTTGATTCATGGGGTTCTTCCCGATCACTGTCCAAGCGGCTGATGTACATTTCAGGTTTAGATCTTACAGTCTATAGAGTTAGAATTGTAGAGAGAGCTTGGATTTTGGATTTATTGTTAATGATTGGTTGGTTTTTTCTAGTAGCCCTATTTGACTACATTCCCCAAAACATTTCTGTTGCTGCAGTTTGTGATTTCTTCAGTTGTTTGTTTGCTTATTATACATATCAGAAAAGAAATATGGATTTTGAGAATGTTCATTCCCTCACTCAGACATCCCATATTTAAAACAGAAAATAGTAACAACTTTCAAGTTACAATTTCATCGTAATTGCAAATATAGCAAAATTATCACTAATAGATTTATATCGCTGATACACTTCATATCATATATCAGTGATAGACCAATATTTGCAACATGATCTATCAGTGATAGACTTATATCATTGATAGAATTTGACAAATTTTGCAAAGCTATATTTGCAAATTTTTTTAAATTGTGCTATATACTTAATTAATTTGAATTTAATTGCTAAATTTGCAACTATTCTTTTTAAAAATATCCATATTGTTCTTTTAGATAGTTTTTTTTTTTTTATGTTGTGGAAGAAATCACATAAACATGCAACAAGAATATAGATACGTCAAACCTTAGAGCCCAACACATGAATACCAATTGATACAATCTATGGTTTGAACAATGGTCTTTAGACATCTTTGGTTATATGAACTCCAAAGTACACCCAAGACAAAATAATGATCACTAGTATCCTTGAGTATGACTTTCTTGTTTGTAAGACTAAGCTTGAAATAAAATCCATGGGCCCTGTAGTAAATAAAAGTGAACACACTCACTTAATTCCTACATTCATTCGAGCTTTGTCTAATTTTTTTCCTTTCGTGATAATGAGTTCCTAAAATATGTCATATTCACAACTATAGCAACACGTTTTGTGTTTTAGAATTATGACTACATTCTTTTTTTATTAAACTTTAAAAGTTTTAAATTATTTCAAATGTTCCTATAAATCAAATGCTATATCATAATATCAAACTAGGTATATTACTGACATACCAATTGTATAAATCTATGTGTGATTTCAGTATTGGAATTCATCTCTTCAACGCCACATCTTTGATCAAAATTGTGCATCGACAATTTTAAAAAGTAAAAGACTAAACTTTTGAATTTTTAAAAAACGAAAACCACACGAAAACATAGATATTAATAAAATAAAATAAAAAATAAGAAAGAATGAAAATAGAAAAATTCTTCTAAAATCTATGCAATCTCCGACTTCTTTTGAACTTTTACTAAGGGTATATAATACAAAACCTATCAAATATCTCTATTTATAAAAAAATTGTGAAAGGTAAAAAAACTACATTTTGTTACCACGTAGGTTCATCTATTTAATAATATTTATAATAAAAAAATTGTTAAAAAAATAACAAATTTGATAAAATATTTATTACATATAGAAAATTTTCAGATTCTATCCCTAATAGATATTGACAGTCACTCAGATAAAAATGTACAAGTGACATTGTTAGAATCCAAAAATTAGGCATAACTCGTAAATATTTTAATTTATTTGCTATTTTTAAAAATGTCAATAATATTATATATATATATATATTTATTTATTTATTTATTTATTTATTTATTTATTTATTGCAAATGATGAAAATAGTCTGAACTTAAAGTTTATTTCTTTAGTTTAAAAGAAAATCAAAAAATAATATGAATGAATGAGAAAGAAAGATGGAGGCAAGAGAAATGGAGGAAGCACTGAAGGTGTTGGACTCTTCTCTTTCTCAAATCAAATGGCGTCTCAAATTTCCAGCCAAGCGTCGTCTCCAATTAGGTCAATTTCTCTTACCTTTCTTCTTTCCCCTCAACTTTTCACCTTTTCAATTCCTTAGTTGTTTCCTAATATCCTCGTTTTGGCAACCTCCGTTTCATTTTATGGTTTATTCGAAATTTGCAACTCATCATGCTAATGGGTTTTGAATTTTGATTATTGCATATATGAAGTTTTCGAGTTTGGAAAGCATTTGCAGTAGAACATAAAGTTTCATAAGCTACAGGTTTTTATCCATACATTCATCATCCCTTGATCATGGTTTGTTTGATGGTGCAGATGTCTTAGCTTTGTGTACTGGAATGAGACCAGTTGTGATGATAGACTATGGTGGGAAGATGCCTGAACTGCAACAGCGGCTTTGTGCACTTCTGAAACTGATTCAAACGGTTCATTACTTACTTCTTGCTTGCATATTGTGTTGGAATATAAATTACGTTGTTTAATGTCTGTATATCGTTAAAATCGTTTGGTCAGTGGTCATTGAAGATTTATGGCCATTTTATCTATCTTAGTGTCCTGTGTTGCAACTTTTATAATATTGATGTTTTAAACCGGTGCAGGAATTACATATATTTGAGAATCTTAAGGTAATGGTCATGGAAGATATGATATATCTGATACATGTGCAAGGACTCGCCGAACATGTTCATTCAACTTTAAATTCCAAATTCACACTTCTCCTTGTGGACATTGAACAGGACCCTCCCAAGGTTCATAGTGATCTTTGATTATCATCTTTTAATTTTCGAGGTTCTGCATTTTACCATCTTTGGTGATTTCCTTTTGTCTTCTTTGCTTCAGATGATAGTAGATGCTGAGAAAAGTTCACTGGGTTTGCAGCTTAAATCAATTCAAAAGTTGTTCTCATCTTTGTTTTCTCAAGATGAAACAGAAAGTGGCCCATTACCATCTGTTGGGGAAACCTGCACAACGGATATCAGATCCTCTATTCATGGGATTAGTTCTCAGTCTTCTGTCATTGATCTTAGTAACTTTTTGCAGCATACTGAAATCACTCTGCCAACTCTAAATGGGTAATTCTTTACTTTTGTGCACCCCTTTATCCTTCATTGCTTCCATAGGACTCATAGACTACCTAGAGGCATTTTTTAGCTTTGCAGTCAACGTTATTGGAAAATTGTGGAATGAAGTGGATATAGAGGGAAATTTACCTGTATGTAAAGTAACCACCTTCTGACTAGAGAGACATTAGGGGATTGAATTTGGATCCTTCAGTAGACCTTTTTGGAAAATCTCTCTTCTCATATAGTTAGTTGGAGAAGCATTTTTGTAGCTTTAGCACTTGAGTAGGTAATTCTAGTTGGAGCAATTTTTTGTTAGCTCTAAGGGTTCAGAAGTTTCATTATGTCCTGTTGTAAACTCTGATTCTATCAATGAGAATGAATTACCAATTTAAAATGTAAATAAGTGTAAAGAAATCAATTATAACTTTTGACTAGAAGGCTCTCTTTTGTAGATTTCCTCTTGTTTAGCTCTCCCAAGACCCTTGGTGGTTTTGCTATGCTTTTTCTTTTAATATCTCTTTTCCAATGTTTCTTATTAAAAGGGAACGAAGAGGAATTCAAATGAGCATTCAATGTGATTTATAGCATGGTTTAATTTCTTTCTTTTTATAAATTGAGTTTATTTGCTTCAGATGGCTTCTTGGCTATCCAATTGTATACCTTTTTGATAAGGAGCACATATCTGAGGCTACTTACAATCTTTCTGCTAAGCCTCTTCACATCTTCAGATTATCAGTTAGCAGGTACACCATTTCTAATTTGTTTCCTGCGAGCAAAATGATCATTTTAGAAAGTTTATTCAAGTAAAATTGTTTCAATGCTAAACATGATAAGAAACAATCTTAAAGTAAAAGTAGGGGAAAAAATAATCTATATTCATTTCTGCATGATTACCATACTCAAGATACTGACATAACCCTTCCATAATTCAAATCTATTTATGGTTCAAAATCAATTCGAAAGAACAGTAAACTAGTTGGCTGACAAACTTTTCATATGTCTAAAACCCAATTCCAGTCCTTAAATTTCGTTAATGACTCAACTGATGGATGCTTTTTTCGTGTTGTTTGACAGTTCTTCTTTCATAAAGCCTTTCCTTCTCTAACATCATATGAAGTGGAGTTGTGCAAACTTGTTGCATACCTATCAGATAAAGAAAAAAACTAAACTAAACGCTAGCTAATTCTCTTAGAATGAGTTTACAATAACTTTCGGAATATTGAATAATGCTATTAGCCGATTTGTAGAAACAGTTTTCAATATTTCATATGGCTCAGTTAAATAATTAAAAGAAAATTTGGAAGTAACATATAAATGAACTTACAAAAAAATCTCACTTTCAAGCAATTATAGAAGAAGCACGATTAAAGTATTTGTTGAAAAAATGGTTCTTCAAAAAGTACTTCTTATTGAAGAAGTACTTAAAAGATTTTTCTCTAGAGGTCTTTCAACTGACTGAGTTACTGTACCACAGGAGAGGCGGTTCCACAAAAGAATCTCAGCTAGAAGAGCTTCTAAGGTAAGTTAAGGTTCAAATTTTGGGATACGATTGTTGGAAAAATAGATATTGAGTATCTTACTAAATAAATTTGAACAACAGTTTCACAGTGCCTTATGAGCTTAGCATGAGAGGAGCGAAGGAGGCATGGGCAGAGGCATTTTTGGAAAGTATGCAGCAAAAGTGGGAGAGATGCAGTCAAGTGTGGGGTTCGTTGAGGATGGAGGTTACTGAATGTCATGCACAGGCCATTGTCTTGTAAATTGTGATCCTGCCAATCAAGAAAAAGAAATGAAAGAATTGTAATCTGCACATAAACACCTGAACGAAACGGCATCCTCTCTTGGCTCCCATCTACTCCTAACTTCGTCTTGCATTTTCAGGTATTTTTCTATCCTAAACTTGAATACTTCACTTTTCCTTTTCAACCTCATGGTTTAAATTTATTGTTTTTCAAAGTTATAGGTTAACAATGGTTAAAATACGATTTTATTTAGTTCCTATAATTTGGAGTTGGTGTTTATTTGGTTTATGGATTTTGGGTTGGGTGATTGTGTCTATATTCGTCTACGAAGTTTCAAAAGTAACCCTTAAATTTATTTGCTTAGTTTTCAATTTTTAGAAATAAATTTTTTGGCAATGAACTATTCTTATTTCTTATATATTTTTTATTCTTCATAAGCATTTCTAATTAAAAGTTTGGAAACAACACAATTATTCTTTTTTTCTAGTGTTATTTTTCCAAAACATTATTTTGAAATCAAAAGAAGAGAGTTTAATAGACCAAATGTCAGAGACTAAATTGTTGGAACTCTCTTCTTCTAAAATTGTTTTGAAATCGATTATTCGATCCATAATTGTTGGAACTGCTGATTTTCTTGATCACGTTGGAAAACTGGTTTGTTAGCATGGCAATGGACTCATTTACTTGACCATAGAGTGCTTTTCCTTTCTCAAGGGATTCATCTTCATGAATTGATTGGAACGAAACACCTTTACATTTACTTTCTACTCTATCTGCTAAGGAGATTTCAAATGTGAGTAAGGAACCAAACAATTCATCTAGAGAGAGTATGACATCATGTGCTTCTAATCTTCTGGAGAGAGATTGTAAGACTTTCCTGACTAGCTTTGCTTCTGGAATTCCTTCACCAAGATCAAAGAATCATTGGCAATTTCCAGAACCCGTACATTGTACTCAGTTATGGTTTCTTCTTCCATTATTCTTAGTGATTCAAACTTAGTAGTCAACAGCAGTAGACGAGAGGTCTTTACTTTAGATGTTCCCTCAAATGCTACTTCAAGGCTTTTCCATGCGTCTTTTGCTGTAACACGGGAGTTGATTAATTTGAACATGTTCAGGTCGACTCCATTATGTATGGCATTGAGAGCTCGAGAATTTCTCAAGGATTCCTGCTCCTCTGCATCAGTCCAGGCTTCCTCTGGTTTTGGCACAGGCTTACCATCAACAGTAACCGTAGGTGGTTTCCATCCAATTTTAACTGCTTTCCAGGCCTTTGCATCCAGAGACTTTAGGTATGACGTCATGCGAGTCTTCCAATAAGAATAGTTTTTTCCATCCAATATGGGTGGTCTTGTAGCGACAACAACTTCTCCTAGCGTTTCCTTTTATATCGAACCCGTTATGATACCAATTGAAAAGTGAGTAAGTTAAATACTCTTTAGCTATATCACAAGTATCTAACTATACGAATAACTAAAACACACTGAAAATAAGTAACACAGTGCACTTTGGTTACCCAGTTCGGCAAATACGGCCTACATCTGGAGAGTTTCTTTGCTCAGATAAGAAATATTATTGAGATTCATCATATGTAACTTATCTCACTAGTTACATTAGATAGTCATAATGAAAACTAATAGTAAACTCAGGCTCCCTCTGAAGGTACAAAAAATCTCTTCTAAAACTAGTCCAGACTCCCCTTGACTTCGTGAATTGATCCCTCAATTCAATGGTCTTCATATAAATATATTTCTTATCTTCTCATAATTCACATATCAACAACACAGTCTACAATGTCAAGATCAATATGATATATTCATTAAACATTCACCTTGAACAACTTGATCAGACGAGTTCGTATAATTCTTTCGAGAATCGGATTTCTTCGTACTTCCGTAACAACCACCGATCTTGGTATATATATATGTTCCCAAAATATTTTATGGAGATACCTTCTTCCACATAAGAAGGAAACAAACTCATAATAGGAAAACGTGGTAGCTAAAGGGTATTTAACTTACTCACATTTCACCTTTTCCTCATTTCTTCACTAATTCTCGGCCACACTTCCTTTCCTTTCTCAATATTTTAGCCATCTTTTTGTTTTTCACCTTTCCTCATTTACTCTATTGTCTGCTCTTTGTTTTACCTTTTCAAGTATATCCTCTCAGCGTGTGGGTGGAGATTTAGCATTCAAAATTCCTGATATGTCTGTTCATAATGTGGGAACTTAGAAGTACCTAAATAGTTTGATAGTTGATGTAATTGTGAGCAAAGTAAAGATTCTTTTGTAGTGTTTGAAGTTGCCTTTTCTCAGCCTTTTCCAATCAATGAAAATGTTTCTTTTGTGGCAGTATTGATTTCACATCGATCAAGTTCTTAGCAAAATGGAGGTTTGAGCAGCTGGGGAACGTTGAGTGGTGTACACTTCGAAGCTTGAACATGTGAGATTGCTCATTTGTTCGTGGCAGAATGGTTTTTGAATAATGCAAGACTGTGTATAAGTTAGAGTGGAGTGAGACAATGGATCCATCAAGACTAGAGTTAGTATTTTGCATTTTGCATCAAATTTAGTAATGAAATTTCAAAGATGTATGTTGGGTAATACATTTTTATAAAGATATCATTGTAATGTAGTTACCAACTATATATTATGTTAAAATTCAAACAAACATTTTTTATTTTCCCAGAACTACAAATCTTACATAGTACAAGAACTTCCTCTTTTCATTTCTTGAATCAAAACAGCTTTTCATAGCCTAAGTGTCATCGAAGATGATACCAAATTGACAAACCAGGCTTCATTTTAATTGACCGTATAGAAATAGCAAGAAACTTACATCTTATCTCAGAACCGTTGATAACCATTTGACTTCTACTTGAGTCCTTTGCTTAAAAAAAGTATGGTGAAGAATTCAAGTCTTTTACGAAGAAAAAAATTGAGATAAAACTAAAACAGAACTTAATTTGATTTAAATATCAAAATCAAATTCCAACTTAATGAAACTTAAAAGTGGTAGAAATTCAAGGTCAAATCTATAGAAGCAGTTGGCTATTATGATATTTGAAAATTTCTTTTATACACAAATTAACTCGTGTTTTCATTGAATCAAAGTATCATACATCTGTTGAAGTTGAACAAAAATCAAACTTCCATCTAATGCAATTTTTATGAGTGTATCGGTAGTTCTTGCTTATGAAATTCACACTTGTTCGGGAAAGCTGAACATGTGTTCATTGTGGTTGAGGAAATCTCTTCCGTCTGGGAAACACTAACTTCCATTCTCCCTTCACCAGACTCATCTAATTTGTCACTTTCAAAATCTGATTCACTTGTAGAAAAGCAAGCATCTGCAAATCCATCTCCAATATCTAATGATTCGTCATCCGAGAAATCGGGATTTCTTTGATTCATAACATCAGATGCTAGGCAAAGAGCAGCAGAATGAGAGTCTTCCATATTAGTAATTTGATATTTGTCTGAGTTCAAGTTGTCAGATGGAACGTTTAAGATGGACAATGGGTTCCTATCATTTGGATCACCGTAAAGTGCAATATGCCTGTAATATAGCTCCAGTTCCTTCTCAGCAATGGCAATGAAGCGGCGTACAGACTCGAGGGATTGCTCGTATTTGGACTTTTCCAGTGCCTGCAAGGATGGAAGGCGTTCACATGATATATTCATATTCAATTTCCGAAAAAAGAAAAAGAAAAAAAATCCACTTAACATTCACATCGACGTTTTAAACATGTCCATTGCTACAAAGGTAGGATAACAAAAGGCAAACAATACGATAACATAACGGGAGACCAGACCAAGTTCGCAACATTTGGGTATTTGCTGTTAAATGAAGGCTTTCCTATACAACGGCCTAATTTCAGTACGTTGTTTTCTAATCAAGCTAACTAAATGACTTAACGTGAAAATGGAATACTGCATTATTCTTCAAGGTATCTACACACCTGACAGCATGATAGGAATTGCCTGTTATTGTTAAATGTTAGCAATATCATTGTACAGTAATGCTCTCTATCAAATTTCACAAGATGCAAAATCCTAAACTTCCCTCTCTGTTTGTTTGATTCTTTTTTCCCCAAGAAAGCTCAGAGAAGAGCCGCTATAGAACCATTTACACCACAAAATTCTGATAGGACAGAGAACATAGAACAAAAGCACAGTTGTGATTTTGGACTTGTTATCTATGAAACCGCTGGATCTGGATCATTACTGAAGAAAAGAATTACAAACTCTCCAAGTCTCCAAGAGGCTTGTACTCTCCCTCCCCAGTGTTTGACACTCCAACAATCCAAAAACCCAAAATATTTGCTTAGGTGAACTGCACACTTCTCTAACTTCAATACTGTTACTTAATTACACGGCTCACTCCCATGTGCATATTTTACACTCAAAAAGCTAAATAATCCTACTGTACATTCTCCTTCACTTTAATGTCTAAAATAAAGATGCACTGGTCCAAACACTCGGATTTCCAATTTAAAGACAAGTACTTTACAAAAATTCACTGAATACATTAGGAAAACTGAAAATTTAAAGACTAACCCGTTTTTTAGATAATGTATCAATTGGTGACATAACTTCTGGTTGCACATAGTCCTTCCCTCGATAGAAGATAATAGTATCATCACCGATTATCTGTATTGGGATTCCTCCACTCAATCTTGCAATTTCCTGTGCGTACTCATGCACTTGGCCAGGTTTACAAGGCTTGCAATAAACTTTAACAGTTTCGTGTTTCTTCCAATGCATGTGCATGTTTAGAATCACACCTCCAAAAACTCCTCTTCTTCCAATAGGTACATAATTAGATCTCTTTTGACCCATTTTCTTTATATAAAATCGTTCCTCACCAGTCAGATCGTGTGGTTTCACCATAGGACCCTGAACTTTAGGAACTTCATACCGCCTTAACCTCTCAATCAGCAATGCTTCCTTAATCCTGGCCTGCAACAAAATATGTGCAACTGTAACTGAATAACATATGAAAAATTGCCAACATCGATGAAGTTGAAAACTATCTCCTCTAATCCCAAAAAAAAAAAAAGAAAAATCTTTTCTTTTGAAGTGAGCGAACTTTCCCCAAATACATTGAATAAACTAGACCTTAACATTATAGACCCATGTAACATTTCTGAAACATTTCTTTTTTGCTTACGTTTTCCAGCTTGTTCTTGATTCTCTCTGCTGCATTTGGAAATTTCTGTTTCTTCTTCCCCTTGACACGCAGTTGACGAGGGTCTCTCTTATTTGCTGCTTTTCTTTTCTGCTTTAATCTCATTCGCTGCATCTTCAACTTTTTTTTAGTTTTCCACTTCTCTTTTTTTGGAGGATCTACTTCATGTGTTTCAAACTTTGGTTTCCCTTGGGATACGACAAGATTCACAGAACCATGGCTCAGATTTCTAAATCCCAACAAAGGTTTTGAGATGTTGGCTTCAGGAAATTTTTTGATTTGGGAGAAAACAGTGTCAGGGATCTCAAGAATAGGTCTGCAAGAAAAATATATGATGGAAACAAATTAGAATTCAACCAGAAAACTCAGCAAAATTTAATAAATCCATATTGTAGATTCTAAACTATTTCCTTCAAAATCAAACACAAGTTTTTATCTTCCAATCTAGAACCTGCTAGGCCAGGTTAAATTATAAACGCATAAAAAACGAGAGGAAACAGAACAACAAAGAAATTTATCAGTAATGTGCAAAATTGAAGTAAAGGGGGTTGGAAATTGCTCTTCAAAATAAAAACACATCGATATTCAAGTAAAGAAGATGGAAGAAGCTTGAATGAATAGTACCTGAAAGACAGTTGGTTCAGAGATGATGATCTGAAAAGCAGAGGAGCTCTGCGAAGATTATGAAACAAAGATTTGGCCATATAGCTATCTTTCTTATATCAAAATTCATTAACATGCTACCATTACTTCCATTTGAAAATGCTGTAAAACAAAAAGGAATCAGTAAATATAAATTTAAGAAAGAACGGGAAATTGCCAAAAATAAGACAATTTTAGGAGGTTTTAAGGGTTTTAGGATACCTTTCTAAAATGTATGAGTTTTGAGGCAATTATTTATGAAATGTCGTAAATGCCCTCACTAAAGAAACCCCTAAATTTTCAATCGACCTTCTCCTTCTTCCCCTCTCCATCACTCGGATTGGCTGACTGTGACCGCCGGCGACTTCGACGGAAGGTGAACACGATTTAGACCCCCACGCGTGTGACTACCCAAACGTTCGAAGGGTTCAACGGCCAGAGCTCTGATGTTGTCTCCGTTCAATGAAGCCGCCGCCAGTTTTTGCCTCACTTTCGTGCATAGTCTATCTAATAGTGAGGTTGCTGATAGCCTGATTTAGGGGAATTTCTGCCGTATGCGCGAGAAGAAGATGGAGATTCACCAAATTGAGATTTGTAGGGTTTTTTTAACTTAAGGGACAATCTGGACTTTTCATCTCCTATTTGTCCAAAAGCATCCCATAAATCTTTTCTCCTCCCACCATTCTCCCGGAAATTATCTGCAACTCATTCACTCAAAACAAGCTGAATCAAATTCCTGAAACAAACCTTTCATGAACAACTTTCGATTCAAGATCTTTTAACAATGGAAACAAATTTATTTGATAAATAATTAAATAACTCCATAAATTAACAGCTCCATTGCAACAGGCAAACTTCAATTACACGAAAATTTTCAAATAACCTGAGCTGACACAATCACAGTTCAGTTAAGTGACTGAGTTCCAACAATTTCTGAATTCCCCTATGCATTTTTAACTATAACGTCATTTCAACAGGAAGAAAAATAAGGTAATATCAGAAAATTTGAGGTTTGGATATGATCCCATTATCTCTACATTATTTCAGAAGAACCCACCAAAATCCAAATCCCCTGTTTGGATACCAAATTAATCAAATAAAATCACAATTTCAAGTTTCCCAAACTAAAAAGAATTGTAAACCCAGAAAAAGCGTTGTCCCTAAAAGAAACATGAATACAGGAAATGAGGCACGAGAGAGAGCAGGTGCGTGTGAAAAAAACCATCGGAAGCAGTGGGTGAGAGAATCGACGGCAGTGTGAGTTGTGAGAGAGGCAAGTGGGGAAGAGACTGACGGCAGTGAAGGGAGAGAGAGAATCGACGCTGAGAAAAACCCCAAAGCAATCAGCACTTCAGCAGCCGGTTCGAAGGCTTCGAACCGACAGATATCGAATGACTCGGTCTAGTTATTTAGATCCGGTTTAATTATTACTTTTTATAAAATAAACCGAACTTGTTTCCCACCAGATAAAGTTAAAAAGGAAGAGGGAAAAAAGGTGTACGTGAGTGAATAGAAAGTGAGAGAGTGATCAATTGGTGTAATTAAGAAAGTGTGGAATTGCAAAGTGATAATAAACGTGTAAGACCAAGTGATAATTAACTAAGAAACCCAAATCATGGGACCATTATAGTCTCACTGCATATTGAAAAGAAAGCTAGCAGAAGACAAAACATAAACTCTATAATACACGATACTATTGATTTTCCTTTTCATAACGCTCTTATTTAAAAAGTAGGCTCACAAATTTGGCTCTCTTGTGGTCTTTTTCAATATCATTTCCAACTCCACTAATACAACCGTGAACAACACCCAACAAAGCTCCTTCTTTTCCAAGGGGCAAGACATGACCACTATTGATCATTCAAAAAGTCTTTCAATTACGTGTTGATTTGGTCCATGTGAGAAGTGCACCAATGGCCATTATTTCTCTAAATTCCATCTATTTCTAGCCAAATGTGTTTATATAGATAGATAATAGAGAAAGAGACTGGAGTGATCGATTGGCAGTTTTGGGGGGGAAAGAAGAAAGAAATGGATGATCAGAAGCTAAGTGTAGTGAGTTTGGTTGTAATTCATGTGGCAGTACTATTATTTTCAAGTGTATTGGGTGCTCATTTAGAAGATGAAATTAGAAGCTTGCCAAGCCAACCAAGTGATAGTAAGGCAAATTTCAAGCAGTTTGGTGGGTATGTTACGATTGATGAGAAACAGGGGAGGGCTCTGTTTTATTACTTTGTTGAAGCACAAACCCAGCCTACTTCTAAGCCTCTTGTCTTGTGGCTCAATGGAGGTAATTTCTTTCTGTTTTTGGTTCGGTGGATGAATGACTTAAATTTGAGTTGGAAATGAAATATGTCTTACTTCTCAAATTTTAAGTTTTTTTTTATCTTACTTTTCTTATTGTTGTTCATGTCAGATCCACTTTAACCATTAAAATGGAATCTTGTACGCATAGATTGGCCTTTCGTTTCCTCTCACTCTCTCTTTTGGTCTCATCTCTCTCACTCACTTGTAGACTCTTCTCTATTCTGTTCTTCCCTCTCTCACCCATCACACCAAACCTCGATCTCTTCTTGTACAATTGATCTCTTCTGTTATTTCTTTTCTTGAAAAATCACAATGCGAAAGTTCTTTTTTTATGATTAGATGAATGGGAAAGAATTATCTCAAGTTTAATGCATGATTTGTTGAATAATCAAATATTAAATGGTCAATATAGAGGGCTTGATTGAAAAGTTTGGTTTTCTTTTTCCTGAATGGTAGGTCCTGGGTGTTCTTCTGTTGGAGCTGGAGCTTTCATAGAACATGGGCCCTTTAAAATTAATGGAGAAACTCTAGTGAAGAATGAGTATAGTTGGAACACAGGCAAGACATATTTGAATTATTTAGTAGATGGCAACAAATAAAGTAGCATGATTTAGTGAGTTAGTGAATCATTGATGTTGTTGGTTTTGTTTAGAAGCAAACATGTTATATGTGGAGTCACCAGCAGGTGTTGGATTCTCATATTCTTCTAATAAATCTTTCTACTCCAAAATTAACGATAAAATTACAGGTAATATAGGTTTGTTTAAATAAAATAAAATGATTGAAATGATGTGATATTAAAATGATCTGAAATGTGGGTTTGGTGATTAGCAAGAGACAATCTGCTATTTCTTCAGAATTGGTTCGTCAAATTTCCCGAGTACAAGAATGCAGACTTTTACATTACTGGAGAGAGCTACGGAGGTATTTCTTTAAATTAGTTTCTATACAATAAAAAGTCATATCAATTACTGTTAACTTAAATTTCCTTAGACTATTACGGTGTTATAGTTCATATCATTTTCTTTGTTGATTACGTTTTTACTGTCTCTTAAAAAACGATAAATACTTTTACAATAGTATAATATTATTCACGTTAATTACTTATCGATCAATTCAATGAACGTATTCTTTTTTATGCTAATTTTGCACCATGTTTGACTTCTATGAGGACAGGACACTATGTTCCACAATTAGCCCAGCTCATTCTCAAGTCCAAAGCCAATATCAAACTAAAAGGAATCGCTGTGAGTATAGTATTAGACCCCATTTCAATTACGCTCTTGAGTTTTCTGTTCAATCTTTTATATAGGGTCAAAATTGAAGCCTCAAACTTGGTAAAAATGGAACGTTCAAATTTTACGAAGAGTTGTAAATTTAAGAGCTCAATTTTTACAACAAAAAGTTCGACACGAGTAGTTTCTAACTTAATTTATTTTTTAATTAATTTGAATGGAATGGAATTTGAATTTGAACTCTAATGAGGGGATGTATATTATGGGCGCAGATAGGAAATCCACTTCTAGACTTGGTGAATGACTTCAACGCTAGAGATAAATTTATGTGGTCACACGGCGTCATTTCCGACTCAGCTTATATGCTTTTGAGTTCAATATGCAATACTTCACGGTTTTATCAAGAGATCTTTCAAGGCTTCATTTCTTCAGATTGTATCTTCGTTTTTTCTGAGGTTTCCAAGCAACTTTCTCCCCTCATAGATGATTACAATGTCATCGGCGACGTTTGTTCCCTCACCGCCAAATCACAGCCTTCCGTTCTCCTTCATCCACTTTCCTCTTTCATCACTAAATCTGTTTCACAACGCCACCTTCTAAGTCACCCTCAGGTGAGATTACTTAATTAACTACCTCTAGCAATTTACACAAACACATATATATACAAATTGTTAATTAGTACTAAAATGTTGAGGTGTGTGTGATGGATGATCAGGAAAAGGTTGGTATTGACAGAGATGTTTGTTCACAAGAAAATATAGCAAAGTATTTAAATAGAAACGATGTTCAAAAAGCTCTCCACGCCAAACTTATTGGAGTCGATCAATGGAGTGTATGCAACAGCAACAATTCGTAAGTTAACTAATTAATTATATATATTAATCTTTGAAGTTAATTAGAAATTAAAGAATCAAATATCTAATAAATTAATCTGCAGAGATTGGCATTATGATCTTAAGAACTGGCTTACACCTACGATTGGTGTCGTTGGCTCACTTGTCAAGTCTCACATTCGAGTCTTGGTTTACAGGTACTAATTACTAATTAGTAATTAGAGAGAAAATAACCTTATTACTAAAGGTTCATCTTCTCATGACCATCATCTACTACTTTGATAAATACAAATTTTGAAATTGATAAGTAAATTTTGAAGGCTATTGATATATTGTTTACAGTGGTGATCAAGACTCAGTCGTCTCATTTACTGGAACAAGGACATTGGTGAATTTATTAGCAAACTCATTGGGTCTAAATATAACTATGTCTTACAAAGTTTGGGTCGTGGACAATCAGGTTAGTATTCATGGCTCGTTTGATGATAATTTACGTGGAAGTTTACAATTTATTTACCTTGTTTTCAATTTTTAGAAACAAAATTTGTGCACTTATATTTTTTTTATTCTCCAAAAACAACACAATTCAATTTTTTCTTCTAACATTGTTTTGGAAAGTTTTCAAAAATAGCCAATTTTATAAGGTATTTACATCATATAGCAAAATTTTTAAATACTAGTAAAAGTTTAACCAGTTTATCAATAACTATCATTGATAGAATCTAAAATTTTGCTATAGCCGGTAAAATATTGTTATTTCTAAAAATGTTCATATTATTTTTTTAAAACATGAATATTTATATTTTTATATCATTTTTACCACCATTAAAAAATTTTAAAATTAATAAAAGGACTAAGATGAGTCATTAAATTTTTTATTTTAACATTGATTTTTTGAAAAAAATGTGTTTTCAATCAAACGGATGAAAATATTTATATAAACGGCTACAATGAACTATAATTATCTAAATGTATCGTCGGTAGAAAGTAAAAGTTAGATAATCTATGGTCTATAGAAAGTAAAAGTTTATTTTATCCGTAAATATTTGTGATTTTAAAAATATTACTATATACTTAATTATGAGTTCTACCGTTAGGATTTGGAGTAATTATATTTGAAAATAATGATAGTTGATTGTGTTTACGGGGTGATTTGATAGGCTGGTGGGTGGAGTGAAGCTTATGGTAAGTTTCTATCCTTCGCAACCGTAAGAGGAGCTTCTCACTTGGCTCCAGAGACTCAACCCAAGACATCTTTGGCGCTTTTCAAAGCATTTTTGGATGGAATTTAATTACTTCTTCAACAAATGTGACCCTTTCCTTCTTCTTCATTTTCTTTTCTAATTCTTTTGGGATATTCATATGCAATATAGCACCCCCAAAGGCCAAAGAAACGATCTATATATTATTTAAATAAAGTTACATATTCGAAGCAACAACGTACGTAATACAGTAATATATCCAAAATTTTATGTAATATTGGTTAACAATAATTTGGTTCAAATTCTATTTTGGTCTATGAACTTTTTTTATTCTATATTGATCCTTAAACTTTTAGAAATATATGTTTTAGTCTCTAAACATAAACAATTTTCCAAGTTTATAAACTAACCATTATTTATTTATCTGTAAATATATAAGGGGAGAGAATATAAAATATGAAATGACAATAAATTGTTGATAGTAATCAATTGCTCATATATCATTTTTTTTTTTTTGTATGTATGTAATAAGTATGTATCAGTGATAGACGATAAACACGAAAATGTTTCTATTTGTGATAAACATGAATGTAGTTTGAGAAAATATATAAAAATAATTGTCCATTGAACAGAACGATAGTCTATCAATATCAAAGTGAGCTTAATTCAACAATGATTGACATGAATTTTCATTGTGAAGGTAAGAAGTTTGATTCTTGTCATCATTCCCACAATTGTTGTACTAAAAGAATATCAAGTGAATGAAACAATGTGTCTTAAAATGCCTTATTTATATGTGAGAATAGTTCTAACTTTCGAAAACATCCTAATACAAACAAGAATGATGCTACCAAGTTGTAGGAAAATGCTTAAAGCAACTTCACATCATTCTATCAAACTAGTGAGGTTTAAAAGGTCACTTACCATTAACAAAACTGATAAAAGTAAAACATAATATCAACTTGACATTTTAAATGCCTACTTAACATGTTGAATGGAAAATGCCTTGTCTAAAAGTTAAACCCTAAATAGGTAAAGAAAAATCAATTATTTACTTATTTTTTACGTTTCTAACCAACTATGTTTCAAAATTCATGCAAATAGGTTTAATTTATTGGTTTCTTTGAAACTAAAATGATGCAAAGTTTATAAATAATAGACTTCTATTATTGATAGAATTTTATAGTTTATTAGTGATAAACAATATTTGTAACCTCAACTATTAGTAATAGACTTTTATAAATTTTGACACATTTTTCTATATTTAGTTAATTATTTCTTTTTCAATAAATTGACTATACCTATAATAAAATTCTGAAAATGGGCTTCCCTAATTCAAACAGAGATAATCAAAGCCCATTGACAATGAGGCCTATCTCGAAAAGCCCATAAAGTTTTGGTGTGAAAGGTCCAATGGGTCTTCTTCTTTCTCAGCTCGCAGCTCCTCCATTTTCACTCTCAGGAGCAACCGTAAAATGGGAAGGCCTCAAAGAAAGAGCGGAGGCGGAGCCACCGGCGGAAACGATCAACTTCACGCCGCAGCCAGAAACGGCGACTTGAGTTCCGTCATTTCTATTTTGGCATCTAACCCTTCGTCTGTCAATTCCAGAGATAAGCACTCCCGGACTCCGTATCCTTATGTTTCATCCTATTAATTGTTTTTTGCAGATAATTTTTTTTAAAATAATTTTGTTCGGATCATCATCCCTTCGTTCTGCTTTACTTAAATACAGGGGTTGCTTTCAGTTATAGGTTTGCTTGACTCAGTTTGAGTTTAATTAAATTGAAGTTGCTTAGGTTAGATTGGTTTAAGTAGCTTCTTAGTGGTTGTTTCTAGGTTAAATCAACCGTACAAATCCAAGTAAATTAATTTCTAAAATTTATCTTTATATGAGGATATTTTATTATCCACCCAAGTACTCGTTTTTAGGTCTTGTATCCTTCAATAATTTTTGGAAATTAATACGGTTTGTTCTGTTTTTTGTTTTTTTGGATTATAAATTTTAGGGTAAGTTAATCGAAAAATCTAAATCAATCTAATGCAGTAATGCTGTATGGTGATTAGTGATTGAATTGAGTTTTGTCATAACCAGAGTCATTTGATGAGTGAGTTTGAGTATATTCACTGAATCCAAAAGACATCTATATATGTGTGTGTGTGTGTATAAGTAAAGTTCCACTATTATTATCCATGAAGGAGGAGAAACCAATATGTAAATGTAATCTCTCGATTAAAAAAATTTCCTTGAAATGTTTTTTTCAAGCCTGACACTGGCTTAATGAGAAGAGTCCAATAACTTTAGTTTGTCTCTTGATGAGTGATTTTCAAGCTTTCATTGTGAGAATTCGGGTGGATTCTTGCCTCACGGCTATTATGAAATCTATGCTTCGTGAATTAATAGGGAGAGTAGATAATATCTAAACTGTCAAGAGATGGGTAACAGGGCATACAGAACATTCTGAAAGAAATTTGGTAACTGACTGTCTTTGAATTTTGCTGTTGCTCTACAAAAACTGTATCTCTTCATTCATTATTCCCTCTACTGTTGATAGTCTAGCTCGTCACTTCATTATATCACAATAGGGAGGGGATGCACTGGTTCTCCTATTATTTGATAGTTTATCCTGAAAAAGCATGTTAAGACATTATTTCTAAAAATTAAAAAACTTGGAATTGTATTCCTGCTTGCAACTAATGAACAGAAATCTTGGAATTAATGCTGAATGACTCAAACACGAACACAGCTAGTCGGGACACCTTTTATTGACTAATTGCTAACACTAAATGAATGAAGGAAAATTTTCCTCAATTTACCTGCTGCTGCCATTGGATAGGAAGACGTTGTTTTGTAACTTAAAACTAGTTCTTTGGGAAAATTTCATTTCTTACCTTGTATAGCTTAGGGAGTTAATTTTAACATTTCAACTTTTAGTTTCATCAAATTAAACTCTATACTAAAAGAGGTCAACTATTGCCCTCAATGAGTTCTTAACATGTTTTATCTTACTAAAAGTGTTATTTGGGATGTTTGGGGGAAAAAATCCCAATTCTACCGCAGGAAAAATAGAAAATAATGGAGAAATTAAAAGAAAACAACAAACTAAGGAACACAAGAACTTATGTGGAGAACTTCAAACCAAAGAAAAACTAGAGTCTACTAGGAAAAAACTTCACTGTTTGAAAAATTGTTACAATTACATTAAATCTCTCCCCCATCCCAATTACAAGAACACTCACTCAAAACTCTTGTATCATTCACCCCTTTTTCTCCACTCTCAAACTATAGAGTACAAAAAGGGAATTGAACTAGAGTTAGCACACTCATGCTTAAGCTAGAAACCCAAGTTGTAGGCTGACTTTATTTTATAACGTTTGGAGTCCATCACATTCTTGAACCTTTGCAATGTGGTACAACATATTCTTCTAGTATTTTACTCAAAAATCTACATGTACTCTGTTTTTGTGGGTACAAGGTAAACCAATCCTGTTTAGATGCTTTTCAGCCAGGTTTGAATTTCATTGTAGATTCTGGGAGCTGTTTTACCTTCTTGATTTTGTGGCTTGGTTCTGGCAATTTCATGGTTGAGTTTGAGCATTTTTGTACTTTGAAATCGAATGATTTGGTAGTTCAATTTTATGGGTGTGTGGTATGGTTGATTCGTGTGCAATTTTCAATTATTGTTTTAAAAAAGTATTTCACTTACTCAAGTTGAAGGTTTGACCGGATGAAATTGAAAGTTCAATGTTAAAATTGTAAGGAGTAAAAATGATATATTCTCATTTTTTCCCAAGAAACCCTGCTTGTAGAGTTTCTGCTAGAGCAGAGTTCCCTGGCTTATTAATGCTGATTGTATTTAAATGGTGTATTCAAATTCTTGAAAGTCTTCTTTACCTTATGTTTAAATTTTATCACAATGCATGATGCTTGACAGGTTATTAAGTTTCTCTTATCTTTTCAATTTCATGATTTCTGCTGGCTTGACTGAGCAAGCACTTACTTCTAGCATCCCAGCCCTCCGACTGTGTTTCCTTCACTTTGAATTATAGACTGCATTTGGCAGCATGGTCTGGACAAGCAGAGGTTATAAATTATCTATGCAAGAACAAGGCCGATGTTGGAGCCGCTGCCATGGATGATATGGCTGCTATACATTTTGCATCTCAGAAAGGACATTTAGAAGTAGTTCGTACTTTGATCTCATGTGGCGGATCGTTAAAAGCTTCTACTAGAAAGGGTATGACCCCACTGCACTATGCTGTGCAAGGTTCGTATTTGGAGCTTGTTAAGTACTTAGCAAAGAAAGGTGCAAATTTGAGTGCTAGAACAAAGGCAGGTGAAACCCCTCTTGATTTGGCTAGTAATGAAGAAATCCGCTTGTTCTTGGAAGAATACGAAAAATCATCTAAGAAAGAAGAGCCAAAAGATAAAGGGAAAGCCGGGAAAACTCATTCACAGCCAACAGTATCAGGAGAAGATGAGGCACCCTCTCCGAAGGCAAATGAGACTGAAAATGAAGAAGATCCAGGAGTTGAGCAGTCAAAGAAGCAAAGTGATGAAGAAGACCAAGGGGACGAGCAATCGAAGAGGAAGAGTGATGGGACTATTGGTGAGGAAGCCCTGTCAAAACCGAAGAAGGCGAAAGTCGCCCTTGGCCATCTTCTAACATCGGATGACACACAGGAAGACGACGAAAACTCATAAAAATGGCATGGAGTGTTGTTGTGTGTAACCAACATCATTGTAATAACATTAACACACCTTAATCCTTACAGCCCCTTCTCCATATGTTTACTATCAACTCCAGGATTTTACCTGTGTCTAATCATCACATCAAAGGTTTCATAGATGTTATCTCTCACTAACATTATTTCTTTTCTTAAATCTAGTCCATTAGATTGTTACCGAAGGTTTGAATTTGAGCAATAAATGGCTAATAAACTAATCTTAATTCGAGAGATTTTAACGTACAATTGCATATATGTAGACGTCAGTTTCTTCTTAGTGACATTGAATCCTGAAATGGAATGGAAATAAGATAACAATTTTGATTGAGGTAGAAGATTAAGCGATATAAACATTATTTGTTTCCCTTAACTTTTTAAAAGGATTTTAACCATTCAAAAAATTACTTTCAAATAATATGCATCTAGATAATCTCAAACTAATCTCAAACAAAGAAGACATATAATCATTGTAATCAAATTTAACGATTGAATTAATTAAACAAAAAGAAATGAATAAAATCAAGGATTGTAATGAAATTGATAAATGGGATAAACAAAATAGCAAAAATGCCGGCCAAGGGCTGCAATGATCATAGAGATGAAAGGCCAAGAAGAAACAAGAATGGTTGAACAAATTGACAAAAACAAACTATTTTGCACATTAGGAGATTAACGCCGGCTATCCTTTTTCATTCTTTGAAAATGACAAACCAAACAGCATCAAAATATATGTTATATTGCTTCTCTGCTCTAATCCAAAACTTACGTATAATAATATTCAACTTTTCCAACAAACATAAAAACACATCAATTTTTTTTTTTTAAAAAAGAAGCATACAACTAGCTAGTTGGTACAATCGACCACAAGGGGTCGAAACAACTTATAGAACGATGTTTCGTACGGAGATTTGGATTAAGTGGATGGTTCTTATAAACCAAGGAGTTGATGCAAATAACGGTGTGAGAAATGAGTGAGTTTATCCCCTTGCGAACACCCCTAACTATCACACATAAACCGTATTTGTGTTGTATATAATTATGTTTAGTTATTTGTAAATTGAATTTATTTTAAAGACGAGAAGAACTATTGTTACTACAAACGAGAACTCGAACTCTTAATTGTTGCACTAATTAAAGTATTTTTTTTAATTCAACCATGTAAGTTGGAGAATTCAAATCTATAACATTTTAGTAGATAATACATGTTTTAACTAGTTGAATTATGTTCATATTGACATCTAAGCTGCCATTAATGCATATAGATTTTTATAAACTTCGAAAATTTAAGATTGTAACATTTGTTGGGTAACTCAAATACCGCTATCAATACATAAATCCAAATTCAATGTTATTGATGATGCCATCCAACAAAAGGTTTAAGGGAAAAAGCCAACTTAAAGGCATCAACATTGAAGCAAAGTTAGAAAGTATATATATCATATAAGTAGATGAGCATTATTTAGTTTATGCTAAGGCAAAGAAACTAAAGAGTTCGTGACATCTATCTAACACAATAATAATGCATAATTATTACTGTAAGCAATGGAGAAAAGAGGGCATTTTTGGGTTAATTATGTTGTTATTGATGCAACAAAATATGTTTAGATTTGGAGAGTGTTTTGAAGGTCATTTGATCAAGAGCTTGCCAGGACAACCAATTGTTAATTTTAAACAATTTGGAGGTTATATTACCATTGATGAACTGCAAAGCAGGTCTCTCTTTTACTACTTTGTTGAGGCCCAATCTGATCCCACTTCAAAGCCTCTTGTTCTTTGGTTAAATGGAGGTTAACTTTTCTCTCTTCTTTTCTATAATTCCTTTTTTCAATTTGTATTCAAATGTTTGGGGTTTAATATATATATATATGTTTTGTTTTGCTTTATTAGGTCCTGGTTGTTCATCACTTGGTGCAGGAGCTTTTATTGAGAATGGTCCTTTTAGACCAAAAGGAGATGTTTTGATTCTCAATGAATTTAGTTGGAACAATGGTTTGTATTACGTGTATATGCCTTTTTCTCAACTCTCTTTGTTTTTGAATGATATTACTTACTAATGATATGTTACTTATTTGTGGATTTGATTTGATAGTGGCAAATGTATTATATCTTGAATCTCCGGCTGGAGTTGGCTTCTCATTTTCCAAGAATACCACATTCTATGATACAGTTAATGACAAAATCACTGGTGAGTTTTCTCATTATAAACGTTGTTCCAACATAATGTTTATTAATATAAAGAAGATGTGGATCGATAAATTATTGTTTGGGTTCAATGTTTATTTGATACAGCACAAGACAACATTGTTTTCTTGGAACGATGGTTGGAAAAATTTCCAGAATATAAGAACAGAGAATTCTACATAACAGGAGAAAGCTATGCTGGTCATTATGTTCCACAGCTTGCAAGACTTATTGTTCAATCCAAACTTAGCATTAAACTCAAAGCAATTGCTGTAAGTCATATATATACACACTACTGCTACTACTACTACTACTTATCAAATTATTATCATTCCTTTAGAATCATTTGTTTGTTTTTTCTCAGATTGGGAATCCATTATTGGAATTCAACACGGATTTCAATTCAAGAGGGAAATATTTGTGGTCACATGGAGTGATATCTGAGTCCACATTTGAGCTTCTGAATACAGTTTGTAGCATTTCTCAAATTGTAAGAGAGGGTATCAATGGGGAGATTTCAGATGCATGTTTAAGTATCAATGATTTGATTGCTCGGGAGATGTCTCCTTTTATAAATGAATATTCCATCAATCTTGATGTTTGTTTGAGTGGTGATCAAACGCAAACAGCTCTTTCAGCTCTCCATTCTTTCACTTTCACCAAACAATTAGGAGATGAGCAATCTAATGCAAAAACTACTTCCTCCACCCCTCTCCCACAGTTCTCGGTTAGTAATTTCTTTACTTTTAATACTTTGTTCATCTCCAATCTTTCAAAACTTTCCATTTCACCACACCTACGTCTCTCACCACTTTTGTATACGTTTTAATTCAATGTTATCAAACGGTCAATCAACAACCCAAGAGTTTTGATGACAGGGGGATGCAGGAAAGGTAGATGTTTGTATAGGGAATGAGATAGATGCATATCTAAATAGAGTGGATGTTCAACAAGCTCTTCATGCTCAATTGATTGGAGTTTCTACTTGGTCCCTTTGCAGCGAGTTAAGTTCTTCATCATTTTTTTTTTTTTTAAATTCTTTCCCCTTATTTTCTTTTTCCAATTTAATCATACTACTTTTCCTTTTTAATTTTTTACATTTAATGATATATCTTATAGATATTGATTTTGTTTATTGCAGTATTTTGGACTACGATAGGACCAATTTATTTGTACCAACCATTAACATCGTGGGTTCACTTGTACGTTCGGGAATAAGAGTTTTGATCTTCAGGTAATTGTTTCAATTAATTCGAATTAGTTATGTTTTTTTTATTTGAACATTTTGCTCTTTATTTTGATTTATTATATATTTATAAATATTTTATACAACTCAATTTAATCATATTTCAATGTAAACATTATCTAGACTAATATGATTTAATATGATTTGAATGTTTAATTTTGTACATGTAAAAAGACTACTCTCATTTATACACATTTTCATATATTTATTATCTACTTATTTGCTTATATTTTTAAAAATGAAACCAAGCGTTGATTACTAAAACCAATAGTCTTCAAAACTTTTTTTTTAGACTTTAACTAAAAATTATTTTTCTTATGTATATAAAAAATACAAGGAACATTTTTTAAAATAGTAAAATAAGATAAAATATTTACAAGCTATAGCAAAATTTTGGATTCTATAACTGATAGTCTTCTATTACTATAACATATCAACGACTATCAGTGATAGAATTTGCTATAGGTTGTGAATACTTTGTAAAATCTACTATTTTTAAAAAAATTTCAAAATACAATAATAAAGAAAAATAAAGAAAGCAAACACGTAAATTTCAAAAAAAAAAAAAATGAATCATTAGGTTTAAATAATTATGAAACAAGCCAATAAAATGAGTAAACATTTCTTTTAAAGAAACGAAAATAAGAGCAAATTATAGGAGAAAAAGATTAAATTTGAGTTGTGAGTAAAAATAAGAAAAATTATTTTAAATGATAAAATTTTGGAAAATTGCAATGGATTGTTATTTTAGCAATAATAATTAAGAATATAACAACATTTTAAAAAATTACAAATATAGCAAAACTATCGCTGATAGACTTTATATGGTATGTCAGTGATAGACCAATATTTGTAATATGTCTATCGGTGATAGACTTATATCATTAATAGAATTTGACAAATTTTGCTATATTTGCAAAAAAATTTAAATTGTGCTATATACTTAATTAATTTGAATTTAATTGCTAAATTTACAACTATCTCTAAAATTTTTCATATAAGATATACAAAAACAGACTACTATATGTATATGTCATAATACATATGAATACAAATAGTGGTTTATCACAATCCATTACAAATAGATTGTGGTATTTTACTCTATCGTAAACAATTGAGTTTTTTTTGGTATATTTGAAAATAATAATTTGTTGACGAAAAAAATGACAGTGGAGATCAAGATGCCGTAATTCCATTACTTGGAAGTCGAACTTTGGTAAATAAATTAGCAAAAGCTTTGAGATTGAACACCACTCTCCCTTACTCAGCTTGGTTTCACAATCATCAGGTAATTAAATTCAAATATCTTTCCTGTGGTTTATCACTTACGGATTGCAAAACAATTTTGTGTATTCATCGACTTTTGTAATAATTATTTATTGTGTGTGTGTGTGTGTGTGGTGTTAGGTTGGAGGATGGGTAGAAACATTTGGAGAGAAGAACAATCTATCATTTGCAACCATTAGAGGAGCTGCTCATCAAGCTCCTTACACTTCACCAGCAACATCTTTGACACTTTTTACTGCTTTCCTCCAAGCTAAAAACCCTTGATTAGTAATTCATACACACATTATTATCATTAATTTGTGTGTGCTTTCATTTTTCAATAACTAAGCATATAAATGATAATGCTCCAACTTTTCCCACCTACCGTTATGGACATTTTATTTAATGTACCTCTTCTAACTCATATATCAACAAAATATATACATAATGGATTTTTCTTTCCCTTTTCTTCTCTACCATATTTGTATATAATAAACTATTCTATAAAGGTTAAAGATGTGTAAATGGTTATGGTTCAATTGATTTAATCAAACTAATTATAGTATGGACTTCTTAAGAAGTTGAATAGAAGTAAATTGAATGTTATGGAGGCATAGGCAGGCGTGGCCACACAAATGAGTGTTACAAATTCATGTGCGGCAATTGAATTAGTTGAATGAAAAAGTTAAGCGAATAAAAACTACGAGAGAAACGTCTTTGCCACTGACCGTCTCAACCCAAGCAAATCAACACACACAAGCACCCCTAAACCCGTTTCTCCGGAATGCGTGGGGTTTATGCGGAGCGCAACGGTCTGGGTCTGGGTCTGGGTCTGTCTTCTCTTCTTCTTCCTCTTCGTCTTTGCCGTTTCATTGCTCTCTTTCTCTATATCTTACTTTTCTTTTCTCAACTTTCTCAACCTTAACCAATTTCTCCCTCTGAATGCTCTTTTCCATCTCAAATTTGCCCATGAAGTCTGTTTTGCAATTCTGGTCTAGGACTTTCCTTCATTCCTTCTTCAGGTTTTTTTTCCTTTTAATTTTTTATTTTATTTTTTTTTTTTTGTTGCATCTATCTTTGTTCATAAAAGTTGAGGGATAGTTAATCAAACGTCTTCCGTTTAGATTGGAATGGATTTTTAAGAAACCCCACCACTTTTGGATGAACGTTTTTGTCTCATTTCTTATTTCAATGGGCTCATTGTTCAGCTGAACTGACTTAGGCTTTCCTTAGCCTTGCAGTCAATCAGAGTAGGCTGAGAGTTGCAACATTGATACGACCTTTGCAAAAGAATGCAATGTCGTCGAGGTTGAATCAATCCTCTGTACCTTTATTCACAAAGAATTCAGAGCCTAGCAGGGCGGGGAGAGGTATAAGTGTGCGAAGGAATTTCAATGAGACTGTTGTCCAGGTTGTGAGATGGTTCTTGTTTGAGTATATTTCACTTACCTATTATGCGGCGGCTCTTGGTTATTCTGATTCATGGATTTGACATGTAGGAACATGATTGTAAAGTGGACATTCAAAGTTTTAAGGATGACCCGTCGAAAATTGAGGCTATGACGGTCCAAAAACTGAGAATGACATTAAGGTGCTGGGAGCTTTATCTTTGAAATAACGTGTTTTGATGCGCCCTGTTGAAACTTCTTCATTTTGAATATTGGCTTGGAGTTTGTGTGCTGCAGCTGCCATTTCAAAGCACAAGCGCATCCAGTTCTGGATTCAGTTTGTAACCGTCTAATAGAATTGTAGCTAACTTTCTTATTTATCATTTATGTTCACATTTTTCAGAAGCTTGGGTCTTCTAGCCAAAGGGCTTAAGCGTGATCTTGTAACTGCACTGCAAAGCTTTGTGGAGAATGAAACAGTTGGTATGCATTATTTGTCTTCGAAGGTTGCATTTTTGTACTTCCAAATTTTAAGTGCACTACTACTTGACGTGACCAGTGTTCTACACCATTGAAGATATGTGAAATATCCCCACTTTTAGTGCTGACTATGATAAATATAGTTAATTTTGAAGTTGAATTTCATATGAAGTAATATCAGTTTATAGTCTTTGTTCTCAAGCTATAGATCAAGTGATTAACAATCCTCGATTTCTATTGAATTGTAGAATGAGTGAGGAGACTGAGCATATATCTGATGTAGGTGGTTTTATTGATGCAGTAGAAAATCATAGAACACAACAGACAGAGAGAAATTCTAATGTATCAGCTTCTGATGGTGACACTGTGAAAGCTGAAACAAAAATCCTAACACCAAAGGAGAGGCAGTCAGCTGAATCTAACAAGGTTTCAAGTGGTGCAATAGGTAATGCTATCTATCCTTTGAACTCTCTTTCTTATCTTTAGCATTATTTTTCCCTTTATATACCTCAATACATGCACTTGAGTACTTTGTTTGTTTACTGGTACGGTACACTGACAAAAAGAAATTCTTGCGTAAATGATTTCATTGTAGGCAGTAACCCATCTAGCAGAAAGAGAAAAGATTCCTCAGACGTTGTTTCCAGCATTGTGAAGCAAGAGGATGGAGTAGAGGGGATGCAAAATGAACCATGGGTTGTTCTTGCTCATAAGAAGCCTCAAAAAGGTTGGATCCCGTATAACCCAAGAATCATGAGGCCTAAACCTCTTTCCAAGGATACAAAATCTGTGAAAATTTTATCTTGGAATGTCAATGGGTTAAGAGCCTTACTTAAGGGGTCTTCAGCAGTGGAACTTGCTGAAAGGGAAGATTTTGACGTATTGTGCTTACAAGAGACCAAATTGCAGGCAAGTCGATTAATTCCTATTTCACTTCTACATTTAGTAAATTCTATTATATACACTGGCGAAGTTTCAGGACTTTTGTTTTTAGATTGAATCATTTGTCAACATAAAATGATTTTCCTTTATCATTGAATTGTAAGGAACTCAGAGTTTTGCAACAAGGGGTGAAATCATGTAATATTCATTTTTTATCTTTTTTTTTTTGGGAGATCGTAATGAACTCTGAGTTTTGTGCAAGGGGAGAGGGGTGGTGATGTCTTTGGATGATATATGGGAGGGATGAGGTTTAATGCTTCTTTATGGAAGTTGGTTTGCTGATTTTTTTGTAATTATCAGCTTAGTGTTATTCTTTTGGATTGGAGTCCATTCTTGTTTGTAGTTAGTAGGGACTTGTTTTTTGTAGGCCCATTTCTTTCATTTTTTCAATGAAAGATAGGTTTCTTACCATAGAAAAAGGAAAGGAAAAAAAATAGTAACTTCTGGTTTGGCGGACTTTGCTTTTGGAGAGCAAGGGTGAAAATTTGAAGTATTCAATTGTTTATTCTAGCAATCTTCACTCGTCAGTATCCACATGCCATATCATGAAAAAAAAAATGTTAATTTTTCTTCCTTACAAACTGGACTTGAGTTATAATGTCAATTTCGCCTACAGGAAAAGGACATATTAAATATTACAAAATCTCTTGTGGATGGATATCATTATACCTACTGGACGTGCAGCGTTTCTAAACTTGGCTATTCTGGAACTGCAATCATATCCCGGGTATGATTCTCCTTTTCTCATATATGAACAACAATATTTAGACAAGAAAGAATAGCAAATAAACTTGTTATCTTGATCATCTAAAATGCATATATAATGATTAATGAATCACGATCAAGTCCTGGATCCTATTTGTGGTGACCAATTTATGGTATTGATATTCAACTTATAATTTGATTCTGAAAGTTAGTTAGACAAAACCTAAGAAGTGAAGACCATATTCTTGGAAGATTTGGCAGTATTGACTATTGAGAGAGGAAGAAGGGGTTCAATTGGATGAAATTTGAAGTGTAGGGTAAAATTTGATACACATTAGTACCTTTCCAAGTTCAGAGTTAAAATTGATCTTTTCCCATTATTTTTTTGTCATTCTTTTGCATATGCTTTATCTTGATATGCTTTCTGAAACTTGGAAATGAAGTCTATATATTATCAAATTAGACAAAATGATCACCTACTGGATGTCTAATGAGTAAGTTGTTATAAATTTTGATTCGACTAGTGTGGTTGGTCTGATGAGATAGGCGAATTGTAAAGTAAAATGCTTTTGAAGCAGTTCGTGGTAGCTATCTTCTTAAGCTACTCAAAAACTTATGATTTTCTTGATTCTATAGGTTGTAGAGCCAGACAAAAGTGTTGTAGAGTCAGGCGATAGTTTTGTAGGTTATTGGTTAAGGTCTGAGTAAGTTGTTTCAGCTGATTTATGAACAAATGATATATTTTTTTTGTAACTTTTCTTTTGACGCTGCTCTTTGCTTCATCATTATAACTTAAATCTTACAAGTTTTTTATCTCAGTGCCAAAAGATACTACCACCTGCAGACACGTTTAGCTACCGCCATTTATTTTTAAAAATGTTTTCTTGACGGGTGCTTATAATCTGGTGAATAAACTTCTATTACAGATAAAGCCAATTTCAGTTAGATATGGTTTAGGCATATCAGAACATGATGGTGAAGGTCGGGTTGTGATGGTGGAGTTCGATTCTTTTTTTCTATTGAATGTTTATGTTCCTAATTCTGGAGATGGATTAAAGAGACTGGTATGACTTCCCAACTGTGGTTCTTTATTATAGTTTGGTTTATTGCATAGTAACATGAATTCTTGATATCATGGTTATAGATTCTAATTTGAAGCTTCTTGTTGCCTTGCTATCTCTGTTTTCACAAGTCATACAGGATTACCCAGTGGGATCCATCTCTCAGTAACTATATTAAGGTATGCCTTTTTATCTTTTCAGTTTACTTCTTTATCATTCCCAATTTTCCGTAGTTAGGGTGAGTTTGACACGATTTTTTAATGGTGAAATTTGAAAAAGGACTTTAGCCCTTCAAAATTTTCAGTGTTTGGATGATAACTATGAGTGATCTTGAAAACTATAAAAATGTTTGTGGGAGAGACACTTAACTAGTGTTTCCTCTAAAAGTGATTTTTAAACAACACTGGATGTTCCCAAAGTCTTAGTGTGATTGTGGGAGTGGTCAATAGGTGCTTTCAGAATAAGTACTTTTAGCGAACACATTTTAATCATAGGCACTTTATTATAATTATTGAATAACAAACCAGTTTGATGTTTGGCCCTTGTCAAACACTTTGAAATGTGCATTTTTACAAAGCACTTTAAGGTGATTTTGATTTTTGCCAAACATTATTTTTGTATTATTCTCCAATTTAGCGATTTTGATTGGGGGTGTAAAACATTGTTTAGTGCCAAAAAACAAAGCAATCAATTGTTTGCTGTTTCAGTGTATGTATTAACATTTATTGTTAACAACTTGTATAGGAGTTGGAAAAGTCGAAGCCCGTGATTTTGACTGGTGATCTAAATTGTGCACATCAGGAGATAGACCTCTATAATCCTGCGGTAAGCCATCAAATTTAGCTCTCTGAGTTTCTCTCCGCTATTATATCTGAATCCTATAAAATGTAACTAAAATGCAAATTTCGTAAAGGCAACATGGCTTCATGCAAGCTCATTTAAAGCATTTGTTGCTTGTACCATTGGCTTTTGTTACCTTTCTTTATTTGTTGAACTTGTGTGCTTGGATTGAAAAGGGAAACCGAAAAAGTGCTGGTTTCACCAACGAAGAAAGGCAATCATTTGAGACCAACTTTCTGCAAAAGGGGTTTGTTGATACTTTTAGACAAAAGCATCCTGATGTTGTTGGCTATACATATTGGGGTTATCGTCATGGTGGACGCAAAACAAACAAAGGTAACCAAAACTGCTTCTGTTTTTAATTCTCATGTCTTTTTTTCTCATTTGCTTTACTCTGTTAAAACTCAGCCAGCCCATCTGAAACAAGTGTGATCATCCTATGGGATTCCTCAACTATGAGTAAATTTGGAGAACTTTCCAGTCTAGCACACTTAACTGAACCATTTTCTCTTGACATTTTTGCAACTGGAATTTTATCCTTTTCTATTATCAATTTTGAGCTATTTTTTGTGGGGCATTTTGTTTACGGTCATCAGTATGATAGTAGAACCAAAGTTTGGCGTAAACTTGAGCTCTCTTCATAATTAGGCTTGGACGGCCAATTAGAGATGTTTCTGTAATCCATTGGGGGTAGATGTCTCGATTTCATAATCTCGTTTTATCAATGAAATGAATCTGTTATGCATGTATACATACATACATACATATATATATATATATATATATAGAGAAGAAAAAGATAGTAAAGAGAAAGGTTTTTGTGAAACAGGATGGCGGTTGGACTATTTTCTTGTATCAGAGAGGGTGGCAGAGAAGGTACATGACTCTTACATACTCCCCGATGTGGGAGGTAGTGATCACTGTCCCATTGGCCTTGTTCTCAAGCTTTAGCCTTTAGCCTTGCTTCTCCAAAAGAAAGAAAAAAGGAAAACCCTCCCACTTTATGAACCAAGGGGCTCATTTGGCAATCAATATATAGACCTTTTTGTTTCTCCCTCTCTCTCCTTTTGGTTTTCAACAATATATAGATTCATACGTGCATGATCCATTGCAACTTTAGTATACCATGAAAACATGTGTAATTCAAATTTTTTAATATACCACCAACATCTTGAGATGATTTGAAAATTGAATAGGTTTTTGAGAGCAAAGAGAAGATAGAGAACAAAAATAAAGAAGAGAAAAAGGGCTCATTATAGGTAGTAGAATGAGTTATAAAATGTTTCGAGTTCTACAACTTTTAAATTTTAATTATTGTATTTAAAGAATGTCGTAGTAAAAACTTTTTACATTCTAACATTTTATTTTATCATATATGTTTAATATTGTTAATTAAATTATTAGTTAACTATGTTTAATCAAATTGTTGATGGTTGATAAAAGGATATATGTGGTTAGATTTTTCTAAAACTACCACTACAAATATTTAATTTAAACCACTATGGTCCATAAACTTAAACAATACTTAACCCACACCCATACTTGCAAGTAACAATTGAATACTTAGTTAAGTTAAAAACAATATTAAGTTTTTCTAAAGACTAATTCTTTTTTAAATTATTTTATTTTTAAGTTTCTTTGAAAATCTATCATATTTTCTTTCAATATTTTACTGTGTGTAACCATATTTACAAACAAAAGAATTGAATTCTTAATTAAATTTTAGAAATATAAATATTTTTTAATAATTATTTATTTTAGTTTTCAAATTTTGGCTTCAATTATAAAAAATCTAATCTATACTTGGAAAATGAAATTTCGTCTATCTTTTGTTTTTGAAAATTCTAAAAATTAAGCCTATATACCATATTAGCTTTTATTCATATTTTAAAAAACAAAGTTAAATTTGAAAACTATAAAAATAGTTTTTAAAAACACATTTTTGTATTTGAAACTTGAATAACAACTCTTCTCCTAAGATTGATACTGAGAAAGTGAAAAAAATATTTAATTTTTAAAAACTAAAAATTTAAAATCAAACAATTATCAAATTTTTCTTCGATACAAAAACTCATAAAAAGTAATGTTTTAAACCCAACCTAAAATTCTATATCCATGCCCACCAAATCTCTAATTGAACTTTAAAAAGTGTTTACAAGTGTATGGATTATTTTGATCTTTCCATGTATAGTCTTAGAAAATCTATGAATTAGTATGACATACAATTTTAAAACAAATAATCTTTCTCTTTTTTAAATGAAATTAAATGTGCTTTTCAATATATATTACAAGACACATTTTCACATAATACTGATAGAAGTTTAAAAGGCACACATATATAAGTTTTCAAGGACTAAACTAATAATTTAACCGTAGCCAGTTATGATCGTACCAACAATCATATTTTTATACCAACCAACCTTTTTTGTACCATCATAATATAGTTTATTCAGATTGATTGAAGGGCTTTACTTGTAAAGGCAAGACATTCAACCAACAAACCTTATATGTACCTAAACGATTGGCTTCAAAACCCATCAAACACTTATTTATTTATTATTTTCTAAAGAATCCAAAAACAGACAGTCACCATCAGAACCCAACAATGGACCAAATTTGAACAATAACGTGACACATGAATCCATTTTCAGTTACTAAACTTCCAGCTGAACAAGCCATGAAACTTCTAAAAAAGAAACCAACATGGCAAGTAAAAATTTACAGGGAAAGCTTTTTCTAACAACATAAAAAATATGCCACAATATTGCTCATTTAGACTGTACTGTACAAAGGAATCGGGGGGAATGAACATATATATATATTTCTATACTCACCGAAACTCAAGCCGTGCGCAAAGAAAAGCAAACGACACGTAGTTTGCCTGTTTTTGTATATTATATGATTTCTACCTGAAAGGTAACAAAGAATATAAGGAATGATAATATATAGACTCAATATTCACAAAACTGGTTTCTCCTGACTCCATTTATCCCATTGCTAGACCATTGTTGGTTTACTGGTCTATTAGGATTCGAATTCTTCCAACATTCAGGAGAATTATTAGGTTCATGAGCAAAATTTACTCTCTTCCTTCCTCCTCTCCTGCTGTTTCTCCAACCATTTTCCTTTTGATAGCCATCGTAATGAAATCTCGATCCCTTGAATGTCGATGAATGGTACCAATTCCCACCCGAGTTTTTGCAGTTCACATCACATGTTCTCCAAATCCGATTCGTAAACCTATTGTCTGATTCTTTGTGATTGTGATTTTGATTGTAACTGGGGTTGTGAGTGTGATTATTCCCCCAATCATTCCAACCAACTGAATTATTCAAATACTCATCTCTCAAACCCACATTATTCTTGGTAGCAGAACTCATCTCCCAAGAGTTTTGTCCATCATCCACCTTCTGATCACAATTACCCGGCTCTGCTTTCGGTTTCTGAAGATCTTCTTTAGCTTCGCCCCATCCGACGCATGTATATGACTGATACAAGCCAAGAGCCTCATACAAACTCGCAATCACTACATCTCCCTCCCTAACAGGAGCAATCTGTTCTCTCTCCAAATCTAACATTAGATCAGGGTCAACATTACAATTCCAATCGATCTCATCGATATAAATGTCAGGATCAGGCAACGATATATCGCAAGGCAATCCATTAATTTCCGCCCAAAACCTACTCTTTGCATTATGAAACGCTTCTTCACCAGCCGAGTCATTCCATTTAACCACATTGTCATAAAGGTACATACACTTCTTAGTATCCAACAACTTCTTCCATGAAATCAACCCAACAGATGAACAAAACTTCTTTTCCCACGACGGCACACCAGCGTGCCAATTATCTGTAACAAAAGAGGATTATTAAAAAAAAAAAAACGCACAAAACCCCCCATACAAAGTAATTACACTACAAAACTTCATTGCCCAGAAGAAAATTGAATACCCAAAACAAGCAAAAACACAAAAGTAAAGTCACTTTCAAAGATGAAATCGATATAGGCTTATACAATAGAGTCGGAAACTTTAAGAATGCTAAAAATGAATCGAAAGCATAACTTAAAAAATAAGCATTAGCTAACAAACCTAAACAAGGAATCAAAATCCGCTATAAAACAAGAGCTAAATTCAAAGAAGTTATTGGAGAAAAGGGTTGAACGAAAAGAAAAAAAGAAGAAGGGAAAAACAGAACAATAAACGCAACCATTATTCGTGAGAGGGATAATTCATAATGAAAGAACCAAGAAGAAGGAAGCATGAGAAGAAGAAAGAATCAAGAAATCGAAGAATGAAAACGATTAAAATTAGGAAAAATCAAGGAAATAGGATTGAAGGGAGGAAGCGCATTACATAAATACCTGGAGAGGGGTTTCTGGGGGATTTGAGTAGCTGATGATGAGGAATTTCAGAGCCGTATCGTCTTCTCCAATTCCCCATACGATTGAAATTCAAAAGGCAAAGGAATTGTGAGAATTTTGAAACCTAAACAGAGAAATCACCGACATAGAAAGAAATTAAGGCGTTGGGAACCGGAAAATAAAATTAAAAATATGAGGAAAAAACGGAAATTAATAAAGAAGGAAAATAAAAAAGGGAAGAATTTTGGATTGGCCAAGGAATTACCAAAATCTAAAGGACTTTCCATATAATTAATTCATTTTTCTCTCTTTCTTTTTCTGTAAAATAATAAATAAATAAACTCACTTTTCTCACTTCCTTTTGGATTATGAAATTGATTTGTGTAGAATGTTTGAATCTAGAGAGATGTATGAAATGGATAGCTTTTAGTTGTGGAATATACTTTGGAATAAAAATGAGAAATAATTGAAAGGTAAAGGATTAAAAAAAAAGAGAGAGAGAAAAAGGGAAATGAATGTATAAAAAATAGGTTGAAAATGGATTAGTTGTAATTAAGTAAAAGAAAGAGAAAGAAAAAACGAAGAAACTTGACTTTGTCTTTGAAGAATAGTAATAGACCGCGTGGTACGGAACCCCCAAGACGCTGCCAAATCCCACTGACTTTTTCTTCATTCCTTTTATTCCCGTGCCTACCACGTGCCTTTTTCCCTCTTCTTATAAATTCATTTCCATTAATATTATTATTATTACTAAAAATAAGTTAAAATCTATTTGGTTTTCTCTTATGTCTCATTAAATCATTAAACAATTTTAATGCAATTTTAAAAAATATAACATTTACCTATTAAATATAGATTTAATGAGAATTTGATACTTCATGTTTTATGCATATAAAATATTAGACATTTACCTATTAATTTATGCATTAATAGGTAAATCTATATTTACCCATTCTGAAAATCTGACTCTCATAAATATATTTACGTAAAATATATTTTATATGCATTAAACAATTTTAATGCAATATGATACTGTATATTTTTATTTATAATCATTCAATCAAATTAATTATTTTGATTTAATTAAATATTATTTATTTAAGCTAAAATTTTAATTGAGTCAAAAATAAAACTTGGAGACACACTTCTACTAAATCTTGAGAATGGTGGTAAGAAGTCATTGAGTTAATTAATTTAACACTATTAATATTAATTGACTAGCGAAAAAAATTGGTTGACACGCGATAGTTTATTGAGTTTATATATTTTTCTTTCTCTTTCACTTTATATCATAATAAGTTCCAAGTTCCAATTTAACTCAAATACCCTTCCGAAAAATACCAAATTCAAAAGAACTAAAAGTGTATATTTAAAATTTTGATCCTTTAAGAAAAACAAAAAAAATCAAGCTTTATTGTTACATAAGATAATAATAATGAATATGGTTGAGATATATGGTTAGACATTTTAGATTATATAATCATAATTTTATAGGTAGTCATTTTGTCCTACAAGAAAATTTAAGCAATTTGATATTAAATATAGTGATGTATATGAAAAGAATAATATCCCAAATAAAAAAGAAACAGTGAAAGTTTAACTAAAAAGTGATAGGAAACACATCATGCATTCTCATTCTATAAATAATGACATATATGCAATAATTCTCCATATATTTAAATATTGTACTAATCTATATATAGAGATCAACATATCACAGTTCAAGCAAGCTAAGCAAGATGAACTTAAAAAGATCCAAAATATCAGAAAGTTTTTAAAGGCTTTATTCAAATCGATCGATTTTCCGAATCTGTATATATATAGACTATATAGTCATAAATTAAAGCTTGATTTAACTCTTAGTTGAGCATTTGTCTTAATTTGTAAGTAATTTATTTTGGGAATAATGAAGATATAATGTTACTCATGGGTTGGTTCCTTGAAGAAAAGCAGTAATAAGTGTTAAAGATCTTTGAGGGGCTGTATATGGAGCTTGATGAGCTCCACCTCTCACTGTTGCAAATGATAGACTGTTCTTTTCCCCATATGTTTCTACCCATCCTCCAACCTGAATACAATAATCAAATTCCACTTTTAGTTAGGACTTACATCTAAAAATCATCAATCTGATATTCAAGAAAAGATAGATAGATATATATACCTGATGGTTGTAAAACCAAGGTGAGTAAGGTAGGGTTGTGTTCAACCTTAAACTTTTTGCTAATTTATTCACCAATCTTCTACTCCCAATCAATGGAATAACTGCATCTTCATCTCCACTGCCAATTCAATCATTGACAATATTATTACATCTTAAACAAAAAAATGAAATCTAAATGAAATAATCTCAAGGACTACAAGTGTAATTTAATTTCAAACCAAAATAATAATAATAATAATAACAATAATTTGAAATACCTGTACACAAGAACCCTAATTCCTGAGTGAACAAGGGAACCCAAGGTGTCAATGGTAGGTATCAATAAGTTCTTCTTATCATATTTCAAAACACTGCAACAAAATTTAATTTTTATCTTCATTATTTCCATAGTCAATTTAATTAGCTGAGATCAAAATTAAATTAGGATAATATACAATTTAATAATTAATGTATTGTATGAATAATAAATATTAATGATCAAAGATCATCTGATTAAATTAAAATTAATAATAATATATTAATAATACTTACAAGCTGCAGAAACTCCAATTGGAAAGTCCACCAAGAAGGTGAGCATGAAGAGCCTTTTGGACGTCCTCTCTGTTTAAGTAACTACTAACTTCATCTGCTATACACACATCTATCTTTCCACTTTCTTCCTATACTTTCATAATAGTTACAATTCAGTCCTTCAACTTTAACTTTGTTACGATTTAGATTCCTTTCATACTTTTAAATTTCTAGCTAACAAAAGAAAAACGAAGTACCGAGTATTGCGGAAGGGTTTTGCGAGGAGTTCGTTTTGAGAGAAACGAAGAAGCTGCTTGTGAAAGTGTTGAGGATGTACAAACGTCAAGGTTGACAGAATACAAGTTGATGAACTCAGAATATTCTTTAGATACCGAATTATCAACAAAAGAACAAGATGTTGAAACATTGTGGAGAATGGATTGTCTCGTGATTTCAGAAATATTACAAACTTTGTTCAAAAGCTTATATGTTGAGTCTGAAATCAAGCCATGTGTCCATAAATATTCCCCTCTTGCATTGAAATCTGTGTAGAACTCCAACAATGGATTCCCTATCTACAATTAATAACGATTATATGTTTGAACAACTCATGAAAAGGTAAAAATAATCGATGAAAATGTTTGAGTACATGTTGAGGTATATTTTTCAATTCTTTATTTATTTTCTTTATTGCTTCAAACTAATCCACAATTTGAGTTAATGCATGGTTTAATTTTTACAGCCTCCACTTCTTGTCCCAATAATTCATCCAAAGTTTTGGAGATTTAATTGTCATATCTTAGATTTATATATGTTTGACCCAAAGTAATTCTATATATAATACTGACACACACTCAAACGTGTCCGTACAAATATATCTTAGGGTAATCTGAAAAAATATATATTCATATTTTAACTATTTCAAAATGAACTTACGTACAGCTATAGCTTTGAGGTTAAAGATGCTGAGTTTTGATTGGAGAATGAGTGTTGCAAGCTGTGGAACATAATGACCTGCATAGCTTTCACCGCTAATGAAGAAATCTCGATTTTTGTATTCAGGAAACTTTTTGAACCATCGTTCAAGAAATACCAAGTTGTCTTGTGCTGAAATTTATAAATTTATAACAAAAACATCATGGAATATTTGATATATAAAAAAATTGAAAAGACATAAATAATAATGGCGTTTGTTAAGAGGGGCGGTTTACTGTTTAATTTGAATATTCTACTTATGATAATAAATAAAAAAGAATGATTAGATACAAAATAATGAATTAAGAAGGTGATAACTGATATATATACCTGTAATAGTGTCATTAACTGTGGTATAGAATGTGATGTTTTCAGAAAATGAGAAGCCAACTCCAGCTGGAGATTCAACATATAGAATGTTTGCCACTGTGTTTCATCACAATTAATTAAGGAAATAAGTTAAATTAGAAGAAGAGATAAAGAGAAAATTAATGTTTTAATTAATTATATGAAGAAGCTAAGAAACGACCATTGTTCCAGCTGAAGCGATTATGAATCAAAACATCTCCTTCTGGTCTGAAAGGGCCATGCTCAACAAAAGCTCCAACACCCAATGATGAACACCCTGGACCTTAATTTAATTCAACAAAACACCTAACTTAATTTTACCATCAATAATGTATAGTTTGTATATAAATTACCGAAAAAGGGAAGCCCTTAATTACCTCCATCGAGCCAAAGAAGAAGAGGCTTAGAAGAAGGATCAGTGTAGGCTTCAACAAAATAGTAGAAAAGAGCTCTGTTTTGGTAATCATCAACTGTAATATAACCTGAAAATTGTTGGAAGTTAACAGTACTACTACTTGGTTGTCCTGGCAACCTCAAGATTCTATCACTCTCTTTTGAACACTCTATTCTTGAACACAGAATTACTCCCACCAATAATAGTATTGATATTATCCATTGCTTACACTTAGAATCCATTTTTTATTTTGTGTCTTCTCTCCTTTCAATCACATCAAGTTCTTTCTTTTTAATATACCCCTTCCCCCTATCTCTATTGTTGTATTCACCAACAACCATATTTTGTATATATAATAATATGAACGGTTTTTGTTTTGTTTTTTTGTTTTTGTCTTTCAGTATCCAAGCAGATGGCCCATGCGTGCTTAAATTTTGAATGTTATATAATAACTAAGCTCTCGTTTGATTTTCGTGTACTTATCTAGTGCATGGAATGACCAAAAAGTACTGATCTGCTATTGGAAAGATTTGAAACCCAGATTGGTATATGCATCATATGTTATTTACTATTTCAGATCTACGGGTTTAGAGATCATATATAACCCCATTGTTAATACATTACGTAGATTTTTGTGTCATTATTTGCTGGAACCAAATGAGAGACAGCATAAACAAATAGTTTGAAAGTAATCATGACAATATGTGTGTTTGTATCTTTTTGTTTTCTTCATCTCTCTCTCTCTCTCTCGTTTTTAAAAAACAATCTTGTTTCTTTGTTTTTGTATACTTTTGGACAGGTATATATAATTACAATTGAAGGCCTGCGCTATTAATTTCCTTGTTAATTTATAATGTAAGAATTAGGTCTTTCTTTAGAAAATTTATAATTGCCCAATAACTCTTAATTAAAAATAGGTTTTTGAAACTGAGTTTTTAATGAATTTTAATTTTATGTATAAAAATAATTATATTGATATTTTACTGATCAACACCAAAAATTTAAATAAACTAACCAAGTAAAACCCAAATCAATTGAAATTCGAATGTTTTAAGGATGAACTAGCGATTATTCATTTTCTAATAAAAGTTATTTGGTTAAAAGAAACTTTATAACATTAGATTTAAATAGTTGTTCAATTCAATACAACCCATCCCGACACATTAACACACCTCTAAAATATATTTGAGAACTCCCCAAGTTTAGTTGAATTTAAACGAGTTGTAAAGGGATGGTAAATTAATCAAAATCCCTGCAAAGAAGGAAATTAGCTACTAATTATATAGAAGTAGAGCATATATAAAACTAAATTTCTAAAAATAACTTTTGAATATGAATTTGAAAAGAAACAAAGAACAGAGGAAGCCAGTTGATTAAGAAATCTATTTTGTACTGAGAGATGGTTGGTTAATAAACGTTTTCATGCAAAGGCTATACAATAAATATAAGGAATGATAGTTAGATTTGATTTTGTTAATCTTGGAGACAACCAAGAATCAAACTAAATCAATTGGTTTTACAAGAAAATTAATAATCCAAACTAGTGTTATAAAAAGTATCAAGTGATAGTCAATTCGGTTACGTCGGTTTATTATCCGTTTAGTTCTTGGATTTTGGCCCTTCCTTTCTTCTTTTAGAAATTTTATTTTTATTTCCACTGTTTTCAAGGGTAAACACGTACCATTAGTTTATGATCGGTCCGTTCGTTTATTTTATTGATTTTTTCAACAAAACCCTCAATTTGAACCAACGTTTTTTCTTTTTGGTTTTTTCTAAAAACCAATCTAGATGTCCGATTTTATACGAAAACCAAACCAAACCATCATTATTATCGGTTTGGATTTGTTTGGTACACTTGTGTGTGTGTGCATGCATGCATATGTGTGGAAATTAAAAAAAGAAAAAAGAAAAAGGAAAAGAATTATAGTGATCCTTAATCTCAATCTCAATGTTGATCGGCATTATAGTCGGAGTAATTTTCTCTGGGAAGCCTTATTTAATGGGTTCTATTTTCTTACAAACGGAAGTTGCAGGTTTTAGGAATAATTGCTTGCAATTTGGATCTCCATCATCCCACTTTTTTTTTTTAATTTCCATTTAATTTGGTGGGGCTCTAAATTTTCCCTTTCGTATGTAACCTCCTTTTGTTTTTTCGGTGTTACATAGGACAACAAGGCTACTTTTCTCCTTATTCCTTGTTGGGTATCTTTTCTTCTTCTTCCTTCTTCTTTTTCATCTGTTATTTTCTGTTATTAATTATTGCGTTTTAATCTGTTTTTATGTGCTCTTCTTACGGCTGAAACAAAAGATCTTGTGTACATTGCATGGTTTTGTATTAGTGGATGTGTCATTACGGTGATCTTCATAATTCACCTTTTATATGTACGTATATATACATATAGACAGATCAATTGAGATATTTAGATTTCGGGTCGAGTGGTCAAGAAATCGGATCAGGTTCGATTAAAGACATGTTGGTGAGTTGGGTTTAAATAAATGAATGTTATGATTGATCAATCTGAGTTACTTATGGGTTGTATATATCATGCAAGATCATGCAAGCAGCTATGTGGCGTAAAAAATCCCCCCTGTTATAGCTATATGATACATTATCCTTTGTAGTCTCTTTATTGTGGTTTTCGTGCTCTTTCTCTTTCTGATCATCTTATAGCGAACATTCCTTTTTGAATGAATGCATCGCTCTTGATTTTGGGGTATGATGAGGATGTGCTACCGATGCCTATGTCCAGATGTAGTTACTGATAATTAGATATTATATTATATTTTGAAATTATGATGGTTGCAGGCCTATAAAACAAAACATTTGGAGTTTTAACTTTTGGCAAGTTTGAAAGTGGGCTTGTTGTTGTAAAATCAAAAAGGAAGAAAAATAAAATATTTTTAAGAAATGGGGACCTGTGTATCAACTCATGCAAAAATAGTACCAGCAAAAAAGAAACATCATCGTCATCATCGTAGGCAATCAAGAAAGTCAAAGGGTATGAGAAAAACAAATTCTATCGTAGAAGGTCATGTTAAGAAACGACATAGCAATGCAGGAGGAGGTGGTGTCGTCACTGATTATGCCGTCAGTGAATTTGTTCATATGGATTTCGAACATGGCGCTACAACCACATGTTGTAGATCAGAGGTTACCAATTCTACTTTCCATCTCACCCAATTGCAATGGCAACATAGTCAATATGACGCCAATGGTATGCACCCAAATTGACAAATGAGAGAAGTAGCTAGACTATATATATATATTAATAATGTGCTCATTTATAGGGATTTGCCAAGAGGAATTGTGGTATGATTCTGTGAGCTTAGTGGATCAATCTGATTCTGATGAAGAGTTCTGTAGTGTACATGGAGGTAATTTTGCTTCATTTATTTTTAATTTTACCCTCCCTCTCCCCAATTTTTTACTCTCCAAATGATGGTAACTACTACTATATATATATATATAATTGGAATATTGCTTCCAATACCAAATAAAGTTTTATGTAACCACTCTTGGGAGAAACTAGTAATATCTGTAGTCATATTATATACTGGGTAAACTATATATATAAAAAACGTCGTATACCTCTCAGATATGATTGCAGATGGGTTTCCAGTGGTGGGGAATGCAATTGGGAACATACCAGCAACTGGTCAAGTGGTTCAATATGAAAGATCAGCATGTTTTGTGGACAACAATTGCAAATATGAAGAGTTTTGTAGTGAGAGTTACTTGAAAATAGATGGAGGGAAGGCAAAGAAGTTAGTAGGAAAAGAAAATTATGAAGAATCTAGCAGTACTTATGCCATGGTTAGTGCTCCTGGTTATGGCCTTTCTCGTTTGGCTAAGGCTGAAGCTTGTGGAAAAAAGAAGACTTTGTTGGATCGTCATTCTTATGGAAGCTTTAAAGGCCTCAAAGTTGATAGGCAAAGCCACGAAGATAATAACACCAGCTTGAGGAAATTGGTGTCTGCTGCTAGCTTTAATGAGAAGATTTTGAATTCTCAAACTCCCCAACCTCCTCAGAAAATGCAATCTGCTGTTTTTCGCCTTTCGTTTAGACGTCGATCATGTGATGTTTTCGAAACCAACGAACATTGTACGTATAACAACATACTGCTATACCCTCATCATATATATATATATTCTAGTTTTGGATTGACTTCATCTAAGTGCACACTTAGAAAAGTCATTCCATTATAAAAAATTTAGGTTCAATTGATAGTTATCTAACTCTGGTTTTACTAGTTATTCTTAGTTAATTTTTTCAAACAAGAACAAGTTTTCAAAAACTACTTTTTTTTTAGCTTCTAAAAGTTGGCTTTGATTTTGATAACACTTCTAAAATGTCGACACCAGTAAGACATTGAAAACAATATATGGATGAATGTAACTATTGACAAGAATGAATAACTAAAAGTAGTTAACGTGGATTAAAAACTTGAATAGGTGAGTCGAAGAAGTACTTATACCGTCCAAGAGCTGGGCATATAATTCCAAGGTTCAAAGGAGAGAAACCAACTCCTGGATGTTGGTGTGAGATTCCCCCATCAACATTTAAACTTCGAGGTCCTAACTATTTCAAGTAAGTACGAGTCCATTTGAATTCACTTTTCAATTGTTATTTCAATAAAATATAATTAATTCAATCTATTTTTTTCTCTTGAAAATTTGTAACACAGAGATAGAGTAAAATCCCCCGCTTCAAACTTTAGTCCATACGTCCCGATAGGTGTCGATTTGTTCATATGCCCCAGAAAGATAAACCACATTGCACAGCACCTCGAGCTTCCCAACATTGAAGCCAATGCCACTGACGTTCCTCCGTTGCTCATTGTAAACATCCAGGTACACCTCTTTCTTATACCATATTAGTTTCATGAAATTAGTTGAAAATGGTGGAATAAGGTAAAGATAATTATTGTTGTTATCTATTCATTTTGGCAGTTACCAACATATCCAGCTGCAATGTTCCTTGGTGATAGTGATGGGGAAGGGATGAGTCTGGTTTTGTACTTCAGAGTTTCTGAGAATTTCAATAACGAAATCTCTAGTCATTATAAGGAAAACATCAAGGTACCTTCTCCTCTTTCTTTTTACAAGGAAAATCTTCCTATCTTCTTTTTTGGTTCTGCACCGAATACCACATACCGATATAAATGTTGCATGACGCTTGTATAGTTAAGATATAGGACTTTGTTAGTCGTATTTTCCACGTTTCGTGATTGAGTTGTAACATTTACATGTAAGTTTAATTTTCAAAATCCAAATGATCAGTGTATCAATGTTTACGATAATTGGTATTTGTTGGTAGAAATTTATCGACGACGAGATGGAAAGGTGCAAGGGTTTTGCAAAAGAGTCAGTTTTTCCCTTTAGAGAAAGGCTTAAGATCATGGCAGGACTTGTTAATCCGGAGGATCTCCAACTAAGTTCAACAGAAAAGAAGCTTGTAAATGCCTACAATGAAAAACCAGTCCTCTCTCGTCCTCAGCACAACTTTTTTACGGTAAAATACTACACCCTTTCTTGGTTAAAATTAAAGTTAGATTACAAATTTAGTTTCTAAACTTTGATATTCAAGTACGGTATAAACTATTATAGTTTAGAACACATTTAACAACTCCATAAATTTTTATTTCGTATTTACTCGTATAGGTTATTTCTTTCCGTAAACGGTATAAATTATTATAGTTTAGGACTTGTTTGTTAGCTTAAAATTTGAAAGGAGGTAAATATGAAAACGGAGGTTTGTACTTGTAGTTCCAAGTTAAAAACCATAATATGTATGTTTTTCATTCATTATTCACAAGGATAAATTAGTTTATTCGTATTGTTTTCTTTGATTTGCAAGGGTTCAAATTACTTTGAGATCGATTTAGATATTCATCGATTTAGCTACATATCAAGAAAGGGACTCGATTCATTTCGAGACCGTCTAAGGAACGGAATAATCGATCTTGGTTTAACAATCCAGGTAAGAACAATAAAATTTTGTAACAAATTAGAAAAACAATCAAATCAAATTATGTTATTTAAGTTTGTGTGTATGAACATAATAAATTGTGATGAATAGGCACAAAAGCCAGAGGAATTGCCAGAGCAAGTGTTGTGCTGTTTGAGATTGAACAAAGTTGATTTTGTGGATCAAGGCCAGCTCCCAACTTTAGTTACTATTGAAGAGGAGGATTGAGTACTCAACAAACTTTGCCTAAAGTTGATCAATTTGTAAATTTATGGGGAAATATATGATATCAAATCTCTCTCTCTCTCTTTTACAAATTTCATTCCCCAAAATAATAATGGGATGTTCTTTCCTTTTGTATTTCTTTTTCCTCTTCCTTTCTCTTCCATTTCATTCTCATTTTCTTTTCTTTCTCGTGTGGTTTTCTCACTCCCTCGATTATATATAGCTCAGTTTGTTTTTATTACTATTTTAAACTAAATTTGCACATGTGATATTCATGTGCGTACATGTATTGATTTTTTAAAAAGAAAAAACGACTATATTTTAATAAATGTATGATGATTATCCATATCTTTTTGTCGCATAAAATCAAACCTAGCTATAGCATTGATCCCTTGTCCAAAATTATTATTGTTGTACCTATATATCAATGAACCTTAACGCAAGTGGATGTCAACACAGCGAATACACTATTTAATTACTCATATTTATCTAATACGATTGTCAAGCACATGAAGCTCAAATTGTTATTCATTCTATATATATATATAAAAGGTTAATCTTAATTTGGATAGTGTTTTTAATATAATAATATGTTAAGTTTGGAGCAATCTTCTTAAAAGATTACAAATAAAACAAAATCTAGTAACGATAGACTCTATCATCCATAAATATAAAAAATATAAACTTTGAAATAAAAATATGTTAAATATTATTTTGATAAATGTCCTTTTAGTTCGGTCGTCGTCAATAAAAATGTTAAAAGGCAGTTCTTAATCACTATATAAAAACTTTTAATTTCATTAATTTCTTATATATGTTTTAATAATTTTAATTTTTTTTAATTACAACATCCACTGTACTTAAAAATGTTACCATCAAAATTACTCTTCAAATATTGAATTTAGAGAGATTCCGAGAGAAAATGTCATTCAAGATTAATATAAATAAATAAAAATTCTATTAATTTCTTGAAATTTTGGATCATAATACTCATTCACCGATCATTGTGTTGCCTAAATTCATGAACGTCTCCCATCCAATATTGATACAAAAATACACTTATAAATATAAGGGCGAATTTATTAAGGGACCATATTGTACGTGCCTTTTCATATTTTCGGTTTTTGTATTCTAATATTAATTTTGAAGTGTTCAATTACAATATATATTAACTAATCTTCTTTTGTTACTAAATTTGACCTCTCGTATGGTGGTTGTGTCCCTTTAAAATCTCATATTCTTGGTCGTCAAATGCACCTGGTAATACCCTAGTAATATAAAATGAAATGAGGAAAGAAAAAAAAAAGTTGAAAACACAAATCAATGCAATTACATATAAATACATAAAAATTTTCTCAAAGTTTTTTTTCTATATATATATATATAAAGCCAAAGCTTAAAAGCAGACAACAAACCAAACAAATTGAATAAGAGATTCACTTCCTAAATTCAAAACCAAAGCCTCTAAATCAAACAAAGGTTCAAAAAGAGAGAATTTAGGCGCTTTCAGTGCCATTCAATCTTAGTTAACCACCGAGAAAGAAAATGGCTACAAAAAGCAGAAGGGCATTCAAAATTGAACAACAAAGGGTGGGATTATTTGATAGGAATGCACCACCACTTTTGTTAGAGCCTGCAGGCGACGGAGCTGGGGCGGAATGATCAACTGTCGACATGTAGACGGCGAGTTTCATTCCTTGGAAGCAGTACCCGCCACCGCCAATGAAAAAGTATGGATGCAACTCTGTCAGCTGAAACACGTCTCGTCCACCTCTTGTGATGTTCTTTATGAAGTCCTTCTCGTTGCAGTCCTCGAAACTCCTTTTGTTCACTTCCAATACATTGTAATACCGTTTGTCGAACACAAAATCTAATCAACATGTAGTCATAGTTAGATATCGAACAGTGAATCAAATTGCCTCTAAAATAAATATAACGTAAATAATAGATACGTATTTCCACATATTTGAAAATAACAAAATGTTTTTTACTCGTTTAACTTCTTTAAAGAAAAGTTAAGATCTCGATATTTTCATGAATATCAATATTTTAAACCTCGGCTATAACGTAATATGTATTTTTTGGTTGGATGAAGTGAATTATTACTTAAAATAATATCTTGGGGGAGGGATTGAGAAATCTTCTTGGGATTGAACTTTTGTGGAGATGAGTGTGAGAGAGGAAAAGACAGATATTGGGAGAAAGAAATGAAAGAGAAAGACTTTAAAGAGAAATAATAAAGGTTTCTTTAGATTTTCATCTTAATTATCTTCTCTTCCTCTTATTTTTCTTTAGTTATTTAGTGAGAATTACAATAGTACTTTTTCTTTACACTTTTGGTTTGGTATTTCAGAAGAGTATAACTTTATTTAAACTCATGTTCACCTCAGTTTTATCTGCATCAAAGTAAAAATAGTTATAAATCAACTAATAGATTTGATGTTTTGATGGATATAACTTCATTTTTGTTAGGGTATATATTAGTTTTTTCTATATGAATTTATCCTTGACTTGGTAAAGAATAATAATTTATGTTTAATTTATTATTTTTAATGTACTTGCATTATCTTTTGATCGTTCTCCACCCTATATATCGAATATGGATCAATAGAAAATATGTTAAGATTTTGAGACAATATATTAATTTTCACATGTTGTTTAATTTTCTCAAATATCTCAATTTTTTTCATATTTTGCTAAGAAACCATTTGAGTGAATTTACAACCAAATCTAACCAAAAATAAATAAATAATTAAACAAAATAAATGTTCTTTAGAAAACTATATCTTTGCATCAAGACGTAAATAACAAAAATTAAGAAGACCTATATAATTAAGTACATAAATAGTGTTGAATTCTAAGCTTAGTTTTCATATATTAAAAGGTTATCAAACTAAAACTAAATTTCTTAGTTTTTTTTATTATTATTTAAAAGAAAACACTCAAGAAGTACAATAGTATCAATCATTGTTATTGATTTAATATGAGACATAAATAGTGTTAGTCATATTACATTATGATAAGTTCAAATTCTCACTCTCTCTTGCATTAAAACAAGAAAATTAATTATTGTAGTCATATCAACCTCATAAATTTATTTTTAAGACACACTAAAGAATTGGTGGTTAATAATTAATCTGAAAAAAAAAAGTGTAGGACTGCTCATGATTTAATGAAAAAAAGAAGAAGAAGAAGAGAGAAAATGAAGAAAAACTTACAAAGCCAATCACCAAGATAGAAATGGTGAGAAGAGGACCAATGAGTGTAGTTTTGATTAGGGGTCCATCCTTGTGAATTTCCCACCTTATGAAGCTCCTCTCCCTTTCCAATTGTTACCATTATTAACAATAACCATCCAGTACAAACCATTACCATCTTCTTCCTTATGATAAATCTTATTCTACCACTTCCTCCTCTTCCTATTCCCATCCTCTTTTTCTCCTTTCTTCCCAAACAAACAATGAAATTTTTCGAGCTGAGATCTCTCCACAAGCCTAGTAAACAAAAGTGAGGTATTTAAAACTCACAGTTCGAAAAAAAGAATCAAAAACAGTAAATGTACATTAAACTTTTAGAAATCGTTTAGTACAATAACTAAAAGTTAGTAAAGTAGATTATTATAGCTCACTCCATGTTTGAGACACCAACTATAACAATAAACTAAAATAGTAAATTAACTCAACAATAAATAATAGTTTGGTTAGATACCCATAAAATATAACAATTTATTATAACTCACATCCATCATGTGAGCATTTTGAGTAGAAAATAAATGTTAATTATGGAAGTTTTGTTTGAAGGGTTAATATGAAAGAATTGTTGTGGGGGGAAAAGTGGAGTCAACACGAACCTTTGAATTTGGCTTTTCTTTAAAGTCGTTTAATTTGCGTGGACACCACACCTCCTCTCCTTCTACTCATTATTACTATTAGAAAGGGGGGAAATACCGTTATCCAATTTTTTACATAATTCCATTTTATAATCATTTCGTTTCTCTCTTCTTCTTCTTCTTCTTTTTTTTTCATTATAACACATAATTAAAATATATTATACTATAAATGATAGATATCTGATTTTTATTTACTAATTAAAATTAGTTTTTATAATTCTAAAATTAAGATTTTAGTATTTTTTTTTTTCCTAATCTTGCTTTGTGTTTTCCTCTTTAGGGTACGAGCTTTTCATTTGATGCATGTTGAACGATATCGGAACAGTAAACATGTGCAAGGTTATGTCAATATTTCAAATGAAAAAAGGTATACAAATATTAATGAAATATTATTGTTATTTGGAAAAAGGAATTAAAGGGAAAAAAGAGAAGGAAAAGAAAAGTGTGGTTGTGTTTATAATATATATATATATAGCATATAGCATATAGCATGTGAAGAGGTTCCAAGTGGGGTTCGTCAGTTCAAAGTGTAGTGTTCATTAGAGACGACGCGTTTTCCCTTCTTTCTTTCTCTCAACTTCTAATTCCCACGTTCTCTTCTTCCACAATTCTACTTTATAATTGATCTCTTTCATGCATCTTTCTTCTTTTTCTTTTTCCCATTCAAATATATATATATATATATAAGTAACTAGAGATGAACATGATAGATTGAAAATCGAATCAACCATCAGTCAGTCCAAAGAGTGGTGTTGATCTATGTCGTTTTGAAAAAAATTCAAAAAAAAAAGTTCAAATAATCAAACTGATTGACTTTCACCTCTCAACGGTTGAGATAGATTTGAACATTTACAAAAAATCGACTTCAATCGATTGATGCTCTTTGTTAGGAAAAGATTTCAATTATATCACCCCCTTAATTCAAATTTAAAGATGTCATAAACATATATCTTTCAAAGGAAAAGATCTAATTAATATAGAAATCAATCCTAAGACTTGATTTCGCTCTTTCAAAGTGGATCAATGCTGAAGTGTGAAATCTTAAGAAATCATGTTTATTGAAAGATGGATTTATCAAATCATCATTAATTTCTTTCTCTTTTTAGTCTAATCTTACTTTGCTTTATAACCTCTTTTTCCACTTCTAAATTATAATTTATTTGAAGAAAACCTAAAGTACATACACTTTTATTCATCTCAATTAATAAATCATCCCTTCAACTAAATATTTTCAACATTCATAAAACAAAGAATAAATAAATAAGAATTTCATTTTCTAAAATTTATTAACCCTAGAAATCTTACTTTCATCCATTTGGTTGATGTTTTCAAAACCAAACAAAATTTTGTAGTTTTTAAAAATTTGTTTATGTTTTTGAAATTTAGAAAATATTTCAACGAAATTCAATTGATTTTGATTTATTGGTTTTTCAAATGAGAAAAATCATCGAACTAAACATAAACCTTCACACCCTCACATATGTATGTACTCGAGGATTCGTCTCACATTCATACCCTCCAACCCAAGTTGTATTTACAATACCTTGTCGAATGAAAACTTACTTAATTTCTCTTTTTTTCCTCAACATAAACAAACTCAATCGAATTGAAATAAAAAAAAAAAGGGTGGTTTAATGGGGTGGACAAAGGGTCCAAACAACATTAGAGGTGAGATCATTGGTGCAATGGCTTTCCAGTTTATTTAATGAATAAAAGAGACAAAAGAATCTATATTCACATGCTTGGTTGCTTGCAAAAACCATTTAAGAGGACAGGACAAATAAATTAGAGTCTTATCAAAAATTCAATCCCTACAATTTTTATATCCACCACCCAAACAACAAAAATTCCAAAATTTAAGTTTTCAAAAGCAAACAAAAAAAAGAAAAACTATTTTGAAACATTGAAGTCTAAATCAAAGTGAGAGCAAAAGATAACACAATGAGACACTACACCCTCAAAAAAAAATATGAAAGAAGAGAATTAATAACTTGATCTTCCTTCCACAATTTGGTGAAGAAAAATGTACTCTATTGAATATGAATCAAGTAAGAACTGGTCTCTACCAGACCCGAGTGAAAACTTCAAGTACAGCAGCAATGGCGAAAACAGCGGTTAGAACGAATGGGGTGTGTCCAGTGTTGGTAGATCTAAGAGCACTGCTCTTTTCGTTCAAGGGTGAGGATGAGGGCGGGGGAGGTAGGTGTTCGACATGGATAGCAAGCTTCATGCCTCCAAAGCAAAAGCCTTTTCCACTTATGAAGTAATAAGGCCTGGTGACATTCAAATGAACCACATCTCTTCCAGCTCCTGTGGTGAAATTGTGGAGTGGATGATCAGAAATGCAATTCTCATAGTCTGTCTTGTTCACCTCCAACACATTCATTTGGTTCCTGTCATACACAAAAACTAGTACACAACAAGGGTAAGGAAGTGACCCAAAATCACCCTCCAATTGTTACTAATCTCTATGTAAGGTTTCGAAAAACGAATAAAAAAAAACCAAAGGAATTTGTAGTTGGTTCGGAGAATATTGTGTGGTTATAGACAATCTAGAGACATCTTCCCACTTTTGTTAAGTGAACTCATTTTCTAGTAACTAAGGAGCAAATAAACACTCCCCATCTAACGAAAAACCGAAAGTATTTTTTGTTAATTTGGAGAACACTGTGTTTTTCAGGTTACAGACAAGCCAGAGCCACATTCCTGCTTTTGTTAGTAAACTCGTTTGCTAGTAACTTCATGCTTAGGCATATTTGGACTAAATTAAAAGATCTCATAGCAAATTTCTAACAAAACATGAAGAAAGTACTCAGTTGATTTATAAGAAAATATCACTACATTGTATTTAGATGTCAATGCATGAGCAAGAGATATATGGATCAAACAAAATAACAAGAACACAAACAATCCTAAGTTCCTAACTCATCCACATTCATCCAAAATAAACAGAGAAACGACTCAATCACTCATTTCTCAGCACAAACAGTCAATCCCTTTGAAGTTATCTTGAGTTGAGAAAGAACCCATTCAAAAACAACTCATATAGAAATTAATTTCCCCCCAATTTTCTCAGCAACCAAACAGAACAAAAAAAACTTCAAGCTAAAGGTTTAAAACCCCGGCAAATCCAACAAGACCCCAAAAACAAACTAAAGAGGCTGAAAATCCACATAAGATCTGAAAATCAGCAATAACTCTAAACACCATTCACAGATCTATAGATAGAGGTGCTTACAGAGCCAATCATCATAATAGAAGTGCTTTCCCTGAGCCCAGGTAGTATAGTTCACATTAGTATTCCAACCCATGTTGCCACCGACAGTCCACCGTGTCGCCGAAACTTCCGGCACCGCCGCCAGCAGTATCACCACTGCCGCAACGGCCACCAGAAGCCCACTGCCACCGACCCTTGTTCTTAGAACTTCCATTTGCTCTGTATTTCCAATGTTCTCTAGAAGGGGCGAAGTGAGGCTTATAAAGGATTGAAAAAAGAGAAAAGAGGTTGCTTTATGGATCTACAACTTCCATTAATTTTTTAATTCAAACTTAAACTTCTGGGTTAGTACAAATTATTATTATACCTCAGCCTTTTCTTAAAAAAATTGTTTATAAAATTTAAACAAATTGGATACAAAAGTTGGGATTTTTCTTCACGACAGCCAGCTCATGTTTGGTATTATTCTCTGAATTCATGATCTTTTTTAAAACTTTAAAAGCAAAAAAGAAAAAGTTAGCTGATTTGCTCTTTCTTAAATATGCTCCAACGGCTTTTTATCCTCTTATGGTATGTGTTATCATCAATCATCTTTCATTACAAAGAAACACATTACATTGCTATCTCATCTACTATTCTAAATTTCTTTTAACTATCACAGTTTATCGACCGATAGATTAAGATAATAAAAGTGAGCATAATAGATCGAACAATCGATTGATCAATGTTTGATTTATACTCCTTCATGATTGAACATTTATTGAATCGACAGTTTGGTCGAAAAACTTACTCCAACTAATCGATGCTCGTTCCCTACAAAATAAACTATTATTCTATCATGATACAAATAGCTAGATATAGTTAGTAATTTGTCGTGGTCTACCATAGTTCATCGTAGATACACTATTATTCTATCATGAAACAGATAGTTCGATACAATAGTAATATATTGTAGTCTACCACATTTCTATCACAAAAAACTAATATTTTGCTATAGTTATATACTCATTTACTTTTTAGATTTTATATAATTTTGAAATGATAATTAACATTATGGTAAGTAAAGAATGAACGTAGCATGAAAAATATTTATACTATCGTATATTTAGTTCTAAAAAAAAGTTCTATTGTCCAACCTAACTCATTTAAAGTATAATGATTGACGACTCAAATTTGATTTTGAGTTAAAAGAAAAAGGAAAAAGAAAAAATCTCCACTTTCCTTTAGAAAAAAGTTGGTGAATTCATAATATACTTTAATTTTGAAGTGATAAAATGAAATAATGAGGGATGAAATTGGGATAATTATTGAGATAATTTTCAAATTTGATTGCTAATTAGAAAAAGGAAAAACTGCTATTGATATTTGGTTGAAGGGTAACATCATGATTCATCCAAAATTTTGTAATATAAATAAGGAACTAATGTCATTATTATTATTTATTACACATAATAATGTCAAGTAATAATTATGTTTTCTAATATCAATTAAGAGAATAGAATTGCAAAAGGATCATTGTTTCATCCAAAATGGCAACCAATAAATGTATCCCAAATGTGCTTTCAAACAAAAAACATAGAATACCAAATGTATATATAGATATAATAAATATAGCTAATGAATATTAATATTATTGCCCCTTACATGCTTTAAAACTTTAAATACAAATAATCTCATAGATTAGGTTAGAGGATGTGACATTACCTCAACTAAACTTTACTTTTCTACTACATTCGTACATGTAAATAAGCTAATATTTGTATAATAAGTAAACTTACAAAATGTGAATTTATAATTTCAATATAGTTGAATTAAGTTAAAACACAAGTCAGGAAATTCAAAATGTCAAATACCAAATTCAACCTAATACTATTTGACTATATATATATATGATGATGATGATTTGAATATTGCATGAATTAAGGCTGAGATGGCTCTAATTTTTATATTTGGGGAAGTTGAGGGGGTTGAAAATGAAAGGGAAAAGTTTATTAATTTCACATGTAATCTAGCTGTCAATGGATGAGTCCTTTTTAGACTAAACTACTTTATATGTGCCAAAGAGAAACAATGGTCCTAACTTATAAAATTAGCTTCTTTTATTTTTATAATCAAAACATGTAACTCAAATCTCCTCACCTATTTCTCTGTCAATTTGCTTTTCTAAGAAAACAAAATGTCAAGATTTGGATTCTCAAACTATAATATTATCAAACATCCATAAACACTCCAACCTTCAACTCAAGTATGCATAAATCGAAAATCAAAGTAGCATACATCAAAGCATTTTTGGCACATGATAATCAATAAAACTCGGACTTTGTTCCACTCTTAAATTTCTTGGTTGAAGTCTACTGAAATCTGCATATATAAGATTTTTTTGCCTTTTTTTAAATATCGACCAGATAAGCGGATTACAAAATATTATCTTATTTTCTGAAAAATAACGGGAAAAGCAGTACAAATTCTCCCATTTATGTGTATGACATTAGATTCAAATAACTTATAATCATACAATATGACACAAAATAAATTATTTGGAACAAAACAGCTTCAGCCTGACTTTGGAGATTAATGTGGTCAGTCCAATCTTCTTAACAAATATTGAACTTGAACTTCCTTAGTCAATGGCATGATCCAATCCCCATATAGATCAGCAACTACGCTTGGTTTGATCTTGTAAGCTGCTTGGAGTTCACCCTCTTCATCAGTAGTCACTTCTTGACCATAAACCGTTGCTTTCATCTCCACTCTCCTTTTCACGGTCTCCTCTACGGTCGGGTACGTCAGCATATCCATCAGTTTTTGCTTATCCTTTGAAATTTCACAAAGAAAACGTTATTCAGTAGGGATGTGGAAAAACAGGCAATTGGGGGCTTCCATCTAATTTGAGTTTATTTACTTGTGCTCTAATTGCTGCTTTGTAGGCATCGGGTGAGGCTTGAAACTTAGCTTCTGCGACGAATTTTCCATAATGGATTCTCTTTGATAAGGCCTGCAAATAGTAAGGAATACATTCATACAAGGTAGTTGTCATCTAAATCAGCATAAAATTTCTGCAAGAAAAGCGAATATTTAAGAGTGTTTGGGATAAGGCCTTGAAAAATCAAATGTTGAGAAGTGTAGCAAGTGAATTTGGTTAACCGGGATAGATTCAACAGCTTAGCAGCACTTTAACATACATATGAAGACAAGTAACATGGCTCAATATAGTAAGATCTGAAATATACAAATATTATTGCCAGTCAACAATAAATTTGTAGTTATGCAAGCTGTCATGGGGTCAATTATTGTTCCAAAAAAAATTTGTTCACTCCATGCGGGCCTAAGATTAATCTTAGTACAACCTTGCAATCACAAAGTAAGAAATGGAACACTAAAGCAAAGGCTAGGATACCTATAAGGACGAATAAATGATAAGACGAGTGAAAAAGACAAGAACTCAAGCCTAAGGCTTTAACACTTGCGCCAAAAGGAAAAAAATTTGATAAAATGGAAGAATTTTTTATTGGGAGAGACGAGTGATTCTTCGTGACACGTGAAGTAGCTATTAGTTATTTGGACAAAGAAGGTTAGTTGGGGTGACTGTCCCTGGCCTCATTTGACGTTGTACTCCTCTAACACAATTAGATCCAATTCCACAGTCATGGAGTTACTTTGGATCTTCAAGAATTAAGGGTATGGCACTACCTAATTTTTCTTGTTTGTCCGTGTTTTTTTTGACATCATAATATTTCCATTTTCCTTTTAACAGTGACGATTTAAAGAATAGATTGGTTGAAATGCACACCTGCAAACAAATTGTGTCACAAACAGCACTTGATCCACAGTTACCATCATCTCCATCCTCGACTAACCTTGGAATCAGATCTCTAAAGTACATGTCCCATACTTTTGGATTGATGTTAATGGTGTCTGCGATTGGATGCAGAACCTATTTACCACACAAGATGTAGTTTTAAAAAAATAGAGCAACAGAACCATTATACAACAAGCCAATTTTCTAGAGTATTGTTCATAAATCATATGTAAATACAAAGATTTATTTTGTTAATTTTTAAGCTAATCTTAGTGAAGTATAACTATAAACCAAATTATGAAGGCCAACCCAAAATTCAAATTACACCAAGCTGATAAATAAATCCACCTTAAGACTAAAGCATGCTGATATATAAGATACAAGGATGGACAATTAATCAGGTGTTATAGAGAGAACAATCCACGGGAAGTTATAATTTTTTAAATAGGATGGGTCAATGCAACTTAACTAACGCAACTACTTATTATAGGTAAAATGTCGTGAACATAGCCAACACTACCATCGAACCAGTGGCCTAAGTCATCAATTTCTACTAAATTGAAGAGATTAAAGAGACATGTACATTAATTTAGAAATATTCTAAGAATTTTCATTTCAAACGAAACCTTAACTATACCCGAGGATATTGCAGTGGAGGCAATAACGGTTGCGGCAACTCATTAGGGAAGAAAGGATGTTCATCAGGGCTTTTATATCTACCCGCCTAACATGAAACAGATTGTTGTTAGACAAAAAATCTAAATGAAAATAAAACCTTCCTCGTTATATCTTGTTTTTTCAAATATAGAATTGCACACCTTTGCATGAAGTTTTTCAGTTTCTTTGACCATATACTCTACCAAAGAACCATGAAACCCATCCATAGCAAAAGTGTCTCGATCATATGTGTTGCCATTGTAGCAATATTGTGCTCTCTCCAAAAGACCAAATATTATGCTATCTTCTTGTCGGATTAATGAAAATCTTATACTTTCGAGAGTCAAGGTCTCACTCATGTCCACCCGTTTCTTCATTGCTAGTAATCTATAGCAATCCATGTACAATTAATTGGAGAAGAAAATGGATTCAGATCCTTCGGGCTACAAAAAAAACGTTTTTAATCAAGGTAATCATAAAGATGCCATAGGCACATATAAACTAAGTGTAAAACCATTTTCTTATACTAAGTATTGTTGAGAACCTTCTAGAAGGTTTCTTGACAAATGGAAAAGAGAGTAAATAGATGTATGATTACAGTAATTCTTTAGCGGTGGACTTTGGTGTGCCTACAACTTATTAGCATAAAATTGAGTGAACTGCTTCCGAACAACCAACCAAGAAAGTTCCCAAAATAATAAGTTTTGTTCATAACTTTAGTTGATGAACTTTGATTATTTCATTGTCCGAGAAATCTAAAAGACTCAAATATTTTCTCAATCTTTAAATAAGAATTCTATGTAGCTTTGTTATTATTTATAATAAACAAAATAATAACATGCCTATTGGAGAAAGGACTAATTATTCATGACATTTAGAAAAGAAAACGGAAGGTTGATAGAAAATAAAATGCCACAAAAACATAGTTTAAGCAACCTTTTATTGGATGTTTCTTTTGTTGTCAGCAAACAGCTAATTAGACCCGTTTAGGCCATTTTAGGTTTAGTTTTCCTTCCTCTACGTCCATATTGTAAGAATCCAATATTATTGGAATTTGGTATCGGGAAGAAAATAACAAATTTTGTTCATATTGGGTCCTAATAACATGTGGAGAGAAAAATAAATGGGCCTAAAATGGTCTAATCAGTGAGCTTCCTTAGGAGGACCAGAATTTTTAATGTCCAATAGAATCAAGGGCGATAGCCTCTCTTTCCCCTTCTCAAATTCCATCCAAAAAATTTTATCTGGTTGATTTCACCCAAATTTATGCTTGATGTTCGAAGACTTTCTAGAATTATTTCTCGGATTTCTCATGGTCTTGGGGTCAACCACATTAGTAGTAAAGCTTTTCTCACAGGTATGAAAGTTGTTAAATTGGTCTAGCCCAAAATTGGGGAAGATTAATTTTTATTTTGTATTTGTGTATCACAGACCATGTTCTTGGTATTACAAATTTGGTTTGAGAAAAGCCTTAATCTTGAGATTTAGGAAGCTTCCCATGGTCAGATTGTTTTGCTCATACTCACTAGTTTCAAGGTCCCATCCTGTTGCACCCTTTTACATCATTTATGGGTCACTTTGCTCACTTTATTTTTTACTCTATCATTGTTCTCTCGGTGTTTTTTGCTTTTCTTCCCTGGGAATTAATGTACAGCTAGTCTTTTTTCATTTCATCAATGAAAAAAAAATATTCCTTTAAAAAATAATTACATTAAGGCCATATCCAAGTTTGGGGATATATTTTGTTATTTAACCTAGAGTATACTAGTTCAGAACCTCATAAAAGTTTTACTACCTGTACAAATACAGGTTGACTGAGAATGAACAAGAACATCAGGTACCTAAAGCTCAATGAAAAAACAAGGAAAATTTATTTAATGATAATGTTCTTAGCCTCTTTCTAGTTGTTGGATGTAAATCCAGGAATCTCATAGTCCCAGGAAAACATCCGGATTTGAAGTAAATTTGCAATATCCCCATCCTCCTCCTCCTCAAATAACTTCTAAGCAAGAGGGACTGAGTACATTTTGCCCCGAATCAGGAAGCCTTGACTAATAACCATGTTGCCAAGTGATAAACCTACCGTCCAACGAAAGTGGAAAGTTTCGTAGAATTTAAGCTTTTACATCACGTGAAAAAGTAAGCAAAAATTGAATATAACATTCAGAAACCAAAGTGACCAATAGTCACAAAAAAAAAAAAAAAAAAAAAAAAAACAAACAAACAAACAAATAACCAACATTCTTCAAAAGGGTTGTCAAATACATACCGGGTGGAAGCGGAAGAAGCTTTAAAAGGCCGAAAGCCCCATCTCATCATACTGGAACAATACATCGAACACCTTGCGGGCGTCCAATTCTGGATGGGAAAAGCACAGCTGGATCGAGAAATCTCTGAGCGGAATCGAACCGGGTGAAGAGAAGGGGAAATGCCCAAAACTTTAGCCTCCATTGAAACAAAAACGAAGAAGAAGAGAGGAAAGAAAATGAAAAAATGAAGAGGAATCTGAGACGGTGGGTGGTAAGGTAAATGGAAGAGGATTGGTGGGTTGTGTTGGAGATTCGGAGAGTGTCTTGTGTACAGTTAAGAGTTAGAATCGTGGCGTTGAGTGTCTGACACCGTCGTCCTTATTCTCAGCAAAGAAGAAGAGCTCCAAATCAGGTTGTAGATTCCCCTTGGCTGAAACCCCTCCCCCTCGGTTTCCTTTACAAAAGTTCAAACTTTTTTTTTTTTCTTAAATTTTCATTATAGCTCACGTTTACTTTATATATTTTTAGCTTAAATTATATAAAAAAAATATATATATATATATATATATATTATTTAACTTTGTAACTCATAAAAACCATTAGATTTTTAAAAAGAATTAAAAAATATTCTTACTTTTACAAAGTCATCCATCCATAGAAATACTTTAGTTGATTTCGTTTTTAAGCTAAACTAAACCCTGTATATACATGTACAAATATCTAGTAGAATAAGACAATTGGAACGTAGATATAAAGGTTTTCATGACACAATCAATAATAAACATCATTTTCTATTAGGTTTTGCTTTAACATTATTAGGGACTATTGCTTCATTGGTAGCTCATAACACATGTACACTTATACCTAGCACCTTATGTGTGTATAGCATAAGACTTTAAGATGGGTTATATACCCATCAATAATTTATAATAAGATTAATTACGATGACAGCTCACGTGATCATACATCGTTCTCAAATTAACTTAAAGTGTATTTTCGGTTGATTACTTAATTACAAAATGTATTAAATTGACCATTAAAAAAGTGAAAAATGTTAGGTTTACATAGGATTGTGTTTGAAATACGATAAGAAGCTAAAAAGTTATCGACCAGAGATTAACATGCCAAAAGAAGAAAGCAATAAAAGATAAACAAAAAATCATAAAATACTTTTAATTTTGTTGCAAAAGCAATAATTATTGTTAATAACTAACCAAATGTATTTTTCTCGGATGCAAGAGTCATGACAACTTAGTCTCGCTAATTGAAAGACTATAGACAAGGAAAGCAATATGAAAAGTCTTAAGAATAGCGGTACTTAACATGGTAAAGACAGAAGATGTGTGAACAAAACAATGTGAGATCTAGGGGTATTTTGATAATATATTTTCTTATGACTCATTAATATTATTTATAAAATATATGGTCATGCAAAGAATTATTTCTTTATGGCCTCACGCTACAACTCAATGTAAATGCAAATAATAAAAAATGTAGTTTATAGCCAAAGTGTATATTTACTTCTTTTTTTAATAAAAAATACACAAAAAATTATTCACATATTATGTAATGATTGAAATTTAAATGAAATATGGACAAATATAACAAATTTTTAAATATTTATTAAATATAATTCATATTAATTAAGTTGTTAAGTATTGGACATTTTCTATAAAAAAAATATAATATAATTATGATATTTATTTTATTGAATCAATTGTTTTTATACTAATGATATATTTGTATAGTTGAAATATTCTATTTCACACTTGTATTAAAATAAAAAGTAAATTTTCATTTTAAATTGTAATTAAAATAAAAAATAAAAAAAAATTGGAAAAGGATATTATGATATTTCTAAATTTAGTATTTATTTTTCACTCATATATGAATATGAGAAAGATTTAAACTATTGATAAAGTTAAATTAAAACTAAAATTTTGTTGGTTGTTTACTAGTAATCTTTAAAAGATCATATGTCGTTGATCATATAAACTCTATATATACAAAAACTAAAACATATCCTTTGAATCTTCTTTCCTCATACAACATCGCCAACTCTGTACTCATACCAAGCTCATTTTGAACTGTGTTGAGCCGTTTCGTCGGTATGGGGAGGCAGTGGTTGCGGCATCTGTGGAAACCGGGTGTGATTACTTGGATATATGTGGGGAACCAGAGTTTATGGAGAGAATGGAGGCCGAGTATGACGAGAGGGCGGTTGAGAGTGGGAGTTTGGTGGTTTCTGGATGTGGGTTTGATTCGGTTCCAACGAAATTGGGTTTGATATTCAATTTGAGGCAGTGGGTTGGGAAATCAACGCCGAGTTGGGTTGAAGCATATGTGAATGTGGAGTGTAATGGAGGTATGGCTTATAATTTTGGGACTTACGAATCAACTGTTTTGGATGTGACTAACGTTGATGCGTTGGTTCAATTGAGACAGTCAAGGACCCCTAGACGTCGCTCCAAGGTTAGCAAAATTATTTCTCTCTAACTCATATTACCTACCATCATAAAACATGTGGGATGTAACTAGAATGCTTCCATCTTCTATGCTTTTCAATTTTGTTGCATGATCGTTTGATTTATTTTAAAATTTTCTTTTATTTGTATGGTTAAGAAGAGGATGCATGATAGTTAAGTGCAATCTAGACTACACCTAATCATTAATCTTCAACGATACATCAAATTTAAAATATGTCTTTAGTGAAAATATGATGTTTATAAATATAAATACAGATTTTTGCTATTGGTTTTGAATGATTTAAAAGTATGTTTTTAAAATGACATTAGTCATTTTATGAAGGTTGGTAATTAAACTAAAGAAAATTATCATTTAATAAAAATGGTTTGAGAAATACTTGTGGATTCACTTTGGGTTTGATCCAAATCCAAGCCCAATAGCCTAATGTGTTGTTTATGCAGCTTGGACAAGTCACCTAATTTTCAATAATCGAACTCTCCTTAGATCGAAGTTGAGGTAACCAAGTAAACAGCATTTTAAAAATATATTTTATTACTTTTCAACCTCTTGTAAACTAAAACAAACTAAAATGTGATCTAAACATTTAAAATTGACCGTTACGTGTTCTTTCAAACTTCAAATTATTCATTTTCAAATAATGCCAACTATCCAATCTAAATTACAAGAGTTGGGTTAAATAAATTTTTATTTTGGATTGAATTGAATTTCTTATATTTTTTCACTTGGATTCAAGTTGAATATTCACACATGCTAATTTATTCAATTATCTCATTAAACATTTATTATTATATTTTTTTAATATATTAATTAGATTTTCTTCATGAAATATTGTTTGTTTTTATTTTATTTTTATATAAATTATTAATGTAATTTTTTAAAACAAAGTTTCCTTTGTTTTTCTAATACTTCTAAAAATGGTGTGTTAATATCTAAAAAAGACTATGCTATATTCAAAAAGTAATATTAAATAATTAATTTTTTAACCAATGAAAAATTTTCAAATAGAGAAATTGAAACTATTTACAAACTCTAACAAAATAATCAAATATTTTTTTGAGCTATTTTGAGTTTTCTTTTTTGTATATTTAAGTTGCTAAAAAATAAAACCTATTTATGTTGGTCCAATCATGATGAGTCGGTCGACTGACACAAACTATTCAATAAAATTTTCAAACCATATAAAGTAAATAATTTTTTATATTAGTAGTTTCTTTTGTTAAAGTAATGGATGTAATTTTTTAGGGGTCTTCTGAAGAATAATAAAAAAATACAAACTATTATATCATATGAAAAAAAAATGACAAAAAAATGATTGTGCTTGATTTTATCAATTTTATCATAAATAAATAGTTTATCTATATTCTCATTTTCTACGGTTCGTTTTTTTTCTTTTAATTTGTCTATAATTTTGTATATTTCTTTCCCAAAAAAAAAATAAGATTGTTATGTTAAAAGATTTCAAATAAAAAATGAGAAAGTCAAGTATTCATCCAATGGACTTAAATGGTATTAAATAATTGTTTAAGAAAACAAATATCTGATTACTTTTGCAATTATTGTCAATTAACTTTTCACTAAATTACAAACAAAATATTCATCATAACTTTTTCTGTTCATTTCTTTTTCAATTTGAATCAAAACGTGCATAACTTAATATTAATTATCCAACTAACCCAACCTAATATATTGGAGTTTTAACTTCTTCTTAATATACTCTTTTCTCCTACTACTTTCTATTTATTATTTGAACTTATCTCTGATCCTCTTTTTTCACATTATTATGCATTTATTAGATTTTATTGAATATATTTTGAAGTGGAAATAATGAAGGTATCATCTAGTGAGAATATTTAGCTGTATAAGTATGAAATATGTCTCTTTTCAAAAGAATATATTGCAGAATCAATCAAAAACAACTCATCGAACTAATTAAAGTATACAAGCTTGTTTTTCTTTTTATTCTTTAAAAAATCAAATCGACCGACAAAATATAATTCTTTAATGATTGAATGATTTGTTTGAGTTTTAAACTTAAACGTTTACCCCGTTTAGAAAAAAAAAAAGAAAAGAATAACCCAACATAATACTTAATTATTACTAGCAAATCTTACCAAATTTATTTGGTTTAGTTTATTATATTTATTTTGAATGTTAATTTGTACTGTAGACAATATTTTATAGTAGGAAAGCAACAAAGTGAGCAGAGGTTTAATATAATATTTAATAAATTTAGAAAATAAATTCAAGGTATATTTGAGAGTGTATTTGTTTTTAGAAACAGTGATTTTTAAAATAATTTAAAGAGTAACAAAAATTGGTCATGTGAACTCATAATGCATCTAAAGTATTTTTTTTAGCAACGTTTTTTTAATCCTAATTAATCCATTGTGGCTCCGGATTTGTTAATGAATTATTTTGCAATTTACTGGTCGTGCTCCTCCGAAAGGATCATTAATAGAGCACAAAATGGGCATGGGGCTTTGGATAGTAAGATTAACTTGATAAGTTGATTCAAACGTAGTTAGAAGAACACTCTCTACTTTAGTTCAAAACCCCCAACACATCAAACAAATGAACGCTTTTTAGTCGTCGGTAAAGCCAACTCGCTTTGGAGTTAAAATCGGCACGAAATCCTTTCTTGAAATCTTACAATACGTCGCAGTTGGGATGTTCATAGGGAAGTTTGCTAAATACCCATTGGGGAGGTGGCTTTTGTTAACATTCCCTCCCATTTTTAGCCTTTGTTTGTTCAATAAGAAGGGACTTTCAGAAGACGGAGTGAATAATGTGTCATTCAAAACATGGACAGATCTATTAAGGGACCAGGAGGCATCTCACATTCCCGACTTTTGTATTTTAATATTAGTTTTGAAGTGTCAAATTACAATATATTTTAAATAATGCAAGTTTTTATTATATTTTGTTTTTGGTATAGTGGTTGTGCCCTCTTTAAAAGCGACTGATTCAAATACAAAAATTAAGAATGTGAGGAAGCACTTTTAATAAATCCACCCCACACACTACAACGCTTGGGATAGAAATACTTTCTATTCATATTGGCTAACGTTCATTTTTCTAAAGTTGGTTTTAAGTGTTAATTCTAATTTAACTTATTTTATAAAAAAAAAGTTTAAAAAACCACTAAAAGATAAAAATTCATTAGTGTTCCACAAATTCATTCTCATAACTAATTTTTTTTTAAAAAATATATATTTTAGATAATTCTCAAACACACAATTTCATCTTTTAATATAATCATTTGAAAAAGATATTCCAACCATACTACCAATTTAACTAAATTAACTCAAGCTAAGAAGTTATTATATTGATTTTAAATTTTCTCCAAAAACAATTATATGCATAAGTTTTTCAATTGAGATTGATGAGGTGTTACTCTCAATACATTATATGAAAATAATTAAATAACTTTTGTCGTATTAACGTTTTACTTATTATTAGAATAAATATTTAAATAAGCCAAATATTTGATAGTACAGCTTGGTTGGGTTAGGTTAGGTTGATTATAAAACTTTTAAATCAATTCAATTAAACCCATAAATAACACTCCTAAACATTTATTAATTAATGTATTTTGTAAATATAAAATTGGAAAGGTTAGCACCATTTTCTTTTAAATTGACAATTTAGTAGAACGGCAGATTCGGAGCTCCCTAACTAAGCAACAAAAGATTAGGTTGCCTTTTTGGTCTATTATCTTTCATTTATACCCTAACCTTCATCCAAAAACAAAACCTTACTAAATAATGTTATTTGTGAAACAAAATATAATGTTGAATCAAAAAATCATTAATCTCAAGGTAATAACTCAATGCTAATTTTAAAAATACATATATTTGATTGTATTTAGTATTGTCTAATTTTGTTATATATACTTGATATGTGAGGTCCATTTCCAATATTTGATTGACAAAAAGAGTGGGATCAATTTGATTGCATGCAAGAAATATATGAAACTTACTAACGCATGTTTCTACTGCCTTTACAAAATATAATTATTGTTACTATTATCGCTGTTATTGTTATTACTATTAAAATAGCAACTCATACTTTAACTATAGTAACCTGTTACAAGTCTAATACACCTCAACCTTACTATTTAATTAAAAAACAATTTGATATTCACCTACTTGAGCTTTAATTATTTGTTGGTTTTTAATTTTAAAAAAGAACATGAAGGGAATGAAAAAGTATACTTGAAGTGGGAATATTTCGTCGTTAAAACTCACCAAAACTCATTCCAAGAACAGAGCATGAAACAATGGAAGAACCTCCTTATGATCTCGTAATCTTAGGAGCCACTGGTTTCACAGGCAAATACGTGGTTCGAGAAGCTCTCAAATTCCTCAACATTTCCCCTCTCAAATCTCTCGCTCTCGCCGGTCGAAACCTGACCAAACTGAACGAATCCCTCAAATGGGCAGCTCATCCCCTGCCTCCGCCGCCAATTCCACTCCTACTGGCCGACGTCACCGACCCACATTCCATCCGGCGGCTCTGCAGCTATACCAAGCTGATTCTGAACTGCGTTGGACCGTTCCGGCGGTACGGGAAGGCGGTGGTTGAGGCGTGTGTGGAAACAGGGTGCGATTACTTGGACATATGTGGGGAGCCAGAGTTCATGGAGAGAATGGAGGCAGAGTATGATAAGATGGCGGTTGAGAAAGGAAGTTTGGTGGTTTCGGGATGCGGGTTCGATTCGGTTCCGGCGGAATTGGGTTTGATATTCAATTCGAGGCAGTGGGTTGGGAAATCGACGCCGAGTTGGGTTGAAGCGTACAGAATGTGGAGTCGAAGAACGGAATAGTTTGTAACTTTGGGTCATTTGAATCAGCTGTTTTGGGTGTTGCTAATGCCGGTGAGTTACGCCAGTTCAGGCGTTCAAGGCCCCCAAGACGCAGCCCGTTGGTGAGTAACAATTTTCTATTTCTTTTTTCTTACTCTCTTATGTTTGCAAATATTTTTCTACTAAATCTAAAATTAATTTAATATTAAATTTTATACTTTTAAATATAATTTTTATATATCAAAATCATCAATTTTAAACAGAAAAAACACATTGAAGTGAAAGAATGAACTAAAACTTTTTTTGTTCTCAACATATGTTAGCATCGATTAAACTAAATTCTTGATGACTCGTGATGATTTTAAAAATAGGAAAAGATAATTTTAATTATTTTGGAACAACTGTATTTGATCTCTAAACTTAGAGTTCAATAAGTGTTTGAATTTTACATTTTATATATAATACATATTCTTAAAATTTTGTCTATAATATATTTTAAAACTTTCAATTTTGTATCTAAATCTATTTAGATATAAGCCGTGTGAACTGAAAATATATATTTATGATATAAAATTAAATTTTATGTATATTATAACTTTAGAGTTTTAATTTTCTATCTAAATCTATTTCAAAAAATATTGAGCACTAGATTGAATAATTTAATTTTTCTCACTTCATCTTAAACATCTTAAATTGCACTTTTTTTTAATTTTTTTTATCTTATATGTTAGTTGAGTTATATTCACAATAAAATTTAATATATTTATATATTTCTTTTAATTTTTTAATTTAATTTACTAGTAATTAGAATATTTTTACAAAATTAGGTGAGTTACGAGTTTGAGTGTATATATTAATCAGTGTATCTCTTTCAAATATCCGGAACAAAATGATATGCCTATAATACCGATTATTTATAGAAAATATTGTGCTAAATAGCGTAAAAATAAGAACATTTTTTATAAATAAACAAACTTATAATACTACTTTAGATTTATAGGTTTTATTATGTAGGGTCTGCAGGTTAAATTTTAAAACTAAGTAGTTTTAATTAATTGATCGAAAATAATATGAAGTAGAAATTTTTAATTCATTTTAATAGTGATAGAAATTTAGTGAGAACCAATTATTATAATTATATTAATTCTTTTAAAATTAATTAATAACATTAACTTACTAAAGGTGGATATTTAGTAAAATAAAATTAAAACTCTAAAGTTAAAAATGTAAATCTTACCGGGTAACAAAAAAAAAATTCAAATTTCAATAATAAAAAAAGCTAATCTAGAAATAAAATGTAGTTTTAACGTTAAAATACTATATTTCATAAGAAGATGCAATATATAAGTTGCACCTAATCACGGTTACACTTTTAGTGATTAACATTTCATTCTCAATACTTTGAACTTTAAGGATTTTGAGAAGTGTTTGATATTATTTTGTTATGTAGATTGTTGGTCGTTCAACTCCAAAAGGACCATTGTTAGAGTACAAAAAACAGTTTGGAGTTTGGAGTGTAAGAATTCCATCAGCCGATTCAAGTGTAATTCGAAGAACACTCTTCACTCTAGCTGAAAACCCCCAAGGTCTTCTTGGTTCAAACGAGACTCTAGATGACATCGAACAAAGGAAGAAATTTTGGTCATCGGTGAAGCCAGCTCGTTTCGGAGTAAAAATCGGAATGAAATCCTTCCTCGGAATCTTACGTTTCATCGTATTCGGGATTTTTATAGGAATGCTTGCTAAAAAAGCATTTGGAAGGTGGCTTCTTTTGACATTCCCTTCAATTTTTAGCCTTGGTTTGCTCAACAAAAAGAGCCCTTCAGAAGATGAAGTGAACAATGTGTCATTCAAAATGTGGTTTGTGGGACATGGGTTTGATGATAACGGGAATGATAAAGAAATAGTGACGAGAATAATGGGGCCAGAGCCTGGGTATATAACCACTTCAATAATACTTATTCAATGTGCTTTCATTCTTCTAACTAAACGTCAGGTTCTACCTAAAGGAGGAGTTTTAACTCCTGGTATTGTGTTTGGACCAACTCATCTCCAACAAAAACTCCAAGACAATGGTATATCTTTTGATGTTATTTCAAATAATTAATGATGTTAAGTTGGAGAAATGAAGTGTGTGATTTATAAATACGGTATTTTTGTTGTAGCTCTTTGTTGCTCTATTTTTCAATTTATAAATAAATATAACTTCTCTCTTCCGATTGATTTTGATTTTTTCAAACAATGGTATATCGAGTCTATTGTTGATAAAGTAAAATGTTGTTGAGTTTGTAAATATCTTAGCAAATTTGTCATTTAAGACAATTTAAATTTTAAAATAGCATATTTAATCTTTACTGATTATACATTTTTTTAATACAACAATTATGAATTCAAAAGAGACTGAACTAAACTCACTTTTGGCAATGAAATACATACTACTTATGCTAGATTGATAAAATGTAACAAGTAGCACTATTCTAACATTTGAATGAAGTATTCATACGGACAACTAGAGTTTAGCTCAACGAACACTTGCATGAATTCAAGACGGAGAAGTGCAAAGTTCAAATCTTCCACGCTTAATTTATCCATGAGATTTAGAAATTGAATCAACAATGTAACTGCTATCTATATAGAGATAGAAAGTAAAAATCTCCAATTTAATCTTGGATATGCTACTCCATAATTTCTTTAATATCTTCCTATTCATTTAAAAGTTTTCAACTTTTAGAACTTATAATAATGTTATTTATGGCACAATGAATTCATCTTAACATAATTGTCTAATTAGTGAATTGATATTAATTAATCTTTACCAATTATTAATAGTTAATTCAATAGGCTTGATCAATTCTAACTAACAAATTTGTAATTAATAGTTTATATTATCATAAATCTTTATGTAAAATCTTTATTTTTATTATTAATATGTTAATTAATGCACATGCTTATTTAACTATTTTTTAAAGCTCAAAATAAATTGTTAATTCTCAATATTACATTAATTAATTTTCATAAATAAAACCAAAGATGGGATGTGACAAAATTAAAAAGTGGGAATTAGATTTTTAAAAAAATTATTTCAAGTTTGTTCTTCTTTCTTTCCGTAATTTTTCTTTTTTTTTCTTTCCTTGTTCCGCACTTTTTATTTTATTTTTATTTTTGAAATCATGATATTTTTTTGTCGAAGATCGTGCACCAAGATGATTTAATAAATATTTAATGATCTTGGTACATGAAAGTGAACAAAAATTGTTGCCTTAAAAAATTGGATATTGATAGTTCATATTTCACAGAGTGACCAATTAATAACATGACACTTTTTTTATATTTTTTTGGTAGGTTATTCGAAATTATTCTGTATGCTAAATATTTGGATGATTGGTTATATTTCCTTAAAAATAACAAATTCTTAAGATACATCTATTTATTTATTAAAAGAAAGAAAATACATATATTTATTTTTAATTTTCTATATAATTTTCAAAAATTTTAAAATATTAAAAGAAAGAAAACACATATATTTTATTTTTTAATATAATTTCTAAAATTTAAGTTTTCTAAAAAAAATATATATATTTTTCAACAAATTTATTTTTGTTTAAACTCATTTTTGTAAGACTTGTTTTAAATACACCTCAAAATCTAATTTGTGGGCTTTCAAACACTTTTTCTTTTAATAACTTAACTTTTAAATTAAACATTTTAAAAATAATTCAAATACACCTTCAAATTACATCAATTTATTCTCTTACATACAATTTACTAATTAGATTTTTAAAATGTTAGTTTTAAAAATTAATAAAATAAATTATTTATAAGTACAACAAAATTTTATTATCTATTTCGGATGTATACACGTGTAAATGTATAACTATCTCTTGATTAGATAAATAAGAATAATTAATAATTTATTTAAATAAATATTAATATTTTATTATATTTGCAAAGATAGATTAACTAAAATTCCTAATAGTGTAATTTCGGTTAAAGCATAAATGTAAGCAGTCTAATAACTAATTAATGATAGCAACAAACCAAGAAGAAATTGGAATTTTGTGTTCTTATAGAAATTCCATTTCTGAGTCCACCGCCTTCAAATTCAGATCCTTACCTTCATCAATGGAAGGTACCCCTTACGATCTCATCATTCTAGGCGCCACTGGCTTCACGGGCAAGTACGTTGTTCGAGAAGCTCTCAGATTCCTCAACCCTTCTTCTCCTCTCAAATCTTTCGCTCTTGCCGGTCGAAACCTCACCAAGTTGACCCAGACCCTCCAATGGGCAGCTCATCCCCACTCCCCGCCGCCGATTCCTCTCCTTATCGCCGATATCGCCGACCCACAATCCATTCACCGGCTTTGTACCCAAACCAAGCTCATTCTCAACTGCGTCGGACCCTTTCGCCGCTACGGCGAGCCGGTGGTTGCGGCGTGCGTGGAGACAGGGTGTGATTACTTGGATATATGTGGAGAGCCTGAGTTCATGGAGAAAATGGAAGCTAATTATCATGAGAGGGCGGTTCAGAGTGGGGCTTTGGTGGTTTCTGCTTGCGGGTTTGATTCGGTTCCTGCTGAATTGGGTTTGATGTTCAATTCGAGGCAGTGGGTTGGGCAAACGGCGCCGAATCGGATTGAAGCGTATTTGAGCTTGGAATCGAGCAAGAAAATAGTTGGGAACTTTGGGACTTTTGAATCGGCTGTTTTGGGTGTTGCTAATGCTGATCAGTTGTTGAAATTGAGGCGTTCGAGGCCTAGAAAACCTCGGCCTAAGGTGAGGAAGTTCCTTCAATTTTACATTACTGAATGCTTCAGTATGAATAGTTTTGAGAAGCCATTTCTAACAATTGTTACTCTACATATCTTTTGTGAGACTTTTTGATTGTGCTTCAAACTATAAGAGTTGCTAGATGGAGTCTATAGCATCATATATTGGCAGCTTAATTTGAATGTGTCATGCCTCAGGTTACTAGTGTTTGTCATAATTTTTTCAGGTGATTCTGAATAACAACTAAAAGGTATGCTCAACCCACTCCATGATGATAGATGATTTAGGCTTATGTTAAGAATTCAAAGATCAAACAAAGCAAGTAAATGTAAAGAGTAAAGAAATCGACAAAGAGATTTATATGGTTCCCGCCGTGTATTAGCTAGGGCCATGTTCATGGGTAGAGGGAGAGGGTTATTATTAGAGTTACAATACTAGATTATAGAATTTAGATGTACCTCTAAAGTCGGAAAGTTAATATAGTGCACCCATTCAAATCCTAAGGCTAAAATTGTAAATAACAGAAATTCGAATACAACCTAGTTTAGTTCATGAACAAATTGTGTTTATTTGGTCTCTGCACTTTAAAAGATGTCTAATATGTTCCTAATCCTAAATTATTAATTATGTGTTGAATAAGTTTTTAACGTCCAATTTTCTTTCCCATTGCTTTGTGTTGAACTTTATTAGTAACGTTATGCATAAATTTACAATATGTTTGGCAGCTTTGACTGTCTGTCGTTGGGAAGCCTTTGTAATTTGTGATCATTTTTTTAATCAAAACCTTCAAGATTGATCGTCCTCAGTCCTCACTCTGTGTTGTAAATTTTCTTGTCACTTAGATCCCTGGTCCTCCTCCTCCTAAAGGACCAACTATTGAACACAAGAAGGAAATAGGCCTTTGGTCTGTAAGATTACCTTCAGCTGATTCCACTGTTGTTCGAAGAACACTCTCTACTCTAGTCGAAAACCCACAAGGTCTTCCTGGTGTTAACGAGAGCGCTTACGAAATCGAACAGAGGAAGACATTTTGGTCATCGGTAAAGCCAGCTCACTTTGGAGTAAAAATTGGCACAAAGTCATTGATTGGCATTCTTCGAATCATCGCAGTTGGTATGTTCATAGGGCTGTTGGGTAAAACTTCACTCGGAAGGTGGCTTCTCTTGACGTTCCCTTCGGTTTTCAGTCTTGGGTGGTTCCGAAAGAAGGGTCCCTCAGAAGAAGAGGTAAATAGTGCCTCATTCAAAATGTGGTTTGTTGGTCACGGTTTTAGAAGCAGCAACAATGAGGCAAATGTGGAACCCGAAATGGAAATTGTAACGAGAGTGATGGGGCCCGAGATTGGGTATCTAACGACCCCTATAATCCTTGTTCAATGTGCTTTGATTGTTCTAAGCAGACGTGAGGCTCTGCCAAAAGGAGGAGTTCTAACTCCAGGTATTGTGTTTGGACCAACTGATCTCCAACAAAGACTCCAAGAGAATGGCATATCTTTTGATGTCATTTCAAAGAATGCTTAGTTAGGGATGTGTCAACTGGCAATAATTAGTTTGTTGGTTAAAAGTATAGTCTGATGTTTGTTTTTGGTGGATTATAGTTATATGTTTGTTTCATTTTTAATTTGTTGCCCTCCTAATAACTTAGGGTTAACACATATTAACTTCTATTTTTGCTTCATTTTTCAGTATGTTTATTTTTCTGTTATTTTAATGTATTGTTTCTTAGAAAAGAAAAAAACTAATCGTCCAACATCTAAGCATACAGTCATTCTTTGTTTCAAGTTATACAAAGTACGGCTTTAGACACTCTGCCTGTGAAAAAGAAAGTGATTAGCTCTAGTTCTTCCCATTTTAGCTTTTTGTCATTTTTCAAAATTAAACTCTAAAATATGCTATAAATCAATTTTTCTTTAATATTATATCTTCTAATATTTGAACAATTGATCTTCTAAACTACTTTCTCTTAATCTATTTTAAACTATTGATTGATTCAAATACTTAAGTTGATGAGTGAAAACAAATTTAGTATTATGTCCAACGATATCATCGAACGGTGAACAAGTAAATTCGAAGTACTATAAGATGTAACAAAGTGAGATCGGTTCAATATCAAAATTTAACCTAAAAATCACTTAAAGCTAAAACTAAGCTTGTAATGACCTAAAACATAAATGCATGTTGAAACCTCAATAGCAAAGCATACGTGTCTTTTGCTAAATATGTACAAGTAAAACTTAAACCGTTAATTTACTCTCCAATCTATTCAAATGTCTCGAGTTTAGGAGATAGAGTGTTTTTTAGGCAAAAAAAAGAAGCTAGAAATGATGATTCCGTGCAATGTCAGTGGTATTATGTGAGTTTTTCCAAGTGAGTGAGAACGAAAAGATGAAGAAGTAAGGGAGAGCAACAAAAGAAGAAGTAATATTAAATTTTGGTCAAAACCTATACTTTTAAGAAAAGTTATATCAGTCATCTGCCTGTTGCAAATATGGTAAAATTAGTAATATGAGATGGAATTGTGTTATTTCCTTGTGGTTGGTACCCCTAAAAAAAGATCTTTCTTGTTAGTTCTTAGTAGCTGCTGGGTTGGTTTCTTCTTACCTCTGTCTGAACCGTTGAACCTCTTTCAACGCACATCCATGGCGTCCTGCAGAATCGTATCCCGTTCTTCTCTTTTTCTGCTCCAAAGCTGCAGTCCCCGAAGAACTCAACGGATTTTCTCTTCTGTTTTTCTCCCTTCTCTACACCTTCCCTCCTTCTCTCTGTTCTTCACTAACAGATGTACTGTCTTCTCTCTTTCCCTCTCTTGGAGCCCTATCTTTACATTTCTTTTTATTAGTCTCTTCTTTACTTTATTTCTCTTTTTATTGCTACATAGTCTCAAGAAGCAACCCTAACGCAGTTTCTACAAGATGTTTCGCTTCAATTTCCGCCGCAACATCGCCACTAGAAGTAGAAGATATTGTGGCTGACGTAGAACCACCGGAGGTTCGTACACAAGACACGGTGGAGCACCTGCTCACGCATTCCAATGACGTTGCTAGGTTGATGAAGATGGAACGGAGGTCGGTTGAGTTAGATGGAGCTGAATATCCACATAAAGGGCGGTGGTTTCCGTATCTGGATAAGTATAGCTGTGGAAGTTCTTGGTTGAATAGTGGTGAGATTTTGGAGGCCTTGGATTCTCTCATATTGGACTCGAGGAAAGAGCGGTTCAAGAACGTGGTGCGGAATAGAAGCTACTCCGTTTGTTTGGTGGTGGAGGGATTGACAGATTTCGGTAACGTCTCGGCGGCGTTTCGATCTGCTGATGCGCTTGGATTTCAGTCGGTTCATGTGGTCTCTTGCGACGCTTCCAAAAGGTGCAACAACCATGGAGGTGAAATTGTTTTCGAATGCATTTGTTTTTTTTTTTTAATTTCTTTCGGGAAAATTGTTTGATTCTGGAATTTGGAAGCTGGTTTGTTTTCAATGTGATGGTGTGGAATTTCATTACTGTTCTTGTGCTTTTACTTTGTTGTTCAATGGACCATTTGAATTCAATCAATTAGTCGAATGCCCTTGCTGGTTAATATGGTTAGAAGGTTAAACCGATCAAATACGTTTGATTTTGATTGGTAATTTTTAAATACGGATGACAATGTGACACAGATTGAGCAATGGAATTCCTGCAAATGTGCATCTCTTGTATATATTGTATCTTTATATGCACATAACCATTGAAAACTTTATACCAAATGTCGATTTTAATGTATTATTTTTCATTGCACAACGTTTATTTTCCATGTGAAAGTATATGTTCATATGTTTTTTCTTCCTTCATTTGCCATCTTTATCTCGCCATTTCATAACATTAAGTCATATTTGTCTTGGGCATGAAACCTTTTCCAGTGCTTGTATTCTCATGCTTACCCTGAATGAGATCATGCTTTGATAAATTAGGGTGCAACATGAGTTCGTTCAGCTTACTAAGAATGGCAAAAATTCCCATTGCTTACATTTTCTTTGTGAATATTTTCTCGTATTTCTTCATCCGACATCATTGCTATTCAATTCAGGTACAGAGAGAATCGTCATGTTAGCATGGGAGCAGAGAAATGGTTGGACATTGAACTTTGGAACTCTACCCCAGAATGTTTTAAAATTCTGAAATCCCGGGGTTATAGAATAGTCTCTACTCATCTAGGAGCGAATGCGGTATTGATTGATTTTGTAAGCCCTTCTTTCACATTAGAAATTTTGTAAGCTTGTCCTGACAGCTGAATTGCGATTGTCCTGTTGTAGGTTTCTGTCTATGATATGGATTGGTCGTGTCCAACTGCAATTGTGGTGGGGAATGAAAGTAGGTAATTATCTTCTTGCTCCAGTAATATGGAGTGTGATCAAGTTCAAAGCAATTAGTTACGGGATGATTGCAATAGCTGTTTTCTCTATGTTATTCGATGAACATTTTTGAATCACTGCAAGTTGGGAGATAATAGATATCAGTAAAATTTAGGAAATCATAACTGAATACACGCTTAAAAGTAGCAACATTTTTTTGAAATTGACAATTATCTCATGCTTCAGTTAGCAAGTTTCGACGCATGAATGATGTCGGAGTCTGGAGAAACTATACTTGTAGCTATGTTGATTTCTGAGGTTAAGATTTCTTCCTTTTTTAGGGGAATAAGTAATGAAGCCCTGGAGCTATCAGATTTGCATTGCAGTATTCCTATGAATGGCATGGTAGATTCCTTCAACGTTTCAGTTGCTGCTGGCATCCTCATGCACCATGCTGTTTGCAATCGGACTTCTCGGCTGGTAACTATAAAAAACCATGTTTGAATACTCTTGGATTCATCAGGCCATAAGGGTTTGGATAGCTCAATAAGGGAGAATTCTCATCGTCTCTCTCAGAGCTGGAATTCGAAAATGCTTCTATCATAGAATTGATGGATTATGATGTTCTTTATCAAACCTTTCAGGGCTGTCATGGAGATCTTACATCAGAAGAAAGACAAATTCTACTGGCGGAGTTCTCTCTTAGGCATAGCAAGAGTGCAATCAGCATTGCGAACGAGTTGGCAAAGCGGAAGGGTTCCGCAATCTCTAGTACGGAGGTATTGCTGTAGAATGCCAAAAGTTTTGGGCATTTGATGTGTTGGAAATGTTTACGAGAAGCAGAAACACAGGGAATCTCTTTCAAAGTTTACACTAAAACGGGGCTCCGGGAATTTGCAATGAATTCGAAAGCAGTTTGTAAAGGCTGCGTTCTATCCCAAAAACTTCTACATCAACTCATATGCCTCTGTATAATGTTATTGTAGTTCTCCATTTGACTTGGAGAAACGTTACCTTCGGCTTCAATTGGTAATTTTTTTAAAAAAGAATTTAGCTTATAAATACTATTTTTACCTTCAACTTTCTTTCTTTATTATTTATATATTTTACTAATTGTTTAAAAAACCAAACCAAAATTTGAAAACTAAAAACATAACTTTTGCTTTTGTTTTTGAAATTTGACAAATAATTCAACTAATTGATTTTCAAAACAAAGAAACAAAATGGTTACCAAACCAACTCTTAGTTGTTTGGAATCCTTTTTTTTTTCCAATGATATTATCTACCTTTTCCATCAAGAGAGAATTGGGAATCAATATCTAAATGGGATAAAAACATTCACATAAACTTTGTGGTTGGAAATTTTTGTCGAATTGGGAATCAATATCTAAATGGGATAAAAACATTCACATAAACTTTGTGGTTGGAAATTTTTGTCTCTATAATTTTAATTTTAATTAAAATTCAATTTTTTTTATTAAGTAAGTGCACGTCAATACCATTAAGTATTAAGTTAGAGTAAGTAATTAAACTTACTTTAGTTAACTTTAAAATTTTAAAAAGACTAAAACCTCCGTTGTTATTCTTTTGAAAGATGATCTTTTTAATCTCTATTTGTAAAATTCTTAACACAAATTTTATACCCAACGAACACTTTTTAATATTTTAAGAAATTTAGTGAATGACAATGTCTAATGGGAATTTTTATTAAAAGAAAGGAAATGAAAATAAAGCTTAAAAAATTAGCAAAATCTTGGCAATAATTTTCTAGACAATTATCTCTAAAAAAAGCATTAGTTCTATTGGAATAATTACTAATAAAATAAATTAGTGTCCACTAAATAATAATTAATAGATGGGTGTATATCTCATTAACAGATGAGAGATGAGATAGAATCTAATGTATTAAATCGTTAAAAAAATGTTGTAGTCCAAGGTATAATTTACTGATGCATAACTAAGATAAATATGATCATAGAGAGTGTAAATCAATCATAATAAGCCACAATCATAAACATTGACTTACTTTTGGCTCATCATCATTGTTTAGTATCATTAATCCTATTCATTCTCACTCCTTAATTCACCTAAATGGATACAATGATCTTTTTTTTTCTTCACTAGTGAACGTCCACACATTTCAGCTAGTCTCATAACGCAATCATCTGAACTTTCCTACATTTGTTTGAAACAAAAAAGGGAGAAAAAATATATATATGTTATTAACTCACCTTTATGTTCCATTGACCAAATAGATCGTATTAATTACTAACTCTAATCTTTTGAGTTTGTTAGGTTAGGTCGATAGAGTTGTGAAATGAAAATGCTGACAAACAAAACTAAACATGAACCCAAATTTTCATTTCAGGTGGTAAGATTGAAGTTTGTACAATATCAAATCAAATATGAGAGAATGTGCATCTACATTCAACACTGCATAATGTTTACTCTCACTATAGACATAAAACTACCAAGTAATCCATACATCTTTCATTGTCAAAATTTTACAACTAAGATTAGCGGATCACAAAAATTTACCACTGAATAATCCTTCTCCCTCTCTTTTCCATCTTTAATGTTGTGAGATAAAGAAATTTACCTCTTGGGATTAAAAATCTCTCGGTGGGAAATGGTTAAAAATGGAGTAGCACTTGGAAACAAATCAAGAAATGTATTTTTCTTGCTGCTCTTGAAGAAGCCTAGCCGAAGACTTGGCATCCAGATAAAGAGCGCAAACTTCTTCGAGATCTCCCTGTGGATGAGAAGCAATCAAAACTTAAAGAGTCTATAAGCAGAGCTCACTTTAACGCGTCAACCCAAACATGGATGGATGTCACATACAACTAAGGTTCGAGAATCTGTCGAACTTTATACATACCTTGCATATGCTGTCTCGACCGTTCATTTTCGCCACAACACTAGCAGGCGATAGCAATTGAACAGCATGTCTACAGCACAACCAAAAGATTTCAGCCTTATTATGGTTATATGTTCACAACTGATTTTGGAATTATCTTTGAGCACTTTTGTGATGCTCAAAATTGCTTACGTCCCACTCAAATTCATTACTTTTAGTAGTTCATAAATGCCTCTAGGGGGAAAAAACAAAAACAATCAAATCAAATCAAGAGTTGTAGAAAACTTTTAACCTATGTGAACTTCATGGAAGCACTTACAAGAGCTATAACTAAACACTTTTCACTAAAATGCTTATAATCAAATTACCTCTATTAAAACTACTTATTCTAAAAGCATTCCAAACACAAAAATCTAACGTTATGGTACCTTAACGATGTTTTTTGGCCCATCTCCCCAAGGAAAGCTAAACTTTCTTCATCTACAACCAACTCTTCCACCTGTGCCCGAATGGCTAATATCTTCACAAAGCATCAGATAGCTTCGTTAGTGGTTTGGCACCTTCATATACAGCATAAGATTTAAACTTCCACAAAAGAATGCAAATTGACCTGAATCATCTCAGCAGGGCCATATGTTTGAGTTCGGATGATCACCAATCGGTCCAACAAGTCAACAGGTATTCCATGAGGACTATTCATATCAGTCCCTCTGAATAAAAGAAAGAAAAGAGCATTTATTCAGCAATAATTTTTTACGGGTGAAAATATGTCATGTTTCATTTAAGATAGCAGCTGCATCAATTTCAACTTGGTGAAAGATGGCGTCTCTTTTAAGTCTCCAACTTCGTTTTATATTATTTGTTCTAAAATAAATGATTTCAGATCATTATTCAAGTAGGTTTTAGCAATGATGAAAATTTACAGAAGTAAACTATAAATAATTAGGAAAAAAATCAACCACCGACAAGTTGAATATGAAACCCATGTATAGATGGAGTAAATGTCCATAGCATGATAAAGGTGCAAGAATGAACAACTTGAAAGACGATCAACTAGAGTAAGAACTTCCTACCGCACATTGCAGATTCCTCTGTTTGTTGCAAATATCACTATTGGGGAGAGTGAGCTCTCTAAAGCTCGATTTAAGTACGAAAAGCACTCCATATCCAGCATATGCACCTGCAAGTTTTACTTACCTCATAAACAAGCTAAAGATTTTGAGTACAGAGAATGTTAAAAGAGCTTAAAAGGAGAAATAACCTCATCAATGAATAGAACTCCCGGGACTAGCTCTGCTATACCTTCATCAATATATCGATTAACCACCTGTCATTTAAATAAACCCCAAACAATTATAATAATATTTCTTGTGTTAAAAAATTCCTTACTGAAATAGAATAAACCCTCCAGTACTCTAGTGCTTTTTTCTTAAAGGCCACTTTTGTTGAGAAAAAATGAAGCATAGAAAAAGTAAACCATCCAGTACTATTGAAAATATCAATGAAATTTATAATGGTCTTGTTAGTGTGTTCTCGCACAGAATATATGAAACACGGCAACAATACAGTTCTTAGGTTAGTTTTATTTTTTACAATTTACCTTCTTAGGTTAGTTTTAAGATCATGAAAAACAAAAATAAATGAAAACAATTAAGAACTCTGGGGCGTGTGCTCTTTTGTGGGATATTTGAGGGGAGATGAACGATCGGGTGTTTCGTGGTAGTAAAAGGGATCATAGTGCGGTTTGATCTTTGATTATATTTCATGTTTCCTTTTGAGCTTCGATTTCGAAGATCTTTTGTAATTATTCAATTGGTAACATTCTTCTCAGTTGGTTTCTTTTAGTTAGGGTGTTTTTGTGGGCTGGTTTTTTTTTGTATATGAGGTTTCGGGTTTTTTTGTATGTATGCCCTTGTATTTTTTCATTTTATTTCTTAATGAAAGTTGTTTTTCTCATAAAAAACAATTAAGAACTCACATTCCCAATCAAATATGACAATACTATCCACAATTCAGGAAATCACCAAGAATGTATGCAACTCAAAAGAAAACCCTTTCATACAGAAAGAGATACCTTATTTATTTCTTGCCGCAACTTGTCTGTGATTTCCGTTTTCCTCGGCTTCATCATCTGACCCATTAAAGATAGTATATCCTGTCCACCTTGAGGCCGTGCATTGGCAGCATCTAGATCATGTAGAGTCACATCCTGTCAGATACAAAAAGAAATTAATACAATAAATAAATACAAGGACTGTAGTGTAAGCTGTATCTCAATAAATGCAAAAGGTTTCCAGAATAATGGAACAAAAACGTAGGCAACAATATTGTTTTCAAATCAGAAAGCAGACTCAAAGTATTAAAAGTCTACAGATCCTCAAATTTCAGAATGGTAAGCCGGAAAAATTCAAAATGATTCTGCCATTAAAATCACTTGTATGAGACAGGCTAGGCTCAGACTCTTAATGAAGCTAAGCATTCTAGTGCATAAGCTTCTTGCAGCTTAGTACAAGTTAAAGTAGCGTGAGACAATTAAGGGCATATGTACAAAGTCAAAAGAATATCATCAAACATAAGATTCTCATAACAAGACATAACTAACCAACAGAAAACAGTTTACAGTCAACCTGTATAGGACAAAGTTTTGATACAAAAACCCATATTCTACGTGTTTTAAATATGCAAGCTGGTATGCTACAACTTAATAGTTCTCAAAAATATGATAATAATAACTTAAGTAAGAACGCAAAATTTTTATCAAAGAAAGCATACATATTTCTCTTAAGCTAGCAAACTAAAAATTTAGAACTGCATAAACTTATGAGATATTGAGGAAATGGAACACAAAAAGGGTACTTCACAGGGAGACAACCTGGACGATTTCTTTCCTTTTATGAACCTCCCCTTTAGGAAGTGGAACATATTCTTCAGCTTCAAGATCAAACTCCGTAGCAAAAGCATCACTTCTGCCCACCCTTTTTACAGCTCCACTATTTGCTTCTATATATATAACATCACCAACAGCTACCTGCAGAATGCACACATTCACTCCCACCATTTACAATATAATCAAACCTGAAAATTACTTTGCTTGAAGATGATTTATTATAGCCAAGATTGGTCATTAGTAAGATGGAAAAAGAAAAGTTGGAAGATTTTAAAGAAATAATAAGTTAGAAAATGTCACCTTCTCTTTAATCAAAGCATCATAGATAGTCGGATCCAATTTTAGTTGCTTTGTTCCTTTAATAGTCTTCAAACCAATAATAACATGGCTTATGCTTTTCCCATAGCCACCAGTCACGCTCTCTGTTTCTTCTGGTGAAAGTTCAGTCACCTGGTAAAGATATATCACATCAACACCACTACAAAATGAAAATGTTTGTAGTAGCTATCCACAATATTTAGAGATTCATATGCAGTTGGCAGTTGGCAGTAGGCACTAACCTCACCCTCATAGACCTCTTTATTTTCCTTGATCCGTAAACCAATAGATCGTCGGAAATTTTCCATCAAAACCTCCGTTTTCTTCACTTCAGATGAGTATACTTCAGACCCAACCATTGGACAAAAGGGCACCTGTCCATGATCATAAGTAAGAACATTTTCTAAACAAAAGGCTGCTAACCTTATAAGCCAACAATGAAATAATTCTTGGTGACTTTCTTGGAGTGAGGAGAGGAATTAGAAGAACCTTGCTTCCTAGCTCCTGTGAAATTCCAAGTGCAAGCGCAGTCTTTCCAGTACCAGGAGGTCCAGCTAGAAGAAGTGCTCGGCCTGCCATTTTCTTCTGTCGTATCATATCGACAACTAGCCCTGCGGCTTCTCTGGCTTCTGATTGACCCACAAAACCGGAAGCCAGTGGCATCGCCTTTCCAGAGGCCTAGGATAGAATATTTTAAGATAGAGTTAGAGAGAAGATTTGAAGCACGGAGAAGGTGGTAACAAACAAGCTTACTCCAAAAGATAATAAAGCACAGAAGGAATGTCAGAAGGCAAACTTTATTATAAAAGACGAGGAAAGTTGATACCAAAATTTCAAAGAAAGTATATGCAGTATCGTACATACGCTAAATCATGGAGGGGGGAAACTAATTTTTTTTATGGATTTCAAAGTTCGTTTAGACCAAATAACAATGGTCATTTACACCAGAACAAAGTAAGAGCAAGATACCTCAAGACCAAGGCCTTTAATGTGAGTGTGAGTGGCTACCCGTTGCTTCTTAGAGGTTGATTGTACCTCTTCTATCTTCACCTTGTCCATCTTGGTTTACAAGGATTCACTGATGCTCAAAATCCAAAGTGCCTGAAAATGAGGATGTTTTATATCTAAGATTACCATGTCGACAATAAAAAAAATGGTAAAGATGGTTGACAAGAGCTGGTAAGTTTTCTTTTTTACTTCCTTCATCTTCTTAAACTCGTTTTTCTTTTAATTTAGTACTTCTTGGGATTCCTTCTAATTTATTGATTCAAATTTTTTTCTATTCGTGAGGTATCCATTTTTAGTTTTATGGTTTCATCTACATTGGGTTATGAAGAATTCAAAGAAAAAAAAAAAAAAACTTCTCTTGACTTCCTTCTTTGAGGGTGAACGGAATTGATCAACGTGAATCGAAAAACAAAACAAAAAATAATAAAAATAAAAATAAAAACCTTAGGGTTCTGAAAAATGAGCGGTCTCACCAATGGCGCGAGTAAGGAGCTGAACCACAGTTTCTGTTTCTGAGGAGAAGAAAAAGAACAAGGGAGATAAGTAGCTATGCTTCCTCAGATAGACGAGAGAATGTGAGAGGAAGCGGCTAGGAGTTCTTCGTAAGGGTGAGGCTACGACGGAGAAGATGGGAGGGCCACGACCGGGGGGAGCGTGAGTGACAGTGAAATAGGGTTTTAGAAGAAAGGAGAAACCTGCTGAGCTGAGTGCTTCTACTCAGGAGACGAAAATATGAAATAAAAAAATAAAAAGGGAGGAGAGAATGCGTTTTTCTTTAAATATACTAGTGTTTCCAATAATAGCATTAAAAAATTACCTTATTACAATACATTTATTAAATTATAAAATAACTAATTAAAAAGTCGACAATATTAATATGGTTCATATTTACCATATAATATATATATATGATACAAACAATTTTTAAAAATAATAAAATAATTTAAAATATTTACATATAGTTATATAATTTGCTATAGGTTATAAATATTTTTTAAATTTTTTCATAATATATATATATATATATATACGATGAACTGTTTTTTTCTAAATATTTTTATTGTAATTTTTCATTATATATAACATTTAAACTTTGTTTATCTAATATTAGTTCAATTTTCTCTCTTATTCGAATTTATCTAGACATTTTTAAGAAAAGTTAAAAGATGAAGTCTATTATTAAGAAATCAAATGAAAACGTTGAAAATGTCCATGCATATTCTTATTTAAACAAGTACAATTCAATAGATGGCATGAAGAAATGTTCTTCCAAAGTGGCTTATGTCCTCTCATGAAAACTTTAAATCACATTTATATTTAATAAAATGTATAATTAAAGTGTGGACTATGCATAAGAATTAATAATTTTATTACATTTGATTATTTTATTAAATTTGTCTATTGCAAATAGATTAGGATTTAACGAGAATCGTAATTGAATATTTAGAAGAAAAAAAAAAACACCGGTTATGGTTCTCGTATACCAAAATATTAAACCGTCAAATAGTATTTCCTATATCCATTAAGGTAAATAGTAACTAAAGGCAATATTGGATTGTTATATGTAACTTATATTTATCATTAGGTTGTGATAGATATTTGATTAATATATTATACAGATTTAAAATATTTGTGTTAGTAAAAGACTGACTACAATTGTGTATTTTATTTTTAAAGTTTATGTTTGCTAATCATTGTTATGATTATTAGGGTGCTATAAGAATTATGGAAAATCGTGTAGAATAAATATGATTTATAGCCCAAGTAACTTTTTTTTTATTTAGTATTCAAACATGTCACCATTCCATTTGTCAAAGTCTCTCCAATAAGTGATTGTTTATAGATTCTGTAAAACACATTTGTAGATTTCAAAGAACTTTGGAGAAAGTTGAAGAAATTCCACACTCTCATAATTCTACTTTTTCCTATTTTTAATATTGTTATCAATTTATTCTTTACATTATATACAAGAGAGATTTAGTTTATTTGGTTAGTTAAATATGAAAGATTTTAATAATAGATTTAATGATAAATTAGATTATGGGATTTGATTTTTTTTTTGAAAGGTTCATCCATTTTTTCAGACCAATTGAATTGAATTAAAAGAATATTTTTTAATATATCTAAAATATTGGTTGTGATTAAGAAAATGGCATTAAATGATAAAAATTTATAAAAAACAATTAATAATATTTTTGTGTATATTGTAAATTTGAGGAATATAAGATTAATCAAATTGTTTTTAAATTTGGTTATTTTTATTATTTAAAAAAAGGAATTGACATGAATTATATTTTGGTATTTTAACTCGTTTTCCAAATACTATTAGGAATAAGTTGTTTTGTAAAGAAAAACATATATACCTTTTTTCTCTCCGCTTCTCTTCTCTTCTCTTCTCTTTGCCATTGACACAACAACGAAGAAAAGTTCAGTCCTTTGATCTCCCTCTTCTTCTTTAATTCTCAACTCTAATGGCGACCTCAAAACCCCAAAGGTCACCTGAGGAGGTCGAAGATATCATCCTTCGTAAAGTCTTCTTAATTTCTCTCACAGATACCTCCGATTCTGATTCCAGAATCGTCTATCTCGAGCAAACCGCCGCCGAACTTCTTAGCGAAGGCAAACCATTGAGGATTTCAAGAGATGTAATGGAGCGCATCATAATCGATCGTCTTTCTGCCCATGTCCCCTCCGCCGAACCCCCTTTTCAGTACCTAATTGGGTGCTACCGTCGAGCTCACGACGAGACTAAGAAAATCGCTTCCATGAAGGATAAGACTTTGCGCTCTGATATGGAAATTGCTCTTAAGCAGGCCAAGAAGTTGACGATTTCGTATTGTAGGATTCATTTAGGCAATCCTGAATTGTTTTCTTCCGGTGCCGATTTAGGTACTAACTCCAACACTTCGCCTTTGCTTCCTTTGATTTTCTCTGAGGTCGGTGGGAGCTCCATGGATGGATTTGGGGCTAGTACTAGTGTTGGTGGAGCCTATCAGTGCCCTCCGGGTTTCCTGGAGGAGTTTCTCCGTGACTCGGATTTTGATACGTTAGAACCCATTTTGAAGGGGTTGTATGAGGATTTAAGGGGTAGTGTCCTTAAAGTTTCTGCTCTTGGGAACTTCCAGCAGCCCTTAAGAGCACTTAGGTTTCTGGTCAGCTTTCCTGTCGGTGCTAAATCTCTTGTGAATCACCCTTGGTGGATTCCTACTGGTAAATATTCCAATGGGCGTGTCATTGAGATGACAAGCATTTTGGGGCCTTTCTTCCATGTCAGTGCTCTGCCTGACCATGCCATTTTTAAGAGCCAACCTGATGTTGGGTGAGTGTTTATCTTATTGTGTTTTGAGTTTTTAGTTCTTTGTGTGAATTGGTTCTGTTTTGACATGTGAATGTCTTGTTGAGAACTTCAGCCAGCAGTGCTTTTCAGAAGCATCAACTCGTAGACCAGCTGATTTACTATCTTCATTCACTACAATTAAAACAGTCATGAATAACTTATATGATGGCCTTTCGGAAGTTCTTCTCTCCCTTCTTAAGAACACAGAGACCCGTGAAAATGTTCTTGAGTATCTGGCAGAGGTGATAAATAGAAACTCATCAAGGGCTCATATACAGGTACTTTTATATGAGCTTAGTGGTGTCAACTGTACACCACCAGTTTGATTATTGTCAACTTGTTATTTACAGTGTTTTTTTATTTTATTTTTATTTTTTATAAGAAACAGATATATCCAATGATAAAAAAGATAAACAGCCTTAGGGCAAGGGACAAGATGGCCCTCCCCGAGAGAAACTAAAGAATAAGGGTCTTCCAATTGTTGAAAATGATAGAAAGGCTATAATTACTGAAGTGTTTGGTATAACTTGTACTCCACCAAGAAGCTGTGTTCCAAAAAGAATCAAAAGAATTATAGTTATCTTAAAAAACTCTACTATTTCTTTCTTTCCAAATACACCACAAAAGGGAATGGATAGCACAACTCCACAAGATGTGACCTTTCGGACTAAGGCCTCTAATTTTGAGTCCTTCCATCATCCAACTGTCAATCGTACAAGGAAGACAAACCTCCACGTCAAAGATTCTAAACAGAGTATACCAAGCTTTCTTAGTGAAAGCGCAATGCAAAAATAGGTGGTCTAGGGTCTCCTTGTATACGGAACAAAGGCAGCACATCGAGGGGTTGAGCATGGTGTGCGGGAATTTTTTTTTTAATTTTCTCATGAGTGTTGAGACTTCTATAGGCAAGTGACCATAAGAAGAATTTCATCCTTTTCGGGATTTTAGTCTTCCAAATGTGGCAAATCAGGGGGCAGCAATGGAGGGAGATCCCTTGGTTATTTAAGAAAGGTAAACTTCGTAGTAAAGCTGCCATTAGCATTAAGAGTCCATTTAAAACTATCACGATCATCTGAAGGGGCCTAAGAATGGAGAATTTCTAGAATGGTGACCACGTTGTCAAGCTCATTATTAAGCAAGTTTCTTTTAAGACCCAAATTCCAAGAATGACTTAACATTACATTTACACCAGCAATTAGCAACAAGAGCATCATTGTTCAGCGGCAAAGAGAACAAGCTAGGGAAAGTTTTTGCCAAAGGTTGCAGGCCACACCAATACTCATTACAAAGACCAAAAACCAGATAGTTCTCACTATAATTGATCTCTTAGCCTATAAGAAGAAGGACCATACACACTTCACACTTGTAATCCACCTAGAGAAGCCAGCATTAGTTTTGCAAAGAATAGAGACAGAAAACTGACCTTGAATAAAGTTGATTACCATGATTGAATCCTCTTTCCACATTAGAAGAATATTGCCCGAAGAGTCACAGGCTTCTAAAACAGCCCACCCAACTAAACAACTGCTCCAAACCGATTTCACCAGCTTTCGGTCAACAACACTAACATTAGATTCCTAGAGAATAACAACATATGAATTGAACTTCACAAGCAAATCTTTAACAAAAACTCTTTTAGGGTGAGCATTAAGACCCCCAACGTTCCAGGAAAGAATTAGCATGGATCACTATCAGAGCTCTGGGAAGTACTGGCTTTGGCTGCTTGGCTTCCCTTTCCCTACTACCTAGTAAAGCTTTAACTTCTCTAGTAAGCTTCTTGTTACTGCTTGTGGCGGCCCCACCCTTTCTCTACAGTTTCCCTTTCCTAGTCACTGCCCGGATATAAGTCATACCCAAGAAGTGCTGCAATTACTTCCTTGCTTAACGGGAACAGATTTTGCAGAGAGGCAACTAGTTCTAATTCAGTAACGCTTTCAATTTTGGTCGTCTGTTCATTAGGCGCTGTAAGATCAGCGTTTTCCTCTAAAACCATCAACTGGAGGCCCTTGTCTTCGTTTCTGTCATTAGAGTCATCACCTTGAAAGAGCCTCTGGATGTTGGAGGAGTAATCCAAGACATGGAGCAAGTCGTTTGTATCCAAGGGGGCAAATTTATTTTCAGAAAGGAAGCTACAAGGGCAGTGTTTTGTTTTCAAAAGAATGTTTTAGTTTCTAGCTCAAAATTTGATTTTTTATTGTAATTTTATTTTATTTTTTCTTTTTAGTGACTATAGAGACGTGTTGATCAATGTTGAATGGTACAACTTCTAACAATCTATGTAATATATTTTATTTCTTAAGGTTGATCCTCTCTCCTGTGCAAGTTCGGGCATGTTTGTTAATCTCAGTGCCATCATGCTACGTCTTTGTGAGCCTTTTCTAGATGCAAACTTGACCAAAAGGGATAAAATTGATCCAAAATATGTATGTTATAGTAACCGATTGGAGTTGAGGTAAGATGATTTTGTCTTCTTGCTTATTTTGTTGTTCATAATTGGCCTAGTACAACTTTTCTTAAATGTGGTTATGTAACTTTCAGAGGATTAACTGCTCTACATGCTTCATCTGAAGAAGTTACCGAGTGGATTAATAATGGTACTCAGTTGAGAACTGATAACCCTGGGCAGTCCAGCGACAGTGAAAGTCGCTTGCTACAATCCCAGGAGGCTTCCAGTTCTGGCAGTAATGCTACTATTGGATCTTCTACTGCAAAAGCAAGATCAAGTAGTGATAAAACTAGGTACCCGTTTATATGTGAGTGCTTCTTTATGACTGCAAGGGTGCTGAATTTGGGCTTGTTAAAAGCATTTTCAGACTTCAAGCATTTAGTACAGGTAGCTATAAATCATGCAATGGAGGATAAACGAAAAACCACATACAATTTTCTATTTTTTTTTGCTAAGAATTTATATTCATTCTATATATATTTTTCTTTTATTCATTCTCTTTGATGGATCTTTTCATTTCAATCAATTTTTGACCAGGATATATCTAGGTGTGAAGATACATTGTCCACGCTTAAAGCCATGCAGGGACAAGGCCCTGCCCCACAGCTTGAAATGGATATAGCTCGCCTTGAGAAGGAAATAGAGTTGTACTCACAGGAAAAACTTTGTTATGAAGCTCAAATACTGAGGGTATATTTCTGTCTCACCTTTATCAGATTGTGTTATGTTATTGAATGTTGCATTATTAAATTATGAAAAAAAGGTAATATTACACAAATGTATTGACCTCACTACCCAATCGAGTATATTGTTCATTTGGATGAAATTAAAGGTAAAGTGGGTCTTGAAAAATGGTTCAATTTAGTAGTGTTCAAACTCTTTGGTGTGATCGCAATGGGAGTATCTTTCGAGGCATTTCTTTTTCTTTGGATCATTTTTTTTATTTTGTGCTTATTCATGCGTTTAACAGTTGTAGCACTCAGTCTCCTTTAAACTATCATGGGTTGGCCTAGTGGTAAAAAGAAGACATAGTCTCAATAACTAACTAAGAGGTTGTGGTTCAACCTAGGAGTTACTTTGACACCTTATAGGGGCAGGTGAGTTGTCCCGTGAGATTAATCGAGGTGCACATCAGCTGGCCCGAACACTCATAACTCAGTCTCCTTTAAATTCTTACTCTCTATCCCTTTTCCTCTCCCATTGGAGAGATTTCTTGTAATCATCTATTTCATTCATCCATGAAATGTTTCTATTTCCAAAAAAAAGAGGCTCCATAACTTGACCCATTGGCATAAAAAAAGATGAAAATTTCCCTACACTTTTCTTGCATAGTAAGTCTTTGCAAGTCCACATGTTAGGGTAATTTGGCATTGGAACCTTAATGATTGATTTTTTTTTTAAAATGGAGACAAGCCTCTTTATTTATTATTAATAAATGAGACTTAAGCTCAAAGTACAAGAGTGTTATACTAAGAGCAAGAGAATAGAGAAGAATTCAGTCAATGGCAAAAAGCTAGAATTAGGCAAACAAAGGAGATGGCAAGCTAATTTGCGAATTCCAACAGAACCTTAATGATTGATTGATCGCTGTAATGATATGAACTTGGCCAGCCAATTTATACTAATAGAATTTATTGGAACGTATGAAGCTTCATGGGAAGTAAATGAGAAAAAAAATAATTACTAGTGTTGAATCACCTTATTTTAGCTAAGAAGCTTTCATTCTTTTGTTCATTTATTTATTATTATCATTTTTATTTTATAATTTTTTATTTTTGAGATCTCCATTTGTATTTTTTTTCATTTTATGTCTAACGTGTTTGATTGCAATTAATAAATTGAATGGATACTGTAAGACCTACAAGTTCATTTTTTATCTAATTGATCGATATCCTCAATCTTCCTCTTGTACTGGAGCTATCATTGTTTATATCTGCAGCTTTCTTCACCATCTTTATTTGAGAGTTCAAAGATAGTATTTACACCAACAAAAACGTGATCTTTGTTTTTGCTATATAACATTTGGTTCCACGTTGAGATCATTTTTTATCCTGAATTAAATTAGGAACTTAAACTTCACTGTGGTTGATTATTGGCTATATCAGTTGACCCTATGTTTGTAACTGGCTTTTACTAACAGTGGTGGTAATTTCTCTCTTTACAGGATGGGACACTGATCCAGCAAGCTCTTACTTTCTATCGATTAATGGTCATCTGGTTAGTTGGTTTGGTTGGTGGATTTAAAATGCCTCTTCCATCAGCTTGTCCAATGGAATTTGCATCCATGCCAGAACATTTTGTGGAAGATGCTATGGAATTGCTTATATTTGCTTCTCGGATTCCAAAAGCTTTGGATGGCATCAATTTGGTATCTAACTCATCCTAATTGATTCTTTCATATCTTTAAATGCTGAGCATCTGTGTTGTGTGGAAAATTTTGATATTTTGTTTTCATTTTGACAGGATGATTTTATGAACTTCATTATTATGTTCATGGCAAGTCCCGAATATATTAGAAATCCTTACTTAAGAGCAAAGATGGTTGAAGTTCTGAACTGCTGGATTCCTCGTAGAAGGTTATTTTACGTACTTGATATGTACATATATTAATCATTTGATATTTTTTCCACATTAATTTTGGAGTTGAGTGTGTGGGTTTTGTTTACTGCAGTGGTTCATCTGTAACGGCAACACTATTTGAAGGCCACCAACTATCGCTTGAGTATCTTGTTAGGAATCTTTTAAAACTCTATGTAGACATCGAGTTTACTGGATCACATACACAGGTACAGCATGGTTAAACTGCCGACTTAAATGTAGTAGGCGAAGGCAATTATTCTGTTTTCAGGGAGATCTTGGCTGCTTTCTCCATTTGTTTCTGTATTGATCTTGCACTAATTATTCTATGAAATGGTTACAGCTTTTATCTTCAAAGCTGATTCTACAGGATATTAGAATGATACAATGCAATAACAAAAATGGCTATATCAAAAAAGAACAAAATAAATTGCTCTCTTGTTCAAGATCTTAAAATTAGTCTAGGAAACGAGGCCTACAATTTATTCTCGCAAATTAAGATTTTTAGTTAATGTTACGCCTGTTCCAATTTTGAGGAATTGAAAATTCTCAACATTGCTTGACTGGTCTTCTTTTCTCTGGTGCAGTTTTATGACAAGTTTAACATCCGTCATAATATTGCCGAACTTCTGGAATACCTTTGGCAGGTTCCTAGTCATCGCAATGCTTGGAGAATGGTAAATGTTCTTCCTGTTCCTCAGTAATTTTTTAGTTGATCAGCGTTATGGGTCTTTCTTTTACATGTTATTTCCCTTAATTTTCCATCTCAGATTGCCAAGGAAGAGGAGAAGGGTGTTTACCTGAATTTCTTGAACTTCCTAATCAACGATAGCATATATCTTCTTGACGAAAGCCTTAATAAGATTCTTGAACTTAAAGAGCTTGAAGCTGAAATGTCAAATACTGCAGAATGGGAACGGCGACCTGCTCAAGAGAGGCAGGAAAGAACTCGGCTCTTTCACTCCCAAGAAAATGTTGGTTTGATGACCTTTCTATGAATGCACCTTGTGAATTGTTGTAAATTACTCCCAAAGCCTTGATATTGATTTTGATTTTCGAGGACCTGTTTGATCCAACATTATTTGATATTCTCAGATCATCCGAATCGATATGAAATTAGCAAATGAGGACGTGAGTATGCTGGCATTTACTTCAGAGCAAATCACAGCTCCTTTCCTACTTCCAGAGATGGTGTGCTCCCGCTGTTGCCCACAAACATATTTTCTATGTGTTTTGACTACACTTTCCTCTTTAATTCATCACATTTGGTAATCGTGCCTTCAAATTTTTTCTTACAGGTTGAAAGGGTGGCCAGCATGCTTAATTATTTTCTCTTGCAACTTGTTGGTCCTCAGCGAAAATCTCTTAGTCTGAAAGACCCTGAAAAGTATGAATTCCGTCCAAGAGAATTGCTTAAGCAGGTACATGAGAATTAGATTCTAGTTTCTATTTATAGGTCACTAGATTATTCCGTCTTTTAATGTTACATTAGCTTTAATAGATTTAATCACTGTCTTGTAATTTGTGTCTGTAATTGAGGGAGTAGTAGCATGATTGGATTTATTTGTTCATGTAATCATGTAGGGGACAAGCAATGAAATTTATATTGAATATAATATCACAACTGTTTTAATGTTATCTAAAGTGCAAGTATAAGTTCATGTACCCACATTCTTCATATTCACGTTTGCTCTCTTGATTATTAAGCCAAATGCAGAGTTTGGTGCATTGGAAATAGTTAGTCGATATCCTATACAATTCTGATTGATATCCTTGTTTATGTTTCTTATGTCATTTTCAATTTCTAAGCTAAGTTTTTATTTTCTTTCCCTTGTGTTTACTTTGACGAGATAATATGAAATGCTTCCCTACAAATAGTGAAGATGTATTTCGGGCACTTTGAAGGAAGTTTTGGCAGTTATTGTTATCTTTTGGGTTGTGCACGCGGTGTCTGACTTTTCTTGTTTAATTTTGAAGATTGTTCAAATATATGTTCATCTGGCAAGAGGGGATACGGAGAATATTTTCCCAGCTGCCATTTCGAAGGACGGCCGATCGTACAACGAGCAGGTAATTTATTTATACTTTGTGACAAACCCTTGGTATGATAATTCAAAAATTCTCTACCTAAATTTTGGAGCTTTCTCCAGTTGTTCACTGCTGCAGCAGATGTACTTATTAGACGTATTAGAGAAGATAGTAGGATAATACAGGAGTTTACTGATCTTGGTAACAAAGCCAAAGATGCAGCTTCTGAGGCAATGGATGCTGAAGCTACTCTAGGAGATATACCCGACGAATTCCTCGACCCAATCCAAGTATGTTTTTTTCCACTCATTGTTTGTTTAAGTCATGGATTTCACTCGCTCTTTCAAGTTATATTTTTATCAAATTCATTATGTACGAGTATGATGACTGAGCAAAAAAAGCTTTGAACGTGTTTCTCAAGAATGAAACTAATACCTATATGCTGTGGATAGATTAGTTCAAGCTTTTTTATCTTTCTTCTTATGCAGTACACTTTAATGAAGGACCCTGTGATCTTACCTTCTTCGAGGATCACCGTCGACAGACCCGTCATTCAAAGACATCTCCTCAGCGACAGTGTAAGACTTACATTTCCTTCCAGTAACATCTGTTTAACGGAAAAAAAGTTTTCAGTTTTCTGTGCTAAACTTTGCACAATTTGCAGACCGACCCATTCAACCGGTCTCATCTGACCGCGGACATGCTAATACCAAATGAAGAACTGAAAGCAAGAATCAAAGAATTTATTAGGTCACAAGAACTGAAGAAGCAACTAGATGGAGGGGTTGCAATGCAGAGCAGCAAGGCAACCATTCAACCCACAAGTGGAGAAATGTTGATTGATTAAAATTGATAAATAACTTAATTGCTTGTTATCTTATGGTTTGGGAACGAAATAGTTTATGAAGATAATTTATATTTGAGAATTAATATTGTTTTCTCTGGGCACTATTCAGTGCTTATTGCCTAACCTTGTAAGTTGTAATATTTGAAAATAAAGATCTTTTACTTAATCAAGAAATCAGTATAACTGGGAGATGGTCTCAAAGTAAGATTGATGAAATTATGATATTTTTTTAGATATAAATATCGAGAAAAGTGTACATTTGTTTCTTTATACCTAAATGTTGTAATGTTGGATGGGTTTTGTTATGATGAAAGTCAAGATGTGCGTATGGACGCTCATGAAATATTTAAAAAGCAGTGCACGTTTAATTTGGCATTTTAATATTAAAAAAATTTCATTCTCGGATAGATTCATCAGAAGATGAACATAAATTCTTCAATTAGTTCAAAGGTAGAGTAAGATACATTTGTTAACCCATGAAAGGGTAACTTGTATTTGAATACATTTTTAACTTGTATTTGAATACATTTTTAACTTGTATTTGATAATTTTAAAATGTGAAATTTATATGAAGATAAAAAAAATATTTATATAAATATAAAAACATTTCTAAGTGTTTAATTTTAAAAATTAGAAGTTATATAAATAGAAGAATATGGAAAATATTTAGATTCTATAACAAAAAAGAAATACTTAAAAAAATAGTTTTGTCAATTCTTCTGTATTTAAAAATTTCTTTAAAAATTAAGTTATTTTAAAATAAAGGAAAGTGTTTGATGTCATCCAAAATAGATTTTTAAGTGTATTTAAATAAATTTTATGAAAACGAATTTAAACAATTACGTTCTTTTTTTTCTTAAGTCAATCTTAATAGATCTTATATATATATTTTTATATTTATATTTTTTCAATTTCTTTTTCTTTCGATCATCTTTTTTTATCATGTGCTCATTCTTCCACGCATATTTACACAAAACAAATTATAAAATTAGAGATTTAAATATTCTGTATTGATTTTTAAATTATTAATATAAAAATCTCAAATAAGCAACTTTTCTCATAGGATTATGGTACTTATATTTCATTCACCAACTGAACTAAAAAATAGCATATTCTTGTTTGAATGACATGGTTTGATGAAATGTTCATTCACCAACTGAACTAAAAAATAGCATATTCTTGTTTGAATGACATGGTTTGATGAAATGTATCGATGATTCTCATGCACTTCAAACTATGTAAATTATTTAAATTCAGTTTAATACCTTCACAATCATATTACTGAATTATACTCTTGACCGAAAATTATTGTCAACAAAACATAGTTTGATAACCATTTTATATTATTTTTGTTTTTGTTTTATAAAAGCAAGTGTATTTCCTTTGTAAGACAATGATTTGTATTTTTTTTTACACAATGGTTGAATTCTTTGACCAACTCCAAAAACAAAAGCTTTTTTGAAAGTTTTTTTTATTTGAAAATTTTAACTTGGTATTTTAAACCGTCAAATAGATAACTAGGGAAGAAAGTTAGAAATGAAAGTAGTGTCTATATACTTAATTTAAAAGAAAAAAGAGTTCGATTTTCATTTTTTGATATTCAATACTATCTATTAATTATTATCGATGTCTGTAACAATGATTTATGAATTAAATAAGAACATTTTCCTTTTTATTTTCTATATTTCAAAAGAATGTTTCATTTGGTACCAATGCAAAAAAATAAATACATGAGAGTCACATTGAGACTTTCCTTGGATCGAGTGGCTGCGGTAATTTATTCGATGTTGTTATCGCCATTCCTTGCGCTGCCAGAACTATTACGATCATCTTCATTCTGCAAACCACAAACAAATTACATTTCAATAGGCTATAGCGTCTTACTAAGAATGTCATTAGGGGAGTCTTACTAATTAGTTGGTAACTTACTTAAAAGTTCACAACAGTTTATATAAGGAAAGTGTTGGGCTTAGTTTGATAATTGCTTTACTTTTATAATACTTGCTAAGAAATATCAGCTCTAATATAAAGTAAATTAGAGTATGATAGATTTAAAGAAGAGACCAGAGTTGATAAATTTCGAAAAAGATTAGAGTAATTGGTAAGATATCACTCAATTGTTCACATTACTTTTATATCGATACTTGATATCTGTTTTACTAAAAGTTAGTGGTTAATTTTTTTTTACATGACTTGAAGTGCTACTTATTTGGTTTAATTGGGCTGTTTACATGACATTTTAGAAGTTTGTAAGGGGAAGAGAGGGTTTACGCCTTCTAAATGACTAAGACAGTGAAAAGAGTTTTTGAAATTCTACCCTGATTTATTTTTACACGAAGAATAGAGACCCCTGCTTCATCCCCATTAATCTCGATTGGCAGGCCATCTCGGGTGATTAAGGAAACTCTTTAGAGACCATGTAACAGTTAACGCTTTGAGTTCTAATAAAACTATGGGACCTCATGGATTCTCCGCTGAATTCTTCAAGAACGTTTGGTACACTAAAAATCATACAATGCAGCCCTCAATGAGACCTATATTTGTCTCATCCTGAAAAAGATTGATAAAAGGAGTGGATTCACGACTGTATTTCAAGCGTCAACCCTCTATTATTATTATTAATAGGCCAAAGGCAAGGTCAAGATCATCCCCACAAGGGGCCGTTAGGCAATGTGACCCGTCATCACAATTCGTTTTCACTATTGTTGTAGATTGTCAAAGTAGGAGCTGAACCATGGAGCTTTGGGAGGATTTACGAAATCCAAAATGTTGGTAAATCTTCACTTGGCATAAATCACTTACCGTTTGCACATATTACCTTGGTTTTCTCCTCTTTTGACTCAATAGTAATCAAGAATCTTCATACTTTTATCTCACTTTCATCTCATTATTTGAGAAAGCTTCTGGTCTAAACATTAATCTTACGAAAAGTGAGTTGTCAGGGGTCAACTTAATAAATGGAGAATTGAACAAATCGACAACTAGGGTGGGTTCTTGACCAGTTGCTTATCTAGGCCTCCAACTTGGGGGTAAACCAAAGACTCTTTCCATTTTGGAGCCTTTATCAAGAGAGTTCATAAAAAACTTCACAACTGGAAACATTTTAACATTTCCCAAGGAGGCGCCTCACTTTGTCTAGTTTCTCAATTTATTACCCATCTCTCTTCAAAATGCCAAAAGTGACGCTTAAATAGTTGAAAAAGATTTTGAGGAAACTGGATACTAATTCTTAGTTGCTTGACATTTGAAGAAAATGTTGAAAGTCCCACATTGAAAAAACCAAGAAGACTCACACTTCATATAAGATAGATGGACTACTCCTCTCCCTGCCAATTGATTTTGAGATGGAACCCATACTATCAAATTTAACTGAAACCTGAAAGAGGATAAAATCACATAATGGGCATCCCTTGAACATTTTTTTCCCCAAATTGTGCTAAATGAGAGAGCGGAAGAATGGAAATGGATTTTGGACCCCCATCAAACTTCAAGGTAAAATCTCTCAATCTAGATTCTAGACCTTACTCATAATCCAAAAAATAAAAGACCTCTTTTTTTTTATTTAATTGGGAAAGGATCCTTCCCACAAGTTCCAAGTTCTTTCTATGAGAGCTTCCACAAGATGTAGACACGGGGATTGCCTTTAAAAAAGATTTCCCTACCAGTTCACCTCTTCAAATTGGTGCTATATTTTCAGAAACAGATGGCAAAGATCAAAACCACTTCTTTATGTCCTGTACTTTCATGGCGGACATTCAGATCCAAAAGAAGGAGACATTCGGCTCAGACATCAAATAACTTTTTTGGCAGTCATCATGAACCCTCTGACACTATATATGCTGTAAGCAGAAGCTCTGGCTGCTCTGGAAGGGGAAAAAACCACCACTTTGAATGACAAAGCTGTTATGAGTTACTGCTTCTGATTTCAGCTTTTTCTTGGTGTAAATCCACTCATCATTTTAAATTGCATTATCAAAAGAAGTTACAACATACCAAAATAATTTTCGAGAGGGTTGCCTCTCTCATAAAGTCCCACAATGGAAACTCTCACTAAAATGGTCCTCACCTCTAAGAATTATAAAACCCTCTATTTATAACCAAGACACGCTAATTTTCACTATGCCCTTACAAATGTTTACGAATCTTACTCAGATACCCTTAACTAGTACTTTCACACAGATCTACATGACTACTGGTCTACTGCCCTCCAGATACTTGCTTGAGGCTGCTCCCACTTTAAGTGGCTGTAGTTTTAGTTTATTTTTTGGGAAAGACCCCCAATGAAAATTTAAAAAGCTTGAACCAAACCAAATACAGCCAAACATCTGTCATAAGAACCATACCAAAAACAGGAATACAAGTCACACCCTTCCTCATTAGAGAAGAAAAACACCTCCAACTACTGCTGCTACTATCCCTCATTAGAGAATAAACCTTAAATGGGATTAGGACTCCAAATGCAAGTATCCCTCCTCCCCTCCCTAAAGCTACACCGCTCAAACAAAGAAAGAAAACAGGCCACCTCCGTCATTTCCCTATTAGATAAATTGCCATAGAACCCAAAAGAGAGAACACAGAATTCTCAGACCCAACCAAAGGATCTGAGATCAGGCGTTTTTTTAAAAGAGGACAAGTGATAAAGATGCAGAAACAAAGAACAAAGGAACTCACCCCCACCCACTAATCCTCCCAGACAAGTGATAAAGAGGACAAGTAAGATTTACTTGATTTACTTTCAATGATAATTAGCAAGTTTGCACTACTCCTGAACAACCTAATTGCAAAAGTAACCTGCGATTAATAGTAATACTAAAGCCATTTAATGAAAATTGGTTTCCTGTTAAATATAATAATAATCATAATAATCATAACAACAACAACAGCAATAATAATTATTGAGCCATCTAAGCCACCTTATCAGTTCTTAAGGTTGATCAGAATCAAAACAAATTATTGACCATTTGAGCTCATTGAGCACATAAAAGATCATCCAAATAAAATAATAATGCTGGATGGATATTACTACCTTCTTTACTAGACCATGAGCTGACATTATTTCATAAAACTTGCGCATCAGCATTTCTTCTTCCACCTGAAAATATTAGAATCCCAATTACTTACGCACTAGAGGCTTAAGAAATTAGAGGCCTAGAGGCTTAAGAACTTAAAAAATGAAAGTCAAATGAAATACAGTCTTCAACTGAATGAAATATTCACGGATACCAGTCAAGTAAATCTGTAAAGACAAGAGTTATGGAATCATATATGTATTAATATGTCAGATTTCCTCCATATTTTCTGTAAGGTAAGAAATGTGTGCAATACAGCTCAAACATTTGCATTAAGATGAACTCAGATAAAAATAATACTAAATCAGTAAAACAAGTACATTAAACAAATCAGACATACAGAGAAAGAAAAGAAACCTGAAGTTTATGTAGTTCGTGGGACATTGATCTATAAGCATCCATAAGAAACTCACCCTGCTTCTCCAAATGCCTGCACCACAAAATCAGAAGTTAATAATCACTGATCAGCATCCAATATCCATAGAAACAAAAGGAGTTACAAAAAAAAGTTCGTTGAAAAGAACTTACTTCAGAATTTCTCCCGTGTGCTTGGGGTCCATTCCTAGAGCTTTAGACTTCAAGGGGTTCCAAAACTAAAATTTCAATATTTTTAAAAAAAAGCACCCTACGATCAGTGACATCATAATTGTTTGACAACATGTAGAAGTTCTCAAAGCTTAAAAGGAATTATCTATTTAAATTGGTTGGATGAGTTTCATGAAATATGATTCAGCAAGAAAAATCAAGCAATTTGAAGCAATCAGATTTCCGTTGGGGACATTCTCCATTGAAAACAGCTTTAAAACAAAAATTTAATAGACATAAAAACACCCTAGAAATACTGGAACACAAACAAGCACTCGAAGTAATTATCCAAACTAAAACTACTGTCCGACATTCAGATAGGCGAGAACCGAGAATAGTACGATGGTGAATAATACGCTCCTACGACACTTGATTCTAGTAATCGGCAAGTAGCAGTAGTTTCGTTAATATAAGAAATCGATAAACTGACTGAGATTGGCAAGAGAAAGTAGATTCTAACTATGAAAAGGCAAGATATGCTAAATTTCGCGCCGAAATTACCTCCTCTATCAATTGATTAATAGGTAAATGAAGGAGAATGAGAAGGCGGAAGCACAAAGCGTTAAGAATAAATATGAAACTCACGGGCGCCTGAGAACAGGTTGCCTTCTCAAATCTGGCAAGCAATCCACGACGGAAGCGACGACGATGTTGAGGGAGAGCAACCACGGAGGAACAAAGAAGCGGAGAGGTTAGTCTTCAAACATATGAATTGTTAGTTTTTACGAGTAAATTTTTCATATGAATTGTTGTTTCGGTGACCTTTCCCGTTCATTTTTTTAATAATAAAATAAATTAAAATATTTATACACATCTAAACTTTTATCATTATAGCATGTATTCGACTACACGATTTAAATTTTATTTTATAAAATTTGTCTAATAAATAATGAATTTAATTATTTGATAAAATAAATAAATATCCAACTTTAACGGTCTAAGATTACTTGACTCATTTTATATTAGCATTGTATTACAAACATCTATCAGTATCCAAAATTATCATAATCCTAAGTTAATTGGATGTGCATGCCATCAGGATTTAGAACTTTTTCATGGTATTGCTACTAGGCCTCACAAGAGCCATGCATTTTTTAGGTTAACCTAATCTTATTGTGATTTTAGAAAAACATTGTAATTTTTAAATTAAACAAAATCTCATAAGACTAGTGAATTTTCTGTCAAGAGTCATAGATTCCAACAAAATTCATCAATTTTCTCCATCCATACACATACTATATTCAACTCCACCAAAATCAGAATTTAGTTTTCATATTTTTCAAAATAATAATAATAACAACAACGATAGCGAAGGACAATTTTTAGAAACTATTTTCACTACTCGCCTGCAGATCCGACGGATCATTGGGAGCTGCCACCGATCTTCTTTACTCCAACCTCCGACTTCCATTTTTTTGCTTTTATTTTTTTTGGTTAAGGGATAAAAAATCATCCCATTTTCCGGCCAATTATGAGCGATATAATGTCACCGGCGGTCGATTCCGATTCGAAAATGGGATCAGATCCAACCAGTCGAATTGCCGAAGTGAAAGAGTGGTTGGGATCTGAATTCGGCAGGGCAGGCAAAGAAGTTCCCGATTTTGAATACACCCCTTTTAGCGTCTCTCATTTGCACAATCTCTGCAATCTCTCCCAAGCAAAGACACGCGCCGCCGAGATTCTGGCCAAAGACTTCCGCCTCAAGGCCGCCGAGTACCGCGCCCAAGGTAAAACACTATATCTCTCAGCTTTCGATTGAGATTTGTTATGGGGTTTTGTTTCTTTTGATTGATTTTGTTTTTCGGGCTTTTAGAGGCGAGAATCAGAGAGATTTTGGAGAGCGTAGGGATGGCACAGGAGAATTTACCCTCCAATGTGGTTTCATCGGCGCAAGTTCTTGCTAATGTGGCAAATTTGTTGAACATTAGGGATACTGAGCTCAGTAGGTAATGAAATTGAAATCCCTAAATTTCTTGATGAATTTGTGGTTGAAATTTGGTTGAGTGTTTGTTTGATCGAGAGATTGTTAAACAATGTAGCTTTCTGGTTGCAATGGGGGATTTTTCTTTGAGGAAAATAAGTGTTGAGGAGAAGAGGGCAAAGGTGGAGAAGGATTCTAAGGTTCTACTTGATCATACTCGAAAGGCAATAGCTAGATTAACATATTTGAAGAGGTTAGTTTTTTTGGAGAAATTTCTTTCTTACCACATTTCTGTGTGTGCTTACAATTTAGTGTTTGGGTTTCGATTGTTATCACTTTGACATGAACGAATAACTTGGTAGAACATTAGCACAGCTAGAAGATGATGTAGCTCCATGTGAAGCTCAAATGGATAATTGGAAGACAAATTTAGCTGTAATGGCTGCCAAGGAGAGGCAGTATATGCAGCAATGTGCCAACTACAAGGTACTTGTGCTCTTTTTGTTTTGCTACCTACTAAAATAAACATGTAGACTGGTGTGCATCTGGATATGAGTTTTTTCATAGCATAGAGACCCAATGGGTGGCCTCATGATTCGGGAATACAGGATGTTTGGAGATGTTCTCCAAGTTTTTGGATGAATTGAAACCCTTCAATGGAACAAAAAAACTCAGGGTCTTGTTTGATAACTATTTTGTTTTTGTTTTTTATAAAAATTAAGCTTGTAAACACCCTTTTCACCTCTAAATTTCTTGCTCCATTATCTATTTTTTACCAATGTTATAAAAGACCAAGTGTAGTTTTCAAAACTGAAAAAAGTACTCTTCGTAGTTGATGACCTAGTTGATTAAGAAAATTGTTTTGAAGCATAGATATATGTTATATTTTATTGATATGTTGTGTCTTATTGATAAATTCTTGTTTCCTATAAAAATAATAATAATATCAAGGTTGTATCGTATTGATATTGATGCTAAAGTTGATGAATCCGAACTCTGTTGTTGAATTATGTTGACATGGAAAAATAAGAAAAATCACATTTCTTCTTCATAACTGCAAGTATAATATCATCATCTCTTTACGAAGTTCTCTGTAGACTTGTCTCCTTCAAAATGTGATTTGATGAAGTATTTTATTTGACAGGCAATGCTTAATCGTGTGGGTTACTCACCAGATATTAGTCATGGGATACTGGTGGAAATGGCTGAGCATAGGAAAGAGTTGGAGAAGAAAACAAAGCCCATGCTTGATACTTTAAGGAGCTACCAAGATCTTCCCCCTGTAATTCATTCCCCTTTACTCATACACTGCCAATTTGTTTTGTGTACAAATAGTTCTTGAACCTTTAACTTCATCAAAAGAGAGTAAAAGGATTGAACTTTGAATTTCTGTCTTAATTACAGGATAAAGCTTTGGCTGCTTTAGCAATTGAGGACAAGAAAAGGCAGTATGCTGCAGCTGAAAAGTATCTTGAAGATGTTCTTCATTCTGCACTCACCACAACACAGTAGCTTCTCTTTGACAGTCTAACGTTATTGGTAAATTGTTGTGTACGTATGTTTGTGTATCAATGTTAGTACAAGATAGTGTTAAAGAGAGGTGCATAGTTGACATATTCAGGATTAAGACTTTAGGAACTGAGTATACTTTGTAACGTTATGATGACATTAGGAGCTTTTGAGTTCCTTAATGAATATAGTTTATTTTTGTTATTGAGAATGTGATATAACACACCAACTAAGAGTGATCTTATTCAATTGGAAACAGCAGAAGCAATACAAGAACGAATTGACGAATTGACGAATTGTCAATTCTTAAACAGAAATTTAGAATAACACAAAACAAAGAAATGATCCTCCCCTTTTGCCTCTCCTCTCTCTCAAGGATTTGGACAAATCCAACCTAGAGTTGTTTTTTCTATTTTCTTTTTTTTTTTTTGTTTTCTAGGGTTAAAAAAATTATCTTATATAATGTGAGTAACATTTTTTAAATATATGAAAATAAACCAAAATATTTACTAGCAAAATTTTACTTTCATATATTCAATAGTTTTGACGTTTACAATAAGATATTTTCACTAAGCAAGTTTTTGCATTTAGAATAAAAAAATTATTTGATTCAAGTAAGATGGTCATCGGCTGCATCTTACCACGTATCTAGAAATGGATAAGTTTTGAACCCACGACCTTGGATTTCAAAACGAACACAACCACCGTAACAAAGACATAATATAGTAAAAAAATGCATTTTTAAGATATATTGTAATTTGACACTTCAAACCTAATATTAAAATACAAAAATCGGAAATGTGAGGGGATACATTTTTTTTAAGATATATAGTAATTTGACACTTCAAAACTAATATTAAAATACAAAAATCGGGAATGTGAATGGGAGACACATGCCCCCGGCCCCTTAATAGATCGGTCCAAATACCACTCCTCATTCAATTTTGAATAAGTAAAGTATGGTAAAAATAATTGATGAATATTTTACTGAGTGAGAACACAACCACACTTTTGGTTTTTCGATAATTGAAATGGATAAAAATTTTAATAACAACAATGAAGTGTTTAACAACATTCTTACAAAATTATAAATATAATCTCATTTTAGTGATAAAATATATTACTAATAGATTTCTATTTATGATAGACTGATGTGGATATGTTATATTTAATTATAATATTTGCAACAAATCAATATACTAACACTTCATTAAACATTAATTTTCCCCTTCAATTATTGTACTCATTTTAGGTTTTGCTCTATAAAAAACAAGTGTACTAACAAAGTTTAAAACACTTTTAGTTATTTGGATCTGCAATATATGAAATAGTTAATGTTTGTGTTTGATTATGTAAGATAATTAATGTCTAAAAGTTAAGAAAATGTATTTGATTTATAGTACCAAATACCAATGGCCGTTTGAGAGCATTATAATAATTTAAAAATCTTTATTATACAATCTTCAATTAGTTACAGTAAAATCTTCATTATTAGCTACAATTTTTCCTACAATGTTTACTATTTTCTTATCAAATTACAATAATTCACACACCAAACATATACTATTATAACCTAAACTAAAATAATTTACCCAAGATACCGAACAAATAATATTAGTCATAAATTAGATGAATATTATTGATTAAATAATTTTATTAAAATATTAATAATGAATTATAAAATTTTATAATTTGTACAAAATTAAGATAAGATAAAATATTAGTGATAATTAATAATGTTTCATTTATTTAAGAGGTATAAAAATGTTTAGAGAGCATGAAACAACGGACGGGGCTAACAAGAATTAATTGCTTATACCCACTTAAAACAGGTATAAGAGCAAGTTGAGAAAATATGAATTGTGGTCACTTTGAAGTTCGAAATATATACAAAACTGAAATTTCTTTCCTTTTTTCTTTGGACCATTTCCTTTCCTGCAAAATTTTATACACTAGAATACAAAATTTGTGTTTATTCCTCCTAATGCCTTCCTTCCACCAATAGAAAGTTCAATAAATACAAATGTGGGGTTTTTTGTTTGCTCTCTGAGAAGATGATTTGATTACAGGAGATAAATGAATTTAAAACTATTCTCTCCCTGTCTGTCCTGTAAGAAGAAGAAGAAGAAGAAAGAAGAATTATTCTACATTTTTGAGGTTTCAAGACAAATCACTTTGAGGATCATCATTGTCGTCCGATGAAGTCGAAAACAAGTGTTTTGCATTGGCAGGACCAAATACTAACTCCAAGCAGAAGGAAGGACCACAAATTGACCTTCCCTTTTTCCCAACTTTGTCCAAATCCTGCAACCTTAGCTGCAACAAGGCGTCAATTAAAGGGTAAGAATTAAAAGTGTCTCATTTTGCTTAGCCACATCCATGACAGTGCTTTGGTCAAATTTCCATTTAGTCCTACAATTAGTGTTTGGTTTCAGCTTGGTTCTTATGGTTTCATCAGTATTAGTATTATCAAAATGTGGTTTAGTTGGATCCCACATAACTACTATTTTGATTGAATAAATGTTAGCGGTGGTTCTCTTACGTGGCGCATTTCTTTGGACGCCATTGCGTCTCTTCACACCATATACATGTCGTGATTCTTCATCATTCATATAAGCAAACAAGCAGTCATTTCGTAAGATCATGTAAATTTTAAGAGATTTAATAGGGACTAAATCTCTTAAATTGAAACCGAGCATAAACCATAACAACTAAAATGCTATCACAGCATTGAGTGCAAGTTGAAGCCTTCTCAGACAAAGATTTGAAATCATGGTGAACGAGATGATTAGTTTTCAAGCGCAGAGCAATTAAGAATTTAGAAGCAGTAGAAAACCAGAGAGTCAAAGAACCTGTAGCAAGCTGTTTTTAATGAATGCTGTGTTGAAGCATGCATAGAAGAGACGACCTCCAAACATCTTTGCGTAGAATATGATGCGCACATCTCCCGTTAGCTGTTCAATCAAATTACATAGCTTTTCAGAAAGAAAGGAAAACAAAATTCAAAGAACACAAATAAGTATTAGAGTGAGTTTCAGATTACTTATCAAAGAAGTACTTCTGGATGAACATGTTTCTTATTGAGACATTAAGGGCTTCCTCTAAAAGGACTTCAAAGTGCGTTTTAAATCAACAAAATTAATGCTATAAAAAATTTCACTCTCCTAAAAATCTTGCCAAACTTTCCCCAAGTATATCGATCAATGAGTTCTTAACGTAAGAGTAGTGATTTTACTCTTTTTTACTATTTGACAGAGGCCTGCTGAATTGTTTCCAAAAAAAATTTAGTAAATGTTCAAAGAAATTAGGACCTATTGTATTTATTCCGATTTAATATTTTTCTATTTGTATTTTTCCTTTTGATCTCTATTTATTCACCAATGTAATAGGTATTATGTACTCTGAATTATTCAATATATCATATAAAATTATCAGAAAATAATATGCTGCACATCAACTTTTTTATCAAATTAATTGTACAGTGTGTGCAAGAAATGGCGAATATTCAAATGAGTGCTAAGCGTAATGATAGAAAAAAGGTAGCCTCCTAGTAACTTACTGGTAGAGGCTTCTCAAAATTGTAGTCAAGGCAGGTTTTGTTGTATAGTGCGGAACACTCAGTATCCATTTGAACAACAAGATGAGGCTCTACTTCGGACTTGTTCCCTTCATTTTCGCCTTCAACAAAAGATAGAAAATAACGAGGACTATTACTTCTTTCATATCCACTCTTAAATTGTCTGCAACATTTCCTGGTAAGTTCCGCAGATGGACGGTATAGCTGAGAAGGAACCTACATACATTAACGAACAAACTCTTGATGAACATAAAAAAAGAGGATAATATAATCAATCACTTGTTCCCTACATTAAATTAGCAAATTGAGGATCGCAACAAAAGCAATGGAGAGATGATGTTATCAATTTGTGAAGGAGTGTGAGAAGTAATTCAAATAGACTCATGTTGGGGAGTTATTATGAAAGTGTTAAAATAACTTTTGTCATTTCTAAACTCACTTTCAAACATGCTTTTAACAATTTTGATGATATGAAAATTGCATTTTAACAATTTCAAAATCACTCCTAAATAAATATGTGAACATAAATTACCTCCTGCGATTCTGAGACCACAAAGAAAATTGATTCAGTGTTAACTGCGTCATAAAGTCGAATTCTTTGCAATTCCCTCCGACATGGTTTGGGCAACTTCACCTCGGGAGGTCCATTATAAACTCCCCTGGGAAAGGAAAGGCACCTTGACCAGTAGCCAACATACCGTCGTTGGCTTGGAATTGATACCTGTTAACATTAGAAGCACACTTAATCTGATTGACCAAACACGACACTAAAGATTTTATATTATATTTACAAATAAATACTTTAGAAAAATACGAAGAGCAAAATGAAAAATTGCTCATTGAGCTAGACTGTTTTAGAACTAGCTTCAATTCTCCCTTTCGTTAACCCAAATTTTAATCTTCACAGTATACCTTGAATTACTCATCTTCTCTTTTCTTTTATTTAACAAATGGATATTGGTTATCTGCCTATATAGATTTAAGTCATAACTTCTTTTTCCCAGTCTTGTTGAGATAATATTAAATGATGATATTTATTCTAGTTCATCAATAATAAATGTGTTAAATATCATGAAAAATAACTGGAATTTAGGCTCACAACTGAGTGAAAATGCTAAGAATGTAACAAAATCAAACCTATAATCTAACGACGTCAGTTCTTGGGTTCAATAGTAAATTAGCACAAGGCAAGGTTAATGTTTTACCTCTCTCTGTCTAAGATTGCTAAATTTAGATTGTAGTCCAATATTAGTAACAAAAGAGGCCTGATTTTTAAAATAAAAAGTTTTATGCTACTGAATCCATCCATCTATTAATGTCACTTTACCATTAAATTCTAGCACCTAACATGACTTACTCCTTCGTTATTGGTTGTCCGCCTCTGAGCATACAGCTGAAGGGCATCCTCCACTGACATGCCACAGTAAACCAAATAGGCACATACCATCAATCCTGTTCGACCTTTTCCAGCCTGAAGAATAGTTACAAGTAATACGAAACTAAAAAAGGAGTTGGCAAAAAAAAAATGGTACGATAAAGAGGTGAAAATGTTTTTCTTAGATTTCCAGAGTATTTCTAAGAAATGAAACAACAGTCCTGCTCTTCCTCTGGCTGACAACCAATAGTTTGAATGATTTATTTACAATCACAATTACCATGCAATGTATAACCGCAATATTCTTTGGGTGGGATGATAACCATGAAGAGACATTGTCACAGAAGATTTTGATCATCTGTAGATGTGGAACATGATTATCGTCGAAAGGAAATGACTCCACGCGCCCATGAAAATGTGATGGATCATATGATTCTTCAATGCAGAGATTATAGATCTGTGTTGTCCCAAAAGAAATATCAAGGTGTACACGGATCACGTTAGTTTTACACAGCACAAACTAGGAATGGTTAGAGAAATAAAGTTATAGATTACAGTGTATAAATTACAGCAAGACCAAGTATATATGGTAGATTGAATGATTTATAATTAAGTAGGCAAACACAAAACGATACCTTGTAATGTCCTTGATGCCTCATGTCCAATACAGACTTAACCTGCCATAGGGGATTACGATACACTGCGCGCATCCGTTCCGCAGGAAATGACATTGCCAATACATGATCAGTGATGTATGACATGTCAAGATCGTATCCAGCAACAAGCATGCGTCTCCTTTGCTTAGATACCAAGTTACGGATGTAAAAGCTTTTCGAGAGATAATTGATCAGGTGGTGTTGCAGACTAAGGTTGTCCACCTTCACCTGATTTGGCTTTGAAAATTTAATCCCCATTTGACCCCTATGACAGGCTCCTCCTCATAGATGGTATAAACTACCTATCAATAAACCAGTTAGTCCAGAACGTGTATCAATTGCTATTTTCAAAGCCCCTTTTGTATAAAGAACAATTAATTTCAATATTTTCACCCTCATTCATTCATAAATTCTACAGTTGAAGGACTATGATATACACAAAATTTACAATTGCAAATTTCTTTTTCCCCAATATCTAAAGAAACGTTCTGATCTCTACCACATTACAAATTACAAGGGATGCAAAGTCCTAAATCACCGATTCACCCAAGAGATCTTAATATCATATCATCTAACACGTAGATAAGAAAAAAAAAGGAAAAGGAGGTGATTACCAGGAATGATAGAACATAAGCTCCTCAGATGAAAATTAGGAAGAGCAGAAACAATTCTAGGGCATCCAATTAGGTAAATAGCCTGTAAAAAGAGAGATTTGGAGTACCCTAGAAAAGCTTGAAAACGAAAAAAAAAAGGAGGTGGAATTCAAGGTGGGCGGGAGGAGAAGTTGAAGTCCATATTAGGGCAAAACAGGAAGGGGGGTGGTAAAATTAAGAAGGGAAAGATATGTAGGAGGAAGAAGAGAAAGTTTGGGGGAGAATTTCTCAGCCCCAAATTTGGAGGAAAAATGGCCGCCATTGTAGGGCAAAACACAACAAATTGGAAGCTTTTGGGGTCAATGGCTATGGAACGTGGAACCAATTTCAAAGGCTAACTTCCATAACCGTTGGCTTTTGGCGGCACGATATGAAATTCCTCTTCTTTCCTTTATAACTGATTTCTAATTCCTTTCTTTGGACGTTAGCCCACAACACGTGCAAATATTTTGTCCACATATTTGTCACATGTCACCATCTCCTTCTACCACGTCATTAAATCATTTATTGTCTATTTTCCAAATAAATAACTAAAAATATCCATACAAATAATTTTGTTTTTATCAGTGAATGAAAAATAGAAATATACTAAAATAATTTATTAATTTATTATATATTTTTCGAGTGAACAACTAAAAATATCCTTACAAATAATTGTGTTTTTACTAGTGAATGAAAAATAGAAATCTACTAAAATTGTCCACTTGATGTTGAAGCAAAGAATTTTTCTATAATTAATTATGTATATAGTAATTATAAGTATATACATTTACATTTTATTATTTCATTTTGGATTTCTTTTGTTCAACCACATTTTTTTTTCTAGTTTTAGAAAATAATATAATAATTTATTACAAAAAATTATCCACGATAACAAATTTAACTAAATATTTACTTAACATATAACAAAATTTGTATTTTTAAATTCTATAAATAATAGATATTAATAGTCATTGATATGTTTCTATTGACATTGATAGATTGTAAATTTAAATAATTTGATGTGTTAAATTCATTGGTTCAACTGCATTCTCCCACTAACAAAATTATTAAGTTCAACAATGGCACGACATCAATTCAAATATATTTGTTAAAGAATTGAGAAATGAGAGCAAACATATTAACAAAAATAAATTGAAAAATGTCCAAGTTGTTATTTAAGAAATATCATCATTGTACATTTTCTTTAAAACCTTAACTAATAATAGATATCGTATATCTATATTTATATGGACACAAGACTGGACATTTTGATTAATACATAGCCAATTTTTGGTTGAGTTTGAGAAGGTAGTTTGACATTAGTGGCCACTCCAATTGCTTGAAGAAGCATAATCACGTACCAACCAAGGTCAATTTGCCACCATTCTAGACCAATCCTAGCCGAATACTCGAAAGCATGGTGGTTATTGTGTCACTCTTCTTCAAAGGTGGAATTTTACATACCATTCCCCATGTGAGAAAAGGAAGTCCCCCAACATGAAACAGCAACATTGCAAGAATAATTGGATGAAGAAGATAGGTTTTGTGCATAAATCTATACAAAATTTGCTTCTCCAAGTCACCAACATTATCTGCTCTCTCATGCTTCCTACCACTAATAGGCATATGCTTCTCTTCAATCTCTTTAATGGTTTGTTTTGGAAAAACCTTTTTAGTGTAAAAATTTGAATCAAACGTCCAAGTGATATGACTAAACAAAAATCCTTGAATAGGACTATGTGAATCCCTTTCTGTATCAACAAATCAATGGTGACTTCTATGTGTACTAATCCAACCAATTGGATCAATTGGATCACCCTAAAACATACAAAATAACAAAAGATTTTTAGTATAAAACAAACAAATATTAGAAAAGAAAAGTTATTATTACGTTAAATGTCAAATTTGTAGCGCATGAACTCCACATTAAGCAAACATGTATTCAAAGAACTTGGGGAGGCTAAAACTTCGATGTGAAAGATTTTTGTGATATGAAACGCTAATATCGAGACCCAAAAGCAACCCAAAATGCTTTCCAATTGAAATAAAATGGGACGAAAATGGAAAGGACATGAAGAAAGAAATAAAAAGAAACCATTCCTTTGTCAATCTTTGTCCATTCTCTTGGAGAAACGTTTGCCATTTTGCTAAAGATTAAACTATTTTCTAACCTCTCCTATGTTTTTATATATAATTTTAAAACTTGTTCAACTAATTAATTAAGCTATGTTTTTAGTTTAATCTACCTAATTAAACACTAAATTTTGATTATATATAGTTTGCAACTTTCATAGTTTTTAAATGAATTTTTCATTCACAAAATAAATAAATCTACTTCCTAAATTCTCTACATTTCATAATATTATATTTTTAAATATAAATTTTTAGTTTAGTTTTAATTTGTACGTGAATACTTTTAACTTTTAAATTTATATTTGGTTTGTAGATTCTACATTTTTCACTTTTCTTGAAGCTTAAGACTTGTTTGATAGAGAATCTAGATTATGTTTTATGTTTTCAAATTTACTGAGTTCAATATACATGCGTTTGGTAAATAATAAGTTCTGTTTTTTTAAAATTGTTTTCAGTTGTGATCTAAATAGTGCAAAGTTTGAAAACAATATTTTTTGTTTTATTGTATTCAGAATTTGAACTTTACATCTTAAAAAGCATAATTATATTAATTACTATTTAGAGATACAATATGTCATGTTACAAACACGATTTGTTTATTTTAAAAAAAATTCAATTCATTTTATAAATATAATACGTAATATGTAATGTATTATAAATTACATAGTAATACAAATTAATAATTATATAAAATACAACTTTTGTTTTTATTGAATATCTTGTTTTCAAACCTGCACTTAAATGCTCGATTCTATCCTTGATATCAATTTTCAAATGAGTTAGTTTGTAATAATTAACATTATATCTTATTTTCTAATTTCATTTATTGTCTAACATTACACAATAATAATTTTTTTAAAAAAGAAAACAAAGCATTGAATACCATTTATTTATCTACATTGAATTATATATAACTGTTATTAACTCGTGGAGAGTTGGCCATCTTTTAAAGTTTCAACCCCATAATTTCCTTTCTTAATGAGATAATTAAAGTCTGCATATATAAATAACACACACAAAAAAAAAAAAAAAGACTTAACACAAATTCAACTAGTTAAGAAGTTATCACATACTAAAAAAGAAAAAATTTGACAAGGAATATTAGAAATAAATAAAATAAAGTGTCTTATATATCAAACAATATATGTTCTGTTATTAATATTTTCAATCATATTTATAAACACACAAAAAATGACTCAATGATTTTTAATTTAGGTTATACAAGAAAATAAACAAAATTAGGAAACATCAATTTTACATCACTTTTATCTTATTTAAAAGCACTAAAATAATACATCTTTAATTATTCAAAGTTAATTAGCAATGATGACGGCCATAAAGTACACAACACTATGAAATCTTCCAAAGAATAAATTTGGGATGTAAATTTTCAAAAATCTAAACTCTGATTTTGATGGGAAGGATAATCAGAAACGGGGCAAAAAAATTGTTCTGATCATTACAAATCTTGCAAGTCTCCAGCCAAAGCTAAAGCCTTTTTGTATGAATCTCTCATAGTGGATTATAGTTATAGTTTATGATTAACTCAAGGTGATTACTAGTTCAAAATCCTCTTCCAGCAATGGCTACAATGGAATTCCACGTCTAAGACTCTGCCTCTCGTCGCACAAGATTGGAATATCACTTCATAAGATATTTGAATTAATTCACCATGATGTAAAAAATCTAAGAGGCAAGGTTCTTGACTACAACAAGTAAAAAGCTTATCATTAATACATCGCTGTGCAAATTTTATCATCAACGGCCCTACGCACAACTGCATTCCCCCCGGCTCGGCAAATTTAAATCTTGATGTTGAAGTAGTCGGGGTCGAAATGATGCAGTCTTACATAACCATCTTCACCTCCACTTGAAAAACTAAAAGAACACGAAATCCATATATAATTATATCAATTGTTGTCAAACATTTAGCAAATCAATGCAATGGTTTGGTTAGCTTATCACATAAGAAGTGCAATACACCATACCTCTTTCCGTCGGGATTGAAAGCGAGAGCATTGATGGGTCCAAAATGCCCTTTCACACCTCCAATCTCTTCTTGAAGGATCTATCAGACAAAAGAGAAAAATATCATACAACCAAACTGACTCTTAACTCAACGATCACAAGAAGAATGCAACAGAAGATTGAACCTTGTCATAAAATTTAGCTTCAAACTTTCCTGCACGATGATCAGTTGTTGTCACAGCTGAAGCATCCTGACCACCACCAAGCACCACCTGAAAGCCAAAAAAGATGTTCTAAGTCAAGACATTTAACAACATATCAGGCAATCAAGCATAAGACAAATGTCTCAGGAACAGAAGTCTGGAAATGCTACTTTGGCAGCTCACATATATACACATACATGGTCAAGAAGTGGAGACATTGTAACTGCATTGACGGGGCGTTCTGTCACATACGTCTTGATAAGCGTCAATGTTCTAGTATCCCACAGCTGGAATTGAAAACAATTAAACCACAAATTTTGATCAATCAACCAGATATGCTTGCATGCGTGGGTGGGAGAGGGGGGAATAAGAGATCTGAGAAGTACCTTAGCAGACTTGTCCAAAGAACCAGTAATAAAATGTGAACCATCAGAGGATTTCGTAAGGGAAGTTACTGTTTTCTTATGGCCGATCTCCTTGTCTGATTCTTTCAAAAGTTTACCTGTCTGTGGTTTAATTAAACATCAAGTGAAGAATAAACCAGATTCACCAAGAAACATAAAAGAAGGTACAAACTAAAGTAGAATTCAAAAACAATAAACAAAAACTCAAATAAATAAATTCATGTTTTTTATTTCCATAAAAGCGTAAACAGTAGTTTAAAAATCCATTAGCCCATATCTAAGAGTTTCTCTAGATGTAATACAAATACTTCATTTACAAAAATATATATCAAACTTTACCTCTTACATACACTGTATTAAATATTCATGTTTTTAATTTCAATTTTTTCTTGAGTTTACAAAATGGCATATGAACACACTTGACCAATGTTTCAACTTAATTCATACGCTCTACTACTGAAGTCTGAAGTGCGTTTTTTAGGTGAAAGGACAAGTCCAAATGTAAACTTAATAGACAAGTTAATGGGGTTAGGGTTGGAATAAACGATTTCACTAGGACTACATCATTTGTCCAAGTTCCGAACACCTAACCCACAGCCCCACTTAATCAGATTAAAATTAACAATGCAATATTGCGTATTAAGTACATCTTAAAAAGTTTAAATATGAAAGATCTAGTCGAACATCCAATAAAATACCTACAGAAGGCTCTTATAATTTTATAAAAGACAAGGAGTCATAATAATTTATTATACTATTTGATAAGCATCCATAAGCACAATCATTACCTCAGAATCCCAAATGCGAACAACAGCATCTTCTCCTGCACTTATGATGGTCTTATTTAAAGGTCCCCAAACAGCTCTATTGATTCTTCCTTGGGGACCTTTAAGAAGCAGCACAGATTCACCAGTCTCTGTAGCATATCGGAAACACTTTAATAAGGATAAACAAATTGCTAGGAGCCAAAAACAAATATTCATTCTAATCCCAGAATTGTTGGAATTCGCTTATAATAGCCTAAGCCCATACATTGTTCATAAGGGAGAACAAGCATAAAAAACCAATAAAGCACAAACAAGTCTGCAGTAAACTTGCAAAATTACATCGACGTACTCCTGGGGTCTTAGGACCTGGTATCTATATGAATGAGAAAATTGCATATTTCCTCAAAGCTAATGTAATTTTATTGAGCGTAAATATGCATGTTTAAGATCCTAAAAGGTGTAAAACGAAAATCCTATTACTTCGCAATAATACAGTTTTCAAGTTAGCTACAACAAGATCTCGCTCACAATCAGCATTTGTTTACTTAAAATGGAAAATGCTGAATCAAAGAATACTAATGAATATGCAAACATAATGCATCTCACCAAATCCCTTGTAAAATGAATTATTCGACTCAAATGCACAATGGAGAATTCAAATCATGAAACGAAGTACATAATTGATCTTTAAAAGAAGACATTCAACAGAATAGAATTCATATTCAACGAACAACCACAGTGCATAGAAAACAAGATAATGACGCTAATTAAAATAATTCAATAATTTTTTGTAAAAAAAATGAAAGAATAAGAAATCTTACGTTCCGAGGGGTCTCTGGCAATGCGTTTAACATGAATAGCAGAAGGCAACTCCATAAAAGGATCAGTGGTAATAACTGCAAGCTTATCACCGACAGAAAAATCAACTGCCCTAGCAGGTGAATCGAAATTGAAGGAGAAGAGTTGCTGTCCAGTCTGTACGTTCCATAACTTTGCCGTCTGATCAGCACTTCCAGTGATAAGCCGCATTGAATCTCCTGAAATTAAAGTAGAACCAGACACAACTTCAGTTTCACGTTACTCTATAAACCAATCTGAATAAACAAAAAATAAAAGAAAAAAAGGTGAAGCATACTGGAGACATCACAGCACCAAACGGCACCATTATGACCACGATAAGTCCCCAATCGCTCGCCGTTGTCGGCGTACCAGACGGTGGGGTTATGATCCTTGGCGCAAGAGAAAAGAAGATCGCCATCCCTATTGTACTTGAGGAAAGTTAAAGGCCGTTCATGGCCTTTCATCAAAATTGGACGCATTTTCGATGAAGATCGAAGCTAGAATGTACTCGTAGAGAATATATTGCCAGAAACGGAGGTACGACTGCAGAGTGCAGACCACGAGAGACGCCGGCGAAGGGAAGTGTGAGGAAGGGTGGGGGATTTAGGGTTAGGGTTGGCGTTTTTCCAATTTAGACTTGGGCTTGGGCTTGCGCCGGTATTTATTCGGCTGAACATGGGCTGCTAACGATTCGGTTCACCCCGGGTTATAACCGATCCGAATCGGTTCATCTTAAAAGCTTATTTTTCCTCTTACAAATAATATTCATTGGTCGTTTTTTAGAGTGGGTATCGGAATTACGGCATTTTTTTGTGCAGTAAATTGAAGTATGTGTAGAAATCGTACTACAGAAACAGTTATCCATAGTATTACTAAATATATTATAGGAAAACAGTTGTTTCTACAAAAGCAAGCATAGTTATTTAAGTATGTTAACAAAAACAAATATAGCTGTTCCAAGTATTAAATATTTCAGCTATCTACGTTCTTACAAAGAAAAACAGTTCCTTCAGACGTGGATACTAATTTTAACACTGTTTTATAAAATATTTTGAAAAGAAAACATCTAACCTTTTGTGTTTTTGGAAAAAAAGAAAGTTTAATTTCTTTTAACCTTTTAGTTTCCAATGATGTTGTTTGTTAAAGGGTTTCCTATTCCTCTAAATTTGTAGCTTTGGGTATTCATTTGTCCATTGAAGATAGGTAAGTGCACTTCGATCATAAACTATGAATTATCTATCCTTCGTTGCTGCACAATCATGGGGATTTTGATCTTTATTTTTGTTTAATAAGTACAACAAAGGCTAGCTACATTTTAAATTTTATAGTTTTTAAATTGGTTTCAACGTGCATTAAATGAAAAGTGGTATCAAAACGGTAGAGAATGGGTGTTTCAAACCTGATAAGATTGCAAAAGACAATTCCAATCGCTTTGCAAATTCATCAAGTGACAAAAAGATGTATCACAGTATTAAATAGAATCTTTCAAAAAAAAAAAAATAAGACCCACGAGGTTCTACCATATTGTTTTATAAACCAAATGTTTCAACCATTCCCCCTGACTCCTCAACAAAATTATATCCCCACCGGTTATCAATTCACAGACACCACTCGTTCTCAGTATCGGTGTCTGTTCCGGTGGTCCTTGTCCCTCCCATATTCTCTATCTCGCTCGTACTCATAATCTAGATCACGATCTCTTCCCCTATCTCGCTCCCTACTTCGACTCCGATGTCTTTCCCTGCTTTCTCTTTCTCTATTTCTGCTGCTGTCTCGGTCATCCCAGTCCCTTCCTCGGTCTCTACTTCTCTCCCTCCTATCTTTCTCAACTACACCTGCAAGTGAAAGTTTGCAAAAAAAATGTAATCAGGTAGCTTTGTTTCAAGCCAATCATTGTTCAAGATGATCGGTACGATCATAATAATTGGGATTTTGATTTCGTTCCACACAATGATTTCAACACAGCTTACTTCTCCATTAGGATATTGCTTCCTTATAGTTTCCTTCTAACTTCTCATAACATAGCACAAATATTTTTAGACAATTTTTTTAAGCCCACATCTAACCCAAGACCCGATCATGGAGACATCAAGAACTTTCCATGCTAAGCTCACTCAAAGATTCGAACATGCAATCACCAAGAAGTGACACTGAGAGACTGCAGATCTTAACTAGCGGAGCTGCCCCCTGGGGGGCTAAATTCTCCGACGATATTACAAGCTTTATTTAACAGTCATGCACAAAAGTTCTCATAATAATTTTAAGGACAACAGCAAGGTCTTAGTGGACAGATTCGTACCTAGTTCCTCAACTTCCCATCCGGCCCGCCCAGCACCTGGAAGTATCCGACCGGCTTCCATTTGCTGGGATTTGGCACGAAACTTCTTCTTAAGGTTTCCAAACTCATCATACATCTCTCCATCATCCTGATATTATAATTAAAGACTGTCAAATCAAAATCAGAAAATTGTTTTCCACAAAATAATGGTTCCCCATCTTACTTCTTCAGCTTCTCGTCGCCGACGTTTAGTCTCCTCCAACTCTTCTTCATCAAGTTCTTTGTAACCTCCACCACGCCCTCCTCTGTTCAATCATAATTGAAAAAACAAAGAGAAGTTTTTGTAGCAGGCTATTATTATTAGTACAACTCAAGTACACAATTCTATAGAACAAATCTATTCAAGTGAGGTAGGCATTAGGGCACATTTCAAAGTAATACTAAAATTGTGAAAATCATTTCTCGTGTTCAAAACCAGTCAGAAATGTCATGCAAAAACAATCTAACGTTTGATTTTACACTTTTAAACACAACTTTCATACCATTAAGATTGCTTTTAAATCCTTTTGAGAGTGATTTTGAATAATGACAAATGATTTTCAACAATTCAAAATCATTCCTAAATAGAGGATTACTCTGATCAAACAGTAAAAGTTTATCAAAGTAATAAGAATTCCATTTATTAGAGGGGGTGGGAGGATGCAAACCTCAGACCTCTTGGTCGAGGGAATGCTTTAATTAGTTGAGCTATATGCCCAGAATTCAGATTGACAATACAAATCTAATATTTTTAAGACAAAAAAACATGTTAAAAGGTCAAGTAAAACTGCTAAGAAACTAATATTCAAGACAAAAGATGTTTAAACGGTCAAGTGAAAGTCTGGATTCTGATTTTCAGTTTCAAGGTAGTAACAGAAAGTCTTAATTCCCATTTTCTAAACTAATCTTTTAGATAAACCGAAAAGTTAAAGCTCATAATACTGCAAATACATTATAAATTTCCTTTAAACTCAATTGATTGACATGAGAAGCTAATCTCAAAAGTCAAATTCATGTCAATTTGATAGAAAGTCTAAAGCACATTTTAATCAAATAAAAGGTGGCATATTTCCCTAGAGAAGGTTGCCACATTAAACTAAAACACACAGACACACAAAAAACAAAATGCAAGCAACGCCATCAGAAAATAAGATCGTGTGCTTTTCAAAAAAAAAAATTGTTAACTTTATACCTCACACCACCCTCGTTATGACCAGGTTTGTTTGTATTACAAATATTGCATTTTGTACGCTTTGCCCAATTAATGTTACCACACCTGAAACATAAGCACAAGGAAGAACCAGTTACACAAGCAAGCAGTATTATCCAACCAAAGAACCGAGTATCTAGAAACAAATAACCATACAAGAGAAACTTTCTCCCAAAACTTCAAATTAACATTGCTATTGCTCCTTCGTATCCCTCTCCAGAGATGCATCCTTTCACAATTCCCATGATATTTTTAAAAACATTAGAAAAACCAAAATAAATAAATGTATAAATAAACACACCCAAAAAAACAAGTAAAAATATAACGCAAAATTTTTCATAAATTCAAGTGTATCACCATCATCCACTTTAGTGCTTATTCTATTAAACCAGCAGTAAAGATTGGATACAAAACGTGTGGAATCAATTATTGGAGAGAGAACTTCTTGCCGTTAGATAATAAACCAAAAATCTATCTTCTTCTATTTTAATTGAATGGAATTTTAACTTCTAACTAAATAATCCACTCTGATCTGTATACTTTAGTTGAAAAGAAATGAATTAATTTAGTCGTTTTACAAAATTAGACTATAATTCCTTACATACCAAATGATAATATTGCAGAAAAGGAAATGCAAAGGAAAATTATATTTACATTGGACAAGGCCAATCATTTGGACCAAAGAGCCCAGTAGGGGCACCAACTTGACGACTATTGCCTCCAGAGTCCTGGTTGCTAGTGCCACGGCCCCTGCCACGGCCTATAGAGCCTGCACCACTACCAGCAGCTCCAGAAGGTCGAGCACTTCCACATCGATTGCACACACCACGAAATGCAAAATTAACATTGGAACAACTGCCAGTAGGATAAAGCATGAGAAGCCATTTAAACAACAAAAAATGAAAGCTAGAAGGCAACCAAGGTTGATTAATTGAAAGAAGCAAGAAGGAGCTGCTCACCAATATCACATCACAGACCTTGTATTTGGACACAGCCAATCTCCCTCTTGTTGCCATGCTTTTCCTGGAGCATCACCACGACCTCTCCCCCTTCCACCGCCACCGTTCATACCCACAGCAGTTTCCTCAGAACCAATATCATCACCAGCAGCAACAATTGGATCCACCACCACATTAAATGAAAGATCATCCTTACTTTTGGACTCTGCTATATGAACTTCAATAATGCTACCATGAAAATCCTTATTGTTAAACCATTCAACAGCTGCTAAAGCTGCATGTGGATCCTCATATGTTACAGTAGCATCCCCTTTAGGTTCATTCGTTGATTTATCACGATACAACCAGATCTTTGGTCTACCTGTTCGCTTGTCTTTCTTTGAAGATTAAACAAGCGGGAAAAAAAAGAGCAATAACTATTATAAATAGGCAAAAAAAAGAAAAAAAGAAAAAGAAAATCTTCACATAGACTAATACTAATAAAACAAAAGGCAAATACACATAGAAACAGGCAAGCAAATTTCCCAACCTTTAATACCCCAATTGTCCCAAAATACTCAGCAAGCATATTCTCATCTGTCCCATACGGCAGGTTGCAGATGTAAATAGACCCATTTGAGGGGGCTCCTTTACCCACATAGCTAGCCATTATTAACCAATTTTCATGAAATCAAAGTTAAAACCTACAAAAAAAAGATCCATCAAATTAGATAAAGAGAAATTGTACATAGTAAACTAAAATTTCGTAAAGAACCCAATACAGACAGCAGCATAAATCTTCGTGAAGGGGTTGAAAGCATATAGATCTTGAAAGGAAAAGGCAGAGAAAACAAAGATTACGGAGCGATGAACAAGGAAAGCATGAAATTTGAATCAATGGGTAGTGGAGAAATTGGATCTCAAAGAAAAAACAGGTAGGAGGAAGATGGAGAAGAGAGGAGCGATAGGGTTACCTGAGTTGGGTTGCGTTAGAGACTCGTGGGTTGTCTTTGCTTCTTTCTTTCTTTCTCTCAGTCCCTAGCTTTGATGGGAATGAACCGGGTTCATCATAATCAAATCAAAGCTACCTTCTTAATAATAATTAAATTTAAATTTTGGGACTAAGTTTCATTTTAGTCATATCTTCCACTTACGTATTTTAAATTTAGTTACTTCAAAAATGTCAATTTTATGGAAATTAGTTAAATAAAAGGCCAATTTTATACTTCCAAATATTAATTTTATTTCATCAACATTGTTTTAATTATTAAAATATGTTTCATCGTAATTCTAAGAATCACAAAAATGATTTTAATTGTTCATGCTTTGTAAATCAATTTAAAAGTGATTTTTTTTTTACTCAAGCCAATTTTATTTTTGTGTTAAACATGAGTATTTTACAAAAATTGGTTTTGACAGTGGTAAAAGTAATTTAAAATATCATCTATTATTATAATTGATTAAATCACTTGCTAAAAACTTCTTCAGACTTGAACTTAGTCCATATTCTTAGTTTCTTTTTTATTTATTAAAATAAATTGCGATATCTAATTTAGAATATGAAAATGGAGAATTATATCAAAAGTGGAATAAATAGTATAAATCAAAACCAAAGGTAAACAAATCAATCATTCCTATGTGGTTTTTTTTTTCATAAAATGTGCAATGGAAAACTCTATCACTCCATTCATTCTTAACCACAAACTAAACTAGTGGGCATGATAGTGGTGAGGAGTCGAGAGGATTACTGATTAGGCATTAGCAGGGTGGTTCAGGATTCCTCATCATCGCCGGTTGTAAAAAAAATTTGTTTCAAGTGGCCCATCAAAATTCTTGAATTCTCTCACTAATATTTCTCATTGTGGGGCTTTGAATGGAATTTGTGTTGAATCCTACAACTCATTAATGCCAACTGAGTCTTTTGCTTGGTGTGTCCGTTCTGCAAATGGGATGGCTCATCATTTAGCTCGTGCAACTCTTCTTCTAGCTCTGAAGGAGTGGTTGGATCTTTTTGAAGAGGACGGTGGTTGTGGTTAGCTTCTTTTATGGATATATCCAACCTCTTTTTTTATAAATGTTCATAGACAATATGTTATCTATTTAATCTAATATGAATAAAAATATCAATAACCATATTCATAACTTCATAAAAACGATCTAATTTATTGATAAAAACAATTCGGTTATTAATCTAAATAAAATTTAAAATTGAAATCTCAATGTCCACGTGACATTTTCACATTTTAATCATTATAGCTTCGTTCAGTAATCTTTCTACCCATTTCCTCTAATTAAACCTATCCATTAAAATGATGAATCAACTTCAACTTCACAATTAAAAGATAGATGGCATACAGTTCTTGTTGCTAATTGGTGTGAGATTAAATCTATCCCCAAAAAGGAGTTCGATCCAAAAATAAAATTGAGATCCGAATAAATAAATTTAAATCCAAACACACCTCACATAGAAGAAAAGAAGGCCCTCTCATTGTTGATTTAGATTTTAGATGAACCCATAGACTCAATTCTTGGTTCTAACTTAAATATCCAAAGCATGGAGTCCAAAGAATAAAAGGTAGTAGCACTGTGAAACTCATTGTTCCTTTCATTTAAAACAGAAAAAAAACAGGCATAAGAAGAGCAAACGGGTAGCAACTTCCATACCAGAATAATAGACGGGTAGATCAGCAACAGAGGCAGATATATAAGTGAGAATTTGATGCTCTTTAGTCTCTTTGTTAAATAGAAAACTTCAATCACCAACACATCTCAAATCTTCCAAATCAGTATCCTTGTATAAAAACAAGGTCATGTCACGAAATGGTAGTACTCCATTGCACCAAACCAGTTTCGAGTCTATATCTAATGGTTATTTTGGATCTAAATCCACCGGTTATAACTTCTCCACGCACATAACCTACAAAACATATCAAAATCAAATATGTGCTTGGATGTTATGTAACCAGTGACGAACACCAAAGTTTCACAGATATCTCTGTAAAACTCAAAATTCACTCTACAGAGGAAGAGCAGCTTCAATTTTTCTCCATGAATCCACTGCAGGCCCTTTGAGCCTCTTCTTCATCTTCTCAACAACCTCTTTTGCCTCTTCAACCTTTGACATAGCCACCAACCCACGAACCAGGGCCTCCATTGCCTCAAATGGAGGAACCCATCTCCTCTTTATCGTCTCTCTACATGTCTCCAATGCCATCTCAAACTCCCCCTCCTTAACCATGCTTCGAATCAAACGATAATAGATTCGAGAAGTAGGAGAAACATGGCCATCTTCCAGTATACCCTTCAGAATTTTCATAGCCGATTCGATATCCCCGACATCGCAGTAGCCATGGATGATTGAATCATAGCTACTAGAATTGGGTTTCACACCCTTTGAAATCATCTCATCCAGTATTTTCTTGGCCCGAGCACACTCCTTGTTCTTGCACAATCTCGAAATCCTGTAATTGTAAGTAGCTAAATTGAACTCCAAACCTCTCTTTGAAATTTCCTTCTCAATCTCATCGAATCCAATCATATCGCCATTGCTCCAGTAAGCTCCTAGCAAAATAGTGAAGGAGTCAATGTTAGGGATGACCTTAGCATCGTCCTTGCACAACTCATCGATCCAATTCCGAGCCGATGGAAGATCGTTTTGCCGAACAAAAGCCTTCAATACCAGATTGTGGGAAACCGCCGTCGGAGTAACACCAATCTTCTCCGGAATGGATCTGAACATCTCGTGGACTTTTTCGGGCATGGAATTGTCGAGAAAAACAGAAAGAATAGCACAGAGCGATTTCTCCGACAGATTGCAGGATTTGTGAAGGATTGCCTGATCAAGAATGTAGAGAGCTTGGTTGACCATGCCAACGCTAGAGTAGAGCATGATGAGGCGGATCCAGAAGCCTTCAGAAGTGGCGGAGGGGGATTTGTGGTGGGATTGAATTATAACATCAATGAGGTCGAAGCGTTGAGCACGGGCGAGTTTGCGGATGGACTGGTGGTAGATTGGGCGGTAGCGGCAGAAGGAAGGAAGGGTGGAAGCTTGGATGAAGGATTGGGCAAGCTTATCGGGATCGGATTGAGACAAAATGGCAGATTTAGCAGCACGAAGTGAAGGGAAAGGGGAATCGGAGGTAGGTTGAAGGGGTGGAGTAGTTGAATATGAGAAGGAATGGAGTCTGGAGATGAGAAACAGGCGTCTTGGAGTTCTGGGGAGAGCTGCAGCCATGGCGGATGGCGAAGGGTTTTAGATGTGAAAACTACAGTTTTCAATGGCGTCGTTAGGGTTTAGTCGATCTTGTGTGCGTTTTGACGAATCCCATTGTGTCGGGTGGGCGAGTGAGAGCCGGGTGGGTAATGAATTAATTTTTATATATTTAACATTGAGATTTGGTTCCAAAAGTTAACTTACTAATTATATTTTCTATTTGATAAATTATAATTTAACTCAATAAATTATGGTAAACATCTATTTTTATTTATTTTATTGTTAAATTTTTACATACATAGTTAATATATGTTTATATATTTATAGATATCAAAAGAAAATTGATTTATTAACAATTTAATTACATACGTTTACCATTTTTTGTTTCAATATTTAGAATTAAAAAATAATTCATTTTGAGAGGGAGGGATCGGACTAGAGGACGTCTTACATTTAAATGTTTAGGCCCTTGTCATGGGCCATGGCCAAGTTTCATGTTTACTCAATTATTGTTTTTCAAATTAGGTGGGGTTCTACTAAATTATTTTGTATTATTGGTTTTTGCCCATGCACTTGGAGCTTTTTCCTTAAAAGAAAAAATAGCATATATTTATTTAGTCAATTCATTTTTCTATATTCGCTAAAAAAAAATCATAACCCAACATTCTAACCAATTTACAGGAAAAGAAAAAAAAAAAGTATATCATAAAAGCTAGGAATGTGTTTATTTAAGGATGAATTTTCTGTTGCCTTCTCCGTCTATTAAACTCTATTGGTGTGTACTTTACTTTCGTTTTTTTCAACCGATCAATAACGATATATGCTATTAGAATGAATTCTTCGGTCATTTTTAACTCAATAGTTCACAAAAATTAGTATAAAAGATCTCTTTAGTACTAATACCTTCAAGGAACTCTGCCTTGATTGCATGCATCCACACCAAGCTCACGAGCAATTTGGAGCTTCTGCTTCGATGTCAGGGCTGCATGCACCTGGGGATTGCTCACCATCACGAAGAGTGGTGTCGAATACACAAATGTAGGAATCATCTAGGGATGTGATTTGGGGATTGGGGTATATGGTGGACGTTGTCGAATCGAAGAAACTACGGGACATGGTGTTATTGAACGACAGCTAATATTAGCAATGTAGCTATTAGGGTATTGACAATGTCAACACGGCATCAGTATCGACATGGGCACAAGCAGAGCTGGCTAATGAAAATTATCTTTGAGGTTTCCTCTTCTCTCTGTTGGAGTAATTTGAGGGCATGATCAACAATAATATATATAATTGTGGACAGAAAATAATGTAGTAAAGATTCTTTGTCATAGTTTTTTTTAAAAAAACCGATTGTTATCAATATCTCAAAAAGGAAAAGTTCTTGTATTCTGAATTCGAAATTAACTTTAGATTTTTTGAAAAAGGAAGACAACTTGAATATAATCTTACATGTGAAATATTTCAGAATTCTTTTGGAAGTATAAGGAAAAAATCATATTTCATTATTTCATTATAAGAAAAAAATTTCACCATATTCCCACAAAATTCTCTCCATTATTTCATTTTCAATTTTGATTTCCAACACGCTTTTGACAAATTTAACAATCAGATCATTACTTGGTGTGAAGATGATTGGATACAAAGTCGATAGTGGAGAAAACGATATCTTTGATTCTAAAACTCTATATGTTATACGTGACAAGACACAAATGATATGTACTATTCCATAAATAATTTTCTCAAAATTTACAATATTTTATAAAAAGTTTGAGTGATTTTTGTTCATTTAAGAAGCTTCCAACAAAATTCATAAAGCTTCCTAGACATTTTGATAAATAAAACCGTTTATTATAATAGAACACATAGAGTAGAGACCTCTAGATCTCAAACATATATAGTTAAGGGACAAATAGATCAATCAATTTGGTGAAATATGCATTACATATCTTTTTCATATATCCACCAAGTCGGTTCCATTATTGGACACAACATTAAATACTTATATAACTTTTTTTCCCATGACTTTTCTACTTAATAAATTAGTAATTAACAATAAAATAATATTTATTTTCAACTTAGGTATAAAAGTACGTTAATGATCAAAGAAAACAAATCGTATATTAAGATCAGCATCGTGAGTTTGGATTACCTAATAACAATATTATATTGTCAATGTAAATCCTAGCTCAATGGTATTGATATACCTTCTAATCCCAAAAGGTTGTGCTGAAAAAATATCTAAAAGTTAACCACAAATACGTTTATTATTGACAAATGAATTTAGTTTAGTGAGATTGGTAAAATATTAATATCATACATTGTTAGGTCGAAATATATATTTAATGGTTAATTATTCTACACCCTACATTGAAATGTTAACGTGGCAACCAAGAATAGATGATTCTTACTCTTTTTTTTTTCCTCGTTCACTTGCTTTGGAGAAAAGGAAAGCCAATTAAGAATATACAAGCTTTACAATTAATTCATTTTTAAATGTGATCTATGTATATTGCATCATATTTACTACTGAATAACTATGCCAAACAATTAGATGAATAATTCATAACTCAATGAATATGGAAAAATGACTGTTCAAGTACTTACATTGGGTGAGTCAATTAAATTCATAAATTTTATGACAGCTGCTTTTCAAAACTATTGTAAAATCTAATTAATGAGTGATTTTAGTAATTTTAGATTGGATGAATTTTTTTTATATTAGGTCAATTTTTCTAGAAGTACCAATCACCAAAAAGTATTTTTAAAGCTACATAAATTCCGAACAGAGCCTAAATCACATGGAATTCAATCATCAAAACCTTCAAAGTCGTGTAAGAAATGTTAAACTTGATCATAAAATTACTAAAATCTAATTAAATCTAGCAAAAAATGTATGAAACCTTTTGAAGTTGATAATATACCACAACCATGTGAATCGAGTAGACTTGTCTTGACACAATTCAATTTGTTAATTAATTTTAGTCGAAGATATATATAAACATTTTCAGAAAATTAGAACTTACAAAATTTAGGTAAAAAATGCACATTTTAAACAATGGTTATAAGTCATAATCAGAAGCATTTAAACTCTTCAAATAATAGAGAGTACATAATTACTATTACAAAAACTATACATAGAAGAAAATCATATATCAAAGAACTAAACTATGTCTGTAAACAAGTGGCAAATTATTAGGGCATTTACTCCATTTCCGAAGCCTACATCCCTTTCCTCACATAAATATATAACAAAGAAGATAAAGAAAAAAGCAAAGAATAATCTGTACGACGACAAAAATTGTGATAAATCCAAATGGGAAGGTCTCCTTACTGCGACAGCTCGGGGTTGAAGAAAGGCCCATGGACGCCTGAAGAAGATCACAAGCTCTTAGCTTACATTCACCAGCATGGCCATGGAAGCTGGCGCGCCTTGCCCTCCAAAGCCGGTACGTATACGTTTTGAATTTTCGACAACTAGGAGATCAGAAATGATTACTTTTTTTTTTCTTTCTTTTGAAAAACATATAGGTCTTGAGAGATGTGGAAAGAGTTGTAGACTTCGATGGACGAATTATCTCCGACCTGACATTAAAAGAGGAAAGTTCAGTTTGCAGGAAGAGCAAGCAATAGAACAGTTGCATGCCCTCCTTGGAAACAGGTCGATTTGTACATGAAATTGAAAATTTAACTTTAAGATCATTAGTCTTTTTTTTTTGTTTAAGAATTTTGATTTTGATGACACGGTGTTTTAGGTGGTCTGCCATAGCAACACATTTGCCAAAGAGAACAGATAACGAGATAAAAAACTATTGGAATACTCATCTGAAGAAAAAGCTGATAAAAATGGGGATAGATCCAATCACTCACAAACCAACGAAGAACAATAATGAAGAAATGAAGGTGAAAAATAATATCAATAATTCCACCCTTAGCCACATGGCTCAGTGGGAAACAGCTCGACTCGAAGCCGAAGAAAGACTCGCTCGTCAACATAAGATTCAACCAATTCCTTCTTCTTCAGGTTGTGTCAAAATCAAAAACACAAAAAATAAAATTATTGGTTTATCAAATTTCAAAATTAAAAAAACTATAAAAGTCTTAAAACCATTGACTAACCATTTCAATCTCTTTATTATTTTTTTTAATTCTGCTTTTAAATTTTTGTTTATTATAAACAAAAATCATATATGTTTGATAGTTGATTTTGTTTCTTGTTTTTAAAAACAAAATGTATTTTTCAAAGTCTTTTCAATTTACTTTCATAATTTTAAAAACAAGTTTTTAGAAAGAAAAAAGAAAAAAAAGTGAATCAAAATTACAAACACACTTCTTTAGAAATTAGTTTTTTAAAAAAAACAGAATACCAAATCGGTATAACTCTCTATATTATTATTTTTATTTTTTGCTATGAAGGCGGTGTGGAGTCCCCAACCACGTCGTCAACTGCCACCGGAAACTGCCAACATTTGGCCGGAGAGAGGGGTGTTGCCGATGATCTGCCGTCGTCGGGAAGTGGCAGCGCTGGCGAGAGCAAGAATTATGGGTGGCCGGACACAATTCTTGGTGAATTCCTGAGATTCTGATTGGGAAGTGAGTTTTTATTTTTAAGAAGGAAGAAGAAAATTACTCAAAAAATAATTATGATATAATTTTTTTAAATTTTCTTTTTTTTGGGAGATTATGAGATCTAATCTTTATAGTTAAGTTATGACAGAAAACTATTATTTTACCAATTAATGTGTGAAAGTTTGATCATACACAATTAATTATGTTTGGTTATATAATAAGTTCAATTTAATTTCTCTCTTCCAAATTGTTTAGTGTGTGTTGAATTATTTAGTGAGCTTGTATTCATTTGTTAGTTTGAGGCCAAGTATTGAATTAATGAAAATTAATAAAATTGAGTTATTAGTTATATATATCTTAATTTTATCATCATTTTATTTTGCAATTTTCCTTTCTTCTCAATATCTGCCCTTTTTTTTTCTTACTGTATTAAAATCTTATTATGGTTGAGTCTTTATTTTTACAATAAATAAAAAAACATTTGTTCATGATTTTATTTGAAATTTTATGAAACGCGAATTTATTTTAATTTCATTGAAACATACATTTTATATATTATCAATTAGTCATTCAATATTTTCAGAAAATATTAAGCTATTTAATTGAATTATTATAAAAAATTCAAGAGTAATTGTTATGAATATCAAGATATTAAAAATATTTATAGAGTTGGTTGAATTTTCCTAATTTTATAAATAGTTTTAATATTTTATTATTTTTTAAAATATCTTTAATTATTAATATGTAACATCAATTTTTTTGTGTGAAAATATATGTAAAATTAATTTAATTAAGTATTTATAATTACGTGTCTATATACCTAAAGAATTAGAAAGTTTGTCAAAAAATATAAAATTTGATAAGTATATAGTTTTAAAAAAAAACAATATTTTATTGTATTTTATACATTTTAGATGTATTTCTTTATGATATTTTCAAGAAATTCATAAAACATTAAACCAAACCGTTTGTAAATAATGTTATTTGTATAAATTGTTTGAAGTATATGATATTAATTTTTAGATGAAGTACACATGTTGTTGGATGACTTCTAAAATTAAAAGAAAAAGTATATAAAGAAAATTTCATATAGTTTATTGTACACAACACATCTATATTTATATATGCAACTTATAGGCATTGTTATCTATGCAAGTATTGATCTTTAAAGAGTAATGACATCCAAAAAAGTGTGCTTTTATTATCATTTATTTTCTCTCAACTGCTTAAACTCATACAATCTCTCTATATATATCACAAAAATCAAATTTGTCAAGGTAGGATTCTCCATACCATGTGGTTTTTCTTCTTTTTCCTAAAATGATTTTTTTTTTGTTATATTATGTTAAATAGCTTTAATTCTAAATTTAATCGTCATTAGCTATTGTTTAAAACGGAAAAAGTGTCAGCAAAGAATCTAAAATTGACATTTTTGACGCTAAACAATGTTAGTATACATATGTTAAAGTTGTTCGTGGTAAAAGTTAATAATGAAGACTGTCGTTTTGAAATATGTTAACGTTGTTGATGTATTGAGAACTCCTTAGCCAATCAAGAACATTTGTTTTCGAAGACCATTTACCTTGAAAAAATGCATCAACCACCTTTGTCCTACGTTCTTTTAAGAGAGAAAAGGTGAATGTCCTTATTCATTTCTTTCCTATACTTTTATTAATAAACCTTACAGAAAATATTGGAAACACGACTTAAAGCCTTATATATTGGGACTAGGTTAGACAACGAGGGGATCTCAAGATGTATTTAGTGAGGATAAAATATTTATTGATATATATATATATATATATGAAACTTCTTTCTTTTTTGAGATTTCGAAAATAAAGTTTTAAGAGCTTATTTCTAAAGTGAACAATACAACATACTCATGTGGAGATGTACAAAAAGGGTATTGTCCTTATCAATTGGTGTTAGATTCAAACAAATTAGAAGCATGTGGTTAGCCTTAGAAGATAGATATAGTTATTTTGGTGTCATATCTATAATTGAGTTGATTCAAAAAATCGAGCTCTAAACGAATTGACAATGATGTGGAAAGATAGCTATAGCTAAGCAATAGGAGTTAGACGGATCATAACTATTTTTAAGGAGACTTTGTAATAATATTAATTTGTAATTTAAAAAAGTGATTGTTAAAAATGCAACCAAAGTGCTACACAAAAGGAACCATGGGAGAACGTGCTAGTGGGTGAAACAATAATGTCTTAGTATGAGATATCTTTTGCAAGGAGAAGAAAATATATGGAGTAATTTATCTCACCTTTTAAATTAATAATAGCTTAGTAGAGTTGAACATTGAAACTTTAATTTAAAGTGAATCATTCGAACATCTAACCTTTTGGTTGATAATATATATCCGTATATTTTTATTCTAGCCATAGCTACTAATTTATGTTGAAATCTAATATATATCACATATCAATCAACATTTAAGTATATCAGTTGAATATTAGTGTCTATCAAATAACAACTCTTAAGAATATAAAAAATGTATCACACAATGATCAACATTCAAGTATATTGATAATACATATATAAGATATCAATCAATTTTCAATAAAATGGTCCATAATAGGTATCAAACAAACAACTGTCAAGTATATCAATAATATATCTGGGTGGATCATTTTTTTTGTCATTTCTACAAATGCGGTCCATTTTTTAGTAATCTTGCAACTAATGTTATTTAACCCTTCAAATAAGGAAACTAAACCGTAAGGGTATTTTGGACATTTCATTCCAATACATGTGGGCTAAACTTGAAATTTTTGCTATTCTTGCAATCACTAAATGTTTATGACTAACCTTTTAATAAACAATATTAATTAATGTGTTAAGGGATAAATGTCTAAGATATCATATTAAGGTTTCAGTTTATGGTGATCACCTACATATACATTATTAATTTTTCTAAACATCTAAATGTTGTAGAGTCAGACGCGTTGTCTCACGGAGTTAGTCGATATGCAGGTAATCTAACCTGCCCAAACACTTATAAATATAAAAATTAACAATTAGCAAATAGCTATAATAAACCTTAGTTCTTAAATGTCCTTATACACGAGAAATATAAAATTATTATTTGAACAAAATATAGTCAAAAAATGATTTTCTCTATTAACCACCTTTTTAAGAAAGTATAATATTAAATAACTTCCCAAAGCTACCTAACTCTCTCATTAAACAATTGTTGAAATAAGTAATTGTAGACTGAAATTAATAATCAAATAAATATAATTTAAGCATAGCTTTTACAATTGAAAGTAAAATATAATTCAAAAAGTTATCACATGTGCATAGGCCATAGCAGCAGGAATATACTTTTGGAAAGTCTTTATTCCTATCATGTCATATCATATCATATATGATTATTGTAATACCATAAACCACAATTTTTAGGGGTGCTTGAGGTTACACATATTTCAATATTTCTCCACCATTTACAAAAGTATTAAAATGTATCTTTTTTTTCTTTCTTTTTAAAAAAGAAAATTGTCACACTGTGTGATCATTTCATACTTTAAGTGCAGCCTAAAGTTCACACATGCTTCTTCTTCAATATGGAGGTGGTCGAACTATTGTTTGGGTCCTTAGTTCCTTCTTCGATTTTCTTTTCCTTTTGTAATAGAAAAGAGAATCAAGCTGCTCATTGCATTTTGTATGTGCATAGTAAGTCCTTACATTTTGAAAGAGTTAAGAAACATTCAGGTTTTGAATTTTTCTCTATGTAAAGCGAACCATGTCAATGAATACTTTGTTGTTTCGATTTAGCTTGTTTGATTTCATGTAATTCCCTTCTTGTTAAAAAAAAAAAAAACTCTAAAATAAATGTAAATATTGTCATAAACCACTCAAATCATAATTCACATTTTTTTATAAAATAAACTCAATACTAATACTTCGAGTGAGAAAAAATTAAACCAATCTATATTGAAATTAAAATGACACTTATTTTAAATTTTTTCAAAGTGAAGATAGAGCATATCTCTCAAATGATTTAAAATTTGTATCGTCAATCTCGATAATAAATGGTAAAATAAAAAACAATAATAAGAAAAGCATATGTAATAGTGAATTGAGCCTATAATTTTATATTAAGTGGAAAGAGAAAGTTGGCCTTTTTCATGCCCAAAACATTTGTATTAATTAAAATGGAAGTAATGCCTTTTGAGTGCCTCTAAAGGTGCAAATCCACAAACACATTATTAGACAAATAAAATGCTAAAGTATAAAAAAGAAAAAAATGCAACAAAACAAACAAAACCCTCAATATTTAAATTTTTACTTAACATACATACCTAAAATGTCTTTTCTTTTTCTTGACAACTAGTAAAGCAATTAAGAAGCTAAATGGCTACTACTACTAGGGCTATAGAGAAATAAAAACTAGAAAAAAAACCAAATACAAAAAACAAAAGGAAAATGAAGAAGATTTAGGTTCCAGCATTGAGATGTGAACTTGTACTGGAAGCTATAACCTTGTTCCAAGAAGGGTTGAAAGTGATATTGTGTTTTGGAATCATCTTTTGTGAAATCATTCATTAGCTGCAATATCCGAATTGTTAATAGACACGAAACTTCTTCTATGAGCATTGGGTTTCTACACTTTTTTCTTTGAAACTTTGTTAATGTTTGTACATTTTATATTGCCATCTTCTCTCAAAGTTGTGTTCTTTATTTCCCTAGACAGATTTCTTTTTTCAAATTATATTTTTCCATTGTGTGTATGAATTAAGAAATGGAGTGTCAAGCAAGCAAATTTTATTAGTTGTTGTTTGTGTTTTTACCTTTTTTTATGAAAACAATAACGTAACATACTAAGGTTATTTTATCTTCAAAGCTCTTGGATATATATATATATATATATATATATATATATATATATATATATATATATATATATATATATATTGCATGAAAGATTATTTATGGGAAGCTGCTAATCCCAAAATATAATTACAAAGAAAAAGGCAAAAAACCCTAAATAACTCAGTTGTATAAGTGGTGATATAGAAAGTTATTTGGGTACTTTTTCAACTGTATTGATCTTTGGACATTAGAAGTCGTACCCAATAAAGAATTACCATATGATTTTCTTTTTCTTTTTCAAAAATGATAGTTTTTAGAAATTTTGCTTCCATACAAAAGGTGAAGAGTATGAAATTAGGTGAGATATATAATATGTATTCATGCAATGAATTAATATCCAAAAATGAATATGTAAACCATATACATTCAACCACCCATTTACATGTTTTTCTTCCATCACTTTTCTAAAATAAGATTAGTGAATAAAACACTCTTAAATCCAACAAATTCTATCACGTTTCTAAAATAAGATGAGTGAATAAAACACTCTTAAATCCAACCAAATAAATTTAAATATGTGTATGCAATAAACTATTATATGTGTCTATTTGTTTCATACTAGATATAGATAGCAGTCTATCACAAATAAATTATTTACAACTATTTTTAAACTAAAGAGTGTTGATGCTACAATTACAAGACAAGTTTTGATAACAAGGTTCACGATAGGTAGGCTAGAACACATTTACAAGCATAGACAATTGACAAGGGAAATTGGGATGGAAGGTGAAGCGACAATTGTGTATCGTGTTAGAGCTCAAAGAGGGAAAAAAAGTCGAAGGACGAAGACGGAGAGAGCGAGAGTTTTGGAAATAAACAAAGGTTAATATCAAGTACAATTTTGGGAAGTTTTCATAAATCTAACAAGTCGTCTAAATATTTAGGGCCCCGTGAAATTGAATATATATTTTTTTTAATTTTAGGTTTGTTCTTCCTTATTATCGTCTTTCTTTTATTTTCTACTACGATTTTTTTCTTTTCCTCCTATTCGATTTTTTTTCTTTTCATCCTTATTTTCTCTTCTTTCTCCATTTTTTTTCATCCCCATTTTCTCTTCTTCTTCATTTTTTAAAAATATTTTTGTTTGTCCTTTCTTTTCATGTCTTTTTTCCTGTTTGTGCAATTTTTTTTCAAATTATTATTTGGTTGTTTTTAAAATTATTTTATATATTTTTTCAAAGTATTTGATTGTTTAAGATCGCATGCCAAATATAAAAGATGATAGAAATTTTTTTTAGTATATTAGATTGGTATTGTATACAAAAAGAACAGTCAAATCTAAACGATTGTATACTAAATTTTAAAAAATTTGGCTATCCAAATTTAAACAATCTAGTTGTGTGTCAAATCTAAACGATCATGTAACAATCTTGAAAAATATAGTATAGATTTGTGCATGCTAATTATCACATAACATTTTTTGTATTTTTCATCGTGGACATAATTTTTTTAGAAGATCCCTACAATTTTCTTATAGAAGACAAAATTGTACAAAATATTGAAAATAATGAGGAAAAAAGACAACGCGAAGAATATATAATGCATTTGGAAAATAGCCAAATTTGCACAACATTTGAAATTAATGGAAACCTACCCTTTCTTAACTATTTTGTGTTACCCACTTCCACTTATTTATGTTAAAAGCTTTGTGGGTTCTTTCAACTACAGGTTCCAAGTGGGATCTAAATGGACTCCTAAACAAACTTAAAACACAAATATCTTTTTCAACTTCTAATTCATTCCTAGTTTGGTTCACTTTTTTTTTTTTTATGGTTACACTAATTAGAAACTTTTTTGAATTAGGTTGTTAATTAGTTTGAATTTTTACCCCAACAAGTGGTATTTGGAAGTTTTCCTAAAAGTTTAGAATAGATCATAATGCAAAACATATATAAAATATTGGGTCCTAACACAATTATTCATTTTGAATTGGATGAGTGGTTTTCTAATTTTGGTAGATACATGCATCCTCTAATTAACTCAATAAATCCAACATTATTGTCAAATCAAGAATATTCTTTAGTACATGCATTGAGTTTCTTTATTTTCATAACAATAATGGTTAATATATACACACTACATATAATTAATTTTAGTGAAAGATTAGTTACCATTTCAATGAAAGCGACTTGTATTTTTTTTAAAGATTATTGGAATAATAATAAATGTTACTGTACTCGCCCCAATAAGTAATTATTTGTATTTTCTTTTGTTGAGATTAGAAGTTTAATCTTCTTGTAAAATGGATTGTCCATAAAATTGAATAGATTCAAATAACTAATTCAATAAATTAACTAATATTCTATAAGATTAACTTAGTCGAACTTTGTTTTTCTCTCAAATTTATCAAGTTTATATTGTATATCCATCTTTATAATTTATTTTAAACCAGGGAGAAAATGTTGTCATTTATTGTTAAAGTTTGCATTATTTGATCCTCAAAACTATATTAACATTTTAAAGCTTTTAGTTTTGGAATTAATATTCTTTTGATTTTAACAAATTAACATCATAGATTTGAGAAATTTGAACAATTTAAAAAATTAGAAGATACTAATTATAAAACTAAACTCCGATAGAAAATAACATTATTTTTCTAATCGTGTATCACAAAAACTTAAAAGCAAAAGTTCAGAAACTAATTCATCCCTTTTGAAAGTTAATAAACATATTAGACATCAGATTAAAAACTCAATATCCAATAAGGGATTATTTGAAAAGACAACTTAATATCGTTTGCACACGTGATTTGATTTGACTAATTGGAAAATTGAAGTGGGAAGTTTATGAAATTTGTAACAAAATAAGGACGGGAGAAAATAAATTTTAAAAAAGGATTAAAAATAAAAAAAGATTACTATTTAGAAGATGGTGTGAATATTATTTAACCAAATTGATTTTGGGGGAGGGATTATTAAGAAGAGGTGATAGAAGGAGAAGAAGAAGACAATGAGAAGGGTGGGTGTGAACCAAAAGGAGATACTGAGTAATAACAGTATCTGTCTAAAAGAAGAAGGCACGTCAGACTCAATGGCCCCATCGGGAGTTTGAATCTCGATGGCCTCAGGGTCCGCGTCCGCTTCCGCGTGAATGTCTAGTTCATCTTCAAAGTGCAATAGCAACAAAAATCCCATCCTAACCCTTAGCTAACCATAGTTAAGCTGCCACTACCTAACACTGGTTAAATATATACCCCAACAAAATTAACTCACAAAACGACAACCACAACACGTCGTATTAAAACTCCACTCTTTCCACAGTCCACACACACAAACGCATTTCCAACTTCTCTTTTCCGATCTCAAACCACCCACCGTCTCCGATTCCTTTCATCATCATCTTCTATTCCGCCATGGCTGTTTCTTCTCACGCTCGTCTTCTCTCCCCTACATTTGACTGTCGCTCCGATCCCGTTCTTGCTCTTGCATCTGCTCACCGAAGGAACACCTACGGCCGATTCGCTCACGAACCCAAATCGGTGAAGGGAACGGTCGCGTCTCATGGCTTGTCTTCTTTCCCGATTTTTAAGTTCCCGCCTAACTTCGTCAGGCAACTCAGTAACAAAGCGCGTAGAAATTGTAGCAATATTGGTGTTGCGCAAGTTGTTGCTGCTTCGTGGTCGAACAACTCTTCTCCTTCTTCCTCGGCGGCGGCGGCGGCGGCGTCGGCGGTTAATACCGTCGACGCTGCTGCTGCCGCTGCCGCAGTGCCTACCGCATCTGATGCGGTAGCGCTGGAAGGTTCCGTTGGGAATGAGAGTTTGAAGGTAGAGGAGAAGGGTTTAGTTGATTCCAGAACCTCTGTTTTTGATTCCGACGGGAGTGTTGCAATCCACGCCGGTAGGGTTCAGTTTGAAGTTTGACTTCGTCTTTGATGCTTTCTTTTATCGCTTTTTAGGAATCTTGTTTTTCATTTCTGGCAACATGTAATAGTGTTTTCGTTACGGATTTCAGGCGAAAGATTTGGTCGTGGTAGAGCTGATGACGCTATTACTACTCCCGTGGTTAATACTTCCGCTTATTTCTTTAAAAAAACTGCTGATCTCATTGATTTCAAGGTACGTACTTGCATTTCCATGTTGATTCATAACGGTTGACTTCAACTTACAGTGCTACCTATCATTTTTTCCCTAGCAATCTATGAGTTTGTTTATTGTCAAACATACAACTAAATTGGAATAAAACAATATCGGAAAACATTTGGATCTTCTTTCTTAGTCTTTACTGCATATTCGATTCCATTGCAGGAGAAGCGCGCTGTGAGTTTCGAGTATGGGCGCTATGGAAATCCAACGACGATTGTTGCGGAGGAGAAGATAAGGTTTTGGTTCTCAACTAGTTGTTGGTTTCTTTTGTAATCCTTACCAGCTGGCCATGTTTTGGAGCAAATAGAATTGAGCGTTGAAGTTGATTTTGGTTTTGAACCAGTGCTTTAGAAGGGGCTGAATCTACCCTGATTGTGGCCTCAGGGATGTGTGCTAGCACTATGATGTTACTGGCGTTGGTTCCAGCTGGAGGGCATATCGTGACGACCACAGATTGCTACAGGAAGACGAGGATTTTTATTGAGACCATGCTTCCCAAAATGGGAATCACGGTACTATAGCTTTCACTTTTGGTTCTGTTTATTTTATTTATCTTCTTTTTTGGTGGAATGATATATTTTCATTATTAGCTAATGCTAGTCTTGTTTGATGTTTTTCTGCTGTCTTCTTCAATGATTTCGTGTCAAACTTGATCAGTCTTGTCGGGATATGGCCTTTCCCCACATGTATGTTTTAATTCTGGGCAGAGTGTGTGAGATTAATTTTTGTTTTTATTCAAATTAATGCGAGAACTTATTTGAAGAAAAAACAAACTTATTATTATTATTATTACACACAGACGTATATCTATTTAGTTATAGTATTGAAGCAAAGAAAGAGAATAATTAAGATCGGAGGAGAAGTAAGTAAATGGCCTACCCCAGACAGAATTGTGAACTTTGTACAAACAACTTACCTTTAGGTTTGAAGAATAGAGTAAGCAATTTTGGCTCATTGGGGGGGGACTAGTCTTTCTGGTCTCCTGTTTTTACCACTTGGTTACTTCTTTCTAGCCACCTTAGGGGGTTGGACTTTCTTATTGTTTTAAAAAGTGTTTTTTAGATACCAAAAAGTATGAAGTATCAGGAATGAAAATATGAGAAAATGGGATTTATTGAGCTTTTTTTCTTTAATTTAAAGAAAATGGGGCAAACAAATTGGTTAGATGGACATGCAGATCTGAAAGTTATAGTTTCCATTGCCATATAATGTGGTAGCTTCTGTTGACGATCTTCCTCTTGTTTTATTTTCAGTGATTATAGAAGATCTAAATTTTTTGAATGTTGACAATTTTTCTAATCGTATGGGATTTCTTTTCTTTAAAAGGAAAATTTGATGGATTTGTTTAATTGTTGGTGCCTTATGGTCTGTGGTAGAACTGGGTGGTTGGAAAACTCTATACTTCTGGCCATCTTTTTTATGTTGTGCTAGTTATGTTAAGTCGGAATTCTGTACAAATTTAGAAAATGGTAAATATAAATGCCAAAATTAAAATTAAAAAGCAACAAGTTTTTTTTTTTTTTTTTTTTTTCTCGTGGGAAGTTGCAGAAATTGCTTATTTGCACAATGAAAATTTTGTGTTGATAGCTGACTTGGTAACTATAACTACAACTTGGAATGCAGGCCACCACCATTGATCCTGCGGATATCAACGCCCTTGAAGTAGCTCTGAAAGAGAATAATGTGTGACCATTTACCAACCTTATTCTTTTCATTTGTTCAAAACATTGCGTTTGGTTTCTTCAGAAATTGATGTTACCTGTAACTTCCTTCCATGCAGGTTTCTCTTTTCTTCACTGAATCCCCAACAAATCCATTTTTGAGATGCGTTGATATTAAACTTGTTTCAGAGATGTGTCATCAACACGGAGCATTGGTGTGCATTGATGGTACATTTGCCACACCATTGAACCAGAAGGCACTTTCACTTGGGGCTGACCTAATTCTTCACTCCGCAACCAAGTATATTGGGGGCCACAATGATGTAAGTCCACATGTGATTTTGATTTTACTAGAGTAATCTGAATTTAAATTATTAATCAATTAAGATTTTAGTGACCAATATTTCTTTTAATAAAAGAAATTTACCAAGCATTGTCTTTTAGGTCCTTGCGGGTTGTATAAGTGGTTCTCTGAAACTAGTTTCAGAGATTCGGAATCTTCATCATGTGATAGGTGGTGCTTTAAACCCAGTGAGTCCTCCTATGCTCTTTAATTACTGGATATGTAGCTTGTTAATTGTGGAGTAATGCTTTCTAATGATTGAATGCTCCATTGTTTTTTTTGTGCTCATTTCAACCATTTCTTGCACCAAGTCATACTGTCTAATAAGTTCCTATTTCTTCATCCTACAGAATGCCGCTTACTTAATTATACGAGGCATGAAGACAATGCATCTTCGTGTTCAGCAGCAGAATTCCTCAGGTCTTAAGATGGCGATGCTTTTAGAGGCTCATCCTAAGGTATGCCATTTAGTTTATCTAGCTGCAGTGCTTGTATTACAAGGAAAAATACAACTGAATATTGTTTCACATGTTTAATTTTACTACCTAAGTACAACCAAGGCAATGCAAAGGAACAAACGTAAGTTTCACTGTTGAAGCTTTGAGGCATCAATGGCAAGGATATAATCTAGAAGTCCTAAGGCTTAAGCATGCTCATGTAGCATGTTGAAACCGCATTTATCAACTTATTAATTAACATGGACTAGATAGCCAATTTATACGTTAACTGGATATGATTGTGTGCTTGAAAATTTATTTGCATTATCAGATGTGATGAAATTAATACTCTACCATGTGCAGATCAAATGTGTTTACTACCCGGGACTGCCAAGTCATCCTGAACATAATCTTGCCAAAAGGCAGATGACTGGTTTTGGGGGTGTAGTTAGTTTCGAGGTTAGAAAAACGTCCCTTCGTTTGAAGTGTTTATCTCCTAATTCTTTTTCCACTACCCTCCACCATGTTTGGTTCATCACTTTCTTCATTCTGGTGCAGGTTGATGGCGATTTAATGACCACCGCAAAATTCATTGACTCATTAAAAATTCCATACATTGCTCCATCATTTGGTGGGTGTGAGAGTATCATAGACCAGCCAGCAATAATGTCGTATTGGTAAGTATCCAATTCCGAAACATATTTTAGAGCATGTTTAAGGAGTAATTTTGGAATAGTAAAAAATGGTTTGTACACTTCTAAAATCACTCAAAAGAATGCTTTTGTTCCTTCAAATCAATGTTAATGCAGTGAAAAACGCATTTAAACGTGTAACATTAAACCTTGATTTTGAGTGATGAAAGATGTTACAAGCGATTTTCTTGAACATTTATTCATTCAAAATCAGTTTTGATATGAAAATTGCATTTAAGAGTGGAAAATGAAATGTTACATTAAATTTGAGTGATTAAAGATGTGTTTTAGAGTGATTTTGGACATGAAAAAATTGATTTTAGCCATTTTAAAATCACTTATTTGAGTCCATGGTTTTATATGTTAATGGTGGAAGTAATGAAGTTTTTGGTGATGGAAATGGAATAGGGATCTTAACCAAACGGAGAGGCTCAAGTATGGAATAAAAGACAATTTGGTGCGCTTCAGCATTGGAATTGAAGACTTCGAGGATTTGAAGGCTGATATTCTGCAGGCTCTTGATGCCATTTAAAGCTGCACACAGATAATTGTGCTCTCTCTGTCTCTCTTTTTCTAAGATATCCATCTTGCTCTTTGGTCTTGAGTTTTGGTGTATCAATTGAATTTTGATTTGCCAATTGTAGTCGTCGTACTGTTAATGATTCGATTAAATTGGAGCCTTCATTTGTATGGTAACAAACACCCTTTCTTATTATCGCCCCCTTCCCCTCAGGAACAGAAAATGATCCCTAGACGTTATTGTTGTTATTTTTCCTTAACCAATTCATCAAGGTTAAATTGTCTTCTTCTGTCTACGTCTACTCAGTATTTCTCTTTTACATTTACACGTTTTCTAAAGTTAAAATCAGGTTCACAATTTTCACAGTACAGCATAAATTTGATACGTAATTTGTGTTACAACTTGCTTTCACTCATGCTCTTTGTATTTGGGTTTCGCTCGTTGTTCATTACTGTTTGGTATCCCTCTTTATATTAGAAAAAAGAAAAAGGTATAACAAAAGCGAGGGTGGTGAGAGTGGAAATGACTGAGCCAAGAATTAAAGAGTGCAGCATGTATTTGGTAATTTTCGTCGACCATAAGACACGCTAATGGCACAAAAAGAAAGGAAGAAGTAAATAATAATTAAAGAGGTTTTTGACTTTAAGTTTTTTTTATCGATACCACAATTATCTCCATACTTTACCTTGAAATTAAATTATGCCCTTGAATTTTTTAGGATAGGTTCCACCTATGCCTCCAAAATTTAGGTTCCTTATAAATTTGATCTCTTCTTCCAAAATTTTATATGTTTGTAAATATTTTGTCAAATTTTTATTTTTGATAATTTCTCTACTTTTAAATTAAGAAAACGGAGTGTACAAAAGTAGTAAATTTTTTTATGATGATAAAACTAATATCATTATATTTTCTAAATATTGTAAAAGTAGTCTATTAACTCCTTAATAGCCATTTGATATATCTAATATTGTTAGACATGGACAAAAATATTTGTTACACATGAATATTTGTTACACATGGACAAAAAAGAGAGGTGTTACACATGAATATTTGTTAGACATGGACAAAAAAGAGAGGTGTTGCTTGTTTTTTTGGTCTCTAATAAAATTAAGATATATATGGTATATTTTTCTCTAGTATGATTAAAAAACAACAAATCTAAAAGTAGAAAAATATAATTAAATACAAACAGTCAAGCTCGAACAAATTCCAATACTACAATCCAAACACATTAATTTATAATAGGACGAATCCAATTATGCACTCTAACCTCTTTGGTATAATTACCAATAATCTTACATTACATCCCACCAAATTCCATCACCCAAACTATCTCTAATAATCATGTGAATAGTAAATACTATTCAAAAACTTCAATATGATATCGTATCGTGTTTACTGTTTACAGTATCTTAAATATATGATAACTCAAGGTAAAATAATTTGTATCTAAATACCAACTATTGTAATCTGACTATAATAACTAATTTATTTTTTACTTCTTTTTTGTAAAAGACTTTATTAGAGCATATATTCTGTGAAACCAAACTATTTCATAAGTTGTTTTTGAGTGATTTCAACTTTTTTTTAACAGTGATATTTTTTGTTTTTTTTTGTATTAAACAATAAAATTTAAACCAAATATACTAATAATCTTTCATCACAAAATTTTGATTACATTTCTCATAAAGATAATTTTACAGCGAAATAGTAAAAAATAGCCAAATATACTGATACTCAAAATTAAATGTAATAAAATTTTGTGTTTAGAGTATAAATAGTTTGTACTTTTTAAAAGAAGCTCATATACATAAAATATAAAAAAATATAAAGTGAAATAAAATATTTATAAAATATAGCCAATTGTAAATTCTATTGGAAAGATGTGTAAAATTAAAACTTTCTTATATTTATAAATGTATATATATAAATTTTGTAGTATTATCATTTACAGTAATTTCCCTTTCAATTCTCATACGCAAACGGCCTTAACGAATATCTTCTTTCCCACTTGTTGATCGGTCGGAACTAATGGCCCTCCAGCGTGATTCTCCCCAGCTTGAACCATGGAATGACTTGAACGGCAAAGTGGTGATGGTCACCGGAGCCTCGTCGGGGCTCGGCCGCGAGTTCTGTCTTGATCTTGCTAGGGCTGGATGCAAAATCGTCGCCGTCGCACGCCGTACAGATAGGCTTCAATCTCTCTGCCAAGAAATCAACAGTTCCTCTTCTTCCGGTTCTACATTTCCGACGGCCACCCCTCGAGCTGTGGCTGTGGAGCTTGATCTCAAAGCCGATAGTACGATAATCAAGGATGCCGTCAGAAAAGCCTGGGATTCTTTCGGCTTCATCGATGCTTTAGTGAACAATGGTGGTTTGAGAGGTAAATTTTGTTGTTCGAAGTTGTTTTCTTGACGAAATTTAGGTAGCAGGAAATATTCTTCTGTCGGAATTCGAACTTCAGGTCGATATTGATTTGAATCCTAATAATTTTTTTGGGTACTTTTGCACATTGAATTTTTGGGAAAAAAAAGAAGTTTGACCTACCTTCTCAAACCAAGGTTTTCTAATGCTGGGTCATTAAGTTTTTTTTTTTCTTTCCCAATCTAGCTTTTGCTCTGGTTCTTGCTGGAGATGAAATATAGAGAATGAATGTATAGGAAGAAGACAAGAGGAATAAGAAAGGGAGAGAGATTGAAGAAAAGAAAATACTAAAAAATGTTTGAAGAGGGTAGTAAAATCTTATTTTAAACAACTGGGTCAAATTGTTAAAAAAAATGTATTTTCTAATAGTTGTTTGAGTTCTTCAATATGACTTTTTGAAACATGCCAGGGTTCTGGTAATAAATTAAAGACTGTAATTTCCTTGCGAGAACTATTTATTAGGAATGTTTAGAGTCTTCTTTTGACACCTATGAACAAGTAAGAAAAAAAGGACTCGTTAGAAGAATTTTATCCACATGCTCTCTTCATCATGTACTCTACCCTAAGTTTCTTTCATTGCCTCCAACAAATAGCATTTTGGCTCAACTTTTTAGGTTCAAATAATCCAGTTTTTGTGTTGATTTTCACTTGATCTTCAAGAAGGTAATGATTTCTGAATGTGATGCCCTGTTAGCTTCTTTTCCCTGATTTTAAATTTTGATTGAGATGAAGTCTGTTTGAGTAGCTCTGTATATCAGGGACTGTGAAGTCTTCATTGGATCTGTCTGAAGAAGAATGGGATGATGTGATGGGAACAAACCTGAAAGGGTCTTGGTTGGTATCAAAGTATGTGTGCATTCACATGCGTGACACCAATCGAAGTGGATCCCTTATCAACATTTCTTCAATTGGTGGTCTTAATAGAGGTCATATTCCTGGAGGCTCTGTCTATGGTGCTTCAAAGGCTGGCTTAAACACTTTGACAAAGGTAATGTTCTTGGTATTCATTGACATTTGTTTTTGCTAGGCCATGGTTTGCTTCATACTTCTGATGAACTTGAGTTTGTGTATGTTGAAGAGTGGAAAAGCATATGCACGTTTTTATGTAGCTACGAAGGGCGAGTTTATATTGTATGCTAGAAACAAGTGTTTGGTTAAAGAGGTGAGTTTTGAAAGTTGGATTAACATATTCATACCACAAATAGGAGACATGGATATGAAACAACAGACACAAGTGATATGCTGTCTTTTTTTTTTTATATATATAAAAAAAATCTAGGATGCAAATGAGACAATGACATGTGTTAAATTTGATGATATAAGGTTCCATCTCAAAACCAATTGACAATGAGAATAGTAGTCGACCTATCTTATATGGAGTATGAGTCCCCCTTGGTTTTTCCAATGTGAGACTCTCAACTTCTCCAATAACATGTTTATTAAAATATATATTATTTCTATACAAGAAGAAAATATGCTCGACTTTTTAGTTCCATGTATTTCACCTTTAATCTTTTTTTTTTTGTCTTTTGTTATGTGTGTGTCCGTTTAGGGCTCACAACTAGTGTGTCTAATACGTGTCCAATAAATATCCAATATATGTTGGACATTACTCTAGCCAAATTAGGCCGAAGTGGTTTTTGCTTCTTAGGCAATGTCTACATTACCTAAACCAGTTTGAAACTTGATAGGTCAATTGATCTCTGTAGTTAAGATTCTGACCACGAATTCATCATCTGTGTGATTCTCTTTGTGCTAGCATGTATGGTTCATGTTATAATATTTTGTTCCTTTTGTTAAAATTGTTTTAACTTTGAAAAGTTTACCTGTGGCGATAGATCATGGCCCTTGAATTAGGAGCATACAATATCAGAGTAAATTCCATATGTCCTGGAATTTTTAAATCTGAGATTACAAAGGTTTTGATGCAAAAGGATTGGCTTAAAAATGTAGCATTGAAGACCGTTCCTCTACAGACTTACGGAACGTCCGATCCAGCATTAACAACACTTATTCGATATTTGGTGCATGACTCTTCTAGATATGTTACGGGCAACATTTTCATAGTCGATGCAGGAGCCACATTACCTGGAGTCCCAATTTTCTCATCCTTGTGAGTTATCTTGGTATTAACAACATTTTCATAACTGTTTTCGAATTGGTGTCTGTCTAGATATGCATTGAGCTTCACATCGTTTGTATTAATAATTACTTTGTGGTTGAATTCCTTTCACTATGTGGTGAATTAAAAATCATGTGAATAAAATAAACAAAGCAAATTGTAAGAACAATTATATGAGTAATTAAATGTTGTATGACAGTACACTAACCAATGTTTAGAGTAGAACTTCATTCTTAGTTTTCTATCCTAAAATTTATCCTTGCTTCTTTTTAAATTCTATTCTAAGATTTCACATTGCGGAAGAAATACTTCGAATACTTTGTATTTAATTTTAAATAAGCCAAAAGAAAATTTAAAATGGTTCAAAAGAATTGAGAATAAATGTGCTAAAGTATAAAAGATAAAGTGAAAATTTTGAAAAGTTCATAAAATCTGGAACCTATAATCATTCAAATTGAGAGAAGAAACTAAGAAAGATTAAAAATAAATGTACACTGAACAAAATATGTTCAACCTATGTACCCCAATGGCTATAGTTTCCCTTTCAATAATTTGGATGGAAGGAACAAAACATGTTCTATGGTTTTATTTAAAACTACTGCATTTTCTTTAAAATATACGTTTAAACTAGGTAAGACGTTGGTTCCATCACTTATATCCTTAGACTTGTAACTTTTATTGCTTTTTTTGGTCACTTAACAATGAGAACGAAGAGACCGCTGCTTTGTAAAAAAGGTTCAAGACCAAAATTAACATATAAACATAATTGAACATTTTGAGAGTTGGACCAAAATCAACCAAAATTAAAAACATATTTAAACCTTAATTTCAAGAACATTAATAATAATAACAAAAGAAAATTAGCATGTTTTAGTATTGAAGAGAGTAGAGGTTCAAATTGAAACTAAAGGATGCAATCAAACATCACAATGAACTTTGATTGAAGTATTTAGAAGTAGATTGTTGTTGTTGTTATGTTACAAAATCACAAAACAACAAAAACCACACAAAAACATTCAAAACAGTAAAACGAAAGCATCAACACAACACACAGTTGGACAAATGTATCAGAAACAACCAACCAATGGGCGTCCCAATCTTATTTAGTACCCATTTCAGAACGCCGATCACTAACTCACAGTCACTCACTCGTCGTCATAGTTCCGGCGGTGGTGGTGGCGGCGGCTGTGCTTCTCCTCGTCGGAACCGGAATCCTCCCCACCCTGCAAATCACAAAACCCACAAATATCAATACAACAAAATCTTTACAGTCTCATCTTTTCTTATTGAATCTTCCATTGAAAATTGAGTTAACTTACGTATTTCTTCCGCCCATATCCTTCTTCCCCATACCCATATCGGCGTTCTTCATCCTCATCCCGCCTCTCGTAGCTTGGCTTCCGGTAATCCTCTTCCTCCGACCGCCCATAGCTCGGCCTCCTCGGCTCATCCCCATAACTCGGCCTATCATATTCCTCCCTTTTATACCCAGAACCTTCATACCCTTCTTCCCCATACTTCTGTTTCCGCCCTGATCCATACTCTTCAGATTCAGATTGCCGCCGGTATCCCTCCGATTCTCCCTCTTCTTGTCTCCTCCCATACCCACCAGATCCATAAGAGTCTGATTCCTTTCTCCCACCATACCCACCAGATCCATAAGAATCTGATTCCTGTCTCCCCCCATATCCACCAGATCCATACTCTTGCGATCCGTAAGACTCTGACTCCTGTTTCCTCCTATACCCACCAGATCCATACTCTCCAGATCCGTAAGACTCCGATTCCTGTTTCCTCCCATACCCACCAGATCCGTACTCCTGTTCTCCATACTCCGGTTTACGGCGATATCCTTCAGACCCATACTCCGATCCACTGGGCTGGAAGCCATAAGCCGGCTGTGGCCTGGAAGATCCATATCCTTGTTCCCCAGAGGGAGCTCCATAGGAATGGGGCTTTGGACGGGAGTAGCTGCTGTACTCAGCCTGGAGGGCATCGTCGCCGTAAGCGGAGGGCTCAGCGTAGGATTCAAACTGGGGACGTTCGTAATCGATGTCGTCGTCGTTGCCGGCGGAGTGAGGGTAGCAGGTTTCTTCGGAGGGTGAAAGTGGACGGCCATATGTCAGAAAGAGGTCGAAACCGCCGCCGTAAGGCGTGGGATCGTACTCATCGAAGTCGTCGACAGCTTCATCATCTCTGGAGTAGTAGGGCATTGTAAAATCTCGTGGTTTTTTCCTTTTCCGGATGTGTTTGGAGTTGCGAGAGGAAGAAGAAGATGAAGAGAAGAAGAGTGAAACGAAGGATTAGTAGTGGGATTAACCGTGTGTGTACGGCGTCGTTTTCGCGTTCTTTTGTCCCTTTTTGGATCTTCAAAGGACAGCTGGTTGGTTCGTTACCCAATAGATCCCATTTTTTCCTTCTAATTTCTCATTACTTTATTCATTATTTCATTAAGAAATGAAACAGATTCATTTATTTATTTCTTTTTTTTATATATAATTTATAGATTTATTATTGCTTATTTTCAAAATAATTTTCTTTTTTACAAACTAAAAGAATTATTATTCTTTATTTTTTATAATTTATTTTCAAACAGGGTTAACTATTTATTTATCTATAAAAATAATTTTGAAATACAGAAAAATGAAAAAAATATAATAAAATTTTAAATTTATCTTCAATATTGACCATGGTAGGTAGAAGTCTATTATCATCAATAAAATTTAAAAATTTAATATATTTTCATAAGTTTTTACGTCTACAATCATTCTTTTATTTATATATAAATTTTGGAAATTGTATTAATACAAATTTTTATTAGAAGAATTTTATTCTAATATGACGTGGGATTGGTACTTTTAACAAAAAAACAAAAAAGATAACTGGAGTAAATGATGGATGGATTATTCCCAATGATTTAACTTTGCAAATAAATTTGTTAACTCACCCACCCAAACAAAGAAAGGCATCAACACAACAATATTATACTTTATAAAATAAATAAAGCAAAAACGAAGGAATTTTCAATATATATTTGAAAATTTTATTTAACATTGCAAATAATGTTTTACAATAATATTGGAAAAATGTTGAGATAAATAGGGCAGAGTGTAATTAGCTTATATATAATTGGAAGGAACTTCATTCTTTTGTGTTTCCTTCTTGTATTTGTTGTAATCCAATAGCAAATTTTCTGTAAATTCTTTCATTATTTCTTCCATCATTCCCTTCAATCCCTATATATATATATACCCATCAAATAATCAATCATCATGTTAACATTTATAATTTATTCAAAAATGAAAGTTATAGATATAACAATTAAATCTAAATTATTGCCGATCTCTAAAAATTTACTTATAGCTATTAGAGTTTATCAATGATAGACTCATATTATTAGTAAAAATCTAGCATCTACAAAATATACCACTAATAGAAGTCATTAGCGCTTGAGTCTACCACACTAATAGAATTTTCTATATTTGTTGGCATTTTGATCACTAACATAGCTCACATTGCATTAGCTCTATTTCTCATTTTCTCCCTCACTTTTCAATTTCTTCTTAAAAAAGTTTCAAATATAGGTGAGACGTATGAAATAAAGAGAGATTTCATAGTCTCAAATTTTCCTTTAAATTTGAAATAAGGATAGAGAGACAACTATCGATGTATTTAATATAGGTCTTGGGACTTAATCCCTTCTTTTACTTTATGCTCTTTATAATATATATACATGACTAAAATTATTAACAATGCTAGAAGATAGTCTAGGGGTAAAACAAACTTTTAGTTCATTTGAACCTAAATTCAAATAGTTTTTTTTTTTTGGAAGTTTTAACCTGTTTTATTTAAACATTAGTAACAAAGTTAATAATTACAATTAAAGAAATTTATATGTTAAATTGTTGATATTATAAAAAGTGGAGGCATAAAGCTACGTAGGAAAAAGATGAATGGAAAGTTTCTACATTAATTCAAACATCTCTTCATCTATTCATTCCTATCTACCGGTTTGTCCCCTTTTCTCTTTCAATCCTCACAAAATGTTACATTTGCTGTACAAGTCCCCTTATTTTAAATGCAATAATATATGAAAAATGCGAGGGCTTATGGAGGAAAAAAGAAAGTGATGAGTGATGGATGATCAATACCTTTTCCACAAGAGGTTGAAGGAAATCTTGTGCAAAGAAATCAATGGGCTTTTGGGGAGCCAAGTTGTAAAGATTGAGAAGCAAATTGTTTGTGAGAACACTTTTTGATTTTGTTCTCTCTGCATACATAGCTCCTTTTACATTGATTTTGATCTTTGATGCTTTGAAATCTTTGCTCAATCCTTTCAATTCCCATCCCATCTGTTCATCATCATTTTATACAAAACTTTTCAAAAGTTGGTGGAGTAAATCACTATACCCTATTGCATGTTTGATGCAAATTATATGCATATTTTTTCTACCATGTTTACTATTTCTTACCTAAATTAGAATAGTATGCTATGGTAAATACTATTAGAAAGAGATAGTTATATTTTGTATAAGTATTGGATAAAAATTAGAAAGGTTATAATAAGTTGGAGAGAATTGTGTACCAATTGAAGGTCAATAAATTTGGAGACATTTTGAGGAATATGAATAGGGCTATCTTTTGTGCTGCTTTTGCAACTTAATCTTACATCAGCTACTGGGCTCACCTTCAAGAAAAGCACTTGGAAAGATGGCATTTCAACTCTCCAGTCATCCTTCAAAAACATTACTCCCCAAACAAGGAAAAATCACTTTTCAATTCTTGATAAAATAAAAGAAAAGTAATTGAGAAGATGAAGATACCTGGTTGATTTTTTCACTTTTTCCAGAAAAAGTGGCTCTCAACAATCTAGCTTCATCTTCAATGTAATCATCAAAGGAAGCCTATGCCATGCATGAAATGAAATAGAAAACTCACAGAACAACCTAACTTTGATTTCCCAAATTAAATAGAGAGATAATTAATTACCTGAGGAGATTCAGAAAGTGGACTGAAACTGGAGAACTTGAGAGAGAAAATTGGAGGATTTTGAATAGTATTGCAATTACTGTTATTCTTTTTCAATGCAAAGCAAATGAAATTAGAATAATAATAATAATAATGCTTCTTTTTGTGATGAACATAACATTTTGAGCTAAGCTTGTAATTTGGATTGATAACAAGCTGTGGGAGTTGAAGAGAAACAGCAACCATACTGTGAACCATTGCTCTTCTTTTTCTTCAATATCCTCCAAAGTGCTTTCTGTAATGAGAAGAAGAAGAAAAGTACTTTCAATTTACTTTACTATATGTGTAGAGCTCTAGTGTGGAGATATATAAATGAGAAAATTGTTCGAAGAAAAAGACAGTATAATTTGAGGAACCATGTGATGGGTTTTGTTATTTATATCCTTAGCAATTCATTTCTTAAAATAATGGTTGGATGTGGATAAAAATAGCTATTTGATATTGGTTTTTCAAAAGTCAAAAAATGCCTTTTTGCACTTCTTTCAATTTTGTCCTTTGAGGAGTTTTATTTGGTTAGTCTACATAAGTCTACATAGGCTTTCTTCTATGTTTGAGGAGTTTTATGCCTTTTCTGTTAAGGAGTTAGATTAGAACAATGTCCTTCTCCCTTGTTTTCCTCTGTCTGAAGCTCTTCCTCTTCCCACTACTCTGCAGTTTTACCAATGGCTTCCTTTCCCATCTTCCATTTAAAGCTTTACCCATTTCCCAATGGCTTTCTCCCATTTCTCTTGCCTTCTCTTTTGGTTTCTTATCTCTTTGAAGTTCTTCATAGTGGGTTATTACAACAACAAATAATACTCAGGAACAATATTTTGTTGGATAATTTGTTAGTTTGTTAGCTAATAGTTAATGTTCAAAGCTTTTTCTATTTATGGCTTTCATTACATTTACCCCCTATTCCCATTTCTCCTTTCACTTTTCCTCGCCTTCCAAGCTTCACAAAAATGGGTTCGATGTTAACAGAACCCGACGATCTATCCGCGTTTTTCAGTGGCGGCGGTGGGGGAGCTGGTAGGACTTTGAAGAACATCACGAAAATATGTGCATCTGCTCACCGGATTCATTCCACCGGCGTTTTCACAGGAGCAAACCCTTTGGAATTTTCAGTTCCTCTTCTTTTGTTGCAGGTGGGAATTTGTGCTGGAACTACTCTCTTTTCTTATCAGCTCCTCAAACCATTCGGTCAACCCCTAATCGTCTCACAAATTTTGGTAACTTCTGTTTTTCTTTCCTTTTTTTTGTTTCTTCAATTCGATTATCCTTTTGAATTTGAGTTTTTAAATTGCTTTATTGTTTGTGTTATGATCTTTATCAGAGTGGTTTCGTTCTGAGTTCTTCGGGTTTAGGGCAATGGAAAGCATTTAGAGAAACAATTTTTCCCAGCAGGGGATTCGTTTTGTTGGATGTAATGTCTTCAATTGGGAGTATTTTTTACTTCTTTTTGATTGGAGTGCAAACAGATATGATGATTGTGAAGAAGATTGACACAAGAGCATTTGGTATAGGGTATTGTGCTGTGATTGTGCCTTTGCTTCTCACCATCTTTTTCTCTGTAGCTTTGGTGAATGCTTTTGATTCAAAAACTTCCAAAACCATTCTTCTAGTAGGTGGAGTAGAGTCATTTATCAACTTTCCCATGGTTGCTTCTCTTCTTTCTGAGCTTCATTTAATAAACTCTGAGTTTGGGAGGATTGCTTTATCATCTTCCATGGTTTCAGGTATTAGCACCATGTGTATTATAATGATAGGATCTATGTTGGATCCAATAAAAAGAACCACTTATGATGCATTATTTGTGGAATCTGTATCTTGGGTTATTGGAATTGGCCTTGTTTTGTGTAGTAGATGTGTTATTATGTGGATGATAAAGAAGAATCCAGTGGGGCAGCCATTGAAGGAGGGCTTTGTGGTTACATTGCTTTTAGGGGTTTTTGTGAGTGCATTCTGTAGCCAATCTTTGGGTGCTCACAGCTATTTTGGTGCTCTTGTATTTGGGATTATAATACCTCCAGGGCCTCCCATTGGACCAGCAGTGATGGAGAGACTCGAGTCCATTACGTCTTGGATCTTCATGCCTATCTTCTTTTTCAAAACAAGCTTGGTTGTCAATATGCAGTCCATCGAACTAAAGAAACTACTAGGTTTGTCATTCATTATCTTTGTGAGTGCATTTGGGAAGTTCTTGAGTGTCCTTGTGATGTCATTATTCAACAAAATGCCGGTGAGAGATGCTGTGTCACTTAGCCTCATCATGAATAGTCAAGGAGCTTTCGAGCTTGGTATGTTTAAAATGTTGAAGAAGAACAAGGTAAGAATGAAGTATTTTGTCATTATATAGATAATTACATTCAATCATCATGTTTCTCAAACTCCCTGTCGGTTTTGTTTTGTGAATATGTGCAGAAGATAGACAACGAATCGTTTGGAATTATGTGCACAGGTGTGATGGTTTTGGTTGGGATTATTACTCCCATAATACGATATTTGTTTGATCCTTCAAGAAGGTATGTAGTTTATAAGAGAAGAACTGTGATGCACTCAAGACCGGAATCTGATCTTCGTGTACTAGTCTGTATTCATGACCAAGAAGATGTTCCAAATGCCATAAACTTACTTGAGGCTTTGAATCCCACCAGACGAAACCATCTTGTTGTGTACATGCTTCATTTTGTCAAGCTTTTTGGTCGAGCTAACCCCCAACTCATTTCACACAAGTTTTCAAGAGGAAGGACTTCAAGGTCCGGCCCTTCCGAACCTATCATTAATGCATTCAAATACTTTGGACAAAGCAACCGTGAAATTGTTACAATTTATCCCTTCACTGCGATTTCACCTCCAGCATCAATGCATGATGATGTTTATTCACTTGCTCTCGACAAAAGCGTTTCCTTGATTCTTGTTCCTTTCCACAAGAGATTTCATTCCAACGGTGTTCTGTCATTATCCAAAAATAAGTTAAAATTGGTCAACAACCATATTCTTGATAAGGCACCTTGCTCGGTCGCTATTGTTGTCAACCGAGGAAATTCAAATATCTTAAGGTCTATTGCAACAGACTTGTATTGTTTTCAAATAGCTGTGGTGTTCTTAGGTGGACCTGACGATCGCGAGGCAATGTTCATCGGGGCAAAAATGTCTGGACATCCCAATATCAACTTGACAGTAATTCGACTGTTGGAGAATGGGAGTGTCACAAGTGATGACATGGAAGAGAGGAGGCTCGACTGTGAAGCAGTGATTGCGTTTCAAAGAGTCATGGTAGACAACTATAGAGTGAGGTTCATAGAAGAAGTGGTGAAGGATGGCAATGGAACAGTCTCTGTACTCCGTTCGATGGGAAATCATTTTGATCTTGTAATGGTTGGGAGACGACATAACCCCTATTCGGTATTGGTTCAAGGGTTGGTACTTTGGAACGAGCGCACAGAACTTGGAGAAATCGGGGAGGTATTATCATCGTCAGATTTCATGGAGAATGCCACGATCTTGGTTGTGCAACAACACACTAATATGGTTCATCAAGAAACTATCTTTGGTTCTCAGGGATAGTAATACTTTAGCAGAAGATGAAAGCAAATGACAGGATTTAGATTGTTCTCCTCTCCTTTACTAACTCAGTTGGTTCAGATAAGGAAAGGTTATTTTTGTTCTTCTTTTCCCTCTCTTTCTTCAACTTCTCAACAGTGTACATTCTTTTATCAACAAACCATATTGTTGAACTTAAAACGATTATCCTTTGCCCAACTTACTTAAAAAGTGAAGTTGATTTTTCAATACAATTTCAATATTTTATACTTTGGTCTTTTGCATTCTCTCTTTATTTATACCTCTGTTGTTGCATCACACTGCAAAGCTACTTAACTTCAAGTATACAATGTAATGTCATGAGTGTTGTTTTTGATTGAGAGTGCTTTTGGATTGACTTTCTAAGTGATTATAAACATTTTTTGTGTACTTATACATACTTTTTACAACACTTAAAAAGTCAATCTAAATATGTTTAGTATCATAGTCACTAACATTTACATTTATCTAATGAGCCTAAAAATGAAGTAAAATAATATCAATTAAGTCCGAGATGTAAACAAGAAGAATGTGTTCATTAGACTAGGCAACATATCATGAGCAAAGAGGTATATGAGTTAAATAATTAAAAATGTGTTTTAGTATAAAAATATTAAAACTAGTCTAGATACTCAAGCTTTACTGTTTCAGTCTAAAACTAAAACGGTATGCAACTATAAAAAGAAAAATTATTTTAAAATGATAAAACTTCTAAAAGTATTATCAAATATAGTAAAATATCAAAATCTACAAATAAGAGATCAAAACAAATTAAGATAAACCTCTATTTAACCGTGCTAAAATAAAAATAGCTCATTTAAAAAATGCTAATTCTTGAATAATAACTAACTAAAAAACATTAAAATAAATTTGAAATGAATTAATATAAAAAAAAATGTGTTATATTGGTAAATATTTTAATAATTTTACTCTCAAAAACACTTCAAAGACTTTTTAATCCAAAAGAGGATTTATTTATTTTTGGTTAACATATAATCAAATATTTATTAACTAAAATTATATATATATATATATATATATATATATATATATATATATATATATATATATTGATTTTATAAAAGAACATTAAATGTGATAAATGACAAAGCAAATGACTTTTTTGGTAAAAAAGTTTGATTAAAACTTTTTACACTTCATCAATGGGGATGTAGCTCAAATGGTAGAGCGCTTGCTTTGCATGCAAGAGGCACAGTGTTCGATCCCCTGCATCTCCACTTTTTTCATTTATCATTTTGTAATGTGATGAAAGCATGTGCTTGTAGTTGTGAAATTTATAATATAGAAACTTAAACAAGTTGATAAGAATTAAATTATAAAAGATCATAATCGACATATCACAGTGTTAACGTTGGAGGTTCAAGAATACTATAAGAGTAATATGACTTCAATATCAGACTCTTTCTTTTTGCTTCTACTCCTCATCAATTTTCATGTTAGAATCAATCTCACACTTCAACCTTTTGGGAATTTGGTATGAATTTTTCAATCCTTCATCATCATTCTCGTCAAAACCTCTCTTGCTCCCAACTTCTCCATCCTTTTCACTTACATTTTCATCTTGGTTATCCACGACGACATCATCATCATTAGAGGTGGATGCAAACTCTAACATTGTTTGATCGACATACTTGTCAAACACAAGCGAGATGCCAATTTTCTTCACGGTGATTTCAGCACCGAAATCAACGATGATCTCGACTTCATCGCCAGGTTCCATCTTGAAGGCTTTGTTAGATAAATGGCCTTGCCACAAGTGATCTTGAGTTGACATTATTACATCATTGGTAAGAGGTTTGTTGGTTGTAATGGAAGATTTTGTGTAATTAATGACTGATAAACTTGGAAGGTCAGTTGAGACTGTGTTGTTAAAACAAGAACAGTAAACTATGCAAACAATGAAGCCTTCTAAATTGGAATTATTATACTGAGGCAATTCTAAAAATATTGAGTGACCTTCATCTTTGTATGCAAACCAATCTGGAACTTCTTTGCCTGGAAGACATACTCCTCCAAATCCACTAACTGTCCATCCCTTTCAAATCAAAACAAAACGATGTTTATTTTAGTTATTCTAATTTTGTGTTCGTTTTCAATTAATAAAGAGAGAGAGATTAGAACCTGTAGAATGGTATCCTTGAAGGAATTGGACATGTTGCTACATCCTTCCATGTGAATAACTCTAATAGAATCCAATAATTTGTCCAAGCCAGGAATCTCCATAAGTTTAGGACAATTACTCATAGACAAAGATCCCATTTTCTTCACATTAGACAAATCTGAAGTCCTTTCCAATGAAGTACAGTTTGATGCATACAATGAACTCAAATGTGGTGGCAAATTTGGTATAAATTGAAGTTCAGGGCAATTATCCAACAAAAGTGTCTCAAGTTTCAAAAGGCCACTGATAGTTGATGGCAAACTGTGGAATAAATTCTCACTCAAATCCAATTCTCTCAAAGAACTCAAACTCCCGATATCTTTTGGAATTGTGTTATTTGACAAGTTACAATTTTTAAGGCATAATTTTCTTAAGGAGTTTAAGCCTTGTAATGAAGAAGGGAGAAGAATTGATGTGTAGTTTTGAGATAATTTCTTTGGTGAAATCCAAGACCAAATCATTGAAGAGAATGATGATTTTGATGGTGACCCTTTGCACCCACATAAAGATAAATATTTGAGGTTTTTTAAGTTTATAATTGTGTTAGGGATTTTTTGGATTGGTGTGTTATCAGCTATTAGAGTTATTAATGATGTAATTTCGCCTAAATCTTCTGGCAAACTATTGAGCTTTGAACAACCTGAAATAATGAGAGTTTGTAAGGATTTTAAGTTTGAGAAACTATTTGGAAGTGAATTGAGGGATTTGCAATCTTTTAAGTTTAGGGAAATGAGGGCTTTTAATTCTCCAATTGTAGGGTGCAATTCAATCAAATTCTTGCAGTCTTTGAGGCTGAGTATCTCTAGATTGGGGAGTTTGGAGAAGTTTGGAGTGTGGGTTAAGTAATGAGAATGGCCTAGATTAAGAAACTTCAAATTCTTGAGAAACTGCATGTTCACACAACAGAGAACAAAGAGATCAGGAAAAATCGTTAATTGAGAAGAAAATGGCATTGCTATGATGCTATAATAACAGTGATTAATCCAAAATGTTAAAGTTGATAAGTTACGGTAAATTCAATAATATCAACACTACTTTAACAGTAGCAGTGAAAAAGACTCATTGAAAGAATCTGATTTGGCTATATTCTAGGTATAGAACCAAAGTAAAACATTTTAATTCAACAGTAAAATGTGTACCTTAGACTCCTTCCAAAAGAATCTGATTTGGCTATATCTCAAGTCCATAGCAACCAATTTGTCCATATGAAATTCTTTAGGCAAAAACTTCAAAGGAAATCCGTGCCAACAAACCCATCTTATCTCTTCAGAAATATGCTTGAAATCTCCATTTACATCAACAAAATTAAGTTGAAGTAACCTCAATTTTTGCATTTCATTAAATGCTTTTGTGCTCAACTTCTGCTTGCTAAATCTTGGCAACTTCAAACTTAGGCCTTCAGTTGCATCAGTTCCCTAAACCAATGAAATAAAAAATATTAAGCTTAAAAATACAATTGGATCAACTTAAATAGGACTTTCTTTTCTTACCTTTTGTCTTGTAAGAACAGAAAGCACTTCCTCATGAAGAAAAAGTCTTGAATGTCTCTCAGGGTATTTTGGAAAATTTTCACGAACAATTTCTCTCCCCATATCTCTTAACAAATCATGCATCATTAATCTGTTTTTGTCTCCAATTGTTAATAGACATCTTTGAAGAAGAACACTAATTCCGATTCTTGGAAAAAATCCACACCCATCTAATATTTGTTCAACGTAGTTTCTTTCCATTCCAATAAAGAAACATGACACGTCGAGAAATATATCTTTGTAAGTATGATCGTTTAGCCCATCAAAGCTTATTTTAAGCTTTTTTTGAATTTGATCGTTTGGGATTTTCTTCAATTTCTTCAGTGTATCTTCCCATTCTTCTCTACTTCTACCAAAAAGGAAAGAACCCAACACTTCGAGAGCTAATGGCAATCCTCCACAATAAGTGATCACTTGTTTCGAAAGTTGATGAAAGGTTTCTGATGGATAACTATTGCGAAAAGCATGCCAACTAAAGAGTTCAAGTGCTTCATCGTCATCCATTTCATCGATGGAACAAATTTCGTCTACTTCAAGCTGATTTAGCAGATGTCGATCTCGAGTTGTTATGATAATTCTACTACCTGAAGCAAACAAATCACGAGTTGTTGCTAATGCAGTTAACTGGCTTAAGTCGTCTACATCGTCTAATATCAGAAGAAGCCTTTTGCAACGAAGTCTTTCTTGCAACACTGCGATTCCTTGGTCGATGTTTCCAAGATTGATGTTGGTAGAATTTGTGATGGAAGAGAGGAGTTGTTTTTGTAAGTGAATTAGATTGGAGGTTTCAGCTTTGATATTGGAAAGGAAACATTTGGCTTCAAAGTTGTGATAAAGCTGGTTGTAAAGTGCTTTTGCAACGGTGGTTTTACCCAGTCCTCCCATCCCCAAAATTCCTACAAATCTAACATCATTTGAACCAATATGAAGATGTGATAAAAGAAGTTTGAGTCTTGATTCAATTCCCACTGGATAAAGAGCTATGAATAAGTATTTACTGTTCACCTCCTTTGATACCTTTTCAACAATCAACCTTATGAACTTCGCTTCATGTCTGCCATATAGCAAGATTTAGATAAGTTACTCATCGAAACTTAGGAGAAGACTCAAATATAATTGTTGGGTATATGATATGTTAATGTAAATTTTTCAGTCCATATGAATTGTGAGTTCAATTTCCAAAAACAAAGAACATGTTTTCTAAAACTGGTGTTTTATCAGATTTTTATAAGTTATCATAGAAACTAAACTATAACTTTCTTGGACCAAATTTGCAATTTAACCAAGTATTCCCAAGCTTAATTTCAAAAAACCAAAAGGGTTATTTAGAAACTTCTATATGCTAATTAACATTCAAAACTTGAAAGAAAGGAAGGAATCAATAAATACCCATTTGCAATGTTTCTCAAATCCCAACCAGATAAATTAGCAGCTTCAGTGAGAGCCATTCTCCACTTAAGAACTCTATCAATATCCCTAAAATAACGCACTTCATGTTTAACAAAAGCCTCTTCAAATTCACCCTTTTGCTTCCTCACACATGAAGGATCCACATTATAAAATATTGGGAAAACCAGTTGTCTCAAAGTCCTCCTGCACTCCATGATCTTTACCAACTCCTCCAAACACCATCCCGACTCCGCATACCTTTCCGAGAATACGACAACTGCCACCTTCGACCCTTCGATCGCTCGCTCGAGCTCCGAACTTATGTCTTCACCCCGTTCGAGCTCTGGATCGTCTCGAAACACATTGATGCCTGCATCTTTGAATGCGTAGTAGAGATGATCAGTGAAGTTCTTGCGAGTATCTTCACCTCTAAAACTCAAGAAAACATCGTAAGTCCAATTCCCGTGTTGAGGTCGGAGCTCGTCGGCCATGGCGTCGGATGCAAGCAACGGAAGTCAACTGTTTGAGTCGTCAACCTCTAAAAATCACATCTTACAAATTGACAGAACTGTGGTCCTCTTCCCTCTTCCTTTTTAGTATTTTTATTGTCAAGTTGTTGATTTGTTAAAATCCCAAGTTTGAAAATAATGCAAAATAGTCAGATTCCTTTAGGTTCTTTTTCTACGTACACTTTTGAACTTTCGAAATTTGAAGATGTGTGTGAACAGTATAACTACAGATTGCTTTGTGTGCATAATATGGATAGCAAGTCTCTACACATTTCACATTTTCACAGGGGCTGGTGTGTGTGCACGTATCACTAAATATGGTACTAAGGCCATTTTGAAGTCATACAACCTCAATGGAAGCGAATTGAGGCAAAATGAAGCAAAAACTGAAGGTTTGGTAATTGAAGCCTCGACCGCGCTGAAAGGCATAGAGCTCCAATTTTGCATAAATGGCCAAGCGCAATGGCGCTTAGACATTTTTATAAAGCATCTTTTGGTTCGTAATGAAAAGATTCTTCATCATCGGGCACGTGGATGAGAGGCTAAGCTACTATTTTTTGGCTTGAGTTTTTAGATTCTCCTTCTCCTATAAATTTATGAGGGCTTAAATTTGGTATTATATAATCTTTGGTTTAATTTTATTTTCGAATGAAGTCTGTTCATTTGTTTAGACACATGAAAATTATATAAAACTCTTTGCTTTGTATTGAATCCTTGACTTATGACAATTAGATAGGATTTGGTTAGAAGCAATACTAGGTTAGGTTAGGTTAGTAAGTAAATCTATATTGATATATATTGATTCTAACCAACCTAAAATTGAATCTATTGAATGTCAATTTGATGTTTGAGAATTACTCATTCCACTAAGGGGTAATTAATGCTAATTGAAAAATCCAATATCGTACACAATAATTAGAACCTTCGGACAAATTATTTGACAATTTCTATTACATTGGTTAGGTGAATGACCCAAACTAGATTCTTTTGACATTGATATTTTCTTCATTTTAATTTCCTTTTTGCAATTTATTCCCCTCCTACAATTTCTACCCAACCTCCTTGGTTACATTGAATCGGAAATTAATTTGTTTAAGAATCAGTATACTTCTTAAACTCTACCAAAGATTCAAGTACATATTTGGGTACATGTTTTGCTTTTCTCAAATTTTAAACTTGCTCGTGATTTCTAAGCTTCTGTTGAAAATGTGAAAAATTTTCTTTTAAACTTAAATGGTTATAGAGTTTGACAATGGATTTCATCTAGTTGAAATCATTTGGAGGAGGGGTCAGAGTTATTGGTGTACGTATATCTTTGTGGCGATTAACTATACTTTACGTTTTCTATATTCTTTCTTTGTTGATTACAAGGGAAAAGGGAAGAGGAAAAAATCGCCCCAAGCTAAACTAAACAATATTCATGTTTTGAAAAATTAAAACCCAACTAACAAACAAGGATAACAACTATTCCATGACAATACCCATCTTGGTTTGAAGTATAATATGAGAATGATAGCAATAACAAGAACAGTAACTATGCAGGAAATTGTCCACTTATTTCTGTTCATCTCCCTTGTCACATTGGTTAGAACTTTTTCGCTTCTGCTTCTGCCGTTGTTATCATCCGCACCGTGAAGCTACAAAGGAAGGTTAAAAAGGAACAAATTACATGATTGCGTTGAGTTCATTTTGATGATGTATTTTTCGTTCCTCTTTATCAATAAGAAAAACGAACCACAGATTCAACCAGAGGATATTATTCACATTTTTTTTGCAATTAAATTACTTGATATTAATCTAGAGAAGAGGAAAAGGTATTGTCAAGGTTAGAGTTTCGTTGTCGGCAATATTTGTTGAAGGTTGGTTTTTGTTTACTCTAAGAGTTGTGTTGGCTTTCTTCCGTGGGTGGTCAAAATGTGTGGCTTCAGACAATCTGTTGTTCTCCTTAAGATATTGTTTATGCAATTTGGTAGTTCCCCTATTGAGAAGATTTTATGGCAGTTTATTTTCTTTGATTTTGTTTCCTTGTCTAGTGGGGAAGGTTTACTTTTGTGCTCTGTTCATATTTGAAGGGTTGTCTTTGCGTTTGCTAAGGCTGGGAATCATTTTTTAAAAAGGACGTTGTTGTCATTGTCTTGTGAGCTCTACTGGAATCACAAGTGTGTGACCTTTTCGGTGAAGGTTGTGTGTTATATATGTCAACAATTATCGTATAGGTAATACTGGTCGAGTCTGCATCAAAGTTGAGAGGAATTCTCTAACTTGGAGGGATCCCAATTTCATAAAGTGCAGTGAGCTTCCCTAGAAAAAATAGAGATAAGCTTCTTAGGGAGTAGCAGTTCCATAGTTAGGGGAGCCAAAGTGTTCATTTACATATGTACTCACATACTTAAGAGGATCTTAAGGTGTTTTGAGAGGGAGTTTCAAATTTAAAGGGAGTCTAAAGTGTCAATTCAATAAGCCCAGCTTTTTGTGTGTCACTGTTATTGCTGTGTCTCTACAGAGAAACACAACGTTGTAATTGTCTAACTTCACATGAAAGAGAGTAACTAGAAAAGGAAAGAGAAAAGAGAGAGCATAACACGAAGAATTACCTTGTCATGGGGAGCACCCAAAAGCAATTGTGTCTGTGAATGCGAGTCTTCTGGGAATGAGATACCAAGGTATTCAGTTTGGGGCATGGTTCTTTGATCACCTGAGACCTAAACAATATGTTTTCATCCTCAGTATTCAATCATTGCTCCATAAATTTCAAAGAGGAAGGGATTTAAGGGAAGATAAAGCAGAAAGATTTGAAAACAGTGTGTAAATCCACATTCTAGTAAACTCCTGCCTAGTCCTCCCTAAAACATTAGTCATCAATTCAGTAGATGCTAACAGCTTGTAGATCTTCAATTCCCTAATACCAATGAAATATATATGTATAAAATCAAACCAAATTATTAGGACTTTATTTTCTTACCTTTGGTCCAAGTACAGAAAGGCGCACTTCCTTCGGAAGAAAAAGTTGGGTATGATCTCTTAACAAATCACTTGTCACTAATCTGTTTATGTCACCAATTCTTGGAAAAGATCCCCACCCATCTAACATTTGGTTCACAAGATATATATCTTTACAAGTGTGATCATTGTGGGTATCAAAGGTTATTTTAGGCTTTATTTGAATTTGATCATCTAGAATTTTCTTCAAATTCTTCAATGTATCTTGCCATTCTTCTCTACTTCTGCCAAAAAGGAAACAGCCCAACACTTGAAGGGCTAATGGCAATCCTCCACAATAATTAACAACACGTTTTGAAAGTTGATGAAAAGTTTCTGAAGGATAACTATTGTGAAAGGCATGCCAACTAAAGAGTTGGAGCGCTTCAGCGTCATCCATTACATCAATGGAACAAATTCCATCTACTTCAATCTGGTTTAGTAAACGTCGATGTCGAGTTGTTATGACAATTCTACTACCTGAACCGAAACATTCACGTCTTGTTGCTAATGCAGTTAATTGGCTTATTTTGTCTACATCGTCTAATATCAAAAGAAGCTTTTTGCGACGAAGGCTTTCTTGCAACACAACGATTCCTCGATCCATGTTTTCGAAATTGATGTTACTGGAATTTGTAATCGAAGAGAGGAGTTGTTTTTGTAAGTGAACTAGACCATTGGGTTGGTTGGGGGTTTGTTTGATATTAGCAAGGAAGCATGCAGCTTCAAAGTTGTGATGAAGTTGATTGTAAAGTGCTTTTGCAATGGTGGTTTTTCCCAAACCTCCAATCCCCAAAATTCCTACAAACTTAACATCATCATTTGAACCAATATGAAGATGTGGTAAAACAAGTTTGATTCTTGATTCAATTCCCACTGGATAGAGAGCTATGAATAAGTAATTGCTCTTCACCTCCTTTGATATCATTTTAACAATTGACCTTATGAATTCTGCCTCATACCTGCCATACAAGATTCACATCTACTCATCAAAACATCAGATTCATTTCCTCAAATATAAAGATTCGTTATGATGTTTGGGTAAAATTAGTCCTTTTTTAGTTCAACTTTCAAAGACAAAAACCCGCTTTCAAAACTACTTTTTTTGTTTTTTTTTATTCACTCACGATTAGAAACATTAAAGCATAGTCGACTAAGTTGAAGAAGAAGAAGAAGGAGGAGGAGGAGGGAAATAAATACCCATTTGCATTTTGTGTCAAACCCAAACCAGCTACATTAGCAGCTTCAGTGAGAGCCATTCTCCACCTACGAACTTTATCAATATCCTTACCCTTTTCATGCTTAACAAAAGCCTCTTCAAATTCACCCTTTTGCTTCCTCACACATGAAGGATCCACATTATAAAATACTGGCAAAACCATTTGTCTCAAAGTCCTTCTACACTCCATGATCTTTACCAACTCCTCCAAACACCATCCCGACTCCGCATACCTTTCCGAGAATACGATAACTGCCACCTTCGATCCTTCGATTGCTCGCTCCAGCCCCGAACTTATGTCTTCGCCTCGTTGGAGCTCTGGGTCGTCTCGAAAGACATTGATGCCTGCATCTTTCAATGCGTAGTAGAGATGATCTGTGAAGTTTTTTCGAGTATCTTCGCCTCTAAAACTTAAGAAAACATCGTACGTCCAGTCTCCATGTTGAGCTTGGAACTCGTTGGCCATGATGACAGATGCGACCAAAGTCAATTGAAGGGAGCTTTGAATTGTCTTGAAGTTGAGATGGAAACAGAGCTCTAAATCACATGCTACAATTTGATTGTTCTTTGTGTGGACCTCCTCCATCTTCTTTTTTATAATTTTATTTTCGTTGTTGATTTCTTACTTTTCAATAGTATGAGTTCAAAAATAATGCAAAGATAGTCATCCCTTTCTAGTTAAGGTTCCCATTTATTTTTACGAAAATTAGTCAGAAATTACATAACATCAACTTTTATACTAAATTAAAACTATGGATGTTCTCAATTGAAACTAAGGAGATAAGTTGGCAAATCAATCTGTCATATTTTTATCTGGATTGAAAAAAAAAATAGTAATTTTTTGGCCCATTGCAAAATGAGTCCCTACATCTTTGTAAAACCTTTTTAACTTCCAAAACTTTGTTATAATGATAAAAAGAAACCTACTTTTGTATTTGAAGTCCCTAAGAGATTTTACATTTCTACAATATATATTATATCAAATAAACAATTTTGTTTGATTGCAAGTAGTTTCTTTTAATTCATCAATTATTTTTCTACCAAAATAGGAACTGCATCAGCAATTACTATTCCAATTACTTTTTTACAATATATTGTATCAAGTAAATAACAGCTTTTTGATTTGGAAGTATCGTAAAAGAAAAATAAGAAAAGACAATTCTACCCTTGGTGGTGGGGATGTTATGTAATTGATATATTTCATAGAAGTTACATCAGGTTGGATATATTTTTTCTCCTAGGAGAATTAATATCCATGTTTTGAAAAATCAAAACCCACCTAACAAACAATGATAAAATATATTCAAAACAAAACCCATCTCATGTTCTACGTAAAAGGAAAGAAAAAGAAGATTCATATACATCCACTGAATAGTGAGAGTCAAAGAAACCAAGGAGTTGAAGATGGCCATCAACTAATCTCCCAACAACTATTTCACAACCAAAAAAGAGAAGGGGGAAGAAGTTAACTTTGTACATGGAATGTATTTAACTATTTAAGTTTGAAGTATAATATCACAATGATGGCGATAACAAGAACGGTAAGTATGCAGGAAATTGTCCACTTATTTTTGTTCATCCTCCTTGTCATATTGGTTAAAATTCTTTTGCTTCTGCCTACGTTATCGTCCACACCATGAAGCTGCAAACAGACGAAGATTTAAAAGGAACAATTACATTATTCTGTTATATTCATTTCGGTGCTGACGAAAAAGGTGAATGAAGATATATTTTCATAATTTCCCTAATTTCAATATTGTAAGTGGTGTCAAAATGGCAGTCGAAAAAGAGGTTAAGGCTAATGAAATGCTGAAAGCAGAGAAAATATTTAAGGATGAGGCCGGAGAGTAACTACAAAAGGAAAGACAAGGAAACAAACTAAAGCAAGATTTATTGACCATTTCCAGCATAATGAGAAGGATTACCGTGTCATGAGCACCCAAAAGCGATTGTCTCTGTGAATGCAAGTCTTCCAAGATTGAGACACCAAGGTCTTCAGTTTCGAGCATAGCTCTTTGACTATCCTTAATCCTGCCACTCATATTGCCTAATCTCTCTGTTGTGGTCATTAGTCTAGTTCTTTGATCAGCTGAGACCTAAAGAATATGTTTTCATCCTCATCGCCGTTAGAAGATTGCTCCGCAAATTTCAGAGAGAAAGGTAAGATAAAGCAAACAGATACAAAAACTGAAGCGCATAAATCACCTTTTAACTGGTTAACAGAGCTTCCTACTAATCTACCATTCACTAAATTTATAAGCACTTTTAAAAAGCTAAAGCTTAAAGAAGCGCTTTTAAAGAAACAATTGATAAGTGGCTTATCAAATGCAATTTACTTGAACACTTCATACTCAACCTCTCATGATACATTTCCTTTCTTTAATTACACTCCACATGCATTCTCCTAATAACTTCTCTCTCAATAAAATTTTTTCACTACGGCTTTCTCGACACACACCTTATCTCAATAACTTCTAATTGCGCAGACTTTTCCAAACAACTACAAGTCTACAAGCAACAGTCAACCAATACATTGCTTGACCAAGTTCTCAATTCTTGATGGATGAGCAAAAACTACAACTAAGAAGTAATGATTTGAACAATTGTCAGAAGTTTATACCGCTAATGGTTTCTTGAACTCTGTTAAACAAAAAAGTCACGTAAATTTATTCATACGCAAACAACTAAACAGCTTCAAATATTATAAGAATCGTCCATAAAAGCAAAAAAGAAGAGTAAATATGCATTTTCCAGAATGTAGGATTAATCACTTCCCCTGCATATGAAAACAATTTGTAAGAGGTCAAGCAACTAAATAAATCCATACATTGAGGGTATCAGCCAATCCAGATTCCAGCAACTCATCGCGCGCAGTTGCATTTACATTGCCAAACGTAATCCGTTTTACTTCACTTTTCAGATTGTTCAAATCTGATTTATATTCCCTTAGCTTAGCAAGAAGACCAATCTTAACACTGGGCTGCAAACTCCTCGCATCGAGATTCATTTTCCGAATCTAAGGAAATGCAATAAGGTTCAGGTCAATCCAATAATTTAGTTTAAAATTCCAATTCAATCAGTGCCAATAACTTGTACAAGTACCAGAGATTCCGCTTCATCAACACCACCTTTTATTTCAGAAAGCTTTTGCTTCTTCTGCTCTGCAGAATTAGAAAGAAAATCGTAGTATTCAACACATATTACAAGACAAAAACGAAGATAGAAACTCAGAAAAGAAGAATTGGACGGTGATAAGTGATACCTCCGTCTAGGGCAGTGGAGGAGGTGCACTTTCTGAAAAGATTGGCAGAAAGTTCGCAGTATTGACGCTCGTATCTTTCGAATACCTCGCTCATGGTGTCCGGAGCTTGAGAATTCCAGAGTGCAGCTGCTGAAGTTAGTGATCGTCTTTAGAATTCAATGGATAGACGAAGAAGAAAAAGAAAATTTGATAAAGGTGAAGAAGCTTTTTCTTTTGCACTGCACATAGTTAAGAGAAAAAACCTGATATCGATGTTGATCGGCAAAAGTTGGAGAAATCGCCGGGGAAGTAGGTCGGTGTGGTGGGGGGGAATTGGAATGAGCAAAAATGGAAGCAAGCGTGTGTTGGAACTTGACTTTGGTAAAAGAGAGAATTAATTTAAGGGGAAACGAATCTTAGTAATATTCCATTGGAATTTATGCACAATCATCGCCTTCCAATTTACATGTGTCATAAATGTGTCATCTCATTGTTAATAAAAATAAATACATTTCACAATATTTTATTACAATAAAAGAAATATTAAAACTATTTACAAAATATAACCAAATTCAATACTTTTTACATAAAAATACAAAAATAGCAATCAAATGTAATAAGTTTTTTCTAGTAATTTATCTTTTTCTATTTTAAAAAAAAGTTTTAATTATTTTTCAATATATTAAGTGGATTATACATTGGGTGACTACAACTCAATTGATACATATAGTCCTCACCCAATTGATACATATATCTTGTAAGTTATTTTGACATTGGACAAAAAGCTTTTTTTTTTTAAGAAACATATTTTTAAACCTAGTTTAATAATCATTTCAACTGTTTGTTTTTATTTTTTCTGATTTTTAAATACTGTTTTTGACTTTTTGTTTATTAAAAATAAAAAACATAATTTTGTTTTCAGTTTTCTTTTTCTTTTTCCATTTTTTATTTTAAAAATAATTCTCTTGTTTAAAATAGAAAAAAAAAAAAGAATTAATTTCGTAACACATCTATTTTTCTAAAATTAAATTTAAAAAACAGAGAACAAATGAATTACCAAACAGCTGTTTAATCACAAACTCCAACTCCACGAAGCTAACCTAAACCCAAGTTTAATTTCCTAAATCCATAACTAAAAAACACATGTCTTCCTTTAATCTCGGTTTTCTAAGGCGTCAAAAAAGCCTAACATGTCACACACTTGAAGGATATTTAACTTAAAGCATTTTTTTCAGGATACTCTTGACTTGATGGAACTTCTATTTAGATGAATATTTAAAAATAGTTCCATCTAGTAAAGTACTGAACTCTCTACTTTGTACTTCCTATCCACCTGGAGATCATCCATTTCATGACACAAGACCTATTAAACTCCAAAGGAACATACAGGATTTTCCGAATCCCATTCTTTTATCTAAAACAAAAGGTTATAAATCAGGAGAAGATTACAGTTGTAGTGTAGCACAATGAAATGAAGGTTTTGATACAGAAATTAGGTTGGTTGTTCTTGTTTAAAGTCGCGGTAGATGTGCCATTTCTGATACCTTTGAGGCCCCGCTAAAACAGGTCTAAGACGAGGCGAACTCGTGCATTCTGAACAGCAGCATCCTCTCAACTCGCCCACGCACTCTTTACAGCATCTGAAACCGAACCCCACAAACGAATTCATTCCCTTATCAAAATCACGCAATCTTTGTAAGATTGCAAAAGAGAGGCGCTAATGATTAAAGAGAAAGAAGGAATATCACAAAAACATAGAATGCAAACTTACAGAAATAGTAGATTGCAGTCAAGATTCGCACAATTACGATGCCTTAATTGAGAAACCTGGGAACTACAGATATAGCATCTGGCAAAAGCATTGTTTTCAGAGAATTGAGGGGTACTGCATGATTCGGCTTCGGGGTTGTAGGCTGATGGAGGGAGTGAGAGTCGCGAGTCAAACACGAACAAATTTCCAACCCACTGCTTGCTACCTTCATCTTTTAGATAATTAGAGACTCCACCTTTTAAGGTGTAGAGGTTTTGAAAACCTCTTTCCCTGCCACAATGATAAGAAATAATTATATCTTCATCTCACAGGCCATAACACCACATCATCATCGTGCCCATGATGTCTTCATGGTGAATCGATCGATGCTTCGGGTTACTCACAGTTATTCAACGTATCAATTACAGGCTGAAGTTACATCAATAATATAAAGGCTTCTCCACTTTTTGGCAAGACAATTACACTGCAATATGTTAAACAGTTGTATAATTATAATTACCGAAGTTGTTAGGGTAGATATAAATCTAGTTAGGGAGGTGGAGATTAGGCATAATTTTGGGAGTTAGTAATCTTGGAGCAGAGATAACCCTCTCAAAAGGCTACCATCATTGCAAGTTCTCTTCATATCGCCATAGAATTTTAGTGTTGTTTCCTCATAACTGGAATCCTAATTCCTATCACGATATCAACGTGTACTAAACGTTATCGGGATTTGGGCATGGTCAATGAAAGCTATATTTTCGTAAAATAAGAAAGTAGAAGAGAAATGAATCATATAACCTAACTTCTACAGCAATTGAAGTTGTTTTTCAATTATCAAGCAAAAACTATGAATGTAAGTGTGTACTGTATCGACTTTCCATGTTTTATCTGAAGAAGGAAGAGATGAGAAACTGAGTTACCTTAGAATTGTCGAATATACATCACAACGGATACCCCCAGTGCAATACATCAATACCTCTGTCTTTTCTTTGTCAACATTTGCCAAAGGATCAGAAGCAGCATCCTAAAAAAGCATAAATTGGGGACGAGGCAATAACATTAGCAAACAGAAATCACAACGGTTCTTAATTAAAAGCTCTTCAAGTTATCTTTCGTCTTTATTTCTTTATCCTAATCATAGAGAAAACAAATACAAAAGAAGAAAGTTATCCCCTCACAAAGTAGGGGGAAAAATGCTGTGTTTTACTAAAAGGGTGTGAAAACATGTACTAAATATTAATAAATTGAATTAATTACATCAATTGGTATCCAAATACAACAAAATTACTCTGAAAATTGTTGTAAATGAAATCAGTAATGGATATGAGCACAAGGAATTATATTAGGATTTAATTTTGCAAGAGCTGTTGCTTTTGGTGACTGACTGACTCGATGTCAACTCTTACAACACGGCACAGTTGGCATACCTCAGTTTGGGATAAACCAAAGGACGTGCACCTAAAGCTGTCCACAGTAGGCCGCTGAGCACCTTGGAAATGACCGATGTCCCACTCGTATCCTGAATATATGCAGTTAAAAAGCACTTATAACAAAATGAAGTGAATCAACCCTGCAACTAAAATAACTGTAAAATTTCCAAGGAAAGAACTGAAAATAAAATAACTGTAGTCAAGGAATGGTCGCCCAGGACTCTACCAGCCATAAAGTAAGTTAGATTAGTACATTAACTGCATATTGTTACTTTCAGGGAATATTTAAATACACAACCAAAGCAACTTTTACAAGAAAATTAAGTGAGAAAAGATTTTGGAAGAGAAGCGTACCATTTCTAATATCTAATAAAATATACTTTGTATCCCTCTTGCCATTCAATGTTTCCAATCTTTTTCTCCACTCAGATGGAGTTAGAGGAACTGCTCGCTTTGATGAGTCAAGTAAAGAAACATGTGAAAAATCTCCTTCCATCTGGGAAAAAGAAAGCTTACAAGTTAGCGAATCTTCTCCTCACTCCCTTTGGATCAACAAATTAGAGGCTTAGAGTTAAGTCATTCAAATAGTTGTCTTGTACAGAAATGTATTAATCTTTTTAAAAAGGAAACAGTAATTTTATTAATAATAGAGCGACCACAAGAAAAGCAAATCAAGTTTACAAAGAGTAGACGAATTCAAAAGAGAAAGCAAAGAAGAAACAAGAAACAATGAAAACAGAACCTAACAAAGGAACAAGGCAGAAGAAAACAGCAGAAATAAGGGAAAATAGTCCAAGAAGCTACAATAAAGACCCCCAATTGCTACAAATAACTTAAAAAGGGTCATAAAAATGATTTTGAAAACTAGCACCAACAAGAAGCTTCGATCTTGATAATTTCCAAATGGCTCAACCATGAAGAGAAGTTGTCTTAAAAAATGCTATAGTTTCTTCCCAACCAAAGCTACAGAAAAGGATGGTTCACTTAAACTCTACCCTTAGCATATTGAAAACAGACAGTTTGAGCACCCTACAGTGAGAGGGAAAAACCTAGAAATGAAGCTCAACAAAGAAAAAACAGTAAATGAGATAACAAGCTAAAGGAAAAAAAGGGTGCAACAATCCAGCGGACCCAAACAATGAAATTCATTATGAAGAAAGTGATTTTGCTTACTTGCACAAGTGAGGGCTTATATCGCAACTTCAACTTTGGAAATGCATGGTCATTTATTGCTGGAGAAACTTGAACTAGGATATCCAAAAATCTGGGATCTTCTCTTAACCAGTTAGCATAAGCAAGAGCATGTTTTGATGGCCCACTGTACTGAACCAACAATTATATGATTAGCATCAAAGCAAAACACCAATGAGTAGAAAATAAATAAGAGATGGTTAACAATCACAATGGATTGAGAAAGTAAAACTAGCGTCGTAGGCATTTGATCTTGGTGTTTGAGGTTCAAAGATTATATAGCATTATTTAGCCGGAGTTGCAGAATAATATTCCACCTGTTTATGTATATTACTGTTAACAGGCAACTGAAAATCTGGAGAATTCAAAATGGAAAAAAGATACGAAACAAAAAAAATAATAAAGAAACTGCGAGCCGGCAAGAAGAAGTGCTCAAAAGTATCAATTTCCACCTCTTTTGCAGCACTCAAACAAACAAGAAATGCTGCTATCGTAAATAAAATTACAGTATAACCTTGAGAGTCAAATCAACTTTCTTTGCACTTTAAGTAATGATAGATAATTATGACATATGATCTTGAGAAAATCTAAAAACAAACAATTTGGTAACTTGTGTTACTGCAATTCAATCCAAAACTGTTTTTCTCAATAGCAAGATCGGAAATTGACCCATTACTTCTTTAGGAAAGCCTTTGGGATGAGACCTAAGGAGATACTCGTCCCTATTGTATAAGATTCATGCCAGAATAAAAAAGGTAAATATCAATTCTTATCCACAAGATTCTCCATAGTTTGCCTGTGTAATCTATCCAAGCTCCCTTAGAGAGTTTCTATGGCAAACTCTAAACTCAAACTTCAAAGTGAAAAATCAGAGAAAGCATACAGAATGTATAGGTATGTGAATGACTCTCATCCAGAAAAACAGGAATACATGGAAATTACCTGTGCGTTAATTCCTTGTTCATTTAGGTAGATTCGGCCATGTATATCCAAGTCCTAAGCAAAAACAGAAACGAACATTACACATTATCCCCATAACTAATTACGAAAACCAAATTTTCAAAGTTTTGTTAAGAAGGACTATGGGTTAAATATACTTGGAGGAAGAAAAAAGAAACTAGAAATTACCCTCATGAAGTAGAGATGCTTAGAGACCTCAGCTTGGGGATCTTCGATGAACACGAAATGGTAGAAATTAACAACTACAAAATCTTCCTCCGAAATATGAGGAAGGAGCTGACGGTGCTCCTCGCTTGGCCCTAAATTTGATAAAGAGACGGAATGAAAGGTGTTGGATTGAGTTAGAGAAGCCGAGGAAACTGCAATTATTTGCGTTGGCTTCCATTTCCCGCGGCGGAGCGGAAGCTTAGTGGCGGCAACAGTGAAACCGATAGAACAGAAAATGGTTGGTGTATGGGTAAGAGTGATTGTGGGCGTGGGCGCCCCATGAGTAACGTTCCACATCGTCAGTAACGGTGGCAATGGCAGCTGCAGAGTGATCGGAAGCTACTCAGCATTCCCATAGGAATGGTGGTCGTTTCACTTTGCCCAATCTTCAACCTATGAAAATATATTCATTATTTAAATTTTGGAATTTTCAAAATAATAATGAAAATAAGTTTCACTTCAGTTTTTTTTTTCTTAAATTTATTAGTTTATCACTATTAATGTGTGTTGTAGACAAATTTAAGTATTTAAGTGAGCAAAAAATATACTTAAGGTTGTGTTGGATTAAATATCATATTTGGATGATTTGGATTGTCAATTTAATCAATAAAAGAAATATCTCTAACTCAACCAAACCAATCCACTTATACCCCTAACATAGAGTTTATGACTTTCTAAGTACTTAAAATCAAAGGTCATGTTAATACTAGTGAGCTTGCTTTGGTTGAGAGCTAAAGAATTAAAACCTTAGGGACCATGAAATTTCATAGCAGTAAGAAAGACTTTAGTTGAGAGGTAAGGATTAAAATCATATGGAATATGGACCATGAAATTCCATCTATAGACGTTTTTATTTTGTCTTTAATGATCACATTTAGTATTACATTTTTAAATTGTGTTTGTTTTGTTATTTCGAGATTTGAATTCCCTGTATATTTAAAAAATATAAAAAAGGATTATGTTTGTTTTCAAAACATGGTTAAGAAAATTCATATTGGAAGAAATATTTATAAACCTTACTTTCAACACCAAAAGTTAAATGAACATTAAAGAAGAGTTAAATTATTTTGGCTACCCACTTTGAACAAGTTGAGAGTGGAGAGATTGCACATATCTTATTATCTTCATTATTTAATTAGGAATAAACTATAAATTAATAGAATTAATTGTAATAACATAATTAATATAAAATTAACATTTTAGCCTAGTAGAAGAAATTTGTGATAAAGAGATATGTGAGTTCGAACCTCCAACTTATTCATATGAACGAGGAACATCTAAATTTCTCATTTGTAATTTTTTTTTATGATATTAACTGGTGTATAATCATCATATTTGAATTCCTTACAACCACTACATGGTATGAACTTACTAGAGTTACCAAAAACAAATTTTGGGAATTTTTATTACCAAACCAACAATATCCAAGATCAACTTCTTCAAAATCTCATACAAATCAAAAGTTCATCATGATCTCATTTCAAAAATGGGAGGGAAGGGATCATTCATAGATGTCCCAACAGTAAAAAGTTCTAATTCAGGTAAATCTACAGAAGTGTAGTTAAACAAGAGAATTGAGGACATGCTTAGAATGTGGTGTTATTGTGTAAGCAAGCAACATTGGAACTTGTTAGTCTCAGTTGAAGCATGGCTGCCACTCAAGTGTCTCACCTGCAAACATTGGAACAATATCCCCAAAAGAAAATGAAAAAGACTTTGGAACCTGCCATGGAGCCTTTTGCAGTGTAATTTTTGAGGTGTTTCTGGGGAGTCCATAGAAGTCGGGTCCATTGAAACTTGTAAATGATTCTAGTTTATCAAGAGCACCCGCCTTGACAGAGAAAAAGAAACCAAAAAGGAGAAAATGATGATTATTTGATAAAGATGAAGTGATTCAAATTATTAGCATAATAAGAAACAAGATGGTATACCTCTTCAAACACCTTTGCATATAATGATAAGGCAATAGGGGCACTGTATATACCGGCACAACCACATGAACTCTCTTTCCTTTTTCTCTCATGTGGAGCGCTGTCAGTTCCGAGGAAGAACTTTTTACTTCCGCTTGTTACAGCTGACACGATTGCCTGCCCTAGATGAGAGAAAAGGCGTGAGCACAAATGAAGAAATAATCATCTTTCTTTGGGGGATTCTCAAGTTTCATGAAGAAAAGTCCAAACAAAAAAACTCATGAGGTATTAAATCTTAAGAAGGTGACAACCATGGCTTGAACTCATTCACCCAAAGCCTTTTATAATTAATATTGACCACTAGGCCAACTTCAATGATTCTAAGATACATGACGAATATCAAAAGCCACCTTATGTTGAGATTAATCCATCCTAACCTCCAAAAAACCTTCTAACTTAGATAAGAATATCTTATACTTGTAAGGAGAAATTGTTTTTCATGAAGGCTACTGATACAGTCATACAAGAAGAACATGTGTGAGGAAAATATAAAGAATAAGCACAAAATATAGTTGGAACATACTGTGAGTCTCTCTTTTGAGTACTGGAAGACAGTAATTATGTGGTTGCAGTCCTCCTTGAAATAGAGAATTCCTGTTGAGAAGAAGATGTTGTGGAGTGACAGTTGCTGCTAGAAGCGCTGTAAAGGATTTTAAAAGTCATATATTGGTAAGCATAATTTACAATAAAAAAGTGATACCAATGGTCGACAAAATGAAAGAGGGATAACTAACAAAAACACTTCAATGAAAATAATGAAGTATAAATACCATGTTCGCAAGACAAAACAAACTTAGCAGCATCTGCAGTAGTAATATGCTCCATCACCACCTTCAGCTTTGGAAGCCTCTCAATCAGGGGTTTCAACACAGTTTCAATGAAGACCTTCTCACGATCAAACATGTCAACATCAGAATTTGTTACCTCACCATGAACCTACAGAGAGATATCTCTTCTTAAATTAACAAGAAAAAAGAATGCACTGCTTCTCTATATATTGGACGAATAAACAAAGTGTTCCTATCAGCAAACTACCAACAGAGGCATATCCTGTTCAACCATCTCCTCAAGAACAGGTAGACACTTCCCAAAAAGATCTGTAACACCATCTTGGGAATTGGTCGTAGCACCGGCAGGATACAATTTTACAGCATAAACGGCCCCACTTTTTCCTGTCAGTCTATCATCATGTTAGAAAAAAGAATAGAATACAACCTCAAAAATCACCAAATAACAGATCTCTTCCAAAATTTCTTGTTGAAAGCAAAAACTTACTTGCAAGCTTGATCTCGTTTGGGCTCATTGTATCCGTCAAATAAAGGGTCATAAGAGGAACAAAGTTGCTATTGGACGGTAACGCTTTCAAGATAGAATCCCGATACGCCACAGCAGCAGCTGTGGTAGTGACAGGTGGCTTCAGATTTGGCATCACAATAGCCCTTCCAAAGGTACTTGCACTGCATATTGATAGTTTAGGACAAGAATAAACAATTGAAAACATGATATACATGTTAAAATAGAATGTATCATGTGGTTGCTTGACATGTCAATTATGATATGTTTAGGAGTGATTCTAAAACTGTTGACACCTTCAAAATCACCCATAAACATATCTCAATCAATGAAAAGCAACCCAATGCTGGATTTTACACTTTTAAACATTATTTTTATACAACTAAAATTGACTATGAATGATTGAAAGCATGCATTAGAGTAACTTAAACTTGACAAAAGTGATTTTAATCATTTCAAAACCACTACCAACATGTACAAAGAATAAAAGATAAGCTTACCTGTGAGGGAGGACCGCTTTTAAGAGATCACCATCACGAAGATGAAGATGCCAATCATCAGGCTGGGTAAGTGTGAGCTGCATTTTTGGCCCTTGGCGCCTTATGAACTTAACCCCTTCAAACTTTTGTCCAGGTGATTTCAGTGGCTACCATCAACAATGTAGCAATCAGTGAAATGAAAGCAGAGATCTGAATTTAAGTTTAGTAAATTGTCATTGGTTAAGGAAACTACGAAAATATCACACCGAAGATGACGATCAAAGTACATCCTACAATGCTTGAACTATAATACGCCACATGAACGTTGCTCGAAGAAGAGTTGATGACAGACAACAAAATGAACCAAATACAAATTGAATATAAATAGATTGGATTTTATTGATAACTAAAGCATATGTACTTGGAACGGAAGGACCAAAGTCTTTGTCATAGTAAAATCCAGAGACAACCTTGAGGCTTCTTTAAAACGATTTTTCTTCTGTTCAAATGAAAATATAAAATCAGAGATAACAAATGCACAACCAAATGCCGCCGTCGTTGATTTGTTTTCGAAGGTTACCTAGCGCCGGTGCAGCTTGTTGCCCGGAGAAGAAGAATAAGTGGGAAACGTCGCAGGAGCCGTTCGTGGGTCACTTGCACTTGTAGATCTGCTGCCGCGAGGAACTGAATCCGCCGGAGTAGGAAGAGCCAGGACGGTCCGGCTCTTTGTAATTGAGTTGGGTCGCCTGAGGATCGCCGGAGATGGTGGATTCGCCGTGAGGTCCTTGGAGCTTGAGGAAAGATGGGATGGATAATTAAATAAATAAGACAAAATTGAAGCCCTTACTAACAAGGTTTGAAATATGGTGTTAATTGGAAATGAAATCCATACGATTTTCAATAGTTGTTTATGGATGTTGTTATAATTAATTAACCAAACTTTGATGCTTAATTAGACTATAATCTACATTTTTAATTGTCAATTGTATAAAATAATACAACATTTAGTTTTCTAGAGTAAATGTGTGTCTAAATACTACTTTTAGTTCTACGTCCGTTGTCACAACCACATCATTCAAGACTCAAAGTCTCAATTTTCATCCAACATTCAACGTAGAATTTTACTTTTGAAATGTTGATGTAATAATATTACATTGGAATGTATTCTAGTTACGGTATTCATGGGTTGGGTTGGTTTAGTTTTAGGATTATTTTTTGTCCAACCTTATAATTTTAATTGTATATTATGCTAACCCAAATTGAGTCTTTGTTAATTTATGAATTCAAATCAAACTAATTCATAAAAAAACAGAATTGGATTGGTTCGGTTCCATTGGTTCTCTTAAAAAAAAACGTTTAACAATATTACATAATTTTTCACCTACAACCTCATATGCAAAAGGTTTAAAGACTCAATAAAATTGAAATATATAAAGCAACTAATTAATTTTCATAAGTTTAGTTTTCAAGTCTTGAGTTTGGTTTCAAATTAATATCTCTATACTTCAAAAAGTTTCAACTATACCGTTGAGATTACTTGAGTTTTATTTTAATTTGATCCATAGGTTTCAAAATTTTACACGTTTAACCTCGAAGTTTTTCATAAATATAATATTCACTTTCAATTTTTGACAGTAATATCTATAAATTAATTAAAAACAATGCAGAAGTGAATTTTTAATAGTGACGAAAACAACATGTACTCATATTAGGTAGAAAAATGTTTATCATTTTCGTTTTAAACGGATAACTACATCATCAAACGCTTACAATTATTAGTCATTTGAAATAATTATTTAAATATGATATTTGACTTAAAATAATAAACATGTGTATTGCATATGTTATTATATATTGTTCTAAAATTGTCACATTCCCTCATTTGGCCATTGTTGGAGTAATTTTGATTATCATCTATTGTCTTTGGGTTGGTGACCTAACTCACTCTCTTCATCTCTTAAATAAGAAATGAGACAATAAAAATGTTTACTTTTGTAACCACAAGTGTTGTAATTTATTCAAGAAAACAAATAGCTACAAACAACTTTTAGATTGATGCTATATTATGATTACTTTTTTTACCATTTCTAAAGTCATGTTTCAAGAAGAAGATCTCAACTAACATTTTGAAGCAAATTGTTGTCTATAGATCTACTTGATTAAAGACGGTTCCTAATATGAAACTGTTTAATATATTTGGATATGCATCAGCTTGAACTTTACTCATATGTCTTTTTCATCTCTTTTCAATCATACAACACTAGTGTATGTACAAAGACGAACATAATTCGAGATGGGTTATATATTTTTCATAATAAGACATATGTTAATAAATATAGCAATTTTTACTTTAATTTAAAAAATATGAATTCTCTATACCTTTTTAAGAATAGATGCTCATACAAATTAAAGTACATTATTGATTCTTTGTAAATACAACTTACTTCAACTAGATGATACTAATCTTATGTGTTTAATTTGGTCAAGAAATCACGCTTTATAACAATCAAACTATGTCTCATTTTGACAATTTTTAACCTTTTTACATTATGTTTAAGTTAATCTAGTCATGACGTATCGGTACACTTGTTTGACCTACGTATTATATCTTAATTTTCTTTTTAAAAAAATGAAAAAAGTAGCGGATAAATATAATAAAAGTTGGATAGAAAGTAAGAATTGCAACTCTAAAGTCATTGTGTGTGCTTTTCAAATTACTATTTACAAGCATCTAACTTTCCTAAGAAGAAATACCTTTCAAGTTTTTTCCAAAAGCGATAAAAGGAAAGGTCACTTCACATATAAAACCAAACTATAGAAAGGAGAAAATTAATTCTCTCTTCAAATTATCCATAATAATGTCTCTTCCTTATTTATTTATATGCATGTTTTAATTTTTCAAAAAACTTCATCCATCTACATACTTTAATCAATATTAAAAAATAATTATAATAGATATAGGAAGAATAAATATATAGTAAAATTCATCAATAATAAAAGAAATTTAAATATTGTTATTAATATTTTAAATTTATCTGGTTTAGTGATTGATATTGTAATAAGTAGACCAAAAATGTAATGTAACACATACTTTTCATTCCAAAAATCAACTAGTGGGACATTTCATTACACGAGTATTAAACTCGACAAAACCACACGTAGTCAGAAAAACATATAAATAAAAACAAGAAAATTAAAGGATTATACACACATATACATATACATAGATTAGTAATTCCAAAGGGAAGGAGGAGGAGGAGGAGATGGATGAAGTTGGTAGTGGTCATAATTAGAGGGTTTATTAGTAGTAGTAGTAGAAGAAGAAAAGATTTGGGTTTGTTTAATATCTTGAAAATCGGGTAACCAAAAGAAAGCGTCGTGGTTTTGAAGGTAATGGAAGTCCTCTGGCTCCATCTCCGTTGAATTGGAGAAGCAGGTCACGTGCAAAGCAGGATCTGAGTCGGTTAATGGAGGAAGGGCATGAAGAGAGGAAGAGGATGAACTCTCTGCCATCGTTATTTCATCGTTTCCTTTTTTTCCCATTGAGCTCTCACTTTTCTGGAATATTCTACATATTACCCATTCCTTCTGCACCCAATTTAAATAATCAAATTTAGCGATCATTAGCTGTACTACCAAATGTTTTTCACCTTTTATACAAATGGTAAAACGTAAATTAACTTATATTCATTAAGAAATTTAATTGCCACGTGCCACAATATCATTCGTGCACCATGGCCTTCATTATCTAAGTCCTTTTTTTTTCTAATTTACAAAAAGAAAAAGAAAAGTACATTTTTTTTTATGAAAGTTATATTCTGTTATCCACTTTATTATTTAATAAAGTGTTTTCTTCTTTTAAATTTAGGTAGGAAGTAAATAAAAATAAAAACCATGGTAAATAAGCTGTAATAAAGAAAAAACTGAGTTTAAATATTTTTCTAGAAAATAGTGTGTCTTCAATATTATTCATATAAATGAGTCAAATTTTATAAAGTTTGTGAAAGAATTGATTTAACAAATTAAACTTTAGTCTTTAAATAATCTTCATGAACAAAGAATTTATCAAACAATAGAAATAGAGAAGAGTAAATAATTATAAAATTTTGGAATTATATAGAAAAAGAATTGAGAATGTGAAAATAGAAATTAAAGGTATTATTTAAGAAAAGAAAAAGAGATTTGTACCTGAGAAGATGAAGTAGTAGGAAGAGGAAGAGGAAGAGGAAGAGGATGATGTTGAGAATAAGGAGGAGAAGAAGAAGAAGAAGAATGATTACTATTGGAATGTAATCTATACTCATGCATCACCCAATTAGATTTATGTCCTCTTGGAGCTCTTCCTTTATAAAACACCAAAGTTTTCTTCATCCCCACAATATTATTATTGTTATGATTTCTCCCTTTCAATATCTCTTTATCTTTCCCCGTTGCCTTCCAGTACCCTGCCTCTGTGGCTCTATTCGTCCTTAACCCTGTTGGGTATTTCCTATCTCTCACACAATAAAAATACCATTCCTTTTCCCCCATTTTAGCCCTACCTGCCAACACAATCAAAACCAAAAACCCCATCGATCGTAACATGTAATCAAATATATATGAGACGAGGACATATATGTACTACTGTGCGTCTTTAATTACCTGGCAAATCCCAGGGCTCGCATTTGTTGAGATCCACTTCGGCGATCGCCGGAGATGAGAAGGTGGAGGAGAGGACTTTAGGGGATAGGTAGTGTGTGATGAGCTCTTCGTCCGTCGGATGGAATCGGAATCCAGGTGGCAGTTCCATCGCCCTCTAATTTCAATTCCCAAGTTTTTGGTGGTGGGGAAAAATGAAACAGAGGGGCTTTTTGTAGAGACACACACACACACACACAAAAAGGGGTTCAGTGGTTAAATTTTTATATATGAGCTGAGGAATATGGGAATTTTGAAACAACTTAATCCTTCTTTTATAATAAAGCCTTGTTTATGACTCTCTCTCTCTTTTTATTTATTGTGTTCTTCTTGACTAGGAACATTTTACCTTGTTTATATAAGCTTCAAATTTTATTATGCCCTTCTCTTTAATGGATTAATGCTAATTGATAAAGGGGTTTTTTACGTCAAATCTTATCCAATTATATATGTACTACTCTTGTTTTTTTTTTTTATTCTTCTTTCTTTCTTTCTTTTTTCCTCTCTTCCAAATACATATTATATCCTTCTTTATACTTTATAATTGAGGGATTTTTTTAGTTTTATCATATAAATTGGATTAATATAGATGTAACATACGTATTACAACTTTCGTCCTTTAATTTAAGAACTTTTACTTTAATGAAAAATCAAATTTGCTTTTAAGTTCCACACCAAATAAAATATGAAAAATAAGAACAATTATCTAAATTTAATGTAGAATTGAATGAGATTAAAGTTTGAGGTAATTAAGTTAGTTATATGAATAATGAAATTAGTTTAGGGATAAATTTGCTTTAATATATACAATGTCTCAACTTTGTTGTCATCTTTTTTTTAAAAAAAAAATTATTGACTATATTTCTATACAAGGAAGGGGTTTGAAAAAGAAGACATAGTTTGAGTTAATGTGAATTCATTGTAAAGGGTTTAAGTTTTGAATAATTGAAATAAAAGAAAATAAATTTGTTTTTGAAAAAGATGAAAGTTGGGAATGGAATTGAAATATTATTTGGGAATAGTGTAAATTGGTTAATTAATTAGGTCAAAAGAGGAGAGTTGGAGAAAATAAAAGTCATTGTGTTAGTTGTTATCTGCCTAAACATAAAGTCATAGACTTTATAACAAATATAAAAATGTCTTCGTGTTGAAGATATCCATTTTTCTAATCTATTTTGTATTTTGCTTTGTATATATATTTGAATTTGTCAAATATTTGTATGTGATTTAATGTCGGTAAGGAGTGACAACACTGCGCTAATTATTAGCATCCATTCATTTCTTCTTTTTTACATTCCAATTTCAACCTTTCTAAAACGAAGAAATATTTTACATTTAATTTTTTAAAAATATTTCTATGTTATAATAATAAATATTTAAAACTACTTTGGGTTATAAAACTTAATTTAGTTTTCCAAATTGGTAACTATACCTTCTTAAACTTTTAGTATACATGAGAATTTAGTTATTTTTTATACTTTTAAATTTGTAACAATTTATTTTTTATTGGTAAAAAGAATTCATAGTTTTATTAATTAACTATAATTATAAACATAGTAGGTTAAATTAATTTAAGAAATTTCATTAAAGCTTAATCATAATTATAACGATATAAGATCTAAATTAGTACAAAATAACAAATTAAAAACATCTACATTAAGTGTTTGTCGGGATGGTGTGAGAAGTACATTCTTTTAGTTAGAAGTCATTAATCTTCTCAAGAAGAAGGGAGTAGGAGAGTTGGATTTCATGGAAATCGTTAATCCTATCCATAGGAAATGAGATTTGTTTAGCTATAATTGAGATCTTTATTGAAAATGCCCTTTTTAATTGTTACGTCTCCCGAGAAGTGAACTCTTTTGTGTTCGATTGTTCTTTGATAGGTAAAAAGATGTTTTAATTTCTATATTCTATTATCTTCTATCCTTCTTGTTTCAACAACTTGAAAAAAAATTTAAAATTTATGATGCATATACTTGTTTTTTTTAAAAAAAATATTTATAAATTACCATATAATATTTATTTAAAAGAAGAGATGACAAACATGTTAATCAGACACAAAGTATTAGTAAATATATCAAATCTAAATTTATCTTTAACAAATTTGCTATATTTTTTAAAAATAAATTGCTATTCACGTTTGAAAAACACAATCATATGGCCATAAAAATCTTGGAGACTAATTTCAAATTAATTGCATGTTTTGTTTTTAAATAAATAATATATATATATATAAAGGTAACCTAATCTCATTTTATTCAAAAGTACTTGTCATGTGATTAACCTCCGCCAACAAACAATTTTTGTCCATAAGTATAATTAAGTATACTTTAGCATTGTTATTTATATAAACACAATTTGTCTTTAAAAGAAATAAATATGCTGTGAGAGACTATATCCTAACATCATTCATACTATTATTTTTCTTAAACTTTTGTTACCTTTCCAACTAACTTAGATTTATATTCGTAGTTATTAACGGACATCAATTTTTTAATTTGCTTTCAATATCAATATAATTATTATAAAATAAAATTACAAATATCATTCCATAAATTTTTGATAATATCATTCTTGGATGATAGTATGTTTAAAATATACTAAACATTATATACAAATATATATAGTTTTTAATTTTATAATAAAAATGAAGACCAAAATTTTAAAAATTAAATCACGTTTTTTAAAAACTATTTAGTCAAAGCTATTTATATATTTTATTGAAAGTGAGCGTAATTCAATTGATTTAGTATTTATACTATTAAATTTAAAAGTAAACGTTGGATTTGTTTCGATCACATATTTAAATAAATAAATTTGGTAGCCACTTTCTCGTCATATTTAACAAAATTATTTATTTTTCATTCCTTGGTCTATTATATTTAATTTTGAGAAACTTATCGCCGAATTAGAAGACTAGAAATATTAGTTATAAAATATTGTATTTTTTATTTTAAAATTGACTCATATATATTATAAATTAAGAAGGAAAAAAACCATTAAATTGGGTTTTCTTTTTCACTACATAAATTTAAAATCTATTTAAAATGGACATCATACTAGTATATGATAATTTTAAGAAAATATGTGATTTTAGAAGAATATTAATTTTACCTTTTGAAAAATACTCTTAAAAAGAAAAATGACAAGTGATTTATAAAAATATATTAACAAAAGAAATTATAGATTATGAAGGAGGAAATAATGAAAGAATTAATTAGGGCATTTTGGAGAAAGCATTCACATCAATGGAGAATGGAGAAAGGACTAAGGAGGCATTATGCATTTACCTAACCTTGGGGGAAGTGACGACTTCAGGCTCCACTTCTATACCTTTCACTTTTCATGGCAATGTCAAAATACCAAAATCCCATTTTCTAAATATTGTTTCTTTAATTCTCCTTATTTAATTACATTTTACTCCATCATTTTCTATTCATTTTAAATACAATGTTTTACGAAAAAAAAATTATATAATGATTTTGTTATGTGAAGTAAATAGTTTGTTAATTTTTTATTTTAAAAAAACACTTGAATATAGTATATGAATATGTGTTTTCAATCATTAAGGTAAATATCTTAGTAAATAATCTTTGAAAAAAATTAATAAGACAAGTAGTACGAGCGAATCCAACAAACCTCGAACTACATATAGACAAAAAGTAATATTTTAACCTAACAATTTTTTTTTTCTTTCAACTATGATAATGAATATGTCTATATTTGTAAGTTTAATGCTTCTTAAATTATAGATGCATAGTTTTACTAGTGGGAATAGAGTACTCCCTCCTCCACATGTAAGACGGCCCATTCAAAACTCAAGGTAAAGTTGTGTGAAAAAAATTTGATACTAGTACTTTAAATAGCATAACTTGTCTCATATCCAAACACGTGAAAATTATAATGAGTTTGTTGTAATATTACAGTGTAAGAGAAAAATACCACACTAATATTGGTACTTTTTGTCGATAATCACTTTCACTTGAAATTTAACGTTGGTGACACGTGCACGTACCAAAATTATAAATTAACCAAAATTGTTAAAGTTTATTTATCAGGCGGCCCATTAATAATTTAATCAAAATTTGAAAAAAAAGAAGAATATTTATACTTTTTTACAAAGAATGATAAATTATTAATAATATATAAGTTTTGGATTTTGTTTTGAAGGAGCAATTAAGGAAAAGTATACTCCTCTCTCTAATTCATCATATTCTCTCTTTTATATTAATTATTCGTTTTTTGTCGCTTATTCTCTTATGGCAAATAAATCCATCTTTTAAGTTTCTTTTCTTTAAGAAAATTTTTTTAAAACAAAATTGTAGCGTAAAAGAATTGACATTACAATAATTGGTATCTCTTGGTTTATACTCACTATTATTGCTTTCAGATAAGTTAGACCAACTTTTTTTTTAAAAAAAAAAAAGCAAAAAAACTTAAATTTATCCTAAAACTATAAATTTTGTCCATGAACTTTGTATGTTATATATATATATATAAAAAAAAAATTCTTAAATTTTATATAAAAGTTAATTAAAGTTTGGTTTTTAAAAAAATATTCCAAATCTTATAAAGTTTCACAAATACCCTTTAAACATTGGAAAAAGAAAAAATCATTACATTCGCATACAAACAAAAACCAATAACATCTAATTACAAATAGCTTTTATCTAAGAAAAGATTGAAAAATGTTTGTACTGTACCTTCTTTATTAGTATATGTTGATACTTTTTTTCTTCTTCTGAGGTTTTCTTCGATTAAAAAAGAACCACTTTTTGAATCAATGCTCTATAATAATAATAATAATGGTATTTTTGAATGCTTGTTTAAAGTTTAAGATTATTTTTAAAAATGGGATAAAAGAATAGTAAAAATTGTGCAGATTTTGTATAATTATTGAAGCCAATAAAAGAAGAATTTATTTAAAAAGAAGAGCATTGAAGAGGGTTTCCATTTGAGGAAACTATAAAGGCATGCATTGAATTGCGCGTGGCTGCTTTCATCTATTTTCCGAAATTTCAATCTAATTGGCAAACTCTTCTCTAATCCAACGCCTCTAACTTCATCGCTCACTCTGCCACCTCCCATTTTTCCATAAAGCTTTTTAATTCCATGAACTTGGCCTATCCACAAATTTCTGCTACATCACTACCCCCTCCTTTCCCTTTTTTTTAGGATTAGTTTTCATCAAACCACCTCAACTCAAATGTTTATAAGTATATACTCAATTATTACTGTTTATTTATAATAGATTACAATAATTTTCTATCTATTTATTCAGTAGCAAAGTTGTGTTTGGGATGTTGATCAGTTGGAGACTTGAGAGATGCTAACGTGGAAACGAATGTGGGGCTTCCCTTTTCACACCTCAACATGAGAGTTGCCACTACATATTTCCACATGACACAAGTGGTGGAAAAGTACGGAGTGTGTGTGAGAGAGAAGGAAGGGTTAGGCGACCGAATTAGATGTTAACAAGAAAGTCTTATGGCTACGCCAACACCTGACTTCTAAATAGTTTCGACCTTTTTGGCCATTTTTATTGTTCAATTGGAAGGAACTCCGTCGTTCGCAACGCTACTATATTTCACATTTATATATGTGATCTTTGCTTTTGAGTGTCTTGTGCTAACACGACGCCCTGCCTTCGTCATGTTTTTGTAATTTGGTCTTTTGTTTAGTTGATGCATTTGAGCTTCATTTTCAACCATCGTTTGATCTTAACGCTTGATTCTTCCTTCTAGACTGAAAAAGCACGTGAGACACGATCTATAATATTCTCCAACTATATCAAAAGTAATTAACTGCAAAAATATCTAACGTAACAAAACGAACAAATAACGCAAAAGACTTTGGTAACCCAATCCGACAAATACGACCTACATCATCTAGGGAGTTCTTAAGCTCAAATAAGAAATATTATTGAGATTAAAAAATTAGTAACTTAATTTTAAAGCTATTTCGATAAGTTATCACCAAAACTTAAAATAAACTCAAACTCTCCCTAAAGGTAATTGTAAATCTCCTTGAAAACCAATTCAGACTCCCCTAAATTGATTGACTGCAACTCAACTATTTTAGTTTTCATTCATATTTCTTATCAATTAATACTTAAACAGATCATTAAGCGATCTTTAATATCCCGTCATAACTCATAAGCTAACTGCAATACCTTTGAAAAAACTTCTTCGACAAATAATGCTTTTCGAATTAAGGTATGGTGTTGTCAGATCCTAATATGACAAGCAGCAATAATATATAGATATTTCTGATCTTATTGATTAAAAGATATATATTAAGATTCCTAATAAATAGGTCAATCTTCAAAAAAAAATTATCTCCATCAAATATCCTATTATCACCAAATATTAAAAAGAATTCTTATGTCGACAAAAATACCAACATACACAATTGATACCTATAAAATCATTAATTATACACATGGTTGAAACCAGAGATACAACATCACATTTGATGTTCTAAAGTACTAAAGAAGAATATTTAAATGAAGGGCACTAATTTGGTAAGAAAAATCTCAAAATTGTTCAAAATATCTAAAGTTTGGAAGATATTCATATTTATACGATTAGACATCACACATACAAATCGTTAGAATAAATGACGCATAATTAAGTTCTTATGGTCCAATATGGCATGTGACATAATAGAAATATCACTTCTCCCAACGATAATATTTTCTATCGAAAAATGTTACTTCTTTTGATAAATTTATTATTGTCAAAAGTTATCGTTTAGGCAAAAACTATTTTTTTTTGTAGTATAACTTATTGTTATTTGTTATATCCGTGGCGAGCCTTTTTTTTTTTCATCTCGAAATCTCATATTTATTATTCTCTCTTTAATATCCCATACCAAACAACCTCCCTTAGCTATGTTTTCTAAAAGGATTCCATTATGGACATACTTGTCAACATCCTTTTATGTAAAATTATATTAAACAAACTATATATTAAAATTAGATGACATATAGCCGTGTTTTGATATTTTAATATGGAGCAATTTGGACAAATTTCAACCACATAACAGAAATGGTGAGAAAAATAAATAATTTTATTTATTTATAATAATATTCTTTGAGATCGAAAATGTGATGATGTGACTTTACAGACGTGATTTTGCAACTAAGTTCTTAGTCATTTTCTTTTTATATATTGGTAATAATGTTATATATGACCATCATTGTCAAATTCTTTATTTAGCTATCTTATCAGAACTTTGGGGTAAATATAATCTAAAAAGAGAAACTTTAGTTTGAATGGAGTTTATTTTGTTTCTAAAGAAAACAAGATTAAAGAAAAAAAAAAAGCCTTCAAATTCTTGTTATGTAATAACTCTTTTAGGATAAGATTTTGATACGATATCCTTCCCCTTTTCAAATTTTGCTTTTAATATTTTTATGTTTTGTTTAAACTTTTTAAGTGCTTAATTTTAAAAGTAAATAATTTAGAAAATACTATTTTTGCATTTAGAAAACAATAAACAAAATTTAAATAAAAAGTTATAGGTTTTTAATTTATTTCATACCATCATCTTGTCAACTTTTTCTATTAAAATGAAGACAAAAAATACTTACATTATTGAGGAATTTGTTTTCCTTATCGATTATGGTTTTTGGGTGCATTAAGATTTGTTAATTTGTTTCTTTATTATTGCAAAGAATATTTTCTTCCCTTAACAGCCTTTCCAAGATGTTTTGATTTGTTCTTATTTGTGTTTGTCTAGGTCTAGTCCTTTTGTGAGAAAAGTTGGTGCACATTCAAAGTTGGTGCACATTCAAATTGTACCTAAACCTTACTTTTTGTATGTGTTATTATTGAACTTCTTGTTCTCTTAATGTCGAGGATATTTTCACTAATCAATTAGACTTGTTTGAATTGGTGTGAGTGTCCTAAATCAATTAGGTTGTAATTGAGAACTTGCCACAAATGTCCGATGTTGTATTGAGAAGTGTGTGTTGAATGATGTATTATTAAGTCACATTCATTATTCATATTTTTTAAGCTTTTAGAGTCCATCATTTCAGAATGGTATTGGAGGAGGTGATACATGTTGCTGGACATCTTGTGTTTAAGTTATTGCAATGTTTATTTTATCTCCCATTAAAATTAATTTTTACATCGATTTTTTTTCATATATCCAACTATCCAAGCATATATATTATTAAATAATTCTCCTTCAATCATCTGCAGCTTTACGTGAGTTGTATAATTGAAGGATTTGGTTGAAATTGAAATTCGACTTAAGCGCTTTACAAAATTTTTAAATTTGTAATTAATTTATGGATGTTTCTCACGTGTGGATGGATGATGACGTATTTGAATTTCATCAATAAGTACGTAGAACTTTTCTTTTAATTTTTATGAATTTTATGTATCTAGTACAATAAAGAACTCCAAAGAATAGTTCTCACGTTGATCGAAATATGCTTTCACTATTTTTTGAAAGTATTAAAGTTATATATATTTGTTATTACGTTGATTAATATATATGCTATCTTGTCGAAACATCGTGGTTTAGCTTTGATGTATTATGTGTTAGTTCTACTTTAAAATTCTACAATATTATTCAATAAAACCATGCCAACGGAACGAATTCAACTTTAATTCAATCATATATATATACATGAAGAGAGAAAAAAAAGGTAGTTTAGAAGTGGTCTCTTGGTAGGATATATTCAAACTATGCTATGTATATATATAAAGTAAACCATCCAATCAAAGTCTTTTGGAGAATGGGCAACTTTTATTAAGATTATATTGGACAATATATATATATTACATCACGAGGTGTAAATAGAGGATAAGAACATTTGCATTATTTGAAGAACGTACAGTATTGACTATTCAACCAAAGGGCTTTTGTAGAGAACCCATTATTTCAAAACCCTAATTATTGCTTGTTGAATCAAAAGAAGAGGAAAACCGCATGCATATGGATTGTGTATTCCTATCATATATACTACATATGAGACTCTCTCTTTGGTTGCATCCAACTTTTCCTCTAATATCACAATATTTTAATTATGTGTATGCTTTTTTACAAAAACAAAGAAAGGAACCAACTTTTCTTTTGCATGTAAAGGAAAAACAAAGAGATATCCTAAAAGTATCCATGACCAAACCATGATATATAAATCCAGTTCTTTATTTTGCTTTAATAATTTGGCTTACTTAATGACTAATCATTCATTTGTATACTATTATACATATTGTTCTAACTCTACTTTTTAATTATAAATACTACCTAAATCTCGTGATATCTAAATGTTTTGCTTGATATTTATCTGCTTTTTTTTTGTTAGATTAAAGTTTTCTTACTTTATAGTTGATGTATTTTGCTTTATAACCCTTTGTTGGAGTTTTCTCCAAAGTAAGACTCAAGCTTAGTTGTGGACCTAAATTATTCAAGGACATTTTGAGAGAGTCTCCACGTTTCGTATATGAGAAGTCAAAATCTCGAACCTTGAGTTAGTTCATTCAAATTTAGTTTAGTTCGTTAAAAGAGAAATAATCAAGTTGAGCTTACTAACCAAAATCATGTAACCTTGAAGAAAACATCTAAGTTGAATACCACGATATTGTATATATCCTAAGTGATTGTAAAATAATATATATATATATATATATATATATATATATTTTGTAAATAGTTTCAATCTATCAACACATGGGACAAGCAATATTTTGTGTGCTTTGTCAAATTGAACACTTCGTATATTAACTTAAGCATCATAATATTTTTGACACAACGATAACGGTGAAAGCTCTCTCGTAAGTAAGTTCCAACCTCCAACGAAGAAAGACAGAGGAGAGAGTGACATGACAGAGGTTGAACACCAAACACCTTTATTTTTTTCCTTCAACATTCTTAATTAGCCTATTTTCCTTTTCTTTTCTTTTTCAATAAAGCCGTTTTGACTTGTGAGTAGGTAATTTTATTTTATTTTTATAGAGATGTAATGAAAGTGGGTTAATTTCAAGGGCATTTTATAAAACAAGAAAATAAACACAAAGAAAGTAATCAAAACGCATCATTTTGAAAATAGTGGACATTAGATAAGATCAAAATTGTAATTATGAAATGAAATTTCAAATTTAAGTGACTAAAAAATGTATAGATTCAAGAAAGTCAATATTGAAATTTGGGAATATTTTACACCATTTTCTTTAATTTAATGAAAAATATATTTGTTTGTTTCTATAAGTTTTTTAAAAATATATTCACATTAATGGGAACATTTTATCAATATTTTTATGGATATTTGTAAATTTAAATCTTAAACATTATTTTTATCTACATCGACACATCTTAAATTAAACCTTCATATTAATTTTTTTTTCTTTTTTTACTTTTTTAAAAAATACGTAATAAAAAGAAACACATCCTCTTATAGTGCAAAAGATAAATAACTTAATAAGTGGTCTATATTTAAAGAAATAGGAATAAAGATATATAGGTGGAGATATAGAAAGCAAGAAAACCTAATTAAAACCCTAGGGGTGTGATATTTTGAAGGCCTTAATGAATTAGATGAATTAAAATTTTTAAAAAAGATGATATACTTATTAATTAGAAAAATTGAATATAATTAAGACATATAAATTAGCTAGATGGTTTTTGGAATATTTTTGTGGAGCCAAAGATGGGAATTAAAAGTTGTATGAATTTGCCTTTTAAATTGGCAAATTGATATGAAATTGAACTAATATTAGATATATAAAGAGACCTTTTTTATTTCTCTAAAGATTGGAGCATTATTATCATATTTCCAAAGAAAAATGGCTTTTTACATTTGGCTGCTCAATTTGGAGTATATATGCAAAAATTAGTATTGATAATATCAACCAAAGTTAGAGCCAACTTTTCATGCCATTAAGAACACACACTTTTAATTAATTTGGAATGGTATTATCACTTTAATTAATAGCTTTCTTTTACAATTTTTTATATGTTTAATAATGTCTCAAAGTTGTTGAACAACTCAATTAGAAAAATTTAAATGAATTTAATAAGTTGATGTGTTTTAAATAATAGCAAACCATTACTTCTTGACAAGATTGAAAATCCTCCTCTTTGTGTTAAATAATAAACCCTCGAAAATATTTTTTCTATGGTAAAAAAATTGTTTTAGGGATATAAACTTGAACATAAACTATGAAATAAAATTATTGGCAATGAAAATATTCTAAAAAGTATGGCATAGTTACTTTCATGCATACTTTTAGTCAACAAAACAATCAACAAAGGAATTTGTGTCCATCATATCAAAGACCATAAAATAAAATAAGATAATGTTAAATTTTTTATTTATTTGCTACATTAGGTCTTTTGTTGACAGCCAAATTCAATAGATTGAATTAATTTAAAAGATAACATGATTTTATGAGTTTAAAAATTGCTTTAAAAAATTTATAAAAAAGAAAAACATTTTTAATTGTTAAAGTTGGAACCAACTACTTATTAGTATATTAAGTGTTCCAACTTAGGTGTAAGTTCCTAAGCTATTCATTAGTTTTATTTAAATCTAAAATAAAGGGTTCTAAGAGACTCTTCTACATCATTGTTTCATTTCACTATCTATATATGCATATATTATTGGACATTATTTTCAAAGAATTGATGGGTTCTTTAAATAAAAAGCTTTGGTCAATAATGATATATATCTTTTTTATTAAATTAAGTTAATGTCACTTTCTGTTTCAATCGTGGTGGAGAATTTCTATTATTTGCAAGTTAATTCTTCTAGTTCTATTAACAAACTAGGAGGAGACTTTGATTATCTTTAATTAATGTGCATATAAAGGCTACTTACATAAATGGCTAATAATTCAGATGGTTGAATGTTTAATATCTAGATGAATCATATTCCACGTCTACGATAATTTAAATTAGGAATAGATTTAAACACGATCGTTCAAAAACAATTCACAACTTAAATTTTTTTTTTTTATTGAATGTTTTTTTAGAAGATTATGTTAATTCTCATTGACTCAAACATATTTTAGATTATTAACTACAATTTAATCATCTAGAATAAAATATAACAATTAAATCGTAAAAAAGGAAAAAAAACTAATGATAATGATATTATTATCCATTTGGAAGGAAAATATGCTTAATTTTTAAAATGAGAAAAATAAAAATTCAAGTTCTTGTTTGATTATTTCTTTGAACAAAGAGTTGAATGCTTGAAAAGATTTTAAAACAAAATTAGACTTTTAATAATTACTAAGAAAAAAAGAAAACTACTCTTTTCTATTTAAAAATAAAAAAATATATTTTTTGCGTATTAAAATTAGTAATATCAACGGTAATCATAGACTTATCGGGTCTTAAATTTACTACTTTTACAATTTAGAAAATATAATGACATGATTTTATTATCATAATTTTTTTTTGTTGCTGTTTTTACCATGGAGAAGTTGTACGTTAGTTTAAAATTTTGGTATAGATTTTAATTAGAGTCATTTTTTAGATATAAGAAATTGAATCAAAATATTATAATCAATAGTGTGCCGTCTAAATTATTATGGTTAGGCATATTATAGGTAATAGAACCACCCAAAAGTGCATCAAGTGAGGCCGATGTGGAGGCAATGCCCAAAGGCCCAACCCCATGCGTCTATTTAAATTTTAAAGGGCTTAAGCCCACGTTTTTTCTTACCTCTAAACTTACCTTAGTTGCATCAACTTTTACCACAATTAATAACCATTTTGTAATCTATAAGTTGAAAAATTGCATAAGATTTTCATATATGCAACTTGATTGAATGGAATTGAGCTATTTCCTTCTCCATCCTTGTGGGAGTCATCACCACAATTCAAAGAGCTTCATATATTCATTTTCTGGATTAGAGATTAGGCTTCAAGGTTTGTACAAATATCCTTTTCTCACCCAATTTGCTATACTCCTATTTATTGACCTCAACAGAAAATATCGAATCTTGATCCCTCATTATTCACCTTCTTTTAACTTTGAACTTTAAATTCATAAAATTGAGCATAACTCTATTCTATTGAATGGAAGGCAAATACAAACTTTTATTTAAGTTTCAAGTCTAATTTGATGAAAATGAAAACTTAAAAGTCGAAATTGATATATGCAGACCTAACTAAGTTTGTAGTCAAAATATACATCATTTTCAAATAAATATATATGGACTATACAATTGTCATTAATTGTATTGTCATTGTGTAGTATAGTCTTATTTAAATAGATCTGTCCACATGAATATCTTCTCTCTCCACGAAGTTGACTTCTGATATTGGCTGAATGAATTGGTGAAAAGACATAGACACACAATTAAATGTTAATCATTATTCCATTCAATTAGTCTTCTTCTTCTCTATCAATTTTCATCTTCTTTGATCCATTCAAACAAGAAAGAGGAAGAAGAAGACGAAGAAGAAGAAGAAGAAAAATGAATCAAAATTTGAGCTCTCTCCTAATAGGGTTGGTTGGTGCAGCCATAACTTTATCAGCTTATTCTCAAACTTTGATATCTCCAACTGAGTGCATCACAGTGGGCCTTCTTGTTCTCATTTTTGGTCTTCTTGTTAATGAAGGTTTCATCTCTCTTTAAACATCCCTACCTATAATTCCTTTTATTTCTCTTTTTGCTACTAATTTCCACCTATTTTCAACTTTAATTTCGCTACCTTTTTGTTTCTAGCTATGTATTCTTTAAACATTTGTATTCTTATTTGTAATAATATCTTGGTGGATTGATCATATATCAAGTTTGAGATCCATTCATGATCATTAATGTTTTTGGTCAAGGCTTTGCATAAATCTGAAAATTTCATTGAGATTGAGTAGTGTAAGTTGATGTGATGTGATGCGATCCGATGCTATGCTTCAAATTTTAGTTTCTTTGTTTAAATCTTGTAGATCTCATCTTCAAGATTTACAATTAATGGGTAATAGTAATAGTAATAGTACTACTTGAATGTATTTGTAGTTTTCTTTTTCTTTTTTCATAACAACTTTAGGAGTAAATTAAATGTTAAAGGAATTTGTAACCCTAATAATTTAGGGACTTTTCAAAAAATGAGCAGCCTTATGCAAAGTCAAACTATCCTTGTTAATTACTAGCTACATAATCTGATAAAAAATGTCCTATTCAAATACACTTATTTCATGCATTTGATAATAATTACAAAAAATATATATACATATATTAAGCAATCGTTTTGGCAATGTATTGCATAATGATGATATAAGCACAAAGGCAAAGTTCTTTAAGTTTCAAAAAGTAAAGCAAAATCCATTTAAAATTTTTGTAGGCTTCTATACAATTATCCAAAATTCTATACAATTATTGCGAATTAATCAATAACTTGAAATCATTTCAATGTAGTCATTCTGTCACATGGTAGCTGTCTTTCTTTATAACATGTTGGTGTATATATGATTAAAGTATTAAGTTTTAGATTCTCTATGTAATATATCCAACAAAATATAAACCCACCCACCCCATTGTACTAACATCTCAAAGAAATTCTTTATCACATTGGGATTTTCAAGTATATATATATATATATATATATCATGTTGTAGACATATACAATAGTATATGTATATTGAATTGTTAGATTCAATTGTAAACAGTATTGTACCATATATAATAAATGTGCAAACAAATGATGAAGTATCAATTAATTTTATTGTTGAAATTGTAGATAAGAACAAAAGATCAAAACCTAACAACAACAATATGGAATAAAAAATGTACTACAAGAACTTATTACATGAAAAGGAAGAAATAACTAAGCACAACCATATTTATATCATTCCATTCTATATATCCATATCTCAAATAAAATTGCAAGTAACTAAAGGCTTAAAGGGATAATTTATTAGTAACATAAAATCGTTTGAAACTGTATAAAAAAACACTTGAAATACAAATAGTAAATAAAAGGGCATGCACTAATGATTCAAATGTTAAAACATGATATTTGAAAATTGATTAAAATTAAAAGATGTCCAAGAATATAATAAATATAAAGTAAAATGAGGCTAAACTAGAATTTAGCTCAATGTAACACAAATATATAGATTTGGTAGGTGCGATCTTCATCAAAAACGATCTTGCATGAAAGAAGGAGGAAGTTATATAGCCAAAGACGCCTTGCCGACCAAAAGTAAACCATAATAGAATAACATTACTGTACGATTAGTTTTTTTCTAGTACAATTCATGGAGTACTGTAAACGTAATTGAATTGGTTAAATTATTGGAATTTAATTCATCCAACTTAAGAATAGATGGAGATGAAAAGAAATTGAAACTAGGAAGAAAGAGTTTAAATGGTTTTGCCGGCAAGTCATCCTTGGCTGAATCACTTGAAACCTCCTTCCCACATGCAAAAGCTTTGATGAAAAATACCATATAGACTCATTATCAAATAAAAGGTGACCTGTTATTCTTCATTTCTTTCTCTATCCCATGCAAAATTTCTAAGCTCTCCTGAATTATTATTTCCACACTGTCACGATCTTCCCTCATCCACTTTTTTTTTTTTTGGTGTAAATATGATGATATGAGCAAAGATTGGTTTAAAAAATTGAAAATTATTTTAAATCACATAAAGTTATTCAAAATATTAACAAATATAACAAAACTTTACTTTTTTATGATCACATGAATAGAAAATGAACTTTTGTAGTATTTGTAAATATAAGTTGACTCAATCTGATATGTTTAAAAAAACGTTATTCTAATTCCGAAAAAGTAGAAAAAGAAGGGAAGGAAGTGGAGAAAGAATGGAAGAAGAACGTGGAGAAGAAGAGAAGGAGAGAAGAAATATGGGATTGGAGAAGAAAGAGTTTGTTGACAGCATATTGGCCAATGGTGGGTTTTTATGTAGAGAAATTGGAAAGTGCAAGACTCTAATAACTTTGTTTTATTTATTTAACATATAAATTGATGATGGAGAGTATTAAGTAAACAATAAATGTTAGGCATTTTAGAGAGGTTGAACAGAGAAGAGGGTAATCTGGTGCCAAGGAGGGGTCAAAAAATTGTGTCCTTTTCTCCATAACTCCAACGAAAATTATTAAAAACCATTTGGTTAAAAATGAAAAAAAAGAAAAAGAAAAAGAAAAAGAGTTTCAAATCTTGTTGGATTGAGACCAAATTTAATTCCACATGTCTTCTCCATTTCATGAGAATTGATGTTACCACACGAACTGTAAATAAAAGTCTGAACAACGTTACAATAATACACTATAAATATTAATGAATAATTGTATATGGTGAAATGCAAAAGTGTTGATTTATATATATCTTATGGTTTTTCTTTTAAATATTTAATTCTTACAAGCTTTCAAAAAATTACAAAAGTAGTTAATGTAATTTAATTTAAATGTAATTAAATACCAAAAAAAGAAAAACTTATTTCAATTCATATTCATTTAGAGATATTCAAATCTTTCATCTTACATATGGTAAAATTTATAGTATTGATATTTAGGTTAGAAATTCAAATGTGTGTAAGTTACAATCGAATCGTAATAAGTATAAGAAAAAAATAATAATTAAGGAACAATAAGAGAGTGTGTTGGATGAGATAGATACTCGATCTCCATTCCATTTGTTATTGAACTAAAAACATATTTGAATATCTAAGTGTTTAGTTAAAGTTATTGGGATACTTTTAACCAGTTGAATTTTATATTAAAGTGGACAGCACATGAAAGGGATTGGTGTTATAATAATTGTTTGATACAGAAAGATGAAGAACTAAAAAAAGAGAGAGAAAAAAAGGATGAAAGATGCATCAAAATCACTGTCTATGGATCAGTCATTGAAGAGATGGAAGAGAAGGGAACAGAAGTAGAATTAAATGGGGATGTAGAAGGGGATGTAGTACTTAGCAGGAGGAAGTTGAGTTAGGTAAGAAATCATTACTCCGTATTTGCCCTTACAAGGACAAATACGTAATTTACACACACATATATTTTCTATTCACTTTCCAATTTCATTCCAAAATTAATTGTTTTATATTTTTCCTTAAAAATTACTTTCGTTCCTCAACTTTCCTTTTCAGAAGAATAACAATTTACTTGTTTTGATTTTTTTTAGTTTTAATAATTTGTGGGTTAAAATAATCTAGATGAAAATAACAAATAAAAAAGAAAAGAAGAATATGATAAATGAACAATAATAAATATTTTAACATGGCTAATAATGTTCACGCCAAAAATAGTTGTAAATATCGCTATCGTAATTATGAAATAGAATTTACTTGGTGTAATGGTACTTTTATATATACTAGTAAATATGGGTGATTTTTTTTAAAATTTTGAACGGTAAAAATTTTGGAAATTGGATTAATAAATTTTTTTTAATTTACAGATATTTATGATTTTTTAAAAATAATTTATGAGTATTTTTAAATAAAGTTTTAAAGGTTTTTCAGTAATTTTTAAAAGTTAAATCAATGGTTTTTTTTAACTTTTGAAAGTTTAATAGTAAAGCAAATGACTAATATTATTTTAAGGAAAGTCACAAGATACAGATAAATTGTCAAAAATGACAAATTTGACAACATATATCAAAATTTCAATTAATAATAGACATTGATATGTTTATGTCATAAATAGGATCCAAAATTTTGATATATATCGTAAATATTTTAATTTATTTTGTTACTTTTAAATATATTGTTGAAATATATCATATGTGGATATGGGTGGTTTGTGCCAATTTTTTTTTTTTTTTTTTTTTTGTTGTAATGCTTAAAGAAAGACTCTAAGCAATACTTCTTCTACGACTTGAAGAGCATTGTACATATTTGATGCTCCCACTTTGTTTTAAACACATCCAATTGCTATCAAACGTAATCACTTCCTCCATTCTATTATATATATTATATACATATACACTTTAGTTTATGGAACGTATTTTTTTTTCTCACAATTTTGTATTGATGGTCAATACATACATGCATTTTTAAATATGTTCTGAAAATAAAAACAAATTTTTGCTTGATTTTTTAAACATGTTTCTACATTGATGTAGGCAACAAATAAAAAATCATTAGAACGACGTAAACAAAGGGTATTATTTGATTTTGGTCTCGGTCACATTAATTTATGTCCACACACATATAATTTATTATTGAAAATTGTGAAATATTAGAGATGAAAAGTATATACAGATGAATTAATAATAATAAGAAGAAGTTTGAAAGGGTGGATTATATAATATTCATGAAATGTCCAATTTAAGTAACTATCATTTTCGTATGACATTAAATCCACTTGTTTTACAGCTCAACCAGTGCTGTCGCCAAAATCCGATCAATAGATTTGGTTATAAAACAAAAACAACAATAGACTTTTAATCCTATATCTAATTAAGTTCCATATTAGATCATTTTCAAATTTTTTGAAGTTTGTGAATCTTATGTACATACAAATGGAGAGTCGGACATAATTAGAATTTCAAGGATTTAATAGATATATGAGAAGTGCAAAAACGTGGTTAACATATACAAATTTTGTAACATATATATATATATATATATATATATTTTTTGTAAAGTTGATAAACACAGGCTTGAAAATTCATGGATTAAACATAATTTAACTTGATGGCATGTGTTCTTAGCTAGTTATTATTTCTAAAAACAGATAATAATAAATAAAATAATCTAACACATTAGTTGTTATTCATGTGACGTTGGGAGATTTAATATGATAAGATCAGGTAATGGAACTTGGTCTAAAATTGAGTTAAGATATAGCAAAACGACCACTATGTTGTATTGGTGTATGATTATATATATAGTTGACCTTGTCCTTTCTTGAACAAAAATTATATACACACAGTGCCTGCAATTAGTTTGCATGACTTCACTTGAGTTACTTTGTTACCAGATATATCCCTCCTGATCTCTTTATATATCCATTTAATTCAGGTTATGTGAAACATATCTCTCATGATCCATCCAACATTAATATTTGAAATAAATCCCTCTTTTATATTGTTTTCCATTTAAATTTATTTTGGTTGCAACCAAAAATGCATAAACCCAATGATAGCGTTGAAGTTAGCTACATCGCTGCATTAATCCAGAACAAGCTCCAAAACCTACCTTGTGTTACTGAAGAATGTTGCATCTATCGTGTTTCCAAACGACTTGTTAACATTTACCCTAGTGTCTACGAACCTCAACTCATTTCCATCGGTCCTTTTCATCATGGTCGGGAACATTTGAAGCTAATGGAACAATTTAAACTACAGTTTCTCCTTCGGTATCTTTCCCGTCTTTCTAGACGGCCTTTGTCGTTTGAGGTCGTTGTTAAAGCTGTTGGAGGCGTTGACGAGCCCACTCTAAATTTACTCTAAATCTCACAAACTTTTAAGAGAAGAAATTTGTTCTCTTAGAAAACTCAATAACACACAAGAGAAGAATGTTGTTCTCTTGAAACTCACTTACTTTCTAAAACTCAATTTGCTTCTATTGATTTGATTCTTTTTTATCTATGTATACAAATGAAGGAAATGATCTCTATATATAGTATTCAAGAGACACTTCCTAAAAGACACAAAATAAATGAAGTACATGAATACATACCATTCATGTACTTGAATAATTACATGTATCTAGAAATGCATATGTATCTTGAAACTAGAAATGTATCTATTAATGTGTTATCCATAATGTATCTAGCTTATTAATTTCTAACAAAAGCCGCTTTGGAATGGGAGACCAAAGCTCGCAAGTGTTATGAAGATTGTGCCATCAGCATGAATAGCCACGACTTTGTCCATATGCTGCTTGTGGATGGTTGTTTCGTGGTCGAGTTTTTGATAGCTAGTGAACAACTTCAAACTCAAACTACATCAAGAGTTGATCCTTTAGTGTCCAAAGCTATGAACATAAATCTATATCATGACTTGATCTTGCTCGAGAACCAGCTTCCTTTTTTCGTTCTTCAAGGTCTTCTTTACTTTATTGATGAACCGAACAATGACGATAGCTTTACGGTCTTAGTAAATATTGTACATAATTTTTTTCAAGCTAACTTCATGAAACATTATTGTAAGATTCCTCAAAATATCTTCTCCCCCACTAGAAAAAATATAAGGCATTTGGTAGATTTCTTAGGCTTTTACTATTCCCCGACCACTACAGACATTATTAATCAAGGCAACGACAGATTGTTATTTCTTCCTCCATCTACGACTGAGCTGTATGAAGCTGGAGTGATCTTGGAGAAAGCAATAACTACAAATGATCATTACAACATTATGGGCATAAGTTTTGAAGGCGGGGTTCTTAAAATCCCACCTTTTGAAATTCATGATCTCTTTGAAATCACCATGAGGAATTTGTTGGCATTTGAGAATTTTCAAGGTGGAAGTGCGAGTGAAAGCTCAGCAATTCATTATATTTTGTTTTTAGGGGCTTTAATAAGTAAAGAGAAAGATTCAAGTTTACTTATGAAGAAGGGAATCCTAAGTAATCTTATTGGAGGTAGTGATGAAGAAGTTTCCAATATGTTCAATAACATTGGTAAAGGTGTGAGATTTCGAGGACATTTTTGCTATGATAGTACAAGCAGAAATTTACGTAAACATTGCGACGCAAAAAGTAACCAATGGATGGCTATATTGAAGCGTGATTATTTCAATACGCCATGGACTATTACTTCTTTCATTTTTGCCGTCATATTCGCCCTCATCACTCTACTCCAAACGACATTCACCATATACCACACTACAGATAAAGATCGTCATGTGTAGCACATTTATATTGTAACCCCTTTCTGTTTCATTTTGATGTGTTCAAAGTTTCTCCTATTTGGAACACTTTTCTCTAGTATTTTTTCTGCTACTTTCTTAACTTATAAATGAAAATCACTTTAAATTTACTTTTAAACTTGTTCTCTGTGTGAGAAAGAAAATTGAATTTTGTATCTATTTGTTTTATTTTTTTTTTTGGAAAAGTAGTCAACATATTAGGATTACAATTAAAAGAGATTATAACTTCTAGGAAAACTCCGATGAGTCGTCCATTTTTACCTTATTTGAATTTTGGCCTCAAACTTTAGACTTAATAATTTCACTCGACATTTTATCCACTCCTTTCACTATAAGAAATCGAAGATATCGCGACACGAGACACGACGTCGTTAAAAGCAACGTCAGCGTTGCTGGACTTTCCACGACGTCCGTGTTAACACGTCACCAAATACCACATTCCACGACGTCTGAAAAACAAACGTCGCGGTAAGTATACTAATTAATTTATTACTTCACTTTTTCGTGACATCCCTCTCGGACATGTCGCGGGAAGACGAATCGATTCATTTTGGTTAAGGTACAAGGACACGTCAAGGTTCGTTTTATTGTAGTGTTTACACTTTTTAATGCCTTTTAATTTCAACAGTCTTGTGTGATTGGCTAACTATTTGCTCCATCATAATTTGAAATTTTGTTTCAAACTATTTTTTTTTTTATCTCACTTTAAAATTATACGTATGTTTTTAAATATAGCAAAAATGAACTAAAATATAATCAACTACAACAAATTATATGATTATCTATCGATGATAAACATGATTAGATTTGATGAAATATTTTGTTATATTTATAAATATTTTTTTCAACTATTTTATCATTAAAAAAACAATTACTATTCAAATATTGTGATTTAGTTAATTAGTCTTAGACATTTCTTCTTTCATCCATTCTCAATATTGTATTGCCAAGAAAATTCATATTTTCCATTTATATAGAAAAATTGGCAAAAATAGCATACTTTTAGTTAACATTTTCAAAAGTAACACATTTTTTTTAAAACTCATAAAACTGTTTTTCATAAAATTTTAATATTTTCCAAATTATCAATTGTTTTGGGTTTAGGTAGACAATTAGACCAAAATTCTATCATTTCCAAATCCTCCCAAATTTTATTTATTTTATTTTAATGTTTTTAAAAAATTATTCAAACACTTTTTCAAATTTTCACCAAATCTTAACTAATTTTTCCTTTTCACATAATCTTTCCCTAAACCTTTCACTAAATCTTAACAAATTTTTGCTAGCTACTTCCTGCCAATTTTCCCAACTATTTATTGACCTTTTTTTTTCTTTTCCCCATTGTTTTCTTGATTCAACCCAAAACCAAATCATCATTTTTCCCTTTTCCCATTTTCTCTTCTTCAATCCAAAACCTGCTGACGATTTTTTTATTCTAATTTCTTTGGGTTTGAGGAGATGAGGTTGGACATGGAAGTTTTCCTACCATCGATTTCACCGGGTCTTGTTCCGTCAATTAAATCATATCGAGACTTGTTTGTGCTCTGCCTCGCTTAAGAACTTGAAGTAAGTTTTAGATGTTCCTGGTTATGATTACCCACAGTTATTATTGGGTGTTTTGGGAAGAGGTATAGTATGAAGAATAATAGCGAGGAGCTTTACAATTTGTTTCTTGAGTATGCTAGTGGGAGCCGTGGTAGTTGGCTGTCCAATTTTGAGGTTTTGGGTTGGAGATGAGAACCAATTGGAAAAAGGAAAAATGGTAAATTAAGATTTTAAAAAAAGATAGAATCTCTACCGAGATGCATCCAAAAATCCTAAAACATTATAAAAGTATTAAAATTTTAGAAAACTCTTGATGTTCACCTTAGATTGACCCACAAATTTTAAAAAATGTGCTATAATTTAAAAAAAACTATGAAAGCAAACAAAAACATGAGTGTGGGCCAAATGTGAATAAAGAGTTAGCTTAGGTTAGTGATGAAGGCATCAATTAATTCGTCAAAAGCTTTGCATCTAAACTTCCATATTTGAATAATAATAATAATAATAAAAGAAACAAAAAAATTGAATGTGATTTTGTAATTTTAAAATAAAATATTATAACACGTGAGTTGCACGTACTTTGGCATTACTCTATTCTCAATCAAATAGGGAAGAAATTGTGTGCGAAACTTCTCATTTTCCCGCCCTTTGAATCTTTCATTTTTCTTTTCATTTTTCTACCTTCACAAATTATATTTTAAATTTCCAAAAGAAATTAATGCTACCATATAAAAGTTTTATGATTAAGTTAAATTTCTTGCTTTTTATATTATGTTCACATTAGTATATTATTCAATATTCTTTTGTTCTATTACGTAAAATCTTTATAATATATCATCAAAAATCTTTATAATATATCATGAAAAGGTGGATTGGTTTCATATGAAAATGTGAATGAAAATGTCCACCACGCCCACAAAAATGAAAAACATTATTACAAATAATTATAGCAGTAGAACCAAAAATATTCTAAGACAAAGCAACTTCCATAAACTTAACAAACTCATGGAAATCAATTTTACCATCATTATTGAGATCGAATCTGGCAATCATTGTTTTGCAATCATGGATGAAAATGCCTTTATTAGATTCAAGCAGGCTCAGAACTATGAACAATTCATGTTCATCAATGAAACCATCTCTGTTTCTATCAAACACATTAAATGTTTGCTTCAATTCTTCCAAGCTTGGTTCATTCTCTTCAAACATACCTCTTATCATTTCATCGCTTTCCCCTATTCCTTTATCACCACCACCACCATCCCTTTCTTCCCTCCAGAAAAGCTCTAATTTTTCCATCACAAATCTCACTTCTTCTCTGCTCATTGAGCTGCAATTTTGTTGAGTAGTGATGATGATTTGATCACCAGATTTTGAAGAGCAATTACATTGTGATAAAGCTTTCTCTTTGGAGTGTGGTTGAAGAATTGGCCAAGGTAGAGATCTTACCAGCTCTTGTATTCTGTCTGCAAAGTTGAATAAAATTGGTAGAATTGATATCCGATCGACAAACACGAACGGTGACGGGTCGAGCTGCACACTTTTGATGTCGGTTAACCGGGTTTCCATTGTGATTAAATAGTACTCTAATCTAAAGAACATGGATATAGAATTTTGTTTGGGGACTAAGTTAATGTGGTGAATTGGAGATGGGAAAGAGTTTATGTGTATATATATATATATATGTGTACACGAAGTTGATCAGGTTGGTATTTGAAATTTACTAGCTTGTTGCTGTGATTATGTGTGCAAGAAGATGTGCAATTAACATTGAAAATAACGTTCATATGAGATGTTTTGTTAGGAAACTTCAATACATTTTTCAAGTTTTGTTTTGTTTTTTTCTCTTTTAATTTATTATTTGAAGAGAAGAAGAAAAGTAACAAGTGTGTCCTACTTGGCCTGCTCTTTTTTTTTTTCTTCTTTGTTGGGTTACCAACTAGGAGGGATTTCATATGACAAATTGTCTGTGAGTATATAGTTACAAACCATTTCTTGTACAACTAAGTTATTATAATTTTACGTTATTTTACTTGAATTATAATAGTTTATATTTATGGTATAAATGATTTTAGTTTGAGTTATAGTAATATGTATTTAGACGGTAAACTATTTTAGTTTGATAAAACAATAGTAAACGTTGTAATAGAAAATAAAATTTTAAAAATGATGAAGGTAAAATAGCAAAAACAATTAATATGTTGAAAGTTTTAAAACCGTGTGTACGTACTATAGTTAATTGGAAACTTTAAAATAATATTTATAGTAGCAATATATGATTATATTACGGTTTTAGATAGTTCTTCAACCAAACAAACCCAAAAGGTTGTACAAAAAAATGAAAGACATAATATGAATGCTTTAAACATTTCTTGAAATAGAAAAAAATGTTGAAATATTTATTGAATGGACGATTGAGAAATATAAAGATACCTAAATGAGTATAATTCAATTGGTATAATCCTTACACTATAATCTTTAAATATTCTTGTTATATATCTGTGTGCTATTTTGGTATTTGAACTTTTAGTTTTTGTTTCTATTAATCTTTAAACATTTAAAAAATTAATTTATCTTTTAAAAAACTAGAAGAAGAAAAAAAGAAAAAAATATCTATCTTTTTAAATCAAAACGAATCAAAGTGGTAAGTAAATAGTAAATATTTTTAAAATATAATATTAAAATGAACCATATATATATTTACAAGCTATAACCTAATTTTGGATTTTATCGATAATAGAAATTGATAGACTATTTATCAATGTCACCGATGAAAGTCTACATTTAAAGCTTATTATTATAATTTGAAATTAGAATCAATGTGGTAGTAGATGAACATTGCACGAGTGTTGTTAGAGTAACCCCAATTAAAATTTAAATTAAGACTTAAGGAACGCACTCGTTAATGATTTGCATTTAGGATAATTTAAACATATCTACCAACCTCAACTTTTATAATATTGTAGTAAAAAGCAAATATAAAAGCTTTCAATGAATTATCACCATTTGTTTAGCTATTGTAGTGAGACTTCAAAACATCGTGGTCAAAAAGATATAAAATCACAAATAAATTGATTTGATTTGATTTGATTAATGAAAGACGAAGTCAATTTTGATAAGAATTAAAAAAAAAAAAAATGTAATAGTCAGATTTGATTTGTTAAACCGAAAGATACACACAAAAAATTGAAAAGATATACATAGTAACGTTTACATTAAGAGAATGACGGTAGGAATAAAATAATTGAGTGATGGGTCACCTTTTTTTGAGATATGCAAGGAAAGTAGCAAATGAAATGAAGAAGTTACTAAGAAATGAGGTCTTTTCTTTTTCCATGGGGCAACTAGTGTACATTACTTTAATTAATTCAAAAGTCTCCTTTCACCTTTATGCATTTTCCCAAACATTCCCACTCATCTAAAGTCCATTCCATACAAATTTTTAATTTTAATCACATGCTTCCATTGTCTTCCATTTTTCGATCATTTTTATAATACTTCGATACCAATTTTTTCAAGACAATATTTATGACAAAATTTTACTTTCTATATGTAATGAAAAGTTAAATTTATTGTAGATAAAATGTAAAATTGGGCTATATTTATAAATAAAACAAGTCATTTTACTATATTTGAAATCATTCTTAATTTTTATTTTAATACTATGAGAAATAATTTTTTTGAAACAAAAAAATAAAATTTACTTTTTTGACAAAAGGGAAAGCTAAGGAAAGTATCGATAGGTTATTAGAAAGAAATTTCCATAGTCGATGGTCTGTCGATGTTTGTGAACATGTGTAGCAAGTTGGTGTTCAACAAAATTGCAACTGCAATCAACCAAGGAAAAACCTTAGCTTGCTTCTCTAGGACGTAAATCAGGTAAGGAGACATGAAATATTGAATCTCATTATGGTAATGAAATAATCCAATTATAAGTAATTACATTTGTAACATTATCTAACTTTTAAATGGGGTAGCAATTAATTTTTAAAACAAACATATATATATATATATATATATATATTGTTTATTTGCTTTATGCTCAAAAACTAATATATTTTACTTTTTTTAACCAAGATTTAAATAAGGGAGAGAGAGAGAAAAAACATAAAAACTTGATGAGTTTCAAAAGGGTAATTACAATAAGTTGAATTTTTAAAATCACATTTTTTTTTAATAAAAAATTTCAAATACAACACAATACATCAACAATAGACTATAGACTATATGGGTGATATGGGTGTAATATACTACTCACAATTATAATTGATAACAATTTTAGAAATAATAATTAAATATTATGTATTAATATTTTTTTAAAAATGTAAATATAATAAACTTTACTAGTGATGGACTTCTATTCCTTTGTTAGATTGAATATGCTATTATATATGCTAATATTTTGAAGGATTTTCTTTTTAAATAGGAAAACAACGAACAATTTACTTTTCATAAATATAATAAAAAGTAAAAGTAAAAGACAAATTTTATTATACATGATTTTAAGTAAATCATTTTATTTTACTTTTTTTTATAATTTTCTTATTTTGAATATAATTGTTATATTTGCAACTATCCCAAGACTACATGTACAACAATATGCTCCAAAACCAAAATAATAGTTAAGCCCAAGATGAAGTAGTAACGACCCAAACTTTTCGAAACCAAGTTGAGACCATTACTAATCTAATTATCCTAAATTTTTAAAAACAATAGCGGAAGCATAAACCAAGCAATTCTCACTGGTCACAATTCCTTCTTGTTGCTTGTAAGCTTAGCTTTTCCCTTACCTTTGTCTGAATATATGCAGTATACCCAGTAAGTAATTGTCTCGTTACTGTAGCCTTTTAGGTGAGGTATTAAACTCATTCGAACATAGGTATAATATACAAATGATAACATGACACAGATAATGACATTGAAGGATCACAAAACATATCGTAAATAGTGATCAATTCATAGCATAGGTAGTGATCTAAAAGAAACACAAAACATATATAAGATGCACATAGCCTGACAAGAGAATTAAGAATCACCGATCATCTTAGCATGCATTTATCAATCAATAAACTTTAGCATAATGTCATAGTCCAAAGCTTCCTAATGTAAATAATGTCCATACAATATATAGCAAATAAATTTATATGTATTATACGATAGCATACTTATATGGTACCATAGCTAAAAGAATAATTATTTATTTTAAGTGTCCAACTCAAGTCAAGGGTGGAAGACTCACTTAAATTAAGTTTTGTTGCAAAATAATTCACAAATCCAACCTATACACAATGAATCTAATTAATAAATTTATCTTCAACTACAACACTAATTTACTTACCTAAATGGAGGTTGAAAACTAATTTCTAACCAAGAGCAAGGTCCGCAAATTAGATTAAAAGAAAAAAAAGAGTCTCCAATTGGCTTTAAGAAAAACCCAAATTCATTCAAAAAAAAAAAAAAATAAACTCAACTTTAGAAGGTTGAACCTTAATTGATATTATAAAAACTATGGTAAACAAAATTCATTTAAAAATTCATCAAACTCAGGGTAGTTACATCAAGAGAGGTGATAGCATACCAAAGAGTGGAGCGACAGTACAGCTTGGACAACTTTGATCTGATCATTCCAAATTAACTCAAATATTTAATTATTTTAATCAACCAAAAATTTTCAAATAAATAAGTTCTAAATTTCATAAATTTAAACTGAATTATGTTAATCCAATAATTCAATTATAGCTATAAATAATATCCAAATAATTTAAAATAAGAATTTCCATTGGTTTAAAGTCCAAGTGATCAGCCCAATTGTATTAAAATAGAGTCGTGGGCGGGGTAATCTAAGTTAAGCCCAGGAAGAGAAAGTCGGGTGGGCCGAATAGCAATTAGGCGTAGGGCATGTGAGAAATTAAAGAAAGAATTGGAGTATATGGCAAAGTTTAAGGAATGAGATTTAGAGATAAGACAAAATTCGAAGTTAATTTGAATCACTCTATTCCTTTATATAAGGTCAAAATTTAGAATTATTAAATGGAAAAATGTGATTATTTTCGTCACTTATTAGTAATGATAATATAATTGGTTGTGGTTGATGGATAAAGAAAGGAAAGGAACAAAACGAAAAAGAAAAAGGTAATCCATTAGAATTGGATCCCAAGGCAAATGAACCCCACGTGTGGCACTTTCAAACACGTGGTTTCAGATAATAGGGTCCAACTCAAACTCAAATATACTCCCCTTTTATTATTATTATTTATTTACTTTTTTTTCTCCATAAGAAAGTATTTTATTGGGTTGTGTATTATTATTATTTACTTTATTTACGTATTTATAAATTTCCCAAATTAAAAAAAAAGAAGAAGAAGGAGAAGGAGAAGAAGAAAGTGGTAAGATGTTAAGGGTGGGCCCCGGGTCGCGTGATTTGTTGGGGAAAAAACAAACTCAAATTGAAATGGATACAATGGGCTTTATCGTCTTTCCACATTTTCATATCTTCACCCACACCTTACTTTATTTAATATATAAATTTGCAACTTGCGACCCCCTTTACCATTTTTGATATTTGCAATTTGCATCTCCCAAAATAAAACTCCCCAAGAGCTCGGACACTATTTCAACCTTTTTTTTTTTTTTTTCTTTTAATGGTTTCTTATTCAACATTTTTTATTTTATTTACTTCATCTCTAAATTGCTAAAAGTATTTGATATATGTTTGCTGTAGTCGTAAATATTTTGATTTATTTTGTAATATTTAAAATTAGAATTTTAAAAGGTTGAATAAATAAAAAAAAAGAAAAGATTTTTAATGTTTAAAGAATTGAATTTTGTTTGTTTTCTCATCCAGCAGCATCTTTCTTGGTTTATTGTATTACAATTCATTCTGGAAAGCGTTTGAGGGATTGTAGCGTTTCAACATGTTTCTTAATTTTATATTTTAAGATGCCTATATGTATGTGTTTTATCAAAATATTCTTTTTATTACCTCAAAAAATAAATAATGTCAAGAATTTTTTTATGTTTTAAGATTCTCATCACGTTTTGCCTTCTTTATTATTTTTAATTACTAAAATTGAAATATATATATTAAAGTATGAAGATTAACGTTATTACAAATTAATAGGATGGATAAAAAGGAAATAAAATGGAGGGGAGAGTAAAAGTGTAAAAGAAAAAAAAAAGAAAAGAAAAGAAAAAGAGAAAAAGGTTTTGGATGGGCGATTGGTTGATTGGTAGCCGAGGAAAGGGAGATATTAGGTAGAAATATATAAAGCGAATAAATGGTGAGTAGGATTGAAAGAGGACGTCAATATATATAATATATATATATATATATATTTAACAAAACCAAAAGGAGAAAGAAAGAAAGAAAGGAAAAAAAGAAAGCAAACAGAAAAAGAAAAAGAATAAAATCAAAAAGAGAGAAAAGAAAGAAGATCTTTTCAAGGCCACAAACAAGCTTGTGGCTCAGAATCATCCACTCCTGCTTACGTGTCATTTCACCCCATCCAAACCATTTTCCTTCTTTTCTTTTCTTTTCTTTTTTTCTTTTCTAAAAAATATAACCCAATACCATCACCAATTACGTCGTCCTTTTCATTTCTATATTTCTTATATACATATATACTCCAAGAAATTGAGATGGTAGTAAAAATTGGTATTGAAATTAGAAAGAATGTAAAAGTATTTGAACAGTATGATATTTGTAATTTTGTATTGTACATAATATAATAATAATAATAATAATAGGAAAAAGAAAAAGAAAAAGAAAAAAAAGGAAAAAAGGGAAAAAGCGGAGTTTGAGCGTTGTGGTAGTCCGGATGTAAAATTTCTCCACGCTGACACTTCACTCGTGTCAGATCTCTCTCTCTCTCTCTCTCTCTCTCTTTCTCTCTTTTGGATTTCATTTCCAAAATGAAAATTTAAAATACCAAATTATTCACAATAAAAATTTAAAACAAAAACAAAAAAACAGGGCAGAAATGTCGGAGCCAAAAGATCCGGCGATCAAGCTCTTTGGCAAGACGATTCCTCTACCGGACCCTTCTCCGGCCACTCCTCACCTTCCTTCTTCTTTGCCTATTCTCTCACCCCCTCACCATACCACTCCCCTTCCTAATCATGACCACGATTCTTCTTCTTCAACCTTCGATGTCGATGCTGAAGATCTGGAACTCGATAAGGTATTCACTTTCCTTTGATCGCTTCTCTTTTTTCTTTTCACCTACCCATTTCCTTTATTGCCAGTATCTTTCTTCCCTTTTTATTCCTTCTATTCATTTTGTTGACTTCATACATCTTCATCTCTTCCTTCTACCAAATTTAGGTTTCTTCTTTCATTCTCTTCATTTCTGTTCCTTGGTGGGTCTTTTCTGATTCTGTTGATGACTATGTTCACTTTTCATTTTTGCACTCAGATTTACCAATTTGGAAAGCTTGTTATGTTTACTTAATTTAGTGATGCTGCTACTTTTTTGCTGTAATTTCCATAATTGAGTATGAAGGCTTTTTAGAAATGTTGTTTTCATTCTTTCAGAATTTGGGTTTGGGTTATTGAGTTTGTCAGGAGTTTCTACACATGTCTTTTTGAAACTTTAGCTTTGTTGCTTAAATTCAGTAATGTTGTTTTCATGTGTTCATAAAGGTTTTTGTTTTGTATTTGTGTTTTGGTGTATTAGGATGCTGTGAGCGAGAAATCAGTTGGGGCTAAGCTGGAAAATGGAGATGGAGGGTTGTCTGTCTCGACTGAAGAGTTCACGAATTCAGATACTTCTGTAGTGAGATCAGAAAATTCTAAAGTACTTTCTGGCGACGAAAGTAATCCATCTACTACTACAAAGACTGATGAACAGAACGAAACAAGTAATTCGCAAGAGAAGACTCTCAAGAAACCCGACAAGATACTTCCATGCCCTCGCTGTAATAGTATGGATACCAAGTTCTGTTACTATAATAATTACAATGTTAATCAACCGCGCCACTTCTGTAAGAACTGTCAAAGGTATTGGACTGCTGGAGGGACAATGAGGAACGTTCCTGTTGGTGCAGGACGTCGGAAGAACAAAAGCTCCGCTTCTCACCATCGTCAGATTATTGTTTCGGAAGCCCTTCAGCATGCTCGAACCGATGTTCCCAATGGTATCCATCATTCTACCCTCAAACCTAATGCAAATGTATTGGCATTTGGTTCAGATGCCCCTCTTTGTGAATCAATGGCTTCCATTTTAAACATTGCTGATCAAACAAGGCAGAATAGTACTAGAAATGGCTTTCAAAAACCTGAAGCTCCGAAAATTCCTGTGGCTTATGAGAATGGTGAAAACGATGATCAATCTCCGGAATCTGCTCCAACTCCATCATTTATTAATAATGAAGAAGGCAAAACTGGGCCACAAGATCAAGTTATTCATAATTGTCAAGGCTTTTTACCTCCTCACGTTCCATTCTTTCCTGGGACTCCTTGGCCTTACCCATGGAATTCACCACAATGGAGCTCTCCTGTTCCGCCTCCTACTTTCTATCCACCTGGCATTCCTATGCCGTTCTATCCGACCGCCCCATTTTGGGGTTGTACGGTTCCTGGCGCCTGGCCCATTCCATGGGTTTCCCAGCCGCCATCTCTAAGCCCTGTTCCCCAAAATCACGCTCCCAACTCGCCAACGTTGGGGAAACATTCAAGAGATGAGAATGTGACCAGGCAAAGTGATCTTGGGGAAGACGAGCAGCAGAAAGATACCAAAACTGAGAAATGTCTTTGGATACCTAAAACATTGAGGATCGATGACCCTGGCGAAGCAGCTAAAAGCTCCATATGGGCAACTCTAGGAATCAAGAATGACAAGACTGATTCAGTTAGTGAAGGGCTCTTCAAGGTTTTTCAGTCAAAGAAGATTGACGAAAAGAATCACAAAACGGAAGCCTCTCCAGTCTTGCAAGTTAATCCAGCTGCATTGTCCAGATCAATCAAATTTCACGAAAGCTCGTAAAAGGATACAACAATGCTTTTCCCCAAATGTGCCATCAAAGTTTTCACTGCACTCCATCTGGATAGTACAAACTTTAAACAAACTTACATCTGCCACAAGTTGATCCTTCTGTTTCAAATCTGTATAAAACCATTAGATCCATCCAAGGAAAAGAACAGTAGATCCCACAGCAGTTACCTTCTAGAAGAAAAGCCCTCGAGTTTCGGTAGCAGGAGGACGAAAATGACTTTGATTTTTATTGTGTACTTGTAGTGTTGAAGAAGTAGATGGCATTTTGTTTGTAGTTTGAAGTTTTGTCTTTCTTCTGAATCATGATGTACATATACATATATATATATATATATAAATGTATGGGATCCAGGAAGAGAGAGCTAGTACAGGAATGAGTGAGGTGTAGTAGCAGTACCAATAATAACTAAAAATGTGTACTTAAATAAAGTTTTAGAAATAAAAAAAAAAAAAGAAAATTGATTTTAGATTGTTTTCACATTCACACACTATTTTCCATTTGTGCATATTGTTGAAGGTAAGTGATTGTTATGTTAAGCAGATCCGTCAGATAAATAGGGATGGGGATGATTGAAGAACAGTTATTGAGGAAATTGGATTGTTGTTACTTTTTGTTTGTCATTTAGTTGGAAAAAACATACAACAATAATCAAAGAGTTGAAAACCAATGAGGAAACAGCCATTTTTGGAAGCTATTGGAAAGATAAAACCCATCTTCTCTTCTGCAGATAAGTGTTGAACTGTCATCACAAAAAAGCCAACCTGCTTTTTTTAACTCCACTTCTAAAAGTATTTAAGAATCTTAACAAGTGGCAGGCACCAATGGTCATAAAAATTATTTTGTAATCAGTCCTATCAATCTTAAATTTCATTAAATCCCAATACCACCTATGTATCACCATAAGTACACAAATTTTTAATTTAGTCAAACTATATCGTAAATTTCACCTGGAATATTTGGTATACAGAAACAATTTTAATGCGGCAGTTTGAACTTTGTGTTAATTTGTTCTAATTAGTATAATCATACTTCGAAAAGCATGGTATAACTATAACTATATATATATCATATATGTATGTGTGTGAGATGTAGTTTTACGTATGTATGTATGAGGGAGAGATAAAAGAAGCAAAAATTCAGGTGAGAAAAAAGATATTTAGAATTATTGGAAGAGATTGGGTGTGGGTGGGGCCCAAATCACGTGGTGACATTTAATCAAAAATTGCTTTTTCTATTTATTTTTTGTCATTTCTTTTGAGGCATTTTCAATTTCAAAATAATTAAATTATTTTTCTTTTGAATTTGTAGAAAATAGTTAAGTTAGGGCCATGGAAAATTTGGAAATGGAATGTCTATGTTTTCTCTCATCATTTAAACTCAGATATTCATTTCATTATTTGTATCAAACCTATAGGTTGTTCATTTTCAGCCTCTCATGTTTCCATCATCATTCATTACTAACACCCAAACAATAAAATGGAGTTTCTTTTTTTTTTTTCCTTTAATTTAAATACTTCAAAAATAAACTTTTGTAAATAGTAAAAATATTTACAAAAATGTTGGTACACAATGTATTGGACCCACAAATAGTAAAGCATCATTTCATGCTTCCAAATCAAATTTTAATAGCAAATATTGAGTACATCAACTTTTAAAAGTGTTAAAATTAAATCCACAAGCTTGCAATAATTGTGAAAATTGGACTCATAAATAATAAAAATTGAAATCTCAAACTTGTATAATTAGTACAACTTATGCAGTCATGTAAGTTTGAGAGTCCAATTTTAAATTTTGAATAAGTTTGAAAGTTTAATTTTTAGTTTGGAAAGTTTAAGAGCATAATTGAAACAACCACCATACTTACGAGTGGGTTTTGCAATTTGTCCTATAAATTATATATGAATATAAGGTTAAGTTCTAATATAAACTTTAAAAATAATATTTAGTTGTATAAAAGCTAGTACAATGTAATCTATAATTGTAAATATAATATATGTATATTCAAATTTATTAATAGTTAGAGTTATAAATAAATAATATTTGTTTGGAATAATTTAATTGTATACCATTTTTAAATATTGGGATACCATACAACCCTTGAAAAAAGTTAATGTGAAATGCTTTAAAAAATTGATGTGATAAGAAAAATAGAAGTACATATAAAAAAACAATTGATTTCTATATTTCTCTCTGTCCTTTGCAAACTATTTTTTTCCTCCCTTAAATTTATTTACTTGTTTTTTTTTATATAATTTTTTCCTATTCTAATAATAACATCAACTAATGAAATAGTCTTATTTGAAAGAAAAAAACAAAGACAAATTAGGAAAGTTATATAAAATTTTGAAGGTTGGAAAAATGAGAAGATTGTTGGCTCAAACGTATATATCTATTACATTATTTTTTAAATTTATGATCAAGATTACATTCCTATACTCCAATATTCCACTTTATATTGTCATTTCAATTCAAATAGTCATAGTTATGATTAATGAGAGTTTAATTTGACTATTCGTTCAAACATATTAATGATTGAATAGTGATATTTTATATATGTAATCTAGATTACAATCATATAAATGTGGAATGATATACCATTGTAATGAAGCAAAAGATGTGTTTTCTTTCATATTCAAACAAAATCTCCAACGTTAGATCATGATATTTCGTATTTAAGATAAATATTACATTAATATCATAAAAGAATACACTACTTCATCACGTAACCATTTCGATCTTTAGAATAGTTGTAATACAATAATATCTAATAAACATTTGTATGAATTTCAAGGGCGAAATAAAATGGTAGAAAATCTGCTCTTAGAGCCCTTTTTCGTCCTTTACATATAGTTGATATGTAATAAAATGGTGGGGGAAATAATAAGAGATGGTAAATTATTATATAAAGCTAAAGTTAATCCCAATAGAATGATTAAAGAAAGAAAAGAAGGTTAATCCCAATGTGAATTAGTGGTTTGATGACACTATAATCAATTATGTGTGTGTGTACACTTGAAAAGTAAAAGTATATATCCAAGTTGTTGATTTTGGGTAGAGTTGTACTTGGTGTGAAAAAAGCCTTACTTTTTGGGTACATGCATGAGCTGCCCACTTTACCATATTCAATTATTTTTTTAATTTTCAACCTAGAGGTTTAATTTTTATACTTTTCATCGTAGAAAAAAAAAATCATCAAAATCGGTAATATAATTAAATTGTTAGTTGAACTATACTCGATTAAAATAATGTAGCAATCCTAATTAATCCTCAATTCAAATTCAAAGATCAAAACTATTATACGTAGTAAGTACATTTGAAATAAAAAACTAATATCTTCTTATACTAATTTAGATCAACCAAGAGAAAGTTAGGATTAGATTACCTATTAGATAAAAAATCTAGAAGCAAGATTTGAAAATCTTGTTCTAAATTGAGTGACTCCACAATCAAACTTGATCAATGTTAGATTGAATGACTCGCATGCATTCTATTACAAGAATTGTAAAAAAAAAAAAAAAAAAGGTTAAAGAAAGGTCTCAAAATGAGTTTTCAAATTGCATTAATCAAAAGTTTTGTTCTTATAAATGGATTGATAAAAACATTATATAGCCTCGTAGAGATTCTATCATAGTTAATGAAAATATCAAAACATTAATCAAGTTTTTTATCTTCAAATAACTAATTTTCAATCATCCTCTTTAATACTAAGCTATTAATGGTAGTTACTCTAACTTGTCAAATTAAAACAAATGAAAATACAATAAAAATGTGATATGAACTAATTCATAAGGTTTTCAAAGTGTTGGATTCATGGAAGCTCAATGTCTACCCCATAGTTTGCTTCAATGGAGAATACATTGACCTTCAAAACTGCAAATGGTCCTTCGTCTATTGTATTAGTATATGACACATGAAATTGAGGGTGAACCGACCGTATCCATTTTTGTACATAAAGAATGAATGATTATTAAATATTTGATCCTTTAGATCATGTAATTAGTCATTCTAGAACGAGTGGAACACCATGATTCTCATCATAGTAACTTTTGACCTATTAAAAGTTTGAATTGATATCCCAAATTTAACTCCAAAATTGCTTAACATAATTGAATGTAAGATATATGTTATTCAAAATAAAATCAACTATTTGTATTAAAAGAAATAAGAAAATAGGAATATATCAAAGATTATATGAAGTTTAGGTGAATAAGAACTTCACAAGGGAAACCACACTAATGTTAATTAAAAGATTAACTCGGTGTCTTTAAGATTATTTAAAATCTAAGTAGGGATAAATTCAAGTTAAACATAGAGTTCCTAGGAATTTTAAATAGTGCCTACAAATTTATAAACTTAGAACTTTCTCTAGGAATTTTCAAGCTTTTAGATATTTTTTAAAAGTTTAGAAGTTAAATAGAATTTGGTAAATAACATCAATAACTTTTATTCAAGGAAAGATTGATTTCTTATTTCAAAATTTATATAGGAAAAACTAAGAGATTTTTTTTTAAAAAAATAATGATTCAAAATAGGATAAATTAATTTTAAGATTCATAAAAAGTACAAAACTAAAATCAAAATCTAAAGTACAATTACCAGAAAACCATTGAAAAAGGCAAGTAAATGATAATATTTTTTGAGAAATGCATTTAAAATTCCTCACCTAATTAGATTCTCTCCCATTTGACTTAGAAGTATATATATATATATAAACACTAAACTCAAAAGGAGAGAGATTAAAAAAGAAAAAAGAAGAAGAAAAATTCAAAGAAAAAGCTGTATGATGTATGTTTGTTCACAGTTCAGTCACATGAAAGATGAAACAAATCTAAAAAGGATCTCCACAACCCCTTTTTTTTTAGCCTTTCATTTTGGTTTTCATTCAATTCCTATTTTCCTTTTTCTCTTTTTTCTTTCTTCCTTTTCGAAAAATATACAAAGAAACAGAGAAAAACTCAATTTTCTTACTGTTATTACTCATCACTTACTCATTCATTCATAAATCTAAAAACAACCCATTTCTCAAAATCCTCTTAACAGTAATGGGTCGCTCTTCTTTTCTCTCTATTCTTCTTCTTCTTTCTTTCTTAATCACTCTCTGTTTCTCTAATGGTAATTTTCTAATCTCTTCTTAAATTTCCTTTTTTTTTTTTTTAATTTTAATTATTTTACTAAAAGGGTTTGTTTTCTGTTGCAAATCTGAAGGATTTGGAAGGAATTTGAGGATGGTGGTGGAGCCTCTTGATTCACATCATAACTCCAGAGTTCTACTAGAGGTAACAAAATTGTTTTTTTTTTTTTTTTTTCTTTAAAGTTTTTTGGTGAATGAATCTTGGAAATTTTGGTATTTAATTTGTGGGTTCTGTTCGCAAATAAATTTAAAAAACAAAAAATAAAAAATGCAGGAAAGTGGAAGAAAATGGAGGATGATGAAGATGGAGACAATGGATTATGCAGATCCAGAGCCAAACACGAATGTAAAAGGTGGCTATGTTTCTCCACCTCCTCCTCCAAATCATGGATGAAGTTTAATTCAATTCTCTATAAATTAAAACAAAGGGTTTCTTTAATTTTTCTATTTTGTGTTTGTGTGTGTGGGAATGTTATTTGTTCATAGTATTTGTTTGGGAAAGGTAGGGAAAGAAGGGTTTATTGATGTTGAATTACCTAATTTTATTTTGTTTTTTTTTGTAAAGTGGGTTTGTTTGTGGATTCATAAATCATGCATTTTATTAAAGTTGCCTTTTTGCTTTTAAGTCTGAAAAAAGTTGGAAAAGAAAAGGGCTTGTATATGGTTGTATACAATAAATGGGAAATTGAATGAGCGATATCTATTTTATTTTTGACAATACGTGGGTAGAAGAATCCAACTAATTTTAACACAATTAATGTAAAAAAAGGTTAATTTTTTAAATATTGTGATATAATTAATTGCAAATTTACTTTAATATTTGACCAACCAGTATTAAATTAATGGGTGGAATGAATAATAAGAACCATCTGTCAACATGAGCATATTGAAATAATAAGAAGAGAATTACTTAGTGGAAGCCAATGGTGTAATAGGTTGAGTTAAAATTAATAATTAATAATTAGGATAAGATATGGGTTAAATGTTTATTTTTTAGAATAATAAATTAAATAAGGTAGAGTATAGTCTTTGAGCTAAGTCACAGTGAAAAACAATATTAAAGCTCAAGTTATAAAAGTTGTAACAAAATTTTTCTGTGATAGAAACTATGTACATATGTGCACAAAAAAATTGGGAAGAAATCATTAGCTTCAAAAGGTGAGTTAGTTTAATTCTATTAATAAACAAATTGGAAACTGTTTTAAAAAGAATTAAAATGAAAATAGTTCAACCATATATATTATATAATATATTTAAATTAAAATATCTCTATTTAAATTATTTTACTTGTATTGTATTAAAAAATATAATTATAGAAGATATTGGAAGTCTCACTCAATATTTAAACACGAGGCAACCTCGACTACCCTCATCTATTGTGTAACCCCACCCCTTTCTCTTTCTTTCCTTTTCTTTTGTAGTCTAAATAGACACCAAAATAGTTGGGTAAAAAGGTTGAGTTTCAACTTTCAAACAGGAACAAATGAAAACTGAGTCAAATTTCGTTAAAAAGCATATATTAACTTTTTAATCTTATAGTCTGGTTTTTTATCGTTAGTTTTCAAATATAGTAACATAAACTAGAATATTTATAAATAGAGAAGATGATTTATTGTGTATCAACAATAGACTATCTTATAGATATGAACTCTAGTTCATTCATTTTTTTAAACTAACATTTTGTTATATTTATAAATATTTTAAACAATTTTGAGAATAAAGTATATTTATTCAATTTGATTTAACTAAGTCATTCTTCAATTTAATGAATCAAACTCAGTAATATCGTGACATTAAATGAAATTATATGCCCAATACTTGTATAATTCTAAATACAAAGAACTACCTGCATATAAATATATGCACATGTATATGGAAAACAAATCAGACACTGTACATCAGCAAAGCTTACTTGAAAATTCAAGTTCATACTTCACCATAATGTTGGGCACAAAAACTTGGAATAACATTAAATTTTATACACTTTAGCTACAGGTAAAGAATCTTATTATAGCATAATTCCATTTGCCTGAAATGCATGTATGGAAAAGAAGGAAGTAGTGACATTCATTTCAACCAATCAGGAATCAAAATTTACTCATAAAAGCCAGGCAAATCCCAAAAATAAAAGGATTGAGAATATTAACCCATCACCATTGGTATTTTGCAGCAACAAGAACTTCTTCATACTTCTCAGCTGCATGATCCCAACTTAGATCTTGAGTCATCCCTCTTCTCTGGAGTCCTTCCCAGCTCTTCTTGTATTGTTTATAAGTGAGTAAGCAATTCCCTAATGCATGTATTAACTTATTAGCCTCGGCGCTATCAAACGTCCACCCGTATCCCGATTCGTTGAATGGATCGAAAGGTATAACGGTATCTCTAAGACCCCCAACTCTATGAACAACTGGTATTGTGCCATAGTTCATTGCGTAGAGTTGGTTCAGTCCGCAAGGTTCGAATCTTGATGGCATGAGTAAGATGTCTATACCAGCAGTTATTCTGTGTGCCATCTTGATAGAGAAACCAACCCATCCCCGGATTTTGTCGCGATGTTTGTTCTCAAAGTCTCTGAGCATTTGTTCTAAATCTTGTCTGCCAGTACCTAACATGACTAGTTGGACATTCTGACCCACCATCCATGGAATGGCCTCAGCTATTATATCAACCCCTTTCTGTTGATCCAGTCTCCCGATGAAACCAATCAGAGGTATATCCTCACGAATGGGTAACCCGAGCTCCTTCTGCAGTGCTGCTTTACATTGGGCCTTTCCAGTCTGAAGTGTTTCAAGTGAGTAATTTGTGTAACCATCTGATGTAAGGTGAACATCATATTCTGGACTCCACTCTTTTGAATCAATCCCATTCACAATGCCCATCATCTTCCAGTCAATCTCATTGATTATTCCATGTAAACCCCAGCCTCCCTCAGTTGTTTTAAGCTCCCAAGCATATCCATGACTAACTGTGACCACACGATCTGCTGTCTTTAAACCAGCTGCAAAGATATTGAAGTGCTCACCACCAACAGGATCATACAATTTGAAATGATCGATATAATGTTCTGGAAGATCCACATGATAAAAATCATCAACTGGTCCCCGGCCCTGTACAATCAAGAAATGTGGTGAAATACAGGCGCTGGTTTTTTAGGAATTTGAGTCTAAGGATCGTTGTAAGCTTGTAACTATCCTTTAGGTCTTACCCTTGGATTGAACCATTTTATTCTTATTTTGTTAAGCAATGGTTTTGTAAGTTTCTTTTGTATTCTTTCATTTGTTCTCAATAAATGCTGGTTTCTATAACCCAAATGTATATATATGTGTGTGTGTATAATAAATAAATAATCATCAGCCAGAGAACCATGATCAAGGGTTGGAACATCTACTTAAATTTCCATACAAGAGCAACGAATGCACTTTATCTAAATTCCATCTTCCTCCACTCAAATGTTGATTGAAATGTTTGAGCTTCATTAACAATGAAAAGAATTATGACTGAAATTGAATAAACTGCACCAAACTATATGACATACCTGGTGAGCTATGTTGTGAATTACGAGGATCGATCTTGTAAATTTCATAATACCACTGTCTCTATAATATGCTTTCAAATATACAGGTAACAATGCAGTATGCCAATCATTTGCAACGAAAACTAAATTCCCATCTCCATAACATACACCACCACATGGGACATACCAGGGAACCTGGAAAAAATGAAGCAAAACATTACTTTCAAATAACATATGATCTGCTTTTAGATGTACTAAAAAAGTGAGAATATTACTGGAAAATAGCAACTTTCAAATTTAGGACACAACATAAATGTTAGATAGACTTTTTCACATCGGCTAGATCTCTTATCATCATTTGCATCTTCAGAAATTACATCGAAGTACTAAATACTAATGTATTAAAGGTCTTCTAAACATTTCCTTTTTGTGTTCCCAAGTTCCAACTTTATAAAATGTAAAGTGTTTGTGTCCTCTAACTCGTTTCTCATTTTTCATCTTTTAGAAATGGAGGATATAATGGCAGACCTCAAGTATAATCACAATTTCCTAAGGTATTGGACAAGGTTGTCCTCACTTTACCCTTAAATTCAATTTGGTGATTGGTTAATTCAATCATCATTCAAAAATGTTTTGAATTCAGGCTTATTCAAAGATTGATAAGCTAAGTAATACTCATCTAGTTAAAGCATACACCATCATATGTTTGAATCCTCCATCCACATATTCTTGAACTTATAAAAAAAGTAGTAAAAACAAAAATAATCTTCTCATAGGGATTTTGTTATAATATAAATAGGAAAATAATTTAAATATTATTACAAAAAAACTAGCTGTGTACAATTGAAATTACTTATAATCTGTTCTCGATTTGTAACTATTTGGTTTTTAGTTTTTGGTTTTCAAAATTAAGCCTATAAACACTCATTCCACCTCTAAATTTTTTCAAGTAGAGAGGAAAACCAAAAACCAAATGGTGTTAAACGGGGTTTAGAAGTTGGTGTATGTTCACAGTTATAAGTAAAGAGGATAAGAAGCTTTAGGCAAGTCAGTTTATGGGAAAAGTCCATGGAGAGTCCACGCCCGCCTCAATTTGTAGTTTTCTTCCTTCTTTTTGTGAATACTATTTTTCCCTTTGATATCCAATTTTTCCATCGGTCAGCACTCTCCTTCATCTTCATCCCTAATTAGGAGACAACACCGTATTATTCTCAATATCCTCCACTGGAGACTAGTTTGCTTAAATTTGTCAATATAATCTAGCCTCCCTTAGGCCGGATCCAACCTCAACAAAAGAAAAATCCTCTAGATCAACCCTAATGACTCTATAACCAAAGAAATTGTCAAGATTGACCACTGAACACTGACTAACATGCCTCACCCTCTCCCTGCATGGCAACTCAAGCTCCTACCCATTTGCAACCCATCCTTGTTGAAGTTCAAAACAAACTTCAAGTTCAAGGTTGAAAAAATTTCCTTTTCTATGAAGAAAGAAGATTAACATTAATACATGCCTCGTTATAGGCCCCAAGCCACTTTATTGCTTGGAAGAAGGTAATCCTAGCCCCCTTCAAGGTGGGCACCGTTCGGGTAACTTTTCATTGGAACGCCAATCTCTTTTTGCTGAATGGTGTTGGAGAAATGCCCAAAGAAAATCAGCCTTTTGGAGGAACGTTATCCTTATCCTTAACAAATATAGACTCCCCTTAGAATTGGTGGCTGAATTATTGCTCTACAGAAATCTATAAAGATCAGTGGAGAGACATGGAAAACTATGGCCTTCATCACCTTTTAACGCATCCTACAAAACTGATAATGGTTAGAAAATCAGATTCTGGGAAGATCCATGGACTGGTAACACGTCGTTAAGCTCTCTGCTTCTCTCTATCCAGACATTTTCTCTGTTTGCAGATGCTAACAATAGTCAAAAGATTATAAGCTCTCTGCCTTAAGTCGAGCAACTCAAGATCCTGGGACATATCCTTTATAGGAATCTTAGAAGAAAAATTGACCGGTTTCTCTCAAGAGCAACCCTGAGGGCCTCTCTTTCTCTCAATCCCTTCTGGGTTCATGGACCATGGTGTTGGCTTAACTACTGGGGATCTTCATCTGCTAAGCTCCCTGTCAAAGCATTCCCTCAAGGAACTCCTCTCTCCATCACGAGTTCAATTCAATTTTTTGGAGAGGTAAGTACCCAAAGAAGATTATAAAAAACGGGAGAGTTGCTTATGTATTCACAGCATCCAAAAAATAATCCCCATCTCTATCTTTTTCTTGAAGACAATCCTTCCTGTAAGTGGGATAATGAATCCCAGTACCATCTGTTTGTCCATGGCTCTCTTTTGGTTTTTCTTTGAAACTCCCCTCGACTTTCGGTAAGTAGCAGCCTTTTCATTGCAATTTCTCAAGCAATCTTCATTCCCTGCTGCAGAATCACTCTTTCAGAAAGATGAAAAGAATTGTGGCTGAATTTGAATAAAAGTTTTCTTTGGAACACATGGCTTGAGAGGAGGCAGCTTGAATGGATGTTAGGCCTCCTCTCAAGCATGTTTACAAGAGGAAGGGAAGGAAGGGAATTTTCAGACAGATGGGGGCGAGGGGTCTTTCTTGGTACAGTTGTCAGGGGAATGTAGGTATCTTTATGTGTTTTGTTTTAGGGTTAGCTATCTTGAATTGTATGATGAACAATAGTTTCTTTGGTGGAGAGTACAGCTCTCTTATTTGGCTGAGTTATCATTGTAACCTTTTGTGCTTGTTAACCAGAATCCACTCCCCAGTTCTTGTGTGTTTTAGCTGTGTTCCACTTATCATTAGTTTGTTACCTTGCAAAGGAACAAGAGAATTTTCAGTGGAAAGGAGAGAAACCTCATTGATCTTTTAGATCTCATTTTGTATAAAGCAGCCACTTGGTGTAAGAGACATCATTTGTCATTATTTGCTTACCAATATTAATCCTAACTGAAAGAGATATTCGTACACCCCAACCTTGGGTGTCCCATACTTTTGTATATTCCATTGCATTGATGAAATTTTCCCTTTCACATAAATATACATATCTAAATAGATATACATTTTCGCCAGTATTACCTCAATAGCTGCCTTGCAAAAGAGTACCATACGCTTTAATATATCCTGAACAAAAGAGCATTTAAGACATGAATACTTGCAAATGATAATAAATTAATTGCTTGAATGAGGGTAATAAGATTTGGTGAAGACTATGTCAATGTAGTGCCTTAGGAAATTTGTAGCGAGAAGCAAGAAGCAAAACACTGATATTTCAAAGATGAAGAAACATAGTTTAAAGACGGATTAAAATATGGAGAGTTTGCAAAAATAGCAAAAACATTTATGATAATAGAGCCCATGTCATCTACTTTTTTTAAATTGCAAAAAATGACAAATTTAAGAACAGATTACTGTCTGATTACCGTCAATTATTTGTCATCTAATGCAATTTCCCTTAAAATATTGTATTTCCTGTAAAGTTGAATAGGCCACCATTGTATTTATGCAGAAAAATCAGGCTAGAGGCAATGAAATTGAAGATAAACTAAGGTGAACACGTAGTGAATTATCCATGGCAATAAAATGGATCATGTGATAACAGATTGAAATCATCTTTGAACCAAAAATCTAACAATTAAACCAAGGTGGTCCCTAAGGATAACTTGCTATGTTAAAATGACAGGTGCCATCATCTTACCAGACGATCTCCTCCATATATATTCTGCTCCCTGTTGTGAAACGTGCTGTTGTCAATGAAGACAAAGTCCACTCCATCTACATATGTCTGGAAATATGAAACTTCATAGTCCTGCAAGATTAAAGATTCATATATAGGTGATAAAATACTGGAAAAATTGAACTTAACATTACAGCTCAAAGTAAAAGTTCTTGCACCTGTCCGTGCACTTTATATCTTTTTCGAACACCTGTATCTTGGAGACCGGCATAATTTGCATATCGAGGTACTATAACCTACAAAGAAGAAATGAAATATAAATGGGGACCAGAGCTGAGACTAACATATATGATTAAAGTAATTCATCAATTAAGAAACAATTACAACTAATATTGGCATTTGTAGTAGGATTGTTAAATGCAGATTTTCTATTTTTTGTTTAAAGAGCCTAAAAGAACTGGCTGACGAAAATGTTTCTGATGGATGCAAGAGGAAATTTTTTTATGTATGTGAAAAGTACTACCATAACCCTATGCCCACGACGAGCCAAAGCCTTCGGTAAAGAGCCAGCAACATCTCCAAGTCCACCTGTAAGAAATCTTCAAATATCAGCACATAATCCATTTAGAATGTGAAGGGAAGTACATACAAATGAGGTAGGGTGTGTAGACACCTTTTCAAAAAAAAATTATTGTTCACTGACATCTTCAATAATTTAATAGAAATAATCAAAATCATAATCATACGAAGGCAAGCTGAAGTTGAAGGATAAACATAGGCTAAGAGGTGCAATTAATGGAGAAGGATCATGTTTTAAGCAAATTAAACTAGAGATTTATTTATATTACTGGAATGATTGCCGAAGGACAACAACCAAGGCAGAGCAATATTTATATCCTTATCCAATTTATGATATTCTAATCAGTCTTCCCTAATGAGGCAAATACATTCATATAGCAGTTTGAATGTCAGAAATGCTCAGTGAATTTCATAAATCACAAATATTGAACTGTAAATTACTTAGAATATTTTTCAGAGAAGAAAAAGGGAAAAAAAAATTTAGGAACTCTAAAATGTTTTAAATGTTTCCACGGAAGATAAAAAGGAAAATAATCCTAAAATGATTTCACAAGTTAGGATCATCCATTTAATAGTAAAATACCAGTTTTTGACCATGGAGCACATTCCGCAGCAACTATTATAACATTCATAACATTAACCCCAGCCAAAGGAGGAGGCTTAACACCCACGCCAGCAGTTTCAACAGAATCACTATCATCCTTCAAAGTTGGTTCACTTGGTTGTCCGTCCTTTCCTTCTTTTACAGTGGAATGTGAAGATTTACTGGAAAGAAAAGCTGGAACAAAATCCGAAGAGTCTTTCTTTGAGCTGCCTTTTAGCTGATCCTTGGAATCTTGAAGGATTTCGGAAGATTTTGTCTTTAAAGTGCCTTTCAGCTGATCTTTGGGATCTGGAAGAACTTCAGAAAATTTAGTCTTTGAACTTCCTTCCAGCTGATCTTTGGGATCAGGAATAATATCAGAATACGTTGTCTTTGAACTGCCTTTCAGCTGATCTTTGGGATCTGCATTATATATTTTCTTTTTAAGATCTACTACTTGCTTCTCATCATTTTTATCAGATGGCCTACTGGAAGAAGATGGTACAGCATCCAGTTGCTCTCTAACAGCTACATTGCCATTGCTGACAGATAGACTACTTCCATTCAAAACATCAACGCTACTTTCATCATTACGTGAAGGAAAATCAGGACTAGGTAACAAGCCATCCATTTGTTCACTTGAATCTTGTTTTTCCGTGGAGTCAGCAGAAGTACTTTTAATGGATGAAACCAATTTCTTTCTCTCTGCAATCTGCATAACACAGCAAAGTTAAATTCAATGTCAAACTTTGAGCTCCTACAAATGGAAATTCAGGAAAAACATGAATCTTAGGATGGATAACAAGATCATTTTTTGCAAACTATTGCATTAAGTGTAAGAGTACTTCTAAAAAACACAACTGGACATCACAACAATATTTCAGCATAATGTCTGGCCTCCAGTCTGTTATACCTATAGGAGTTAGAACTAGAAGTTTGCACAAGCCAAAATAATGCCTAAGAGAACAGCTAGTACTTACGGTTTTCAGTTTTTATATATAAGTCTGTTTGATGTTTGTTACATGTTTGCCAGCTATATATAAGTTCGTTCCATGTTTATTCTTTTAGGCAGATACGTACAGTTTCTTGTCAGTCTATATGTGAGTATCAGCAAGAGGCTATTATCACTTTTGTCCTAGTAGAATTAGCGGAGGGTAGTAGACCTCTCAACTGTTTGATCAGGGTTTGTAACTCCATTGACTAAATTTCAAAAAAGGTTGTAAATATGATTTCTTACATAGATTTGCCAGTTGGGAGGCCCATTTGTAACCCTTTGGCTTTGTAGGAAAAACCTCGTTCCCCTTCCCCTATTTTTGTACAAATCTCTTTGATCAATTTATTATCAGTTCCTTATCAAAAAGACAAAAGGTTGTCACTATCTTTAGTGATATCACAAAATCTGGGGATTTCCTAACTAGCTAGCTGATCACCATCAGGAAACTCAGGCATCACACTTCATTTTAGTTTATGTGATAGCAAAGCTAAGAACCGAGTTCAACAATGCATAAAGAATAAAGAGAAATGGAATCTTCCACAAAATCAGAATTTCAGAAAGAAGAAGGCAAAATACCTGCTCGAGTAGCTGTTGCTGCATTGCAAGAACCTTCTTACTCTTTTCAATGGTGGCTTGAATAGCTTCGTCTGGATCATCACTCCTTTGACCACTAGAATCCGAAATAGCTGCTCTTGCTTGCATAGGCTTAGGCCATTTCCCACTCCTCACAATCATTTTATCCCCTAGTAAAGCCAATCCTTCCGCAGGCTTCTGATTCTGGGGCTTAAGAGAACAGAAACTCCGATTATAGTTCTTACTAAGAACAAACATGGAGCTCTCAGTCTTGGCCTCGATGGTGAATGGCAGAGATCCTAAAGACGCCATTTCTCAAGGAAAGACAAGAAACCCAAGTGAGAAAATGGAAATTCAAGGACACCCAGATGAAGACCAGATAAAAAGAAGAAATGAAGAGAGGTTTTGAAGGAGAAGAACAATGGGGGATATTCAGAGAAGGAGAATCTAAATGAAAAGGCAGTGAAATTGGTCCCGCAAATAGAGGAATCAGAGATGGGTAATGGAGCTAAGAATCTGTGAGGCCGAAATTAACTGAGAAATTAGGAAGAGAAAATTGGTGGTGGGAAGGAACTGGAAGAGTGACAGCGTTGTTGAGAGGGTGGTCCATAAAAACGTTCAATTGAGAGACGTTCATCCTTCAACTCTTCGTTAACTCAATAAATTGGGCTTATCAACTATCAACAGTGTAATCGGCCACGTTTTCTGATTTGGAAAAACGTGGTTTTTTTTTTCTTTCGTAAAGTTAATAACTTCATTTTCTCGATATCGACGTGAGGATTCAACTCAACTTTGACAAATCAAAATTGAAAATCGCTTAATTTGTCAAGTGGAGATATCAAATCAGATATTGTTACTCTAATTACCTTTTCAATACTCATAGTTTCTATTTTATATTTTACCAACTTTGTGTTCAAATTAAAATTACTTTATTTCAATGTTTGGAATACCTATTATTTACCCTAATAATTCATGTTAACTATTTCAGTTGTAAGCAAATATTGTGGTAAGTTTGGTTGAAACTAAATGATTTTATATGATATATTTTAAAATGTGTAAATAAAACCATTTATGACACCAAAATTAGTTGCAAGGAGCCATTGGTTTATAGCGTTGAGTTAACCATAGTGAACTCCTCTCTGCCCCTCTCGTGAAAAGGGTGTGGTTATTAATTTATTATTATTATTTTCATTTCCAATATATGATATTAAATAACGAGTTGGTATATTATAATAATAATAAATAAAAACAACCCTAAATTTTGAGTAAAATAATTAGAAATTTCATATTCTCTGAACATATAATAAAATAAACATGCATCCTAAACACAAACTTTCTAAACTTAAATTAAAATAGTAGGTACCTCAAACTCATACTATTTAAATTCATATTAAAATAGTATTTACTTCGAACCAGTAACGAATCTAGAAATTCATTTGTAGCATAAAAAGGATGGACAATTTTCACATGATTTTTTTAATGTAAATATGTAAATTTAAAATTTGTATACAAAAAAGAAAAGAAAATAATAAAAAAACAATGCATTTTTTATGGAATATTGGTGAGAGAGTGGAAGTTTGGATCACCCATTTTGTTGCATTTTTTAAAAATTTGTTAGATAACAAACTAGGGCTAGAAAATAAGTTAGGATTATATGTTAGATGAGTTTTTTTTTTTTAAAAAAAAATTATCTTAGTTTTAGGAAATCAAATTATCTTTCATTTAGAAAATAAATTTGATGTTTAGGAAAACAAAACTATTGATATTTGAGAAAAAAAATGTATTTTGTAATAATTTAGGAAGAAATTTGATATTTGAGAATACTTGAAAGAAAAAGTATTGATATTTGGAAGAAGAATTATTTGGTAAAAATAATGGTTGAAGGTAAATATGATTATTTAAAAGTTGAATGAGAATAGCATTTTTAAAAATGCGTGAATCATATAAAAAGTTTGGAATTGATTTTTAGGTGATTTTGTGAAAATTTACGTGGAATTGTCCGGAAATGAGGTTTCACCCCGAAAAGGTAGCACCCTTTTTAAAAAGTCGTTCAATTACTTTTTTATTGGTTCATCTTAAGTGAAATGGATGACTGATATTTAGTTTTTAAAAATCTCGAACTTGTTACCCACCGAGATTTTCAGGGTCTTAATGTTGTTAAACATTTGATATATATAGAATTTGGGTGTTAATATTGTCTAAGATTTTACGGAAAAAGCTCAAATATATGGGATTTCGTTGTTAAATATGTCCAAGATTTCAGGGATAAAGTTCAAATATAGATTCACTTTTTTTTTTTTTTTTTTTTGCCAATTCTATACCAAAAAAACCCTTATATAAAATATAATTATCTAAATAAATAACTTCTCAGTTATCTTATGGTGTTAAAGATCTGCAAAGATTATGGTAAGATACATTCCAATTTTGTTACCCTAAACCTACTACTACGTATGGGAAGATCTGCCGTAGAAGAAGACCCAATGATGAAAAGAATAATAAATCTTTTAACTAAATCTCAGGTACCGGAGTTGAGCGAAAGTTTATAAGTGTGCTTAGTTTGTTTGCTCATATTTCTCACCATTCTCCAAAAATTTTCCTTGTCTAAATTCTAATGCCGTCTCTCGGAATTCTTCCCAAAGAAGTGATGATCGAGATTCTCTCCCAACTTCCTCCCGAATCTCTACTTCGTTTCAGGTGCGTTAACAAATCCTGGAATGCACTGATCAATGACTCTAAATTCGGAGCAAAACACTACTCCAATTCTCAACGGTGCAAACACGTTTTTCTCTGGTGTCCTCGCATTGACACAAAGGTAAATACCTTCTCCTTCCTCGAATTACCCCTTTCACTCAATTCATCAATGTCCTTTTTCGATATTGATTTCCCATTGAACGAGTATTTTCGGTCGGTAGAAATCATTGGGCACTCTCACGGCTTAATTTGCCTCATTGTTCGTCATTGGGACATTTACCTCTGGAATCCCTTGACTAGAGAGTTTCGTAAACTTCCACCGTCGGTTATAGTCCATCCTCGTGACAGGTACAATTCGTTTATAAAGGCAGTTGGATTTGGGTACGATTCAAAATCTATGGATTTTAAAGTGGTTAGGTATATGGGTTTAGAAGAACCTGGATTTTATTATACTTCCAAAGTCGAGATTTATGATTTGAGCAAAGATAAATGGAGAGAAATTGAAAGTCCTTTTCTTACCCATAGATTTTGGAAGCCTTGTTTTAATATGTGTCATGAAGGAACATGTTACTGGTGGGGGCTGAATGAAGAAGGTATCAAGACTCTAGAGACATTCCACATGAGCGATGAGGTTTTCGGCCAAATTCAGGTACCCAATGATTTCAATGTGATAGATAAGTGTTTAGGGATTTTTAATGGATCCATTGTCCTGTTTCCTTATCTATATAAAGGATATGATAGAATGTTCAACGTGTGGAAGATGGAGAAAGATGAACTCGGTGGGGTTTCATGGTCAAAAACGACATTGACAATTGGGTCGGTTTTTGGAATTGACAAGGCATGGTTGATTGTGAACTCCGAAGCACTTGTTATGGAGGTCAATGAAGGAGGATTGATTTTGTACAATGATACTATTGCTACTACTTTTGTTAAGAGTTTGGTATGAAGGAGGAAATAACATCATTTATGAATTTTGAATTAATCACTTAGCTTTTATACAAAATTCTATAAAAATTCACTAGATACTTTAATTCTTCACTAGATACTTTAATCCTTTTAACTTTTTATCGATGTTGTCGTGGTCTTTGTGATATATATATACAAGGAATGACATTTATTTTTATTGGGTATGAGGTATTTTAGATGGTTCTACATTTATTTTTGTGTGTGTTGAGGGGTCTGTTTGTGGAAATCAAAAACCAAAATCTGATTAATCCATTTGAAAGTTGAGGTAGGTATGATTCTTATTCCAATTGTTGAAGAAAGGAAAAGAAAATGAAAATACCATTAAAGAAACAAAGAAAACACACTCAAAAAATAATTGAAAGAATTTAAGAGTTTGAGCAGATAAGAAAGTGGAAAACTAGTAAGGGAATCGGGGAAGAGAAGTCTCAAAAGAAGATTAATAATAATAAGCCAAAACCTTGAAATGACAACCAAAGTGGATCTTCAAATGCAACCAAAGTGAAAGTTGATGAGTGATTCGGTGGATCATTGTGGTAATTTCGCGTATTGATGATGTAAGATGAAGGGAAAGTTCTCGTGGTCTTTGTGAAACCAAAGTGAAGTAGGGAATTTAACCACACAAGTTCACAAGTGGTTGAGGCAAGCAATCTATATTCAACTTCAGTTGAGGATCAAGATACAACACTCTACCTTTTGGACTTTCAAGAAATGAGGGTGTCTTCCATAAAGATGCAGAAACTAGAGGTGGATTTCCTGGTTTCATGGCATGATGCCCAGACGGAGACAACAAAGGATTTTACTGGAAGCTCTTTAATTTGTCGGAGAAGTAAGAAATTATTTTCCTTGGTGAAGACTTTAGATATCTTAGTAGATTGTGAGCAACTACCATATGAGATATGCAGGGTTTAGCCATAAGTTGGCTGAGTTTGTTTACCGCAAAAACAAAGTGAGATGGTTAAGTAAAATAATCTTCTAATAATTAGCCTTCCATATGATGAAGGGTGTCATCTAGAACAATCTTTTGAACTCTTTAATTTTACGTGAGGGTCCATATTGGAATTGAAAGAAGTTTAGTTGCTAGCAGCCCAACATCTTGTAGTACCTATGTAGTGTAATATCTTTATGGATATTCCTCCCTTGGATCAAGCAAGTTCTAGAGTACCCAAGAAATATACCCGAGGGGGCTAAGGTTCTTGAGTTTAAACTTTTCATGTTGTAAGGTCTTAACTTGACTGATCTTGCTAAGACATCCTTAGTTCTCAATCCAAAGATCTAAACTATTAACGTAGCAATAACTTTTGAAATAAGAAACTAACACCTTATATTAATTTAGATTAACCAAGAGAAAGTTATGATTATGTTAAATTGAATAACTTGCATGCATTCTATCACAAGAATTGCAAATTAAGGAAAAACTCTCAAAATGAGATTTTAAATTGCATTTATCAAAAGTCTTGTGCTTACAAATGAAATGATAAAGACATTATATAGACTTGTAGAGATTCTATCCTAATTAATGGTAGTTACCATAACTTGTTAAATTAAAACAAATGAAAATACAATAAAATTGTGATATTAAGTAAGTCGTGAAGTTTTCAAATTGTTGGTTTCAAGGAATGTCTACCCATAGTCCACTTCAATTGAGAAAACATTGACATTCAATACTTCAATTGAGGACGATCTGACATTATCCATTCTTGTACATGAAAAATGAATGATTCATTAATCTTTGATGTCTTTGATTTTGTAATTGGCTTGTATTGAACATCACGATTCTTATTAGATATGTTGTTCATTTGCTCCCGTTATGACTACGTCATCAACATACACTAACAAGACAACGAGTGTTCTCCTTTTTCATGAACAAATAAGGAGTAATCAACTTTTGCATTGAGTAAAACCAAGAGCTATCAGGGGAGAATTTTGCATACTACGTGGTTATTTTTTATTTTCATTTTACACAATATGATATTTAAATAAGGAGTTGGTATATTACAATAATAAAAAAAACCATAAAATTTGAGTAAAATAATATGTGCCTCATTCTCTCTTAACATATGATAAAATAAGCATGCATCATAAACACAAACTTTCTAAACTTATATTAGAATGGTATGTACCTTAAACACATACTATTTAAATCCACGTTAAGATAGTATTTACTTTTATCATAGACGATTCACCTTCATATACATATGATTATTACTCTATATATAGATTATAATAACTAAACATATGATTAACCAAACATTAAATGTTTAAATTTTAAATTCATTTCAAAAAAATGTTTAGAAGGAAATGTATTATTGAAAAACATTTTCTTCTTAATTCAATAGACCCTAAGTAATCTAAACCAAACACATCCTTAGTTAAAAGTTTTCTAGTTGCATCTTGCCTTATTACCTATCATGATTTTGCTAATTTTTGTATGTAATATTTCAATATTGAAATTATACTGTAAATTTTTAGCAAATTTTTGTTTCACACAATTTCAAATGAGTTTTCCAATTATCAAAATAGAATTTTCATTATTTTAAAATTTTGATATATCAAATTTTGCAGATAAGATAAATAGATTTTTCAAATTAATTCAGCATTTAAAATTTTTGATACATATCAAATTTTGGAGATAAGATTTGAGATATATATAGAATTTCAGTTTTAATGTTGCCTAAGATTTTACTGAAAAAGCTCAAATATATGGAATTTAGTTGTAAAATATGTCCAAGATTTCAGGGATAAAGTTCAAATATATATAAATGTGTTATTTTGTTCATCGACATTCACTTGCCAATTCTTTACCAAAATCCTTATGTAAAATATTGTAAATCTTATATAGAATTCATATTTACAGAAATTTTAAAATTGATTTAGTGATTATCTAAATAAATAATTTCTCGGTTATCTTATGGTGTTAAAGATTTGAAAAGATAATGGTAAGAAACATTTGAATTTTGTTACCCTAAACCTACTACGTACAGGAAGATCTGCCGTAGAAGAAGACCCAAATGATGAAAAGAATAACAAATCTTTTAACTAAATCTCCGCTAGGGGAGCTGAACGAATGTTTATAATTGTGCTTACTTTGTTTGCTCACATTTCTCATCATTCTCCAAAATTTCCTTGTCTAAATTCTAATGGCCTCTCTCGGAATTCTTCCAGAAGAAGTGATGATCGAGATTCTCTCCCAACTTCCGCCGGAATCTCTCCTTCGTTTCAAGTGCGTTAACAAATCCTGGAATGCACTGATCAATGACTATAAATTCGGAGCAAAACACTATTCCAATTCTCGTCGGCGCAAACATGTTTTTCTCTGGTGTCCTCGCATGGACACAGAGGTAAATACCTTCTCCTTCCTGGAATTACCTCTCTCACTCAATTCATCAGTGTCCTTTTTCGATATCGATTTCTCATTGAACGAGTATTTTCGGTCAATAGAAATCATTGGCCATTCTCATGGATTAATTTGCCTCAGCGTTTGCCATTGGGACATTTATTTGTGGAATCCCTTGACTACAGAGTTTCGTAAACTTCCGCCGTCGATTATTCTCCATCCTCGTGACAGCTACAGTTCGTTTACGAGGGCTATTGGATTTGGGTATGATTCAAAATCTATGGATTTTAAAGTGGTTAGGTTTATGGGTTTTGCAAAAGAACCTGAATTTTATTACCGAACAAGAGTAGAAATCTATGATTTGACCAAAGATAGATGGAGAGAAATTGAAAGTCCTTTTCTTGGTCATAGATTTTGGAAGCCTTGTTTTAATATGTGTCACGAAGGAACATGTTACTGGTGGGGACTTAGTGAGGAAGGTATCGAGACTCTAGAGACGTTCGACATGAGCGATGAGGTTTTCGGCCAAATTTCGATACCGGAGGATTTTGATGTGATTGCTGACGGCCCAAAGTGTTTAGGTGTTTTTAATGGATCCATTGTCGTGTTTCCTTATCCATATAAAGGATATGATACAATGTTCAACGTGTGGCGAATGGGGAAAGATGAATTTGGTGGAGTTTCATGGTCAAAGATATTGACAATTGGGTCTGTTTTCGGAATTGAGAAGGCATGGTGGATTGTGAACTCGGATGAACTTTTTATGGAGATCAACAAAGAAGGATTGATTTCGTATAATAATAGTAAAAGCCAATGCTTGAAGCTTCCAACCAGTTGCTTTGCTACTGCTTTTGTTAAGAGTTTGATATCGATAAATAGAGGTAACCTCATTTATGAATTTTGAACTTATGCTTTAGCTTTTACACAAAAATCAGGTTTGTTGTTTACTTTGTGTTGACAATACTCGTGGTCTTTGCCATATATATAAGGAATGACATTTATTTCTATTGTCAGAAGTATTTTAGATGGTTCTACAGGCAAAATTATTAGAATTTCTGTCTAAACAGTAAATGATTACTTTTCCTACAATTTTCTTGTTTATTAATAAAATTGTCAAAAATAGAACATTTTCCAAATATTTACTTCTCATAAAAAAAGTTAAAAAATTTCTATCTATTATTTTGATTCTCTTCAAGAAACCACAATTGCCTCATATTCTGGACTCCACTCTTCTTAATCAATCCCATTCACAATGCCCATCATCTTCCAGCCAATCTCATTGATTATTCCATATAAACCCCAGCCTCCCTCGATGTTTTAAGTTCCCAAGCATATCCATGACTAACTGTGACCACACGACCTGCTGTCTTTAAACCAGCTGCAAAGATATTGAAGTGTTCACCACCAACAGGATCATACAACTTGAAATGATCGATATAATGTTCTGGAAGATCCACATGATAAAAATCATCAACTGGTCCCCGGCCCTGTACGATCAAGAAATGTGGTGAAATACAGGCGTTGGTTTTTAGGAATTTGAGTCCAAGGATAGTTGTAAGCTTGTAACTATCCTTTAGGTCTTGCCCTTGAATTGAACCATTGTTTTCTTATTTTTTTAAGCAGTGGTTTTGTAAGTCTCTTTCGTATTCCTTCATTTATTCTCAATAAAGGCTGGTTTCTAAAACCCAAATATATATGTATGTGTGTGTGAATGTGTGTATAATGAATAAATAAATAATCATCAGCCAGAGAACCATGATCAAGGGTTGGAACGTCTACTTAAAATTTCCATACAAGAGCAACGAATGCACTTCATCTAAATTCCATCTTCCTCCACTCAAATGTTGATTGAAATGTTTGAGCTTCACTGACAATGAAAAGAACTATGACTGAATTGAATAAAATGCACCAAACTATATGACATACCTGGTGAGCTATGTTGTGAATTACGAGGATCGATCTTGTAAATTTCATAATACCATTGTCTCTATAATATGCTTTCAAATATACAGATAACAATGCAGTATGCCAATCATTTGCAACGAAAACAAAATTCCCATCTCCACAGCATACACCACCACATGAGACATACCAGGGAACCTGGAAAAAATGAAGTAAAACATTACTTTCAAATAACATATGATCTGCTTTTTAGCTGTACTACAAAAAAGTGAGTTATCATTGTAACCTTTCGTGCTTGTTAACCAGAATCCATTCCCAGTTCTTGTGTGTTTTAGTTGTGTTCCGCTTATCACTAGTTTATTACCTTGCAAAGTGGAAAGGAGAGAGACCTCATTGATCATTTACAGCCCATTTTGAATAAAGCAGCCACTTGGTGTAAGAGACATCATTTGTCATTATTTGCTTACCAATATTTGTGCTAATTGAAAGAGATTTTCGTTAACTCCATCCTTGGGTGTCCCTTACTATTGTATATTCCATTGCATTGATGAAATTTGTTTCCCTATCAAATAAATATACATATCTAAATAGATATACATTTTCACCAGTATTACCTCAATTGCTGACTTGCCAAAAGAGTATCATACGTACCCTTTAATATATCCTGAACAAAAGAGCATTTAAGACGTGAATACTTGAAAATGATAATAAATTAATTGCTTTAATGATAAATTGGAGGGTAATAAGATTTGGCGAAGACTATGTCAATGTAGTGCCTTAAGAAATTTGTAGCGAGAAGAAAGAAGGCAAATCACTGATATTTCAAAGATGAAGAAACATAATAGGCCAAAGAAAAATTAAAATATTGTATTTCCAGTGAAGTTGGATAGGGCACCATTGTATTTATGCAGAAAAATTAGGCTAGAGGCAATGAAATTGAAGATAAACTAAGGTCACGTAGTGAATTATACATGGCAATAAAATGGATCATGCGATATCAGATTGAAATCATCTTTGAACCAAAAATATAACTATTAAACCAAGGTGATCCCCAAGGATAACTTGCGAAGGTAAAATAACAGGTGCCATCATCTTACCAGACGACCTCCTCCATATATATTCTGCTCCCTGTTGTGAAACATGCTGTTGTCAATGAAGACAAAGTCCACTCCATATACATATGTTTGGAAATATGAAACTTCGTGGTCCTGCAAGATGAAAAATTCATATATAGGTGATAAAATACTGGAAAATTGAACTTAACATTACAGCTCAAAGTAAAAGTTCTTGCACCTGTCCGTGCACTTTATATCTTGTTCGAACATTTGTATCTTGGAGGCCGGCATAATTTGCATATCGAGGTACTATAACCTACAAAGAAGAAATGAAATATAAATGGGGACCAGAGCTCAGACTAACATATATAATTAAAGTAGTTCCTTTAGTTAAGAAACAATTACAACTAATATTGGCGTTTGTAGTAGGATTGTTAAATGCATCTTTTCTATTTTTTTGTTTAAAGAGCCTAAAAGAACTGGCTGACGAAAATGTTTCTGATGGATGCAAGAGGAAATTTTTTATGTATGCGTGAAAAGTACTATCATAACCCTATGCCCACGAAGTGTTTTTCTTTGAGCTGCCTATCCTTGGAATCTTGAAGAATATCGGAAGATTTTGTCTTTGAACTGCTTTTCAGCTGATCTTTGGTGTCTGTCTTCAACTTCAGAAAATTTAGTCTCTGAACTTCCTTTAAGCTGATCTTTGGGGATCAGGAAGAATATCAGAATATGTTGTCTTTGAACTTCCTTTCAGCTGATCTTTGGGATCTGCACTATATATTTTCTTCATATACATATTATTCTTACTCCATGTATAGATTATAACAACCATACACACTATTATAATTACCAACTTTAGTCAAAATAACCTCTTTAGACTTTTCATAGTTAGACATTTATTGTTTCTCTCATCCTACGCACTGTCCTCTTGAAAATTGAATGTAAATATGATATTCAAAAGTTGAATGACAATAAGGTTTTTAAAAATGTCAATCATAGAAATTTTTTTGAGTTTTATGCCATTTTGTGATTTTTTTTTGTAAAATTGTCAGAAAATAACCCAAACGAGGTTTCATTACTTAGGATCAGTAGCCACACTAAGCATCCTCACGCCCTTATCATCTCCAAATATATATCCAATAAAACATAAGGGATACAAAGTTCACGATCAGTACAAAAGAGCTAGAGAGAAGTCCAAAAATAGCAAAACTAACAAAAAAACATTGATGTTTAAAGCAATAGATGATGGAGAATAATTATTGAAAAGCTTGTTGTTTGATGACCAGAGATCAGTGAGGTTGCAAATGTTCTCTCCCATTAGGTTTAAAGAAGTGAGGTGGTTGTTGTTGAAGAGTCTCCTATTTCTTTCCAACCAAATATCCGAGATGGTGGCGACCAAGATATTATAGCGAATCACACCCGGCCCTTTTGAGATTTGGTATCTATAGAGCAAATACGTTTACAATGATCTCTTGGGCAGTTGAAGGTGTTTTCCACCTAGTGTGAACCTTTATATTATTGTTCCATAAAGACAGAGCCGAGGGACATATGAAGAACATGTGATATGAAGTTTCGTTACTATTTTTACACATTATGCACCAATTTGGGTTGAGACATAGATTTTTGAGTCTGCTGAATCATCTCAGTAGTGAGGATCCCTTTGTGAATGGTGGTCCATATGAAAAACTTATATGTTTTAGGGATTTTAAACTTTCATAAAGGCATGTATGGAAAGCTCTCATAGGAGGAAATATTTAAAGCAAGATTAACAGAATGGACAGAAAAATGGCCACTGCTGTTGAGCTTCCAAATGTGTTGTCCATGCAACTGTTATCAGATGGGGCTATCCGTTCAAATACCTTCTTTTATTGGTTCATCTTAGATGAGATGGATGGCTGAGATTTAGTTAAAAGTTTTCTTGTTTTCTTGATGCATCTCTCCTTATTACCCATCAAGATTTGCTAATTTTTGTATGTAATCTTTCAATACTGAAATTATACTGTAAATTTTTAGCGAATTTTTGTTTCACAAAATTTCAAATGAGTTTTCCAATTATCAAAATAGAATTTTCAAATAGATTCATTATTTTAAAATTTTGGTATATATCAAATTTTGCAGAGAAGATAATAGAATTTTCAAATTAATGCAACGTTTTAAAATTTTGATATAGATCAAATTTTGGAGATAAGATTTGAGATATATAAAGAATTTCGGTGTCGAGGGTGCCTAAGATTTTAATGAAAAAGCTCAGATATATAGAATTTCAGTGATAAAGTTCAAATATATAATGTGTTATTTTGTCCATCCAGATTCACATCATTTTCTGCCAATTCTATACCAAAACAAAACCCTTATATAGAATATTGTAAATCTTATTTAGAATTTATATTTACACAAATTTTAAATTGATTTAGTGATTATCTAAATTAATAATTTCTCAGTTATCTTATGGTGTTAAAGATTTGAAAAGATTATGGTAAGAAACATTTGAATTTTTTTACCCTAAACCTATTTCGTATGGGAAAATCTGCCGTAGAAGAAGACCCAAATGATGAAAAAATAATAAATCTTTTAACTAAATCTCAGGTACCGGAGCTGAACGAATGTTTATAAGTGTGCTTAGTTTGTTTGCTCATATTTCTCACCATTCTCCAAAATTTTCTTGTTTAAATTCTAATGGCGTCTCTCGGAACTCTTCCCGAAGAAGTGATGATCGAGATTCTCTCTCAACTTCCACCGGAATCTCTCCTTCGTTTCAAGTGCGTTAACAAATCCTGGAATGCACTGATCAATGACTCTAAATTCGGATCAAAACACTATTCCAATTCTCGTCGGCGCAAACACGTTTTTCTCTGGTGTCCTCGCATTGACACAGAGGTAAATACCTTTTCCTTCCTGGAATTACCCCTCTCACTGAATTCATCAGTGTCCTTTTTCGATATAGATTTCCCATTAAACGAGTATTTTCGATGGGTAGAAATTATTGGCCATTCTCACGGCTTAATTTGTCTCACTGTTCGTCATTGGGACATTTTTCTCTGGAATCCCTTGACCAGAGAGTTTCGTAAACTTCCGCCGTCGATTATTCTCCATCCTTCTGACATGTACAGTTCTTTTACAAGGGCCGTTGGATTTGGGTATGATTCAAAATCTATGGATTTTAAAGTGGTTAGGTTTATGGGTTTTACAGAAGAACCTGAATTGTATTACTGTTCCAGAGTGGAAATTTATGAATTGAGCAAAGATAGATGGAGAGAAATTGAGAGCCCTTTTCTTGGGCATAGATTTTGGAAGCCTTGTTTTAATATGTGTCACGAAGGAATGTGTTCCTGGTGTGGGCTTAGTGAAGAAGGTACCGAGATTCTAGAGACATTCGACATCAGCGATGAGGTTTTCGGTCAAATTCAGTTACCTGATGATTTTGATGTGATGGATAAGTGTTTAGGGGTTTTTAATGGATCCATTGTTCTGTTTCCTTGTCCATATAAAGGATACGATAGAATGTTCAACTTGTGGGAGATGAAGAAAGATGAATTCGGTGAGGTTTCATGGTCAAAGAAGTTATTGACAATTGGATCTGTTTTCGAAATTGAGAAGGCATGGTGGATTGTGAACTCCGATGAACTTTTTTTGGAGGTCAACCAAGGACGATTAATTTTGTACAATGATACTAAAAGTCAACGCTTGAAGCTTTCAGATAGTTGTTTTGCTACTGTTTTTGTTAAGAGTTTGGTATCGGTGAAGGGAGGAAATAACATTACTTATGAATTTTGAATTGATGTCTTAGCTTTTACACAAAGATCACTCGATACTTAATTCTTTAAAATTTCTTAAAGCAAGGTTTGTTGTTTACTTTGTCAATATTGATAGTTCTCATGGTCTTTGTGAGTGATATATATATAAGGAATTATTTCTATCGCCACGAGGAATGACAAATATTTTTATTGGTACAGAATATTTTGAATGGTTCAACATTTATTTTTGTGTGTGTTCATGGGTTTGTCTGTGGAAATCAAACACCAAAGTCTGAAATCCATTTTTAAGCTGAGGTAGGTAGGATTCTTATTGTAGTAACACGTTTAATGAATTCCAATTGTTGAAGAAAGGAAAAGAAAATGAAAATACCATTAAAAGAACAAAGAAAACACACTCAAAAAATAATTGAAAGAATATTGACGAGTTTGGGCAGATAAGAAAGTGGAAAACTAGTAAGGGAATCGGGGAAGAGAAGTCTCAAAAGAAGATTAATAATAATAAGCCAAAACCTTCAAAATGATAACCAAAGTGGATCTTCAAATGCAACCAAAGTGAAAGTTGACGAGTGGTTCGGTGGATCATTTTGCTAATTTCGCATATTGATGATGTAAGATGAAGGGGAAAAAAACGTTAGTTTTAAAAACGTGAAACCAAAGTTCGTTTGCATACTCATGAAAAGGTACAAAATAACCTAATTTATTAGTATTAAAGTTGGACACTAGAAGACAAATAATAGGCTTGATATTGATAATTTTTGATTTAGGGGTATTTATACATGATTAACTGATAACTAACAAATTATCTTTTAAGCTAAACTATTAGAATAACAACTTATTTCATCTAATATCCTCTCAAGTTGGATGATCAACCATCCCCATCTTGAATAGGATAGAGAAATAGGGAGGAGAAGGTGTTCATGTGGTTTTGTGATGATATCACACCTAGGTTGAGAGTTAAATGTTATTGGTATTCAACACAACAAGTTAATCCTCTCGAATGAAGTGGTAGTCAAGTTCAATATGTTTGGTTCTTTCATGAAAATTTGAATTGTTTGTAAGTTCGATGGTGACTTCATTATCACATATATAAGATGGAAGGTTATACAAATGGGTATGCATACAGAGATCATGAATTAGGGAATTTAACCACACATGTTCAGTACAAGTGGTTGAGGCAAGCAATCTATATTCAGCTTTACCTGAGGATCGAGATACATCACTCTACTTTTTGGACTTCCAAGAAATGAGGGTGTCTTCCATAAAGATGCAGAAACTAGAAGTGGATTTCCTGGTTTCGTGATTGTTGGAAAAAACAAATGTTGATCATTGTTGAATTTAGTTGTGACGTGTTGAGCAAAATTCGGCACGACCTTAGTGCTAAATTGCATATGTCGGTTACTCCCCAAGGTTAACACAACTTCCTACTCAAGCGTGCACTCGTCGGAGTAGGAATAAAATCAAAGAAAAATTCCTAAGAGAGAATTAAATTAGGGTTTTTGCAAGAAGAAGAATGGTTTTAGAATTAATAAAATATATTAAATAATAATTATTATTAATTTCCAACTCAAACATTATTTATAAATGAGTACGATGATAGTCATTCCCAACAATCCCCCACGAATGACTACCATTACTGCATTCTAGTTAAAATAATAATGAAGAATTTTCTCTAAGCAAAGAAAGAAGTAGTATAAACTTAAACATCAATATCTTTCAATTTGAATTGATGCATAGTGAGGTGGGACAATAATCCAATTATCGAAAGTACGTTACCTTTTGAATTTTCGATAACAACGGTTGAGACCCCACAACACGTTTTACTTCATAAATTTTCATTTGTTCGCAATAAAGTCTATCACAATAAACCACTCAAAATTGTGCTATTTAAGACCATGCACATTGAACCTCAGGTCAACGTGAAAGCTCAAGAAAAAAATCCTTAAACTTTTTCATAGAAGGCAGCCACACCTTCACAATCACGATTATTGCTTCATCAAGTCTATCACAATAGACCACTCAAAATTGAGCTATGAAGACTTCACATCTAATCTAAATCAAGACCAACTTCATGAAGTCTGTCAAAGACAAACCGCTTAAAACTGAGCTATGAAGATTTTACAGTTATCCATCAAGTCCATACCAGGACCACCCAAAGAAGGGCTATGAAATTTTCAAAAGTTTTAATTTCATCTCTCAAATCCATTTAAGAATTACCCACATGTGGCTATAGACCATCAAGTCTACCGTAATAGACCACCCAGAAAAGGGCTATGGACCATCAATTCTATCAAAATAGACTGCCTAGAAGAGAGCTACGGATCATCGAGTCTATTGCAACACACCATCCAAATAAAAGGCTATGGACCATCAAATGTTTGAGTCTCATACTTGTTGAAAATCCTAGAATTACTTTCCTTGTTAGGCTTTGATCTACAAAGTTCCTCGTACCTCATATACTTCAAGAAGATAATTCTTTCATTCAACTATCATCTCGCAACTTCATGTTTCAGACAAATATGTCTTCTTTTGTCACAACATACTATTCTTGGCAATATCTATAAGTGTATGAATCTCAATAAAGATATATTGGTATAGCCCCCTCCCCCCACAATGGTAAATCTCCCATTAGGCTTCTATATCATTCATACCAATGTCCCCCATACAATGACACTTTTTTTTTATTATTATTATTAAGAATACATATCCACTAGTAAAGCTTACTTCGTCATTCTAAGTTACCCGATTTGCATAGAGTACCTCTCTAGTATGGTAGACAATTATTATAATGCAAACCAAAATCTATTGTACTTAAGATCTCTTAATAAATGACAAAGAGTCAATAAAATAATCTTAAACAGGATTATGTGTGTACATATATACACACTCAATCTTCTCACAACATATGCAACAATAGTTCGTTGAGAGTTGTTTGGTTTCACATTAGGAGAATTCTTTATTTTATGGACAATGAAATTAATTCGATATTTGTTGGATGAATATTTAATTAATCCGAAGATTTGAATTCGTGGTGTTCGTTGAAAATTTGATCTAATTATATGATATGAGGTTGAAGTAAAGTTATGGAACTTGGTGTAATGTGTTAGATTAATTAAATATATGTGCATGGGTATGTATATTTTAGTAAAGATTTTGAAATTTTGATGGGGAGTGCTGTTATTTATAACATGAGAGCTCGTTATTTCAAGTTATTCAAATATTAGAACTTTGGAGGATGAAAGTTTTTGAAAGAAAGGAAGATTGCATCATTAAAAAAATTAAGGTAATTTTAATTTTATTTATTTTGAATTTATTTATTATGTTGGACATTTTTGGATTTTATTTTAGATAATGGTTGAGAAATATTTGATTTTTGTGGAATTTGGATGAACTAAGGAAGAATAGTTAATTATTTGAGATTTGAGAGGTTGGTTATTAGCATTTGTTTGTAAAATTTAAAGTTTGGAAGAGAATAATAATTATATTAGGGATAATATAATTATTAAGATTTTAATAGGGTAGTTTTGGATCGCATACCTTATATTTTTTTATTATTTATATTATATATTACACGTGATCTAACACTTTCTTATTTTATTCATTATTTATATTAATTATGGGTTCCACATCTTGTTCTTTTTTTTTTATTTTCATATATATGTGTGGACCTCATACTTTCTTCCTGGGGTGTTTCATGGTCAAAGACGATATTGACAATTGGGTCTGTTTTCAAAATTGAGAAGGCATAGTGGATCAAACTCTAATGAACTTTTTATAGAAGTCAACGAAGGAGGATTGATTTTGTACAATGATACTAAAAGCAAGCTTCCAACTAGTTGCTTTGCTATTGTTTTTGTTAAAAGTTTAGTATTAGTAGGAGGAAATAACACCCGTTGTGAATTTTGAATTGATGACTTAGCTTTTACACAAAAATCAGTAAGTAATACCACTTATGAATTTTGAGTTCATGTTTTAGCTTTTACAGAAAAATAATCTAATCTACTTCATTTTGCTTGTACTTAATGAGAATTTTGATTTGTTTATGAATATGAATGGAAAGTTGCCTGCACTAGAGCTGGGAAAGTTTGAGCTCAAAGGATGAAGAATCTTGTTGTTTATGAATACGATTGGATTGAAATTGGTTTGGTAGAACAAAATAGAAACAAACTAAACAATATCAATCATATTCGAAATTGTGCAAACTCTTATTTTTATGGAATAAAAAAGTATAGATATAATATGATTAAAACCATATTAATTATTATATAATATTAATAACATTATTGCATAGGGGTTTATATTGGAGGGTTTATTTTTAAAAAATAAAGCTCCCAGCACAATTGGATCTTGCTTTGTTACAGTTTATAAGGGTGACACCATCGTCATCGAAGCACATCACAATCTCCGTCAATAAGACTTGGCCGTTTGATGCTTTTTTACATCGAAGAATTGGATCTTTTCCAAAATGGGATGAAATCGCGGTTTCGACTCTTTGCTTTGCCTTGGAGGCTCCATTTGGTCCTACTCCACCAGTTCTCAGCACACTAAGAAGGTCGATACCGTGCCTCATGTTTATCGCTGTTTGGAAGTACTTCGCTTCGTCAAACTTGCTCTCTGAGCAAATCCCATGTTTGTTCCATTCATGACCCCAAAAGAATTTGTTGTTTCCCGTCACCACATTCGGCCAAACTACGTTTAGATCGTTTTCTAAATGTGCAATCTGAAACACACCCACACATTATTCAATCTTTAGAATTGCAAACCCTTTTTCTTTTTTTAACTATCAAAACCGATTATTTAATAAATTTTCAAAACATAATACTTAATAATCATGTATAATTCCTTTCAAATTTCTTATAATATTTCATTTGGTTTTTTAAATTGAAGCACTGTAGTATGTTTGCTAACACTTTTATTTTCTAAACAGAAAATCAAACTTAGTTGTCAATGTTTTTAGATAAGAGATGAAGAGATGTTTTAGAAGTTTGATAAATAAGAAACAACTATATCATTTTAAAATATAAGAACGAATACAAAAACAAAAAAGAATGACTACCATAAACTATCCATTAACTCTTAAACAAGAAATAATAATAATATATGATACATTAACCAACTGAAAATTAAACTTAAAAAAACATAGATTATATATTTTGGATGTTTGAATTTTACCTTAGTGAAATCAAATTGATTGCCAGTACAATTAGTCACAGAACGTCCTCCCTTTTGAGGCCACAAACCATGAATTGTGAAGGATCGAGTCCCTCGTCCTACACATCGTCCTGATTGTAAAGTACAAACAGCTGGTGGCCATTGCTGAACAAACCAAAAATCATCGAAAGTTTGCGATTTAACGATAGGAAACAAAATGGTTAAGACAAACACGAAGAACACAACATCGACACTCTTTGTTTTTTCCATTGCTCGATCTTTCTATGTTGCTGCACCCAAACGTTCAAGTTGTGTGAGATTGGTGAATATGGTGTTGCCATCCAACTCTCTATTTATACTAAAAAAGATTATCAGCTTCCCTGTTTCACTTCAATTATTATTGTGGTTATGGGCAATATACAATAAAGATTAATCATCCAAAGCTTAAATATTACACTTCAGTATTTTGAGGTAACTGTCAAGATTATTGTATGCTGAAGCCTGAAAGAGGCGTCTACGCCATGCCCTATTGCATATACAACAAATATTTATCAACTTCTTATAATCATTTCTTATATATTCATCGTTGTTCTTGTGCTTTTGCTAAATAAAAGGCTTTAAAGTTCAGTTTTGTTTATAAATATTTGACAAATGTCAAATGAAACAAAACATACATCACTTTCTATTTAACATTTGACAGTAATCTATTCCGGTATAATATTTGATCAGATAGACTAGGATTTTTTTTTTTATTAATTAGTTTCTTTCTAATTACTAAATATTTTCAAAGTTTTAGTCACTAAAATAATTTTTTATTAGTTTCTTTTTAATTTATAAATATTTTCAAAAGTTTTGTAATTTAATTTTAAATAGTTTTTTTTAAAGAAAAATCATTGAATTAATATGTAGCTCATTTTTATTAGTCTCTTTTTCCAATTTATATTAGTATGTGTAACTCTTTTCATGTTACTTGTTAATTCAATCTTATTTTCATCCATATTTGTATAAGCCGATTTCATATTTTATTGTATGGAAAGATAAAGGAGTAAATAGAGATTAAGTCAAATTTGATGAGGAAAGTGTATTTTGCCCTCATTTTAATGTAATTTAGTGATATGTATATGCATGCGGAATTTTGCAACTGACAGCACATTATATTTTACATCCTACTGCACACGTGTAAATCATGAAGCCTGGTATCTAGTCTCGTCCATACCCAACAATTTCCTCTCTTCTTAACAACGAAGACTTCACTACCAATCTCTCCATTTCAAACCTCCCTTTATTGTAACCTTCCGTCTCTTTATTACGTTCACAACCTCTTCTCAAACGCCTCTAATGGCTTCCCTCCCAAATCTTCCTGATGGTGTAATCATCGACATTCTCTCCAGACTTCCTCCGGAGTCTCTCCTCCGATTCAAGTGCGTCCGTAAATCCTGGTATGCTCTCTTCAACGATCCTAAATTCAAAGCCAAACATTTTTCCACTTCTCTTCAACACAAACACATTCTTCTCAAGCGCCTTGTTACCAAACACTCCGGCAACAAGGAAAACATCTTCTCCCTCTTCAAATTACCTCTCTCAATCCATCCATCTCTCTCCCTTTCCGATATCGATTTACCATTCCACGAGGATTTTCGGTTTTTCGAAATCCGTGGCCATTCTCATGGCTTACTCTGCCTCACCGATCTTCGCAAGGATATTTTCCTCTGCAATCCTTCAACCAGAGAGTTTCATAAGCTTCCCCCGTCCATTCTCCTTCTCACTGAACCTCCGGTTGAACCCGACGACTATGATTCATCAACCAACGCGGTTGGATTTGGATACGATTCCAAATCTAGGGATTTCAAAGTAGTTAGGGTTGTTGATTTTGTGGAAGGACCGGGCTATTTTTACCCTCCCAGAGTGGAAGTTTACGATTTGAGTAAAGATAGATGGAGAGAAATTGAAAGCCCTGTTTGTGGCCATGTATTTTGGGCGCCTTGCTTTGAGATGTTTCATGAAGGAACGTATTACTGGTGGGCGATGACTGGAAATACAGAAGGAAATACGGAGATTATACAGACATTTGACATGAGCGAGGAGGTTTTCGGCCGAATTCCGGTACCGGAGAGTTTCGAGGGGACGGGGGACAGGTATAGGAGTTTAGGGGTTTTGGATGGATGTATTGTTCTGTTTCATTATCCATCGAGAGGAGATGAAAGAAGCTTCGACATGTGGGAGATGGCGAAGGATGAATGGGGTGGGGTTTCATGGTCGAAGGTATTGACAATTGGGCCTGTTTGTGGGATTGAGAAGCCATTGTTGTTTGTAAGCTGTGAAGAACTTCTAATGGAGGGTAATGGTGGACAGGTGATTGTGTATAATATTAAAAGTGGGGAGGTGAAAGAGGTTCCTATAAAAGGGGATCCAGCCAAGTTTCAAGGTACTGCTTTTGTGAAGAGTTTGGTATCGGTTAAGGGGGGAAACAATATCAATTATGAATTTTGAAGCTTAGGTTCCTTTTATGACTGTAGTTTACGGACTGTCTTTCATACTCAATAAGAATCCTTACAGGACAATGTTTGTGGATATTATGACAATAAACTTAGTTTTCTCACTTCTCTTTTCTTTTCTTTTCAAAACATAATTTCGAGAGATTTTAAATCTTGCTATTACAAAATATTAGTATATATAATAATAGTGTTAATAATATTAAATATGTACCATTGATAAAATGATAACGAGTGTTCAAATAATCAGAAGCCAAATATCCAACCCTAACATATAAGGGTTGAATTGAATCCTAACATATAAAATATAAGGGTTGAATTGAATCCTAACATATAAAATATAAGGGTTAGAATTGAATCCTAACTTATAAAATATATGGGTTGGATTGAGTTTAGTTTTCTTGTTAGTTTGAGTTGAGTTAACCTATAATAAGATATAAGGGTTAGGTGGGTTAGGTTGGATTGCCGATCTATCCAAAAAAGAATCTGGATTGATCTAAATTCAATATATATTAATAAAAGAAATATACATTATATTTGTCATTTTAATATTTTTCTTTTAGAATTATTATTATATATCTATTTTGTTAAAGTTTTGTCGTATATATTTAAAAATTTATAAAATATAAAATATATATATATATATATATTATAATTTGATAGTTGAACCTATATTTATTTAAATATTTTGAGTTTTTCATTCAAATCACTCTAATATTTTAGTCAAAAAACCTCTTAACCTAATTTGATGTATGTATATTATTGTAATAGAAGTTTATCAGTCATGCATATATCACACATCAGTGATAGAAGTCTACATTAATAGACTAAGTCTATTATATTTGTAATTTTTAAGTAATATTGTTATATACTTATTAATATGGTAACAAAAATGGGTGTAATTGGTAATTGACTTATATTTGTAATTTTTAAGTAATATTGTTATATACTTATTATTAATATGGTAACACACAAATGGGTGTAATTGGTAATTAAAATTAGGGTAAGCTGAATAGATTTCATGAATTGATTGATAATAGCCCCACATTTCTCTTTTATCATGTTTGTTTAAGCATTTTAAAATAAAATTTGATTATTTACATTGTCGTACACTTACCGTTGTCGTTTAGAGTCACATGATAATATATTAGTAATTATAATAATATTGTGACTGGTTTATTATATTTCATAAACTTTTTATAGTAACAATATTTATGTCTTCAAACACAATTAGATTGATCATCATTGGTTTCGGTAACATTTCATTGTATGATTACATAATACATGTGAATAATTACAACAAACTATAACTAATTAAATGTAGCATAGTTTTGAAACTATATTGGATGAACTATGTTTTCAAAGGAAATAAACATATTTGCAGAAATATGGTTCCAAATTATATATAAGACATTTTATGATAAATTCTAATAATGTAATGAATTAAATTTGTTAGGATAAAACAACAAATAATATATTCAGTTAAACAAAGGACTTCCGGAAAAGATGATTATATACGTTAGTGTTTGGTTATTGTTCATGGTTACGTAATCTAAACAAGGGGTCGCATGTATGAGGTTGGTCTTTGCTGATCATTTTCACAATTTTTTCAATTATAATTGAGAGTGAGAAATTTGAATTAGAAGAGAAAGAACAACGTCGGAAGGGATGATGGTTTTTGGGTGCTAAATATCAGAGCAGTGGTAAAATTTGTTTAGTGTTAATTAGAAAATGCAGATGTATAGAATTTCTTAAAGGTGAAAAAGAATAAAAAAAGTACTTCCAAAGTATTATATTACCGATCCCTGTATCTTTAAATTACAGAAGACAACAACTTTAAACACACGGTATATTATATAAACTTGGAGACAAATATTGGTGACGAAGCATAGCACCAACTTATTTTAATTATAGATAGATAACCACATGACACATATATATTTTATTTCTTATGTTTATGCATGGAATTAAGCACATGCATGGATTGTTAACTAATAACATTATTATTGGCATGCATGAGAATTGAAGAGTTTACATATGTTATCAAAAGAGAACGTCTGCATCACAATTGGATTTCGTTGTAGTGCAGTTTAGAAGGGTGACACCATCATTGTCAAAGCACATAACAACCTCCGTCAATAGGGATTGGCCAGATGAATCTTTTTTACATCGAAGAAGAGGATATGCGTTATATGCAGTGAACATCGCCCCCTCTACTCTTTGTTTGGCCTTCAAGTGGTTGTTTGGGGTTATCCCACCCATCCTCAGGGCACTAAGAACATTGATCTTGTACTTCATATTTATCGCCATTTGGAAGTATTGTTTCATTGAGTACCTGCTTTCTGAGCAAACTCCATGTTTGTTCCACTCGTGAGACCATAAAAATTGGTCGTCTGCGTTTATCACATCCTTCATAATTTGATGTAGAGTGTTTGCTAAACTCGAAATCTGAAACTCATTCCCACGTAATGTTAAAAAGAGTCGTGTTGAGACTAAACTATGTATTTATTTTCAAATCGTTCTTTTTATTCAAAGTTAATTTAAATAATATATATATGTAGATAGAGGAAAATTTATAGAGTGAATTTGAGAATTCTAAAATAGAATACCTTATTGAAATCAAATTGGGTGCCAGGGCAATTAATTACAGATTTTCCTCCTTTCTGAGGCCACACACCATGAATTGTAAAGTAGTACATCCCTTTTCCTACACATTTTCCTGTACGTCCATCGCAAACAGCTGGTGGCCATTGTTGAACAAAGTAAAATTTATCAAATTGTTGTGATTTCATAATAGGAAACAAGCTGATGCTTAAGGTAACCACGAACAATAACACAATATTAATATCTGATCTCCTTCCCCCTGCCATTGCTACCACCATTTTATTAATTAAATTCAAGTTGTGAGCATTGATATTCCTCTCCACTATTTATACTAAAAAATCTTCCCAACTTTCTACATATTTCACCATAATTATTATGACGACGGTCTATCAATACATGCCACGTTATCTTAAATAAATCAATATTTATAGACCCAAAAACCATCTTAAATCCATCAATCGTTTCAAAAGCCTAAGCGTGAAGATGAGTATTAACTGGAAGGAACAAAGGCTTGAACACATGAGCTTATCGATACCTTCCTCAATAAACAATTAAACTAAAAGCTTAACCTAATAAGTAAGAGTTATTAATAAATATAATATCTAATATATACATCATATCAACACTTCTCTCATTTATGCAAGAGGAATGTATTGAGTGTTACTATAAAATGAGATGTGTTCTCAAGAAGAATCAATTGAAATTAAAACATACATATATTTTGTTATGAAATTGATAAGATTACAAATTTGATACTAACTTTTCTTTTTAAAGAAAAATGATACGAACTTTTTTCCCATGAAACTTGCAAATTTAATTTTTTGGGGGTGTGTTGTTTAATGTGATTTGTCTGACCAACTTAATTGCGTGCAAAGTTTGATTTGTATTGAATGAGTTTTAAGATGGTTTTTAATAACTAAAAATAAAGGAATGAACGACAAAAATTGTAAAAAGTTAGAATTTTCAACGTTTAGCTAAATTATTTGTAGGGAAAATTGGCACAACTCTTCCAATGTTCAATTCTAATTTTAATGTTAAAATTTGTTGGATTTTGACAAAAATATTAAAAAAATTATCACAGTTGAGATTGAACAAACTGAGAGTACTTCGATCAGTTCTATAAAAAGACACATTTCTTTGATTTCCATCCATCCCAATTTGAAGAAGCATATATAAGTTTGCAACACCTAGCTCAATTATTTATATGTACGGTCGTAATATATACATTTTTACTTCATCATGATTTTTTTTTTTGTCTGAGATGGAGTTTTTACATGTTAATTATATTGCCTTCCTATTATTACTGTTATTATTTTTAATTATTTAAAAACGATACCCAATTTATCAACACGGTTTTACTATATAATTATAATTCGATGCGCACTTAACCTCATCACACATGAACATTCACTTATTAGTTATGTAAGGTGCGTAGTGGAAGTTATGTGTTGATGGTTGAAGAACTACTTATGAGCCAAATATAAGATAGAAGTTTCACCATGGAAATAAGGTATATTGACATGTGTGACTTCAAAGAAAAACCTTGAGAGGTGGCATTATTTCATATAGTGTACTCTTTAAAGCGAAATAAGTTATAGTTATTTGAGTCGAGAATTATAATAATTGGTGAAGAACATGGATGTAACAGAAGCTATTGAAATATTCTTCAAATATCTCGTCAAGAACATGGTTATACTTATTTCATTTATTTATATAAAATATACATGCAATATAAAATGTATAAAGTTGAGAAGAGACTTAAGCCCTCCCTAGCTTATAAATGTGTCGTGGTGGGAAGGTTAATTTTCTCCATTGGTTCTCCAAGTCTTTATTCCTATTTTTACAATAATTTTTTTTTCAAAAAGAGGATTAAAATTAATTGTCGTAATTTTAATCTTATGATGGTTAAAATAATATAAATTAGTTTAGATACTAATTATTTTTATAAAAGAATTTAATAAATTTTGATTGATATATTCATTTGGATGTTAGTTATATTTGGAAGAATTTTTAGAAATAGTACATTTTACAACCATATTTACAACCTATAACAATTTTATCTCCGATAGTTATCGATATACTATCGTAATAAAAGACTATGTAATAGAATTCAAAATTTTGCTATAACTTATAAATATTTTAATTTATTTTGCTATTTTAAAAAATGTTTCTTATATTATTTATGTTTTCACACATCTCTCCCGATGTATATTAAGAAAAAAGTCAACAATTAAGAACGTTTTTTTAAACATTAATCTTCACTTGCCATTTTTTAGGGAGAGAGAAACAAAAAAAATGCCTTATTTATCTAATTTGTTTCAAAACAACTACTTCTCTTTAATATTTTTTTCTTCAAAACTTCACTACTTTTGCAATTCATCCCTTTAATTTAATAGGTACACAATTGGGAATTTATTTATTAACATTTTTGTGGATATTAGCCTATAAGAGATTTGACCACAGCAGTGGGAGTAATGGAGATGAGGGGTGGCTTCTTATCCAGATCATTCATTAATTATGATATTAAAAGTGTATGTGTGTATACGTATTTTATATTAGTTTCATCAGTAATAACATTGAACAAGAAACAAAGATATTTGAAGTAAAAATGTGAAATAATTGGTGTTGATAATTACAATATTCATATCAATTGTTTCAACTGAGACGGCTTATATGAACGTAGCTAGGTTAGGCATGCACACGTATTTACGTGCCCTCTCACTTTGGACTCAACCAAATAATTGCTACTTATTAGACACTATTGAAAAATATTGGGGTTCATTTTCCATCATCAATTAATAGGGTTACGCCATAAATGCTTCTCTTTTTTCCTTTAAAAATTTTGTTCAATATTTAGGTTCATTCAATATTTTCTCTTTTAAAAAATTTCTCAGTATTATATTAGACAAAGAAACCCATTTGATCTTCAATGTAAATTTATTATTTTGAAGAGGAAAGACGAGAAAAGGAAGCATCGGTGTTGACGCATGCCACAAAACCTCTAAAATGCTTAAGCAATATTCGCTAAAAGAAATAGAGCAAGCTAGAGATGGAGGAGCAAAAGTCTCGTTTTACTGGGCTCTTTCATTGCTATTTATGATGAGATTCAAACATCTTCCTTATCTCTTTTAGATTTGGAAGCTATTTCCTGTTCCTATTTAGAAACCGAGTGCACGTTACTGAATTTTGGCCACGAAAATGTTCTAGAATGGAGGCTGATCCAATTCTGCCGCCTTTGTGTGAGATTACTCATCTTGGGTCGACCTTAGCTTTGCGTTTAGCTTCGATGGATGAGGCCGAGGCATGCGGTAAAGGCCTAGTTAGCCTCAACCTAATTAAGGGACGAGGTGGTTCAATTTGGTTCGACATAATTGCACGTTGTATTTTTTTTGTTAGGAACTCTCCCGGACTTTCCTCCTGTCATTTGTAGATCCACACTTTGGAATTAAGTAACTCTCTGCTCTGCCGATCCAACATTATCTATTAACAATTTTCTTTATGAACAAAATTGTATAGAACTCCAGGTTTAATCCAAAATAGCATCTGTAACCTCACGTTACAAAGAATTAATAGTGATTGGATAAATTTGTCTTCATAACGTGAGGTTACATATATATTAACTCAAACATTGCTCCAATTTGCTGGGACAATGAGTGATTAACTACAACTTTTTTTGTTAACTATTTTGCTCTTTTGGTCTTTATTTTTTAAAATTAAGTCTATAAACTGCAACAAATTGAAAATTATAAAAAAGCAGCTTTCATATAATATAATTGTTTATGTTTTGAAATTTTGGATAAAAATTTTAGGATTGTATTTAAAAAAAATTAAATGTAAAAAATATTTTAAGTCATAAACAAAATAGACTTAATTTTTTTTAAAATACAAAAAATGAAATAATTAAGACACAATAATCATTTAAAAAACTCATTAGAAGATTGCTATGGAGAAGAATATAAAACAATATCAAGCATGAGGAGAAGAATTTTTTTTCTTTATAAATTCTTATTTAAAATGAAAGGAAGTTACAAATTAAAACCTTTTGATATATATATTCTATTATTTTTTATACACAGTATTCCATTAAATATGATTAATGATGATGAGTAAATGTTTCACAACGTAAGCAGTAGAGAGAATTTGTAAAGGAGAAGATTTTTCTGACTTGAGATAGAGAGAGAGATAATGAGATGATGTATTAGAGAAAATATTATGGCAAACAAAAGAGTTTATTTTTAATATTGCAACACTAATTTCTCGTCGATTCAATCCAAAATTTTAAGCGAATGGGAAAAGATTTTTTTTTCATTCAGCTTGAAATATATGGAAAGAGCTAAGCAAGACGTGGAAATGTATATTAATTGGAAAAGAAACACACATTAGAGAAATAAAAAGCTATTTATATAGCTGAGGAAAAAGCTTAGGAAAAAGGATAAAACCAAAACTATTATTACAGTTTACGAAGGATGAGATGAGCTCCATGTTGTGGTTGAATAGTGATATGTGTGATAGGAGCATGAGTATAAGTTGGAGAAAGTGTAAATGAGAATTGTTGCAAAATCATTGATAATGCTATTTTGGCTTCAATCATTGCAAAGTTTTGACCAATGCAAATACGAGGACCCCATCCAAAAGGAATAAAGCATACTTGATTCTTTGTTGCTTTGGAAATTCCTTCTGCAAATCTTTCTGGGTTGAACTCAAGTGCATCTTCACCCCATATTTTGGGATTTTGGTGCATGCTTAAGATTGGTACTCCTATTGATACTCCACACGGTAATGTCAAATTCCCCAATTTTGTTTCATTGTGAATCTCTCGAGCTAACATTCCAACTGGAGGGTACAGCCTAAGAACTTCATTGAGTATCATATTTACCTGTATAATTACCAAAATACATATAACAAATACTGATCAATTATTCTTAGTCAAAATTCTAGAAACAGATTTTTTTTTCTAAAAGTTACATTTTCTAATTAGTTCTCAAATCCTGAGAACAAAACCTAAAATTAACAAGTGAAAAATAATACTTATAAGATCAAATCGTACCAAGCAAAGAGGTAGCTTTCAATTTATTGCCTAGAGAGTAGGGGTGTTCGTCTGATTTTGGTCAAAAGCAGTAATCGAACATAACATGTTGGTTCTATAGTATTTTGACCCAAGAAATAATTTGAAATCGTACTAACCAGTTCGGTTTGGTTCGAGTTTTAATCGATTTCTTACTTTACATATAACCTAGTATCAGTTCGGTTTGGTTTATTTGTTTTTTTAACGAGAAAATTGTAGATCAAACCAAAAAAACTAAAACTTTTAAAAGATTAAGACATGATGAAGGTTATGTTCATATCATCACGTAGAAGTATATGTGTTGGAGGATCATTAATTGTCCCTAAAAGATTGATTAAGCAATTTTTAACATTTTTAAAGAATAAATACACACATAAAAATTTATGAGCAAAACTTGTATGGTAAATTAAATAACTTAAATGTAGAGAGAAAGGAATGATTTACTTACTACTCTTAGACGACTTAAACCATCGAAATCCAATTTCTTGTTATCGCCAAAAACCTCCAAAACTTCTGCTCTTGCTCGATCTTGCCACTCTGGGTATCGACCAAGTAGAACCATTGTCCAAGCAAGCAATACAGCTGTGGTTTCTTGACCGGCAAAATAGAAAAGCCTGCATTCACTAATTACTTCTTCTATGCTCATTCCAACATCTTTCTTGTTTTTGTGTTCTTCAATTTGACTTGCATTTGATTCTAAAAGAATGCCTAATAGATCTTCATTGTTGGAAGCTTCACCCTTCTTCATACCATTTTGTCTTTTGTTTATAATACCCCGAACCATATCTCGTATTTTTGTATCAATCTCTTGCATCCTATTGTTTAATTTTGTTGGTACATACCTAAAACCAAATATATGTACTATTCATCAACAATTCAATCAAAATAGTCGTTTCAACTATGAAAACGACAAATAAAAAGCAAAAAACAGTTCACAATAAAGATAAACACAAATATTTACTTGATTATCTGACCGTGTGTTAAACTATAGATGGAAAAATCAATTTATTATTAGACAAAACTTAGTTAATACTGATTGAAAATACATCAATAGAATTAAAGAATATATAAATGACACTTCTCTAAACTCTTTGGCCTTAAGCCTAGAATCATAAATAGCAAAAAGTACAAAAAATGGTTATTTTCTCAATTAAAAAAAATTAATTAACTAAAAGCTACCAATAAAAACTAAGGGTGAAATCGGGTTGGGTTGGGTTGGGAGACATTCTCAACTCAACCCATATTTTCTGGTTATTTGGGTTGACAACTCGAATAACCCGAATTTAGTTTCTAATCCAACCCGTAAAATATGGGTTGAGTTGTCGGATTGTATATATAATTATTTTTTTAATTTTTCTTTTCCCATTTTCTAATTTCTAATGATTATAAAAGTTTGAAATTGTTACATTTAAATTTCAAACCTACATAATTCAAACTTTCATACAATAAATTCAAGATTTATATACATTTAATTTGTTTTTTTTATTAAAATAATATTTATTTATTTATTTACTTATTTATATATTACATAATTCAGATTGGGTTGGGTTGAACCAAAATTTTCAACCCTCCAACCTGAGACCCAACCCAACCCGAAAAAATCATTTTTTTTAACCCAACCCAACTCATATTTTAACCTAACCCAACCCAACCCTTATAATATGGGTTGTGTAGTCCGGGTTATTCGGGTTCAACTCATATTTGTACACCCTTACTCAAAACCAAAAGTGAGTGAAAATGAAAATCTTGAAACATTAAATATCATCAAATAAAAATTAATTAAATTTAATATACTAGGATAGTCGGAAGCTGATCAAACGTTTGCATCCAACCGTTCAGAATATTGGATTCAATCCATAAATAAGTAATTAAAAAAGATCACACACCATCTTATTGAGACACATTAAGGAACCTACAATATTTGAAACAAAAAGAGAGATCTCAAGATCTTTAAAAAATACATTGATACTATTTATCTCATTGTGAATTAGTTAGCTATGAGGTCGGTTGAGTAAGAATATATATTACTTTGGACCAAATGAAAGTTATACTAAAAAATGGCAAAGAGACCAAAAAGATATTTAGTTGAGATCAATTTAAATAACTAAAGCAACATATACCCATAATACATTGAATTATCATACCTAGCCCCTGGAATGTAGTAACCTCTCTTTGTTAGGTACGACATCAATAGCATTGCCCACTCTTTCAAGAGTTGGAAGATTTTTTTTCCTTCGTCATAACTACTCCCAAAAGCAGTTCTTGAAATCACATCAGCAGTCATATTTTGTAAATCAGGCCACACATCTATTTCACAACTTTCTTCTTCATTAATCATCTTTTCCCATTTGTTAACCATTTCTCTACAACTCTTCGAGAATGCAGGAAACATTTCCTACACAAAATTTCACAAGCATAAAATACACTTAAAAAAGCAAAGAACCTCATACTGTGATTGTACTTATAAGATAGATGGATGGACTATTTTTGTTATTGACAATTGGTATTGAGTTCAATAAAATTTTGGAATCTGATAAAAAACAGTGAACCTGGAAAAACTAATCATGATATCACTATCACAGATGTACATTATTGAAGGAAGGTATTTTTGAAATGTGTTTGTGGGTCCTACGTACTTTTCTTTAGAATGGAAATAAATTTCAATGAGAAATGAATTAAAAAAATGGTAAAGTTCCAAAACTCTGCATCTCCAAATGGGAATCTAATCAAACATGAAAGACTAAAATATGAAGGAAAAAAAAAAGGAGAGTAAAGGAGGTAATAGAATCATGACAAAATTAATAATCCGAACAATTTGGTTGGATCTAAAACAAACTCTTCAATCTCTGGTGATCCATTCCTTTAATTACACATACAGTAAGGCAGAAAGACAAGAAGTTTAAACATGGAAAATACATATAAATTGTAGCTTTATATACATGGTAGTCTTAATTTCTACTCGGTAGAATTTGGGTTCGAGTTTTTTTTTTTTTAATATAAAGTAAATGCACAAAAATGAACTTTTTTTGGGGAATATATTGAAATTAGGCCAAAATAATAATAATAATTATACCTTTAACTTCTCCATGTGAAAAGCAGGGTTGATGATTTTTCTATGTTTAGCCCATTTAGATCCCTCGAGAGTGACAAGTCCACTACCCATTCTTCGTCTAAGGGGAAATGAAGATGTCTTTCGAATATCATTTATTTGAGAGAAAGCAATCTTCACTTGTTCTGGTTCTGTTATATACACTCTTGGTGTTGTTCCAATCCATGTGAAAGAATTCTTACCTACCAATTAATATTTCATTTTAAACAAATAATAACCAGATGAAGTAGTGATAAAAAAGATCAGAATTAGATGAGAGGAAGATAGAGACGAGTAGTACCATATTTGTGGATGGTGGGATAAGAGGAAGGAGTGGCACGTGAAGCAATATCATGAGAGAAGGTCATGGACTGCAATCTTGCTTGCCGGACGGCCACCCCAATCTCCTTCGTATCACCAAAGAGAAAGCGATAAGAGTTGCCGGCGAGGCCTTGCTGTCTCAACAACTTCTCAAGCCTCTTTGGCCTAAGCCAAACCCAATTCACAATTCTCCATCCCCATAATCCCAGTAATCCCAAGAACCACAATAAACCCACTCCCCATATCCAATTATTCCACTTCATCATATCCACTTCCCCACTCTACACTTTAATTTTCCAACACAAAACTCTCTCTCTATATATATCATTTCTTTTCCAATTGTGTGTGAATTTCTAGGCAAGGACTTCAGCACCCATTAGAAGATAAAGGTAGATTTTTTGAAACTTTAAAGATTCCCTGTTTATTTTAATATTAATTATTATACAAATTCACAGAGATACATATAAAATTGGATTTGTTTATTTTTAGCTCTTTTATCTACATTCTGATATTTATATACTTGATAAAGTTTAGTTTTTCTAATCTCGTATATGTTAATTACGTTTAAATCTTTTATTAGTAAATATTAGTATCTAACATACAAAAGTTAATAAATTTTGTATTTTTTGTTTAAATAATTGTTTTATATGCCATTGACATGGAGATAAAATTGGCACAAAATAAATTATGTATTTTTTGTGTGGAAAATTAGATGAGAGCTCCACGTGTGGATAGTTGTTTAGAGATTTGTAATTTGATTAGAGTTAAAAGGATTGAAGCATAAAATAATGTCAAAACCAAGATGCAGACGTTCCATGAAGCTCATCCCGAGAAATAAATGGAGCCATCATACTTGTCTGCATATGTAACTAATTCAAATCAGAGAATATATAATTGTCTACGACTACAACGTCATTGATTACGTACACAACATTCCTTTTCAATCAAGCCAACCATTTTTTTAGTTAAAGATTAGTTCCCCACTTAATTATTTTACGAAAGAGTCATAAAGTTTAGATAACTTTTTCTTACGTTTCCCAAACTTTTAGACCATAACATTTTGTTCAACTTTTTCGTTAAAATTGTTCGTGCTAAATTTTGGATAAAAAATTGCATTTAAGAGGACCTGTAAAAAAATGGACTTTAATATCTAACCCAATGAAAAAACTTAATAATTGAGAAAAAGTAAAAGCCTTGTAAAGAACCCAACCCACTAGGATTAATTAGAATATTGGTTTCATAATTTGATAACCTCGGTTCATCTCTCGAATTAAATAAGCTAAGTCATGTATTTAATTAATCATCAAATTTTTTAAGACTCAACTTTAATTACTTCATTCAAAAATGCCTAGTGAAGTTTGAATGTTTGACTGAAAGCATTCCTCTTCTCACGGCATACATAGACCATAATATTGTCCATTCAACAAATGGAGAAGGTCGACCTCAGTCACATTCTTAACTAAGACCTATGATAAAGAAGTTGGTTTGGACTTTTAACCTAAATCGAAAGATTTAACCTCATCCTCATCGGAGTCGAGCCCAATTTGCATTTTTCTTCTAAGGTTATGCATGGGCTACGATCCTATATTCTTGAGGCCTGTAATGCTTAAACTTGGGGGCAAGTTTGGATCTGTGATATTTGTCAGCCCACTCCAAGTATGAGGCTGTCCTCAGTCCTCAGTCCTCAGTTTGCGTTGCTTTGCTTGTTGCTCATCACTTTTCACCCACCGCCTTGTCGTCTCATTGTTGCACACACACTGTTTCATTGTTCATGTGTTTTCTGGAATATGATTCTGATTTCTTGGCTTATTCTATGATATATCGTTTGACCCCATTTTTTTCGTTAGAGTTGGATGGAAATTAACATTGTTATAACTATATGTATATTTTTCTAAATAACTTAAGAACATTTATCAATCCAACCCAACTAAACAATACGAGGATTTGCTGTATTAAAAAGTTCAATTATTACTCACAAAATAAATTAAATTATAAAAAAAAGGTTAATAAAATCAACTTGAAACATTTACCTATAGACATTCATGTACTACATAAAATAATAACAACGCAGGTGAAGTAGTGTTTAGTGATAGCATTTTAATGTTTATGCTTCTTTTGTTTTTTTCTTTTAATTTAAAGGGGATAATGGTTTATTGTTATTCAGGATCACTTTCTATTTATCATTTTCAAACTTAAAATAAATGAATAATTCCTCCAAGCTTAGCACTATATCTTTGAAATTAATGCCACAAGGATATTTTGCACGCATATACTTTATCTCAACATGATCATATTTTTAAAAACCCAATATGGATGGTGATGTGTAGCCCTTGAGTCTCCTTAAACTAATTAAATTGAGGCAACAAAAAAAGAGAAAGAAATAAAATAGAAACAAGCTGTGTGTAATGCAAATATCACTAGTATCACCAAAAGAAAACAATTAATAATAGAGGACACACACATGAAACTGTTATAAATAAGGTTTGACCAATTAGATGATCATTTACAAGCAACTTAGGATGATAAACGCATCAAAAGGATTTTAAAAAATGGTGAGGCAGAGAGAAAATATGTTGTTTCTGAGTATATTGGCATTCATATATATTCATAGCATGCAAGGTGTGAAGGAGTTAATGAATATGACTATTTGCGAGTTGTGCTTCAATGACAGCCAGCCACTTGTAGTGATGCAACCAAGCCTTACCCTTATTGGCATTGCCATCAAGGGGATGAAATATGAATAAATGGATGATAAATTTGGAAATCATATTCATTTGGGACTTCTTTAATTTTATAGTTAAAAGAAAATATAAATGATGCCTTCGTTATGATAGTGTTCAAAGATTGGCTTTATTTCAAATATAACCGTATGGGTTATTCTAGTGGTTTTATAGCCCTCTCACAAAGGCCAAAACTTGAGTCTGCCATCTTGACATTATTGTTTAAATTAAATTAAATGTTATTTTATATAATACTATAACAAAAACCACTCAACTTAGTCCAATTCAATCACCAAACATTTTCATTAGATTAGTTTAGTCCAACTCAACAATAAACATTATTTTACTTTATTCAAATTAAAACTTTGCAGCCTGATTAAAACATCTATTTACTTTACAATATTGAGTTGAAGAGTCCTCACTTCCGTATGGTATTATGTAAAATTACCATAAAAAAAATTATTGGTTTAGTAGAGAAAAATCTATAAAATTGAAGGATATTAATGAGTTGCATTGAAAGTTCTCAACAAAATGGACACATATAATTCTTATCATCCTTACCATTGCCTCATTCGAAGTAAGGTTCCATTGAATAGGAGTAGTAACACCGGGCATCCAATATCATTGGGAGCAGTGAAGTAAATTTTGGCATTGTTCCATCTGGTCAAGTCTATATCAATTGCACATATATATGCGTGCTAAGCTTATTATATATACGCATAACTATATATTATATATCGTAAGGATACTTCTCCCATTTAGTCATGTTTCGCATCATTTTAAAAATAATCACGTCGAGTTAAATAACATTACAAAAAAAAAAAGAACCAATTTACAAAATCAAAACTAATGTAGAAACAAAGAAAGCGTAAGAGGTTTTAGAATAACCTCTCATGTTTGTACCTAAAGACATTAGTCAAATAAAAAACTATATCTTACGAAGGACGAAACCAAAACTATTATTACAGTTTACGAAGGATATGAGATGAGCTCCATGTATGTTGTGGCTGAACAGTGATATGCGTGATAGGAGCATAAGTATATGTTGGATAAAGTGTAAATGAGATTTGTTGCAAAATCATTGATAATGCTATTTTGGCTTCAATCATTGCAAAGTTTTGACCGATGCAAATACGAGGACCCCATCCAAAAGGAACATAACATACTTGATTCTTTGTTGCTTTGGAAATTCCTTCTTGACAATCTTTGTGGGTTGAACTCAATTGCATATTCACTTCATATTTTGGGATTTTGGTGTATGCTTAAGATTATTGGTATTCCTATTGATACTCCACTTGGTAATGTCAAATTCCCCAATTTTGTTTCATTGGGAATCTCTCGAGCTAACATTCCAACCGGAGGGTACAGCCTAAGAACTTCATTTAGTATCATACTTAATGACCTGTATCGAATGGTACATATAAAATTAAGTTATTTTAACAAAGATGATTTTACTTACTATTCTTAGATGACTTGGAGCATCAAAATCCAAGTTCTAGAACCTCCAAAAACCTCCAAGACTTCTGCGCTCGCTCGATCTTGCCATACCGAGTATCGACCAAGTAGAATAATTGTCCAAGTAAGCAATGCAGCTGTGGTTTATTGACCAGCAAAATAGAAAAGCCTGCATTCATTAATTACTTCTTCTATGCTCATTCCAACATCTTTCTTGTTTTGTTGTTCTTCAATTTGACTTGCATTTGATTCTAATAGGATGCCTAAAAGATTTTCATTTTTTGAAGCTTCAACTTTCTCCATAGCATTTTGTCTTTTGGTTATAATACTTAAAACCATATCTCGTATTTTCCTATCAATCTCTCCCATCCTCTTGTTTAATTTAGTTGGTATGTACCTAAAAACAAATATGTATAATATTTCATCAAGAACTGATGTATTCAATGAAAGTAGTTTTACTTATTACTTTATATTTTAGTTTACACAATTTAATTTCCCTCGGTGACAGTGAAACATTTAAGAACTTTGAAAAGACCGAATAGAAACAATAGAGATATTTAAACGTGGATACCGTTGAGTTGGTTATCGTAATATGACTTATGGATATATACATACACACATATATAGTAAAACACACATTAGGTTTCGTTCATCAATTAATCGACAGGAAGAGAAATAACTCATTGGTTTTACAAAGAGTATGAGGTCTGTTGATCTTTCCCAATGTGTAATTCTCAACCATCCACTTAAGATATATGTGTACCTCTTTTGACTTAAAAAATTAGACATTCTAATTTTAATTTTTTCGGACTGAGTATCTATTTGAATTTGATGAGCTTTAATACTATATTAGAACAATTAGTCCTCTGATAATAATATTACATGTGAACTAAAATGATATGAAAGCCCATGTAAATATGTAATCCAAATGGACACTCAGTTCCCAACCAAAAGAAAGACACCCTCTCGAAGGACAAATTTAATTAAGTTAAACCGAACATATATAAATCATCCAATTGAATTGTGTGTTACCTAAACCCTGGGATGAAATAAACTCTGTTTGTTAGGTATGTAGTGAATAGCGAAGCTGCCTCTTTCAAGAGCAGGAAGATTATTTTTTCCTCCTTCATTACTCAGCAGCTAAATTTTGAAAATCAGGCCACATATCTATTTCACAACTTCCTTCTTCACTAATCATGTTTTCCCATGTTAACCATTTCTCTACACCTCTTCGAGAATGCTGGAAACATATCCTGCAAACCATTGTAGATTATATGTTGTTTTCATACAACTTTTTTACTAACCATGGTTTTGATCTTTTCAAACTGAAGTCTAGTAACTCTCTTAGTCAAATTTTATAGACAACAAAAAAGAATTTTAAAACTTTTTTTTTCAAAGCGGCTTGCCTCTAACCTCTCGATCACATATTCATTAAATTGCAGATTGACCTAAGGAGTGGAAATCAATTTATTTACTATATATATGTGTGTGTGTGGGAGGAAAATGACATCACTTGAGGAGTTCAATTAACTGAAGAAATAAAATGTATACTTTCAACTTGTCCACATGAAATGCAGGGTTGATGATCTTTCTGTGTTTAGCCCATTTAGGTCGTCCCTCAAGAGAGACAAGCCCACTTCTCCTTCTTCTTCTAAAGGGAAAAGAAGATGTCTTATGAAATTCATTGATTTGAGAGAAAACAATCTTCACTTGTTCTGGCTCTGTTATATATACTCTTGGAGTTGTTCCAATTCATGTGAAAGAATCCTTACCTACCAAATTTCATTTCAAATATACTATGAATTAGCTTTAGTTAAATCAAGCCATTCTATTTTCATTACAAAGTTAGATCATCTAAAGAAGCACGAACACTCTAGTTGAACACATATGAGACAGTACTTGTTAGTGGAACAAAATGTATTTTAAATGCATAGACCATTTACGTTGAGTAAATTAAAAAGATACATATATAACAATAGTAATAAATTATGATGAATGCATCAAACTAACCACTTTAAGCATATAAATACTTTTTCTTTTTTTGGGTATAAAATGATATATAATTAACAAACGTGTTCTTGTTTATTTGTTTCTTAGTAGTTGCTATATATTATCTATCCCTCTCCCTTAGATCGGCTCCAATTTCTCCCACTCCTCTGCCAACACAAGAAGTAGAGCAATTCCTCACACTCCTGATAAAGAAGGAAAGTGAAAAAGGCGGTGCAAGTGCGAGAGGGGAGAAAGGGACGTGATTGATCAGAAGGACAGAGATTGAAGTAGCAAGTACCGAAAATGTGACGTATTTTAGAATCCAGGTCTTTGCATATATAGAAGTAATAATAATTTCAGTATTTGTGATGGTGGGATAAGCATAAGGGGTTATGCGTGGAGCAATATGATGGGAAAAGCTCATGGGCTGCGATGTTCTTGCTTGCCGGACGGCCGCCGTAATCTCCTTTGTATCCCCAAAGAGAAAGCGATAAGAGTTGCCGGCGAGGCCTTGTTGTCTCAACAACTTCTCAACCCTCTTCGGCCTAAACCAAACCCAATTCAGAATTCTCTCCATCCCCATAATCCCAACACCCACAGTGAACCCACCACCCATATCCAATTCCACTTCATCGATCTCTACTTTCCCCCCTCCCCTTAGATTTCCCAACATTTAGTTGATTTTTCAAGATTTGAGCACGCATCACCATGATGGTGGTAATTTAAAGTTGAAAGCCCGCTTGGGCCACAACTTTTATGGGATTCTAATTACTACGAGACATTTCTAAATGTAACAATTAGATTGTGTAATAGTTTGAAGGATAGTTGTAAATTTAGCAATAAAGTATATAACAACATTTTAAAAAATTTGCAAATACACTAAAATTTGTCAAATTCTATCAATGATATAAGTCTATCACCGATAGACCATGTTGTAAATATTGGTCTATGACTGATAGATTGTACGAAGTCTATCAGCGATACAAGTCTATCCGTGATAGTTTTACAATATTTTGCGAGTTTATATACTTAGATTATTATCTCTATAATTGTTATCCACTATAATTAACTTAATTAGATTCCTAATTATAATAGTTAATGTGTTTAGGAGAATCGTCGTACATACCAAAATGGTATTAAAATTTACAAAATATAGCAAAATTTCAAATTTTATTGATGTTAGACATTGATTGGCACTCTGTATCTCTAAAATTTTGTTATATTTTGTAAATATCTTAGATTTATTTTGTTATATATAAAAATATTGTCTAATATTTTTAACTATATTATGACTCGACTGATATACACACTATTATAATTCGCAAACTACACTAATTGATCAATAACTATTCTAATGAACTTTCCTTCAAATATTTCCTACAAAATTCTCTCATGTTTTTCCTCTAATTTTTCATAATGTTTGATGGTAATATAGACATATCATTGGTATGAAAAAAAAGAAGAAAAAGAAAAAAGAAACATAAAATGATATTAATAGTAACAAAGTTTTCAGTTAATGTGAGAAATGTGAATGTGATATGTTTATTTATTACTTTTATTTTAATTTTAATATTTTGTTTTAGTTTGTTTCAAAATATTTGACAAAATATCGATATGAAAAACATTTCATAATATGAAAAGAAAATAAGCACCTAAATGATTGAGTATAATTTGGGCAAATAATGTATAGCCTCAGGCTTGTAGTGAGAGATAAGGTGGACCAAACAAAATGGAACCATTCATGTTGTCTCCACATTCATAATGAAATCAAAAGAAAGCAGAAAAAAAAAATATGAAAGTGTGATGAAAAGATGTCTCAAATATGTAACATCATTCATCACGTCCAAAATAATTTATATTGAAAAATCAAAACCACTACACAAACAAACAAAGTTGATACTTCTTCCTTCTTGTTGTTAATGAGAACGACGTTCATAATATCTTTACAATGGTATGATCAGATTGTCCATTTTAAATATAAATCTTCATATCTTTGTTTTTTGTTTAACTTAAAATGTCTTTTATTACCAATGAAAATTATTGTTCTCGTGATAATACCAATGATCATCTCCTTAAACAATTTTAAAATCACTCACAAGCAAATACTAAATATGTTTAATGCCGTGGAGGCTAAACAATCCAGCAAGAATCTTAGGTAACTATATTCTTAGAATTGTCTCCTTGCAATTATATATATATATATATATATATATATATATATATATATCCACAAATTCATTCATCAAAACACGTAGAAAAATGTCAAGAATGTACATGTTTCAATTTCATCCAAAAATTATCATAAACTCGTAAAAGGGAAAAAAAAAAGAGGCATGAGCCAAGTCTTTCTAACATATAAACTATAAAACCCAAAAACATTTAACAAGTAGTTAAAGTATAAGTTTTTCTTTTTCTAAAACTATATAAAATTGTACAAACCATCATCTAACCTAATTAGTTAGTTAAATAATTAAAGATTATTAACAAATCCTCTCCTTCTTGATTCAGGAATACACAAAAATGCTTTTCTCCAAGTAGTGTCAGCAACCAATTGTTTCAATACTTTTGTATAGGCTTTATCATCAATATCGACCATGCTATTTAAAATTTTGATGCATTTGTTTAAGTCTTCATCAGCATAATCTCTTTCTTTTGACGAAATTTCGCTAAATTCACCTGATGGAAAACCAAAAAGTCTTCCTTCAAGTATATCATTTCTCCTCTTTAAATTCTCAACATAAGCTTCCTTGAAAGATGACATTATATCATTTAGGACTTCTCTTTTTCTTTTAGATTTCTTGCTCATACTACTTTGACCTTGATTTTCATCTCTACTATTTCCACAATCTTCATTGCTCATCGGAGAATCACTTTCTGTTTTATTATCATATTCAGAATCTGAAGAAAGTTTTGTAGATGGAAGAGCATCAAGCTCTGTTGTTGCAATTGTATCTCCATATATTCCCATCAATTTTCCGTAATGTGGACATCCACTCTTTTTGAACTTCTTAGCTTTCTTGTTAACCTACAAAATTTTACCAACTTATAGCTCTTGGTAAAATTATTTTATCATAGAGTAATGACAAAGATTAAATAACAGTAATTGAAACAGTACCTTAATGAGATTAGTCCACTGCGCCTCTCCTAAAGTAATAGTTCCCAATACAGGATCCCAACCTTTTCCATTAATATCACTCAACAACTTTTTGAATTCTTTGTAACGATGTCTAAGACTGTTATACTTATTTTTCAATTGTTCATGAGAATAAGCATATCCTGTTTTTACATACAGTTGTTCCTTTATATAAGTCCAACTAGTTTTGGTAAAGGTTGTAGTTGGACGATTTCCTTTTGCAACTTCATCTTCCATCAAATTGATAAAAATTGTCTCATTTTTAAATGACCAAGGCCCATCAAATCTTGATACATCAATTTGATTAACATCTTCAATATGATTGATCTTCATGAATCCTGAAAATAACAATCTTACTTTAGTATCTTCATCTATATAAACGGTTGCATAAAGGAACATATTTATAGAGGCGCCCACCTAAATTTGATTGAGAATAAGAAATAATCTTTGTCTGCGAACTGTTAGAATTATTTTAACATACAGGATGCAAACGACCAAGAGGACTTTTGAAGGGAGAAAACTTAGTAGTTTCAATTACTAACAAAAAAATTTTCCGAATAAAGCAAGGTACGAAGTTTTGAACCTCCAACTTGAAGAGATATATGATAGCCATACTAAGAGATCTAAGTTTACTGACAGAAAATTTAAGAGAGATAATAATGGTCCATCCAAGATCAAAGAAAGCAAACATCTAAGAAATCATAAGACATGCCAAAGCGAGCATAGCTCAACTAACATCCAAGTGTATTAGCGACCACGATCTGTGGTTCAAGTCCCCAAACTCCAATTGGAATCCCCTCATTTCCTGTGGCAGTGCAAAATTTCTTCAATCCATACAAAACTTTATCTTCCTACAGCCATGGATTTCAATACCTTGTCAAGAAGAGAGCACCAAGCACTCTGCAAGAGGAATAAGATTCCGGCCAATATCACTAATGTCATCATGGCTGACACTCTTCCATCCGTTGAAAGAATCAAAGAATTTTTTAACAGTAAAAGATCAAGGATACCTAAATCCCCGATGGAAGCATAGGTTTCCTTGGAAATACCTGAACTGCATTGATATCTTTGACAAGAAGAAAGGATGTCATAGTCGAAGATGAGACAATTACTACTGCAATTACTACTCAAACACGTTCTGCTGCAGAAGCAAGAGACACAAGGGAATCAGAAAACAGAGATCTAATTGTGGCTTCGACTACTCTGTCCTTTCCAGGTGGCTGGAGAAGGACAGTGGCAGCTTCTTCAGCTTGCAAGAAAGTGGATTTTCAGATGATGGTTGATGATCAGTAAAAGAACAATGATCGGGATCAAGAAAATAATGCAAATAGAAAAACGTCAGCTGTGCCTAAAAGCCAGTAGTGTTGTGGGGGCCTTAACCTGTAAACAAACCAAGACTCAGAACAATGAAGCTGTAGAGCAGCAAGATTGCAGTACAAGGAGGTCCGTCAGATTGTTGGACAAGAACATGGAGAGATTGAGTTTAGGGGAAAAGGGGAGAATGGAGTCAATTACTATCCATATTTCGTTCGATGATATGCCTAACTGTTCAGGACCCGTGAAGAAGGATGCAGAATTAGAAACTGCGTCAAAGAAAACCAATGAACCAGAAAGAAAATTAAATGAAGATTTGGACATCGAAGTTGATGAACGAGAGAAGAATGAGATGAAGTCTGAAACCAGAGAAATGGTTCTTGATGATCCCTTGAAATCTTCTGAAGAAAATCTAGTTAGAGATAAGAGTGGTGATCATACTGAAATAGAGGCACCACATGCTAATTTGGATGTGACATGCTTCTCTGAAGATGAAGAAGCAAATGAAGCTTGCCAAGATGATGCTTTTGTGAAGATTTCTGCTGAGGAAATTGATTTTCTCTGCCAACTGAAGTAGTTGTTCACAAAAGGAGCATTGTAAAAGAATCTGGTAGGGAAGTTGGATCTAAACAAAATGAGTCTACTTGTGAATTGGAAAATACAATTGAAGAAGATTTTGAAGAAGAGTAAGACTGATGAATGCTTCAGCTGAAGAACTGTCTCTACCCCATGAAAATGTGGAAGAAGAAACCGAATTTGATGATGATGTATTGAGAAGTGTCGAAAAATCTGTTATGGAAGTGAAAGATGATAGAGATGAGTACGATTATGAATCAGAACCCACAATCGAAAGATGATCAAGATCCAATGACAAATGGAAGAAGCTCCTCCTAAAAGATATAAGTGTGGAGTCACAGCCCAAAATCCCAAATGACATTGTTCAATGCAACAACAATGGAGTTCAATCATGCCCTGTTTTGCAGCAGAGCAATTGACATTGGCAAACCAATTACTTAAGCCAACAGTAGAATCAAATCTCCAGTTAAAGAACAAACCACTAGTCAGCTATAATGCGAGGAAGAAAAAGATGAAAAGGAACAGGACAAAGCAAACTGCATTGAGATTACATATGAAGAAATTGATGCTATAGAATACAATCGAATTGAAACAATCAAAACTAAAAACAAGAACAAAGTAAAGTAAAGAGTAAAATAAGATTGAAAAACCTTGAGTAGGAAGAGGAGCGAGGACGATGGATGAATCTTCAGGGCTTATTTCTTTGTTGATTTCCAGAGGCATTAGGATTTAGGGTTTTGAAAAGTGTGTGTTTTCTGAAAACGAAAATGCGTTTTTCCAATTACTTTTTCTTTTCTCGTTTTTGAAAGTTGTTTAGAATTCTAAAACGGTTTTATAATTTATTAACCCCCAAAAAAAAAAGAAAGAAAGAAAGAAAGAAAGAAAGCATTGATTTGATAGCAAAAGATTAAATTAGTTACCCAATGAATCCTAAAATTTTGGTTTTTAAAAAGCTGTTTTTCCTTTTTTAACTCCATTGATCACACGCTTTATTGAATGTAAATATATAAAATGTGCTTTACAAATATATAAAATGTTTAAAATGTTTCTTTGGTTAAAAACGAAGACCAAATACACACTTTACATCTTCCTCAAATCTTAACTTATCTTTCTCAAATCTTATATATCTAATCTTTTCTTTTCTCCAATATAATATATTTGTAAATATTCAAATCGATTTCAACTGTATAGACGAGTAGCAAATCGATCGTCAGTCAGTTCATTTATTCGTTTAGATCGATTTAAGCCTTTGAAATTTTTATAAAATTTTTCGATTTGGATTCTTCCAAACTAAGACCGATCTCAATCGACTTTGATTCGTCAATTTTGAACAGTCGGTTCAATTTTTTAGTTTATCACACATGTTCAATTGTATTTTAAAATGATTATGTAAGACGTCTGTCTCAATTTCCATCTTGAAAGAGATCTTATTTAGAAAGTTTGAATCGATACGTACATACATACGCCAGTCTCAATTTGAAAGTAGTATTTAAAGAAGTTTAAATTTCATGTATGGTATCAAAAAAACGATCTAAGTTAATTGTCAATCAGCAAAACATAATGTTATTTGTGATAGGTGAAAATTTCACTTTGAAATACTATCACTTGTCAAACTCAACAAATAAAGGCACAAACCAACCATATGTATGTATGGATAGTAGTAATTCAAAAGTTTGAATGGGTAATTTTTCACTGTACAAATTGTTAATAAAGAAAAAATTGGTAGTGTGCAATAGAAAGTACGATACTATGTACGTACTATAAAGTTATTTTTCAAGAAAATGAAAACCTGAAATATTAGATGTAATCTAGCTTACACTTAATCATTTGTATATAAAAAAATGTTTTACCATTTTACATAGAACTCTCGAATATTATACATACAAAAACCTAAATTTATATCTCCTAAGATTTGTATACATAAGAATGATTCATCCTCTCCATAGATATCAAATCTTTAAATAGAGAACTTTGGAATATTACATCTTTAAAAAGCTGGATTTACATCTCTTAAAATTTGTATAAATAATAACGTCTCGACCTCTCCCTTAACATCAACTCTTTTGAATAAAACAAAGTAAATTTGTACAAAATAAGAGATGTAATATATTTCAATACTTTTAAAGTATAAATTCCTAACAAAACGGGGTAACAAGAATTTAAAAGAATTCTTTGAACGTAAATCATTTTTGTGATTCCACACTAAAAATATGAAGTGACGATCCTTGAAAGATACATCAACTACTCTGGGGAACCTCATGTTTATCTAATACATAAAATACTACTACATGAACAAATAAATTAATTACATTTGTCCTACAATTTCTGCAAGAGCTACATATGTGCCAACAATGGCAACAACAACACCTATCAATATGATACTACTTATTATGATCGTCTCGAATCCAAACGGCTTCTTGTAACTGCCAGAAATCTTCAAGTAACACACGCATGGAAGTATAATCGAAGCGGTGACACTGAGAAATGCTCCGACGAGTGACATCAAAGAGCCGAAGAAGGGAATTGCAAGAGCTACAATGACATTGCTGACTAACAAGGTGGTACTAATTAACACAGTCAAGGGCTTTGTGTTGTAGTTCGATGTAAACCGATTCTTAAAGGCACTGACAATTGGAACAGTCATTAATGCATATTTACAAATGGGGTTTACTAATGTTGTGTAGATGGCAATCAAGGAGCTGATTTTTCCCGTTGGAAGATTTAACGTTATTTGTGATTGAATGTCTGAGCCAAACATTGCATATCCCATTACAGCCATTGAGGCATAACAAAATGTACAAATGATGAAGCAGAAAGTTAGAACCTGCACAAGCAAAACACCAAATTTCGTCATCAAAAAGTTGAAGAAAAGGTTTAAATATATTTACGTTTTAGTCCCTCTACCTAATGTGTTTGAAACACAAAAACTTCGTCTATATAATAATTTTTATCTCTTTATGTATTGAATATTTTTTCACATATTGTCGTGCATCTTCTTTAATCTACATAGCAAAAAACAGTTTATTATATTTTTCTTTACAAAAGAAGGTTTGCTATGTGTCGAATCTTAATTGGATAACTGAGTAGACTACATACAATGGGTGTATCACGAATGAGCCCAAGTATTTTTCATGTGGTAATATGTTTGTCTTGCAAATATTTGTTAATCTAATATATTGGGTTGTTAAAGGCTGTGTATGATAATAACAAGTAAAAGTAATGTTAATAACAAGTAAAGGTAGTATTTATAAGTTATCAAATAGGACGTAAGCTTTTTTTTTTTTAAGGGCAAGGAGGGATCTAATGATAACTACATGAATATTATCATTTTTAAATTAGCAACAGTTAGTTTGATTGAAAGAACTTAGTTATATATGAAATAGAACATAAAAAGAAATTAGAGGTGAAGGGGAATTTGGTTTGAACTTACATTGGAGAATTGTCGTTTGTTGTTCATGGAAGTGTACAATGTTGGAAAAACCGGATGAGCACAGTAACAAAACGCAAATAAGCTGATGGAATTTGGAATCCCTTTCCAGTTAATGAGAGTTGTTCCTTTGTGTTTGAATCCAATTCCATCAAAAGCACCACACCAGAATACCGACCCAATGATAATGGCCGACGCAAGAACCCCGCTTGCAGACACAAAAGAGAGAAGACTCAAGTTGTCAAGCCAAACCGACGGCAAGATAATGAGGGCAACAACCAAAACAAAGAACGCTTGGCCCGCAATTCTAAAGCCAAAGAGTTCGAACCCAACGTCGGGGAACATGTTGTTCAAGTTATCGCCTTCAAGAATTAGAAATCCTGTGGCAACTAAGTATAGCTCCACATACATGAAAACTGATACTACTATCTTCCCATTGTTTCCAAATGCAAGCTCTCCAACCTCCGGATAGGTTCTTATATCCGATTTTGCATCCATGCATCGTTGGATTAGCAAACCTGTGTAAAACGTCGCGAGAGCGATCACAAATAGGAGTATTAAGCTTAGCCATCCACCTGACGCGAGGGCGTATGGAACGGATAGAATTCCAACTCCTGCAAAATAGACACAGCCATGTGATTATCAGGGAGAATATAAAGTAAATCAACATACATAAATATGAAGCACCAACACATCTTTAAAGTGAGTTTGAGATGAATTTCACAAATTTACATTTTTTTAAAGCTATTTGGTGGGATCTTCATTTCATGATACTTAGAATTCGTATAATCCAAAAGCTCTGGTTTTGGATAACATGTGATGAGTCTAAACCACACAAAAAGCTATATCTTTTGAAACAAGAATTAGGGAAAAGATAAAGAAACTTAAAATGCTGTATGTCGAGAACCAAAATAATAATAATAGAAAACAAATAAATAAAAGGGAAATAAGGGAAATAAATCAGTTGTTAATGATTGAGTTATGTTTTGGAAGTAGAACCTGATAGAGTATTGAGGAGATTGAAAGTGGTTTGAAGGAAATTGGTTTTTTGGGAAGTGGATGAATTATGAATATTAATATTTGATTCAACTTCTTCTAAAGTCAGTACTTCACTGTCAAATTTCTCTCCAACCAATAGAGGTACTCTCAAAAATGAATCTAAGAACATCTTCACCTTCATTTCTGTGTTACAAGAAAACGAAGAATCAACTCAAAATTCCAAGAGGATATAGGAACTATTTTAAGGAGTAAGATGAGCAAAAAGTGTTTGAGTTTGAGCAAAGTGTTTGAGTTTGAGCAAACTGTTTGAGTTTTCTCTTCCTTAAATAATGGGATGATACGTAAGACGAGTAATTATTTGGGGTTTGTTGAATGTGAGTTTGCTGACTTGGTTAATTAAAATGAGCATTGAACATGTGAGAATGTATTTGCACCAAATACACGTGATGGAAACAGAAAAAATCACGGGCCCAAATGTTTGATGTGATATTTAATTAATGTGAAATGCGGAATTGGATATGATCCTTTTCAATTTTGAAAAGTGTTACCATCACTCCGTTTTCACTCTGGATAACACACTTTAAACTATTTTCTAACTTTCAAATATTTCAAATCTCTCAATTTTAAATATGTATCAAAGAGACTTTAGAAAACGTTACGATCACTCGATTTTAAACACGTATCGAAGATCGAAAGTTTATAGAAAATATTTTGAATTATTATACTTTTATTTTAAAATACTTTTGAAGTTTCCACGATATATCATTATAAAAAAAAAATAAAAAAATATAAACTACTTTTAAAAGGTTAGTAAGTATATTTTCTTTCAGTTTTTTTTTTTTTTTCTATGTTTAGGAGGAATACTAACATTCCTTATTAGTTGAAAATGTTTAAACCCATATACTATGGTTTTACATTATAAAGTAAAGGATGGTTTTCTATTTTATAACTTTAAACTCTAATTTTACTAGATTATAATAGTTTATAGACCGCTATTATCGGTCCAGACTATTTTAATTACTACATTTTTTAGAGTGATATATAGATGTATCAATTTAGTTGAGATTGATATTCAAATAAACTTATTGGTCCTTGCTTCAAAAAAGAATTTGAAGAAAATATGATAAAATGAGACCAAGTGAAAATAGAAAATAATAAATATAACCAGAAAAAAAAAAAACTCTTCTCACTAATTTCTCTCCATCTTATCTTATCCTCTAAATTTAAATTTTTGTACAAGTTTTCAAGTGATGTTGAGATGAAGGGATTTAAACCTCAAACCTCTTGATCCCAAAATATACAAATGAATTAATTAAATGAAGTTTTGCTAGATGTTTAATTTGTAGATTTATAATTTGAATATGAATGATGATAAACTTTATCAATTTGATTAAATATAAGCATAAAATCAAATTTTGAAATACCTAAACCAACCAAAATTAAATATAATTGAGTACAGTTAACCATCAAAATTTTGATACTAAAAGAAAATAGTTTCTTAAAACTCTTTCCAAAATTTAAAATTATATAAAGTCAAAAGGCATTTAATTGGGGTAAGATGAAGAAATGAGAGAAACATAAATTTAATGTTAAAAGTGTAAAAGAAAAGAAAAAAGTTCAAATGTTAACGTACAAAAGACAGCTCAACCATTCAAAACAAAACCTTTTTGCCCTTGGAACCAAATCATTTATCTTCAAAACAAATATCCAATAGATATTTTGTTTGTTATATCAATTTAAAATTTAAATTCATAATTTTATTGATTTAAAACTCTATTTTTTAAGTTAGGGTCTTTGATACAATTTTATAATTCTATATATAAATTAATTTGATTCCTCAACTTAATTTAATTTAGGTTTTGACTATGGGTACCCCTGGGACCTTACCTCGTGGAAATTTTTGTCGTTTCTAATTGAAACCATGTCTTCATTTTTATCACTAGTGATTTGTGATGATTATATCTAATCAAATAAATTATATCATGACTTTTCTAGCCACCGAACATAAAGTGCATAATTATATATATAATTTGTTTTTCTACCTTAAAACTTATCTTTTTCTTTTTGGAAGTATAACACTGGTTAATTAGATGTGTCAACTAGGTAAACCCACGCTCTAGTTATAGTTTTGATATTTTCTATCCTAAACTTTTACTACAGTCTGTCACGTATGATGTATTTAGACTACAAAACATATATATAATAACTAATATATAAGATTAATTTTATGTCTATGGTGTATTTATTATATACATCCAGGAAGGAGAAAAGAGCTGATGGACCACCACCACCACCAATAACTAGACATCGTACATGTGTGCATAATGTTAGATTGGGCCAGTTAAAATATGTCGTGTACCCATACGGTTTTTCAAATTGATTCATTCAATTACGACTCGAATGAACCAAATACAATATATATAATCTAACTTAACTCAACTCTACTTTATCTCTTATATTGCCGTGATTAATGGAAATCATCGTTAGACAATAGGGCCAACATTAAAACAAGCTTAGATGTTGTTCTAGTCTCTTAAGGTGGTAATTAAGCGAGATCTAGATTAGGAAAATAAGCCAAATATAATGTAAGGGTATGTTTGGGAAGAGAGAGAATTTAATAATGTTGTTGGGAGATACGAGATAGTATAATTAGTGTATACAAATTTTAGGATCACTTGGTTACTATTGAATTTGGTGTTCATAATTTTATTTTTCTTCGTATTTTTGCCTATCACTTTGAAAATTGGAACAAAGAAAATATTATTTATTTATGTAATCTCATGTGTTATGTTCCTAGAACGTTTCGTGAGAGTCTTTTATATCTAGAATATTTAAAATTATCTTTCTAATTTAAAAATAATTTAATTTTCAACTTAAGCTTTTGTACGTGATTTAAGATGATGTTAAGACAGGTGGTTGAAGAAGATTCTGTGTTCAAGTTTCTGCAATGTTATTTGGTGAGTTACTATTGACTTTCACTCGATTTAAGCTTTTGGATCATTGATAATTTAATATTTTAATATTTTAAAATTTTATGTTTGTCTATTCTAATTACTTTAAAGTCTTTCATCTATTTTAAAGAAACATCAAATTCAACCAAAAAAACAAAACAAAACAAAACAAAGTAATTAATCATCAAATGAAGTTTATGTAATTGTTAATAAATTTAATTTTCAACAATAATGTCTTGTGCTTACTCTCACTTTAAACTTCTTTGAACCAACCCAAAACAATCCAACCAAACTAAAAACTAATCAAAATGGTGCTCTTCAAAACAATCCAACCAAACTAAAAACTAATCAAAATGGTGCCCTATTAAGAAGTTTAGAAGTTTAATTAGCTAAGGCAGCCAGTCCAGTCTAATAATTTGAGCTATACGTAACAATTAAAGAAAAGAAAAGTGAATTCTTATCCAAATAATAAAGTAAAAAAAGTAGTAAACATAAGCAAATTGAATACGTAATAATAAAAGAATTCAAAAGAAACTGAAAGAAGTGGAAGAAGCCAAATGAAAATTCATTAGGATTATTATCATGAAAAAGGTAAAGGGTAAGCTCAAATTCAAGCAATTGGAAGAAAAGAAAAGAAAAGAAAAAGGTATCGTTGGAAGCTCCATTATTGACATTTCAATAGACCTTTGTTTGGCTCTGTATAACAATCCATACAGCCATCACTTCGTCAAATTCTTGGCTGCTCAATTTTTTCTTTCTTTCATACTTTTAATAACAAACAAAAGAAAATTATTTCTTTTATTTTTTCCTTTATAGGAAAATACAAAGTTATTGGGGTTTACAAAACAAGAAAAAGAAAAAAACAAAACAAAACAAAATTTCTTGTTGTCATTTGCATCAATATTGATTAATTTGAGCTGATCGGGTTTATTATGTGCACATGCTTATTTTTTGTCAAAATCATGACATTCATAATTTTTTTAATAGAAAAGTAAAAATAAACTTAATGGTTTCTTTTAGAGTGGTTACTTCATTTCCTTTCACTTGTTTTCTTCCCTTTTCCCCCCTTAAATTAATACTAAATTATGACTTTGTTTTTTTAATTGCTTCATATATTTTTTTCACTTCCATCTCTATTATAATAAACTTCCTTATTCAATTCTAGTTATTGCTTTACATTTCTAACATTTCTAGCCCATTCATAGGAACTAAGGTGAATAATAATTCAAATAATCCAACAATTCCAACTACTCAACCCATATTATAAAGATTTGATTGGGTTAGGTTGGGTTCAAAATTTTGAGTTTTTTCAAGTTGGGTTGGGTTTCGAGTTGGATTGAAAAATTCGGTTCAATTCAATTCAACACAATTAATACTAAATATATTTTATATTTTAATTTTATTATTAATTTAGTAAAGATAAATTTAGGTCAAATGCTACCTTATACTTTCTTTTCTCTTTTTTTCACAATTGGACACCGAACACATAATTTGAGGGTTCAGTTAGAAATACAGGTTATCCACTCAACCAACCTGAAAATATGGATTAGATTGAGGATGTGTCCAACCTAACTTGTTTACACCCTAACACAAAAGTCTATCATTTATAAAAAAAAGTTGTAAATATTTTCACATTATATATATATATGGTTTGTTATATTATTTTATTATTCTTGAAAAATTCATATATTTTGTTAAATAGGAAACCTTAGCGAAAGGGTTGTAAGTTTCTTTGATTTGAATTTTTAAAAATTAGAAAAACCAAAACGATTGGTATCCGTTTATTTTTTTTTAGGAAAAAGTATAATTAATCTTTTGTTGCGATTTCTTTCTATATTTTATATTTTTTGAAAAGAAAATAAAGAATAACTATTTTGTTTGTACTGTTGTCTTCTTCTTGTTGTATATTCAGAAACTCCAGAGCTGATCTGAGAAAGCAAAAAGTGCCCAGACCACTAAGTTTAAAATCACTCAAAAAAATGGTGTTTTTTTTATTATTATTCTTCATATTTCATTTTATTTTTTCTTTTTAGTTTTTCAAAACTTTTGAAAAATTCAAATAAAACCCTATATATTGTTATTATTCTTTCATTTTCTAGGTTCTTCCGCAGAAGAATGTGGTTAGAAATATAGACAGAAATAAAATTTAAATCGAGTCCAAACCACGATAAAAGAATAATATTTGTCTTTATACAGAATTAATATTTGAAAAAAGTATATTAATTTTGAACGGTATAGACCAAAAAAAAGAGTGGTTTATGAATTCACTGAAAAGAAAACTCTGATGTGTCTCTAATTATATATTAGAGACTGTCAGTTTTGGTAGCTATACTGAGCCACTTTTCCTAAAACAACTATTTAATCTTTTTCTAAACATAAAGTAAGTTGTAACATTATAAATATCTTTTTCAACTTTGATCGACTTTGAAATCTAAAGTTAACTTTCTCCCGAAAAAATTCTCAAATTGGGTTTTAAGATAGAAGTCGTATTTGTAGTTTTTTTTTTTCTTTTTCCGAAGTTAGTTTAGCTCAATAGTTAAATTATGAAGTTGGATATAATATTTTGTTAATTCTGAAGTTGGATATAATATTTTGTTTTCAAATTACTGGACTTGTGTGTAAAATAAGATTCTTCTCTCTAAACTCTTAAGTTTTAGAGCTAATTAACAATGAAGCCAAACGGGTGAACCCAGGTGTGGATCGGCACTTTTGGCCGTTAACAGCCCTTTTGACAGGCAAAACACAAATCAAATGCCGGAAAAAGGATGAATTATTTCAAGAGGTCATTCGATCTGTCACTCTGACGAATGAGTTTCCCAAGTGGTTCCCAACTCGTCTTCAGTATCGAATTGACTCTGCCGGATTAAGTTGCTGGATTTCTTGTTGAAGGAGAAGTTGAGGTTGTTCTCGTTGCTGGAGACGGTGTTTATTTGTATCATTATGGTGTGTTCTATCCTTGTGGAGGGGGTTTTCGTTTAGTCTGTTGGTATTGTATTCTCTCAGACTATTTTCTAGTTAAGTTGGACTTTTCTGCTGGAAGGGTATTCTCATGTAAGCTTGCTTCTTTCCCTCAGGGTAAGAGTGAAGGTAAATCTGGGGAGTTTAGCCGCACTAATGTATACCAAGAGCCAAGAGGTTCTACATTCAAATTCTTCACCCCCATTTACAATCAAAAGAAATTCGAAATTATAGTTGTCAAAATAATTTTAGTTTAGTAATCTTGGTTTCTGTCCCTAAATGTGAATTAAAAGCCCTCTTGGGTGAGATTCAATCCCTACTGCAAGTATACTGAGAAAAACTTTAAATTTTAGTTGGGTGAAATTATGGAGAATACCAAAACAAAATAAAATCCCTTTTGGGTAAATAAAGAAAACCCTAGAAGATAAAGAAAGCCATAGGCGGTGGCGGAGAAGCGGCGGCGGCGGCAACAACAAACAAAATAAAATTTAAAAAAAAAAAAAGGAAAAAAAGAGAATTTAGAACCTGAAAGAGCGTTGAGTCCATTGAAGCAGGTTTTGACAAAGGAGGTGGTGCCACCGGCATTGACGATGGTGGTTGGTTGGTGTTCGACGTCGTTGTTTTGCTTGTGCCCATTAAGAAGCGGCGCATGGAGGTGGCCTGATAATGTGCGATGGACAAACTCATCATCCATCCGAACAATTGAAAGAGAAAGAGAGAGAGAGAGAAATAGAAAGGATTGGGTTGTTAATAATAGAGTAATAATTCAATAGTTGCTTTGTCTTAGTCGGCATTTGTGTGCTTAAAAGCAGGAGCTATATATGGACAACCTCATCCCATAACAGTCAATACCAGATTTACTGCCTTGAACATTGGGGTTTAATGGAAAGACATTGTTAATAATATGTAATGCTAAAATATTATATTTTTATTGTACGAAAAAGCTTTTGGAAAGCATATGTATGATCCGTAATAATTTATAGACTTGAAAGAGAAACCACAATGGAAAAGTTAAAATTTGTGAGTTTTCACATTATTGTTAAATTGTCGATTACTAAAACTTAAATTGTTCTGCACAAACAGAACTACAAGTTAAGATTTTAATGTCGGTTATTACCTGGCATTAAAGATGAATGATGTCAGACGAGTGTCTTACTTTTAATGTACATCGTCATCGTTGCTGACGTTCAAGGGTTTTTGCTTTTTTTTCCTTTTTAAGATAATAATTTTTTTTAAGATATCAGTCACACACATATATAAAGTCTGTAGTTTCTGTCCAAAATACTATTATATTTTTTAAAAAAAAATCAAAAAAATTCTTAAATTTTCTTTAAAAGTAGTTCAGAAATATTCATATAATTAATTTTGTATAAAACCATTAAAATGTTGTTTAAAAAATACCGTCAAAATATTGAAAAAGTTTAATAAATGTGATTGAACCTTTTGAAAATACATTCATTGATCTTAATTTTACGCAAGTGAAGGTATGCCTACTGTCAATGCATGATGTTACATTACATAACTGTTGTGTTTAAGAATTCCATGTTTGAACTCAGTAGATAATTTTAAGAAAAATAAGAATTACAAATAACAATCATTAAAAAGAAATTTTAATCATAAATTTATTCACAGGTATAGAGATTATGTTTTGTTTGTATTCTATAGTAAGGTTAATTTCTTTTTTACAAACTAATATTCTGTTGTATACGTAAGAAGTAAACAACAATATATATATATATATATATATATATATTGAATTTTTAAACAAATTATTATACCTTTGAAATGAGTTTTTGCTTCCTAAAAAGATTTCTGGTTTTAACTTTTAAGGACACGAAGGAGGAGAGAAAGGAGAAGGGACGGGGGGCGGGGGATGGAAGAAGAAAGAGAAAAAACGAAAGCCAAAAGGAAAAATAAAATAAATTCACCTCATGAAAAAAAACAATAAAAATATTAACCACCCCATTTTTCATTAGTAAACTAGCAGTCAAATTAACTCAAGGATCATTTACAAATATTTTCTAAATCTCATACACAGATAGAAATAATATTAATAACCTTAAATTATTTTATTATATACGTAATACAAATATTTTCTAAATCTCATACACAGATAGAAATAATATTAATAACCTTAAATTATTTTATTATATACGTAAGAAGAAAATAACGAAGAAAGAATATTGACGAGACTTCCAGTTCTCATAAGAAATTTTCCTTGTTCATTGAGGTTCCATTTCTCAATCAGAAACTTTGCTTCTTTCTTTTTTTACGAGCCGAATCACGTAATCGCCGGCAAGGCAAGGAAGGGATTCTTAGCCTTAAGATCCTCCAAATCCGTTTGATATTTACTAATTATCGTGATCTTTAATTTCACCAAACTAAGAGAAGAGAGATCACGGAGATTCGAGCTTGTTAGCAGCTGAAGGCAATAGCAAGAGGGAGAACCTAAATCCTTTATCAACAAGGAAAACTCCCATTACTTTTACGTTCTTTAAACAACAGAAGTTGAAAAAACGTTGGCTAAAAGAAAGAAAAAGACACTCTTTTTATATTTACACAAATAGATAAACAAAACAAAGTGCAAAAACAAATATAGTTAAATTACGACTTTTCAAATTTGATATTAAAATAGAAAAAAAAAACAAGTTTATTAGTGATATTTGATCTATCAAATGATAAACAACCAACAACTAATAAACTATAAGAGTTTGTTCTATGGACTTTAATATATTGTAAATATATTTACAAATTGTTTAAAATGTTTAGTTATGATTTTTTAAAATGTTATTCATTACACCATTACCAATATTGATTAGGAAGATAAAATATATGCAACCTAAAACTTAATCATTTTTATGATGAATGAGAAAAAAATAGGTAAAAAAATCCTCAAAACAAACCTTAAAATAAAATTTTGGAAATATAAATATATATACATATACATATATGAGTATATGTATATAAAAGAAGGCAATATAAATATATATATATATATGTATATATATATTAAGAACAAACTTTGGGCTTTGGTTTGGCAAAAACATAAATAAGGCAATGATTAAAAGAAAAAGAAAAAAGGAACAATTAAAAAGATAGTTAAATATGTTTGTTCTTGGTGGGTTGGTGGTGTTTTAAAGTTGCAAGAAGATGGATTAGGCAACCCATAATCAAAACGGTCATTTACCAATCTCCATGAGTTTGCCAAACAAACAAATAGAGACGATTGGGAGGAAGCTATGCCTCATTGTAGATTGTCCCTCTAAATTTGTGTATTCCTAATCAATATTTTTAATGATTTTGAATGAAACATTTTAATGTATTCATTTTAAATTAAAATTTACATAGCCTTTGCCTTCTGTACTTCTAAATTAATTCATAATTTCATCTATCACAATAATGTAGAAATAATGATAATTATTTGATTCTTTTTATAAAAAGAAAATAAACAATTAAATTTTATAAGTTTAACCTAACATTTCTAATTTAGAAGTAATTTATCTCTTCTAGTAACAATTTTTTTTTAGAGAATAACAATTTATTTGACGATAAAAATAGTTTAAATTTGAAGTTTAACTTTAAACATTACAAACAAAAATAACAAATCTCATAATTGAAAACCATGACCAAACACTCTTGAAGATAGAATTTGGGAAACAACACATCAACAAAACCTAACAAAGAACATTACTTGCCTATAAGGAAAAAAGAAAAAAACTAATTAGAAGAATAACATTTTTAAAATTGTCATTTGAGAAAATGACAAACCTACCTTTTCTTGGTAAAAATAACAAAATAAAACTTTAATGAAAACATGCAAATTACAATCATACCTTACAATATAATAAAAAGGACTCCAAAGATTCAAAATCTGAAAATTATAATGAGCACTAAAACTCATTTTAATTTTCAAAATATTAACTTTCAATGGACACATTTTTTTTACCAATTAATTATGCTGTAGTGACAATGGTCACATTGTATTTCTTTCTAATTAGTTACCGTATTATAAACATAAATATTGAAATTATTACACATTATTAACAATTAATTACAGATCATAAGTGCAAATATTGAAACAATTAACTCATTAATATGAAAAAAAGTAAAGAATATTATTAACCTATGCCCATGCCCAAGCCCAAAATATGTGCTTTAGGTCGGGTCAGCCCAATCCTTGAGCCATTGACTAATTGGATCGGATCAACCCATTAGATTAATTCTAAACAACAAACTTCAATATTTTGAATTATTTCTTTTAACCATAATTTTTAACTAAATTAACCTTTTCATTTTAATTTCAGAAAATTATATTGATTTCAAATTTTTACTTTATAAAACAGTTTATTTCTAAATGGTTGATTTGATATATTTAATTCAAAATTTTTCATAACCACATCTTAAGAAATTTGGTTTCTTTTGGAGACTATTCAATCGTTTACAATTTTGATTCAATAGCATGTAACAAAAAACAATTTTCAAATGAAAACGAGGTACTATATTTAAATATCATGCTATGTTTATAATATTTATAGACTAAACTAATCTTGACCCATTTTGTGAGACACACTCAAACCATAATCAAAACAAAATTTATGAACTTGTGACACTCCTATTATATATAATAGATTGCTGGTAGGCCTTACATTTTCAAGTATTATTTGTCATTTGTACTTCTTCTTCTAGGTTAGTCCACATAGATCACATGAAAGACATCTGACTACGAGCTCATGTCAATAATGCTATAAACTACATACACAATTTACCATATGTTATAATTATTATCATTTTATTTGTTCTACCTATTTTTGGTACCCAAAATTCTTTCCATTACTATTTTTTAATTAGTAATATTTATTTTCATTATACACTGAATTCTCATTGATCTTCTAGTCCCTCTCTAGTTTAGCTATTCCTTTTGATCTGTTAAAACTATTGGGCTGCCAGCCCATATCTAATTTTTTCTTAAGAAAAAGACTTTCCTCTGCTGTTTTTTTTTTTTTTCTTTCTAGGATTTTGCTTACATTTGTGTGGAACTAAAATGGTTATAGAGTGGTGAAACAAAATGTAAAATTGAAATAACATACTATAGAATTAATAAGAGAGAAACCTCCCTATCAATAAATTATTTGAGGATGTCATCACAATTTAGCTACTAATTTTGTACTTTCCGTATTATTAATCAACAAACGACCTAAAGAATATTTGGGGAGAACTCAACATCAAAATAAAATCAGTCAAACAAAATTCATTAAATGTATTTATTATTCATATTTTACATCTTAATTATAGTCTATTATAATGATAGATTCATTCATATGCTTAAACAACATTTTATTATATTTGTTAATTTTTTCATTATATTATATCTACAAGTACTTTGGTTCTAATTGTGATAATAGTAACCGTCCCTCAGAGTCTATAGGGTGTCATATCATTTTGAATTCATACAAATAATATAATTTTTTTAAAGTATAAATTAGAAGTAGGAGAATTCGAACTACAAAGTTCTTAATCTTTAGTATATATTGATACCAATTGAGTTAAAGTATTGTTAGATTTTATTTGTTAGGTGTTGGGAGAGAAGGCTTATCTACTTAAATATTAAACTTAGTTAACCGATCAACTTCAACTTTTATGTTCGATATTTATTCATTGGTTTAAAAATAAAAGAGGAAGGAATCTCGTTTCTCGAAATTATTGAACTAAACAAACACAAACGAACAAAGTGTACGGAATATCGCGTTGATAATTTTATATTTTTACCAAACCTATAGATATTTCTTATATAATTTTTAATGAGACCTTGATTAATTATATATTATCAAATTGTCAATACTTTTAGACTATTATATATTCTCCAAAACCAATGTCAAAGCTTTGTAATTAACGAAGAGGTAAGTTTCTTCGTATAATTTTTTAAGGAAAACAAAATAAATAAATAAACTTAATTTAGCATTATCTTTGGTAATGTTAGAAAAAATAAGCAAGTGGCACATGTTGTATATTAGCACACCAACGTCAAAACCTTCCTTCTTTTTTTATTCTCTATTTCATTATTTTTCCTCCATACTACTTCCCCACTCGCTCTCTCATTCCTCTCTCTAATTCGATTCTAAACGATATCTTTAAATTAAATAATAAGGTAGAATAATATATGAATGCTAATATATAGTTGTAATTATAAACCAATAATTGAGTGAAGAAAATATAAATATGTCAACCTATCCATCAAAAAATTATCAAACATAAAAATTGAAAATTCTCAAACCTATCGAATACAAAATTTATGACTTAAAGCCTATATTTAAATAATTATTTGGAAAAGAAAATATAAAATCCATGGATTCAATAAAAATAAAATTGTATATATTAGCATTTTTTATCAAATATGTGTTTGGTAAAAGATTTAGGAATTAAAGTTTATTTTAAATAATTTTTTAAAATATGTTTGATATTAATTCTATTTATCAATAAACTAATTGTGTCATTATTTACTAAATCAATATATCGTGAAATTATGAACTTTGTCTTTCCAATCTTTCTGACTTCTATTGTATTGTAACAGAGAAAATGTTAGATTAAAAATATAAACTAATATTAATTAAGTTCATATGTTGCAAAGTTTTGTAAAAGTTTTATTTTCTAATATCATATAATTTGTACTAAATTATATATAACACATATTTTTTAGTTTAAGAATAATGAAATATTTTTCACCAACATTTTTATCTTCTAATATGATTATCCATTCGAATTTTTAGATACATAATTTGTATTATTTAGATAGCATAATTCAAAAACATAATAATTTAGATAGTGTAACAAATTGAAGTTAAAAGTGGGTTCACATTTTTTGAAGTTCACAAGAATGTTGAATTAATTATGATATAAGTTGATTGTTTTAGAGACATATTAAGCTGCTGTTATTTTTACTAAATATAAATATGCAATAAATACGACTAAAAAAGTATCACAATTTACAATGACCTATTGTATGCCGACAAATTACTTTTTCATTTTGAATAGTAAGTAATTTATATTATCCACGTATGGAAGAAACGAAAGCAAAAGCATATATTAAAAAGAATTTGGAGCTGATCGTGAATTTGATTCATTTTTTCATATCACTGTTTAATTCTAACATTTTTTTCGTCTACAACTTTATCAATACAAGAATTATTTCAAATGAAAAAAATTGGTAAGATGTAAAATTTTAAAATCTATTAATAATAAATACTACCATTAATAGATTTTTTTAAAAAAATGGTTCATTTTGCTATATTTAAAAATTACTCATCTTAATTTATAACATAATTTTAATAGAGAGTTTAAACTAGTTAACTAATAATTATTTAGGGATGATATAAAAGTGAAGGATATAGATTTTTTTGTTAATTTTTTACTAATATAATAGATGTTAAATTTATTAAAATAGAAAATAAATGAATGTTTTTAACTATATACTAAAATAGAGGGACAGACATTCACATTATTCATTGGCAAGTGATGAAATAATGTATTATTGTACATCATATTGACCTTGTTTTGTTAATTTCGCCCAACCCCATGATTGTGAGTTGGCTTTAGAAAAATCTTACTAAATATATTTTTATTCGTTGAACTTACGATTATTTGAGCACATTCGTATTAGTTTTGCTAATGTATATTTAAATGGGTCATATGGTTTGCCAATATTTATGACTTTAGAGGTATTTTATATATTTTAATTGCGTTGAGAAACAGTATAATAAGTAAAGAAAAAGAGAGAGGAGAGAGAAAAGAGATATAATAAATTTAGAATATTATTCTTAATACATTATTATTCAAAGTAATAATAATAGTAATTAAATAATTTTAAAAAACTCGAGAAACTTTTGATCCAATTTTTAAAATTTTGAGATATTTAGTATATATATTTTTTAATTTAAATACTAAGCGTATACTTGCTGAAAATTTCAAGACTAATTAAGAAAATATTTTCTTTAGAAAATAAATAATAAATTTTAAAAAATTTAATCAAAATATAACTTTATGACTTTGAAGCAATTTGAATCTTTTAAAAATATGTAAATATTCTTTTCTATATATATTTCAATATATTAGGTTAGAGTGACATTATAAAAGTTATGACTCATAATAATAGTTTACAATAGTTAAGATGTCACTTTTAAATGTCTAAAAAAGATATTCTTTTTCAACTTTTTCTTTGTAATTATATATAGAATTTGAATTGTGATATGCAACTATGAAAGATACCAATTATTATAATTAAGAATTTGTTTTTAATTTCTAACCTCAGATTTTGATTTCAATATTTTGTTTTATTTTACATATATGCTAAAAAAAATATATTATGAACTATTAAATATGCAAAATCGTAACTTAAAAAGAATATATATAATATCGTTACTATTTCGAATCTAAATATCATGTTTTAACCATACTATAAGGTAACGTTATCGATAAATATGAATAGGTAGATAGATGAAGACGGTCAATGAATCTAAATGTATGAAGAAGTTTCTAATTATAACTCCTATCCTCCTTTAGAATTAAGAAGAGAGAAGAAGATGTCACTAACATACTTACAAAAATAGACCGACTTTTGAAAAAAAATATCATTTATGGTAAAGAAAAATGAGACCATAACTTTTGAGAGATTTTATGCACCCTTTCTTTCTGTATCATTGGTTTTGAATAATTCTACCATTTTCTTTTCAAAAAAACTAAAGAAAGTTTGAATATAATTTTGTTCTATTCTTGATTTTCTTTTCTAATTTTTGGTAAAAGAAAATACAGAAGTGAGAAAGAGAGTCTGTTGTGAATAGTATGAAGAGTACTTTATTCCCATCATAAATCTTACAAACACGAAATTGAAATAGGCTTAGGTACCTTTCTTTTCATTTGAGGCATCAAAAGGGCAAATCTTGACAAGCAACCATGCCCTCTTTCTGTGGTACTCATCAATCATCATGTAATGTCACTTAACTGCTTTTCAAATTACTTGTCCTTTTGTTCCCCCAAAATATAAATTATATATCCTTGTGTGTGTATATATACCAATAGGAAAATTATCATTTTGCTTCCAAGGTTTTGAGTTTAGAATAATAACACCATTGCATATTTATTGAGTAGTTTCTTCTTTTTTTTAGAATTTTTCTACTTTTTGCATTTTCATTTGGGTAAAACTTCTTCTTTTTCTCACAATTCTCAATAACTACATTTTTCTATCTATTTTTCACATTTATCGGATAACAATGTGTTTGATCTTTCTCTCCTTCTCTACATTTTATATTTACGGAAGAACAAACAACTTCATTTTACAATTTTACGCCTTACGTGCAAACTTAATAACCCAACATATTAACTCAAGAGTGGTTAATTCAATTCAATAAAAAAAATGGGAAAAGAAATTTATTAGGTGTGCAGTTATATAAAACTTAGTTGATAGATACAAGAAAGTATAATTTTAATATTAACTCAGTGACACCATGCTTTAATTTTTAATAAAGTATTTAATCCCTATTGGTTTTAGAAAATAAAATAATTAAATTGAGATGAAGAACCAACTTGAGAATTTACTGTAAATATATTAGAAACCATTTGGGTAGACTCTCCAAGTATTAAGAAATAATAAAGAGAAGAAAAAACAATACTTCACCAATTCAATGGGAGTTCTATTAAATTAATCAAGAAAAAGAGTTGGTAAGAAAAATATAACTTGATAGCTTCTTTTGTAAATTGAAAAGAAAATTACCATTTATACATATTAGTCGACAGGATAAAATTTTAAATAAAGTAATTTTTTTAACATTGTTAGCTATTAAAAGTTTAGTTCAACTTACACTTACATGTATTTTGAGAAGAAAAAAATTTTAGTTCAAATTTTTTATTCCAATTTATATTTTAAAAAAAGAGCATATTCTGTTCTTGATAAACCAATAATGTTAAACTAAAAGAAAAATTAAGAGGATGTCAAGTGGTGATTAACCTTAAAATAACTTGCAAAACCATAATATTTTTTTGGTTGTTTTTCTTTATAATAGATTTTCCTTTCTTTTTTCTTTTTCTTTACTAATCTCAAGATTAAAGTTTAGTATTAAAAATTAGTCAAATATGAAGGTACATATAGGCAATACGATAACGACGGGTTAGTAAATGGGATAAATAAATGGTCTTAACATATAATATAAAACAAATCAATCCAAATGTATAATTAAAGAGTATAATGTTGTTGCAATTATTTTGTTATAATATTATATTTGACAAGAGTTGACCTTTAGTGAATTTATTAATCCTAAAAAACAAATAAAAACAATATTTTTTCTTCTTTAGAGCAAACATGTTATCAAAATATCACATGACTTTGTTTTCTCTTTTTCAAAAAAAACATTAAAAGCCAGAGTTGATCTTTATGATGAACAAAATTATATTGTCATTCAAAATGTTTCCTTCTTTCACATCTCATTTTAAAAAATTGGTTGAAATAGTTTTTCTCAGTTTATCCTAAGTCGTGATCAAGATTTGGATTAAAAAAAAATTAATTTATTATTTTATCAAATGTAATTTTGGGCTTTTTGGATGAAATTTCACCCAGACCAACACTAGATTTTATAGGATGAAAAAGCTAAAGTCTAATTCTAACCATTTTTCAGAAAAAAGAAAAAAAAAAAACAATATCAAGTTTCTGTCTCTTTTAATTTATATTGAAAGCTTTGTCTCTAAATTGATTAAATTATAAGTTTAATATATTTTAATATACTTCCAAATTATTTTAAAAACACACGTGGTGAAGTATCAAATTTATACTTATTTTTCAATTTCATGTCTTAACTAGAACATTAATTTCATTGACTTTTTCTTAAATGAGATAAAAGGAAAAATAATGAAAAATTCAAAAGTTTATTAGTTGAAGAACTTAGTTGAGAACTTCTTAGACAAAATATTTAAAAATTTAAGAATCCAAGGTTATAAACTAGTGAGTTTAATATCATAGTGATTTACAAAAAGAAAAAAATATCTCATATTATTCTGGATTATATTAGCCCATACCTAATGTTTTGAATTTGTCACTCCCATTCAAGAGGGAATATATAAATTTTATTGATGAGTAGGGCTCAAATTTTGTTGGATAACGAGTTGGATTTTGTGTTAAAAGTATATTTTGAGGGGCATGCATGCATGTTATGTATCCAAATATATATAACAATTTAATGAAACGTCAATATTTTGTAAGCAAACTTCAATATATCTTTTTTTTTTTTTTTTTTAAGAAATCAATGATATAGGACAACCTAAAACACCTTCTAAAATTTTTTACTACCAAACAAACATAAGTTTGAAAGATGTAAAAGAAAAGAAATTGGTCCTAACAGGTGCAAAAATATCCAAGTTGGATATAAAATAGTTGAATAGTTGGAGAACATAATAATGCCACCTAAAATAACAATATTTGTATTATATTATATAGGCCAACATCATTAAGAAAATGAAGTTTTGTGAGTCAGACTTGGTTGGCATTGGGTTTAAAAGACATTAAATCAGCCAACAAAAGGGGCAGCGGAATGAAGCATTTATGCAACTTTTTTAATGGGATACTGTTTGGGGATAAGATTTCGGTTGTAAATCTAAATTATATGGAATTATGAATATTCATACTTACTTAATTCTTCAGTTTAAGATGTAAGAAATTAATACGATGTAATAAAATATAAAATTGATGGCACCTCCTAATTCCTTCAATCAAACAAAGCTAGAATTTATAACAAAAAAGTTTAATCGAATCATCTGTTTGGATTGATTGTTTAAATGTTCAATTTTTAAAATAATTCATTTTAAGATAAATGAAGTGTTTGATGTTAATTTAAAATAATTTTTAGAAAAATGAGATTATGAAATAAATCATTCTAGAGAAAACACATGAATAAATGTTTATTTGATGTTTAACGAGGAATACCTTCCCAATATTTATTTTTCTTCCTCTATTTTTCTCTATTCCTTTTTTGCTATCTATTTTTCGATTCACTCCATGTTTCATCTTGTTTTTGTTTTTAAATACTTTGAATATTTCTCCAATGTGTGTTAATATACATTTAAATATAGTGATTTACAAATGTTTTTCTTTCAGCCAAATCTACTCGACCTAATATCTGTGAAAGAAATCATGAGGTTGTCAATGAAAAACATAATTGTTACATTTGTGAAATTAAGATCAACGGAAAACTTGATGGAATTGCACATCTTTTTGTCTAATTGATATTATATTGTATAAAAAAAATTATTTATTTTATTTATATCTTGTTGTTGGAAATTAATTTTTTTTTATATGGTTATGTATTTACATTTCAAGATATTTGTACTTCTAAAATAAAATTGTCCAAAAAAATTAATACAGAAAAGTTAAAGTTTAGTTTCAAGTAACTAAAAAGTTAAAAATTTCAAAAAATAACGTGTTATTAGTTTTAAACATATAAGGGTTTAGATTTTAAACTTATTTTACAAACATATTTTTAAAAAATATATATTTTAAAAAAATATTTTTTATAGGCAATCCAAGTGGATGTTAGTGTTTATTACTTATATTACTCATACACTTAAATTTTCAAAAAATTTAAAAATGATTTAAAGTTTTAAAAAGTTATTTTTACCATTAGTTTTTTTTTTTCAAAAACTACTCTTAAAGTTTAAAGTTTGAATAAAGTTTAAAGTTTGAAGGGGATGAAAGCGTATGAAGTTTTGTTTCAAAAATATCCTTGAACTATTAAATAGTTTCATAAATACCATTAAACTTACAAAAAGTTAAAAATGCTTTCATTTATCCAAAATTTACAACGGTTTTCCACCTACAAAAAAGAAGATGTTAAAACCATAGTTTTAAATTTAGTTGACTATTAACGATAGATTATTAACACAACCCTTATTAACATACAGTTAATTGTCAAATAAAAATATATTTGACTATTAACGTACAATGATACTTGAATAGATCTATCAATGTGATATATATATATTTTTTAATTTGACTAGTTATTGTAGTAATATGTTTTAAGAAGTTTGTTTTTTTAAAACTGGGTGAGATTTTGTGAAATTTTACGTTTTATCCAAAGTTGAAAATATTGATATTGATGGATGTATCAAAATATTAATTTTTCATAAATATCTATTTTTGTTTGATATTTCTAGAAAATTATAAAAAAAATATAAAAAAAATTAATTAGTAAATAAATATTTTATTATTTTCAAATAAGTGAATATATTTATTATTTATATTAGTTATTATTTTATGTGTTTTTATTTATGATTTGTGGATTTTCTGGAATGCAATGAAAATATCAATTCACCCATTCTATAGGCATTGAGCCCTTGAAAATGTCGATATAAATATATGAAAATTTAAAACTATAGTTTTAACTTAAATTTTATTTTTTATTTTGAGTGTTAAAAAACTAGATTAAAGAAGAGTATTTTTTTTTTTATCTCTTTTTAAGTTTAAAGGTATTTATAAAACTTTTCAATTGTTGAACGATTTTTTTTTAAACAAAACTTAAAACAGATGTTCTTTAAAATTTAGCTTTTAATAAATAGATACAAGATTTCAAATATGTATACTAATATAGCTATTTCATCATATATTAGAGTTACATAAATCCATGTTAGGTATTTATCAAGAGAATATATTAAATGGTGACTTAAGATTTATTGTAATGCCTAAACATAGGATTTAGATAAAGATTAGAATTTAATAGTTTGGATATTTTCCACATCCGATCTCATGCAACCTTAGAATGTCATTCTTGCATTATATTTGTTTTCATAACTGAATTTCCTAAGAGACCAATCGGAAAAAAAGAAAAAAAGTTATTTCAAGCTAATTAGCATAATTATCTTTAACGTAAATTGAAATTGGAAAGACTTTAACCTAGGTTGAAATTAAACCATTTGTTCAATTAAGATAAAAATGGGACTAATATACATTCTTCAACCATATAATCTCTCACTGATTAAATTCATTTAGGTATTGTACTTCAATTTAATAAATTGGGAGACTCGTGGATTTACCAATAACTCAACTGCAATTAATAAGTACTATTAATAACTTAAATGCAGTTAAGATCTAAAATTTTCCAAACTCTATTAAGCATCACAATGAAAACATCAGGAATCTCTCACAATGGATTACTTTTTTTTATTGTCAATTCATTTTGAAATGATAATTCCACAATAATATATATGGTATCAGAGCTCATTCAAATCTAAATAAACACTCCATTTTAAAATAAAAATTAGTGTTGATTGAAGAAGGTTGAATTTCAATAAGCATCCATGTTATGTCTCGAATGTTTGGAATGTTAGACATTTAGTTTAAAAATAAAAGTTAAGAAGTAAATCAACCAACGAATGTATCAAATTCATATAATCTATATTTAATAATTTGTAATACTAGAAAACAATAATAGGTTTTATGAATGGTCACAAGAAGGTTTAGAATAAAAAATGGTCAACTATGGTAGGCATGATGTTAAACCACATGTACTTATCACATTTATAATTTTATGTAGTATTTAACACTATTTATCTTAGACGTTGTATTAAATTACTTAAAAAATTATGTCTATAAAGAGAGATTCTTCCCTAAATCCACCCTACCCTCTCATGCTTCTTTTTGTGACACGTTAAGTTAAATTAGGACCAACCATAAGTTATAAATATTTGATACTTTATATTAATTTTCACTAGGTGAGAATAACATCCATCCACAAAATTATTGATCACATATATCAAATTAGAATGCTTAATGCACAACCAACTAACACCTAAGAGTTTTGGTATCCCTGCTATTGACATCATTAATTTCTTAAACTTATTTCACCAAGTTTAAAAATTATTAAAAAATCTAAGTGGGTAGATTTTGTTATATTCAATTTTTTTTATATACTTAATTAATTATTATCTCTAAACCTTAATTATCTTTTACTTTTTTTCAATCAATATTCACATTAAAATGTTATGCGTAAACTAAACTGCATACTAATAATACTCATTTTTAATATTTAGTCTGTCCCTTAAAAAAAAAGCATGCAAAATATAAAAAATAAAGATAATATATACAGTGTCAATAAAGATTGGAAAGTGCACCAAAATATTTTGATTAGGTTTACACACTTTCATTACCTTGGTTGTACTTCAAGCACAACCAAAAACTGTATCACATGAAGCCTTAAGATTATTAGAATATTGCTTGAATTAAAAATACTTGAAAGAGATAATGAATTTAAAAATTTTATTTTTCGTTCCTTTCCATGATTCTATTTATTTTATTCAACATCTTATCTTTTGAACAGTGTAGTTTAATCGTTGTTTGATTATGTGTATTCTTAGTGCATTTATTTTAAGGTTATGAGATATAATAAAAGTGTTAAAAGATATATCAAATATATCTAATCATTATTCTTCTAACTAATTTTTTTAAGAAAACATAAGAAAAAAATAATTTTATATATTATATCTTACCTTTTTTTTTCTTTTACATCTCTCAATATGATATAACAATATTGATTATAAAAGAAATTTGTGCAAATTTCAAATTATGATGAAAAGGAGAGATGGTATAAATAACCCAACAAATAAAACTATTATAAAATATAGTAAAAATTTCAAATCAGCTATATTTTATTAATAATTTCAATATTTTGTTATTTTTAAAAATATCCTAAATTAAAAACATAAATACCTGCTTTTTACCATCTTGTCGACATTGTAGGTTTATTTTTCTCAAAAGTCATATGCTAACTTAAATTGGGAAACATCACACCGATATTTGTATTAGATAAATGTATAGGTATTCTATAATAAGTTAATGTTGAAAACATGCAAATAAGGAAAAAAATCACCAACTCCCTACATAGTTTATTTATAAAAGTGGTGATAAAATAATCAATTAAACATTCCTATTCATGTATCTTAATAATTAACATCTCTCAATACTTTAGAATTGGACAAAAATAATTAGCATATGAGTGAAGAAAATTTATAAACGATAATACAAGTTTTTTTTTTATTGCTTAAATAAGTTATAAATCCTAACTTAATTTTTTTTTACAAAGACAACTGTTTGTATTCATATTTGATGAAATTTTGTTCAATTTATTTAAATATATCTACCATGTGTACCTTTTTTGTTTGTAAGATTTATTGAAATTTATTCTACAAACAATTGATCATGAAAATATATATTACTTTTTTTGTTGACAAGTTAGATGGTGGGATCAATAAGTACAAAAAAAAAAAAAAAACATAAATCATTTTCATCCTTTCTCATATTTATTTGTCATAAAATATATATAGCGATAATAGTTATCATATCTCAATATAATTTTTTGAAAAATTACACATCAGATCAGTAAGTGAATTAGAGCATGTACACCATATAGACATCTCTTAATACTTCATCATCTTGTTTCATTAATATATTTTGATCAATATTTTATTTCTTCGTCGTGAAACTCGACAAGATAACCTTCTATAAAATTGATAATATGTTATTGTTCTCATATCTAATCTACACATAAATTTGGGGTCACAATCTAGAATTTAAATATGTTATAAATCAAAGAGGTGTGACTTTTTCACCTGCAGGATCCATCCTAAGATCTAAGGATAAGTAAGTAGAGCTATAAGAAACTCTTTTTGATTAAGTACGTGCAAGTGACGATGACTAACAAATAAAAATTAAACCACAAGCCATAGGAGAGAAGAAGATCTTCTATTCAATTCAACAATGACAAATCAAATTTTAACCCAATAGAAGAATTAAAAAGAGCACAACACTTCGCACTCTTGAAATGTTCTCCTAGCTAGCTAGAGGGCATTAATTATAAGGCCTTAGTTAGTTAGACACTTTAATTTAGAGTTTGATTTCTTCCTTATTTTTAGGGTTTGTCGCCACCACCACCCTAAAACTTATAGAATATACCTTCTTGATTTAGACTGGATCTTGGTCACTTTATTAAGATGTATTTATTTATTTAGTTATCAAGTTATTTAAGGTACTAACTATATTGATAAACTTTTAAATCATCCTGGTTCCCCTTTTTGCCACCCCCTTAAAGCTACACAAAAGACTAAAGTTATATACTTTTGAAAAGGTCCGTTGAGTGTTGCATCCAGAGTTCTTTTTCATTTATTGTTAATTAAGAGCATGTATTTCAAACTTTGAAAAAGTGAACTTATTTTATCTTTCTCTTCCTAAACCAAAATGGCAACTTTTTCGGAGTCATTGATTGTGTGGTATTTGAAAGTTTTGGTGTCTGTACTCTATGCAACTTCATATATACACACACATATATATATATATACTTTACACTGTTCTTGGAGTAACGATTGAAGTTGGTTAGTCGTTGGATTCAATATATCAATATATCATATATAGTTAAGATATACTTAAAAGAATTTGATAACTATTATCTAAGCAATTAAGTGTGTTTGACGTGAAACAATTCTAAATTGGTGGATGGACTCCTAATTAATTTTTTTCTTAAAACTAAAAAAGTGGAAGTAAAGCATGCTAAAGAAGGTGGGAGATGTTGATGCTTCCCCGAACCATGATCTTTTGATTCACTCTCCAACAAAGAACTCTGAAATCTAAGATTATTAGGACTAACCTAAGCTTATAGCTCCTTCTTTATTGTTTATCTGATTTGAGAGGAATATAATTACATTTCAAAATGCAGAAAAACACCCATCTCATTTGTGACATGAGAACCTTTGAACTACTTAACCCAACCTTTTTTTTTTTTTTTCTAAATTAATGCTTCCTGATTTAAGTAAAATTGGGAGGTTTTTCTCTAATCTTATCTTGTATATTATTTTTTTAAAGCTATTTATAGACTCTCTTCCTATATAAAATGACTATATCCTTAATTTCTTAGAATGAATGTAACTCCACAAGATTTGAATACATGAAAGTGTTACGGTTGTGTTAATTTAAATGAAATGATGTATCTGTTGATACGAGGAAATGGTGTTAAAATGGCAGCAAAAGAAAAAAATGTCAGTCAAATGTCAAATCTTCAGCATTAGATGTAATAATCTACTACTATTAAAAAATATTAAATAGAATAATTAAAAGCACAGAAGTTTTAGTCCAGCTCATCAAGTTCGGGTGGATTAATTTATATGTTTTTGTTTAGCATACTGATCTTAATCCTCTGTCACACATGGACTTCAACCTTTTTGAGAATTCTACAAGTATGTTTAAAAGAACTTAACTAATATCTATATTCACATTAGATTGAACTTACAATCTTTAGCACAATAATCCAACCTTGGATCAGAAATGATATATTAGTGTGCACACTCAAACATTATGTTAATAATTATGTTAGTACGTTATAGTAAACAAATAAATAGTGATACTTGAGTGTACTTACTGCCTCGTACCTTATCTCTTTCCAAAAAAAAGTATGTGAAGTTTAAATGTTTGAAATAATCTAAAGTGATCCTGGCTAGACTTTCAACTCGGGCGAATAGATAAAATGCTCATACTATATTTCTTTTTCTACATCAAAATAAATAAATCAACAAATAAAATATGTGCCTTCTTGTTTGAGTTTGTTTTTAGTATTTATTTATTTGTTATTTCTAATGAATTTTCATTATGCTATGCGTTTTCTAATTTTATGATCAAATTTTATATGATAAAATTGTGTATGATTGAAGAGTAGTGTTGCCTAAAATTGTATAGTGTTAAACGTTTTAAAAAAAACGATGAATTTAAATCTTAAACGTTAATAGAGAGAAAAAGAACGTTTAAAATAACGTGTCAATTAAAAAATAAAAATCATATTAATTTTTTTATATATAATTATAATATTATTGTCAATAGTTCTATTAGATTGGAACTATAAATTTTGTATTTAGCAGTACACTATGAGACAATTAAGCTAAGTTTATATAGATGCCAAAAAAAAAAAAAAAGATAAGTAATCTTAAAATTTAAGATCCCTGATCCCTAGTACTTTTTAAAAAATATATATTCTTACAAGTTTCAATGTCATTTATATATAGCTTTTTGTCTTTTTTTGTTAATATTAATAAAAGAAAATGAAAGATCATAAATGTGTTAAAAGATATATAAAATACACCATTCATTATTTGTATAATTTCAATAGAAAACTATTGTATTATGCATGTTTGTTCTTTTTTTCTTGTTTTACTAAGATTAAAAGAAACTATATATATATATATATATATATATATATATATATATATATATATATATATTACAATAATAATTCGAACTTCCAATAATATTTAAAATTGGACATGTATCTGCACGTAGGTCGAAGAAATGACATTATAGAGAGAAATATTATAAGTCCAAATCTATTATTACAAACTAAAATTTTCATTTAAAAATGAGTCTTTTCGTTATTATCAATTCTTTTTCCCATTTCTACAACTTTTTTTAATGTAGATTTATTGTCTTTCTAAAGAAAAAAAAATTCTAATTTGAAAACACACATACATATAATTTATTATTATTGTTTTTTCAAATAAGATATATATAATTTCAAAAACTATTTTTTCCACTCAAAGTTTTGATAAGGTTTCAATATAAATTTAATAACATAATTATTATTTTACTTCAATAAAAAAGGGTTGAATTAACAAAGTATAAACTATCATATTAATTAGTTGTAGAATAGATAATTTTAAAATATGTTAAGAACGGTCAAGTCTACAAATAGTTTTCTATTTTAAAGGAAAAAGAAAAGTCTACCAATAATTCTTAATAATCTCAACACTCACTTTTGATTATTGCAGCGAGTATGATAATTGACCAATTATATAGCAATAGAAAAATATAAAACAAAAATTAAAGTTATAATTCAACGGTGTGTAAATAATATATTAAATATGGTTGAGTTATCAAGAAATCTTTAGTATAAATATTTTTACTTTGTTTGAAAAAATTGTCAATGGAAAAGTTTAGGTAAAAAAACGATTTCAAATACTCTACCTTTTAATATAGTCGTGAGAAGACACAACAATCCACATTATGTAAATTCTTGATACTTAATTCTTAAGATAAAAATGTTTATTTGTATAACGTCTCATTTTATTTCTTTTAATAGGTACTATGATAAATCGATTCTATCTCATAAATTAATAAGTTATCAATGACCTATGTAAATTCCAACACTTAAGATTTTTTTTAGTAAGTGAAGCGAACCTCTGAATTCGAGTTGAAAGTATGCATGTACTATCTGAATTAGTTCATTGATCATGTCCGGAGGGCTTAAGACACTTCTTGTGTCTGGACCAACTCTAAACTAATCTTCATTGGTCAATTAAGTTCAATGCCTAAACTATTTTGAGTTGAATTTATATTGACTACTAGCTTATTGATATTAGTTTATTTATTTTTGGATTTTCTCATTTAAATGTATCTAACATGTGATCATCATTTTCTATTTTTTATTCAATTTATTTTTAAGAAGTGATATTTCATTATTTTACTAAATAAAATAACCGAGACTATAGAGTTTCATTTACTTTAAATTATTTTTCTTAAAAAAAAAGTTTAATAAGTTCTTAACACTTCTAAAATTTTTACACTAACTAAAAATTTAAAAATTTAAATTATGAAATACATTTTAATATATCAAGAAACTTAAATTTGAAAAATATAATATACAAGAGAATTATATATAGAGAAACATATTTAATTAAATTTATCATTCTAGAGTACAGTCCAATGAGGCGATCCAAGAATTGAGCCAAATAGATTGACTCAATTTTTAATATGAATAATCCATGTTAAATGTAACCAATGAAAGAGTTTGGTATAAGTCATGACTGATGTTGGGGTTTAAGGTGAGGTTAGATTAAATATGTGTTGTTGGATGAGAGGAAAGTAGAGTAAGTAAATAAAAAATAATAATAAGTTTAAATCCAAAAGGGTTGAAAGGCTAAATAAACACACGGGTATGGATAGGAAAATAAAATAAAAAAGTATAATAACATTTAGAGAAATAATGATACAGCTTTAAAGCATATACGCACAAGATACCGATGTGAACCACTAAGAGGCCTACACCCCATCCCTCAGCTTCATTATAAAAGGGGGTAGCTTGCAACTCCAACTTATATGCAAACAAGTGTTTTTCTCTTTATAATAATATTAGCGTTTACGTTCAAATAGAGGGAGATCAATATTATCATTCTTACTTCTCCCTCTTTCTCCTTGGTAAATATATAATTTGCCAAACCCCACTTTTCTAACTACCGTTTTTCCACTTCTTAATTTCTGTTTCTTCCCAATACAAGGAAAAAAAAATGAGTTCTATTCAAAATCCTCAGCTCTCCAACCAAGAAGCTGTTGTGGATGTTAACGAATTCGTATCTGTTGAAAACCCAGATTCTAAACGCTCCAAGTTTGGATCTTTCTTCAAAAACCCTTACCCTCCTGGGTTTTCCCGAAAGGTAATCACCTTCTTGTATATCACTTGTCACTTATGTTTACTTCGTTTAAAATCACTCCAAAACCTGCGTTCATCACTAAAGATTCACTTTATTGTTTAATTTTACACGTTTAAATCAATTTTTCATACTGATATTCAACAAATCAAAACACTTTACAAGTGGTTTTGAATCGACGGAAGAGATTTTGACTCTTAAACATGTCTATCTCTGTAAAAGTCAATTCAACGATGATGATTTTTTTTTCTTTTCCAACAATGATATAGCTGGTGGCGGAGGTGATAGCAACCTATTTGCTAGTGTTTGTGACATGTGGGGCGGCAGCATTGAACGCGAGCGATGCACGGAGAGTGTCGCAGCTTGGTGCTTCAGTTGCAGGTGGATTGATCGTGACTGTGATGATTTACGCTGTCGGACACGTTTCCGGTGCCCATATGAACCCGGCTGTCACCATGGCTTTTGCTGCAACTCGACACTTTCCATGGAAACAGGTATCAACTCTTTTATTCTTCAAATGGTTGAAATTGTCAGTTATATTTTCTTCGTTTAATCAATAACCTAATCATTTCTTCCCATGTTTTCTAATCTTGTCGGGTGATTATGTCCAAGTATTTTCATTTTTTCTTTTAAATTTTTCAATATCTAACTTGTCTACTATTATTATTATTTTCTCTCTAGACTTAAGTACTAGACATAGAGTTTTGTTTTACTCTTGCCATTAATGCTTTTAGGGTAAGAATATTTATTAAGTGATTAATGAAAAATCAATCACGAGACAACACGGAGATTAATACAAACCATTAGAAAATTGATGGATCAAATTTATAGTTTTAGAACTAAGGGATCAAACAAAAAGTTATAGAATTTTTTTGAGATTAAATTTTATTTATGACGAATATATTTGTTTTGTTTATTGTTTATTATTATATATTATTTAACTACTTTCGTAAGCTAGCTAATTGATTAAAAGTTAAATAATAACTAGTGCACGATTAATATAATATGTTAATGATATTATATCACTTTTTTTTTTTGTAAGGAAAAAGCCAGATAGTTGCTATTTACAAAAAGGAAAAGGGAAGAACTATTAGTTTATAAGATATCATTAGCAAATAAATATAATATTAGTTAAACTAATGCTATAATTTAATAATGATCAAATCAACGTATTATAAAACTAAATTTGATACCTCATTTGTTTCAAATTTAATATTTAATATTTAGAGCGGTGCTAAGAATATAGGAACGAGGTGCACCTTGTTCTTTCCAGGACTTCAAAATATATTTATATATCAATTTTAAATTGGGGGTTTCAAGTAATTGTCTACCTTTCTTCCAATTTATTTTCTTTTTTAAAAAACTACTAATCTATATTGTCTCGTGATATATAGGATTCTTCACCCTCCAATTATTAGAATTAAAATATTGTTCAAGTTGAGAATAACCTGTAAATATAACAAATACAATCCAATAACTGTATGGGGCTGAAGTATCACAAGGATTTTAAAAATATGTCGATATCTACTGATTCCCATTGTTTTTTAATATATTTCTTTAAAAATATTAGTCAAAAGTTTATTGTTGAAAGAAATAAAAATGTGAGGTGAAAAATGAAAACACACGAGAGCCATTAACCATGGTTTGGACTATTTATTATGACAATTAAGAGAAGAATTTGGTGGGATTTAAAATTGACCCTTAGCTTCTTCTAATAATTAGTTAGAAAGGAAGTCTAGAAGAATCACTATGTACATATAGGAAAAGGAGTAGAAATGAAATGATGATGAGATAACAAAAAGAGGTAAATGTAAGCCATATTTAGTGGCCACATGATGTAGGGTCAAGGGTTGTCCAAATATTATTCTACATCCATAGCCACAAGGACAAGCATATGTGATCTTTTTATGGCCACAACCTTGGCTTCACTTTGCCGGCCAAGGAATTAGATGGGACATTTAGGCAGCATAATTCCAACACTTGAGAAATAGAAGAGATAGAGATAGAGATGTCCACCAAAAAGTTCTTGGCCCATTAGAAGTGGGAAGGTATAGAGAGAGAGCAAAAAAGAACAATACATATCTTCATGTCATGTGTGTTTTTATAGTCAAGATGGCCATCTTTTACTTTATAGATATATTGATATTTCACTTTTTGGAATTCCAATCAAAGCAATGAAAAGTAATAATATTTTAAATGTCTAGTCTTCATCTTTTTTATTTTGGTTTAGGTTTTTTTAGGAGGGATTTTTTCGTCTCAACACACTTTAATAATTCTTGGTTTGATTGAGTAGGTTTTGTTAAAGATGTAGATCATATCTAAGTTTATGGGTAAGTCATGCTTGAAGTTTGTGTGTTATTAAAACTACATGTAGAATTAATAAGTTTAGTTTGCCAGTTTTTCCACCATTTAATTAAAGTGTCATTTGTTGTTATTTTGTGTGAAAAAGAAAATTTCATCACAAAAATCTATAAAACAAAATTGCATGACTGAAATTTATAACTATATATATAAAAAGATATACTTACACAGTAAAAGACGTATTTAACGTAGCTAGAGAATGCATCACTTTTCGAATTGTCTCCGTCTATTCACTAATTTTCATCTCTTCTAGTATTCTGTTTTTTTTTAAAAAAAAGCATAACAAGTAGAGAATGAAAGTATAGAATTCAAATGATTGTAAAGACAACGCAAGAATTTGTTTTGATGGGTGGATGTCAAAGATACATATAGTTTTGAGAATTGATTGGGAAAGAAAAAAGGAATTTGGAAGATTATTGAAAGTAACACATACAAGAGAGTGATGTACTATATTGGGTTTGATTGGTAGGTTCCATTGTATGGAGCAGCACAACTGAGTGGAGCAACTTGTGCAGCCTTTACATTGCGCTTATTATTGCATCCAATTAAGCATTTGGGCACAACTACTCCATCAGGGTCTGATTTACAAGCTTTAGTTATGGAGATTGTTGTTACATTCTCTATGATGTTTGTCACTCTTGCCGTTGCAACTGACACCAAAGCAGTAAGATTCTTTCACTTATACCTAAACATATCCCTTTAAATTAAAAGTAGTTTATTTATTTTAAGTCTTGAAAATTATAGGGAAAACTATTTCTAGAAAATGGATCTGTAATGAAATATGGATAAAAGTAAGTGGGAGGTTGGAGTCCCCACTCAACATTTTAAAAATGAAAATAAAGATAAAGTGTGTAAATATTTAGAATGCAAAGAAATAAAAAAAGAAGAGTTTGAGGTCAAATAATATTTTGTTCCACTATTTGGAAAGACTAAAATGTAGTGAATAATTAATGCAATGTGTTTTCATTAATGTGGGAAAATGGTTGTTTTGGCTTTGGTTTGAGTTCGGCAGGTAGGAGAGCTGGCAGGTATCGCAGTTGGCTCAGCTGTTTGTATCACTTCCATCTTAGCTGGGTGAGTAAGGAAAACATAACATTTTTGGTTTTCCCTTTTTAACACAATTAAAATTCTTTGTTTCAAAATATATAATAATAATCATAATTTTAAAACATATTCTTATTTATTTTATTTTTCAAAAATACCCTTATTTTGGACATGTTAATACTTTATTTATTGCAAATGTTTAACTTTACAAAACCATGCATACATAACAACAATTTTCATTTTAAAAAGTTCAATTTTTGGGAACTTTTTTCTTTTTTAAAACCTCCCTTTTTGAGAAAAATGTTTTGAGAATATAAAAATTTTACATTAAACAAATAGATCTAATAAGCATTTGTGTTAGCGACTATTCAGACCTGTATCAGGAGGGTCAATGAACCCTGTGAGGACTTTAGGACCTGCATTGGCAAGTGATTATTATAAAGGGCTTTGGGTGTACTTTGTTGGGCCGGTTGTTGGAACTCAACTGGGGGCATGGTCATATAAGTTCATACGTGCCAGTGACAAACCTGTGCACTTAATCTCTCCACATTCTTTTTCACTCAAAATGCGAAGAATGTCGAGATCAGATGTTAGCGAAAGCAATCATTAATATGAACATTGTCTCTCGCATCATCTCTCACATCGTCTACCATCTCTAGAATAAGAGATTTAAAAGGATGGAAAGATGTGAAATTAATAGTTTGAGTGTTTTTAATGAGCAATGATCTCATGTGTACTATGCTATAAGCTTCTTTTATCTTATAGTTTAGTAATGTATGAGGGTAACTTCTTTATAGTTTAGCAATGTATCAGAAGTAGCCTTTGTAATTTAACATCTTCTATATATATATATGAAGATTTTCTACTTTTTGTAACACCTTGGTTTCATTTTTCCCATTCAAGTCACAACCAAATTTCAAGAAACTATAAATAATATATTATATAACTGTAATTTACTTACATTCAGATCCATAATTATATAAATCAATTCTTATTATTAAAATAAATAATACATATGAACTATTATCATATTAATCAATAATTAATGAATGTTAAAAACTAAATTACATTTTCAATGCCTTTATAAAAATACTAGGTCACGAAGTTATATTTACAGGTACTCTTAAAAACAATAATGCCCATCCAAATTTGGAATAAGTATATTTCTTCCTGTAAATGTATGCTTTATTTTGAAGGTTAACTTGCAAACTATAGCAATCATGTTCCTATATATTTATATTTATAGATATAGTACAGTACAAAAATATTTAATGATTTAGCTACATTAAATTTTGATTTCAAAGTCTAGCTAATAACGATATAACATACGTTTGTAAGAGTTGATCAAATCATAACATTGATAAGAGTTATCAATAATAGATCATATCTTTAGTAAAAAGTCTATCAACAATGGAGTCCATCAATAATAAACTTTGTTATATTTACAATTTTTTTTAATGTTGCTATTCATTTAGTTATTATTTTTAAAAGTATTCTCCATTACGATTATCATTTTTTTCAAAAAAACCACATGGAGTAGATTTAGTACGGGGACTTGACATCCTTTCATCTTTTATTTAATTTGAGATTCTTCATTGAGAAAAAACTCATTCTTATGGTTTTGTTTCATAACAAATTGCTTTTCTTAAGTAAGTTTATTTTCTTTCTTAAATTTCATAAGTTGAGATCTTAACTAAATTTCAAACTAATTTTTTTATAAAAAAAAACTCCTTCTTCTTGTTTTCAAATTTTGATTTGATTTTAAAAAACATACTCCAAAACACAAGAAAGTTAAAGGTGAGATAAGATGTTTATTCACTTGATTTTCAAAATAAAAATAAAAATAAAAAATCCAATGTTTACCGGACGGATGGTAGGAGAAAATTGAAAAAGAAAGAAAGAAATGGTAAGAAATCAATCGAGAGTATATGAAAATTTTCTATTACCTACCAATTAGTTTAAGTAAAATAAAGTATATGTATTTAAGAAGTTTGAGGTTGAAGTTTCAAACCTCTTTACTGCGAAAATGAAATCTAAGTTTTAAGTCTTTTCTTTTAATATGAAACCTAAGTTCAACTCCTATAAACTAAATTTAATGTTCATTCAATAATGGGTTCTACAATTTTAAATATTTTATTTTTACTCTTCTAATAATAATAATAAAGATACATATTTCATAGGTTGTCTTTAATATTTTAATCCATTAAATTTTGTAATAAATTAACTTGGCGTAAGCTATATTTTTTCATTGGCTTAATTACCTTGACTTAAAAAATGCCAACAAGGATAAATATTTTAAGTTACGTTTCTCTCTCTTTTTTTTTTTAAGAAAAAAGATACTGTACATATTATAATTAAAACATCAAACTTCAAATGGTATTTATAAATAAAATGATTGTTAATATGTGTTAAGACTTGAATGACATGAAGCATTAAAAATATGAGAACTCCAGAATTCTAAATAAGAACTAAACCAAAACTTAATTAACTTTCCTAGTTTCAAGTTTGAAGTTCATTGTATTGATGTATCAAAATTCCACAAATAAGATTTAAATCAAAATCATATTTTTTACATTTTTTTTGAAGTTTCAAGTAAAGAATATTTTTGCACAAAAAAAAAAAGAGGAAAGAGTGAAAAAAAATCCAACATTTCAAATATTCTACATTTGGACCAAAAAATTATTTTAGAGACCAAAATGATAAATAATTTAAGTAACCACTGAATTTATGAGAAAAAAAAAAGTAATAAAACCATATAATGAACTTGAGCTTAAATTGAGAGACAATACATAGTGAACTTTATAAATCTACATTTACATTATATATTATATAATTAATTTATATTTATCATTTTTATTATTTTTTTGAAAGACATGCAATACGAGGATGTACTATTCAAATACTCACCTCATTTAGTATTACTTTCATTCAAGTACTGTTTGTTAACTGTAAAGTTCTGATGAGATACAATATATTAGTATTAGTATATTGATCGGACTCACATTTTTTTTATTAGTACATAGATAAAGAAATGTCACCAACAGCATTAACAAGATGTTGCTAGCTAGTTGTTAAAAAATTGGAGTTTTCCTCTTTGGCTTGATCTCAACCTTCCAAATGTGCATAAAGTAGCCCAAGTGTGGTTGAATAGATTTCCCTCTTCCTTGATGAATGAACCTGTCCCCCCACTTATTTCATTCCTCTATTAGCACATGAACTGTCACTCTTATTTTGAGATTGACATTACAGATAAATGTTTCAACTTCCAAACCAACGTGATTCTTTTATGCAACTATACTAACTGATTCCCTCCTTTAGATGATTATGGTTTGAAATTCCTTATCTTGATTGTGAAATAAACATGAGAAAGCGAATATGATATTAGAGCTAAGTGTATTTAAAGTTATTTGTGATCAAATTACAAACATTGCAAGGTCTTGAGGTGAAAAAATTGTATAGTTTTACATCTTTAAGATTAGGATTGAAAGTTGATTTGAATATTCGAAATCAATTTAAAATTAAAATAATTAAAAATATGAATGTGAAGAAGAAAGATTTAAGTATTGAATTTATAACTTGTAAAAGATTAATTAAGCTTTGTAAGCAAGTTAAAGTTTGAACAACCTATATCGTAGGGGTTTTCTTTTAAGAATGAACTCAAACCTAAATGCATTCCCTAGGCTAAGGAGTTCAAATCTACAATGATATGCATTGGAGCTACCTATAGTACATTTAATTGCAATGCAATAATAATAGATCGGAAGTTCAAATAGGTCCCAACAAATCATCATCAAGGCAGCCATAATTACTGACGTTGCTTCGTGGTACACTGAATCTAAATTCTTTTATAATTACTGACACATTTATTTATCCCTTTCAATTAGAAGACTTTCCTCTGGCAATATTCTTTTTTATTCTCTTTTATATCAATGAAGCTTGGCATGAACGTATAGTGAGGACTCGAGATCTTTTAGTAAGATAATAAATGGATAACTGCTCATTTTAATCACTTTCAAACTCATTTAACTGATGTAAATTATTAGGGTCTTACCAGCTTTGAAATTCTTTCGTTTGCAGTTTTAGACCAAATCAAACAAATGTGTTAGAATAATGTTGAGTGAAGGCTAAAGCCCTTTTAAGTGTAATCACACTAGTTCTAAGATTGGAGCAAAAAGAAATTTGAATTTATATTGTAAGTGAAATATTTTAAAATGTAATGGTAGTATAATGGTCCTTAATGATTTGTGTATGTTATACATGGTTGGTACAAAGAACATGTAACAAAGTCCACATTTTCCAATCCAGTTATATGATACCAAAAAAAAAAAAAAAAAGTGTAGATGTTATATTGCAACAAATTTTCAAGTCCACTTACATAAAAAGAAAACTACATAAACATCCATCTAAATCCTCTATCTGATTGGTATTTTGAAAAACTTCCTTCCGCCTCCCACACTTCGTTTCATATTTATCTTTCTGGCATGGTAAAAGCTTTTGTTAGGATTAACTTGAAAAAAAAAAGTTTTTCACAAAGTCATTTTCGTTTAATCACTTCTGTTTATAAAAAATTATTTTTAAAATAAAAATATGGATGATGTTGACAATTCTTTCTTCGAAGTATTAATGCCAAAACGACTATACAACCTAATAATTTATAATAATGAATGTCAAATGGATGTGTTGTATCGAATGTGGCTAAAGTTAATCATCTATAGTAATCTCCAAAATTGGTTGACGGTGGAGATCGCTAGGGGTGGTGGCTAGAATGCCAACAAGGCATTAATGGTAAAGGTTGAATGCAACTATGGGTTAACATTGATATAAAATATAGGTGACATACAAAGTTATCCTCCCAAATAAGTACTTAGTTGAGTTCATATCTCAACTCAAAACATCTATTTGGTAGGTGTTTGAACTCACAAGAATAAGTTTTTCAAAGCTTACAACTCTGATGATATCGTTATTAATATTTAGGCTAATTTTTGTAAACTTTAAGATTGATGTTTTATGCTTATTTCTAGCCTTGAACTTTTTATTTTCCTTTTGTATTTAAAGATATATTTTATGGAAGATGATAATGGTGCTAAGGTGTTCACCTAATGGAAATTATGTTGGAATGCATCCTTGATGCAACACATTCTTTTTCAAAAATGAAAACAACTTATATCCTCCATCTCAAATACTTTCTTAGAATTTTTTATGTTACATTTATCTTTGTGCATCTTAACAAATTTTTTAAAAAAACTTTAAACTTTTTGGTGTGGAATCAAAGTGATATATAAAAGTTGGTGCATCTTAAAATACAACTTTAAAAGGTAGGTGAGGTAATAGGAGAGACACACGGTGTAATAGACAGTTGATTGTTAAATATTGGTAGGACTTTTACTTTCATACTATTTCATGTTTTTATATAGTCTTAAATAAATAAGAGGATGTAAAAATTGGCAGTACATCTTAAAGTTATGGATTTTTTTAAAGTAAAATTCTCACGCGTTAACTTGTTTTTGGAAAAAGAGGGGTAAGTCTCAAACAGTTGTATGGGTAGAATTGTTTTGGTTTTTTGTCACAGTTCTATTTTGGGTGTATGTTGTTGTACTATTGTTTTCTTCCAAAGAATCATACCCACTAAGTGGGAAAGAATCACCAGAGTCTATGAAAGTAACTTTTGTACTACATGAAAGAATCCATGGACTTAAATTTAGATATAACTAAAAACAAAAGAAAACTAGGAAATCAATCCACCTGTAATAGTGGGCAGTAACAGTAACTCAAGCCTGACACCCACCAAAAAATATCGAAGAATCTCTCTGAATAGTGAATACTCCACCTGCATTTTGAGGGAAAGAAAAAAGCGTTGATAATGATAAAGGCAGAGATGGAGAAGACTACTTAGATCTGAGATTTTGTCAATAATGTTTATGGGTGTCTCACTATCCTCAACTTTAATAGAAGTTGGTTAGATTACATTTGGTGGTGATTTGCTTTTTAAGGTTTACCTATTTTTTTAATATTTACAATATAAGATTGTAATCTTGTACACACACCAAGACTTCGGCATTAGAAACCTATCCACTTTTTTCTCTTTTGGAATTTGGTATCCAAGATTTTGGCACTAGTGTCATTATAAAAAGTAAAATATAAGGTCAAAATCTTCTTGAATTTACTCAGTAAATCTTAAATTTATTCCTTCAAAATTATTTATATTTAAATTAATTAAAAATTGATGATAATTTTTAGGCAACAAATACAATATTTGTTAACATTTTTTAAAATTTTACTCTAAAAATGTTAATAAAAGATTAAAAAAATCTATAATAAACTAATAGTAAAGAATAAATAGAAGTTTTATTGAAGGTTCGAAAACTAAAATTAGACATTCGATGATACATTAACTAAAAATTAACCAAATCTAAAGTATAAAGATCAAAATAGAATGATATATATGAATTTGAGGATCAAAATTTTGATAATGCTTTGGAAGTCACATCATTATTTTTGTTAGATTTAATTGTAATCGACCGTAAGTTCTACTTTATGATCTTTTACAGACTATTTTAATTTGGATAATTATGTATTCAACACTTTTGAAAAACTTAGTTCGGGATTTCATTAATTGGTCGACAAGTAAGAGCCTATGTGCAACCCACCTTGGTGAGGTACAAGGGCAATGCCTTTGACATTTTTGAGTTATTAATATAGACTATAGAATTTACGTAAGGGTGATGTAAATTCTCTAACTCTAAAAAGATATTTGTTATGCATTTTAATTAGTATGAATCCTTCATCAACAATGAACATTATTTTCCCTCTTTGTCCAGGAACATAACTAGCACATTATTAATAAGTTATACAAATCTCTATGCCTATTCTTCTATTGCATTATGTTTTACTATTATTATTACTTGTCAATCTCTTAACATTATCCTTTTAAATGAGTTGAACTATATTCTTTTACGTAAAAAATATTATTACAAAGTAGAACAAATCACGGAGAAAGCAAAAACGGAGTCAAGGAATTTAAAAGATGGAGTGTGTGCGTGGGGGGGCTCCCACGGATGATAAGTGGGAGAGAAAGAGGAAAAAATGTCACAGAGAAATACCAATTTTAATGGGAGAAAAGAGAAATGGACCAAAAGCAAAAAATTATTGAGTACAATAAGTTGAGCATATTAGACAACATAGAGTTGTAGCTATCTAACTATTATCATGTTAGAATATGAGTGGGTAGAACGTGTATTTTTTTAGAATGAAATCTTAGATAATCGATATATAGATATTAAATTTATTATAATTTATGTTGAGCTTTAATTTAACTTAATAACTTATTAATTTTACACTTTTTCATTTATATTTTCAACTATACATCATAAATGTGAGAATAGTATCACTTTAGAAACAGTAGAGATTTCAAAAATATAAAAGCAAAGATAAAATTGTTATTAAAAGAGGCTTAAGAAGGTTAGAATTGAGATGGTTGAAGAATAGGAAAAATGTTTGAAAATCACCAACATTTATTTTCTTTCTTTAACGTCACAATTATTGGGACCATAACCTATTTTATTTTCCTCCCTTTACTTCTTTTTAGCAAAAAACCTATTTTCAATATATATATATTTGGTAAATTCATTAAAGAACTAAATTTTAAATTTTTAGATGATGAGAATATTTCGAGTTAATTCTAAATTATTTCGAATCCATATGAATTTTTTTTATGACTTCTATATTGTTCATAATTACTAATCTCCATATTTTATCTTTAAATATAAATGAACAAAATACCAAATATTTTAAATAAAATAAATATACCATTTCTCTTTTATTATGAAACAAATAAATACAATTTCGTTGGAAAGTTTTTGTATCTCTATTTTCTCAACCTATGTACATTTTATTAGGTCTTTCTTACAACTTGCAGAACTTTTTTTAATGCTATGAACTCTCAATTGTATATATAATAGTTTTTATTATACTTTCTAATTATTTCTTGGTAAAAAGAAAACTAGAATTTATCTTTGAAATGTTTCAGACTAAATTATTAAAACAAAACATCCTTAAAAAAAATTGGAACATCTGTACTTTCAAACACATGGTTAATTTTTTTAAAAAAATGGAGTTCAAAAGTAATTTTACGTCTAGTTGTTTTCGTGTGAAAATCTCTATGGGTTTACTTTTAAAAAGGACTCTTTTCAAAAAAAAAAAAATATCAATTACAAAACAAAACGAGAAAATACAAAATTCATTACATTTAATTTTTATATTTTTTATAAGGTATAAATATTTTGTATTTTATAATTTTTCTAAAAACTATTCTTAAAATTTTAAAAGTTACAACAAAAATTATCCATAAACTTCTTTTAAAAATACTCTTCTTGTTAATAGATGGATAAAAATGGGTGATACCAAAAATAACTCTAAACTTTTAGATTTGCATTCTTTATAGTCTTATAAACCTAACTTAAATATTTTTTCCCTATGGTTGGTATAATAATTATGAATGTTGTTTGGATTTTTGTTCAGTTAAAAAAGATAAATAAGAATGTTAAAACATAATGTATATATCCTTATTTTCTTATTTTTCGTATATAGATCGATTCCCTCATATTTTCATATAGGGCCCTCTCATTTTTCATTTAGATATTCTCAATTAAAATATAATGTTTAAACACCAATTTCTTCGGTAACCAAATCCAAACATAAACTTATAATTAAAAATTAAAAGCCCATAAACTGTTACAAAATAAAGTGAAAATCTCTGCTTAAAATGTTCCAAACTGAAATATAGTCAAATAAATAAATATAGCACTTAGTCAACTACTGATGTATAACCTTCTTAAGGTCCCGGTAGGAGTTTTTCTTAATTCTCTTTTTTGATATTGTCTTTCCATCCCTACTAAAGTGAATAATTTATTTTCTTAAAGAAAAATAAATGTTAGAGAGTTCATAAAGAGTAGAGTAAGAAGGTATTGAAGAAGAGATGGAAGAAGAAACAATAGAGAAGTAAGAGGATATTGATGGTCCATCCGATCTGTTTATATAATACTTTTAGGAAGAGTATTTCTTTTAAATTATTTTTAAAGTTTGAAGGGAATTTTTAGGGTTATTTCTTACAACGTTTTATTTATAAATAAATATGAATTGGAAAGATATTTTTGTCTCCTATGTGCTTTCATTTCCCCACATGTTCTCGAGGTGCAAAATAGAGTGAGTGGACTTTTGATCACCTACACCATCACACTTTAATAATTTTGTTATACCCTTAGCATCAATACAAAAACATCAAGACTATATATATATATATATATTCTCAATTAATAATAATAATAATAAGACTTCACGATCTCTTTATTATTTAATGAAAGGTCAATTTATATGTTCTCCATTTTCATCAAATTTGATAGGACAACTTCTCTTTCACAACCACTGTTAGGAATTTTTTAGCTCAATCACTATTTACTATTTAGTCGGTTTCTTTCTTTCTTTCTTTCCTTTTTTCCTTTTTTTTTTTTTTTTTTTGTTAGAAAAATGTAGTGGGGTTGTTTATAAGTAGAATAGAATAAGACTCAATATTATGTCAATCTTACAAATTTGTAATGTTTACAAATGTGAGGAACAAGAAATAATTAATTACATGTTTTGTTTAATATGTCGATTACGAAAATAACCTTTCAATATTGCACTTTTTATTATTTAAATAAATAATACTAAGAGTATTGAAAACATAAAATTCTTTAAAATAACATGCATGTATGAAATTAATGCTGTCAATTTATTTTAAAATAAAATTATTATGCACTTGATGGTTTAAAATGAAAACCATGAGCAAGATCAAGAATAAGAACAAGAATGTCGAAATTTTTTAGAAAATGAAAAACCAAAAATTGCTAATAAAAGAAAAAAATAACTTCATTTCAAAATATATCAATTACTTCTCTAATTTTTAATAGTTTAATAGTAGACACGAGATCGAGATGGATGATAGACTCTAAAATTATACTATACTTATAAATATTTTGATTCATTTAGTTATATTTTTTTTAAAATAATCCTTAAAACTTTTACTTGAATGGTTTAGTAAAATTTCCACCTTAGAGGTAAAATTGGAAAAGGAAACAATGTGATTGAAGCTTCCCAACTGGAAGTAAAAAAAACAAATAAAATCGGAAAAGTATGTTACTCTTAGTTTTAATTAATTCTTCATAAATTATATTATTTACAATAAATAAATTTCAACGATACATTTACAATTAATATTTTATTTTATCTTAAATATTTAATATAAAATTTTACGGCTAATTATGAAGATTTTTGTTTTTGTTTTTTTGTTTTTTAATTAATTTATATTTATTTAAGAAAAATAGTCAAAATTAGAATATTTGACAAAAAATATTCACACCCCATCAAAAACCAAAATAATTTAATTTTTTGGTTTTTTGGTTTTCTTTCTACATTTTCTAAATAGTTTCATTTTCTTTTTCATGAAATTCCCTAAATTTTTGTTAAAATGTTTTTATATGGATGGGGAGTTAGAAAAAATGAAAGAGAAGGAATAGAGATTATATTTCTTCATTTTCTGCTCTCTCACAATCCATGGAGAAAATAATGTAATAAATACTTAGTCTATTGTTGGTTGGTAAAGTTGTTCATTATTTGACCAATTTAAATAATATTGGGCACAACATAAATTTCATATATTAAAAACATTTTATTTTTAGGAGAAGAAAATTAAAGGAGTCTAGCTAGCTACGTTGGAATCATATTCTGATCTAGTCTTTGAAATTTGATGTGATTATATCATTCAATTTTGGGTTCTAGGCTTTAACATTTCTTAATTACAAAGCTATTCTACTCCAAATTTAACAATAAGTTATATGAAAGAGAAAATTTATGATTCAAGAATGGATATTAAAAGCAATGATCAATGAGTAAATATTAAAGCAAGATGTAAATGTAGAGATATCCAAGTTAATCACATTTAAATTCTTATTAAAGAATAAGGGATAGTCAATGTGCTCACCATCCAAATTAAATCTCTACATAAAGTGTTTATAACTTCGAAAAAATAATAAAGAGTTTAGAAATTAAAATAAAATAGATATAGAAGCGGATCATTAATTTATTTATTCTTTAATTATTTAGTTTTGTATGTTTTCGAAGAATTAAATTTATAAATGTCAATTTTTCAACTGTATTACCTACTTGTTTTTGGAACCAAAATAGATTTTAAATTTTTTTAAAAAGTTTCAAAAAACTGATTTTATTTTTGAAATTTGGTTAAATTCTATAACACTCATATCAAAAGTTTGTGAGGAAATAGACTTCATTTTTTAAAAACTAAACATTAGAAGGTTATGAAAGATTATACAGTTAATTAAATCTTAACATATCTAATTTGTTGAGAGACTAAATTGTTTCAATAATGTAAGAACAACTAAGCTTTCATAATACTATGCATAAGTCCACGAATCAATCAAATTTGGAGATTAAATTACTATTGTGATAGAAAAAAAAAAGTAAGATTGAAATAAATTGATTAGTGTTTCTGTTTTAGAGTCAAAAGTGAACTTTGCACCCAAACAAACTTCCAACTTCAAAGGTTCTTCTTTAGTCGCTGTTGAAGGGGTCCTCCATCATCTTCTCTATTAGTGTTGAAGTTGTTCAATAAGCAATTAATTAAAGTCCACCTCTTTTTCTTTTTTTCTTCCATGTGCCTCATTATTATTGAAAAATAGTTACAATTATGTATAAAGGTGCTCAAAAAGTCTCATATAAATATTCCTCCCCATATTTTAATGCACCATTCTTGTCTCCCACTTACTTCTTTAATGCATGAACCTCCATCTCAGTTAAATTTAATTTCTTTATTTTAGTCTCTAAACTCTTATAAATTTATTTGGTTTTGCTTTCTTGTATTTAAAATTATATATCCAATTGTACACAAACAAATATTAATTCTTTAAGAACTATTTAATTTTTGTCTTTTTTTTTTTGTTACAATTACTAAGCTAAATTGTGTATGGTGGTAGAGAAGAAGTAGAATTTAGAAAAGCTTATTGAAAAAATAATTCAATTGCAACTAATTCACACAAATGTAAAGAAAAATAAATAAAAGTTTTGTGATTTTTTTATAGAAAAACCAATAACAATGTGTTAGGAGTAGAATTCAAATTGAAATTCTCTTGATAGAAATTATGGAAAGGTTTTCTTTGTAGAGATTTTATAAATATAAAAAACTAAGGGGATACTAAAGTGATGGAATTATTTAAAGTGCATATACATAATTGCTGTTTATAGCAATGTAGATTTGGTCACCACGATCATTATGATAAAAAATTAAGATGTTTGTAAGTTTAATCCACATTTACGAGGTTACATATAATATTCTAAATAAATATATAAATAGTTGACTTCAAAGACAAAAGGGTGATCTCTCCATAAAAGTGGACCAACTAAAAGGAAGAATATTGCTAGAATTATTTCTCCAAATAAATGATTGCCAATGAGTTAATTTGAAAGTGGAATGTTTGGTGTTAGTTGTACAAACAAAATAATGACATGTGTATGTAGTTGTAGCAGAAGGCAGTTTCTAGATGATGAATGTATGGATGTCGATGTATTCAGGCTAATACAATTGATATAAAGTTTGTGTTAGAATATTTGTGGGTCCGTCTTTAAAAGTTGAGATGGATATTTTATTTGTTCCGCTCGTTTAAGGAATGTTTGTGAAGAATATTATGATACAAAAAGGATTTTATTTTGTTCTTTTTTTAAAAGATTATTTCTTTAAAGAAATACTGTGAAGAATATTTTATGGGAAAAATATTTTTTCCTTCTTCTTGAAGATCTGTCGTTGAGTTTTTAAAGCGCTTGCATGGGAATTATTCATTGTGCTTCATCCCATAAAAGAAAATTGGAGAGAAACATATGACTGCGCAAGTGGAAGAAGAGAGTCTTGTGAAGAACAACTTCGTGATTAAACAGTGTGTTTTTCTATAAGATTGAGATAAACATTATTGCTGTAGAAGAAGACAGTTTCGTGAAGAACGACTTCGTGTTTAAACAGTCAATTATTCATAAGAACCAAAAAAGTGTAAAGTTCTCTCTGAATGTTGTGATTTGTTATTGATGCTTGTATTAGCTACTGTTTAGTCTGAGTTTACAACGTCCGAAGTTCAAGCTTCTGTAGTATATGATTATTTAAAAGAACTTTTGTTTACGTCTTCATGAATGACGTGATTCAGGGGGAGTTCCTTCACTACACTACTTTAACCAGCTGATTGATGAGAAACTTGATTAAGGGAGAGATTTTGGTTAGTCAAATCTATCTTTAAATAAGTTTAGTGATAGAGTTACTTTCTCTAATGTTGTATCACTGGTAGTATTGAGTGAAGATTAGTAGTATTGAATTTTGTACTAAAAATCATAATAAGTTTATTATGATTTATATATCAAAGAAATAAAATCTCTAATATTAGGTCAAGGACCCCTCAGACATAGAAGTTGTGTCATCGAATTGGGTTAACAATGTCTGATGTTTCTACTGTCTCTACTTATCTGTACTATTGGCTATTCTTACTGTTGGTTGAGTGTTCATCCTATTTTTATTGTTGTTGTCACTTTCACTGCTTTATCTATTTGTACTATTAACTTTAAGATTAGAGATTTGATTCGTTCACGTTTTTAATATTGTTAAGAAAAAAATGAAGCACGATGATGAAGAGAAAGGATCAAACATTTGACATCTATCAAGAGAATGAATCCATATTAATTACTGTTAAACAAAGTTTATTGCTATGATAATTAAAAGCATTAACAATCGAAATAAACTCATTAGTTAGTAACAAAGTGATACAAACCAGCATTGGACAATCTGTTAGAGTGTATTAAAACCTTCTCCAAACACACAACTCGGGAACCTTTCTCAAAGTCAATAACTATAGGAAATATTGGTTGAGGTTCTTTCTTAGATGAATTCTCAAACAACAAAGTTAATAGTGTTGGATTTAGAATACCTGTGTTTGGAGTTGTTAAATTGTTTTGTTTCAGTTTTTTGATAAATGTGTAAAAGAGAGAAGGAAAAAAAATGGAGTTTCGTGATAAATATACAATTATTTCAACGGTGAAAGTTGTTGAAATGTGGAGTTAAGTTATATAACGTTGATTTATAAACCCGATAGGTCAAACGCTCCCACTCAGAAAAAAAAGAAGAAGCAACGACTAGATATTGTAGTCAGATGGTTAAACTAGATAACACATAGATCAATCTCACGACTCTATCAAGTATTTCATAAGTATGGTGATCAACCACCAATATCAAATTTGTACGTGATTATAATTTATACAATAGAGTTTAATGTTTAATTTATAAGTGATTTTTTTTAAAGAAAGGAAGATCGTGTCATTTAATATTTTATGAACGTTATGGTGTTACAAGTTCCTCTCGAACTTTTTATGATGTTTAATAAAACTTACTAAAGGAGATAGTTAAACGCAAGTATAAGTAGATAATGGACTAATTTGAACTATATTACTCTAGAAGCTTTGTCTAAAGATATAATATGAAAATTATATGTTAAAGTGTAAAAAAATAAATATTAAATTATCGTAAAGTAATTAAAGATGTATTTAATATTTTAAATATTACGAAAGTGATTTATTTAATTTTAAAATTACTCTTAAACATCAACAAAAGTATCTCAAGGTCGGTTAAAATTTGAAGAGTTAAGCTTTAGGAATAGTTGCAAATATAACAATTAGATTCAAAATAATTAAGTATATAACAATATTTAAAAAATATTACAAATATACTAAAATATGTCAAAATCTATCGATGATAGGAGTCGAGACTATGTTGCCAATATTAGTCTATCGTTAATAAATCATAAATGTCTATCAATAGTATACTTTCCTATATTTATAATTTTTTAAAAAATTATTAGTATATACTTAATTATTAATTCTAAAATGGGTATTACTGTTTGGAAATCACAATAAGGAAATCCAAATCAAATGGCAAGTCAAAATGGGCCTTGAAATTAAACTATAAAGAGTGCCAGATGGACCTGAGAGGCACTGTTTGAATGGCCGAGCTGCTGGTGGGCTGGAGAAGCCTTTGTTTGGATCACTTCTTTGTCGGACCCATTTACGTTTGGACTTTGATATGAGGAACCTACCTTTGTGTGAAAGAAATTGTGGTGAAATTTTGTAAGATTGTTTGATACAATCGTGAACTTAAATTTGTATAAGATTTTGTACATAAATATGTAGAGCGACATTCCAGTGGGATGAGGAGTGTGGAGTAGAGTGTAGAATATGGTTTGGCTTGATAATGGTATTATGGTCATCTGCATATTCTAACATGTTATAGGAATAGGTATTAGACTAGTCGACCATGTATTTTCCTTTTGGTTACTCGACTCTTAAGTCACATTTCTCTCTCTCATAAAAAATTGAATTCACGTGGGCCTCTAAAAATCCTTGTGAGCTGCTTTAGGGACTGAGTCCATCGCCCTTCTCGGGAGTTTATGCTATAAAATTATGTTAGTTTTCAAATTATTCAAATACCCCAATTCTAAGATCATAATTTCAGTTCTAAGTTTAAGAGATCTGTAATTTCAATTTAAACATTGAATTAATAATTATATTTGTAATACGACCAAATTAATAAAATGGATAATCTTTAATATATAAGTAAAGACAACTATCTCTTTTGGTATGAGATCTTTTAGAATAGTACTAAAAGTAAAATTACGAGGGTATACACTCAAATTATTAATTATATCAATTTATTTAACCATTTATTATTATGTTTTATTTAAATAAACTTAGGAAAGTTGAGGATTGACATTCAATTTTTCTCAAATGACAACATATGAACACAAGTAGATCTAATGTGGAAATTAGTGAAAGACTATTGTTTATAAAACCTAATTAATTGTTGAAGATTAGATTAATTGTACCTTATTTTATGAAATTGGGAAGCATATATATATATATATATATATATATATATATATATATATATATATATATATATATATATATATCTGATGAAAGAATTTTTTATATTATTGTTTGTGGGTCATTTAAAACAAAATGTGGGAAACCCTTATGCTAAATATCCCATTTCTCCATTCCCCTTAACCGCGACAGGAAAAGACCAATGAGTATATACGTAGTTAGACCAATATTATTTGGACTTCGCCTAATTGGATTATTTCACTAATTTACAAAAAGTTATTCAAAATGGTGCATTTAAGTAGATGAGATACCCTAAGTTTAGAAATTGGGCATACTTCACAGCCCAACACTTGTGTTTAGCTTTAGACCCATTATCAACATATTGGGCTACGTTACTTTTTCTATATGTTGGTTTTTGTTTTCGTTTTTTTATGCAACAAGTGGATGTATAGGATTTGAACTACAAGTTTGGTGATTATTAGTATATTTAAATGTTAGTTGAGAGTTAAGTTGTGGTTGGCAATGTAAGATTTTGTTTTCTCTAGCAACCGACAACTTAGTAAGAAGTTAAAAAAAAAAAAAAAAGCAGCATAAATAAAACAAAACCATTCAATTCACCAAAGTGAGTTAAATAGTAAGGTGTTAACTATTGACTACATCAAACAAATATCTTACTAATATATGTTCACCCATACAAAGTCTAAACTACTCAAAAAGCTTTAAACAAACCTACAACAGAGATGAAATAATTTTCTCCAAACTCTTCAATTTGTATTTATTGCTTGAAATCTACGAAATCATACAAATAATTTTGAGAAATTTATTATTTCGACATAAGTGTGGTCAGGATGCAAATTGTTGTAAATTTATGAATCGTCAAGCTGAAGCAATATGATGGTGGCACAAAGCAATCGACCTACTTTTTTAATTAATAGTATCCTAAAATAAAAGAGTTGGAGTCTTCACCAATCAAATTAAAGGTGTGAAGGTCATTTGATTTTAAAAAACATGATTTATGTAAATTTAGGCTTGATTTTAAGAGTTTTTATCATCAGCTGTAAAATCAAATAAAAAAATTCCTCAAATTATCTTAGTAAAAATAATATTTTTGTTTAAAAGAAAACATGAAATTAAAGAGTTATGTGTGGCCTAACAGCCATTTAACAATATATATATATATTGATTGAAGAATAAATTAACTAAGGGTTTCTTTGATTCATTTAGTACTTTCCAATTTTACCTCAAAATTAAGTTTCAAATCAATATTCCAAATTAAATCCAAGCAATCAATTCAAACCAACCATTAGCAATCAATTTAAGATCAATAATAACATTCATCAAAGTGGGGAAATTATTACTGACCTAGAAAACTAAATGTGTCACATGGGAGAAAGCTTCTGAAAGAAAATTCAGTAGAATTTTGAAGAGTATAAGTTTACAAAACCTCTATTTTTGACGATATATCAGAAGTGTGTTAGTTTTGTTCCCTATTAAAAAAAATATTAGATTTTGATCTCTCTTATATACATTTAAAAAATAGTTTAAATTTGGATACGTTAATTTTAGTTAAATTCTCTTATATATTATTTAGTTTCAAAATGAGATTAAAAGTGTAAGTAATATAAAAACTTCAAGAGAATGTTCTTATAATTCAGATTGGGAGAATTACTTTATGATTGTAATAATTTTTCACATCTATTTTGTTTGAGTGGGTTGTGATTTTTTCCTCAACTTTGAATTTTTCACCTAAGTGGCTGTGTTTTAAATGTTATTACTATCTTTTTAATTCTTTTCATTTTTATTTAATTTATGTAGACATAGTGAGAGGTCTTTTAACATAAAGAAATATAGTTCGAGCTCAAAGTGATGACCCATTTACAATGAGTTGAAGTATATAATGTTGTTGTCACGTTCATGAACATGTATGCTTTAATATCTTATATATATTAGTCCTCAAAATGATATTAGTTTGAAGATTTCAAATCTTACTTTCGATTAAATAAATTGTTTTTATTTAATGTTCTTCTCAGCAAACAAGAGGATGTTGTAGACATATATTTTATTTTCATCAAATCCTGCAAGATTGATTGAATAAAATGAATTAGGTGTGTATTTAAAATGTATTTTTTAGGATTTAATCATAGTTCATTATCAAAAGAAAAAATATCCAACCAATTTTTTATAACTGAGTTCATAGAATAAGTTGGTTTAAGATAAACACTTCAAACAAAACTTTTAGAAAAATGAATATTAAATTTTCAATAGTTAATCTCTTCTAAATCTGTATGAGAAACTTAAATCACGACATCAGATTCACTTTGGCCTTAGCCGTTAGCAATTGTCATTCGCTAACTTTCGATCAGTAGCTCTAGCACACTCTAGCTATCACTTTCTAAAGAATACCACCAAACAACTGCAACGCTTTATCCAAGCATAGCTACCACAAACTAATGGTCGGTTTAATTTAACGACCACCTAAATAATCAACTCTTACAATTTTATAGTCATAATTTAAAAACGTGGTTGCACGTTTTTAAACTGTTGGTAAAAATGTAAATTCACATTTTTAAAGCTCATATATAACTCACTCAAAAATTTAAATCGGATCGTATATTTTTATTTAGTAAGATATATATCTTCATGATAAACAATAATGAGAGAGCATTTTGAATTTCAATAGTATACATAAATCATTATTGTTATTATGATCTCTTTCTCACATACATACAAATTTTGTAAGCATTTTAATTTTAGTGAAATACTCGTTCCACATTAACAATGTTATCAGGACAAGGCATTAAATCTAATCTAAAAATACTATAAACTCTTTAGATTATTTTTTGAATCTCTTTCAGACACGTCAATTGCACAACTATCTTCTAAAGATTACGCTAATATAACTTAGATTAAATTTTTTTTAATAATCTAAATATTACAAATAAAATATAATTAAAATAATTCACACATTAGCTTGTATGAAAACGATTGAATTTTTGTATGATTAGAAGTTAAGTTTATAAACACTAATGTCATCCATGAAACAATTACTTATGAAGTTTTAAAACATAAACACTCTATTTTGTTTTAGGTTGAAATTGTAATAGAGTCAGAAAATTTTGTGAGAAGAAAAAGTTTATTGTGATTGATTGATTTGGAGTTTAATATATTAAATATAGTTGGAAAGATAATACACTTTTTATGTTCATCCAGATCACAAGGCATATGCACTTTTTACACCGAAAGAGATATATTTACATTGAGATATGATCAACTTCTCTTTCGTTTACTTTTGGAAACTTTTTTCACTTTTTAGGTCTTGTCGTTAGAATTTTACTAAAACCAGTACAGTTCACATTTATTCAAAATTTATTTGTTGTCTAATCCCAAATTTATCCGGGGTTAGATTTGATTCTTTTGAATGCATGGTGATTTAAATTTTAAAAAAAAAAGTTGACTTGTCAATATTGTTTCCATCAACATTGTTTTTATTTGAAGAAAGGAAGAGGTGTCAAAAAGAATTGTTCAAATGAAAATGAATTTTTGAAAAATATTTTTCAAGTAATTCCAAAACAGACCGTTAGTAAATTTTCACTAATCAGTAAATCTTCCATCGTTAACCCAACTTATGTTAACGAATATAATCACTATGTGCAAATTAATTTAATCTTTCACTATTCTTTTTCACCATTTTGTTTTAGGATGGGACATCTACAAACCTAAATAAATAAACAAATAAATATAATAGAGTGGAAAATATTGTATATAAGAATATATAATAGGGTTGATAAAATTGTAAGAAGAATAAGTAAAAGAAAGAAAGTTTACAGTGATTGATTGATTGATTTGGAGTTTAATTAAATAAAGTTGGAGAGATAATGCACTTTTTCATGTTCATCTCCATAAGGCATATGCACTTTTTATGTTGATACAAATATATTTACATTAAGATATAATCAACTTCTTTTTCATTTAGTTTTTAGAACTATTTCACTATTGAGAGTCTATTGTTAGAGTTTTTCTAAAATGAGTATAGTTCATATTTACTCAAAATTTCTAGGCAGCAAAATTTGAGATTAGAAATTTGATTCTTTTGTATGGATATGTACATGTGATATGAAGAAAATATAATGGGTAACTTGTTAATTATTTTTTTCATCAACGTTGTTTTCTCCCTTTAGTTAAAAGAAACAACTAAGACTTGCCCATTTCATCAATATGGACATTTTCTATCCACATTTAAACTTTGTTTTATTTATGGAAGAAAAAGTTCCTTTACACCACATTAAAGCCACATTATTGGTAGGGAACAAGTGGCATCCTTATCCTTAAAAACCATTAAGAAATTTTGTGCTAAAAGTTATAATTTTAATAGTATCTCATTTCAATGGGTTTAATCATCTTGAATCATAATTAACGTGATATATTATTAAACTAAAATTTCAGAAAGTTTGGTATATGATCATTTCAATGGGCTTAATCATATAAGTAATTTTAATGTAATTTATTATCAATTAACTAAAATATTAAAATATAAAAATTTGATTATTACGTGTTCATACATTTATTAAACTTGTAGAAGAAAAGTATTTATAATAAATTACCAGAAAAATAATTAGAGTAGCATGGTAGATGCAATTATATGTACTTCCAAATTTTCAATGAAAAAATTTCAGCTCTTAATTTATTGGTTCAAACTTACATAAATTGTTACAGTAGTGTAGTTCCTAAACAATCATATATTCACATTTTCAATCTGGTAAAAGTTTAGCCTTCCAATTTTAATGGATAACAATTTACACAGTTTATAATAATTTTTAATATATATATATATTAATAAAGAAAATTCGACATACAAATTGAAAAAATATTAAAAGAACATACCCTAAATTGTTACAAAATTTGAAAGTAAAATAATTAAATTGTTATAATAACTAAATTATATTATTTATCAAATATTAGAAACTAAATTGCTATAAATTCGAAATTATAACAACTAAAACCTTACTGAGTAATTAAATTTTAAAGTTTAAAATTTTCACATGTATTTAGCATTTTATTAATGATATAAAGTACAAAGATAAGTTTTTTTTAATAACTTGATTAACATTTGTATAATTCTTTCTCACAATCGAAATGACGTTTGATTAATTAAAATGATTATTTTTGGAATTATATATGTAACCAAGTTGACATAAACATAGGTTAATTGACATTTTCCTTGCATCATAGAAAACCCGATGGAATATAATAAGATATCAACAACTAATATAAGTCGATTTATTATTAACAATACTGATTATTTAAATTTGGATAAAATGCTCATTCGTTTAATTCAAATATTTTTTATATTCCTAACTCCCAAGTTTACATCTACATTATTGTATCAACATTTCCATCTTAATGTCGTGTTATTGAGACTTTAAGTATTTGAAACTTGGATATTGACATTCCCATTTAAAATATTTACCCAAACCCACAATATTAAATGAAAATCAATTGAGTGAAAGGACATGCAAGGAAAAAAAATGGCATATTTTTCTATAAAACAAAACTTAAAACTAGTAAGCATGTCAACCTACCTCTATAATATTTTATTACAAGCAATGACATTTCTAACAAGCCATTGATGCAAATTCATGTTTTTCTGAATATCATGATATTTTATTTTAGATATTTAATATATTCAACATAAAAATAATTTATTTTATAACCTAATATTCAAACAAAAAAACAAGTTGAAAGCTTTAATTTTATAACATTTTTTCCTTATTAAGTCAAAAGTTTGTGTTTACGCCCAATATAATATTTTAATTCTTTTTTAAAGAAATAAAAATAAAAATAACAAACATTGATTACATCTAATTCTATCTCATTTAACATTTGAAATTGAAAAGAAAAGTACTACTAAATGGATACATTTAAGTTTATGACTGGGAAAACTTGAGCTCCAAAACCTGAATGTTAGCAGGGATAAGATAATAATAATCCAAATTTTGTAAAGTGAAAATTGAAAAAAGGAGAAGAGGAAAGAAGAATTATAAATCCACACACTAATATAGTTTGAAAAGTATCATCAAGTGGTTAACAATCGTTATCTAAGTAAGAGAGTAGAGAGGTTGGTGTCCACAATGGTTGGCCGACTTTGGTTGAATTCTCAATTGCTTAGTTATTAGCTGTAAGGATATAAGTAGTCTAAGAGATATCCCTCAAAGATAAGCTAATTATATATTATATAGTCCACTCAGCCTATCACCTCTTTCTTTATTTGTATTTTAATTAAGTTCCATAACTATGTATGTGTATGAGATCATGTCAACTCGTAATTTCAATTATCTTAGGGGGTGTGACGAGTAGAGTTTAGTGTAAGGAATACTTAAATTTATTGTGCGTCAATGATTTATTAGGCCTTTGGTTTCATCATGGCTTCCCTCATAATCTACCCTCCAAGTGTTATTTTCAAGAATTCTAAACATTTTTTTTAATTAGCTTTTCTAAAATTTTGAAAAGGAAGATGTTAAGTTGGGGATGATGGTTGATTAGTTTTGTTATTTTAAGTCGCAGAATTTTTAGGTTTTGGATTTAACTTTCCATTTAGCTAGTGTTATTTTAAGTTGGTTACTAGATTTTAACTTTGATTTTTATGTTAATATCTATTAATTATTTTTTTTAAAAAAAAAAAAGTTGTCTTAAAAAAAATGTTAAAAAATATTTTCTAATGTACTAAAATTATAGTCTATGAGAGATAAACAAAGTTATCTTGGGCATCTAATAAATTTACTATTTTATATTTTGTAAAATATTTGATTTATTTTGCTAGTAAAAATTTGAATTTAATTTTAATAGTATTTAAAAAATAGTAAAATTTAATTAATTATATAATTCTTTTTTTAACTCATTAATATATTTAGTAAAAAATGAAAGTTTAAAATTTAAAATTTGAAATTAGAGATGAAATTAAAAAAAGAAAAAGAAAACTCAAGAAAAACATATTATATGTTATGGAAAACAAACCAAATAAAGTATTGAGTCAAAATGTAAGGAGAAAAGATGTTTCATTTTTTAAATTTTAGTTTATAAACATCAGCGTCTTAAAAAATAAAAGCAAAGAAGCTTAAAAACTAGAAATTAATTACGAGTCACAAGCATCAAAATCCAGTAAAGATATGGAGAAGAGAGGGTTCTTGTGTAAAGCTGTAAACAGCAAAAGAGTGACCTAAACCATAATGACAAGGATGAAGAGAGAAGAGAAAAACAGAAGTTGGTAATGCTACACCAAGTCTTTATCTAATGAACATCTGATTCTAACGCCTTCATCCATTCATTTGATAATATAATATATTGTTTTATTTTGTCGGTCCCCATCATATTATAAACAAACGTGTAGAATTTTTAAATTTTGATATTTTTTCTCTCCTGCGGTCTTCCTGTGAGGTCCGTACGCAAGGCCCAAGGAGAAAGAGCCATTTATTTCCAAGTGGCCAACTTGCAATCACTGGCTCTTTTTATGTTTGAACATCAACCTCTAAATCCCTTCTCATAATTATTTTCCTTTTTTCTAATATTCATTCTTTCATTATCTACTTTTTTAAATTATAAAATACATACCCATATACATTTTTTTCATTTCAGAACAAATCGAAACCTAATTATATGTAAACTCAAATGACACAAGTTGAAAATATTTAAGAGTATTAGAAAATTTGAAAATACCATTTTTCTTTTTTTCTTTTTTATCATTTTTGATAAATATACATACCACCAAATATCATTAATTTGAAGTATATTATTGATCTATAATTTTTGTTTACATTATATGAAAATATGAACTATTTTTATCATTGTTATCAATTTCAGTAACATATGTACTTAAGAAAATATATTTTTAAATAGATTATTTAGTTCTTCATGTTTGGTGGACTAAGATTATTTAGTTCTTTCATGTTTGGTGGACTAAAGCTTACTTGAAACACCTTTTAAATCTAGATCAATTTGAAATATGAGGGACTAAAGACACCAATTTCTTTCCACTCAATAACCAAATGGAGATTTATTTTATTTTTATAATTTTTGTCAAATATAATTTATTGCATATAAATTTGTAAATACATTATGTATACAGTGGAAGTGATATATGTATAAAATGAGAAAGTAAATGGTATAGTACTAGGAAGCAACCGAAGTCGTTTGTATTGATCTCATGTGCAAAAAAAATCTATAGTCCACCAAACGACATGGTGGGGATTTGATTAGTAAGCATATGTTGACTGAGAGAATTGATCGTTTTTGGATTTCTTGCCTACTTGCACATTTTCATTTCTTTTCTTTTTCCACATTATGCTTGAAAAAAATTGTGATTGGACTATATAATTTTATAATGAGAATATATATATATATAAATGTATTGGAAGTTATTAGTAATTTTGATAGCAAATAAATAGCAAACTTTTTTCGTGGTCTTGCCTTAGATTGTGAGTGGACTATTTTCTATTATTTTGATATCAAATGGTAGCAAATAAATAAAAAAAATAAAAAAAAATGGTAGCAAATAATAGCTAATTACTAATAGTTACGTATTATACCATTTTTTATGTCTTGCCTTAGATTTGTACCACTAATATATGTAAAATTCGTTTGGCAAACCTGAAAGAAATATATTAACGATGGATGTAAAAAAAACTTGTCAATTCACCACAGTAAAAATTGTTTATAAGTGATTAATCTATTTCACAAATAGCTAGACGAGGATAAAGAAAATATGGAGGGTTGTCTTTAAGCAAGGTCATAAATTACATGTGAGTCTAATCCTTAGGAATATCGAAAGGATGTAGAAGAGTAAGTATCTCAACAAGAAAAATATCAAAGTCTCGAAATTTGGATTGACCAACTAAGTTGGTAAATATATACCAATTGGATAATGATCAAGTTGACCTCAAATTGGCATCGTGCAATCTAACTTCAGCCTCAATCGACATTAGACTTAACCAATGACGTGTTTTAAGAGAATAATCTATATGTAGTAGTCTCATTTTGGCTACTTCAAGGAAGAGGATAAGTGAATGAGAGATCTAATCTTATTTCTTATGTGCTTAGTTGAACCAAATACATTTTTTACTCATAGGCTACCAGATCAATGCAAAGACCTCTAATCTCTTGTGTTGATTAACTCAAAGTATCTTGAGATCAAAACTCAGAAGAAGAGGATTGAAGGTCAAACTAACAAAAGATGTGCAAAAAAAATTAATATAAATATGATGTTGCAATCACTAACTAAAAAATTTCTACTATTTATTACCAGGATAAGAACTAAATAAAATAAAGTAAAAAAATTAATTAAAATCTATTTTATATTTAGCCTGACTTTTAAATGCTATTGTACATTTAAAATCTATTTCATAGATTTCATATAGGGTTTAATTGATAATGTAAACTTTCTTTAACAAATTAAAGTTATATTTAATATGTTGGATACAAAAAATTGCAAAACAAAAAAAAAATCGAAAGTTATACTCCAACAACATAGATTATATATATGTATTTAAATTACTACTTCACTCCCTTTCTTAACAATTAAGAAAAATAAATTTATTTGTTTCAAACAAAGAAATATGATTTTATAAATATACAAATATTTCAGTCTCAAGCTGTGGATCATTTTTAAATGTCATTTTAGGGTTAATGATGTATGACTTGTGCCACTTCATCAAAAAGAAAGGAAGAGAAAAGCCTGATTTGATGCCACGTAAGAAATCAAGGGTTGAGGTGTACGGTTGATATTGTTTGCCATTTATTTTCTCTTATTTAAAAGGTTTTGACGGAAAGGCTCAAATTCTAATATACGTCATCTAAACTACCTAATTCTTGTCCACTCAATTTAGTTGGTAAAACTGCCCAAACAATACTTAAGTTTGTAAAACCTGCATATTCCATGCTTTGAGATTTATTAAGTTTGTGTTTAATCTACCATTATTTGAAAACAACTTAAACAATGACAAATATAGAAAAATTTATAATTAATAGATTTTTATTCTATACGTAACAACTATTATACACTCTCACTAATGTGTTTAGCAATTCAAGCTCTCTAAATCCGTCTTGACATAAAGGTCTTCTCCTTGGGATGAGAAATTGGGGTTTGCCAAGTAAGAATTTCAATTTATAAGAACTCCTAAGTTTTTTTTTTATGCATATGAAAGAATCCAAGTTCGAGAAGGGTCTCGAAATATCCAATTCAATCAATCGTTTTTGTTTTTGTCACCCCAATATTCATACCCATCTAATTAACTTACATCTGGCTCTCATACAACTCCACTTTAATAGTTTGGATTATACATATTTGATATCTCAATATCCTTTTGTCAAAAGAGTACAACCTAATCCTAAACTAGTTTTTAATAAAATAACCTTAAAATTTCAAAATCCATAAACAAGCATTTTAAAAACTTATACGATTTTTTTGTGGTTTTGAAATTTATGTTTATATTATTTTTCTATTTGCGTCCTTGATTTTGTGATTGTAATGACGTTCATGGTAGAAATTAGAAATTATAATGATCTCTTGATATGGTAAAAAATTAATAGTGTATTACTGTTGTCCATATTGTCTTTCACAAATTTTAGTGGATCTAAAATTAAAGTGTTCTCACATGTTAACACTCTTCATCTCTCTTATATTCAACACACAAGCTTTTTAACATCATTTTTTTTTTTCTCAAAAATCAGGTCTAGAAATTGAAAGCATTTTTACAAAGTACAAAACGAAAAAAGAGAGAGAGAGAAAAAAAATTCATCCAATGATGTGTATAAGTGTTTAATTTGAAAAAGTAAAATATTATGCCATCACATAATCATTTAGACTTTTTTTTTCCAACCATTTGATTTGTTTATTTTTAGTATTTAAAAATTAAATCTACTAGCACTCATCTCATTTTATTTTAAAGTATTTTGATTTGTTATCTATTTTGATTATCAATGCTTTCCAAAATTAAGTTAAATTTTAAAAACTAAAATAATACATAGTTTTAAAAATGTGTTTTTGGAATTTGACTAAATTTCAAGTTATATACTTAAAAAGTTGCCAAAGCATTGTAAAAAAATGAGAAGAAATAAACTCAATTATTTTTTCAAAAACAAAAAACAAGCTAAAAGCTAAATGGTTTATCTAAAAGTTAATTTATATTTTGTTTTCCTTTTTTGCGTATTTTTAAGGGGAAAAACATATATGAATATCAACCAAAACTAATAAGGTATCGACATTAGCAAGCCAATAAATCCAAACATGATAATCTTCCTTCCGTACTGAAGAACATATCCCATTAAACCTCCAAAGCTCTGTCAATGGACTGCCACATAATTTTCTGAATGATTAATATGCATATATTGTTGCATTGTCCCATTCAATCTCTTCCACACAAAAGAAGAACCTCACACCAGTAAAATAAAACCTCGCTCCTCTTCCTTCAATAATTGAATTGTCATTGGATTATCAAACTCCATTATTTTGCAGTCCTAAGATGTGAATGTAATAGCCTTTAACTCACCAGGTATAGACAGTTGCCCACACCCACCAGAAATAAAGGTTATTTATATATATGGTTTATTCACCTTGCTACTAATGTTTTTAGAAACCAACCCAAAGTTTTTAAAATTAAAAAGAAAATTAACTATTATAATTTTATAATTTTATGTTTGATTTGAAAATTTAACTGAAAATTCCAATGTTTCTCCCTTTAAGAAAATTTGTAAAAAATAAAATAAAAAAGAAATAATTAAAACAAACATTGGTTTAACTTAGTTATAAAAGAAGAAGAAAACAACCCTTTAAATTTCATAACTTAAATTTAAATGTGACAAGTAATTTCTTGTAGGTTATTTTCTAAGTTAGCTCAAAAAAAAAAAAAAAAAATAGTTACGTAAATTTCTCTCCCTATAATTCCTTGGCATTTCCTTATCAGAAATAAAAGAAATAGGAAGACAATAGGAAATTCACATTTTTGTTGCAAAAAGGCAAAGTGGCTAATTCTTATCTTTTAACAAAAATACCCCCAACAAATTTATTTATATGAAAATGAAAACCCAAAACAATATTCAAACCCTAAAACGAAAAAATAACATTTAATAGTATTTATTTTAATTTTTCGATTGGTCCCCAGCCACACTACACACTATACCGATTAATTTCGTTGCCTATAAGATATTTCCTTCCCTTCCCTTCCTTCAAAAATAAAACCATCTTACCAAAAATATTCAAACAAATAAATCACTCCCAATTTTTCAAATTCCCTAAAAAAAAAATGGCGAGACGCAGCGACGATGAAGAAGCCTTTATTGCCTTGGGAAACGAGTGCTCTGATCCTCAACCACCCTTGTTCCGCGACCGATTTGATGAACTTTACCCGCCCGAGTTCTCACGAAAGGTATGGATTTCTAGTTAATTTTGTTCTTGGTTGAATTTGAAGCGATTGGTTTGTGATCGGAGGAATTTTTGTGGTGGTTTAGCTTGTGGCGGAGGTGATCGCTACGTATTTGCTTGTGTTTGTGTCGTGTGGTGTGGCGGCATTGAGTGGGAGTGATGAACCGGTAGTGACGAAGCTTGGAGCTTCAATTACCTGTGGATTGATTGTGACGGTGATGATTTACTCCGTCGGACATATCTCCGGCGCTCATATGAATCCAGCGGTTACTATTGCTTTTGCTGCTGTTCGGCGATTTCCATGGAGACAGGTCATCTTCTTCTTCCTCCTCTGTTTTTCTCCCCAATTTTTATGCCAATTTACCATATTATCCTTTCGCTTTTTCATTTGTTATTTTTATGTTTTCTACAGATATTTTCTATTTTGAGAAAAGCCGTGCCAAATATTTAATTCACTTTTTTGCCTTTTTTTTTCTTCTTTTTTTAAGTTTTGATATTTAGTTTAAGAGTGGAAACCTATACTTAAAAAAGTTTCGAAATATTACATTTGTACCATTTAATTTTTTTATCATGTTATTTATTTTTAATTCTTTATTTTAAATTTAGTTTTCATTTACTCCCTACATTTCAATATTTAGTTTCAATTTTTGTTTGTTAATAGCACTGCTTGTTTTGTTATTCATACTTCAATAATTAAGTTCAAATGATTCTATCATAATTTTTTTACTTATAATTAATTAATTAATTTTTAGATATTAAAATTGATGTTGAGTATTTAAACCATATAAAATTCAAAAATCATGCTACATTTTCATGACTTAAAATACAGGAATTAAAAAGTTCCTTTTTTTTTTCTAAATGTAAAAAGAAAAAAAAAAGTTTTTCTTTCTTTCTTTTCAACATTAAAAGCATGCTTAGATATTGGTGGTTGAGTTGATAAGTGTACTGAGAATAGATGTGTATTAGGTAATATAATAAAAATGTCCAATAAAAAGACAAAACAATGTCTCCTTTCTTTTAACATTTAGAAAACAAAATCAAATTTATCATTATTTTTTTCAAGTTTACTAAATTAAAAATAGTAGAATTCTTATTTTAACTTTGGTACAAAATATTTGAACAATTATACACCGACAAATAATCACCCTGAATCTAGAGCTTTGGATTTCTAGTGCACTCTCTCATTTTCGAAAAATAAAATAAAATTATCAACATATTCTCTCTCTCTTTTTTTTTTTTCTTTTCAGAATACATACTCTTTTTTGCTCTATTTCACTCTTTTTTAAAAAATTTAAAAATTAAGAATATATACTCTTTTTCTTTTTCTTTTTTAGATTATATACTATCTTAATCTCTCTTTTTTTTCTGAAACTGTATTAAAAATTAAGATTATATATACTCTCTTACTTTTTTTTTTATTTAAGAATTATAATCTCTTACTTAAGAATTAAGAAAAAGGAACCCCCAATCAAATCAACAGTGATGGTGATATATATTATAAATGTCTATTTTATTGGACGGGCGGAAATTAATTATAATTTTTTTAAAATTGGAAATTTAGTGGTAATGATGTATGAGCTGCGCCACTTCATCAAAAAGAACAGTAAAAAATTATAAAAAAAGGGATGGAAAAGTGCAATTTATGCCACCTGAGAAGTGACGTGGATGAAGTGTACGGAAGATATTTCGATAAGTGTCCCCACCAGTTTGGCAGATATTATATATAAAAAGACTATTGGCAGATACTTTCTAAGGAAAGCAGCCTTAATTGCTTTTTAATTCACCAAAAGTCATCTTAATTGAGAATATGCTTTTCCATCTTTTCCAGTTTAGACCTTTCAAACCTTTTTTCTTTTTAACTCTTTTTCTATTTTATTTTCATATATATTTTTTACATGACTTAGTAATAATTGATGTATACTCTTATGGTTCGTGAATTGAATTTTATGCGGTTGATGCAGGTTCCACTTTATGCAGCAGCTCAATTAAGTGGAGCTACGTCTGCAGCCTTCACACTACGCATATTAATGGATCCAATTCAAGATTTAGGTACTACTTCACCACATGGACCGGCTTTGAAAGCACTTGTTATGGAGATTGTTGTCTCATTTTGTATGATGTTTGTCACTTCTGCGGTTGCCACCGACACCAAAGCTGTAAGAGCATCTTATTGTTGTTTACCTCTTACTCACAATCTTCTCTTAATTTCCTTTCGCTAAGGTTCACTGCTTTTTTATATGTAATTTTTGGCAGATAGGAGAGCTTGGAGGCGTAGCTGTGGGGTCAGCTGTATGTATCTCGTCCATCTTTGCTGGGTAAGCAAAGCAATTATAATTGTTTCTTTTTTTGGCTTTTTGTTCTTAGCTGGAAGTTTTGTGGGTATCTGGAAAAATCTTAAACAAGATTTTGTTTTGATTGAATTCCAAATTTGGACCCTATAGTTTGGAGAAAATTTGTTTATTTATGAGATTTTATCAAACTATAAAGCTGGGGTTAACTATGTGTAGGCCAATATCGGGTGGATCGATGAACCCAGCAAGATCAATAGGACCAGCCATTGCAAGTTCACGTTACGAAGGAATTTGGGTGTACATGATCGGTCCAGTTACAGGAACCTTGCTTGCATCATTTTCATATAATTTCATACGAGCCACTGAAAAACACACCCATTCACTCTCGTTACATTGACATCCAATCGATGGGATCATGCAGCTGGAACTTCAAGTCATACCAAAATCAACTAGTTCAATTATTGTATAAATTAATGTGTAGCTCCTATAATAAAAGTTGTAGTTTAAGTTGTAGCTTTAGAAAAACTTAAGGTAAGGTTAGCTTTAATTGTCTTGCAATTTATTTGTTTTTTTAGTTTCGAGAGAAGAATGAATCTGAAATAGAGATTCATTTTTCTTTTTATTACTCTTGTTATTTTACAAGTGTGAGTTTTGATCTGATTTTTTTTACAATAATCAATCATAAAATTGGTTCTTCTTTTCAAGTTAATTCTCTCATATATTTTTACTTTTCTCTCTTATCTTTTGATGAGAATTACTTAGCTTGAATGGATTGAGACAATTGTTTTTTAGTAGGGAACATTGAAACTTCAAACTTTAAAAACAAATATCAACATAATAGAATAATATAGAATAGTAGATTTAGGTATTAACGGATAAAACAGATTAAAAAAATGTTTTAAGTTATTTACGTTTATAGAAAAGTTATGAAAGTATTTATAAAATATAGCAAAATCACACTTAAGGTATTATGTATACATGTAACTCCCAAAATTTTTAAAATATATTATAGTTGTGGTTACTACAGATTATTTATTTTAGTATAACAATTATGGAGATCATGTCAAACTTTTCTATCTGTTAAGATACAAAATTATCTTAATTATTGTTGGGTTAAGTAATAGCTTAATAATTAATTATATTGCAATATAATAGTTGAAGTGATAGATAATGTATTAAATATAAAGAAATTTTCAACATTGATTGACTACAAAAATATTAAATAAAAATAAATATTGATGATGTAGGTATATGTATTTTAAGGTAGAGATGTAAATGGGTTGCGGATATCTTGGGCCAACCCGAAAATTCGGGTTGGTTGGATAATGGGTTGGCAACCTGAATGATTCCTAGAGCATTCCTAACCTAACCTTAAAAATTTAGATTAGGTTGGATTGAGTTATTAGACGATATATTTCTTTTCTCATTTCTAATATTCGTTAAATTTTAAAAACATTACGACATCAAATCCATAAATCGACATATCCAAAAACATCCCTGAAATACAACGTTAATGATGATAATACTGGACAAAAAAATTTCAAACATTGTATTTCAAAACTTAATATAGATATAAACGAAATCATTAATTCGAGTTGGATTGAGTTGAATCGAATTTTTTAAACCTCAACTCAAGATTTAACTTAACTCAAAAAAACAAAAATAAATAAATAACACAATCTCATCCACAATTTAAAATAACCAAATTTAAACGTTAGAAGGTTGTGTAGTTTGAATTATTTCAGTCCCTATTTTAATCTACCGATTTGTGTATCTTTTTATTTTATTGGATGGTTGTGGGGGGTATTTACCATTTTTAATGGAAATTTAATGCCAATGATGCATGACTTGTGCCACAATAACATTTAAGAGAGTAATATAAAAGGGTAATAAAGATTTCTTAAAAGGAAAAAAGAATTAACTCTACAATCACATTTAATTTAATTAAAAGGTTTTTCTTTTTAAGTATGGAAATTAAATTTATCCATTCAGAAATAAGAAATTACATACAATTATAAGATAATTTTTTTTCTTTTTTGAGTTACAACAACTATGAGAGATGAAGAACTGAACCTTAACCTCCAAAAAAGATCATTTCAATATCATTAATTAACTAAATGAGATAAATTTGAAGTTGAGAGATTGGATCTATATATTAAAAAATGATAACCAAGGATAACTCCATCTACTCCAAGATATATTTTGATACACGTCCATCACCCATATTTATAGAGTTAATTAAAAGATTTTTAATATCATTATTCAATCAATGTATGTCACTTACAAACCACTCAAAACCTCTATTTATAAGCAAAAATATGGCAAGGAGGTGATAGATCTAATTGACACTAACAGTGTGTTATATTGAGACACACAGATAACAAATTGGATAGTTATAATTTGAGACTTAGCAACCGACACAAAGAACATTTACTTAACACGTATATCATAATATTTATAATACTATTGTTAGATGTTCATTACTTATAATATTTTAATAGATTATTACTAATTGAAATAAATACTTTATATCCTATGAATTTACATATGAAATAAAAAACAAAGGTAGGGAAAAAGAAGAAACTCGCTATTTTGGAAGGAAATAGTTAGCGGTAGAAAAAGATGTTTGAAAATCAATTATTAAAGTTTTAAAATTGTGAAACAAACATCAATTGATTTTAATTATACATAGAGAGATGTAGTTTGTGGCATAATATGAGATGTAGAAAGATATTTTTTGACCTAAGTGGACGCAGATGGAGATGGAGATTACTAATATGAGTTTGGGATTATTGGTGGATAGTAGGAGTAGCCTCTTGGGCTATTCTACCAAATGGATCCATTTCAAAAGTAATTATAATAATGTTTTGAGACTCCACTTTTCACATTATATGAACTTATTATTTAACTCCCTATTATTTCTATGTGATTCTTTAGATTGAAATTTTCATTATGGATAAAAAATCTAAGGAAATTTGTAAAAATAACCGAGTGGGATAAAATAAGTACCGTGAATTTTTATAGAGAAATATAAATAGTTTGCCTTTTATTATTCATATAAAAGACTTATAAAACGTTTTTAAAAGTTTCAAGATGAGAAATACACAAGTGATACTAAACTTATAATTTAACAGAAAAAAATAAAATAGCAATTACAATAGAATAATAATTAAATATATATACATATATCAATATTAAAATAAATGTAAATATAGCAAATTCTAACAAATATATATTTCTATTTTTAATAGATTAGTGATTTTGCTATATTTGATTTTTTTTCAAATGCTACACTTAATTATTTTGAATTTAATAATTATATTTGCTACCATTCATAAATATGTGTATGAGAAACAAAGATGGGCCTTAAGTGTTAGAGAAATAAAGATGGGCTAATAAAGCAAGGCCCTAAAACAAAAGGATGTGATCCAAAAATATGATGGGCTGATCCAAACAATTGTTGGGTTTTTGAGATCTGATGTTAAAGTCCGAAATGGAATGGTCCATTGAAAGAGAATGACAAATGAACAAATTTGTCCCTCCTATAATTATGATGTATTCTGAAAACAAATCTAATAAATTCAAAGCAATATCTACTAAAATCTTAACCGATCAGAACACATCTACATTCATGCAATAATTTAAACAAACTAAACAATTCACACCTTCAATATATAAGTATGCACTATTATTGTATTGCTATAATTCACACCTTTAATATATAATATATATATATATATATGTATGTGCTATTATTCTATATACATACTAGTATATATACAGGCTTACACCGTGATTGTTTGGAGGTTGACTATTACAAATGAATGTTGCCATAGTAACAATTGGAACCGAGAAGGCCGGCATGGACGACTCTAACTAGACCATGGTGACATCGAGCAAACCTCTATATTTCATAACTTTCATGATAATAGAATTTTAAAGACAAATGTTTTTTGTTTGGGTTGACTTGAAAGTTTTAACATTTTTAATTTTTGGTTCAGATTCCATATCATTAAAATAACTAGTCAGATTAACCCGACCCGACTCATATATTATGTATGTATTGATACATATATATATATGCATGTGTGTATACGTATACGTGCATACATATAAATATAAGCTATACAATACATATATGTATAGACATATACACATATAAATATGTCACACATTTTATACATTGAAAATCACTTCTTACTTCAATTTTGGGAGATTTTTCCGTTTTAAAAAATGAATACATATAAACTAGTTAGATAACCATAGGCACCAAAACATGGGTAGCAGCAGCCACGATGCAGATAGAACTCGTGGATGCATCGACAAAAATAAAGGCAATTTAATGGTCAAGATTGAGAGGGTTGACACGGACGGCTCTAATTGATCTATGTCAACATTGAGCATATATATACACTTTTCTACGTACAAAAGTATGTAGATATATCCATGTGTACATGTATAAGAATGGACAGGATTGGGACATGCTATCGTTTGTAGTACTTTTGTCTGAAACTATTGTTTGAACAATTTATTAACTCTTTCAATTCAAGTTTGTAAACATTTTTGACATTACTATAATAAATGGAGCATCTACTTTCAACTATTCAAATGACGAGAATTTATGAGTAATCTCATTCAAATGTTATTTTCTTGTTAGTTAAAGAACGAGAGAAAAACGTGTAAAATTCATTTATTTATATATTTGAATAATGTGAAATTCATGTTAAATAAATTTTAATTTTTTATTTTCAATTATCTAATTATAAAGGATGTTTAGTAAGGAATTCTTATTAAGAACTATTAATACATTGTCAAGGGATGCAATATCTTTATAAGGTACAAAAATTAAAAATAAGACTTTCAAACAGATTTTTTACCTTGAAAATTAAGCTATAAACTTTGAGCATGACACTCATGGGTAGATATTTAATTTCGAAGACAAACTCAAACAAATTGAAAGTATAGGGGACGAATTATAACAAATAAATTTAGAGACTGACTAAGAAGAAAGTAACCAAAATATTTTTAAACCATACACTTTTAACGAGTTAAATCTAAGTTTAATTTTGATGAAGAGAAGTTTCAATTTGGTTTGCTAATTTATTTTTTTAAAATTCAAAAGCACGGCATTGGAATCATTTTCAAGACTGTTTTTGAAGTTCTTAAAAGCAACCTTTGAATGAACATCTGTTTTCTAAGATTTTTCTTAGCCAAAATTGTATCATTGAATTTTGACTCCTTTTTTTTATTATTATTATTATTTTTTTTACCTTTTCATTATTATTATTATGACGACCTTTTGATTTACCTTTTGATTGGGCTCTCAACTCTTAACAGTTAACACTCGCCCTTTACTCTCCATACTCTCTCACTTTCACTCTTACCATTTTTGACAATTTCACTCTAATTTGCCGTCAATGCAACATTTAAAAAAACTTGCATAAAAAAGTGAGACTGAGTTAATAATAAATTTTCTTCGTCTGTCTTTTTTTAATTTAAAAAGAAATAAATCCATCTAGTAAAAATGAATTAAAAAAATAGATGAAGTTGAAAATGGTTGGCAGTGGCATCCAATCCATCCATGTGAGGCAAAGGACAGAGTATTGACTAATTATGATAGTGTCACATGGAAACAGTGAAATAAGATTAAAGAAAATTAGTATTCTCTATTTAATCATTATGCACTTCTAATACCCAATAATAAAACACACCATGATCTCTTCAAACAGAAACAAGATGTTTCATTTCATTACTCATATATTAATATTATAAACTTATGATAAAGTAACCCAAAATACACTATATGACTTAAAAGGAAACAAATTTCTTCCCACCTAATGAGTCACAAATTTCTTCCCATCTAATGAGTCACAAATTTCTTCCCAACCCCGTCTCCCTTACAAGTTCATAACAAAAGAGTTGGGGTTAGCAGAAAAATGCAAAAGAAAAGGTAAAACAAAAAGAGAAAAGAATTGTGGGGTTATTGTTTTAAGGGCATTTGGGTCCTCCTTCCTTTGTCTTCCAGTTGTTGTAGCAAGGACAAACGGCTTTGTTTCCATAGTAGCCAGGCGGCACACACAAGCACTTCCTGCAGCACTTTTGGCAGAAAAACATGCATGGCTTGTGGTATTGTGTTCTTCCACACCGTGTGGCACATCGATTTGGGCATTCTGTTAAATTTTTAATTCAAACCCATTTCAGAAAAATCCAAGCAAATCAAACCCATTTCCATGGAAGCATTGTTAATTAGTAAGGTACTTACGGAAGGCTTTGACACTTCCTGGTCCATATGGGTTCTGAAAAAAGAAGGCAAAGAACAATGCAAATCAAAATGTGAAGTTGTTTGACAAAATGCGGCATTAAACAAATTGTTGATCTTAGAGCTATAAACCCTTATTTACATTCGCGATCTAAGAGTTGAAAAGCGTACGGAAGTCCATTTTGAAATCCAAGAACAGGGCAAATATTAAAAGCAGGAGAAAATGCCTCAAAGGAAGCTAGTAATATAAAAGGAGTTTTACCCTGTTTCGACCACCCCTGCCGGCCATGACCTGGGGAAACGGATGGAACAACAAAGAAAGAAACAGAGTTAGTTGGGTGAGGAAAAAAGAGAGAGAGAAGAAAAGAGAAATGGGGTAAGCAGAGGAGAGAGTGTTACAGCAGTCTGAAGCATGGAAATGGCAATGAGAGCCAAGAGCAAGAGAGCAGCGAACTTGGGCATCGCCATTGGAATAAGAAGGAGGTTGAAATGGGAAATGGGAAATGGGAAATGGGGGGTTTGGGTTTTGGTGGTGTGGTGTGGTGTGTTGAGTATAAATAGAAGGGAAAGGAAGGAAGGAAGAAGAAGGTGAGAAATAATCAGGTGTTGTCGCTCATATGGTATCCGGTTTGAATGGTATGGATTTGGAGTGACACATGGCACATGCGTAGGCCCCGTAATTTGCGCTGTTTACGGCTATATCACACTCATACACACAGCACCGGTTGAGGTCCAAACCCAATTTGGTTTTTTCTTTTTAAATAATAAAAAATGAAATAATTTATCATTATGCCATATAATAATAATTAACTATTTATTTCATATCTTTTTGTTAAAAATAAAAATGGTCCAACCCAATTTGAATATTATTCCTATAGTTTTGAAAATGTACATGGTATCCGATTCTTAAGGTTTTTTTTTTTTTTTTTTTTTTTTTTTTTTTTTTTTTTTTTTTTTATCTTTGTATCCTAAATTCGTCTTTTGGCTTCGTTTTTTTAGTCCACGCAACTTATTTTGGACTCATTTAAATCTATATCTAAATATTATGAACTATCCGAATCAAGGTAATTTATCTAATTCAATAGTCATAAGAAAATACACGTGTCATCGTCACGATCTATCAATTTATTATCATCAATATTAATATGGAACACATCTCACCTTATGACCAGTTTTAAAATTAGTAACTTGTAATTTTGTCATTTGATTTGAAAAATGATGTAGTAGAGATTGCAATTTAAGATGTCAAGAAATCCTACAATGCCTATAAAAGAGAGGCATTTATAAAACTTTGAATGCTCTTTTGCAACATGAAATCTTTTGAGATGCTAGTGTACGAGCATCATTAAATGTTATCTTTGTTTCTTTACATTTATATATATATATATATATATATATTGAAATAGTGGTAATTGTTTAATATTTTTAAGTAATATTTTTTTTTAATATGAACAACAATCAATACAAAAAATATATATAATATGTATATATTTGCATTACTCCCTAAGTTTCATGAAAGAAGATGATATAAAATAGGTAAATTTAGAAGTCCATAAAAAAAAAAAAAAGCATTAGGTTCTGTGTTGTTAATGAAATATATAAGATAAAAAAGGTTTATTATTTTGGAAGAGGGAGGAAGGCATTGAAGAATGGAAAAGGCGATGGTTAGTTAGGTAGTTGGACATTTGGGGACCCACTAGAAAGGTAGAGGACAGTCAAAGTATCCGCAATTTTCGCTTCAGTCCCTTCCTCTTTAATTTTTTACCTTTCTCGAGGCGCTCCTTCTATTTCTCCAATGGAGGGAATTCCAAATATTTCTCTACAAATAAAAATCACTTCCTTATACTATCACTTTTAACCATACTTAAATTCTCCTTATATTCTTTGGTTCTACACTTAGATTCAACAATGTGAATAATATAAAAGGTTTTAGAGAATTCATTTCTAGTTGGGATCTTACTTTCTTTCTTCTTCTTTACTTTAGATTTTCTCAACCTTATTTCGTCTCTTTTCAGTTCTATTATTTATTTTTATTTTGTTATTTTTCTATTTATCTATGTAGTAGTGGTGGAAAGTTTTTTTTTCAGTAAGTGATAACGGAGCAATCGGTTCATAATTTTTTAAAAATTTAAGTCTTCGATTTCTAGTTGCATGTATTACTGTTTGAATTTAAATAAAAAAGACTTCTCAAAACCTGCCATGATATTTTGATTAGTGTGAGTTGCTCATTATTTGTGATTTTGCTAGAAGTGAAACATATATGTGAAGTTTTATGAGTTCAATCAAGTTTGATGTAGATAAATTTTATGGAATGATCAACTTTCACATGTTCAATTAAGAGACTAAAGGTGTTAAAACAAGTGTAAGCCAATATGTAATTCTACCAAAGATTTAAAAAAGAAAGTCTTTATGCATGTAAATACAAACAATCTTATCAAATGAAAATTTGAGCTAGGTCATTAAAAGACTGTAAATTTGTTGTTGTCGTTATCATTCTCGTTAAGAAAAATGTAGACTTCGAATTCTTTTTAAGAAGGAAAAATTCATCCTTATGGTATGTACACTTTACCATGATAAATTAAAGGATGTAATGCTAGTGGTTCCACAAATTTGCACATATTCGTTAACTTGCCAATTCTACAAGGTGTTTGGTAGAGGTGGTGTCGATGGCTAAAAATCTTTTGGGTGATCTAGAAGTTTTATTAATTTTTTAAAAAACATAGTGGTTTATATTTAATACGTGACAAGAAAAAAAGTATTTGAAAGGTGGTATTCTAACTAATCTACTCTTCCTTTATGGTAAAATGAATTATAATTCTCTAATCGATATATAATTGTTGGTGAAGACAATTCATATAGCATATTGTGTTCCAAAAATATATATTAAATAATTAAATTTTACGACTACATACTAATAAAAAAACATACTTTCTTTTAATAAGTCTTTTGAAAATTAATTTATAGACTAGAATGATTATATTTTATCGTGTATAGTCAAACTAAAACATTTTGAATATTTATCATAAACGGATAAAAAATACATTTTCTTAATAAAATTAAAAAAAAAAATATTTTGCATTCTTCAACTTTGAAATTATATCAATATTGTATTCCATAAGTAATATTGAGAGAAGAAACTATATGATTCCAAAGGTTTTGTAAGACTCATTTTTGCAACAACTCTTCAATTTCTAAACTTTCGTTCAAATCAATTTGCACGAGTTATGAGTTATGAATGATGCACTAGGGTAAATGTTAGGTTCCCTAGTTTCACGAGGCCATGTGCAAATGTTTTTAAGTTCTTGTAATGTTAATTCTTTTTATATATAATTTTAATATTATACAATTTAGGTCTTGAATTTTAATAGATAACATTTGAGTCCATATTATTATCAAATTTGACCATGTAATCCCTTCTTTATAAAATTTCATCAAAATTAAGTGTCAATTTTATCATGTACAATTTAAGTATTCATAGCTTGTAAACATATTTAGTTTCTAACTATCCATATTGCTTTCCATAATATAATATCTTTTATTAAATTATAACAATATCTTTTTTATGATATGAAGTAAACTGTTAGCAAGTTTAAATTATAAAAAAAAGAAATTGTTGTACGTTAAAATTTGTATACTACATTGTTATAATAATATAAGCACATAAATTATTGAATTAAAAAAAAAACGACCTACATGTACTTAATTGTTACTTTGGAAACATATATACTATATACAAAAGTTCCTAACTAATTTTATATTTTAGTTACAAAACTTTTACTAAATACTAAAATTTGATTTTTAGTTATCTTTTAAATGTTACTATTACATTATTTGTTTTAGAATATTAACAAATGTATGACGGCATCTCGGTGTTAGTTTTGAAAAAAAAAAACAACACTCAAATTAAATTGACCGATTAAATGTTAAAAAAAAAAAGAAATAGATTGTTGTGTGTTGTGTGTATGTGATAGTCGACTTACTGACCTATTGATTTTCTACCTTAAATTTGATTGAATAGTTTGGTAAGGTAATTTTAAATCTATGCTAAAAAAACCAATTAAATCATTTTTTGACTGATTTAATTTTTTGGTTATTTTTGTTGCAATCAAAGTAATTAGGAAAGCAAGAGGTTTGATGCTGCATCTTTAGAAAATCTTGTGCTCTCAGAACTCATAAGTTTTCTTCTAAATCCGCTGTCTCTTTATTTAACTCAATTCCTCCAACTTCCTCAATTTTTTTGTTTGTTAAGTAGCTCAAACTTTAGTACAGTATCAATAACTCTCCAACCACTTTACAAAGAAAAGGTTACATGTTGCTCATTTAAAAATATATATTTTTAGCTATCATACTCTTTGAAAAATTTAAATGTAATTGTGATTACTAAAATTTAAAGGATAATTTTAAAACGTAAGTAATAAAAATGAAATCGTGAGATTTAAAAGTATGGAGAGATAGTTGAATTGAAAACTATGAAAGGATAATAAATTTTGTATTAAAAATCAAACTTAAAACGCTAGTTCAAAAAATGAATTTTAGATTCTATTACAAACCTATTTGATTACAAATGTATAATTTTATAAAAAATTTGAACTTAAAAGTTGAATTATTGAATATAAAATCTAGTATTATTTTATAAAAAATCAATAAAACCAGTCATATCTTTTTAAAAATGGTATAAGTAGCAATAATTTTATAACTATTCACAATATATATATTGTTTTAAAAGTGTGATTTTACCAAAGAAATACATATTTATTTATTTATGTTATTTGTGGAGGGTAAAAAGGCCAACATAAGCACGTGAGAAAAAGCTGGAAAGCAATAAATGTGTTTGTTTGAGAGAAGTGCTTTCCCCCTTCTTAGATGTAAATGCAGTGGGACCCGCTCCAGTTCTTTTTCTTTTTCCCTTTTTTCTTTTTAATCTCTCTTTTACTTTTTTCATCTTATTTACAATAACAATACATTCACCGACACATATACCCTAAATATTTATTTCTTACCTTTATGCTACACACAAAAATATCCCTCAAATATGGATCTCAATACATTCATATTTACCGACAATCAATCTTTTCTAAAATGTAGATCAACTTGTTTGTTTTGTGTAAATGCATAATGGTTTACTTAAAATGGCTAAAAGTTCAATTTTCTTCAATCATTTTTTGAAGGATGAGTTACGTCCACTACAAAATACCAAAGAAGACGGATGAGTTATAAACCCTAAAAGACAAGCACTTTTGTAATCTAGGTTGGGCTCAACCTCCAACTCACTCTCTTCAAAATCTTATTTATACCTCTTCTACATCTCTCTTTCTCATAATTTTATCATTAATGTTACTTTTCTTTTCTTAGACTTCTACTGCCTTCAAAATTACCTATAACAACTATTATTATTCCAATAATAAAATATTGTTAATCATATCATATCCTCAAGATATAAAAATATGATTAAAAATTGCTTAAAAATTGAAAGTTATCACGTGTATTAACAAGCCACATCTTTATTTTCATTGATTTATCGTTAAAATTAAAAATAATTCTATTGTTCAGTGATCTCCGAAAAATTGTTATTTTTTTGGATATTCACAATATTTATAAAAAAAAATGTATAAAATATGTGACCAAGAACAAAATTTGAAATAGCGAAGAAACATGTGCTACCCGTAAGATTTTATACCTTCTATTAAAAAGAGTAAGTGAATAAATATTTTATCATGTAATTAATAAAACAAGGCAGACTTAGCAAAATAAGCAAACTCGTTAGCAAATATAGCAAAATTTTACTTTTAATATATATATTTAGTAGATTGCAATAAACAATAGTGTCTTGTTTTGATTACCATAAATGTTAGAAAGTGTAACAATTAAGTAAGTAAATCTAAATGCAAACAGATAAAGATTTTATGAAAATTTTAACAAATGTATAAGAAACAAATATTTTAACTCTATTGCTTGTAAAATGTAATTTCAATTCAAATTGACAAAATGTGTGTTTTTGTTTAAAATCTTTTTTCCATAACTAAAATTGTCTTGCTAAGTTCAAATCTCTCTATCCTAATTTTTGTGCTAAAACGATATTTTTAAAAATTTTAAACATATTTAAAAACATCATTAAAATTAAAAATACTAAACCAAACTCATTTAAGAAAAAAAAAAAATCTCTTTTAGTTATCTGTTTGTTTAGATATAAAAAATTAATTGTTAGCCCCTTAATGTTTGAGTGGGCGAATAATATGATTAAATGAGGGGTCCATATTACTCGTGAAAACATATAATTATTTACTGCATTAATGGATATAATTAATTTAAACACATAGCAATAAATTTTGGTTGTAATAAATTATTTACTTGTGAACACATACAAAGTGCTTTCAATTATTATATATTGATAGTTTATTAAAAAATGCTTTTTGCATCTTTTCTATACCAGTGGTGTGTCAAAACAAACTCCTATTAATATGTACTTGGATCAACAAATTAAACCAAAGATTTAAATCTCCATCAACATTATTCAACTATAAAAGTATTGTCCATTTTTAAAATTTTAAACATATAATTTAAATTATATTACAAAATTAGTTATTCAACTTTTTAAGTTGGATCTATATTACTTATTTTTTAAAAAATATGTATAATAGATCAATAACCTTTCAATTCTATATTCTATATTTAATATTCAATTCTATATTTAAGAAGAAAAATATGACTAGATGAAGTAATTCAAGTTTACCTTTATGAATTCTATCCAATTGAATCATCCCATAATTAAAATGTTTCAATATATTTCCATTCATTTGACATGAAAAAAGGTTTTAAAATAATTTACAACTAGAAAGCATTTAATGAATTACATACAAATAGAAAGCATAATAATGAGTGGATGGATTTAGAGAAACGAATTAAATGATTAGTTTGTGTTCCAATAGATTTAATCATATGTATTATTATTTTCATTTTAAAGACATGTGCATCACTATATTACTATTTGTAGAGATGTGCATTATTATTACTATTGTTATAATTTTTGACAATATGTGCATTAATATGCCAATTATATAATACTTTTATCAGATCTTTCAAACTTGTTTTATTGTGACTGTTGTACTAATTTGATGATGAGGTAAAGCTTATTCAATGTTCACTACAGTAAAAAAATAAAATTAATTGTCCATAAAAAAACAGAGTTTCAATCCTTATAAAATGTTTTTAAACAACCACAAAATTTTCTAATACGACAAAAGAAATTAAAACCTTTAGTAAAATTTCATAATTTAACAATAGTTAAACACGGATAAACTTATATAATTATTGATTTGTGTCTATTAGTTACCTAGATAGTATTAACTAGTATATATATATATATAATATTTTTTAAAATTAAAATATTAAAATAAGCTAGATTGTCGTTGTCGGTGAGGGCCTCTAAATCATGTGAAGTGTGATGAGGCTCAATTATGAGGAAAAAAGGGACATAGATTATAATAATAATACCAAACAATAAATCACTACATTTCTTTTCCTAAGTACTATTTTGCAAATATACTCAATTTAACGTGAAAATTAAAAGTAGACCTCACCCATACAACATTTCTTATATTACACTTTTTTTCCGACACAAATTTAAGGAAAAAATATACATCTAAATCAATTAAACTATACATAAAATAGTTCAAATGATAGTCATTTGTGTATAAGAAAATATTAAATATGATTGAATTCATAAAAATTGTTCATATACTATACGTTTATGAAAAATAGTGAGATTTAGACTTATCTCAAATAAAAATGAGTAGTTTTAGTTTATCAAAGTTGGTAAAAATAACTTATAGTTAGAAACTAGCTAGTTTTAAGATTTATGTAATGGGTGTAATGGTAAAGTACTATATACATAATTAGAGAAAAGAAGAAAATAAATGAAAATAAGAATTTTTAAAATTAAATACATTATCCAATGTGAAAGAAGAGATCACCAATCCCATCCCATCAAAATCTTTTTATTTTTATTATTGTTCATAGAGAGTGAGAGGTGAATGCATGTGCTAAGCATTAACACTTCTCACATGGACACAGTCTCTCTAGTGGCAGTGGCAATCACCCAACTTGGACAATCTCTCTTTTTCATCTCTCACGATTATATATATATATATAAATTTAGTTGTTTCCCTTTCATTATTTTTGTTGTTTTCGTTTCCTTTTCATTTTGGTAATTTACAAATATTTAAATCATTAATGGATCAACATCTTTACTCTGAATGATGTTATCAAATCGAATCATATGTGTGTGTTTCTTTATCAAAGTTTCATTTAATTTGTTGATCTATGAATGAATTAATATATATAGTTAAGAGTACTTGTTTATATAATCTCAACAACTTACATAAAAGTGGAAACACTAACAAAAATAGTTAGATCTCATGCCAATGCTATATTAAGTTTTTAGAACGTTTAAAATCAAAGATTCTTGTATGTTTTTAATTAATGTAAAATCAAAACTAGCTAGAGTTAAAGAAAGATGTTAGCAATTTGAATCATTTACTTAATTGTGTTTACTTTTTTAGTATTATCTAATTTTTTTTAGTATAATTAATGCAGACATAAGATCAAATCTTCAACCTCTAAGAAAGAAAGTCATATCAATCATAATATTGAAATACTAAACTCACTTTGACTCTGGCTACCTAGTATTTGTTGTTACATCACAACAAAATTTCATTTATAGTTCAATCAATATGTTTTTATCATACATATAGCAATGATGTTATCAACAAAGAAACTATATATATCTTTGATAACATTCTTAATTTGAGTGTTCAATTTTTATAATTTAATGTTGGTTTCCTTACCATTTTCTTATATTTTGACTATTTAAAACATATCTAAACTCTCTCTATAGACTTAAAAACTAAGCTTCATTTGAAAAATATTTGTATAAAGTAAAAAAACTAGTATACATAAACTTAATATCAAAAAAAGCAAAAGGCCAATGACTATTTAGTGCTTAAAATTGATAAAATCATGGTCAAAAACTAGATTTATAATGTAACCAGTAGTTTCAAAGAGGGAAAACAGAGAAAATTTCCATAATGGAAGAATAATCAATAACAACAAAAGAGACTCCAATAATTTAGAACTATTAATATATATAGTCTTTGGTCAGTAATAATTGAGATAGGATTAGTGATTAAAATTATTTTTTTTTTAAAAAAAAGGATGAGATGGGCATCTGATCATGAATTTATGATGAAATATATGTGGTAAGGTAGATCAATTAAGAAAGAAGAAGAAAAAAGAGTGTGAAAAGTAGGGATATGAATGAATATGATATATGTCAATTAGCACTTAATTAATAAAAGCTTAAATGAAAGAAAATAAAATAATAAAAGGTTAAAGATGAAGGATTATTTAATTGAATAAGAGGAAAATGGAAATGAAGAGAGTAGAGAGTAGAGAGAGAGAGAGAGAGAGAGAGAGGGGCATGTTGTTAGCATGTGAAAGTGTGTTTGTGCTTTCAAAATTTCACATGGGACACTTGCAATATTCTTTTGCTTTAAATCATTACTTCAAACAAAAACCAAACTCCCCAAAGGGAGAGAAAACATATCCATCACATTATGCAACCAAATAATTATAATAATAAATAACCACAATCATAGTTTAAGATAAACGCTTTTTTAAAAAAAAAAAATTAACGAGTAAATAATAGGTGAACAAGGATAGATCATATATATATATATAGGGTTTAGTTTTTATTTGAGTTGTGAGTTCTTCAATTTTGTTATAAGGTTTTAGAATGTTAAATTTTTATTCTTTTAAGTTTTGGTTATTTTTTTTGTTTTTATTTAGTTTATAAATTTTAACATTTATACTTTTACGGTCAAATTTTAAAAAAAAACTGTGAAATTCATTTCTTGTAGTTCTTTAAAATTAATTGATAGATTAATTAACCATAAAATTAAATACGGGTGAAAGTGTGCATCTTAAAATCTAAGAGCCAATTAAAACAAAATTCAAATGCTAAAGGTAAAATTGCAACCTTTTAAAAATATAAGGACCAAATTAATTAACTGAAATTCAAAACTTAAAAATTAAGATCACATTTACGCTATGTGAAAGTTAATAAATCAATGGTGATCTAACAAGTGGACTCTTCATAATCATGCTACCCATGTTGGCGTTTGAGACCTACTTTCGAGTTGGTAATAAAAAAGCATAATCACCATAGAGCAATTGATCAATCTGAATAAGTTATCATTATTGTTAGTGTCACAACATGAAAAATCTGAGTTTATCATATTATTGTTATTTTTATCTTTTAGGATCAAACAATAACAATAACGATAATTTTAAGAATAATAATAAATGTATATAGATTCACAATTGAAAGTAAACATGATAAAAAAAAATATATATATATTTGCCATTGAGATGGATTGTGATTATATAAATTTTCTTTAGTAATTGGTAAATGTGGCTTGAAAGAGAATATTTTGAAAGTTTAAGGACTAAATGGAAAGTGAACTCGGAATTGTTCTCTACTTGTATTATGGCCACTTTTATGTTTCAAATATTGAAGATGGGGGAAGGCCATATAGTTTTCGGGTTGGGCTAAATTATTATGATGTAATCTTGGGTTGGTATGTTGAGAAAAAAATGCTTATGTTTAACAACAAAGCCTGAAAGGGCCTGAGGGTGACATTTCCATGGGTCAAATGCAATGGCCTTATTCGACCCATCTACACAAAAGCCTTCTAAATAAGAGATAACTTTCCAATAAATTGAAGTTTGTCCAAGATTCCAAATTCACTCATAAAAAATATGAAAAGGTAACAATCGTTTTTACCAATCACTAAGTTTAGAAACAGATTATCATCCAATTGAAGATGTAGGATATTCACGTACTTCACATCATCTAAGAAGAGTTGGGGATGAAAAGTCATGATATGAACATGTCCGATGAAGGGAGACTATGAGAATCAGAATCCAAATACATCTTTCGAAGTAAGTCGCCAAATTCCATATGCAATTTGCCAAAACCCTTTGCAGTTAAAACTCCAGACGGTCTTTGAGAGCTATTTCCGCAAAAACATACGACAATTGGGTAGTAGATGCCTTGTTGGGCCGGGGGTACGTTTATTGGGCCAAAAAGTTTCGGGCCATTTTCTGTATCAAACAGGCAATGTACTTTTACCTCACTTTTGAATGCACCCACCCTACAAGTCTTTTTTCTTTGTGGACAGAAAATGCACTTGTAGGGCTGACATTGATGACCATTACCTAAAGTGTTTTAGACAAATACTTCATTCCTTAAGTTTCCAGAAAATGTTTCTAAAATGACCTCTTAATTAATTTCAATCTAACTGATTGATCATTAGGCTCTTATCTATCATTAAGCTAAATAAATCTACTAAATACACATTTAGTTGATCTACTTCTCATAGCTAAACTAAATTCATTTTACTTCCCCAATACATTCTTATTGATCCAAACAAAAGTTCCTCCATTACTCATCTACTTCTCATTTAAATGAAATCACACAAAAGTTGGAAGAACAATAATAATAAAAAAAATAGTTTTAAAAAATGTAATGTAAGAAAACTATGCATATAGTAATTTAGGGTTATGGCTGTATACAAAGATAGGTGGTAGGTAGGGATATAATATATATGGACATAATGTGGAAGGGCAAAGGTTAACCCCCCAATGAAATTCCAAAAGAATAAAGAAACACTAATTTGAGAAAGAAACAAGAAACCATTGAAGAGATTTGTTAGAAATAAATGAGTCCATAGGCCCAAAAATTTAATGCTTTGTTATTATTATAATATTTACCAGTATGGGGCATTGAAATTAAAGAATAAAAGTAAAGAAAGCAACCAATATTTTAGAGTTTTGTTTGACCTAAAAGAAGAAAATGTTGGATAAGGATTGGCTATAATAACCACTAATATATTCAAGTAGATTAGGTCTTTGATCTCCTCCACTCCAAATCTTACATTTTCCCTTATCAACTCTTTTTTATTTTTGTTTTTTGTGTTTGAAAAAAATAATGGGTGCAATTGGAAAAGAAAGATAAGGCTTTAATTTGCAGATATCCATACTTGTGATTCGTGAAAGATGTAATTTTCCAGATTAGTTCCCCAATCAGATCTCCTCCAAGATTTATAGCTATGAAATTATGTATAATTTTTTGCTTGTTTTAGATTGTTTTCACTACTTAATTAAGTATAATTAGCTCAATGTCCATTACTTTAATTTTCACATTCATCCATGGTGAGAGGCTGAAATTAAAAATGCTAAGGAAGTAAATTGAAACCTATTTGGATAATAGACACTACAAACTTTTTTTTAAAAGCGTTTTTCTATTTAGTAAAGGTGATAACTACAACAACATTATTACTTCCTAAATTTATTTGATTGTTTGTTCAATTCAGTAGGCAACATCCCTGAAATACGAATATAATTAGGTAGAAATTAGGACAAATGGTAAAGTAAGCGAAAAAGACGGTGTAAGCGTTACAAAATAACAAATTCAAAATTAGGACATCAAATGGTAAGTAAGCGGAAAAGACGGTGTAAGCGTTACAAAATAACAATTTCAAAATTAGGACAGCAAATGGTAAGTAAGCGAAAAAGATGGTGTAAGCGTTACAAAATAACAATTTCAAAATTAGCACAGCAAATGGTAAGTAAGCGAAAAAGACGGTGTAAGCGTTACAAAAAAACAATTTCAAAATTAGGACAACAAATGGTAAGTAAGCGAAAAAGATGGTGTAAGCGTTACAAAATAACAATTTCAAAATTAGGACAGCAAATGGTAAGTAAGCGAAAAAGACGGTGTAAGCGTTACAAAATAACAATTTCAAAATTAGGACAACAAATAATAAAATAAGCGAAAAAGACGGAGTAAACGTTACAAAATAACAATTTCGAAATTAGGACAAATGATAAAGTAAGTAAAAAATACGGTATAAGCGTTACAAAATAACAATCTATAAGGAGAATGAAGTTGAACACCATTCCATATATAATGAGATTATGATATATGATTACAAATTGGAGGGTGTAACTATTGAAAAATGTGGTAAACACATTGTATTCCATATTTTTATTTTCATTTTCATTCATTAATTATATTTTGTTGGTAAGTAAACATGGTCTTAGGTTCTTAGCTAATAGATGTTTAATTTCAATCCACTAAAAATGTGAATAGAAAATTTGTGGAGAATATAAGAACACAATCAAAATCATCTTTGATCAAACTTGTCCAAATTTATTTTAACTAAAATGTTAGGTTTCAATTCCATAGATATATTGTTTAAAAATATATAATTGGATCAACCAATTAATATTTTTAAAATTTAATATAAGTAAAGGGAGAGGTATAGAAAAATATTAAAACTATTTACAAAATATAACAAAAAGAAAAATTAAATGGACCAAAGAGGGTTGGAGAAATTTTACTATATTTTATAAATAATTTTACTATTTTGCATTTTAAAAAAACATTTACCTTTTTATAAATAATAAATTTTTTATTATTCATATTTGTTGCGGGTGATTCTTGAACCAAAGCACGTAAACAACATTTTACAAATAACATGAACAATATGATTTGGACTAAAAGATAAAACCTAGGACCAAATGACCAAGAAAAAGAGGTTTGCTTGAACTTAGGCCAAGTGTGCTCGGTCTCGACTAGCCTAATCAAATACGTAATGAAACATGTCTTGTGCATGTTCCAAACTAAGTGACTATTACTCTAGGTCGAAAGTATAGTGAGAGGGAGGGTGTTCGACCTCAATTTGGGTCCTAGAGAAAATCAAATAGGATGCCACTCACAAACCTAGTAACATAAATTTAGTTTACGAACATATATGGAAATATTAATAGAAAAATAAATAAGTTTATAAGATATCAATACATATACATCATGCATAGGAAACAACTGAAAAATTGGTAAGAAAGTAATCCAAAAATCCTTTCACACATTTTTCTTCCCCATGTGTCAACTTAAGATCATGGATATGTGATCCCATTGAATATGTACCAAAACCTAAAACCTAGAGGGAGCTAGCTTCCTTTGCAACAAGAATCTGTCACATTTTTATCCTATAGTATCCAAACATTTGGAATTACCTTAAAAGAATGGTTGGTATCACTTCCTTCATTACATTTTTTTTTATTTAGCTTCTATCTTTATTCTTCTCTCCTTGAATCATGGCTATATTTCTACTTTTCAACCAATTTTCAACGTTTTCAAAGATCAAAACAATTCAATTATATATTAATTAGATTCATTTCAATTTGTTGCTAAAATAAAATATTATAGTATGAAGTTTGTAGAATTTATTTACACTAACTACACATATATACTTATAACGAATGATATGAGTTTTAATATGGAAGAATTATTTGAAAAGAAAAGTACTCACACACTCACTTTCGTGTTATCTTATAATTAGTTTAGTACTAACGTTAAAAATGGAGCATTAATCTACTTGTTAATATTTATAATAATCTCCTAATTAATATACGATTATTAAATCTATATACATTAAAAAATATTTTTTATTTCAAAAAGTGTAAAATGAAAGTGATGGTATATATAATCTCATAGTTAATTTTCCAAAACATATAAAATTGATTTGAACTTTCTCTCATCACCATTGTTCATACAGTTTATGAGACAATTTACAAATTTTGGACCTCAAGTTTTTTAGCATATAGACTTTATAGCTTGTGTTCATATTGGAAATACTCATCTCATATATGGTTACAACTATTTTTTATTAATTAATTTGATAGTTTAATTTGGCTGTGCTCAACAAAATATATAGAGAAATATAGACCAGTTTTTTTTAAAAAAGCATGAAAATAACAACGAATATATAACATTAATACATAACATATATAAATTGTAAAGGTTATATCAAATATTTGTTGGAGAGGAGTCCTACATTAGAAGGTATCTAGTGAAGTAGATTAATGATTTCATGTTTCAAAGTGCTCAAAGGCTTTGATGGTGATACTACATAAACATCACTTTAACCAAATTGCATCAATAATGGAAATTTTTTTCCTAAAGCTGCCATTTTCTTGGGATTCTTTTTTCCCCCTCTTTTGACAATTATTGTTTTTTTTCAGTACAATGTGAAGCTATAAAGGAAAAGCCTAACCCTAAGTCTTGCTTATAGCTTTGCTTTCATTAACCTATAAAACCTAACACAAAAGGATTGCATGTCTCTCCCTTTCAAAATCCACCATATCTTTTATCATTTATATTCCTTTGACTCACTAATACCATATTCATTCATTTAATTCTATATGGTTTTAAAAATTCAAACATTTTTGTGATTGTAGTGGGTTTAGTTTAACTTTAACTTTTGTGATCATGATATTGATAAATTAATTTTTAAATATCTATTTATGCCTCCATTTGAATAAAATAGATGACTTCTAAAATTGAGTTGAACTAAATGCCAAACGTGAATCAATATATTAAATATTTGTTTTCTTATAAAATTATGATTTGATGGTTTATAAATTAGAATTGATGTATAATTGAGATCGTTGTAAAAAATATTTACTTAAAAAGTTGTAACTAATATATTAATTATGATTTGAGTTAAAAATATGTGTTTAAGGTATTGTTGGTTTGATATATGCTAGAGATATTGTTTCACTTTGAAATATATATTTTGTTGATTGTTTTTTAAAGTATACATGTATGAAAACAAATTTTAAGTATTTTAAAAATGAATGGTACTCTGACTACTCCTACTAATGGCTACATTACATAGTTGACATAAAAATCATATAAATAAACCGTTATATGATACAAAAAAGTTATATACGATATGAGGTAGGAAAGAGTCAAGTCGCTAAAACAAAGAAAAATTACATAAAGGGTTGTACAAATTTTCACTCTGATAGATATATATATATGTTAAAAAATTAGTGTATATATAAGAGTACAAACTGTCAATACTCACTTAAGAAAATATCAAATACAAAAAAATCAACATGGTCTTTGTGTTAGTATGATCCATTTGTTTGATATTTTTTTTTAAAATTTAGTTTAGTTTCAAACGAACCAATTTTGAAACTTATTATATTAATATCAGATTTTTTTTTCGAGTCATTGATAGACAGTGATACAAGTCTATTAGTGATTATTATCGATAGAATCTTATGCTATAACTTATAAATATTTTAATTTATTTTGTTATTCTTAAAAATGCCATTTTTTATAATGATTTTGTAGGTAAAAAATTAGAAGAAAGACTTTAATATTTCCTGCTTTACACGTTTTATTGTCTTTATGTATGCTTAATAAATTTCAACAATATTTACATTGTTTGAACAAAATCAAAGTACAAGTCACTCAAACATTTCACTAATAAAAAAATTAGATGAAGAAAAAAATATGAGCAAGATTATCATAGTTACATTAACAAAATTTTCAATATTACATGATCATTTAAATATAATGATAAAGAGCATAAACATATGTACATGTCAACCATAAAGTTGGTGGTTTAAGTTTCTCCGACTTTTGTTGTGTACTAAAAAGAAACCTATAAATGAAGGAATATATAAGTTATTAATTTTGCAACGAGATTTATGTGTATTTGATCATGTTAATGTTTAAAAATATCACAAAAATAATCAAACAATAAATAATTATCAAATAAGTTTATAATTTTATTTCAATTTTTTAAGAACCAGAATAGACATCGGACATAGTTCCTCCAAAAAAACGAAAAAATGAAAAAATAAGAAAAATAAAAATAAAAACGTTACCACAATTGTTAAGTCATAGATTGTGTTGTGGGAGACAAAAGAAGTGAACAACGGATGTGATGGTGTGTAATTAAATGGTAAACACTTCCTTAACCTTATATATATATATAACGTTTAAGGACACGTTAATATAACTTTTAAAAGTTTTACAAACACTTTTGCAACGAGTAGGTAATAACGATTTCTAATATTATATTAGCAAGAGTATATTTTAAAATTTTCTTTTAATTTATGGATATTATTTAAAAGTCGTGTATTTTTAAATGTTTCCACCTAAAACTAATGGTAAATGCATTTTAACTCTCTTTTCAAAATTTAAGGACTATATTTTCTAAACTTTTCAAATTTCAAACTTTTTTTTTTTTTGACAAAGTACAAAGTTCAAATAAATAAATACATAATATTGAGTGTATTAATAGTTAAGATATTTGTGGGTAAAACCTTTCCTACTTTTTTATTATTGTTTATACTAAAAAGCTGATTTTTGAATAACAAAAATCTAATATAATTTTTAAAATTTCAATTATGTTATAATAGATTTCTTATTTTCCAATCCCTATTCAATTCATTTACTGTTGAATAAAGTGAGCTCACAAAGTTCACTACAAATTCAAATTAAAATACATATAAATTCAATGAGCAATGTTTCATGGAAATTTAACAAATTCAACTTAATTAATTATGGTGAATGGAAAACACGATCCCAATTAGAACACATATAAATTCAAAATTCAAAGGAAAGGATTTAGAAAAAATTTTAACCACTGCAATAATAATGAATTAAAGTAATAATTACCGAACCGTAGTTTGGTTTAATTAATAGTCTCGAAAGCTTATAATGGCGAACATTTTTATCCCTTGTTATTTTTCCATTTTTGGATATATGTTTGTGATATGATTTTGAAGGGAAGAATGATTGATGGTATGTATAAAATTAAATGGGCATTATTGGGTAGGTAGAGTTGTTTGGCCAATTGGTATGAAGCTGTTAAAGCTAATCATTTTTCATTTCCCAAAAGTTATTTAAATTAAAATCTCATCAACCTCTCACATGTAGTATTGTAGAATTGAAGATACATATTCACTTTTCCATTCTTTAACACATTTTGGTGGACATGCAGCTTTTTTATTAGAGATATTGTCTCTTTTCACAAGTCAATATTATGAAACCACCCTCATCATTTTAAACTTTAAATCTTATTTTCATCCCTTGTTTTAGTTCCTTAAGAGCATATTGATTAGGTCTTGTTATTAGGATTTTGTTACCTCTTTGACAATATGACTTCTATAAATATATATATATAGATGATTATTCATTACACTACCAAATACGATAACTGTTCTCAAGGTTTTAAATTTTAACTAGAGATCGATGGTAGATTGATGTTTTATCGAATAACTCAAAAAATCATTTTTCCTTTCAAGATTTTGATTGTCACGATTCTTGTGCATTGTCGTTCTACTTTACTTTCTCAATCCATGTAAGATGCAATTTCATCCGCATTCAAATTTTGTACTGCCTCAAGCTTGAGATATTTTGTGATTTATTTTAGTGTTTTTTTTTCTTTATTAGGAGAGAGTCGAAGAGGTTGTGATTGATTGTGAAAATATTTATATGCAATAATTTCATGAAGTTTATTTAATACATCATGAGTTGCATTTATTTTATTTATTTATTAGTTTGTTATGAATAGTTAACATCAATATATCAGTTCTATTTTCAGTGTTTTCTACTCATTGTTGCTTAAATATTTCAATTTGAAAAAAGAGAGTTGATAAGTGGGAGTCAAGAGGGCATTTGAAAGATTTGAATTTTGAAAGAAAAGAAAGGAAATAAATTAGTTGTTGAGTTTATTTAGTAAATATATTGTCATAAAATTAAAAATTTATAGAATAAATTAGTAAAAAATTTTAAGGATGTGGAGTCTAATTATCTAAATATAGAATATGAACGAACCTAAACCCTATTCTTAAATATGGAAGTCCTCGATCACAAATACACACAAATAAACTAACGTCTAACAAGAATAGGATTTAGACATATTTTAATTACTTTTGTCTGTAATGAAATATTTGTCCTTTATTTTTTGCAAATCTAATGTGTATTATTTCTCTAATAATTAGTATTTCGAATAACCGATATTAATTATTATTAATTTTAACTTTCTCTGTAACATCTCAGACAAAAGGTTTGATTATTCTTGTTGATGTTATGTTTTTTTTTTCTTTAATATATACTTTATATAAAGTAAAAGCTGCTTCGAAATAAAGTAATTTAAAATTTACATTCGCTTTTGTGGTGGATTTTAATGATTTTTAGTAAAAGAATAAAACCACCCTTAAAAAGAAAAACTAAAATCCATGAAATCATATGCCATGGAATCATGTTGCTTAAAAAACCTAATTTTAAGAGATTACATTAAGATAAATAACGAAAACATATCTTTCAAAATTAATCCATTTAGATATACATTAATATACATTAAGATACTCAAAACTATTAACCTTTAATAAGTTAATAACTACTAATTAAATATATAATTGAGCTATTTTATATTTTCATCCATCTAGTGGTAAAAAAATTGGTAATCACATTGTATAAGTCTTATTAAATCATAATTTATCTACTTCTCTCTAACTTATAGATTGTTTCTAAATATTATATATGATTGTCGAAAATCTTTTCCATCAACTTAAAAAAATATTAATTATAAATTAACTCTTTAACATCTTAGAATCTAAAAAAATTAAATTAAAAATAAACTCAAAACTTAAATGAAAAAGAGACATTTTCTTTATTTTCTTTCATAGATAACAAACTAAGAGGTAGGTAGGTTGGGATGTATATATATGCTAACATATTAATATGTAAGCAGGATTTGAAACAGCCAGATAAATAGAAATTAGACAAAAAAAAAGAGAAGAAAAAAAACATAAAATGGAAATAATAGTTGAGATAAAGTTGAAAACTGAAAATGGGAATTTATTTATGATGTGTATATAAAAAAATAATGAAAAAGGGAGTAAAATAATTGAAAGAAAGAAAACATAAGTTTGGGGGGGAAAAGGTTAGAAAAGAAATGTGTAGGTAATTTAGATAGAAAAATAAAAATAAAAATAAAAAAATGAATGAGGTTGTCGGGTGTCCTGTCCCTTGATATGGAAAAACATCGGTTTTAGGTATGTGAAGGGTGCCCTGTCCTTATTACAGGACCCTCTTCTCTCATCATCCACAACCCTACACCCACATTTCTTCTTCTTCTTCTTCTTCTTCTTCTACTTCTTCTTCTTAAATATTTACTTTTCATTTCCAGGGACCCTCTACCCCGCTTCCATGCCAGGTGCCCTCCATTTTGTCCTTTACTCTCTCTCTCTCTCTTCATTTTACTCTTTCTTTTCTCTTTCCTTCATATAATTCTAATCATCTTTAATTCAAGAATGTTGTTCAACCCTTCATACCTTACTTCAATATTTGTAGTTAAAGTTTACGTGTTTGTGAATCATTTATTTTAGTGGACACTTAAATAATAAAAATGTTTTTTATTTTTAATTTAAGCATAACTTAATTATTTGAACTAAAAAGGAAATGTCATTTTTTGTTTTGTTTGATAAAAGAAGTATGGGAGACAATATCTTAAAATATAAAAAATAAAACTGGGAAGGGAAAAATAATGGAAAAGACAAAAACAATCGAATTTTGGTAGATCTAAAATAATAACATTTCGAGTTATGAAACGGAGTTGCTTTAATTGAAAATGCGTAAATATGATTGTAACAACTCTTATAATATCATTGGAGGTTTTTTTTTTCTTCTAAAAAAATAGAGAAAATAATTAGGGTTAGTCAAAGGTGAAATAATGTAGGGCAGAATGCATGTGAGGATCTGCAAATAACATTGATGAGGAATGAAGAGGGAATTCAGTACTGTGGGTTGGATGGTGTAGCTTCAAATTGGGTATTAGGTTGTATGTAACACCAAACCAAAATGAGAGAGAGAAATATATATACCATAGCATTTAAATATTATGACTAAAATGAAAAATGAAAAATGATGAAGTTGTCTGAAAATTTGAATCCCCATGTGGGTTTGTCAACTTCTTTGTTAGCACTGACAAACCCACAACCATTTTTCCAAAACTTGTTTTTTAAGCCAAATATTATCCATCAAAAACCCCATAATCTATACTTTCGTTTCTTTTCTTTATTCCAATCATTCTTCCTTTCATAAGGCCTTCAAATGCACTTTTGTTTCATTCTCATTTCATTTTCTCCATCATTTTTCTATACCTTGTGTGTGTGTCTATCTCTTTTTTTCCCCTTTTGTGGTTGATTTTGTGTGTAATTCAAGAAGAAGAAGCGGGCATGCTTATGTCAAACGTCTACAAATATTTAATTCATTGGACATATACATTTGATTTAGGCTTGTCTATATGTTAGATATTTAATTTAATATGACAATGTTAGATGTTTAATAGTTTCATTCAATATTTCTTTTTACAAAAGCTTGTTTACGTCAAAAGCAAATAAAAATATAACAGATTTAAATTTTATAGGTTTCTAAAAAATTGTCAAGTAATTTATAACATAGAATTTTAAAACAAAAGACTGAAAAAGAAAATAGGAACAGTAATGTATTTCCTTTCTTGTTCATTTTTGTTTAAAACTTTGAAATTTTTTTATTTTAGGGTTTTATGAAATATTGATATTATTTTGAAATATGTGGAGTGATAGATCAAGGCACTAACCTATTTGATGCCATAGTTTTTTTTAGTTCGGTTCATTTTAGCCATTAATAATAATCTTTTTTGTTTTAAATTGTAAAGAATTGTCCATTTTAATTATATTGTCATTATTTTACACCTAACACACTCAACCAACGCACCTACCTCAAAATAGAGATACTACTAATTTTGCATTAACACTTCAAATCATACAATTTAAAAATAACACATCCATACTTTTTTTCTTCTCTAAATAGATTTGAATAGAGATTATATTTCTTCGTAGTTGAATATATATTATGTTCATGTATATAAATTAGGCATGCAACAATTTGTTGAAAATAAAATAATGGTAAGAACTAAAATATATATATATTTTGGTTTAAAACTAGAATAAGTATTTTGAAAAATTAAAGACAGAAAAAAATTAAGCATTAATTAAATTACCTAAACGAAGCTATAATCGAACCTAATTAAAGTTCTTACTATTACATTATTGTTAAAATTTCTAAAATATTTTTCCTACATTAATTATCTTTTTATAAACTCTATAAAGATGCATTAAAGTAATTTCGTACATGAAATTATTATTCTAATTTATCTAACTTAATAAAAAAAAAAACGGTTAACTTTAGTGTTAACAATCTAGGTTAAAAACTATATAAACGTAAAGTAAAAGAATAAAAAGAAAAAAATAATAAAGATAGAGGCATTTGTTTGTTTAACGTAATAACTAAAATGGAGTTAATATATTTTGGAATTATAGGAAGGCATTTGTTTGTTTAACGTAATTAATACAAATGGGTTTGCAATAAATTGCCTCTTATTTTGTGAGTTTCAATGCAACCGTTTTACTTTACACACTTTTCAATAATCAAACCATTTCTGTAATTTCATTGGTCCGCTGACGTCATCTCCAATACTAATCAGTCAATCAATCAAATAATTCCAAGCTAATCTCCCCAAGTTTCCGTGCCATATCTAACGGCTTATAACCCCGCATCTCTATGGTCCCCCATCACGTACGTCTCATCCTATCAAATCTCAACCCTCCCTTTTTTCCTTTTTTCTTTTTCTTTTTCTTTTTAAAATCATTTTTAATATTATTCATTTTGTTTTATTTTCTTCAAATTTTGTCCCTAAACTCATTCAAACTATCTATTTTAATATTCCAATTTTTCAAGGTTCCCCAATTTTAATCTTACCTGCTACTTTCTCATATATACGTGTGTATATCCAGACTATGATTTGATAATGTGTTTTTCTCTAATATAAAAAAACAATTAATAAAAATCAAATCAAATTTTAAAAAATGTCATAATAATAATTATTGAAATAAGTTCAAGTTAACAAAAATATTTGTTAAATACATAGGTTATTAATCTATGAGTATCCAATAAATATTCAGTCAATCAAAGCCAAAACTATGTTTGACTTGACAAACAAATATTATAAATTAGTTGAAATTTTTTAATAGAAAAGACTACCAAAAAGTACATGTTATTTTTAGTGAATTTATGGCCTTTTTTCTTTTATTTTCATGTGACGATTTTTTCTTCCAATTATTTTATCTGCAAAATTAATTCAAGAGCCTTAAAATAGATACTTGAGAATTCTAGATTTTTTTTTAGTATAATTAGGAAATAAATTTAGAAACATAAAACCCGTCATATAGAGTCACTTATACATATTTATATATTAGTTGAATATAGGATTAAATATAGAATAATGGGATATTTTGAAAAAATTGAAAGTTAGTAGGACAAAAATGAAAATTAAAGCAGTGTTAATTAATGAATTAATGAGGAGGACATAATTGATTTATATTGAAGTTTGACTTTTAGTAAAAGGAGCATTAAGATTGACTTATTTGAATAAGTGGAGGGACACGTGGCGCATGGGATGAGGAGTGGGGCACACGTGTGCGGCACGTGGAGAGATTGGAGAAGAGTCCGATCAGTTCAAAAGAGGCAAACCCAAGTTCGTAAATTAAATGAGTTTTTAATGTGGAGATTAAGGAAGACAAAATAAGTGTCAGTAGACCCTTTTTTAACCAAATAAATAGTAATCAAACATGCATTTACTCATAAAAACTGATTATTCCAAACCTCACTTTTAATTAGACCAAAACTACGACTTTAGTACTTATTACAAGTGCTTTGATTAATAAATGTCTTTCTGGTTTGTGATACGTCATTGGTTTTCGTCCAAATTGGCTGGGGAATAATTAAGATTAGGATGAAATTTTAGGTCTCTTTGAAAACGATGTTTGCTTTTTAATTTTTTTTGTCAATAATTAATTAAGCATCTTTCTTAATTACAAATTTGACCCTACACCTATCAACATTACATTTAGTTCCTACAATTTTGAAATGCTTCTAATATATTTATGAAATTTTATATTTTTAATTTTTAAGGTCTTTTTCTAAGTTAAAGCATGTATCTTAATTTATACTGAAAAAAAGAATATATTAAAATTATATTCTCAATGAAGGTAAGATATTCAACTCTCTCGTCTCCATGTTCAATTCTTACAAAAAATTAACAATCACTTAAATTTGACTTGATAAATTATACGATTGTATTATATTGAAAACTTAGCTTACCCAGTTTTAATTTATAATTTGCTTTTCATTTTTTATTGGATGTTTATAAATATAGCAAAAATTTTTATAATTGATAAATTATGAAATTATATATTTTTTTTACCGTTTTTCATTTAAAATAATTATTTAAATACATGTTTTATTTTTATAATTTGATTAAGAAAATCTTAATTTCCAAAAAAAAAAAAAAGAAAACAAAACTTAATTAGTCATAGAAAATACGGTGTTTTTCGTAGATGTTAAGATTAGATAGAATAACTAAATTTTATAATTAAAAACACTAGTAATTAAAAATCAGAATGAAAAAGTAACTTTTTTTAATGAAAAGAAAAAAGGAAAAAGAAAAGTTAGTTATACATTTCATCATCTACATACTTTTACATTTATGTCAAATTTGGAATTTCCATCTTAATATTGTTAATCTTAATTGTTCGGAAACTACCGATTACATCAACATCAAAGAGAGTGGCAAAAAAGTAAAACTTGTAATTAGTATTATAGAGACAAAATTATGAAAATACATAAACAAAACGATAATAATAAAAAAAATAGTAAAATTAACAAAATATCTAACTCATTCAAAAGTTTAGTGTAGTTGAATAAAGGGATTTTGCATGAAAAACAAACTACTATTTAATTATTTACGCTATATAGAAAATAATCACATAATTAAATTCATTACACTCATTTTTCATTTTTTTCATGAAAGGTAAATAATCAGTCCATTTTTTCATTTTTAATAATTTTTTTAAAATAAAAAATACAAATGTTATTACAAAAATCTAATATTATATTTTAGGGATGATATAATTAAGTCTAATATTGTTATTTTAAATTCAATCATTCGGTTATATTTATAATTTTTTAAAATATTGTTATGTACATTTAAATATTATCTCTAAGATTACTCGATATTATAGTTACTCTCACCTCAATATAATAAATAGTTGTAAATTGTATCATGTTAATAAACTTTCCTTCACAATTTAAATAAAAAATTGAAAGACATTTAAATTCTTTTTTTGAAAGTTGAAGTTCATGTTATTTTTCCAAAATATCCCATTTAAACGAGGGTTAAAAAATTATACAAATTGTTATTAACAAAAGCTAACTTTTCTAAAGACATATGAACACATCGAGTTAATGTTTATTATATGATACGCCATAAATTTACTTGTTTAGGTTTTATTATTGATGACTCTTGGGAATTTTCTATCTACGACGTGTTTAGAGGTATAATAAAGATGAGTGATTAAGATGTTGGAAGAAAATACTGTTGTTTCACATGTCTTACAATTACAAGCATAAAAGATCTGATAATGTATTAAATAATCAACCATACGAAACAAATGAAGAATCGAATTGAGAGAAACACATAACAAAACTTAATTGAACGATTGACTACCTATGTTAACAATAATAATTAACACTTGATTTGCCCTGTTAAATTAGTTAGTTGCAATGTCAAAGAGTTTGCTAGAATAATTGCCATCCCATACCTATAACTAATAATTTATACACACTCCCATTAATGAAACAAGACACATCGCATGAATCTTATGATCTATTATTACTCAAATATATATTATTTAATATCTTTCTTTTATTATCTCAAGAATTGCTACTATAACTTCTCATTCTCTTTTTAATTTTTGTATATTTTACTATTTGTAATTTTTTTTTCTTAAAAGGCTTGAATTTTATGTTTGTTTTAATAACCTTTATTATTTTTTTTAGTTTAAGCTATTAAGAGATATTCAAGTCAAAATAAAGATGTGAGATGTGAGTTCAAGTTCAAAAAATCAATATTAAAAAAAGTATAGTTACGTTGAGTGTGCATTGCAAAATGAAAATGTTAATGCATCAGAGTTTAGGTCGAACATCAAAACTGGTTACAGCCCCAAAAACATCATTGACACCGTATCCGGTGCCATCAAATGTATCTAGAGATATTTGACTACTGACTTATAAATAGTCCTATTTGACTACGGCAAATAGAGAGAGGTGATCGTCAGGCGTGAAATTCAATCTTACGTTTTTTTCATGCTTAATTGATTTAGCCATACTAGACTTAAGCAATTAGAATGCACTTGACACTACTGCAGTCTAAAAGATCTCTTACACAAATTAGCTTAAGCAAGATATGGAGAAAAACTAATAGGAGATCAAGTTGATTAAAACGCCCCAAGTAACAAATGGAATGTGGATAAGATCCAAATTTACAGACACAAACCTCATAAAAATGACGGATTTGGTTTACCTGTAAATAGTTTAGTTTTAGATATATGGTGGGATGAGATGTTAATGTATGTATTGGAACCACTTTTGATTAGTTGATTAATTATGTTAGTCAGAAAATTAATAATAATGACCCAAAATTTTCTTTTTGAAAGTATGAAATGTAAAGTGGCCATTTTAAAGGGTTCTTTACGGTAAAGGATTAGAATAGACGTTTTAAAGTTTAAGGAAAGAAGAGAGATTTAAATCATGTTTGAAACCCTACCCAACAAATCAAATTACCAATTTGGCTCTTTAATTAGTTTCAATCAATCTCCACAATTTCAAAATTTTCAAAATAATCTATACAATTCAAGTTCAATTTAAACTTGATCTCCTCCTTAATTCCCACTTGATATTGACTATTTTTGTTCCCACTTAAATTTTGTAATTTAGTTATGTTCCATCTTAATTTTTTTAATTATGATTTTCACTTTTATAAAAACTTTTGAACTTTTAAACAAACCCTTAAAAAGTAATAAGTTTTTTAAAATTATAAATTTTATTTTTCAAAAATTGACTTGAATAGAAGTAGTGTTATTAAGTTATGAAATTAGATTATAAGTTTCAATTTCATGAATACACTTCACTAAACTTTAGGTAGCACTGGTAAAATAATTGAATTGGTGCAGTATGAAATCCACAAATTTTGTTATAACTTTTGGTGAGTACTAACCATAAAAGTAAAATTAAGAAACATAATAATGTAAATAGAAAAGAGGGGATTAATAGGGAGGTGAAGAAATAAGATGAAAAATGATCCATGATATGGAGGTTTAAGCAAAGGAAGGAAGTTGAAAAGAATAGGTAGGGAAAATAAGAAAAGGAAGGAAGGAAGGAAGTTGGAAAGAAAAAAGAAAAAATAGAAATGAAAATGATGATTTAAGTGATAATAAAAGAAGGAAAAGAATAAAAGGAAGTATTAAACAAAACTAGAAAAGAGAATAAAGGGGAAAGGGAGGAAAGAAAAGAAAGTGCAATAAAAGCGGTCCAAGTTGACAAAATTTTTGTAAAGAAATGGGTTTTAGTTTTACACTCAAAACACAAAACAACAGTCAAATTATGGGAGACCAAAATTCAGTGAGTCAACTCGTTCCTTATTCCCCGAGTCTTAAATTCCCATAACCCGGTCAATTATTTCTCTCTTCCAATTATTTATTTATTTATTTATTTTTATTTTTAACCTATGAAACTAAACTAATAATAAAAATGAAAAAAAAATCTCTCTCTTTTTTAAAAATATTTTGAGGGTTATATTTATTAAACATACAATAAGATGTAACCCTAAATGGACCCCACTTTCTGAAACTTAACCACACATTACAAAACCATAGTTAAAGTTTAAAAAGAAAAAGAAAAGAAAAAACACCCAACAAACTTAACTTGGGTTTACAAGCACCACCACAAAGCCCAACCCCTCGTTTTATTTTCTTTTCTTTTTCAAATATTTCTAATTTTCTTTTCTTTTTTTATTTTTCCTTCTAAATTTAACATTATTATTATTATTATTATTATTATCAACAGTCATCACTGCTCATCATCATCTCCTTTTTTCCTCTTCTTCTTCATCTTTCTTCTTCTTTTTCTGTCTCTCCTTTTTCTGGTTTCTCTATTTTCAAACCCATCTCTTCTCTAATTTTCCTTTTTCCTACCAATTTTCTCCGCAAACAAACACAATTTCACTTCCGCTTTTCAACTTATACCAATTTTAATCTTTGTTTTCATTTCTTTTTTGTAAAGCGTTTTTAGTGAGACTCTTTTAAGACTGTGTTTTTCTCTGTTTTTGGTTGTGTTTTTTTTTTATTCTTTTTTTTTTTTTTTTTTTAGCTTTTTTTTTTGGTTACCCTAAATGTTTGAGCTATGGACCTGACTCCTGCAATTTCCACCGCCGCCGCCACCATTTCCACCGGTGGAGGAGCTGTGAAATCCCCTGAATTAGAATCCGAAACACCCATCAAAATCCAACCCACCACCAAATCTCACCCCTTCACCAACGGCGTCCTCAAGCGCCACCACCACACAGCGCCGCCCCCTCCTCAGGTGGTTTACAAAGAATGCCTCAAAAATCACGCCGCCAGTTTAGGCGGCCACGCTCTAGACGGCTGTGGTGAGTTCATGCCATCCCCAACCGCCACCGCCACGGATCCCACCTCCCTCAAATGCGCCGCTTGCGGCTGCCATCGAAATTTCCACCGCCGTGAACCGGATGACCCAATCGCTACTCCAACGACAACCCATGTCATTGAGTACCAACCCCATCACCGTCACCACCCGCCGCCTCCGTCTACGGCGGCGGCGGCCCATCGGAGTCCGAGTTCCGCATCTCCTCCTCCGATCTCCTCATCGTACTACCCTTCCGCACCCCACATGCTTCTAGCCCTCTCCGGTGTGCTGCCGGAGAACGCTGGGGGCGGCGGTGGATTCCACCACACGATTCTGACTCCGAGTCCTAATTCGAGAAAGCGATTCAGAACGAAATTCACTCAAAATCAGAAGGAGAGAATGTACGAATTTGCGGAGAAAGTAGGATGGAAGATTCAGAAGCGAGACGAGGATATGATTCAAGAATTCTGCAGCGACGTCGGAGTTGACAGAGGGGTTCTCAAAGTTTGGATGCATAACAACAAAAACACCCTCGGGAAAAAAGACGGCGGCCGGAATATGAACGGCAGCGGTGGCGAAGGAGACGGCGACGAGAAAATTAACGGCGGTGGCGAACCACACGCCACAACAAATGGGTCGTCTTCATCATCTTGATCTGAATAAATTGTTCGATGCGATGTTAGAGAGAAAATCAGAGATAGAAGAGTAAGCTCTTTTTTTTAATTATTATTTTTATTTTTATTTTTATTTTTTTTGCTCCTCTTCTTTAAATTTTAAGTTCATTTTCTAATTACATTTCAATATCTAAATTTCCCACTCCAAAATATTTTCTAATTTTGTCTTTAATTAAATTAACGAGAAGAACACCTTGATAATATATGCTGAGAATTTAACTTAAGGAATAATAATATGTATATATATATAGACATATGTAGCTCATCATCTTCATCATTAATCCATCTAATTACTTCGATTAAATTTCTTAATCATTTTCCCCTTCTTGCTTAATCTCATTAATCCTAATAATTAAACAAGAACATCTTCTGGAAATCCCAAATAGTATTACCAAACAAATTTTCTTTCTTTCTTTCTCTCTTTTTAGATGTTATTAATTGTTATGAATCTGATTTAGAGAGAGGAGAGAGAGAGATATATATTTCTTAATTTCTGTCTGAGAGAAAGCAGCAGAAAGTGTTTTTGTTCCTTTAAATTATTCTACACTATCCCAAATATTTGAACACTGTATTTTTTTTTTCTTAAAAAAATGAATTATTGTAGAAAATATTAATGAAATAATCCATATGATTAAGAGAGAATATTTAAACGTTTAACAAAAATAATAAAGAAAAATATCGTAATATTAGAAAAAGTGTGAGAATCCCTTCAGTGCTTTTTAATATTCTTCAAAGTGCAAACAAACAAACAAAAGCATAGCAATCTTTGTTCTTGTTTCTTAGCTTTTGGGGGTTTTATGTAAAAATAAATCATGAGAAATATTATTAATCAAAATGAAGAAGGAGAAAAAAAAATGAACCCTGACATTTTAACAATTATTGTTTATGGAATCCATATATACAATCCAAAGTTATAATATAATTTTAGATTAAGAAATAAATCAATCATTAGGGTTTTAGATTTTACTTTTCTTTTTTAATGTTTGCATGTGGCAATTAGGGAATTTGTTAAATGAACTTCCCTTTTAAGGTAAGCTTAGATACTATATTTTATTTGTGTATTGTTTGATTGAATATATAATAGTGATGATGGGAGTTGTACTTTCAAATGTCTTGTCTATTGATTTGCATTACCACTTTTAAGCTTTGTTTAATCTTTTCATTATTAAATAATTAACCTTGAGTCATCCCTAATCTTTGTCTTTTTTTCTTTATGATTGTTATTATATAATTTTTTAAAGAAAAGTTTTTCAAAAAGGGCCCAATTTTTGTAACTTCAAGTAGAAGAAGTCTACCTGACATTTGAATTTGGTGTAGAAAGTTTATTGTTAACAAAATATGCCTTATATTATATATTATTTTAATATCTTAGTTTAAATTAAATTGTTGTTTTAGTTTCTTAATCATATCTCAGCCTATGTGGCTTCAATAATCATTATGTCAACCTATTAATGGTAATTGTCATATACAATAATACCCTTTTCTTTAAATCAAGAGTTTATTGGATAACATATTAATGAACATGGAATGTTAAATAATTGACCAAAAAATAATACGAATTATGGAAATGTTCTCATCTTTCTTAGTGTTACGGATTTCAACAAGTATTTTTCAATTGTGCGAGAGGACTAAAATTAAATAAACATACAAAAAATACTATGTTTTAAATATGTGCTTTAATTTGTGAATTCTCATAGCTTAATTGGTATGAGACATACAATTATAAGTTGATTGATGGGTTGTGTTTTCCATTTTTAAAATTTTGTTTTCTATAAAATAAAATATGTACTAACCCTCTAATTGATCTATACCAACTGACAATTGTTGGTTTGTTCAAATCACTGTCCTTACTCGTTTGGATCAATTTTCGGTGAATTTGTATATGTTTGTAACATATTAGTACTCTAGTTGATTACAAGATCAAATATTGATAGGGATCACTTGCTAAGATGTTGAAAAGAGAGACTATTAAAGTTGGTTTGATATATATACCCATCTTGGATTGAGAGGGGAGACATTTCAATCTTTGTTGGCATAATCAAACTTGATAGATATCATTTGTGTCTTTAACAATCCAAACGTTAATCTTTTTTAGATAAAAACAATATGGGTATATGCAACTACCTCGATTGTCAAGAGTTTAAGTGAAGTCTCATTTGGTAATGGAATCCTTTATTCTTAAATATGTCATTTGTTAGGTTAACTTTTGGTTTTAACAAAGTTTGATTCTCTTTACATAAAAAAAGTGGAAGTCGAATGATTGTTCCTCTAATATTGATGAATGAACTACATGCCAATTACAATTGAACTAGGCATATTTCGTCAAATAACTATTAACAAAATCAATACTTATTTATGAAGAATATAGCAAACAACTATTATTCAATGATAGTTGATATGATATCTATGACAGTTGATTACTAATATAAGAAAAATCATTTTGTTGAGATGTGAGAATGCGATTTGATTGAAAGTTAGTAATCAAGACCAACTTGCCAAGATATACATCTTTCATTATCCATTTTCTACCGTAGTTTTAAGTATCAACCTAAACAAATTTTTGAAAACATAAAAAAAAGTAAAGATCATATTTTGGTATGAATTTCATTTGAGTTTATTATTATTATTTTGAAATGTAGGATTGTTTTTTCCCTCAATTTTTCAACCATATTTTTTAGATATATCAAAAAGCAACACTTGAACTCCTAATTAAAATTTAAAACTATAAACAAAATTTTGAAAGTCAATAGTTTTAAAAAAAAATTGGGGAGCAAAACATAGAAATTTGAAAGTAAAACTAGTGTTTATAAGTTTAATTTGCAAAAGCGTAATCAAGTAAGATGAATTTACTTATAGATATATATAAAAGGGATATTTCAAACATAGCAAAATAAATTAAAATATTTATAAATTATAACAAAATTTTGGATTCTATCACTGTCTATTAATGTCACTGATAGAAACATATCAGTGTCCATCAATGTCTATTATTGATAACATTTAAAAATTTAACTATATGTTATCAAATTTGCTATTGTTGACAATTTTCTATATAAAATTTGACTAGTAATTTTAAAAAAATTAAACAAAAGTGAAAACAAAAACAAGATTATACAAATATCAAGACTAGCTTAAAAAACGAAATTCTATTCAAACCAAAGGAGACAATTCTATATTTATTATTTGTCACTTTTTCTTCCATTTGACTTGTATTGTGTATATTTTCATGGTATGTTGTATTTTGAGAATCTAAAATAGGTGTTTGAATAAATATTGAAAAGTTTCACCAACATAAGTTTTTCTTTTAATTGAAAAGGCACCTCTCCTTCATTGTGTCCAAAGTACTTATTTTTCATGATCACGTTTATTTTTAACAAAACCATAAAATATTTTGCAAAATCATGAAGCTCTTTTGACTAGTTTTGTGTTTTTTCTTTTCAAAATTATTTTCTAAGAACATATGATGAAAAAATTATACATTTTTTAAACAAGTTAAGATGTTTATATATTAATATTAATTTATACGTGATTTAATAAATAAATAAATAAATAACTAAAAGGAGAAGAGATATGTTTGATGATGGAAACTTAATAGAAGTTGTAAAGAAGAAGAAAAAAGAGAGAGATGGGAATTTTGGAAAGAAAGGCTACAAAATCCCTAGTTGGTGAAGAGCAATAAAGTTGGATTGGCCTACTAAATCCCATCCCTTTAACCCTCTTTTTCTTCAATCCAGCTGTTTTCATGTACTTTCCTTTTGCTTTCATACCCCATACCCATATCTTGCATAGTTGCATATGCATGTGTGACTACCTACAAAAGGTATTTTGTAGGTTTTTTCTTTTCTTTTTCAATAACCAAATATCCATTCTTATTATTCCAATTAATTAAATACTCCCTTCCAAATACTATTTTACTTATCACTTTATTGTTCCATTCTTCTTTTTTTGTCCTTTCTTAATAAACTCTCATTTTCTCAAACTAAGTTTCTAAGTTTCATCTCCACTTCAATAATTCTTGTATTACAAAAACTAATTTCTCCAATCATTTCAAATTAGATACTTCCTATATTATTAATTAAAATTAACTATTTTTTTTCCTTTTAAAAAATATATACTTCTACTTCTACTTCTACTTTCTTTCTTTCTTGCTTCCTATAATCTTTTTAAGTTATAATTATTCAAACAACCATGTTCTTTCTTCAAAGTTAGCATGTTAGATTATGCATTTACAGAATGTATGACAGTAAGTTTAGTTTCTTTAATTAGAAGATGTTTTTCTTTCTTTTTCAAATTAACAATTTGTTACTTTTATAATCTACTATTTCAAATCTTAACTAAAACTACAAAAAAAAAATAAAAAAGGAAAATGAAGGGTTAATTCAATAGTAATTTGGAGTGAAAGGGAAGTTAGAGAAAGTTAATAATTAGGAAAACCTAATTAGGGAGTGGGATGCATAAGTTGGAAGTAATTATGAAAACTTGGTGAAGAAGGGGGGGGATGAGGGTTTATAATTATAATTCGAACTTAGTCATTATCTGTCCCTTTGCACTATTGTTTGACTATGACCTTCCAATTCTATGATTAGAAAGTTGTAAGTTTGAAGAACCTTACACAAACACACAACCCCATTTGCCCATTAACTTGATGGTGACCAAATATGTGTGCCTCTTTTTTGGACTTCCAAAACCTTGCCATTTTTATTTTCTTCTACGATGTTATATTATAAACATTTATTATCATCATCATAAAATCAAGTAAATTAAACACTAAAAATAATATTCTAGACCTTTAGTGAATTCAGTTCAATCTTAAGTGTTCCTTTTATATTATCAAATCCACACATCATCAAATGGATTAATAGAATTTGACAACAAAGTATTGGATTTTTATGATTTTCATGGATAACTTTTATGAATTTCAATGTATCCCAAATGGTTTGTTAGTAGAGATGTTCACAAGTCTCTTTTTCTAATGATACAACACGTTATCTCACACAAATTGAAAATTACTAATATATGAAACATAATTATATGTTTTATAATTAAATTAATTTGTTGTCGTATGCACGATTAAGAAATAAATAAAAAGTTTACATGGAATATATATATTATCATGAACCCATAACATTTATGGTCTCATTTCATTTTTTTTAGTTTCTTTTTCTATTTTTCTATTTATGTTTTTTGCACTTTCTTTTAACATCATTCACACTTCCTTGAGAGCACATTTGAATTGTAGGATAAGAAAAAATTGTATACATAATATCAAGTTGTTTAAAATATATATAGAGATGTTAAAAAAGTAGATGAAAGTAAAAAAAAAAAAAAATTATAGCACTGAACTAAAATATTTGTTAAAATAACAAAATTATAGTGTATAATCACTATTAGACTGCAACCTTTTATTGTATTCATAAATATTTTCGACAATTTTATCATTCAAAATAATTTTTTTAATTAACCTTTTTATTATATATTTGATTGTTTGATCATCTTAAATGCTTCAACAATCCAAAAATATCAAAATATCACTAAAGATTGCTTTTTAGCAACTTTTGAATATTTTGGATAGGTTGAATTTGTAGAGTATGTTTAAAGGTGATTAAATCATGGTTAAAATTATTTTTAAAATCGCTGAAAAAAATATATTCAATATCCATTTAGGTTTGAAGATAAAAAGTATAAAATTAAATATATATTAAATTAACTTTTAAGTGATTATATACATATTTCATAATGAATTTAAACATAACAAAAAGAAAATCATTCTAAAACTATTTATAAACTATAGTAAAATGTATAACATAACCTATTTTAAAAGAATTTTACTAGTTCCGTCATTTTCTTTTACCTATAAGAATTTCTATAACATTTTAAAGATTTTATATTAATTTAATATTTTGAGGTTGAGATGTAATGAATATAGTAAGTTATAGATGTGTAAAATATTGTAAAAATTGACGGGTAGAATGTAGTAAGTTAGAGTCAATTTGATTATGGAATTGATGTGTATTAACTATTAAGCTGCCTTGAGATTGAGATTGTGAGATGGAGTTTAAGTACCCTCCATTTAAGAAAAAACAACTGTTTTGGGTTATACCATATGTTAATTATATTTAGTCAACGCTTAAAGTTTAGACATATTCTATCCTTAAAAAAAACAAAAAAAAAATAAAAAGTTGGACTTATTCTTATATTTTGGGATATTTAAATAACTCGATAATCTCAACAATTTGAAACACCTTATCTAAGGGTTGACTTAGCTTTATATTATTTGAGTTTAATCTAATCGAACTTTTTCCATTTTTGTGGGGTTGAGCTATGCTAGGATTCAATCTTTTTTATCAAAATATTTACAAAATATAACAAAATTATCAAAGATAAACACTAGAAATTGATAGAAGTTTATATTGGTATCTAGTCTATAAATGTTTATCATCTATAGATTATGAAATTTTATTACAATTACAATAATTTTCCACATATATATATATATTTCTTCTTTGTGAGATGAATTTAGGAATTGTGTATGTTTTTCTTTCCACCATGTTTGTTTTTGTATCAAATTTGTAACAAATATTACATATATTTGGTAGGTAAGAATTGAGTTTTATGAAACTTTAGTTATTAGACATGAGTGGAGGATAAGTTTCAATTTTTTTTAAAAATGACGTTCTCTAAAAAAAATATGAGGTAAACGAGAAAGTATTGACAAAAATAGGATAGCAAAGTCGTGTACACGGTACAAAATCGGCTTACCTGTCCATCTTGTGTGGCTGTCAACACTGTCATGTTGTTCGACATGCAGGACGGAATTAGGTGCACGACTTTAGGAGGAAATTATGTACTGGATATACGACTTCTCCAATTTGAAAATCCTAGTCACATACCATTTTTCTTTCCATCTTTGCTTCAAAAAAAAAAAAAAAAATCTCCCTCCCTCTCCCCCTTTGCGTAGCTACCATCGTCACGATCCCCCTCTTTGTCTCATTCATCATTCCACTGTTTATCATTGTTTTATTAGGAATTTTAGGGTATGATTGTTAGTATATAACTATCTAAATGTATATTATTAGCAATCCTGATCCCCTCTTTGTCTCGTATGTCATCCCCCATATATAACTATCTAAATGTGTGTTAGTATCCAATCGCTTCCAAATTTTGCACTAATAATTGTTAAGGAAATATAGTTACTTTTTTTACAAAATTAAAATTTATTTGATCAAAATGAACTTAATTTAATAGAAATAATAGACATTATATTTATTTATCAGTTTCAAAGTAAAGTTAAAGATTCGATTATTCATCTACATCAAATAAACTATAAATATAAACACGTATTTATCGTCATACCAAACAATATTTTTTTTGAAAAAGAATCTCTATAAAACAACAATATAATATTCTTCTTTTTTTTCCTTCACAAAAGTTGGATCCTTTGTGTAATAAAAAACATATCGCATTATGCCTCTATTTTCTTTCACACAATAAGTTTCTTTAAGTATAAAATGATTTCGACCCTCCAACTTTTATTTCTCTTATTTCTTATCTTCTTAAATCTCGAATTTTTGTTTTTTAGTATATAATATCACTATTTTTTAGTTGACCTCAATGAATTTATCCTTCTTACCATATTTTATATAATATAGATCTACATCCATTATATTGGAGATTAGGTAGTCACCCATAAGATTTATGCTTAATTTTGCATACTTTATTTTTTTATTTATTTAATTTTGTAACAACTGTAAACAAGACTAGATTAAAGCCAATAATGAATATTCGACTTTACCCTTTAGTTAAATTTCACATTTAATTCTGTCACACTCGATTCATATTTTTCAAAGAGTTTTTAATATATATATACATTAAAATTGTTGGAAGGAAAATTGCATCAAATGACAAAAAAAATTAGGAAAAAAACCTCCACATTTCTTTTTTACATATTGTGACAAATATGACAAGTAATAAATGATATTAGATGGTCATTAAACAGTTATCAGACAACTATCGTAGGACTATTAGAGGGTTATCCACTTTTAAATTTGCTACTTTTGTAATTTAGAAAATGTAGTGACATATATTCTATCATCATATTTTTTTTTTTTTGCAATTTTTACAAATATCCCTTATTTGAATGGATTTGTGTGTATTTGTATTATTTCTATTTTTCTCATGTTTTTATGAAACATATATTAATATTCAATAGTGTTGTATTTTCTCATTTTTTGTTTTTTTCGAGAACAAAAATAAAAACATTATTTTATATTATTTTATTTATAAACTACGTACACAACAAATATTAATAAAAATGAAAATATGTAACTTCACACACGTTACTTGAAATTTTTAGATTTTTTCTAAAATTTAAAAATTCAAATAGAAAAGACCTAGATATGTGATCTCTCTTCTAGAATTAGTTGATAGTAACTAATTGAGATGTTCATGTGTACTTGTGGATCATATATTTACTTCTAATACTTTGTTAAAAAAGAAAAATCTACTCGATAAAATTTTCTTAACCTCAATCGTATTTTAAAAAAATTGAAAGTCGTTTAAACACAAACACTAATTTTCATAAAACTAAACAAAAAAAAAGTACAACTCTAAGTACATACACATATGAATAAGTAGCATAGAAGATTTAGAGATCTAATAATTAAATTGAGTTGCATGTGATTGTTGGAATCTAATATGATTTGCATAAGAATTGTATGAAATGAAATGGTGATAGATCAAATCAAAAGTGTTGAAAAATAAACTTTAAGTCCCCTCAACAAACTATTATCATTGGCCTATATATATAGATGAGAGGGATATAAGTTAAAAGAAAGCCTAAATTGGCATGATAGTAATATAGACAAAAATCATGTGATAAATTTGATGATAAATAGAAAGAAAGAGAGAGATGACTTTATAAATCCAACAAATTAAAGCTAACAAAATATATGCATAACATGTGGTGTGGGGTAAATAAATACAAAAATTAATTGCTTTTTAATATGTGATTATAAGAGAGACACATGACTTTGCTTTAATTAATTGGTCTAAATCATCTACATATCTATCTTCTTCTTCGGATTGAAAAAAAAAAAAGAAGCCAAAATTCCTTTCTTTTCTTTCTAGCATAACTTGTACCTTTACTATTTGATAATAATTTTGTTTCAAGTACGATACTTTTCTTTTATTTAACAAAAACAAAAAAGAAAATTATAGTGGAAAGTATCATTTGAAAAGTCTCGTTAATTCATTTTTTAAAAATAAGAAAAACATTTATTCCTTTAGAGTAAATATTAAAAATTATTGTAGATATATAATTTTAAATTTTCTACGTTTGCAAATATAACAAAGAAGATATAGCAAAATGCAAAATATATATATATATAGCAGTATCATGTATGTTAATATAAATTCTAAATTTTCACAAACTCAAACAATTAGATATTCCATAAACTTTTGTTTAAAGAAAATTCGTGCATATGAATTCTCAAACGTACCGACTTCTTTCAAGTTTAGTTTAAGAAAATAGACAATTAGAGTAAATGAACAGATAATTTTCAAAAACAATTATTTTTAAAAGTCTAAATTAATTCATTCCAAAAAAATTTGATGGATTTATTTGATACAATTTGTAAAGGAAATGTAATAAATGGTGTGAATAGATTTATTTTAAAAAATTAAGAATTTTAAATAGATATAATTTGTAAAGTACTTGAGAGAAACAAATTGATATTAAAACAAAAAAACAAAAAAAAAGGTTATGAAACCTACTTAGTCTTTAAGAATGGGATAAAAAAGAAGACATATATAAGAATATAATGAAACACAAAACCTAAATTTGCAAAAGACTTTTTTAAAAAAATGAAAAGAGAAGCTTAATATTCGAAAAGGTGAAAGAAAAATAGGAACGAATTTGTGGATGAAAAGAACTTAACCTTTTATTTTAAAATGTAACATTTGAATGAGGTTTTAAAAAATAGAAAGAGAAATATTACAAAATAAAGAATGAAAATGTTTATTAAATAAGAATTAAAAAGTCAATATGAGGACCACAAATTATTTATATATGGAATAAAAATGGTGCATTTTAGTAATGCTGTGGTCCTTTTTTCTTTTTCTTTTTTTCAATTTTATTTTACTTCTTTTAAATCCTCATATCTCTGACTTCCATACCTATTATATTCTTTCAAGATAAATCACCTTTTGATTTTGCAGATTTCTCAAAATTCCTTTTTCCCCTTTCTCCATTTCTTCAAAATTTATTACTATATTGGAAAATTCAATTAAAAAACACTTTTATGAAAGGGTCTAACTAACACCATGTTTCAAAACATGACTCATAATATAAACACAACACTAGCTGAACTAGATATGTCAAATTAATTACATATTATCTAGGAAGAGTTAGAAGATAAGACAAAAACTATATTGCTATATGTATGAACATATATATATAATGATAATGGTCCCTGGGACAAGTTTTTGAATCTTTAAATTAATTAAGAGGAAGTTGAAAAAGAGTTAGGTATTTATGTTTACGGCTTCCACAATTATAGACATTGAAGTGGTTGAAAAAAAATGGAAGAAGAATATTTAGTAAAACATATATTTAGTCATCTTTTTTTAGAAGAGAATATATATTGTAGTTATGTTTGAAATACTAGTTAGTACTATATTACTAGTGTTATTCCTTAGCTTCTTGTGACCGTTGGAAACATCATATTAGTACCACTTCACATGTATAAGCCTCTGCGCATTTAATAGAAATCAAACAGATAATGAATGAAGTTTGGTAGAGAAAAATGGACCACTTCCTCTCTGTGTTGGATCAACCCAAAATTAACTCTCAAATTCCCTTCTCTCCCACATTTTTTAAGCCATGTTGTAGTAACATCGGAATAGCCGGTTATTTGTCAAACTTCTTCCAATGCTAACATAAATAGCATTTTGGGAGACGACAGGTTATCTAATTCTCTCTATGTATCTTTACTAATCTCCAAATACCGAACATTATACATATTCTCTTCACCTCAATTTAACTCACTACCTACCATTTAGAGAAGTAGGTTATATATATGATGACTCTAGCTTTGAATGGTTGTGGTAGTGGATTGGTGAAGCAAGTGTATGCCTTCAAATTTAGTGAGATTAAAGGGTTATTTTCTCAACCTTCTCCTCTACTCTTCCAGAATTTTGGGTAAACATTCATCTTTCTTCTCTTTCATCTCAAAAGGGGTAGATTTGAGCTTTAATAAGCTGAGCAACATAAGTATATAGTATGGAGAAAAGGTATAGTTTATTTTTTTCCTTCTATTCTTTTCATGTTTTGAAATTTTCAATTTTAGGTTGCTATCAAATTTAGTTTAGGTAATTTGGATAGCTTTAGGAGTTAGAAATTTTCCCTATCATTTGATATATAAAACCTTTTTTAAAATACTCAATCATTAGATAAAATCTTGTGAAAAATAAATCTTTAATTTCTCACTTTTGAGAATTGGTAATAGTTAGTCTAAAATAACTATTATTTTTTCTCACTCAACTTCTAAAAAATTTATAAATATTTTACGAACCAAATTTGTTTAGGAAACAAATTAAAACACATATATAGTATCAAACTAGTTATGTTTACAATACATTTCTTCAAAGTACGAGGGGTTTCTCTTTTTTAATTTTTTTTTTTTTTGTTAAATTAGAATTGATACATTCAATTTTTATACTTTTTTTTACAAATTTTCAAATGTCGAATTAGTAAAATACATAGACAAGGTTTGAAGAAAAACTTAATTGTGAGTGTTTAAATTAACCCACTCTGTAAAAATTTAGGAGTTTGATTAATAAAATGATAAATCTCGTCTGCAATGTTTATACAAATAGAACACAATGAAAGATATTAATTAATAACTTAAAGATATTAGAAAGATTAAATACACATAGATAAATATATACATGCACTCAAGTGTGTGTTAATATATATATATATATATATATATTTCGTTTCATACTCACACAATTCTCTTTTTCATACATTTATATAGTTTTAAATTAACAAGTGCATGTCATTCATCACATCTATTCTTCTGTCACCTTATGTTTTATTACTATACCTTGAACGGTCACATGCTACACCAGTTTGGTATTAAAATCAAATGTCATTAATGAGATGTATTAGTTGAATTAAAATAGCATTATATATATATATTTAATGCTATTTTAATTCAACTAATACATATAAAAGGTGATTATTGTTATATTAATGACTAAATTAAGTTTGTGGAGAAAAAAAGGGAGAGGGTACTCCGTACAAAGGATGGAGTGAAAGAGGCCCAAGTTGTTGTTGGGCTGAAAAGGGAAGGGAAGCAATTGAAAAGACTGAATTTGTTGATTGTTGCGTTGTTTACAAAACTTTTTCAGGAGAGGCCCAATAATAACTCATCATATGTATATTTGATCCCCACTTGAACCCCTCTTTCATCCATCGTCTTTTGCATCTACTAAATACACGAATAAACACATTTCCAATCCTTCCAAAAATTATCACATCCCAAAAGTTTATTGAACTACTTTCGGTATGTATTTGAAAAACAAAAACAAAAACTAGTGATTTTTAGTTTTTCGTTCTAATAATTTTGTGGGCATATAATGATTATTTTTTTTTTTGGTTAATTTCATTTTTTTAAAAAAAAAATTACGGACCTTCTTAGACATGGTCAAGAAATTATTAGATATTTTGAAATTTAAAGACGTGTTAAACATAATTTTTTAAATAATGTTAGACAAAATAATAATTAAAAATCTTACTTAACACTTTCTAAAATTAAGCTATAGAGTAACCTTAAAATTTAATCCAGATTTTATGAGTATTAATTCAATATTCATACGTAATATACCAGTGAAACTCATTTAATGAAATAAATAAATTAGATTTAGGGATCTTTTCACCTACAGTAGAAAAATTATCAAAAGAAATAATTTTATTGTTTTAATATATTTGAAAATAATTTAACATTTTTGTCTTTTAAATTTATATATTAAAACATTCATTTTTAAAATATGCTTAATTTATTTTACAAAAACAATTCATGAAAATAAACTAATGTTTATGACTAGAAATAGGATTTCATCTATCAACAGTGACTTACTGACAGTAATTGAAAAAAAAAGTTTTTTTTCGTAATAGATTTTAACTAGCATTCTTAATTTAAAGTCTTGTTTAATAATTTTTTTCCCTTCCAAAAAGAATAAAGGAAAATAAAAGGAAAAGTTGACGAGTTCTAAGATCATTCACCACCTTTCTCCTCTCCAATCAACATCTCTTAATTGCTTCCTTTGACTTTGTGGACTTCATTGAATTCCTTAGAAAGAAAGTTTAGATTATTTCATTAACTTCTAATAAAACGAAAAAAAAAATAAATCCTTAAAAATTTAAGACATATTTAAAAATCTAATGTCGGTAAACTAGTAATTTAAATTTAAAACTATTATCGTAACTTTACTTTCGATATTTTAATTATATGAACTTACTCAACTTGAAATATTCATATATTGAGTGATATGAAACATGTGGATAAAAGAAAGTATATTAAAAGAACCAATGAAATTGTTAGGTTGTAGGTGATGAATTCATATTCTATATCCTAGAGTTTAGGACGCTACAATTGTAATGATCATTAAATCTTCCATTCATACTCTTTTTTCATTGAGTTTAATTGTTAGAAGTGATGAGTTGAGTTAAATAGAATAGAAAAAAGTAATGGCGAGAATGGTATTTGAATTAAGCAATGTATTTAGTTATTAATTGATCATAAAATGTGATTAATTGAAATGATTCAAGTTGATGAGAGAAAGGAGAGAAGATTGATGGTTGTGGTAGATGTAGTGGAATGAATTTTGTTAAACAAATCCAATGTATGAAGAATAAGAAGAAAGATGATATGAGTTGATATAAGAGGTCACCCTTTTGTTCTGTATTAGATATGGAATGGAGTAAAGGTGTAGGCTGTAAGGAAATTTAAAATGGGGGGGGCGGTGGGGAAAGGAGGGAGAGAGTGGGAGAGTGGGAGAGTAGGAGAGGAGTGTTCTAGAAAGGAACAAGTCTCGACGCAACCTTGAAGACCACTTAGGATTATGATTTATGAACCTTTGTCGGTGTTGACTATTTCTTTTCTTCCATAGTCAAAACCAAATCCACATTTTCCAGTTGGAAGATTTTCAACAAACAATACAATACACACTTCACTTCATCTATTTAATGCTTTTCCATCTCTTTTTTTCTCCATCACATCATTTTCTATTATTAAATATTAAATAACAACAACAATAATGACCATCATTATCATATTAAACAATAATAATAGACTACTCCAATTACACTTTGAACTAATCTCTTCATTCACAAAAACAATCTATCCACACTTCAAACATAATTTATATAATTATCATATGTCTTTTTCTTCTCAATTAATTTTACCAAATAATGTCACTTAACTTCATCAATTATTTTCACCATGGAATTCAATTCACCTACCCTAACTTCTATTAACCTAGCTGGTTCCCATTTCTTTTATTTCATAAGAAAAGAAAAGTTTGGTTGTTGACTAACATGTTTCATCACTCAACTTACTCACAAAAAAAAAAGATAGAAAGGAACTTTGCACCATGTGTTGAGATACATTCTATGGGTGTAAAGCATATGGATTTTTGTCAACCAAGGGTTTTATAGCTTCATAAATGCTTTCATCCCCACAAAATTTTATAGATAATAGCTCTTTTCATAAAATATTTTATCTCAAATATACCTTATTCATTAGTTTATTTATACTACCGATACAACAAAAAGAGAGAGACGTACCGGAACATCTCTATCAATTTTAAGTTTAATTTTTATTTGGTTCTTAAATTTTAAAATAATTTTGATTACATTTGTTGATTTAATGTAGAATTCCATATTTATTTCTCTTTTATCTTTCAGTTTTGATTGATGTGAAATTTTAAATTAATTTTAGGTAAACCATTTGAAATTTTAAATTAATTTTGGGTAAACTAGTGAAACAAATTAATTATTCTCCATTTAATTATTACTATTATTTAAAATTAGTATAGCCTATTTAAAATTAGTATAGCCTAGTTTTGTTTTATAGTTTATGTCAGGCCTATCCTAAGATAATATAGTACTTTAAAAACATTATAGAAAATAATTTAAAATGAGTGTATGAAGCATTTTATTAAGACAAAAAGGATTTATTATTTTAATGGGTAATATGATCTCTTGTTTTTACCACCCAAAGCATATGATGGGGAAATTAAAGTGGGTGTGTTTTTTGAGTTGAATATTTTAAATATAAATGCATAACTAGTTCACATGCTACACTTAAATAAGGATTTCCCAATCTCATCTCTCAGACCCCATATTATCTTTATCATCCATTTTTAATTTCTTTTGCTTCTTAACATAAAAGCTCATAATTTGGATGTGTTAAAATAATAATAAGATCAAAATAATATTATTTCATATTTATAAATATATATATATATACAGCTAAAGATGTCAGAAAGATTTTGTTTGTTTTTTTTTCTCCCCTTTGATGTGTGACTCAGCTTAAAATGATTGGGGTTAGGTTTTTAATGATTTATTTGAAAACACATGCAATTGTTAAAAGTATATATTAGGTATTGGACTATTGTATCTCAATTATACACACATAATTTGGGAAACTAATCATAACGAGTTTTTAAAGAATAATTATTTTAATTGAGTTTAAAATAATGGATAAAATTCTCTTTGGTTTTGGTTTATACGGCTGAAATCCATGCTCAAACACATGCTAGTTCTTAATTATTATACATGTATTTTCCTTACCATTGTATAAATGGAGGATTGAACACAATTGACTTTAAAAGATTGATGAGTACAATATAATACTTAATTTGAGCATGCTTAATACATATTTAAAACTACATCATTAATTTGTTAAAATATAATAAATATAAAATCAACAAAAATCAATTATTATTTTAGGTTTAAGAACTAAATACATAATAATTAAATAGTTTTAAGATCAAAATATAACACACTCAAACTATGGCACAAGTATAAGAGTCTAATACTTTGAGGGTCATGACATCTTATCATATGTGTTTTATTGTTTATAAATTATAAACTTAGACTCAATTTCAGTCTTACATGTTGAACATAATAATAATAATAAGACTATGATACTAGTACTAATAATGATAAAACAGTGATACCTAGCTAGATGAGTAGTTTATTTGTTGAATTCACAAATGACACTAGAATTGAACTAGTTATAAATTTGATATATAATTATAACCAAGTATATCAACAACTTAAGACATGAAATTAAAATGAATGAATATAAAAAAAAATGTTATTTTTGTGAAAAATATATAAGAGTGGAAGGGCTAATAATAATGTTTTAGAACAGTACATTTCCAGCTGGTTGAGTTTAAATTATTGAATGTAGTAATAATGAGAGACAAATTTTTGTAGAATAGTTATTGCAAAATTGGATAGTTTTGCTAACAAATGAGGCTAATTTCAAAGTGTAGCAGTTTATGGGCAAGAGTCACATTTTTGACTTAGCTTAAAAAGTGATTCCAAATTTTTCATTTTAATATACATACATATATATATATATATATTCCAGCTTGGAATCTAATTAATTAAGTTGTGATATTTACAATGGATGGGGAGACAAAAGTATTTAATACTTCCCATCTCTTTATCCAACTTGGAATTACCACACTTTTCAAAACTCTCCATAATTGACTGAATTCTATGCAAACTCTCTAATTTAACTTGCTTCCTTTTTCTTTTTTCTTTTTAATTTTATTTTAGTTTCTACAACTTTGTATTTTTGCTCCATTTTTGTTATTGAATTTTTTAAATATTTGATTCAAATCTTTAAACTTTTAAAAAAGAATTTATCATTAAATATTTGTTAACCTTTTAACGAAACTATGATGTGACCTTCAATACTTAGATTACTTCTTTTATGCAACACAAAAATATAATCATGCACACTTGACTCGAGTAAATAAATGAATAAGAGCAAGTTTTGAAAAGTTAAAAATATTTTGACTCTTTCGAAATTACTTCAAATCTGTCCAAATTGATTTTTCTATTTTGACAAAATGTAATGAGATATTTTCATAGGAGGTTAGGACAACAAACTCTCAAGTATTTTTACGATGGTATGATATTTATCTATTTTAGATATAAGTCATATTGACTTTGCTTTTGGTATCATCTCAAAAGACTTTATACCAATTGAGATAGTTGCACTCACTTATATACCCATGATCATTTCTCTATTTAACTGATGTGGGACTTTGATCGAATTTACATAGAAGATTGTTATCAACCGATGAGTAAGTAACTAAGCCATATTATAAACAAATAAACACAATATATTTTTACTTGTTTCGCCCTAAACATACCTTATAAATTTTACATAAAAAAGAGAGTTTATTTAGTAACTAATTTCAAAATTAAATGTTTATCCTAGCTCAATTTAAATATAACTATATAAATGTGTTAGTCACCCAAAATTTCATGATTTGAATTCTCATGCTTTTATTGTACTTTAAAGCTATTTGATCAAGTAGAATTTCAAAATAAGTGAAAACCTATTTCAACCATATTTGTATATGATTCTAATTCCTTTTTTGTTCTACATAAAAGGGGAATTCTTAAAATAAGCAATAAAAAAACAGATTTCTTAAATTGTTATGAATAAAAATAAATATAAATTAATTAATAAAATATATATAAAAAAAAACTTAAATTCATCTAAAACATAAGAGTTTGATGATCTACCTATATTTTATAAATAGTTTTAATATTTTGTTATGGTTTGAAAACGTCTCTTTCAAAAATTAAATTTTGGTCTAAATTAAAAAAATTCATAAAATGAGAAAGAAAAACAAATAGTATTTAGAGTTCAATTTTAAAAAGAAAATAACATTATCAAATAGTGTCGTGTTATTCCAAAATTGTTTTCTTATATATTGGTATGCTCTCTCACATGATGTGTGCTTTAGTTGAATTTTCAAATTTTAAGTTTAATAGTTGAGCAGCTTACCTTCAAAAAGAAAAAAAAAGTCTAATAGATAAACTTTAAAATTTATAATTAAAACAATAAAGAAAACCAATAAATTTATTAAATATAAATATAAATTTTCATACAATATCTTAACTCTAAACTTTGATACTAAATATATAGGTAAACTCTTCATATATTAAAAACAAAATTTAAAATTTAGAAACTAATAAAAACGAAAATATATACCTTTTTTTCTATAATACTTCAAACATGTACCAATAATGCCTTTACAAAAAATCAGTTTTTTAGAAACAAGGTTGAAAAAACAAACCTTATCTAAAAAATTAAATAAAAATATCAAAACAGCTATTTTCCAGTTAATGCAAGTTTTGATTGATTTATTTTTTTCAAAAGGGGTCTTCGAGTTCTGTTCTTTGATGTGTAATTATTCTGTGCATAATTAAATATATTTAATACCTTTTAGTTAATTTTATATATAAATTATAAATGTGATTTTAAATATAAATATCATTTATTAAGTCTTTTAGATTAGTCAAAATCTCACATTAAATTATGGACGTTGATATTACTAATACCAAAAACAAAAAATTGAAAAAACCAATTTCGTTTTTAAAAGTTATAAATGAATATTTTTTTTCCGTGTTAGAGTAAATCAAAACAATGGATCCCTTGAATAAAGTTTTCATTAATAGCTTGAATAGACATTACAAATTAGAAGTTGTCAATGACAGTGGACTAATCAATATCATTATACAAATATATAGAAAATATTTAGCTAGGTTTAATTAACATCTAACCTTCTTTTTTTTTTTTTATTCTAGTTTTGTGTGTGAGATTCTACCAATTTTATTTTAGCCTCTAAATATACAAATCTACACCATTTAATACCACTTAGTTCTTTTTTAATATATATAAAGTATAATTATTAATGATAATTAACATTAATTATAGGAAGTAGTTATCTTTCCTTTACTAAATGAGTAGAATTGAAATAAATAATGTAGAGTAAACATAACTAAACCAATATTAATATGTACTAGCAATTTTAGTTTTGTTTGTGATCTGGATGATTTAAACTTTCTTTTAATTTTATAATTATGATCCGGTAGAAGGTTTGATGTTTACTTGTATTATATTAAAAATGAGGGGAAAAGAGATTTAAAAATTTTGAAAGGAAAAGGATTTATTTAATGGGACCTAAATAGGTGACTTTTGTCATATGTTGACCCTTTAAGCTATAACTTAAACGGCACTACAACACTATGAATGAAAGTTGCTTTGTGCTTATGGCCATTGGAAAGAGTATTTTCATAATAATCTATAAACTTTTTTTTTGGTTTCTTCCCCTTTGCATGAGTTCATTTCATTAATTATGGTTTCAATTTTATTTTAAATGTGTTTTAACTCTGAAATGTTCTATTTTAATCATTCCCTTCCTTAACAGATTTATGCACAATATTCAAACTCAATTTCTCAAAATTAAGCTATATAATTTTCAAAATATTACCATAAACTAAGGAAGTTCAAAACCCTAATTAACAATGAAGTAGTAAAATAAATAAATAATAATAATTGTAATAAAATCAAATGTTAGAACTTTTAGTTACACTAAATTGTTAGTGTCTATCATGTAAATAGATATTGAGTGATGGTAGTGTCTATTATTGTGGATAGACAGTAACATCATTCTTACAATTCTTAATAAGCTTGATAGTTCTTTTCACAAACCAACACAAGTCCTTTGAGTATCTTTTGTCATCACTTACATGCATCATAGAAATATTTTCAAGAGATTACCTAATATAGAATTACTCCAAGCTAAGCACGCTTAACTTTAGAGTTTCTATGATTGAGCCACCGAAAAATAAGATGCACCTTGTTGGTATAAGTGTTAACTTTTAAGTCTTTCTTAACATTACTTTCATGTCTTCAAAATTTCTCTCATTCAAATGTGATATCGGTTCATTCATGTCTCCCTCCTAATTTCAGACGTTAAAAATTCAAACACGGTTTTTCAAATTTCTCTTTGTTTTTTATTAAGTTTAAAGATCAGTTTTTCCTAACTACATGTGTGTTGTTTGACCATTGCACTCAATCATGGCCCAAGCATTTACTCCATGTAGCAACGTAAAGGATAAAAGAGAGAAATCACCAAAAGTAAAGCAAAACTCCTAATTACAAATCAAAGCAATGATCAATACAAAAAGACGATTTCACCATTAATACAAAATTGAAGAACAAACTAATCTTATCCCTAACCTAATCAATTAAGAATTAAACCAATATATCATAAAAGTTTCTCTAATCTAAAAGGCAAGGAGCTTTCCTTTTTCAAAAATAGAAGGGTTTTTTCAAAAAATAATAATAATAAATTTAAAGTGATCTTAAGAGGAAGACTATATCTATTAGTAGGCGAATTAATGAGAAGACAAAGTTGTATAAATAGACTTAGAGGTACAAGTTTGATCTATAATAGTTACTTCCATACAATTTAATACCCTACCATTTTTTTAATTAAGAATATGGGAACATCACCTCAGAACTCAAGTATGGAAAAAAAGAAAAGACAAAAGAGAGAAAAATTATTATTATACTTGATTAACGACCCTTGTTTGAAAATCATCAATCTTTATAAAATACATATCTCTTACAAATTCAAAGAGATTAATTTTGGAACAAAAATTAACCCAAAATATGCTCTAAACACTAGAAAAAAAAGAAAAAAAACGCAAATTTATTTATAATTTCATAGAAGATTATCCAACTTAAACTTTTCATCAACTGTAAAATCAGTAAAGTAATAATCTTTAGAATCTCCATGAAGCCATTCCTCAAGCAATTTCATCGGCAACAATTCTTCATTTTCATCCATCGATTCACTTTCCCCTTGAAAAACGCTCGTCTCCGGCGACCCATCTGAATTATTCGACGATTCAAAATATTCTAAACTCATCAACGTATCCATCGATTCCGATAATCCCGCCCCATTTACTTTTCCTCCACTGCCGTCGCCGGAATCCACCACCGCCGACGAGCTTGATCGGGAGGGATTGTTCGTCGGTGGGTTTTTGTTCCATTCTTTTAGCCATCGTGCGATGTTGTCCGCGCTGGAAGCATACGCCGGAATTTGAGGATGGGATGTTTTTGACTCTTCTATCGGCAGCAGCGTCGGCGGCGGTTTGGAGGTTTCCGGCGAGAGGGCGTCGGAGAGAGCTTGTTTGGCCATTTGAATGTCGGTTTGAAGGCGTCTCTCCCACTGGCCTCTGGTGGTGAAAAGAGTATCGGCGGCGGGGTCGGCGGTGAGATCGGCTGCCGGAGAAGGTTGGCGGTGGTGGTTGTTCAGCCTCTTCTTGAGATGAGTGTTCCAGTGGTTTTTAATGTCATTGTCTGTTCTTTGTGGAAGGTATGAAGCTATGGCCGCCCATCTGCCATTATTATCATCAATGCATCATAAATTCAGTCCTCAAAATAAAAAACTTTAATTTATTTTCATTTATTTTTTCATTTAATCTCTATTATGCATTCAAACACGAAATCTCATCTTCTGATATCTTTTTAAATCGCTGATGGATTCAAAATTTATCAACAGTACTCTGGAACAATTTTCAATTTATCCTCTACGAATGTTTTTAGTTTCTCCTCTAAATTTAGACCGATAATTGAAAAAAATTAAAGTGATTATTATATATTAGTAATTACCTATTGCCAAGAAGAGCTTGAAGGTGAACGATCATCTTCTCTTCATGGTGTGTGAAATTACCCCTTTTGATACCAGGTCTAAGATAATTCGTCCATCTCAATCTACAACTCTTGCTACATCGAAGCAACCCTAAAACCCAAAACAACAAGTTAATTAAGTGATAACCACATAAACATATTAAAAGGAAGAAATTAAAAAAGAAAGGTATTTTAAATTTAGTTAGTTAGTTCGTTACCAGTATTGGCAGGAACAGCCCTCCAATTGCCAGGGCCATGTTGTTGAATATAAGAAACCAAAACAATGTCTTCTTCAGGAGTCCAAGGTCCTTTCTTCACACCTTGTTTGTCACAGCAAGGAGGCCTACCCATATTTTTTTACCCTAAATTCTTCCCTTCTTGTTCTTCTTGTTGTTGTTGTTGTTCTTCTTCTTCTTCTTGTTCTTCTTCTTCTTTGTTTTGTTGTGTGTTGAGAAATAATATGAGGGATTATTGGGGGGGTATAAATACAAAAACTTTTAGACGCTGACTTATGAAGAAAAAAAAGAAAAGAAAAGAAAAAACAAAAAGAGTCAAAATGAAAGGCCGAGAGAGCATTAAAGTTGAAATAAAAAGTCAAGGGTTTTGGTGTTGGGTATGGCATAAAGTTTAAAGCTCAATGCCGTCTCTTAGCCTCCCCAAAACCGCGTAATATTCAATGTAATCTTATGCTACTTCTTTCTCTCTCTTTTTTATTTTCTTATTTTGTCACATTTATTTATTATTACACTTTAACTTTTAGTTTACATTATACACCTTTACGTATCTTGTTGGTATATAAATCAACATTCATTCATATCTACTATATTGTTGGTGTAATTGGGTGCTGCGTTGTTGAGTTTACTTTTTTACTAATCTTGGAAAAAGTTTACTTTATGTTTATAAAGTGAATTAGGGCTTTTCTGTTTCAGTATGGCCGTTGCTCGTTTGTGATTTGGCTTTCACAGATTAATCAAAATCAAATACAAATTCCTTTGATGTTAGAGTGGAAACATATTAACTTTTAAGTCCATGCCTCTTTTATCTCCTCCTTTCCGACAAGTTTTTCCATGTTAAAATTTGTTGTAGCGATCTTATACTTAATTATTGTTAAACATGATAGATAGTATATACGTTTTTGTTGTGTCTAGTAGAACTTAAAAATTAATATGCAAGGAAACCAAAATAGGATCGTTATTACAAGATTTACACACGAGACTTCATAAGGTAAATTTAATTTTATCCTACTTTAAATATTTTTTTAAAAAAAATTTACTTCCTACTTTGATTAGGGGCATTTTCTGATACAACGAAATGAACCAATATGATTATAAAATATTACGAAATTATAAAATTACACAAAAATTACAAAATTTAGATTTTATCAATATCTATATTTTATAAATATTTTTTAACAGAATTTTCGTTTACAATAATTTGTTTTTTTATTACTTAACTTTTTTTTGTTATTGTATTATTTATTTATTTATTTATTTGTAATGGCATATCCTGTGTGCCACATGACACCAAAGAGAAGGAGGATTTTTTTTAAGGAAAAAAGAAAACCAATATTCATAATTATTTGATATTTTAGACCTTTTTTATATATTTTTTCAATATAGTTTAGGTTAAAGGGATCCAAATAAAATTTTCTTTATTAATTATTTTATACGAAGATGATGCCTTTTTGTATGTTATTTCTGAATAATTTTTAAATGATGTTTTAAGTAATTAAGATGCATGGAGTGGAAGTAAAGAGAACAAGTGTTGTATATATTTTTCTAACTTGCTTCCATTGTACTATTTATATAAAATTAAATATGCGGGGTTTATTATGGAGGTAATTAAGAGGAAGAATTTTTCTAATTATAATTATTATTTGATTAGTAAAGAATAATATAGTTGTTGACTATTTCTAAAAGGAAAATGACTGTTTTAATGAGGCAATACATGGAATTGCCCCTTTCCAAAGGGGATTTGATGGAACTGTCTTTACTTCGATTTTTTTCTTCTTCTTTTTTTTTAGCTAATTACTCCATTTTGACAATTGCTTCATTTCCATATTAAACCTAATTAATTCCTCCTCATTTTCCACCGGAATCTAATTTGGTATAACTTATTTATGATTGCTTTAAAAAGTATTAGACTATTTTGAAAAGATCGATAGAGAGATTATTTTGAGAGTAACAACCACTTCTTAATTAGTTTGGTGTGCTCTACATAATTTCAATTTCAATTTGTGTTGGATTCATAATTTCAAGTGTTTTAAAATAATCAAAGGGTTGAACCACTTAAAATTAAATTTTGAAACTTTTCTTAATGCATCTTTAAACAATTTTTTCTATCAAGAGTTTAAATAAAAATAACCTCTTTGAAAAATCATTTTTATGTACTTAATTCAAATGGATTCTTGGATTACTAGCTAAAACAGATTATGCTTCCAAATATAATTATGTTATTTGAAGAAATGCTTGATTTATTTTATAATGTTATGATCGTTATATTTATATATATATATTTGCTCATTACCATGTTTGTAGACATCATTTGATAATTGTTTTGGAACTAAGCTCATAAACATACTACTTTTGTTATAAAAAAAATAAAAATCACTTCTACTCAGCATAAATAACAAAGAAAATAAAAGAAGGCAGCTTATTTTTCTTTTTTTAAGGGTATTTTCAGAACTCAAATCAAGCTAACTGATATAACTTATAAGGATTGATTTTACTCCATTAAACCTTTTTTAGTTTGGTTTGTTTATATAATATGGGATGCACTTGAAACTCTCAAAAAGTTGAACTTAAATAGCCTCCATCTCCGTTTATATTTATCTTAATTTAAATATACCAATAAAAGAGAGTTGAAGTTTACATTATACGTATATATCATGTATTGATCATTTAAGAACTTCAACAAACACAACTTTTTATTTCCGAAGTCAACACAATATATCAAAATGTTTAAGATGGTAGAAATTTTACCTTAGGAGAGGAAAGAAAGCACCTCTATTACTAATAAATTTTAGGCCTTAGGGCATAACTAGTCTTTTCTTCATAAAAGTAAGAGTAATATTAATTTACCACTAGCCTTGCCAAAATAGAAAAAAATAAAGCTACCACATGGGACCATGAGATTGAGCCCACGAGATTAGGGTACAAAAGAAATGGTTTGCAGCTCATCTAGACCTAAATATTATTCTAAAATTAATTATTTCATTTATTAGTTAAAACTTACTTTATTTTTTTTCAAAATATAGTTAGTTTTGTTCGTCTTTTGACAAAAATTAGTACAAGGGAAAAATTTTACATTAAGAAAGTAATAACATGACGTGATGAACTCTAAGATGTGCGATAAAAATTGGCTTGTGACCATAATGGAAAGAAAATCGTAGTAAAATTTTGAAAATTTCAACCAAATTTGATAATATGATTTTAACAATTTTAATATAGAGTAGGTTTTATTTATTTCTTCTAGTTGTGGTTGAGATATGTATATTAATTAGGGGAAGAATATAATTTTGTATAACTATGTATACAATAATTCTCATATACTTTCGATTTATTTCTAGTTGATTACTGTAGTTGTTCTCCAATTTAAACGTTTATTTACTTGAGTCCCTTTTGGTTTTCATATATATCAAACTAAGTTCTAATAACTCAATTCATCTAGTTTTAGATTTTGAAATCATCAAACATAAAACTGGATCAGGCGCATTTCATCTTCTCAGGGACATAATTTCCTCAACTATTAATTTAATTAACATATTATCCTCCCCGTTGAACATTCACACCATTGTCTGATTGCCTCACTCCAAGGTATATTCACAAATGAAACGATAGTTTGTAAAATCAGCCACGAACACACTATATAACCTTAGCATGTAGCACAACAAAACACATTCCATCTCCTTCTCTCAGGTGCAGCAATTAGCATACCCACATGGTCAGCAATTAGATTAAATTAGTTAACATAAAATAACACATGTTTAATGAAAATTCAATACTAAAATTAGTTAAATTATGAAACTTAGATATCGATTTGAAACAAAATTCAAATTTCACTAATGAATAGTGTAACATTTTGAAAACTTTACAAAACCTAAAAGAATATAAAGCTAACTATTTGAAAGACGTTACAAGGAATTGTATATGTACACCAAAATCAGTTGATCTCATTCTCTTGTGTATGCCACTTTTCTTTTCATAAATTTCATCTGATAACATTATATTTTCTTAAAGAAAATATCATATGTCAAATCTCATCAACAAAAGCATATGATCATAAATTCATAATACAAAGGCATAAAGTCAAAATATCAAAATCTTATTAGTTGTCTTTGCACTAAAGAAAAGAAAACAAACAAACTTATTAGGCCCATTCCTATCACTCTCCTAATTCCCTATGCTACTTTTTGCTTCTCCCTCAACTATTTCAATATTTGCATTTAGGTGTGTGACCAGCCAATATTTAAATTATCACAAATATTAAACCCTAAAAATATTTTATAATTGCAAAATAAAATCTACTTTGTATCACTTTTAACTGTTATCTAGAATATATATAGTTGGTTTTGTTTTCACTTAAAAATAATTGCAGGAACACTTGAAAAGTTGTTTCTTTTCAAATATGTCCAATAAAGAAATAAAAACAACTTTAGAATGGTTATCCGGACTATATTGCTTTAGGATATACATTACTTTTAAAAAATAAAGGCAAATATATGGTCGAGAAAACGACTAATAAGTCTCATATTGCATGGCTAGAAAAGAATGAAAATAACAAAAGGGACTAAAAAAGATTTTCTTTTAATGGGTGACTTCTTTTGAGTGTAACTAGAAGTATAGTCATAAAGAACTTATACTCCAAATGGACAATATGATACTATTATGAAAATACTTTGATGTAATTTATTATCTCTAACAAGTAGTGTCAAACTTATGTCTCGAACTAATTAGTTGTGTCCTTGTGGAGCTAATATACTAAAAAAATGAAAACCTAACTTGGATAAGTGTAAGCTCTTGTCAAAATTGGAAAGGTGAGAGAATTGATTACTATTTTGATTTAAGGGGTTGAGGATATTTTATTCGACAATAGGATTATTGAGAGTCGGACCAAAATGGTACATCAACTAGAAAAGAGGAAGAACAAATATAGGTATGTAATTTAGGGGGTGTTTGATTCATTGACTTTATAAGTTAATAAAAAATAACTCAACTCCTTCGACTTAATTTAACAATGTATAATTCACCATATTTATCGAAAAATTTCATCTGTATAAGATTGTGTCGAATGTTTGATAGGTTAAGATTAAATTTAATCCGAAAACGGAAGAACAAAGAAATTGGGGTCATGGTTGTTCCAAAAGTCCATTGGATTGGGCCAGGGCTAGCTATTTGGATGTAGTGTTAGGGGTGTTCTGGAGTTGGAGGGCCATGTGCCCTTGTTCATCTTCCATGTGTAGAAAATAAATACTCTCACCTACCAATCTTGTGGGCCAAAATCTTTCTTTTAATTACAAAAGGCAGCATTTATTTCATCCCTTCAACTCTATGCTGTCATTCATTATCATTTCTTTTTTCTCACTCCAAAACATTTGTTCAAATCACATGTTCTATGTATTCTTATATCAATTTAGCTTCATAGTTATACTCTCTCTTTCTTCTCTCAAGGTTAAAAACATTTAAATATATGTCTTGTACTATCATCCCAATTTCCACCTTATCAATCAAAATTCATTATATATCAAATTAATTTATGATATTTTTTATCAACCTAAAGATATTCAACCATTTAACCTTCCAACTTTAGAATATTAAATCTTAACTAAAGACTCATACTTTTAGCTTGTGATCTTTCTAAATTGAAGTAAATGTACTTCAACCATTCGACAATACTTTAAATTAACTAAAATACTCCGCTTCAGTAGAAATTGGGACAAGATTTATATATGACCACACAGTTGAAAGAACATAACTCATTTATAACATAACACCATGTGCATTTTTCTTACAACAAAATATTTGATTGCAAAAACAAAATAACTAGATAGAGACAATAAGAAAACTTAAAGAAGACTGTGGGACCAAAAATTAAAAGTAAAGTTAAATATAGGGACAAAAAATTGTAAATAATTATTTCACGCGCTATTTTTAAAAATAACAAAATAAATTAAAATATTAATCAGCTATAACAAATTTTATTTTGAATTCTGTCTATAAATATTGCTAATATAAATATATTAATTTTTTGAATTCTGATGTTACTAATATAAATATATTAATTTTGTATGTATTTATAAATATTCGATTAAATTTGTTATTTTTTATAATTTTTTTATTTTATTGCATCGTACGTAAATAAAATTTTGGTTTTATATTTTGATAATTAGTTTTGGTAAATGTATGTTTGTCGTGAAAGATTTGACATCTTTAATGTAAGTTCCAAAATAAAATTTGGTGTCGCCCACGTGGAACCCTATACTCACAATTATATCTTCATTTACAATTTCGCTCTATTCTTTTAATTTTTTGTCCTTCAAATACCATTTTATTTGACAAAGATTAATTGGTATTTATAATTTATTTGAGGTCTTCAATTATTCTTTTCATCTCTTTTATTGAGGAATTCTTTTATATATATAGAGAGAGGCAAAAGAGTGAAAGTATTTGTAAAATATAGCAACTATTGATATTTTTTTTCTTTATAGATTTTGCTCTATTTTGTAAAGAGTATAGTATAGCTTATTTGTTACATATTAATAGAAGCTATTGTTTTACCTACCATGATAAATTTCCTTAAGTAATTTAGCATTTATAAATCTGACTATTTTATTTTTACTTTTTTATTTGCTTCCAATTTTAATGGTAATAAGAAAAATAATTCTCAAAAGTGAAATAAAAAACATAAAAAAAATCCATCCAAAGTCACTATAACAGGAGCGGAGTGCAGTTGAATTGCTGAAAATTTTCACATTGAAAAAATCAAAGAGATTCTCTTCATGTAAGAAAGATGAACTACTTCTCCGCTTATCAATTGATTTTGAAAAGAAAACTGATGCAATCAAATATATTTACACACATAGATGTAAACATTAAATGGGTTGTCTCAATTTCCTATAGTTGTAACAAGTCTGTTTTTGAGGGTTCTCAAAACTAAACTACAAACTAAAGGGAACCACCAACTGTTGGATTGAAATTGTATCACCATAGGTCCATATTTTTGGGCTTCTAAGGTCTATTAAAGGGCCTATGAAAGTTAGGCCCATTTCTTATATAGCCCAAAAAAAGGGAATTGGTTAGATGTAGTTATTATATTTATTTACATTTGAAACTTTAAAATAGTATTTTGCTTTTATATTGTGTTTTGGAAAGAATGAAATATTTTATAAACGGTATGATTTTAATCTATAGTGTTAGGTTAACATCCTAATTCATACCTTTGAAATCAATCCCATATGATTTGTAAAAATGGAAAATAAATTGAATTTTAGTGGCTCAATTCCAATTTCCACCATACCCTAAATAACTAATTGCTACTATCACTTTTATAAGTTGTACTAAGTTTGTGACGTCTTGTATTATCATTTCAGTTATTTATACTTTAAACTACTTGATTCAAATTAAATTTATAATGAATCCTATTAAGTTCTACTAACTAAAGTTAAATAATTAAATTGTAAATGAATAAACATCCATATATTCTCATTTAACTTTTCGCTTTAAGTAATAAAGATATGACAAATTAGTGTAATTAAAGATTTTTGTTAACTTAGTAGTTATAATTCAATTTTAATATTAGTTAACTCAGCTTATTATAAGTATCATTTTTAATAGTACTTATAATTAACATGCTTTTTTTATTAGTTAATTAATAGAATCAATATTTTATGAACCTTAATAAAATAAATATAAACATAATTTGCTCCATTTTAAATTAACACAACAATATTTTATTCCTAACATTATTATATACCCTTACATATTATATTCTCAAAGAGGACTAAGGACCTTCATATTGTTGTTGTTTTTATTTTTGTATATTTGCTCTATTAGATTAGTGCAAACTTATTGTTTAGACATCATCTTTATTTCGACAAATAAACTTATTTTTCTTGTTATTTATTACCATCAACAGATGATAATTATATTAATTAAAACTTAATCTCCTTATTGGACGTTAAACTTATTTGAGTTATTAATTAATTATGTGTTTAACAACTCTTTTGTAACTTTAAAATAAAAAATTAATAGTTCATATATATATATTTTTTACATAAAGATTAATTTAAATCTTCAAAAAAAAATATTATACTTTTCCAAATGCTGGATTATTTTGAAGCTAATTAATATTTTGATTTTTTAAAAAGTCTCGTTCATTCTTGAGACGAAGGTTTGTGGCCATGCATTGGGAGTTGTCGCCAATAACCATATATGCCATAGTCAGAATTTTTTGAACGGAAAATTTTGGAGTCTTGCATGTATTTAATTCTCTGTTCTTCTTACCTTATTTGGTTTGCATGGCGCATGTCTAATGATGTTTAACTCTTTTGGTGGGGATTTTTCCTCTTTTATTTTTGTCAAAAAAAAAATTGTACATTTTGAATATTAAAAGATGACGACCATAAAAGTTTAGAAATGGAGGAGAACAAAATAAGGAGAGTGCTTATTGTATGTTTGTCTAAAGGTATGTTTTTATTTCCAATTTTCTCAATTGAAACTATGAAAGCTATGTACACAAATTAAGAACTAAATGAAATTTATAAAATTAGTAAGAATCAAAATTGCCCATCTATGGTTGAGAAAATGATATACGAATGGAACACAAGAGCAAATTAAAACAATGTATACAATAATACTATTCAAACTAAAAATAATGCAAATAATATAATTTTTCAGGTATGTTAAATTTGTATAGGAAACCTCATGTAATAATTGTATGGTTTCATAATGAATGAAATTTGAAATTTAAAACCGAAGTTAATAGGTACATAACTAAACGAGTTTTTATGTTTGGATATACAAATGGCGTTTCACTTTCTTTTAAATATCCAACAATCTAATCTCTATCTTTTGTCCACTATATATATATATATATATATATATATATATATTATATATATATATGCAGTTCTCTTTTTCTTTGTTTTTGGACTCACCCTTATATCTTTCACAACTTTCTTATTATTTTTCATATATATATAATTTTGTGGTATCTACTCTCTACAAATGTCGTTTTTTGATTGTTATTTATTTCATATTAATTTGGAGGGAAATGGGTTTAGTTGGGGTTTTGACCACTTTGAAATGGTACATATTAGTTAAGGTTTCCGTGTTGAACCTTCACTTTCTTTTTCAATAACTACTCATGGGACACCAAATCATTTAAACATTATTATTTTGTTTTGTTCTCGTTTTCTTCTTTTTGTTCGCAATAGATCCTGCTGCCATAGTTTAGCTTTTCATAGTTCAAACCAAAATTTGAAGTGTTTGCAACAACTCAAAATGATTTTTGAAATAAATGAGATTATGAAATATGTTGATTTAAGAAAATCAATTTAGGTGAAAAATGATTTTTGAATGTTTAATGATTGATCTCAACCTCATTTGTATAATATATGAATTACAAAAATATATTGGTGAGTCCTCTAGGTCACTTCTACTATGGTTGCCACTAGCTTAATCATCGTCATAGGACGCCCAAATCCAACAACCACCTTATAGAAAACCTAATATATGGTAAAACTTTTAGCTACTGCATCTTTGGCAACAATCACCTTCTATGACTACCACCGTCAACAAAACTTCCTTGATCACTTTCAATAACTAACTATGAGGGATAACTCCAATGATCACTATCACTAACTCCCCTTGGCTAGAGGTGAGTATGATAGAACGAAAAACTGAGTCGATTAACTAAAATAGACCGAATCAAAGGTGGTCGATCGAAGATAAAGAGAGTTTTGATATGTGTTGATTTGGAAAAAATCCAATCGAAAATATGTTTTAAAATTTTCAAAGACCGATCGACTAACCAATGATTGGTTTGTACTCCTTCGTGATAGAAAAATCGACTCCAACCAACTGATTCTGCCCTCACCCTCAACCACCTCCTACATTCAACTTCAATTACCACAATCTTTTAGCAACCATCATCGATGACCAACTAATCTAGTGATCACCTTTAATAGCTACCACCACCATCCCTAACGATCATCTTAGTTCACCACCTCCAACAACTTGACCAATGAAAGCGTTTTAAATTATTATTCCATACTGTTAACTTAGTTTATAGTATTTGATGTTCATCATTTATCATAATTTGACATTTATAAATTTACTTTTAATATAGAAAAATTAATGTAAATATGACATAACTGTTGAATATATTTACAAATATAGCAAATTTCAATCTCTACCAATATGTCAACATATATACACGTCTATGATTGATATAATTTAAAATTTTATTATATTTTGTACTTCACTCATTTGAACATGTCCATTTAATACATAAGGAACTAAAAAAATTTGTATCTAAACAAACTTTTCTTGAAAAGGTCTAACCAATCAAATGAGTTTTTTTATGCCATTGTTATAAAAAAAATATATTAATGAAAATGAAGAACTTTTTTAAAAACAATATTTTACCAACACATATTTATATTAGGTATAATTTTGGGGAAAATGTGTTGTGTTAGTTACAAATAATGCAAATTGTTATTGTTTCTTATATAGTAGTTTGTGATTTTAAATATTCCTATTTTCTCAACCTCGCCTTAACTTAACAATTAAGATATATTTTATTTTGATGTTAATGTTCTAAATAATGCTGACCGGTAAAGAGTAATTTTTATAAAAAAAAAAAACAAATAAATATAGAGACTCGGTTGTTTTCTAATGAATAATTAAATTTAAATATTTATAACAAAAGATGGTTGATTGATTAAGATTCACGACCTTTACTTCTAAAAGAATCAAAATTTTGAATAATCTATACATGTATTAAATACCTAGCCATTTTTTAAAATAATAAAATAAATTAAAATATTTACTAGCAATAACAACTTTTTTTATTCTATCAATATAGAAATTGATAAATTTCTATCTATCAGTAGTTGTCAATAATATCATTGATAGCATAATATCAGTGTTTATAAAATATTTGTTATGGATCGAATCTGAAATTTTGTTATAGCTTATAAATATTTTGTTAAATTGTTATATTTTATAATTTTTCTATATTATATTATATCGTATTTAATTTAGAAAGTAATTTTGAAAAAATGGCTCATGCTCATATGTCACTTTTAAGTGAATAATCATAGATCCTGACAGCAAAAATATGGAGTGACCTTCGTTTGTAAACAAACCCATATTTCGACAACCCACGCATAAAATGTTAAGCCCACAACCTTTTAGGTGAAAATGAGTACTTACACGGAAAAATGGATAATTTTGAATTCAATAAACTAATATCTCAAGGTTATTTTTAGGCAAATTTAAACTTTACGTAGAAGCATAAATATCGATCAAATTCGAGTATATAACATAAATGATCTATAAAATAAGATTAAACACCTTATCATGAGAACACTGTAGATAGAGTTTAGTATAAACGACGTAATCCTTAATTGTTTAGATAAATAATTTACATACATTTAAATTGAAATGGTTTAAAATACACTATAAATTTAAATTATTTTGAATGAGGGTTAAATATTCCAAGTTCTTCGAGAAGGACTTATTTTTCTAAAATGAAAGTTTCAAACATGTCTAAAGTTTATTTAGAAAAAAAAAAAGATGAAAAATGATTTTATTAATTCTCAGCATAAAGTTGGATACATTGTTTGCATTTCCTTTGCCAAGAAAATAAAATTGGGAGGGAAAAATAAATAATAAGAATCAACGTCATGGAATAAAGGACACGTGTAGTTGATTTTGCGATGAGCCCACTTTTGTTGACATTATACTTACAATGGAATTGCAATTCTTCTATTCCCACTTTTTCTTTAATATCCTCTTCCCATTTATTATTTTTTAAATTTGTAGTTTAACATTCCTAACTTATACATTGTTTTCGATCTTTGCCTATGCTTTTTTTTTTTCCTTTCTAGTTTTTAGTATAATAAAATAATAAGATTCCAATAGATCTCTTACTTATATTATGCTTATTTTGACAAATATGTTAACAATTTACTCTATTTTTAGAATAATAGAATAATGGTTATTATTGTACACAAAGCAAATAAATATGAAAATGTGGTCCTTTTTAAAAAGTATAATCATCAAAACGAAAAATTTTAAAAATACAAAATTAGAACCAACAATAAAACTAAAAAGTATAAAATTCAAAATAACCAAATTTAGAAGTAGATGGGTTGTACCATATTTCAAATTTCACAAAATTAGATAGTTGAACATTTATTTCCAATAAACTCGAAAATTAATTTATAGACAGCATTTAATTAAACGTTTTGCTTCTCACCGTCTTTAAAGTTTAGACATTAATTTAAGGGGAATGCTTATTAAATCATTTTGAATATATATATATATATAATAAGAATAAAATATCTTTAATGTATATAATATTAATAATAAGAATAATGAGAATAAAATAAGTTGATGAAGATCTTCTTGGAAATCATAAAATTCCTCTGAGGCGGAAGCAAAGTAGTCAAAAGGTTGAGGCGTTGACGAATGTTTCATAGAAGGGAAGCATTCTCATTCTCATTTTACTCCATCAACCTTTTATATATTTATTTCCTCTCATTTTTTTTAGTTTTCAATCTTAATTTTTTCGATTACCATATTAAATTAAATGTCAATGGTTTCGTCTCTACTCCTTCAAATTACAATTATATATATGTGTGTATTTAATTTTACGTAATAGTTAATTTGATTTCATATAGTCTAATCTTTTTTAAAATTTGACATCTTAAATTGCAATATTTAGTTTTCTTTTTATACAAAAATTAAGCTCATACATTTGTATCTATTGTTTAGTTGGAAATGTTTTCAAAATGGAAGGAAAAAATTCAAAGGTGTTTTTGTATTTGAAAATTGGACAATGGTGCAAATATTTTTAAAAATAAAATTAGAAAAACTCACAGGTAAAAATGTAATTATGTAAAATTGAAATAACTTGAGAGTAACTTAGTTTGGTAACTTACTACCCCATATGCTATATTTTCGTTTCCAACCAAACTTCATCTGTCTTTATCATTTTCATTTTCACTCAATAAAATACTTCTTTTTTTCTTCTTCTTAACTCGTTGATTAATAATAATAATAATATCTATCTAATAAATGAAATTTATTAGTATTTATTTAACCTACAAACTACTATTATCTTTTTCACAACTAGTAATAAATCTCATTAATAAACAACTCTAAGAAATATCTCTTTTTTCTTTCTTCAAAGTAATATCAATATTATTAATATTAAAATTCTCTCAATTTTTAGTTCAAGTAGAGTGAAAAATTCAAACATAGTCGAATTAAAGTGACAAATAATACACCAATAACTATAAAACTAAAATCAAATAAATACAAAAATAGAAATATATTAATAGACTAGAGAACAATGTAGAATTGTATTCATGATAGGTATTATGTGTATTTTTCAATAATATTGGAGAATATTTTAATTTCACACCGTTTAAAATTCTAGAGTTTGTAAAATTTAAAATTTTAAAGTAATTATTATATCAACCCTTTCCATTATCAAAGTAAATCAATTTAGACTCTGTGTTAATTGTATTTTTTTAAGTTTTATTTTATTATATACCAACTCACATCAAAATAACAAAAATTCAAAGTATAAATTGATTTTTCTCAATTAAAGAAGAGTTGTCACTTGTGTCCCCCTCCTAAACTCAAAATGCTTAATTTTATAGGTTTTATGATTAAGCAATAAAAGAAAGTGTATCATATTGATATAAGCATGAACCTTTAATTATTTTACGTTTTTCTTAACTATAATTTTGTATCTCAAAATTCTTCTAATGTGAATGTATCTGGTTCATTGTTGTCTCCTTCCTAAACTCAACACACTTAACTTTTAGGGTTTTCTTTCAACATTTATTTAAGAAAAACTTTAATTTAAAAAAATATTTTTACACTAAAAATGCCTTTTTTTTTTATTGAGTAAATGGTTAATGATAGATTTGAATTCAACAATAATGGTTACCTTAAAAAGGGTAAGATAGAAACCAATGGAAGATTATTGAAGCTAAAAATGAGTTGAGTCAAAATAGTAGCATTTTTAGAATGTTAAATGAAGATGCTTTATTTGTTTCATATGAATTCTCAATAGGTACAATTCATTCCAATTCCTTTTTTAAGCAAATAAAAAATGTTCTACATCCCAAAATAGAAGAAGTTTAATTTCGAAGAAAATCTAGTTATTGACTTAGCCTCATTGGATTTTAAGTTTTCGTTAATCAAAAGACATAATACTGAATTGTTAATTTTTCTTTCTTAAAAGGCTTCCATTACAATCACATAAATTAATTTATAAATTTCAAATCCTTAGATTTTGTTTACTTACACGTTTTAAATCCCATTTATTAAGAAAAAAATGAAATGAATTTTTTCTCAAATTTTATGTCATTCATTAACCTTTTTACTTTTACTTCTTTTGTTTTCTTATGTTTAAATATATTTCTAATTTTGATCCCTTCTCATGAATTCATACCATCAATTTCAAAATGGTAAATTCTACATGTTTAAAACAAAAACCTTACTTAAAAATTACTTTTGATTTTTTAATCCTAAAATTGAATGCATCCATCCAAACCTATCTCACCTATCACAAATAAAAAAAATACAATTTTATCATATTTGTAAATATTTTAAATAAATTTACTAGATTGAAAAACATAGTATAAAACAAATATTAAATAATCTTCTTAAAAGCTTTGATTTTTCAATTTATTTTTCTTATTTTAATTCCTCTAAACAAATATTTAATATTTTCAAATATTAAACAATAAAGCTTTGAATCCCATGTATTATTACATTAAACTACTTTAGTCCCCTTGAAAATTTCCTAAAAAAAACAGTTAATTGCAATATTAAAAGCACTAATTTTGTTTAGATTCTTTTTGGGTTAATAAAAGTAAATCACTCACAAGGTTCAAGTTGAACCTGTATCAAATTAATCGGGTTTTAAAATACAATAGTAAAGTTAAGTTGTATATATTTTGAAAGGAGAAAATATTTTAAATAATAAAAAGTTTTAAAATATTTATAAACATAGATGTAATATAGAATTGAAAATAGAAGTAGACATATGTATTAATTTGTAGAAGCATTTTGATATATTTAAAAATAATGGTTTTAAAAAGAGTGAAATTGGATGTTTTAGTAGCAAAATTGGTTAAATGGTTAATATGATTGTGTAAAACAATACAGAAAGCTATTATTTTTCTAAAAGTATTATTATTAATGTTAATCAAGTTGATGACTAAGTAGATTTAAAATTAATTAGAATAAAGGAAAGAATGTTATGTTTGAAAGGATGATTTTGGGTGATTTGCGAGATCAAATTAAATAATTATTTGCTCACGGTTTTCAACAGATTCTTTCTCAGCATTTTCAGATCAAAGGAGTTATAGTAAGGGGCAAAAAGGTAATTGAACAAGTTTTGTTCCCGTACTGAAAAGAATAAACGTGAAGGGGTTTGAACTGAAATCCGATATGTGTGCACTTCTCACTATTCTATATGAACCCTAAACCGTACTTTATATTCTCTCAAAAGAAACCCCACTTTCTAAACATTCTCTCCTCAACTTAATAGATGTGGGAGAAACCAAAGGAAGGTAAAACACAGCCTTCAACCACTGATGAACAAAACCAAACCAAACCCATTTTCATCTTCGGGATTCATTCTTTCTTTCTAAATATCTATATCACATAACGATTTTCTCACTATCTCATTCCTCTAACTCCAAGCAACCCCTTCAAATTCATATTCTTTGTCTAAAGATTCCTTCAAATCCCCCCACACATAGTCGCTCAAATGTTCTTTTCCTCAAATCTCTCTTCTTTTTGTTTTAGGTCCGATTTCATCTTCCCCAGTTGATAAGTCCCCTTCTTCTTCCTCTCTACCACTTATTTTCAAAGTGCCAATCACAGCTTTTTTTTTTATCACCTTCTTTCATCAATTCATGGAGTTGATAATAATCTCTTGATGGGTTCTCTGTTTCTTTCCCTGTTTTTGGTTTTCAGTGGTTATGGTGTCTATTAATCATTTCTCTCTCTGGGTTTCTCTCTCTTCTCTGTTTTTTTCCCTTTTTAGCTTCCTCTTCAGGTGGGTTTGTGTGATTTTGTCTTGTCTTCTTGATTTTTTTCCCTGTTTGTGTTTTGTTTTATTTAGTTATGGGGTTTTTGAATTCTTGTAGGTCTTTTAATGAGGGGAAAATTGTGGAAAGTTCGGTAGTTGTTCATGGCGGTGATGATGATGTTTCACTGTCGCCGGAGGATGAGACTAAGGGCGGGGGTGTGATTGAGAGTTTAGAGAAGGAAAGGAATGAATTTTCTTTTAGTTTCAAGTTCCAAACGTACGAGGAATTTAGCAAATCGAATAAAGAAAATATTTGTTGCGAGAAACTGGATTGGAGTGGTGGTTCTTCATCATTGGGCAACAGATATGAGATTTTGCCGGAGAAAAGTACGAGCCACTTTGTGGAAGAAGCTGAAATTCCGAGCTATACGGTAGAAGTTTTGAATTCTTGTTTGAATCACGGGGTTTTAGGAAATGAGAGTGAAGTTTCTGGGAAAGTTTTGGAACATGAAATTGTTAGCCAGGAAATTACAGAGTGCTCCACTGTCGATGGAACAGAGGAAGTTTCCGGGAAATTTTTTAAATTTGAAGCTGTAGAGGAAGAAAAACCCTTTACAAAATTTGAAGATGAAGAAGAAGAAATTACGGAGAGATTTCGAAATGAGAAAGAAGAATCTTCCCCGAAAATTCAAAGTGAAGAAGAAGAGGAAGAAGAAGAAGACAATGACTTTCTAAAGGAAACAGATTTCGCCGGTTCCGATTCAGACGCCGATGTGGACATCGGAGGCCGGTTTCTCTCCGATACTGATTTTGATTTGGATTTCAAAACTGGCGGGTACGAACCAGACGACGAGATAAACGTAGAAGAATCGGAGAAGTCGGCGGAGGGAAATGGAAAAGGAGAAGAGGATTCAGAAGAGTTGAATGGATTGGAAACAGAGTGGGAACATCAAGAACTGATTGAACAATTAAAAATGGAGTTAAAGAAAGTGAGAGCAACAGGGCTAGCCACCATTTTTGAAGAATCAGAGTCACCGAAGATAATGGGAGAATTGAAACCATGGAAGATTGATGAGAAATTTCAACATGGTGATTTAATGGAAGAGCTTCATAAATTCTATAGATCTTATCGAGAACGTATGAGGAAATTGGATATCTTGAATTACCAGAAGATGTATGCAATGGGTTAGTTTCTTCCTAATTTTTTTTTTTTTTGAATTTGATTTTCTTATGTTTTAGTTTGATTAATGATGAATTTGGATGATAGATATGTTTTACCATAATTTGGTTGAATAAGTTAGTGGGAAATTATCAAATAAGAGAGGAAGAGGGGGTTGGTTTCACACTCAAAATATATATAATCTTTTCCTATTTTGGTTTGGAACTTTCTTTGGGAGGGAAAAGTTCCAAACTTTTTTTAGAGGGGTAGGAGTTCTTTTATGTTAATTTTATTTTGAGAAAATAAAAGATATCACTTTTTGATATTTTATTATAAATTATTTCAATAAGGTAAAACCCTAATCCTAACTTCAAACTTTGTTGGTGGAGATGACAATTTCTTAATTTAAGGGCTATTATTGCAAAACCTCCATTGTTTAGGGATAGATAGGATACATTTATTTCATAGTCTATAATTGCAACAACTTTTATAATTCAATCTAACTTTGGTCTAAATAATGCAACAAATCTTATTGTTTGGATTTTTTTTACATTTTTCAATTTCTAAATCAGCTCATTGAAATTTCAAAATTAGGATATGGTATATTTTTATAGTTGGAGGTACCTAAAATTTCTTCATTTTGTTTTATTAAAAAAGTTTGCTTTTGGTTTTCACCCTTGAAAGATTTATTATACTTTATAAATGAATTTAATGCTCAAATCAAGTTAATTTTAGAAAGAAATGTATTAAATGCTCATTGTTTGGTCATGTAATGCATAAACCAAATGACTTGTGACATACAAGACAAAATTGAGGAAGAAACAAAGATAACTTTCTTTTAGGCTTTTAAATGCTCACTTCATTTTGGGTTATGTGTGGTTAATGCATAGATATTCACTTTTGGGTTTCTTTCACTTATTGTTGTTTAATTATTTCATAATGTTTAGGTGAACAAGGTGCTTTTGTCTTTGATCAATTCTCCACTTTTTATTTATTTCTCTTTAAAATATAATTAATTTCCTAGGCTCTTACCTATGGTATGACTTTTTCACATAATCCCAGTGCTCTATAGAAAGAAATTGTTCTTTAAGAAAAAAACTACTTTTCATGTAAAAGTTTGAATGGTTGAAAGACTTTTGAGATGATGATACAAATTTTCTGTTACACGAGATCAATTAAATCTTAAAATACATGATATAAATAACAAATTCCTTCAAAAACTATTCTATAGAACGGTCTAGAAATATCTTTCTTTTAGGTGTACCTTTATCATTTGGCTTTTACTTTGATATTTCATACCATAATGTGTTTTTGTTGTTCTAATATCTGTTTTGAAATCATAGGAGTTTTGCAATCAAAGGACCCACTAAACTCATTTTCAAGCAATGACAAATCTTCGTCGTCGTCATCAATCATCTCTGCTTTCACACACAACCTAAGGCTATACAGACGAAATAAATGTCAAGTGGACCCGATGAAAGACTTCATAAGAGAAGTTCATTGTGATTTGGAGATGGTATATGTGGGGCAGTTGTGTCTTTCTTGGGAATTCATTCAATGGCAATATGAAAAGGCTTTAGATTTATGGGAATCTGAACCTCATGGACTTCACCATTACAATGAAGTTGCTGGTGAGTTCCAACAATTCCAAGTTCTCTTGCAAAGATTTTTGGAGAACGAACCTTTTGAAGGCCCCAGAGTCGAGAATTACGTCAAGCATCGATGTGTAGCTCGTAATCTTCTTCAAGTACCCGTCATAAGAGGTACGTAAGAGTCTGTGCTTTTACGGAAGTGTTCTCAAGTTAAAACTTGAATTCATATGATTTATTTGGTTATATATACAGAGGATAAAAGGAGGGATAGAAGGAAAGGAAGAAGAGGGAAATTAGAAGATGGATACGAAGCAATCACAAGTGATATGCTTGTAGAGATGTTGCAAGAGTCAATCAGAGTAATTTGGCAGTTCATTAGAGCAGATAAAGATTGTCATCACAGTACAAATGGAAGCCTAAAACGCCCAAAAAAGTTGCAAGTAGAACTCCAAGAACCAGCTGATGAGCAACTTCTTACTCACATCCAAATAGATCTACAAAAGGTTTGTTTGTTTTTTTTTTCAAATTGCTTTTATTTTATTAAAATTATATCATTTCACATACTCACATCCAAGAGTCAATATGAATTTTGTTTTTGAAAACCAAGTAAACACAGACCTACAAGTTTGAGGTATGAATTCAATAAAAGTATTACACTAATCATTTTTACTTCTATAATGCACAATAAATATATCTAAAAGTAAACATAATAATAAAAAAAAGTGATATTTAGTTTTAAAAACTTATTTTCACATAATTTCATACCATCTTAAATTTTAAATTTTAAAGAGTAAGAAACCAGAAACAATAACAAAATTTTTTGTTTTGTAGTAAAATAGAACCAACCAAAGAACAAAAAATAGTCAATCAAAGATTGATATATGTTTGTTTATTGAAAATGAGTACAAACAAGAAACAATGAGCATTCTATATCGAAGGAACATAAAAAAGTCGATGAAGAACCAGTTAATAAAAGCTGAATTTTGGTGGTTTGCAGAAAGAAAAAAGGCTAAAGGAAATTGTGAGAAGTGGACATTGCATATTGAAGAAATTGAAAAAGAACGAAGAAAATGAAGAGACAGAAGGTGCATTATGTTTCTTTTGTGAAGTTGATATGAAGTTGGTGGGCAGAGTTCTTAGAATGTCAAGATTAACAACTGACCAATTGATTTGGTGTAGCAACAAATTGAGTAGAATTAGTTTCTCTAATAGAAAAATACATGTAGAACCTTCTTTCTTTCTTTTTCCCTGTTGACCCTTTACTAATATTACTATTCATAATTCCTTTGTATATTTTATTTTGAGCCACTCAACAATTTTTTTGAGAAAACTCAGAGATTTACTCTATGTTCAACTTCACAGCTTATATGTATAGTGATAGTTTGAAATGATAAATGAGGAAACAAAGTTAATGCATTTGTGTGTATAATACCTGCTACTTTGTTCTTTTCATCATCTGTTTGGTTAATTAAGCTAATAATATATCAGAATTTGAAATCATTAGTTTAAGAACACAATGGAAACTTGCTTAAATTTAAGGAATCTTCCTTTAGCACACGTAAACATGGATATTAGTTCATTTGGAGTAGGTCGATCTTGATAATTTACATTAGAAGAATTTCTTCTTTTGAGAACGAGAAAAATTTAAGCTAGAGGAATATGATATATTTAAGATTTTTAAATGCTCTAACATTCATTAATACACATTAATTTTTCAATTATGACCATGAACAACATTTGGGTAAGTTAAGTTTGACGATATTGGACAAATCAACATACCAAAATAGGTTGTTCGACGAAAAGGTGACATGAACCACCTCTAATATATTCGATAAGAATATAACATGAAACAACTTAGACATAGCAATTAAAATAATAAGCATTTAGTTCTTGATAGGTAGTGGGTTGAAAAAACAAGTAAACTGTTACTATGGTTTGATGAACATCAGAACTTACAAGTCAAAGATAAGATTTCAATTTAGAAAAGAAAACGATTAATTTGGCCAACAAAATAGCTTTTAGAAAAACAATAACCTATGAAAAGATAACTAAATTTAGAACTCAACAAACTTGGCTATCACATAGAAAACTACAAAGATGGTAGCAACTTACCAAGAAAGTCTCCAGTGAAATTGTTGGTATCAAGGCTGAAGATACATTACGATTGGGCAGGCAGTGTATTGCCGACATGCTATGTATATAGGGAGGATGGAGGAAGATAGAGGTACAATTTCCATAGTCTCAAAAGTCATAACTATACTTCACGTGTTTTGGGACTGATAGTTTGAAGTATTAGTTCAAACAAAAAATAAATTCAGATACAATTCATTTTATAAAATTTTAATTTTTAAGCTTGTTCGGTTCCACTCTCATTATTTTTATTTATTTATAATGAATTCTCAATCTCAATATTTTCATTTATTTATAATAAATTCAATCCTTATGTTTGATTCTAAAGTAATTTACATCTTCCATTCGAAAAATTATTATTAGTTAACTAAATAATTATGGTATATTAAATTAATATATGTACGATTCATATATGTTTGTATATAGATATTGAAAGAAAAATCAAAGCATGTACAATTATTTGCTTTATTAACAATTTAATAACAGACCATGTTCATATTTTATTTCTTACAAATATTTAGAATTTAAATAAAATTCACAAATAACTAACTGAATTAGAAAACAATTTTCTAAAAAATAAAAATCACCTAGTTACTCCAAAATCAATTTGAAAATGACCTTTATTTTTTCTTTTCTTAAAATCAACTTTAGTTTATATCAAACCCATCACAATTTTGACAGGAGAAAAAAAAGTGATTTAAGAAATCAATGTGTCCAACACACTTCTTCTGGCTCTGCAAAGGTATTTTGTTTCATCCAAAATCACATTAGCCATTTTAAAACATAGCTTAGTTAGTAAAAATAGCTTTAAAAACTTATTAGCTTTTCTTGTACGTTTTCTTCACTACTTTTTTTCTTTTTTTAAAGAATTCTTGTTCCCATTAGTCATTTTAAAACATAACTTGGACAATTTAAAATTACATTCGAAAGAAATTGATTGACAAAGGCAACAAAAAGAATAGACCGCCTGACTAGCTTGAACACTCACATATATTAAAATAAAAAATAAAAAAAGAAAGATTACCCGTGATGCATTAAAAGACAATAAGTGTAGATAAATTTGATGTTGCATTTTCATTTTGTCAAATTAGTATAAAGTTATTTCTATCAAAATTTTCTAGCTCAAATAAAAATTAAAAGAAATATTCTACAAGAAACTTATCTGAGAAGAAAATATGGATCAAAACCTTCCCAGATTGCCTCATGTCCACGTTCTGGGATATTGTGATCTCTATTAACATCTATGGCTTCTTCGTGTATTCTAGTCACTAACAAATATAGATTAGATATCAGAGGATTCCTAAGAAAAGGATTAATAATCTTACCAGTTTCGACGACCTCCGTGATGAGAGGCTGCATAGTAACAACCTTGGATTTGCCATTTACGATACAGTTTGAAATGGCATAGAAGCCAAGCAAATTTGTATAAAGTGGAAGAAATGCGTCTTTATGGTTGCCTGCACCACCTATCCAATCAAATCCACTATGTTTACTCATATACTCATCTGCAAATCTGATCAACTGAAGGAAAAATCTCTTTCTCAAGCCAACCAAATAGTTCATGAACCATTGGGTGTCCCATAAGGCAATTAGTTTAGATCTTGAAAGCTTCTCCATGTGAAAACAACAGGTCTGACTAATCAATAACTTTTCTTCGTGATGGTTATCAATTTCCTTATCGAACACTCTTCTAACTGGGTCTGCTGGCGATACGGTATAATCTGCTGTGTTCAACACCCAGTTCGCAAGGTAATCAAAGTACAGAACCCAGTGGCCGAATATAGATGATAGGTACTCAAAACTTGATCCTATAACTTGCTCCACTTGGTTTGGAACATCGGAGCTTGTCGCAGTTCTTTCCAAGCTAAAATACTTCTGCACATCAGCCGCTAGCCTTTTCCTGATGTCATCATCTTCATCCTCCAAAAGCATAATACATGTAGACCACATATTAAGGATTTGATGAGCATACATATTCGCATACTCTCTGAGTTCAGAATGGGAGTTAACAGTCGCCTCAGGGATTTGATTATCAAACACATAATCACCAAAAATTTCAGCTTGTTCTAGCAAACCTGAGGCTATAATAGAATCTGCAGCGGCCGTACGCATATTTACTGGCTCTGATGCAGCACTATGTTGCTTGATCAGGTCTGTGAATAGGGTAATACAGGAGTGGAATTTGTCCAAGTCATTTGATATTTTACCATTTGGAGACTCTGTCGTCGTGGCATCAGAAACAATGCAGGCCGAATATTGCACAGCAAGGCGCTTTATGCACGTTCCCATGCAACGAATGGTATTTTCCCGAGTTTTTGCATGTCTTGTGAGCTTATACAAGGAAATCAACTTATCCCAAAACTGCAACACAGATCCACAATCCATCTTACCAATATAAACTACGTCTTCAGTGCATTCCCCATTCCCAAACTTCTGAAACTGAGACATATTCCAAGCAAAAAGATTCTTTAAAATGTAGTATAGACATCTATAATTCTTCTCCAATGACAAAAGCTCTGTCAATAAAGCTTGGAGGTTTGTTTTAATCCACTGATCCACAGTCCTTATCTCATGACAACTCAAGTCATACAACCCAGCAGAATATTCTGTTGATTTCAGAAATTTAAACAGCCATTTCATTGTTGAAAGTCGAACTTCGTAGCATGGATCTTGTAATGAGCGGATTAGCCTTTCTTGAAGTTGTGAAAAAGGGTAATCCATGAGAGTGGCTGGCACATCTTCATCAGACTGAGATCTTTGTGACTTCTGAAGAGTTGCATCATCTTCTTCATCAAATGGTTGAAGTACACAATTGAAATAGCAAATAGCAGCTTGTTGCCGAAGTTCTGCTAGTGTTGGATCATAATATGGCAGTTTGTGGGAGGTTTCCACATCTAAGCACCCAGTAGATAGATCCAGAAGTAGGTTGCGGATGACATAGAAACTTTTGCTTCTCGGGCACTTTCTTACAATACTCAGCATATGACCTAGGACTTGTAACATAGAGGTACTAAGAATTGGACAGGAGCAATGACTACTCCTAGCCATCCATGAGCAATGTGCAAGAACCTCCACCAAATCATTAAGAATCTGGCTTTTCTTCAAAATATCTCCAAGATTTCTACAATTTATGTCCAGAAGGGATATCAACTGCAACAAGATTCCATGGATCCTATTATACGAAGTATATTGAGTAGTTGTAGTTGCAAGTAAGATGCTTGATTCACGACCCATCGTTGTGCTGTCATCAACCGGCAACCCGGATGCTATATTGAGGATGACTGATGGTAAGTTCTCATTGGAAACCAGGCCTGTTAATGCTCTAGATGCAAGAATACGAATCCGTAGATTGCTTTGAGAAGAGCACTTCCTGATGAATGGCATGAAGAGAAATGGATCCAGGTCATCCCCAGCTTCACTTCCAATCGTAGAAGGCTTAAGCCTGGATAGAAGAATTAGCATAGGACATAAGCTTGGGTGCACAACTTTTGCTAGATTGGATTTTGAATCTCCAGAACATCCATCATCAAGAGACTCAGTAGCCACATCCAATTCCTGCAATAGAAATCGATGCAATGCCGGATATCTGTTGGCAATAAAATTTCATCAGATTCCTCTAAAATAACTTATGAATGGATAGTAATATCCCCATGAAATAAGAACCATCAATATGAAGAATTTGAAATTTACAATTTTCTGAATAAGAACCACATGTGCAAGGAAACTGCCTAACAAGGAAGAGAGGTATGTGCTGAACTTTATTTATTCTTACATATTTGTATTTACAGAATCCAAGTTCTTTATATAGAAGAACTTGGTAACTTCTACCTATCTAATAACTGGTAACTACATAACAGAATGTAACTAACTTGTTATAACAAACTAGCAGTTTTATCTTTGATACTACCAACTAAAATACTCAGTAAGATCCTGAAGAACTGTCTAGGCATGGCACTTTTCAAGGTGCTGGTATAGTGCAGGACAGCAACACAAAAAATATCTTTAAAATCAAAGCTAAGCCAAAAAAAATTGTCTGGTGGGTGGACAGTGAACTTTAAAATGAACATCCTGATTGGCCCATCCGTCGTGCCACATTCCCACTTCAGGCGAAAAAATAAAACTTATCACCAATTAATCCAGTTGGAAGACTATTTATCCTTTCTTTTATTTTTTCTGTTCTAAAGAATTTATATTTCAGGATAAAAATGATCGTTAGTAATCCTTAATTTTTCAACTCAATGGATCAAATATGTAGTTATAACTTAAAAGAAATTTAGTGATTAAGAAACAAAATCACCATAGTTAAGGGACTAAATTATTTATTAAACCAAATATTAACCATGGCTTTAAGGGATGTTGAACACTATTTTGAAACATTTTGACAAAGAAATAGGCATTTTTGTAAGGACAGAACGGATAACATTTTACAAGTTTCAGGCATATGAACTATACTGCTTAAGGATTCTGTAAAATATTAGTTTTCTTTTTCTTTTTCTTTTTTATAGAAAACTCCCTTTCATAGAGGAAGAATGAAAAAATACACAGGCCAAAAAACCTCACAAAAAGGAAAAATATTAGGAACATCTGACCTATAAGTCGGAGTAGAGGACAAAGTTGTGGTTTACAAAGTCAAGCTAGTAGTTTTATACAGGTGGGGCCTTTTATTTATATAAAACAATGTACCAAGATGAATCTAAAAGCTACAGATGACGGAAGAGAGAATCAAATATAAACCCTAATAAAAAAGATACATTATTTTCCACTGTAGCATAGACCCGTTCTATTCCTACTCTTAATTGCTTTCTACCCATCTCTTGCTAGTTTCATACTCTTCAATGTTAGTCTTATTTCTTTGGAAAAATAAACTATGGATCACAATTCACAATTCACATGAACATAAATACATTTTCGAGCATCAGACAAAAATTGATATACCATTGAAGGCAATGCAACTAACATAGCTCACCAGACGCAAGACTTGATAATATGATTCACAGAAATGACAAAAAGACACCTCAATCAGCAGTACTTTCTCTTGAAAGAAATGAAACTACCACATTTAATGCATTACAGAAGAAACAATGAATGCTCCAATTTCCGAATTTATTCAACTCCAAGAACCAAAGGAAAAGGTCATACTGACTTCATTATAACGTTTTTAAGCCCAGAAAAATGCATTATATTGATATCCTTAGTAATTGTACCAAATCTATCATTAAGACACTCATACATCATGTGATGGGATTTCAGACTACATGTAAATCTTACAATGTTAAAATAGTTGCTCTCTACCAATGAAATTTTGCAGTTCAAATCTGACATCAAAGATATCATACCTGTGAAAAAATTCAAGTCCAGTTAATGCTCGACGAGCTGATTCTCGTTTGTGAACATTGAGAAATCCTATCATCCGCCGAACTAAAGCAGTGTATGCCAAGCAAGCACTGTTACGCACCTCCCAGTAGGGAGAAGAGAAAGATCGAATACAAACAATTATAGCCTGAGCAGAGAAACCAGATGTATCAGTTGCTAGATTGGTATCATTGAAAGCAGCTCTAAGGACATTGAATGCATGAACTGTTGGAATGACTCCTTCATCGCGAATTTTAGAGGCTTTTTCACTTGGATAAGTCTCGTGGGTTGAAATAGGTTCTGTGTCTTGGCTTAACCCTGTGGATGGTAACTTAGAGAAGTTGCTGTTTTTACAGTCTGTTTCAATTGGATTCTGCAGCAACCTCTCGGCTACATCTATGAGCCACTTCAGAGCTCTTGGTAGAAGCTTCTTGGGGGAACCTTCTGGTTCTGCTAGAAACAGAGCAATAAAAGCAGCTGGAATACCAGCGCTTCTCCTCAATAAATCATCAACTGTCTGGCCCTTTGCAGTTGTTCTTTCCATTAGCTGGTCCATCCAGGATTCTGTTAACTTACAAAGTCTAAAAGAAATTTTTTAGAATATTTGAAAGACGGTGATAAAAAAAAAATAGAAGGGGAGAAGTAGAATGATTATTAAGAAGTAAACCAGAGACTTCATGAGTATTGAAAATTTTGCCTTAAGACTAAAAATAAATAATGCAACTCTTAGCTTCTGTTAAAAATTGAACAATCATTAATATTAAGAAAAAAAAATCACAAAATAATGAACCACGATGGGACGATCAGCCTTCAGAGGAAGAAGACACTAGTGCTGGAACTTTGGTTAAAATGTGTAAGTTTTGGTTCAATGATTGATCGTGTATATTTAGGCTCCATTTGGGATTGTGTTCGAAATAGGAGAAAGGGATTTTGAGAAAATCTTGAACGCTTTTGTTTGTTTGGTAAATGAAATTATTAAATAATCTAACAACATCACTTTTTAAATTGTAAATAATGTTGGAAGCTAGTAATTGTAGCTTTTAGATTTGGCTTTTCAAAAAAATCTACTAACTTCTTAAACAATTTAAATAAATATATTCTAATACTATTTTTTCATATTAATTTATTTTTAACATGTATTTTCAAATTTAATTTATTCATTTTTTATGACAATTATTTTAAACTTTTTATCAAATGATTAAGATGAAACAAGATTGTCTGAAATTCAAATCACAAACAATTCTAAAATATATATTCTAATAAATTTATAATTTAATTATCAATGTGAAAAGAATTAAAACAATAAGTCCACTGGTGCATATAATTTAAATATATCAATTTAATATTAATTTATCCGACATTGTAACTAGTTTTCTAATTTAAAAATAAAATTTGTCAAACACCATTGTACTTCCTTCCACAGGTGATTTTTCAAAAAATGAAGCTGAAAGCAATTATTTTAAAAGCTATAGCAACTTCGAATTAAGCCTTATCCAAAGATTGTTTTCTGTCTTGATTTGTTAGAGTTTAGTATTTTGTTGAAATTGAAGAATCTTGAGAAATTTTGCTAAATTGGGTGAATTATTGGGTGATTTCAGCATAAGTTGAATTGAGAGTAAAACTTGAAACACTGATCCTGGTTCAATTCAATTAAATTGAGAGTTCAGGATAAAAATTAATCAACCTTACCAAGTTTAAGAATAAAATTGAATTTTCCCCAAATCTTTGAATTTTTCCCAAAGCATAAAGACAAGACACTATAAGACTTGATATTAAAAGTAGAGCAAAACAATTTTATTTTCCCTGCCTATCTGGAAGAATAAAATATAGGAGGAGTTAGCTTCAACTCTTGCAAAAAGCATTAAAGAAACATACCTTTGGTCATCTGAACAAAGTAAACGGTTGCAAAGAGCAGTAAATCCAGCCCTTGTTTTATCAATCGCACCATTGTGTTTCATTTTCAAAAGAACTTCCAAAAAGTGATCCCCAATAACTTTAAGTTGTTTTACATCAAGTACTTCCTCTTGTCTTGGCATAATGGAATCGTTGGGATCAGATTCAAATGAATCAGAAAGCAGCAGGCAGTGGAACTTTTCTTGTGATTGTTCCCAGAAGAAGACTAACCTGTCAATGGCCAATAGAAAGAAATGAAGAGATATATCCATCATGAACAAACGGTCCAAGCTACCACAAATAGATTAAATATAATTTCCTACTAGATCTCGTTGATTACTATGGAAGTTAAAAATAGTCGGTCCAATTTGTTACATGTTCTCTTTCTTGCTAATCATAAGTAAAAAACTCTGTGCCGTAAAGCAGAAAGATTAAACTAACGTGACAAGCCTGCCAGATGAATAAATTGGAGCCAATCAAAAGGCAAAGTACCTCTTTCATTGCAAGCCAACAGCCAACCATCACAGTCTGTTCTGATGTTCTTGAATTGTCTGTAGTTTTTTCCTTACTGTCTTCCAGCTCAGAAAAGGACGTGGACATATTAGTCTCATCTGGAACATCCAGCACAAAGGCATCATCATCAACCATGTCATCCATGTCTTCAGGAAGATGCCAGGCATCTGCTGAAACCACCCAGAGTGCCAGGGAAGTTATTCGCATCACAAGCTCCAAAAGCTTTTCCAGTAGACTTCTCATCTCCGATATACTAGACAGCACAACATCTGAATTCCAATCCAGCTCCTCAAAAAGAATACCGCAAAGTGAGTAACACACCATGAACAAAGCTGTTTTTGCAGGCTTCAGAGAGGTTTATCTCTCCCTCAGTTACAGAGACATTCAACCAATCAATCAAAGATTTCAAATACTCTGCCACAGGATGGTTTGATTTACACATCTCCTTGCCCACATTTGGTAATTTATTTACGGAATCTAAGCAAACAACAGCATCTGAAGCTCTGACTATCCAACCTAAATCCAAAACGTACTTTCTGAATACAAGCCTTAAAGCTAATGCTCCAGCATCACTTTCTCTGACACGTGAGCTGCAAACTAACACTTTTGCCCATTTGATTATTTTTCCAACCATATATTCACCAGAAATGCCAGGAAGTGGAGTAGGAAAGTGCAGCAATATACGGAAAGAATTTTCTCTGAGTCTATCCCAACTATCAATGATTGATACAACTAACAAAAGAACCGAGTCAGGTAAAGTAATTCCTTCATTATAGGGAAGGAGAAGAGTTTCATTACACTTTTCTTTAGAAGGAACAATTGACCAGACGTTAAGCATTACTAAAAATAGATCCATTGCCATAATTTTTCTCCGGTAAGGTGCAGAAGGATAGCATGAGAAAAACAGAAAGCAACTTAACCACTTCATAAATTGAAAAAGATCATCCGCTCTACCAGCTACAATTTGCTCATTTCCATTTGGCATATAGCTTTCCCTATTGCAACAAGAAGCAAGTGGTATCCAGTTACCCAGCTTGAATTGTCTCTCTAAAGCTGTTCGTACTCGAGAAAAGAACTTCCTAAACAAGCTACTCCACTTCATCTGGAAAGCTGTAGAAGTACACCTCATGTTCAATGGTATTGCTTTCTTCAACAAAGTAAGTTCTAAATGTGATGGCAGACTAGACGTTTTAGGGTTTAAGAAAAGAAATTCTGCAGCATCCACACGAAGTGTCTCATCAACATGTGTTAACGCCAATAAAAGCCACTCAACGAGGATTTCGACCTTTACTCCCTTGACAAAGACAAGAGCATAACGACTAAAATATTCTATTTCATGGATAGATTGCTGCTCTAAGCTGGGTTTCTCTAGCCAATCAATATCTCCTTCAATTAAAGCAAGTGAACGGGATACTTTGAGCAATGAAATAAAAATGGCAACTCTCTGTTCAACTCTCAGTTCCATACTACCTTGATTATTACCTGGATAGAGAATTCCATTGTCACGTGAACTAGGCCAAACTGAGATAAAAGCAAGCATAGGGAATATACTATCTAGGTCAACTTCAAACAATACCGGAAGAGCATAAGTGTTCAAATTTGATCTAAGCTTTGATATCCCAGAACCAAGTCCATGAAGAACGGGTGGCAAGCAATGGCCTCTGTAGATTGCATACCCACCTTCAATACCATCACTGCTCCAGCACTCATCACGCAGATGCTCAAGGAAACACTTCAAAAAGGAAGTGACAGCACAGCACACATCATCATCAATGTATGCTTGCACAGTTTCTGAAAGCAGGGAAGGGCTCATATCTAACAATGTCTTTGCACCCAACCTTTTGGTCAAAGAAGCTAAAGGAACATATCTTCCTTTACAGCGAGAACCCAAACGAAGAAGATCAAAAGCAATTTTCCGCAAGAACAACTTTATTTTCTCGCTACCCTCTGACCAGCAAAGCGACGATTGAATCTCCAAAAATAGATCAAAGATGAGATGCACCTGTTTGACAGTTTGACTTAAAGGATCGTCCAAGTTAGTCCACATAATGCTTAGTATTCGACTTCCCATCTCCTCAGGGAGCGGATCATAACTACAAGATGTATCAGTAAGATTACTAACTAAAGAAGTTTTTATTTGTTGCAAGCAAATCTGCAGTACAGTCAATGAATGGAAGTTAAAATGGCTATCGGTAGGATTTTCACAATAGTTACACAGCTCTGGCAAAATACCATCATAAAGTATCGTTTTGACAGAGTTACCGCTATTTAGACAACCTGGATGGCCATTCGAATCTCCTTCCACCATGGAAAATGGTATATTGAGCACAGGTCTTGGAATTGCTGTCAGAATCCCCCTAATCAAACAGAGTCTACTCAACACTGAAAAAGTTCGAATTTCAGCACAGACATTCGCTTGATGAGGAACCTTCCCTACAGTATTCCTAAATTCACTATCATACTTCAAAAATGGAATGTGGTTAGTTTGTTCAAGAATTCCGTAAAAAATGAGCACCCCAAGTTCTTCGGAGTTGAGGCAAACTTGCAGAGAAGCACAGAAACTCACCCCAGCTGCCACATAACAATCCCTTGAAAAAGCCAAAGATTTTAGAATGCTTAAAATGGAACTCACAATCATCCCCAGAACACCAAAATCCTCCTGGAACTTTGAAGGAAATCGCTGGAGCAAGTAATACAAGCAAGACAAAGCCTCTTGACACTGTTCCATAATAATTGGCGAAGGCCTGGCAGACTCATTGGTTTCCTTAACCACATAGTCCAAGCTAGAGACAATATCCCGAGCAACCAAAAGGGCGCAATCTTTAATGACATCCACTAAGTATCCCAATTTGGGCATACCCATTACCGATAAAGCCACTCTCGACACACAGAACCGCTTCTCTCCACCTTGTAGCACACCACTATGCTCCTCACAGAGATCCCTGAAACATTCTCCCAAAGGGTCGTGAAATTTACGGCTTTTGGCCAAAGTGGAAACAAGGGTTCGATGCAAAGGCTGAGAATTCTCAAAGAACAAAACCTCCAAGTAAAACCGCGCGGCTTTGGATACGGAATCCTCGTCTCCATTGGCCAATAACTCGGAGAAAGCGGAAGCGACTTTCTTGGCGTGGTTTACTTGAGCGTAAACGGAGTTCAAGGATACAAGTTGGAGTAATTCAGTGAAGAACTTGGAAGAGGATTGGAAAGAATTGAGAGAATCGACATAGGAGTTAGGGAAAACAATTGCACTGTAAGTATATCGGTGGCGATGCTGAAGAGCTCGCCATTTAGCAGACATTGATGCGATGATTCGGAGTTGGGAAACCTTTTCTCTCTCTCCTCCGCTGAAAACTCTTCGTTATTAGAGAGAGAGAGAGAGAGACGGAGGGCGGGAGAAGAAGAGAGAAAATGGCGGCCGGAATAGCTTCTTATATTAGGGCTGCCATTAGCTTTATTTTCAATACAATCAAAGTTTTGTTTTTTTAGAACAAGCAAGAGATTAGGGATTATTTGAACAATCTAAAAAAAATTAGGCCGAAATGTTATTTGATTTGATTTTAAGGTAGAATTATTTGAGAAAGTGAGCAAAAACTAGAAAATAGTTGAAAAGTGAACTAGAATTTGAACAAGAGCGAAAATGTAAACTAAAATTAAAATATGAATGAGAAAAGAAGAAAAGAAAAACAAATGAAAAATACTTGATTGCTGCAAGAAAAAAGTTAGAAAGCTTTGTTTAAAACAAATGTTAAGGTAATCTGTATAGGAGTCTTTGAATTTAAACCTATTGATGACTACTTTTTGTTTAAATCATAACTTCAATATCTAAGCTTGCCTAAGAATTGTACCATACCATTTGATTTTGTCTTTGAATAAAATCAATTTTGAGATAAGAATACTTGACTTAGCCTACTGGCTCATATACAAAATTATAAATGAAACATAAAAATAAATTTATAAATTGCCTGATAGCTCTCATTTTGAACGTTGCTGACTTGTAGAGTTACTTACAAATTTCGAGGGATATTCAACTAGACAACATTTTGATCAAGATATTACTGACCTAAAAAGATAATTTGTCCAGATCTGTATTCCCATTTAAATCATACAATATACTAGATTAACTTAGACCTCAGAAACCACATTCATCATTACTTACAAATTAGGAAATGCAAGCCAAGATCCACCAATCTTTTAAAATATTGATATTGGGGTACTGGAAATGATGAGCTCTAGAATTTTCTAAGATTTCATCTCCATCCATTTGTTGACTTAGGGCTTAAGAGAGTCTTCAGTTACTTATTGTTAACATGAGTGTGTCCATTGTAACAAAACCTAACACAAGGTAGCAATGGGAATGTATATTAAAACTTGATAAAAATTGAAATTCTAGTGGAAGACTTGGCTTTTACTAGGTGTGTTTTTACAATAAGAAAAGAAAATTACCCTTGAACATGAAAGCACTCTCAAACGCTCCCAATGATAGAGGTTGCACCAAAAGTTCAAACCAAGTGGCAATCTAATCATTCATAAAAATCCAAGAGAATACAATGTACAAGTCTGCTTCCAGACCTTTGTGGGAATTTCACCTAAACCTTCAGAAACTACCTTTCACTTTTGGATTCCATATCCTAGTGAAACCAGTAGAGCATAATCAGCAAAAAGAAGCCATAAGATCAAGAGTGTAAAGGGAAACGAGAGCTGGGCAATAGAGAGATGACAGCTCATCTAACCAACCCAAGCCTGCAGCAATTCAATGGTAATATTTCAACTCATGAAAGTTATAACAATGAGCCCGTAGTATAAAGTTTTGGACACATTAAGGGCAATCGTAAATTCTTCAAAGTTCAGGCAAGATAACGGTACAGTTTTCTATCTTCTTTGTCCCTCTCCAAAAACTCCCTCTCAATAAGAGATTCAATTCGTTTTTTAATCACAACGGGGTTGGGAAGGAACCTTGATTGCAGCTGCTTTGTGACTTCAGTGACAATGTTATTATGATCCAATACACGCCTTGCCTTCATTATTCTGACTATTGCTGCCTCGATCTGTGGTTTCCGGTCTTCCTCTACCCTCTGTCGTGTTTCCTGGTTTTCTGGCTCGGTTTCCCTCTGTGCAACCACAGTACCGATTTTCACCTTGTATAACTTGCTTGTGAACTTGTCGTTGAAGAAAAATGCATCATCTTCAGCAATGTCCTTACTCATTGGCTCCTTCCGGAGCACATTCCGTCCTTTCACACAGGCTAATGACTGTAGACATCTTTTCAAGTCTACGGCTGGAATCTCTGTAGCTTGCTCAATGTCTCTATAACTCAAACGATCAGCATTGTTGAACAGCATCAGCACGCACATTTGGTATGTTGAAACATTCAACTCATGCTTCTGGCCCTTGCCAAAAGTTGCTTTCAGATCGGCTGACCCCATATTCGTTTGCCAAGATAATCTTCGACCAGTATGCGTACCAAGGTAGTAGCTTTTAAATTTTTCACATATCCCAAGAATCTCTGGAGGAAGGTTGCAAGTTGTGCTGGCTTGAGTTGGCCATGAACCTGTAGTTAGGACCTGCACAACTAGTGTTGGACCTTCACCTAACTCGGCACCAAATCTTGCATAGAAACCCTGCATCGTATCCTGAGATGTTTTCATATCAGTGAACATACCCTCCAACTTAGAGGTAAATTGGTACCCACACTCTGTTTTGAGCTTAACAATCAAACTTCTTTCAGCGTCATCAGATACTGTTTTTCCGGACAGAAGCCTCTTGGCCAAATGTTGCTTGTAATATTTCTCAAATACATCTTTCTCTTGAAGGTAACGGAAAAGCATCATAACCTTATCTAGCACAATTTCTATATCCTCCTCACTAACCCCTCTCAATCCTCTGCGAAGCTTGTCATCTACAAACAAAGAGATAAATTCTGGAGATCGAGCATTCAGGTTGATAAAATATTCAAACGAGGAATTCAAGGCATTTTGGAACGTCTTGTCATTGTTGAATGCCAAGCTGATAACCTTGTCATATTTATCCTTCAAATCAAGAAGTCGCTGCACATAGTCCACTGGATCCTTTATCCTATCAGGATCTGTCACCAGCTGCTTACCGGTATCACGGATGTAAGATGTCATGACATCTCTTACAATAGAGAGTCCATTAGGTACACGTCGAAACAAGTTATACATTCTGCCCAAATCTTCATATTTATCATCAACAAACATATTTACCAAGCCTGAGTTTTCCATATGGACTAATCTTTGCATGTGACTTTCTATCATCTCTTTTTCCACCACGCTGGTTATCTTCGGTTCACTTCTAGCATCTAAGTAATGAGACACCCTTTCTATTTCTTCATTCAAGCGTCTCTCAGCCTTTTTAAGATAATCCCCACAGTCGCAAGACTCAATAAATTGCTGAGACTCGAGACGATAAAAATCTGCAGAGACATCAAGAAAATGCTTTTCAAAATCTTCTTGGTAAACAGAAGAACCTAAATCCATAAGCATCTTTATAATGTTCCTCATTAAACCCCTGTTTATAACTTCACCACTCCTTTCCATATGCACAAGTTCAAGAAGGGTATCTCGGAGCCTGGTCTGGGTTTTGCTAGAGTGGATAACAACGTCCCTCCATAGATTCAAACCAAGCTCATGAACTGGCGTTTTGTGAGTGCTTGGGATGAAAGTTCTATCCATGTACATCAATATGTCTCGGATCATTTGCAAAGCCTTGTTGTGATCTGCCCATTTTCTGTTCAATTCTACCAAAAAAAGTTCTCCTTGAGCTGCTTCAATTCCTTTAGATATTTCTTTCAGATGAAATGACATTGTATTCACAAGCCCAGAGTAAAGTTTTTCCCCAAATTTGTGCAGCACCATATTATAAGCGTTCCTAAATGCACAAGATGCTTGATCATCAGGAGAGACAAAATATTTTTACACGAATGCCAGAAACACCAAAAAAGAAAAAAGAGGCTCAAAAGTAATAAAATAAACAGGTTTGAAGGTTCCTACTATGCTATAGCAGTAAAATACTTTTCAAGTTAAAAAATAAAAAATAAAGATGATAATTTATGAGAGGGTAGTTTTAAAAAAGTCACAAACTAGCTGATAGTGTAGCTTCCATCACAAATTGTTGAAGCCATTTTACTGCACCGACAAAATGTAAAGAACTTGATTTGAGCAAGAAGCTTTGAAGCTAATTGCACTACGTTGAATAATGATCCAAAACTTGGAACTTTTTTCTTTTAATTCATACAGTGGTGAATTAAATAATCCAATGTACATTAAAAAAATCCAAAGAGAGACAGAGATCATGAAAAGTAATTACAAGCAGATCTACATGGTGGCGATTGAACATCTTCATTTGACATTTCAGCCATAAAGATGCACAAAGCACATGTTCAAAAACTAATTTAGTTTAATTTTAGTTATGCACAAAGAAGAGTGCATCCTCCTACCTTCCACTCAGAGCATTACATGGCTAGGATAACCTTGACTAAGAAGCACGGACACTTCAGTTTGGATAGCGTGTCTGTGTCCGATACTTGGACACTCTGACACTTGGTGGACACCTATTGGACATTGCTAGTGTAACAAATATATTAGACATGCATAGAACACGCGTTGAATAGACTAAAAAGACACATATATGATAATGATAATAACTTTTGAGCATGGAATACATCAAGCTAAGTTTTTTAAGCATATAAACGCATCAATTCATTTACTATGAATTTCCTTTTACTATAAAGTGATATATATATTTTAAATGAATATTTTAATAAACGTGTCCATGCTGTGTTGTATCCTAGATTTTTAAAATATGGAGTGTTGCCGTGTTCGTGTTGTGACATATTCGTGTCTCGTATCTGTGTCCATCCTTCTTAGAACCTTGAGCAAAAAATAAAGAGTAGTAGATTTGTTAAAGTTTACATGGTTCAATTGGAATATATCTGATAACATGATTATGGGTGTGATGATAACTATCACAAACAAGTTCACAGTTGGACCAGCGGGATTATCTTACAAGCATACAGCATATAGATGTGTTAGAAGCTTAAAGCAGCAGGGGTGAATAACATAAATGCTAATAGGAAGGTTACTAGGGATATATTAGAAATTAGTGAGGAAAGTTCTCTCCCTTTTCCAGCAATCTCTAATCTAAAACAACTTTGTGTCCGTTTCATGGTAGATTCTCGAGAATCTCTCCTTAAGAGGGATTCTTTTACTGATGTTTTTTTCTTTGGCTACTCCACCCACGACTCTCAACCTCATATTTTATTTTGATAAACTCAACTTCATATTTATCATCCACCATTGATCTCCATAGCAAGTTTTCTCCAAGGAAAATCCCAACTCCAACTAGCTGCAAAAGAAATATTCATTTTCGTCCCATTATCGAGACAGGGACCACCTTCCATCTGCTTCTAAACAGACACTTCCAACTGAGGTGGCACCCTTCTTCTGCAAGCATTTTAGCTCAAATAAAGTTTCTGACCTTCTCTTTCCAAGAGAATTGCTCCCTTTGTAGCCATTTGTAATAAACAAAAGAGGGGGTTCATTAAATCTAGTCCATTTCATTCTTTCAAGACTGCAGAATTATCAAAATATTTTGTTTTATTGTTCTGAGTTCAGTATTAAGGGGTGGGAGATTAAATTGCCTGACCCCTTGGTCAAGACATATGCCTTGACCAAGTGAGTTATTCTCAAGTTGACATATTAAAAGATTTTGGAAGAGAACCCTAGGAAAGAACCACATTATTTTGAATACTGAAACCAATTCAATACTAACTTGAACATAAAAAAGAAATAATAATAATAATAATAATAATAATAATAATAATAATAATAATAAATAGCATGTATGCAGCGATGAGTAATTGCAAACAATATCAAAAGACATAACACAATCACTTTTTTAAAAAAACAACTTTCATTGAGAAAAATGAAAGAAAACTTAATATGCTTCAAGTAGAAACTGCACAGAATTACATTTCTGTAGCTTACACCAACACACTTCTTCAAAAAAAAAACCAAAGCAATTTAAAAAACAAAAGCAAAAGTGTAGAAATTCAAGATGGGACCATGAATTGGGAAAAAAGTGAAACTGTTTGGTGGTTTTTCTGTATGTAGTTATGTCAGCTGCAAATTGTAATCTGTAGACAGATTAAAGATCACAGTAACTACTACCTAGCGAGGTTTGGTCTTTGGTAAGGTTTCATGTTTCTTTTTCGGCTTCGGTCTCAAAGGTTTTTTATAATTACTCTCTAGGCAATATCTTATCTAGCTGGAAATCCTTTCTTTAGTAGGTTTTTTGTGGGCTTGTTTTTTGTTTGCCCTAGTATTCTTTCATTCTTTTCCTCAATGAAAGCCGTTGTTTGTATATATATAAAGATCATAGTAACTACTGTAACCATATCTTGACGCTTGGTAAGTTGAAACAACGGTACTAATCGATTTAGTTCAAAGGGGATAACAGATCAGCAGTGTCAAAAAGTTTAGTTGCATATACATACCTTTTTCTTTTGGATAATAAATTGCACTTTCATACATAGGAATGAAAGAATACAAGGGCATACAAAAAGACAAACCAACAAAAGAAAAAGGAGTTCAACCCTACCAAAGGACTCCAATCCAAAAGGACAAGACCAAGCTCATAATTAAAAGAAAGCCTAGACACCTAGTGGCTGATGGCCATACGAAATCATTAAACTTATCCACCACCCAAACTCCTCCCACCTCTCTAAAGATTTTGTTATTTCTTAAGCCAAATTCCCTACAAAACTACAAAGAAGTTAACGTCCCACAAAACTTTATCTCAAAATCACCTCCTTGAGATGAAACCTGCCATCTCTATTCCAAACCCAACAATCTCAACAAGAAACTCCAACGGTGAGCAATCCCAAAACAAATAATTCAAGCCCTCCTCGCGCCTCTTACCGATAATACACCATTGCAGGACAAAATATAATTGATATAAAAGAGTCATCAATCATGGCCCCAAACATGGCAGGACTAGGAGTGCTTGCACTGAAGGATGTAGTTTAAGCTGAAGGTGATTTGAGAAAAGCTACGTTGAAACACCACAAGAATGCTTTGGTGAGAGAATTGACAAACCAAGCCACTAACTTCAATTTCGATTCAGCAATATCCAGCATCGATAGGAACATGGAAGAAAGAGCTCAGTCTAGTACCTCCTGCTTACTTGTCTTTGCTCCATGAGCAATATTTTGAGTACAGATATCTGGAGGAATGGAAGTAATGAAACTACAACATGCACAAAAACTACGATAAATTTGTAAATACAAGAATTTGCTCAACCAAGCTAAGGTAGATAATGAAACAAACTAGCAAAGTGCACAAAGTGTCATTGACCTTTCCATTAACAAGGAACAAGCTACAACTAATTCCAACACTTGGCCTAATGTTTGAAAGTGTTTTAGATGTGTCGTCGGATATCTCATATAGATGATAATCTGCAAAGGCATTGAATAGCTTACCCACACAAATCTTTTGAAGAATAAAACCAAAGGCGAATAGGCCTAGTGGTAAAAAGGAGACAATCTCAATAAATGACTAAGAGGTTATGGGTTCAATCCATAGGAACCACCTACCTAGGAATTAATTTCCTACGAGTTTCCTCGACACCCAAATGTTGTATGGTCAGGTGGGTAGTCCCGTTGGATTAGTCGAGGTGTGCATAAGCCAGTCCGAACGCTCATGTATATTTTTTAAAAAATAGTGTAGAACCATAAGAATAGCATGGAGAAAGAAAAACATGAATGTCTGAAGTTGACAATGGTGATACACTAACCTATGCCATCCAATCCAATGTCTATTACTAACGACCTACCCCTAAACTTGAGGCCCATCATCTACAACATACCATCTTTAATACAAAATGCACTACAAATGGCTAGGTACATAGAATAAAGAACTTCATCTCAAAGTCCTTGTTCAAACTTTGCATCTCACAGCAAATACACACCCACACCAATAAAAGTCTGACAAACCAAAAAAGGATGAAGAATTGATTACTTAATTATGCACTATTTCTTTAATCTATAGTTTTTTCCTATGCTGGAAACAAATGCTCCTTGCACATCTAATCGAGCTGACTTAGCAGTACAACATCCAAGCCATTCATAGAGGAAGAAGTGACAGTATAGAGTTCTCACTATCGGAGAGAAGTGCTCGACTCACATCCCTAAAGACAAAGAAAATTAAGAGTCGTAGAAACCATCCCATTTGTTATGCACTGTACAAAATGATTGTCAAATACCAAATTCACTCAACCAACTTCGTGGTCGCACTAAATTTTCTAAGATTAACCTACGCAGTGGAAACCATCAATCAAAAGAGATGAGAGAATTAAGAATTATAGACATCTTCTTTTTAGTTAAGTGAACAATTATTAAAAACGAAGGCATCCTAAATGAAAGAAGGATTATATAAATAACTTATTATACCACTTGGTTCAACTAATACTCCAAGAACTTTTCATTTAGGCTTATCAACCAAGTTATTCAACTTCTCCTAAATAGCTGTGCCGTCGTTAAGTTAGATAATGTCCTCGCCAATAGCAGATCTATTCAAGATCATCTCAGACACATACATAAGACATAGTTGCAAATAATTATCAAGCCCAAGTCCATAAAACAGAAGGGCAATACGTAAGTCGCAACTTTTCCCCGTTATGAAGCAAGGGCTCAAAGATGTAAAAGCACTAACCACTCTCTGAAACACATAGGCACAACAGAGGAAGTAATCTGAGAAGAACAGCTAGAATACAGAACTGATGGCAGAAGTTGGAATCATAACATGGTGTAGTATAGCAGTGAAATGAAAAGTAGGAGGAGAGGAAGCAACCTGTAAAGCTCTTCGAAGCTAAGACCGCTAGCGTTATGATTGTAAATCTCGTGAATTGCATGTTCCAAAATCTTCCAGGTCTTCTCAGCATATTTCGGATCCACCACGACCCGGTGTTTAAAGGCCTCTATCTGGAAATTCCTCTTCTTTTGGGCACTCATGGCTACCAGAGATCGGATCCCAGAAAACCCTTAATCTCGATTGGATGGAGGAAAACCCTAGGGGTGGGGGGTGGATTCTGGGGGGAAAGGGAGGAAACAGAGGATGATTGAAGAAGAATTGAGGAAAGGGGGGAAATGAAAAACAGAGAGAAATGGGGAATTGAAGGAAGGAAAGAAGATTGAAATGTTTATCTGAAGGATTTAAGAAGGGAGGCTGAAAGCAATAATTTGAAGAGGAGAAAGAAAGAAAGAAAGAAAGAATAGAACCAAAAGAAAAAAAATTTGGTTACTTTTAATTGAAATTATCCTTTTCTTCTCGACGTGGTTCTCTTTTTCCTCCAATTTTAACTTCCCAACCTTGGAAGGCTCATCAACTCTGGCTTTGCAACCGGGCCAATTTTGGGGCGGATTCACAATGGATCACACCCCCTCTAACCCATCTTATTTATTCGTATACGTGTTGCGTGTGGCTAGTTAGAATGTAATTAATTTTGTTGTACAAGACAATGATTTTCAACACTACAAATATAGAATGGATTTAATATTACAACACATATTCAAAACTCTCATTCAAACATAAGTTTTAGATTTGATTACATTATGTTACAAGTTTATTCTCGAGGTCATGTTTGTTTTATCTAATTGACTTTTAAAAGGGACACATTATTTTTTTTTTTGAATTTTTTAAAAATAGCTTCAAATGTTTGTGAAGGAATTGTTCCGATGCTCCATTAAGGTCATCAACTTGTGTTTAGTGGGTCATTTGGGTCACCAACTAAATTGAGTTGGGTTGCTTGGCTTACCAATTTGAGTTGAGTCACTTTGGTTAAAATAAATTGTCGTCTCACTCTCCTATGCTCGATGACCAACTTCAGCAATAATCAATATTTTTTATTGTTGTAGCTACAACTCCAATAACAATCATTGCTTGCAACATGCTTTGTTGACCTCCGCTAGCATCAAACTTCAACGATCACTTCGTTGTTTGACTCCAACAAATACCAACTTCCTTGACTGATCATTTATGATGTCCAACTTAGACGATACGCCACCTATGAACACCTAGCTCTAACAAATACCTTAAATGGCCAACTTTAAGATCACTTTTCGAGAGACAAACTCCTAAGATTATCTCCAATAACTAACTCACTATATCATATATTTTAAAAAAACTAAACAATGACCTACTTTAAAATATAAATTTGAAATTGTTTGGTAAGATACCAAATTTGAAATTATTTGCTTTTCCCTAGCAGCAATTTAACATTAATAAAGTCAGTTAGAGTGTATATCAAACCAAATAACTTGTGTATAAAAGCACATTGGAGAAAATATAACCAAGCACACGAATATTTTTATTTTAAATAGTTTCTATAAAAGTATTTAAATGAATAAATGTACTTTGAACAATATTTTTTTTAGGCTATCCAAACATATCCCAAAAACATTTTTTTATATTAAAAGAAGATCCAATGTCAAGTTTAAAAAATTAATTTTATTTGCAAAATTAGATTATAAGTTTAAGGAAAATTATTAAATATAGAAAAAAAAACTAAAATGTACTCGAGATAATTTAATAGATTTTAACACATCGCTACTCTTTACAAAGAAAAAAAAATCAGCCTAACACTTTCTTTTAAAAGGAATCAACCTAGTAACTCAAAACTCCATGTTAAATAAATCAATAGATAGATACAAAATAGTCATGCAATCAAATATTGACCATTCAACTCAATAAACTATTATAACCTCGTGGACTATGACAACCACACACCATTTTAACCAACTTTACCATTTTAACCAACTTTATGTGTCAAACAATAACCCTTAGAGTTGATGTAAAATTGGCAAATTGTTGTTGGAACCTCACTATATTGAATCATTCTCATTCACAAACAAGGAAGGTCTTTCACGTCAATGAGTTACTAATTCTTCACATTCGTGATAGGCAAAGTTGTTTCCTTCGTTCATTTCTAGAAAGAGATAATGTATTTGAATGTTTGAAAGAAATAACCTTCATTCCTCACCATTCTACAGAAGTTCCCCTCATCTATGATCTAAATATTCATCCCGCAGAAAATTCAATTGGTAATTGTAGTGATTCCAACAATGAGCATGACGATTGATATCCCACACGTAGCTTTGCCACTCTTATCTTGATCTCTTCTCTCTTTCGGTCTCCTCTCACTCTTGCTTTCAAATATCTATCTCCCTCTCACTCATCCTCTTGCTCTCTCACCCTTTTTAGCGAAAACCCACGTATCTAACGTCTCAAACTCATGTCCAGCGCTTGATTATTAGAACGTCACTTTTTGACGATAACCACAGAATCTAATATTTTATGAAAATTTCAATTGACCCCTTTTTGCAAACAAATCTATGTTCTGACAGAAATTCATACATTTGATGCTTTGACAACCTCTTTGATCCATTTTCGATGAGCCTACAACCTCTTCGATGAAAATATGAGCAATCAACGCTCTCTACAACAACAAGTAAAAAAAAAATCAGAAAGAGAAGAAGGTAGATAGAAATAAAGGTGTTTTGATTAATGTTGGTTGACGATGATAATGCAAGCAAAATCTCAAAATTCTTATGATAAAAATGAGCGGGCACGATCCATTTTGTACTTTGTTTGAAACTTCTGTGCAGATTATGCATGCCAAGATAGAAAATCCCAATCACCAAAAGATTATCATTAAATTAAAATCTATTCTCCAAAAAGCAGTCATGCATGTACTAATTAAAACATTCAAATGATCGTTTTACTGTTTGTATGAACTTCTACTCTACAACAATTTCTAAGTTTTGAGTACTAGGCTACTGACATTTAATGTAATTACTATCAACCGATACCCACCAAGTGCATAAGTATCGGATATTACTCAACAAATTATGCCTACGCTACAACAAACCGCACTATCCTTGGGCATGCACTACTCAATACAGTCATGTTGGACACTAAACAAAAGTTCTAGAGGAAAACCATTTTAAAAAATGAAAGAGGATGTGGTCTCAATGTAAAAATTTCACCCTAATGCATAAATTGATGGTGATAATAATAATAAGACTTCTTTTATTTTATTTGGATAAAACCTTTTAACCCACTCCAGATTGGTAGTAAAACTTGATATTATCTCATTTGAACATATGAACATATGCTCATATATCAACATTGGAGTCTGATTTATGTGTTTTAAGAAGATCTTCAATTTTAAATTTAAAGTTAATAGTTATTTTACAAAAAAAAAAAAAAAAAAAAAATCTTTGTTGAGAACTAATAAATATATATGCATTTAAAAAAGAAATTCAAATTAGTAAATTCAGTTCAATTATTAATTATGACAACATTTTAGGAAGATTAGGTACCTTCTTAAATAGAAATTCTACAAAACAAACACATAGTTATCCAATTTTTTTTAGATATTTTCAAAAATTAACTTAAATTCGTGTGTAAAAGTAAGTTTAATATATATATATATATATATATATATATATCAATTTAGTTTAGAATATATTCATAGTAGTAAGTTGTGGTTCTTTCCTCTTATTATTCATCTTAGGTTTCTTATTATTCATCTTAGGTTGGAGTGTAATTTGTATTATAATTGTTAAGTATTATTTGTTCAATTCATAGAGAATGTGTTTGGAATATGTTTTAGGGAGAAAATTAAAGTGTTTAATTACCTAAAATTTTAACTTTAGAGAAATACAAAAGTGTCCAATAAATGAAAGCTTTAACTCTTGTTACCTTAGCTTGTTGCAAAGTTGGTTTGAGTGTCGTTTCTTACACTTATTACTTATGTACCTTTTGATAATTTAGCAAAGAGTTAGATTGATATTTAGAGTTAGTGTTAGAATATATAAGGTATTGTAAGTTTTTTAGGGCTTTTAGTTATAAACAAATCAAAGGAGTGTTGTTTTGCATCATGTAAAATTTAATATATATGGTGATTGAGTTCATACATCGTCCTTGGAATTTGGCCTATAATTTTATTTAGTTAAATTTCACAACTACTTCTACCATTTTATCATTGGAATTTAGACGTCAAATTTTAGATGTGTTCTATTTAATTAGCTAGCCCTATTTCCACTTCTAAGTTGAAAAAAAAAAAATCAATATTAGAGATAAAATATGATTCATATCATCGAAAAGTATTTACTTATTAAACATTTTTTCGATAACATATCATAGGTAGTTACAACATTTCTATCTATATAGTGTTGCACACCACTCGTGTAGAAATAATCGATTATGCTTTGTTACGTTGAAGTTCAAAAAAAAAAAAAAAACCACATGAAATCTAAAAAATACATAGAGAAATTAGCTAAAAATTAACCCTCGCCATTAAAGGTAACATATTTTGCACCCACTTAGGTAGAAATAATTGATAACTAAGCTACACTTTACAGGGCAATAAATTCAAACCTTATGCATATGACCTTTCGATTGTTATATCTTATAATATGTTTGGTAAGAAAAGAGTTATATTGTGCAGAAATTAATAGATGTTTGATCAAATTGTATATATCTATAATGACCTTTTGTTTCGTATATACCCATAACATACATCCTTTTAACTCTTCTTTACCATAATAAAATACTATACAAAAGTTGCATTATCCCCTATGAGTATATATACAATAACAATAGGCAAGGAAAGATTTTAAAAAGATGTATGTTACCGACGTGAATATAACCCACCTAATTAAAACATTAATTTGTATATTCTATTGTTTAATTTTGTTAAATATATAAGATGGTACACAGTACAGATTGTCTTGCTCCTGCGTTTATCAAACACACTCATCGAAAATTTAAATTATATCAAATATGCTTCTTCTTTTTCTCCTCCTTGTCAATTCTTAATTTCATAATGAGGGCAACCATTTTATTAATTTTTAGAGAAACTTTCCTTTAGTTGTAGAAATTTATATAATTAGGCCTCTCGCTCTCTCTCTCTCTCTCTCTATATATATATATATAAACAAAACATATAAATGGAGTAAATACATTATATTGTATTAGGCCAAAGCCCATTTTGAAGAAGGACTTCACTCGACAATTAGAACAAATTGGGCCGTCAGCTTTTGGAAGAGACATACATCTTTATGTAAATACATCAGTTAATTTTTCTATCCATTTTTGTAAATAGTTTGACATTTTTCTATATGTGAAATATTCTCTTTTTAATTTTTAATTTTCATATATGTATGTATGTATTACCAAACTCTCTTGAGATGTAGGGGAGATGAGAAAGAAAAGGAAAGAGGAGAGAAAAAAAGAAAGAAAGGAGAGAAAAGAAGAAGAAGAAGAAGAAATATATTTTATAATAAAACAAAATGTTATACCAAATATAATATTTTCCTATATATCAGGCATTCAAATGCCAAGTTTTATAAAAAGAAAAGCTATAAAACTAAAATGCTAAAATAGAGTGGGTGCATTTGTTAGAATTCCTATTTTTATAAGGAAATGCCCCTAAAATTGTGTTTAAATCTTTCTAGAGAAAATATTTGGTTTTCCTGGGATATGTATGATAAGTTTTCTCTTAATAATTATATTAAACAAAAATGTGTTCATAGTTTAATTAATTATGTTTCTAAATTTCATTAAAATCTTTAAACCTTTAAATTAAGAAGTATATATATTAAATGTGTACAATGGTATATTTATATTTTTTACCTCCTTACATATGAATATTTCAGTTTTATTTACTCTTATCATTCTAATACAATATAAGGCAAATCTTTCTTTTACTTGTGTGTGTGTTTTCTTCCATAATGAATGATGCTTTTTTTGAACCCTACCCCTCCTTATTTTACTTAATTTTCTCACAAAAATCCACCATACACGTAGGGCAGTAGAAAGAGAACTGTTTTATATTCCACTTTTATTACGAGTCATAATCTTTCATATTACTTTTAGTAATCTCTATTTTGTACTCACCACATGCACCTTTTGGACTTTCATGGATAAATCATATAAATACTAAACTAACTTCCATGGATATTTTTGATATAATAAATACATATAACTAAAAGCAACCATGTTATTTAAATACATCATAATAATTTAGCCTTTATAGCTTTAGAGTCTATATAAAGAAGTGGTACCTTGAAGAATATCACCGTCTCTTTCTTACACAATTCTATTTATGTCAAACGAACTTATCAAATATATCCCCCTCTCCATTCCACTTGTGCCCGTGACAAATAATTTCATATTACTACGTAAAAAAAATTAATATAAACCTCCAATTTCACATTTTTATTTCTAATATTACAATTATTGAGGACACGTCAGATCGTCAAAGGCCGTGACGCTCCATCAGGCATCAATCACCCGCCGTCCCACTACCCAATTCCTACCTTTACAATGCCACCTGTTTGCTAACGTCACCCATCCCCTTGGTCACCGTCTAAGACTCACCACCTCACGTCCATTCCTGTTATGCCACGTTTCCTTCTTAAAAAAAACTCTACAAAATTTATCGGATCCAACAAAATCTACCCCACCACTCCTCTTTCGCCACGTAGCTAAAGATTTTACCACCATGGATTTATAAATGACGTGGCGTGGGAGAAGTGGGATTTTAGCAGTGACGTGGCGGACAGCGAGAGAAATATCCATTAAAGGAAATCAGAAAACAAAAATCCTTTTTCCTCATATAAAGGAAAACGGTTTTTTGACCTTTCCATATAACGCCATTCTTATTTAACACGTGTCAAAATCATCCTGCACGTGCCTCCTGCCACGTAATCACCTCAAACCGCACCGTTTTATCTCCCGAGTATAAAATACAAAGACTCGGCATCTGTTTTATGCATCACCCGTGTGAGAAAGAAAAACAGAATTACGAACTGAACCAACCAGAACACGGCGTCGTAATGACGAAGCAATTGAAAGAGAATCAAGAACCTCTAATCTCCGGCGGAGACTTTTCAGCAGCGGAACCGGAGGAGTCGATGAGGTCGATTTGTAATCCTTGTGATTTTCACACTCCGAAGACGTACAAGGAAGTGGAGACGGATCAAGAAAGTATAGGATCGTCGGAGGAAACAGAGTCGCCGAAATCAGTAGCGAAGGTTGCGGACTGGAGGAAGAAACTAGCGTATGTTCATTACCAGGTTCGGAGAATCAGAGAAGAGGATTTGCATCTTGGTGAAGACATCGGTGAAGGCTTCAACGCGAAAGAGAAGATTAATTCGATTGGTGGAGATTGGTGCGATGTTCCACATAATAATCCTCCTCCTCCTCCTCATTCTTCTTTTCATAATCATCGCGTTGGTTCTCAGATGAATGTCGTGATTTTCTCAAGGCCGATCTTGCCGAGCTCGCCGCTCGGCGGGAAGAACACGTTTAGAGCCTTAAGTTAAAACAAGGTACGATTGTTCAATTTTTAATTTTGGTTCAGTGAAATTAATTGAATCGATCAGCGAGGAAATTGAAGGTCTGGATTCTTGTGATTGAGTTAGTTTTGGCTACTGGTTTTGCAGGAGAGGTGGAAAAATGAGAGGAAATAGTTAGACGTGATCAAGGAAGTGAAAAATTGGGGGAAAATTTTGATCCGTGGTTCATGGCTGCACAGAAAATTTAGGGTTTGTTTGAATGTGGAAGGGAAAATTTGGAACGATGAACAAAAATAAAGATTAAAAAAAGAAAAAAAAAATGGCGATGAAACGATTCATACTCCACTGTAAAGTCTAATCTCAATGGTAAATGAGAGGAAATTGCATGAATCCTGCCTATGTAAATAAATTTCCTGCCTTTACATTTATTTATCTATTTATTATTTTAATTTCTTGCTTTGTTTATTTTTCTTTTCTTTTCAAAATTAGACATCTTGAATTTCAAAAATGACCAAATTCATATCAACCACTATTTGCATTTGTAATTATTTTTTTACAAACGTTTCTTATTTTAAAAGTTTTACCAAACATCTCTACTCTTTTTTTATTTTTCTCTATTTCATATAATTTTGCATTAAAAAAATTAAAAACTTGGAAATAATGAAAATATAAATATATGTGAACAAAAACTTTGATGAAGCATAATTAAATTTTTCTACAAAATATAGACCCAAAAAGCTTGAAAGCATAGGAACATAATTAATTAAGATGTTTTTATAATGTTGTTTCTGAAATTTAAAATTACAAGATGACATTACCTAATAATTTTGCATACCTCAAAATAATATATTGTAAAAACTTTTCTTCTTTTTTAAAAAAATCAGGTTTCATACTTCTTAGATAATGTTGTCTCAATTTCTATTTTTTTTTAACCAAAAAAACTTCTCAACCATATTTTATAGAACAAAAGATAAAGGTGGAGTGTAAAAATGAAACTTCTGTCAAAAGTTCTAAAACTTATTACATAATAATTAAAAAGAAAAATTATATAAAAAAAATAGAAAATATTCACTTTATAAGTAATTCATTTTTCTTTTTTATTAGTTTTGTTCTGTCAATTTTTTAAAAAAGATAAGATATATATTTATTATCCTGAAATGGCTGTCACAATGACCTATTTTCTAAATGAGTTTTGAAAATTTTATCGAATTTATAAGAATTTTTCATGGTAAAAATGTCAAATTATTTTTTCTAAAAAAATTAGAGAAATTGTCAAAAGAACATTTTTCAAATCTTTTATTTAATTTTTTTATATTTCTCAAAATTATTATTCAAATCTTCCCTAATCTAACACCAAACTTTTATTCAAATCTTAACTGTTTTTATCGTAAAATTTGAAAACATAGATAATGGATTTATTGGAAATTTTCAAAAATTTTGAATAACTAATTTTTTCTATAATATTTCTCCATGTTGGACCGAATCTTATCTAATTTTTTAATACACATTTCTCAAATAATTTGTTCGAATGTGTTCCATAATTACATTGACAAGATTATCGTAAAAATCTTATTAAGAATAGTTTTATATAAAATTTGGCACTATTATAATATAAATTTTAACAAAAGTGAGGTAAAAGATTTGGTTAATTGTTTGGTTTGGTGAAAGATTTTAATATTTTTTTTTTTTTAAATTTGGAAATATTTGAAAAAAGTAGTAAGGGCAGTCTAAGTGATACTTTAACCATTCATAGGTTAATATTTTTAATATTTTAAAAAAATGATGGTCGATTTCGTTCGAGATGGACCAAGAAAAACAATATTACAAAATGTGTCAATTTTGAAAACAAAAGGTAATTTTATCAAATTCCCAAAACAAAGAAAAAAGAAACACTTAAAAACATGGATAGATTTTTATCAACATTTATCATAATAATTATCTATCATTTTCTGTCAACACTGATCATATACTTCTATTAGCTTCTATCAATAATAGACTTTTAGCAACATCTATATAGAGTAAGAAAGGAAAAAGGTTTCCTTATAAGTTGTAGATAGTTTTAGTTCACTTTTCTATTGGATAATTTTTTAGAATTTATTTAATTAAACCGAAACAAAAAATTTATATTTTAATAGTTTTGCATATCCATACAAATCAATGCCATAAATTTATGTATACTTTATGTTCTTGTTCTTCTTTTAGTCAATATATTTGTTTGCCCTATTTTATATTAATCACATATAAGGTATGAGAATCGCAATTATATTCTAAAACAAAATATGATTAATTCCAGTATGGAGTCCATGATTTGATTCATGAATGGTATTTTCTAAAAATATTTCTGATACATTTTTTTTTCTTCTGTTGACTTCTCTTTAAAACTCTTTTAAAAGGAAGACAGTATTGTATGATTGGAATTTGACTATTTTTATGCACCTAACTAGAAGAGATTCCTTTTCAAATAAAACAATAAAAATTATTACAACATTACTTTATCTCAATATAGTTTCTTTATGTGTAATATTTTCTCTTGAGGCAGACTAATTATTAGAAATTTACCATATATATATATATAATTAATATTTCCTTAATTTCAGTTCAGTTATATTAAAAAGTATATTGAAATTAGTAGAATGTTAAAATACATTTAAACTCAAATTTTAAAGGTTAAAATGTCAAGTTCGAAAAATAGATTGGACTAAAGTATTATGGAACTATTACGAAATATTTTTAGAAAAGTTTCTAACATATATCAACAAAAGTGCTAGTCTGTGTATAAAAATGGTAGGAAGAATATATTGGAAATCTTATGTACAAAGTTCTATATATTAAAAGCTTAATTTATAAATTTTCTATAAAGAGTTTCACCAAATATGTGAATTAAAATGGCTTTTGAAAACTTTCATACATTAATGTCTTTGGGAAACAAACAAACAGTTGGCATAAAGTGCTATGAAAAGATGTTGAAAATTTACAGGACAAAAGAGAGAGAAACAAATTGGTGGGACTTTTATACATTGCCTCTTTCATGTTTCTAATTCATTGTCACTTTTCTCTTATGATAAAGGCAATGTTTGGTATATCGTATATGTCCTTCAAATCACGAGATGTTTATAGTATTACTATAGTACATGGCTTAAACTAGTTTGATATTGTGCGTGTTGCACTGTGTTGTGTAAAGTTATGAATAAGACTACTTTTTGTTTAACAACATCATGAAAAATCATTCATCAACATAGGTAAAAGTAATAGTTATTTAATAGTAACTAAATAAAATGTAGCTTTTTTTTAAAAAAAATTTGTTTAAAACGTGGTTTAACTACAATAATTGCATTGCATTGCATGAAGCCCAAAGGAAGATTGAGAGATGTGAAGGAAATGAAAGGGTTTGATGATCATAATGAAATGACCAAATTGAGTCTTTTCCTTTTGTGGGTTCCAAAAAGAAAAGGGGAAAAAAAATGCATAGAAATGCTGCCTTTTTGCCATATTCACTTTCAAACATTGATTATAGCTGAAGTCTCTTCCTTTGAACGAAAAAGCTTTCATTTCCCATCTCAAAAAAGTGTACTTCCTTTGCCCAATGAAACTCCATCCACTTGTTTTCACCTCCATTATATTTTTTACCAATTATATTTTGGCATTTACTATTTATAGTTTTTAGTGATATATTATTGTCACCTTTTCGTATTTTCATTACTATATTCAATCTTAAAGGTAAAAGGGATTGTAAACATGAATTTATGATTTTCCTCAACACTTTTTTGGGCATGGAAAGAAAAATATGAATAAGGGTCGGTAAAAAGCTTTTGTTGATCGTTTATTAATCTTTGTAAAAATATTTCCTATCAATACAAAAACTTAGATTTATAAGAATGTAGATGGAAATATATAAATGTGTATAGTGAATGTACATGTACTACATATCCTCTTCTATAATATTCCCATTTATAGTGTAGGTAATCAAACATTTGGGCATATATTGAATGCTCCCAATGCAAATTCTTTCACACACACAACAAAAATGAAAAAGTAAATGGAGAGAGGAATTTCATCCCCTTTGAGATAATAAAAACATTTTCACACAACAATAATGAGTGTACACAGATTTGTAATTTTCCTTTGTCATTTAATTAAAAAGCCAACCTACTAAATTCCAATCAACTTTGTCATTTTCTCAATTGCACAACAAATAAATATACACTACCATTGTTGCACTATATATTCCAACTTATATATATAATTACAGTTTAAATGTGCATAATTAGAAATTAAACTTAACCCTTTTAAGTTAAAAACAAATCCTACCTCAACCAACATATAATTTGTGGGAGTTATTATAAGATTTGTCCTTCATATTCTCCATCTTCCAATATGTATTATTAATAATCTTAAAGCAATGTTTGAAAAAAAAGAAACAATTTTTTAAATATTTCTTTCATTTCTCCTCTTTCTATTTTTTTTTCTCCTAATTATTTTGTTCCCATTTCTTCATTTATTACTTTTAATTAGCTATTTACATATTCTCCAATTTTCTTCAGAGTTCTGAGCCAATGTGTTCTGTTTTGAATGTATTTTGAAATTATATACTAAGTTTTAGTTTCATATTTATCTTTTTATTTTCTTTAAAAGATTCACTTTCATTTACTTTTTGTTTTTAAAAATAAAAACTAAATGCTACATCATAATTCTCTATTAGTAATTAATGAAAATTGCTACCATCAAAGCTATGAGATAAAATGAATTGGAGGACCAAAATGCTAACAAAAATAAAACTAAACACGTTGAGAGTGTGAATTCATTATGTTCTTCAACTTCCAACCTTACCTTACATGATAATTAGTTTCATACAACCTATGTTAACTTAATTATTCTCTTCATAACCCACCACTTATTCTAATTGAAACTTGTTCAATTACAAATTAGCAATCAAAAGATCAAAGATTTATTATTTTTTTCATCTCAAAATATCATGAAATTATTAGCAATTTTGATATATCAACAATTCAAAAAATAAAAATTAATATTATAAAAAAATCATGGATCAAAGCGAATAAACAAACCTAAAAGATTAATTGACATTTATAGTTCCTTATTTTTATTTTAATTTTAGCTGAGATAACTCAATGAAAAATATGCACCACATGATGGATGATCTATTTGTAGTGGTTGCCTTGAAGAGAAATAAATGGCACTGTTTGGTAAAAGAATTTATGGCCCATGCTTTTTGACAACAAACAATTATCAAAATTGACCTTTTTTCTCCCCTCTCTGTCTCTCTAGCTAGATTCATCATATGCATTATTGTCCATTTCTTATGAGTTGTGACCAACCAAACCTCCATTCCAATTTCATCCTAAAATCTCCTCTTCTTGTTTTTCTTCAATTACATCTCTCTCTCTATATACTTTTTTTTTATTATTATTATCAACACATTTGCATGCTGCAACACAGAGCTTTGCCTTTTCCTAAAGTCATTTTTCTTTACACTTGTACACACAACTCCTCCATGTATGTTATCATTGTGTCCACTGTTTCAAAAAGAAAGAAGAAAGAAGAAATTTCTTTTATATAGGATCTCAACTGATTTTTAGATGGTTTTAACTTTTAATTAATGTTCATCTAACTCTTAACTCACTTTTGATTATGATTATGATCAATTTATTACTTCTTCAAGCCAAAAAGAAAAAAGAAAAAAGAAAAAAGAAAAATGACAATCAATCTCACAATCTTCCAAAAAAATAAACAAATTCAAGTATAATCAAACTCACATTTGATTAAGAAATCTAATGGCAAATGCAAAGGGGAGAGATATAATCAGCTTCTCACCAACTTCCAAAAAAAGTATAAACACTCTGTATTTAGTAATCTGAATACAAAAATTTCAGTAAGTATACAAGTTTTCTCTTTTTTGTTCTTAACACACAAAGGGGAGGAGAAAATCCTTCTTATTATCATTATTGTTCAATATTCTCCACTTGTTAGATTATGATTCTCTATTCTTCTCCTCCAAAATCAGATAAAAAAAAACTTCTTCAACTGTACAAACAAAAAGAAAGAGCAGGACAAAACCCAGAAATAAGAAAAAGATAAGGTAAAGAATTTTCAGATTTGTACCTTGTGATTTTGCATTAATGGCAGCAGATTGGGCATCTTACAAGCCCGTTTTCATTGCAATCAAGACATCTTTGAAAACCATACCCATCTTCTTCTTCTTCTTCTTCAACTTCTTCTTCGTAATCTTCTTCTTCATAAAACACTTTACAGCTTCCACAACACGTCTCACATGGCACAAATCTTATATCCCCACAACCTTCACAGACACCATCACCATTTTCAATTTTCTCGCAACATTCAAGCAATTTCTCTAGCTGCCCATCTTCATGTAACCTCCTAATTTCTTCAGCATCACCGAGTTGCTTCCTCCCAATGAACACTCTGGGTAAATTCCCTCCACTATTTTTGTTCTGATCTTCCATTAATAGCTGCTTTAGCTCTTCTTTAAACCCACTATGCATTGACACATCTCTTTCATCTACACGAACTCTAATAGCTCTTAGAATTGCTCTAACATGGCAACAATCTTCATATGTCTTACGAATCCCTCTCAAGCTTGTAAAGTATAGAATAACCTTATCCCTTTTCTTCTCCCCTGGCCAACTGTAGAATTTCTTTGGATCCACGATGGCTGACGGTGGCTGTTGGTGCTTTGGATTTTCTACCGGGCGGAGGTGAAATGGGTGGTCCGGGGAGAGCTGTTGAAGAGATTTTCGAAACGATGAAATTACTTCCGGGTCGAAATCGGAAGCCATTGAATCGGAGTTTGGATTTTCATCTTCAATTTCAGCGTCTTCTTCTTCTTCTTTTAATTGAAGCCAGAGAGGTTTCTGAGATGAATTGTTACCATTTGCTTTCGAAATCGGCTCGGGCGATCGATTTAGAAAGGGATCGACAACCGTACGGTTACCGAAATCGAACGAGAGGCTTCGAAATCCGCTCGGAGACCTGAGAGGGCTAACATCCTCAAGCCCTTCCATGAGCTCCCATGCGTTGATCGTCTCCGGCTCCCCCGGCGGCGTTCTGATCGGAGTTTTCGATGTTGTTTTAGGGATTTTCTCTGTGATAATGTTCGACCATGTCTTCGCTTCGGCTAATCCTGTTTTGAAATCCTCAATCGTCTTGTAACTATTACTTCTCTGTGATTGATGGTGATGATAACCCCCACCATCACCATCCCCACCTCCACCCCCACCCCCACCGTGGCCATTGATTCCGAGCTCCAACGAACCTAATGTAGAGGAGGTTAAGGCAACGACGTGATAACTATCACCTTTGGCTTGTGGTGGATGATGAACTTGCATAGAGTAGCTTCGAGAAATCGGCGAATATGGCCGCCGGCAATGACGGCATCGATTTGGTTTAGAGCTTACACATCCCATTGACGAATTAACAAAAGGGTGATAGAAAGAATTGCATAAATTAATTATAAATAATTCAAAACGATCAATCGTTTTATGGTTAAATCAGATCAAAAGGGGGGGAAGATCAGGTAGAGAATGAAAGAATTGAGGATGGAATTTCATTCAAACGAATCCAAAACAACATTACCGAGAATTAGGCTCAAAATGAACAAAAAATTGAGATTCATACAATAATCGCAGAAACAAAAAAGAATCCATGTTCCCCTTTTTTCTTCTTCATCCGATGTTTGAAGAAAGGAAAATCAATGGGGAAACAGCAAAGAAAGAGAAGAATGGATAAGGAGCATCAATGGCGGAGGAATGAATTAGGATTATTGTCAATCCGAAATGGGGATTTCGGGAGTGAAGATTTGGAGAGAGAAACAGGGGGGGGAAGTGAAGGAATCAAGGGAAGAAGGGAGATTTTGATTGATTTAGATGTAGATTTTGGGGGAGAGAGTGTTGAGAAATGTAAGCAGTTTCCCTCAGTTTCTCTGTCTAGATTTGAGGAGAGAGAGAGAGAATGAGAGAAGGAAGAAGAAGAAGAGAAGAAGAGAAGAAGAAAAGAAGAAAAGAAGAGGAAGAAGCAGAGGATGTTATTTTATTTTTGGCATTAAAAGTGGAGAATTTAGAACAGAAATTCTATGGTGACATTCTACTTATACACTTTCCATAACAATAATCCATACCCCCATTTTTAAACTTTCATTTCACTTCAACTACAAACTTTCTTTTTCTTTTTTAATCTTTACTGAAAATTTGTTCTTATAATATAATTTAGAAAATATTTTAGTTTAGTTCTTTATATAGTTTAATCCAACTACTTATTTTCAAAAAATTAATCCAACATTAAACTCTCACAAACTGAACTAAAACTTATTAACTCACACCGATCAAATTTACCATTTAACTTTTACTGCTTCCTAAATACCCTCCTTTCTTTTTTTTCTTTTTTTTCTTCTTTCTAAAATGGTTTGTTTGTTCTTAGTATTTTCTTTTTATTTTTGTTTCTTCGTTCACAAAAAAATAAAAAGGCTAAAATTTTGAAACTTTAGATCTATGGCTAAATTACACTTTGAAATACATCTACATATAAAATAATAAGAGGATTTTCTTTTAGATTTGGCAAAATATATTCCAAAAATTAATTTCATACACAAGATTTATTACTTTTACAAAATGACAAAACAAAAAAAAAAATGTCCAACACATTAAATGTAAACAAAAGTACGAATAAATTTGATACACATTTGATAATAGACCCTTAATACACTTCATATATTTTGTATACTAAAAATATCATATTTGTAAAATGAAAAAAAAAAAAAGTGTAGGACACGCTTTTAAATATGTTATTCTTCAATTGCTACCCACCATCATTTCTCAAACAAAAGTTTGCTAAGCTATTAGAAATATAAATTATAATATTAAAAGGATCAAATAGACTTCAACTTTAATTGGACCTATCTACTACCAAAGAAAATTACTAAAAATATTTCTCACATTCTTAGATTAAGGTTAAAATGGAATTTACGAAAAGAAAAATTATTTTAAATCACAAATCTTTTAAAAATATCTACAAGTATTGAAAAATATCATAATAGGCAAAACTATTTTAGTTTATTTATATTATGATAGACATAGAATGTAGTATATCTTGATTTATCGCGATCTATGTTAGATAAACGGAATATTTTGATTCATTTTGCTATATTTAAAAATAAACGTTTATGAAATTAGCCTAATCTTTTCATAAAATCTAGCATTTTCAACGCATTTATTTAGTATAAGTTCAAAACACAATCTTTTTAATATTAAACATAAGATATTACGTTATAGAATGCAAAAATCATACAAATGTGTAGATGTAGATTTGTATTTATCATAGTTTTTCATAACTAAGGACTAAAGGAGTAGGCCGTAGGAGGATAGTTCTATTTTCATACATATTGGGATATATAATAATAATAATTTGTAACATTTTATTTATAAGATCATTTCAATATTTGGAGGATCAATATACCGTAGAACCAATTTTGTATGAGATGACTTTCAATTTGGATTGAAGTAATACTATTTTTAAATTCTATCTTCTAAACTTGTATTATTATTTTGCAAATAATTAATATATACAACCCATTTGGTAGTGTATATATATGTGTATATAAGTTATATAAAATTAGTTTGACAATCTCAACTCATCAATTATTTTATTCTTTTACTTTAATTTCAAAAACAACTCATTCAAAAATAAATTACACTAAATATATCTCTCATTTTCACCTATCAAACACTCATTTTCTTCATTTTTTTTAACACTACGTTTCTTTTTTAAAAAATCACAATCATTTAAGAAACCATATTATATAAATGCTTTATTTCTAAGTCAATTTATATTTTCCAACCCTATGTTCTTTAAGAATTTTTCTTTATTTTCTTTTAATATTTTTCATTCCCGTCCACTGTATGAAATTATAATAAAATATAAATATCAAGCGCGATAGTTTATATATTTTATATTAGACTAGCTATTATTTTTTTTCAAATGTATTATATTGCAAAAAGAAGAGAGATCTCACAATCTTGGATATGGTAAAGGCACAAACAAAACATATTAACACAAAACAACCAAATCATCGAACCCAAAAGGAAAAACACGCACCACAAAAACTTAATTAAGAAAGGAGGTTCTAAAGAGAATAGTCCACGTGAGTCCTCATAGAAAAAGTCTTCACATTCTGAACAACACATAAAAATCTCATACTAAATATCACTTAAAAAGGCTGCAAAGGAGCATCATGGATACACACTTGCATGTCTATTACACCAAATATGTAGATAACCTCACATCAAGCAAGTCTCCAAATTTTAGGTCTAGATAGTCGATTTCCTCAACTAAAATGAAACATTTAAGCAAAGATTAATCCACTTCAAAATACATATTTTCCTCTCTCTCCCATTAACATTGTTAAGTATAAATGTTAGAGATATGTAATAAAATTTAAAAACCTTAGAATCCGAAATTATTTAAAACACTTCATACTTATAAGATTAAATTTACCATTTATTTTCTGATTTTCTCATATTTTCATTGGATTTTTTTTTTCTTTTTGTTGAATTTGTGGAAAATGGTTTAGCTAGGCTTTAATTAGGTTAGCTATTTAGGTCTTAATTATTTCCAATCAAATCAACTTTTGTTCATGGATATCATTTTTTTCAAATCTATTTAAGATAACTAACAAAGGTCAGATTAATTTTCAACCTTTTGTTTATTTTTCTGAATCATGTTTTGAATACAAAATGATGTTTTGTGTTTTTAAAATAGCTCCTGCTGTTCAAACAAGTTGAACAATATCCAAATTATGCAACCTAAATTATAAAGTTTGAGTTTAAATTTTATTTTTAGTTGAGTTCAAATCAGATTTTTAAAATTTAGGTTGATTCAACTGAAATTTTAATATTATTTAAAATAATATATTATAACTTATAAAATATTTTAATTTATACATTATTGAGTTTGATTTTAATATATTACATTTAAGTTTATAAAACTTTAGTTAGTAATATATGTGGTAGATAAATTTAAGTATTTTAAGTTAATAATATATATATTTAAAAAAGATAAATAAATAACGCGATATTAAGTTAGGATGAAAGTGGGCTGTAATAATATTTAGGTATTAAGTTTGAAAAGAAAAATTGTATTTGGTCCAATAACTTATTCCTACGGGCAAAGGATTTTACTCCTATTTTAGGTGTTTGATGCCTATTATATATTAATAACATGAGGTATTAAGTTTAGAAAATAATTGTCATTAATGGAGTGATTTAACATTCAATCTCTCTCTAATTTTGTTGTATATACTTTAAATTCGTTGTCATCTACTTTATTTTTTTATGTTGTTAGGACTTCTATTAAACGTACAAATTAGGAATAGAGGTAGAGAATTTGAACCACTTGCCTCAAATTTTCAATCTATATATGTTTTCTGTCGAGCTAACATCTTGTTGGTAATATTTTATATTTTTTTGTACATAATAATTTAACTTTAAAAAGAATGTTATTGTATAGTAAATTAAACAAACTCGTAATAAAATATTTTTTAGAAAGAGTTTAGTCGAAAGAGTTCTATTTTAAATCGTCATAAAGTTAATTTAGACAAATCCAACATATATATGTTGCACTTTTTTTTAGTTCAATTCAATAGTCTATTTACCATTTATTATGACAAACTCTTGTCTTTTCATCAAACTAAAGGTGTGTTTCGATTGCATTTTCAAGTTATTAAAAAAATAAGTTGTTTTGAAATAAATTCATTTGTTTAGCAATCAACTAAAGTAGATTTTTAAAAAATAATGTGGTTTAGAATAGATACTTAAAACAAACTTTTAGAGAAATAAATTGGGTGTGTTTAATGATTAATCTTCTTAATTTATATGAAACACTCCGGTCAATAACTTTGGCTATCCTCACCAACCAACCTTCGACGTTGTCATTGGCCATCATTTGACTATCGTTTCCAATAGTTGTCGTCCATGAACCTCCGGCCACTATTTTTTACGCAATCGTCGACAACCGATTTTTGTTTATCATTTTTTCCAATATCATTTTCAACCAACCTCCAACGACTGCTTTTTGACAACTGTAACCAGAAAAACTTTGGATGACCATTTTCAGGCTACTTCCTAGAACAACTATCAACCACCATTATCCATCAACATAAAACATTTGATAATTGTTGTCGACCAACTTTTGTTGACTGTTGTTCAGTGACCATTATTGGCCAACTTTCTTTTACCGTTTTTGTGGGTTGTTACCTATCGACTTGTATTGATTGTTTTTTGGTGACTGTCAGCTTACTTTCATGGACCATTACCAGTCAACGTTTGTCCATTGTTTTACATTGTTATCAGTCAATTGCCAACAAACATTTTTTGTGATTATTGTTGATTGACTTCTAACCATGATCGTTTTATGTTGTATCCCAACCACCTCTGACCACCATTCTCGATGACCCAACTCCTATCGAAATTCCCACAAATTTTTTTTATTATAATTTGAAATAATATATATATATATAACTCCTAGTCTATTATAAATCAAACAAAATTTTTAACCTAAAAACACTTTTGAAAAAAAAAATGTTAAACATAGATGTGTTTTTATTGTAAGAAGTTTTTAGAAAAAACTATTTAAATGAAAATGCATTTTTTGGATTTTTTTTTTCTTTAAGTCATTTCAATCATGGCTGACTGTTGTCTAATTAGTTTAGGCAATAATATATATATATATATATATTATTGGATATAGGGTTTAGCCAATAATAATAATATCCATAATTTTATTTTAATTAGTTTAGGCAATAACATCTTCCATAAATTTCTCTTTTTTCTCTCAAAATATTGCAGATAGGGTTTAGCCAATAATAATAATAATAACAAAGAGAAAATTATGGTGAATTCAGTTTCAACAATGCAGTCATTTAGTAGATAGATATGATTTTATTGAAACTTTAGGCAATATTAAAAAAATTTAAAAGATATATAAAGTATGATGAGATTGAAAATGATATAGAAGAAAATTAAAAATATTAACTCAAAATTCAATGAATTGGACAGACTATTAATTTTCTCTTCTCTAAATAAAAGAAAAAAAGAGTTTTAGAGTTGGATTTGTAGGGCAGGGGGATTTGGAGGCACATGGAACCTTCTCATAAAATTATTGGGTATGGGCATCAAAAATAAATTATTTTGGTTGTTATCTGAGAAGAGAGAAAAGAAACACACCTTCAATTTTAGGCCAATTTTGTATTTGCACCTTTCTTTTCAATATAAATGTGTGATCTAAAATTTTGACCCTCCAATTAACTCTAAATAAAATTTTAAAAAAAATAGATGTGTCATTTATAATCATTCATCAACCATACTCATTTCATCCAAAACTAACTTATGTTTATAATTATAACAATTACGTTAAATCTAGTCCATAATAACTTAATGTTCATCATAACCACGAATATGGATAAAAATAATGCAATAATCCACCACCTTGATCATTGTTGCCTTTGAGTAGTAAGTATTTCGTTTCAATCATACAATTTGTATCAACATAAATGTAGTCGTTATTCTCTATTTTCATGTTTTTTTTTCTTGTTTATCCGTTATTGTGAGACTTTAATCACACTACCAACGTATATTTGTTAAACTTCAAAAACGTTGTAGAAAACGCACGAGACTTTAGGTTAACTATGGTAAGTGATCTAATTGTACTGACATTTGTTTTTGGCTACTCACTAAAAGTATGATGCGTTTTAGTATATTATCTCTAATTAAATTTCCTTTTACTAGTTTTTTAATGAAAAAAGAGTATAATCGAAACTAAATTTTTAGTGTAAATCTTTTAAGTCAACGTTTGAAAAAGAATTTTGCGTAATTGTAATTTCTTAGCTTTTTGTAAAAGTGACCCGACATGTTTTTACACTATTGGTTAGTAAAAAATGTTAGTTTTCTTAGCCTCTTATTTTTAAGAAAGAAAACATCTTCCTTTAATAGTTGAGTCATTCACAGTTATGTTAAATCCACACGTCCCTATGGCTATTACTATATCAACTTTTTTAATTTATTTATTAGATAAGTTAATCAAAGCTACTCTCCTCCGATAGAAAAGAGTGTAAGATTTATTTTAGAAATTAATTACTTTTTACTTTTTGTGAGTTTAATTATTTAGTATATGAATGTTTTTCTTTTTTGGATGGAATTACTTTTATTCAAATATCGTCTCATAAAATTGTTTTCATACCTTTATTCATTATAACCATAAATGAAAAATAGTTGATAACTATATAGATAAGATAGATGAAAGATAAAAAAGATATATAAGGTGGAAAGAATGATGAGAAACAATATAAAAGAGTAGATTAGTATTAGAATTTATGCTTTTGCAAAACTTAAGGAGAAGGAACATGAAATTTATATAAGGAGTGGATGAAGAGGAGGAAGCAAAAAGAAAGAAAGAAAGAAGGAAGCAAGGAAGCAAGGAAGCAAGGTAAGGTTAATAATTATTAAGGACATGTGTGAGCATGAATAGTTACACGTGGTGCACGTGAGCTTTTAGGTTGGTGTTTTCCAACAATTGTTTGACAAAAGTGAAAAGAGAAAGAAAAAAGAAAGTTAAAAAGAACTTTGGATCTCTCACAGCCACAGCCCCCATTTGGCCATTTCCATTTCCCATCATGGCTGCACCTCGTGAAGGAGCTACCCATATTATTATTTCTTTTTCTTTTCAATACCCAACCTACAAATTACTTTAATCCTTCACCCTTTTTCCTTAACAATATGTAATATCTTCAACTCCATCTATCCAATTCTATCAAATAGATTATCTAGTTTTGAACACACATATCTTGTCTTTTTTGTTATCTATTTATTCACTTGAAAACATACCTCCTCTGTAAGAGAATCAGGATAGTAGTTAGAATAGAGTGTGTTACAACAATATATTCAAAGGGTAAAAGATCAATTGAGAGAAAAAATTTAATATGTTCTTAGAATAACAAATCATATGGTCATAATTATAAGTATATTATAGAGTGATGCTCAAAATCACTTATATAAACGAGGACCGAAGACTTTAAAAACTGTATAACAAGATAAACCATGTATAGATATAAATTTTCAATATAACATTAAAGTATATCCAACTTCGAGACAAACCCTTGAGCTCATTATATATCTATTGAGATTCTTCTTTCAGCCTTCCTTTTTATAGCAACACACTACAGAAAAAAAATGAAAAGAAAAAGAGAAAGGTTATCTAATATTTGGAACTCTAACATCAATCTTAATTATCATGTAAGTTTAACCATATAATGTGTAAGATATTATTTTTCAATAAAATGTTTGTTTCTTCATATATATTAAAAAGATAAGTTGTTGATGATTAGAGTTGAATTATATTAATTAGGGTGTCACGTTTCGTGGGAGCTCCCCCTTTGTTCATAAAGAGACCCCTTTTGATATGGAAAAAGGTTTCTGTTATACGTCTCTAATGGCCATTAATGGATGCCTTTTTCCCTTACTTTCTTGGCCCTCTCCCTCTCATAATATGTATTTTTAATTATTTGTTACCTTTTGCTATCTATGATCTTTTCCATCTCACTTTTTCCTTTATTTTTCCGTTTGGGTTATAAGTGTTTCTTCCTATACAGATGAATTTCTAAGACATCATAAAGGGAGGATGCAATGCAATCATCTTTCCCTTTTAATTTAGTTTTCTTTTAGCTCGCCTTTAACCTTTTTTTTCTTTAAATTACGTACATCTCCGACTATACCTAATTTTATGCATCGATCTATTAAATTGTCTAATCATAAGATATGGTATTTATTGCAAATAATTGAATATTTTATTAAAAATAATTTTAATCTGTTTGTTAGATGTTATATTAAATTTGTCTTCACTCATCAACTTAAAACTTTTAAGTCGTAATAGAAAAAGGTTTTTTTTTTTTTCACCATTCCTTGTAACCTTAGGATTTAGATGAACCATTTCTTCGTTAAAATCTATAGCAACATTAACTAGGTATCTAGAAGAGTTATTGAATTATCCATAATATATCATTAGTGTGTAAATTGGATTTCTCTAGAATTGTGTTGAAAGATGTAAATAAATATCTGAAAGAAAAAAATATAGAAATATCCTACCGATTCTATAGGTTAAGAAATTAGAATTTCTTTAGACGAAAATGATAAAATTTAAAAATATCTAGAATATAGTTAGAATTATAGAGAAACATTTGACTTGGACTTCAAAGATTTCATATGTCTATAAGTAGGAGGCGTGATGCTCGTTTAATTTGTAAGTCAAGCTAGCAAAGTAAACAAAGAGAGGGAAAAAAGGAGAGTTAAAGAGAAACTTTGAGTCGAAGTGAGCGAATATTTTGAGAGTAAAAGAGTGTTCTCTTCGAAAGTGTGTATATTTTTGTTGTGAATTTTCTCAATAAAAGTTTCTTCCATCTATGTTTCTTTTATACCGATTTGTTCAACATTCTTAAACTAAACAAGAGATTTTAAAATGAAAACATTTAGAGGAGTGGCTTTACCAAACATATCTCTAGACTGGTATTTAAATATCAAATCAAAATATTGATCAAAGGACTGTCCTAATGCAGTAGGATTAGGCAATGAGTTGATATAGAATTTGGTGGTAGATCTAATTGCTCACAATCATAATGATTTGACATAAATATTTGCACAAATGATCTCTCACATCCCTTCTTTTACATCTGTTTTGTCTACTTTATTTGAGACATTTTAGTTTAGGTAAGGTATTATGCCCTCCTCTCAACTATCATTAAGGGCATCTTAATTAACTCCTATAATAGTTGTTAGGTTCTCCTTCATCTCTCCCATCCTCGTTTATCGTAGTAAAGTTTTGAAGGTTCATGTTAATAAAGATGCTAGGAATGAAAAAAGAAAAGTTTCACTCCAACATTCAAACTAAAAAATAAACTTTTCATCCTTTTAAAATAAGAAAGTTTTTATTAATATTATATATTAAGGTAGTATTAATGGTAATTTTGTTCATTTTCTATCCTAATATAAAAGAAAAATATCTATTAATTCTTTACCCTTATATCAAATTTATAAACATTTGAAAATGTTTGAGATAAATTATATTTGCATTTTATTTAACCTCACATATACATTGAGTAATAGTTTGTGCAAAATGTTAACTAAAGATTTTTTATCCAAAAGTCTTAGATATGAATTTTACTAAGCTTGTGCATTTTTACACTCTTTTAATTTCACTTAATTTGCTCTAAACTTTATCCTTACTCCATCTTTTATTTTAATTATCATTCAACATTCTACCTATATATAACTTTATTTTTTTTCAATTCACTATCACATCACATTTTCATTTTTACTTTAATGTGTGTATTTTTATTTTTACAAACGAAAAATGCAACGGCAACAATATATCAAATATCAGTTGTTTTTTCAATTGAAAACAATGACAAATTGATTGCTTTAAAATAATTTTAAAGATTACAAATAAAAGACAACTTTTGAAAGGATAGAAACACAGTTAAAATTTATATTAAACCATGCCAAAATTCTTACTAATACAACTAAATTATATTCAAACACAAAATAAAAAAATGACAACGTGATGGTGAAATTAAAAAAGAAAAGAAAAGAAAAGAAAAAGGTGTTAGATTATGGTTGTATCTTTATACGGCAAATCCTTTTACCAATTGCTATTATATATTATTTATTGTTGTTGTACAAATCAAATGATAAAGTATTGAAAACTTAAAATTATATCAAAAGATACCACTTGTAGAATATATATATACATACACACACAAGAAAGAGTAATTATTATTAATTAATTATCATAACTAAGGTGGCTTCTTGGTAGAATGTTTGTCTCCTAAATGCCTTCTTCATCACTTCAAGCCCTTCCACTACTTTTTTTTTTTTTTTTTTATGTATCCATGCATACAAGTTCTCATATTATTTTATTACCAACATAACAATGAATAATAAATTTAGTTCTAAATACTTGTGTATGTTTGTTTGTTTCAAAAGCTTTTAAAAATTCCAACTACAATATTTTCTTAATATAAAAACCAACTTGTAAATTAGAATCATATAATTATATACCATTGTCTTGTTTGGAGTAATTTTGGACTTAAAGAAAATAGGTCAAAAGACTTTTTTTTTTCTTTTTAAAATATCTAATAAAAATAAATCAAATATAAAAGTAGATCCGGTCTCAAATAACAAGTCTAAGTCTAAGGTCAATCGGACCCTTGAATTACTCATATCTAAATCTAGCATCTTCAAGATTAGAATAAAAAATCACATTTAGAGAACGTTTTATTCATTTTTATAAATACATCATTGTAATAAGAGGTAAGTTCTACGTTTGACTTCTAATTATTTCTACCGTCTTCATCTTTGATTTTAGCATTGTTACCGTTTTATTTTATGTTTGGAGGTGCTCTCTTTTCTAAACTACAAATTAAAGTCGAACAATATGTTGGATCATCAACCAAAACTTGTATATCATATGTCACTTTCTTATAAAATTCTAGAATGAATAATAAATAATTTTTTTTTCTATGCTTATAATATGCTCAATTATTGAAAGGAAAGAATTTTCCAATTTTCCAATTGACTTATAAGAACTCAATAATTAAAGTATATTTGTACTTGATGATTAGTGTATTATTGGTGTGATGTAACTTGACGTGTAGAGAAATAAGACATGATTAAGAAAATTTGCTAAAGATTAGGGAGAAATAGTTAAATAGATCTACCTTTAGTCAGAGTACATATACATACCCAATTTTTTACTCATATCTTTAACCAAACTATATAGTTATTGATTGCCTCAAAGATCTCTTTTAGTATAAGGTTTAATTAATGCCAAAAGCCAATTCCTTGAAGAACAAAAATCATGCATTACCAAAGTATGTTAGATTATGAGTTCAATTTAAACTTGCCTTTCTATATATATATACTAACCTTTACTCTTACACTTGTTAAGTTTTTCAATTTTTTATCATCAAATTATTAGACATCAGTCCTCCATTTTCATTTTTTGAGGATGATATTATCCCTTGGGTAATCTTAATCTTAAAATTGTAAAAGTAAAATAACCATAATAATAAATAAAATTGCAACTTTAACCTATGAAAAGTTTTTGTTTCAATGAATTATAAAACATTTGAGATAATATTGAAGTTTATAAGCTTTGAGAGAAAGAATATTAAAGTTATGTATGCTTTGCAAAGTAATTCAATACCTAAAATTTTTAAATTAGTATTTTAGAAAAGATAAAATATACAAATATATTAAAGTAGTAAAAGGTGATCAACCATTATTTCTCCACAATAAACTCTTGGATTTCAATTCCTGTATGTCTTGCTTCTCCTTGCAATCTCAAGAACACTTCATCACCAACTTTAAGTGAGGTAACAGGTATGGCTTTCTTCTCATTATTTCCTGCACAGCATTGGCATTGCCAAGCAAGATTTAGCAAAAACAAATAATCAAATCAATAAGAGATTCAGAAAATCTAAACTTGAAATGGAGCGAGTAAACACAACCTTGACCAGGGCACACCAAGGCAACTGTTTCCGCATTCTGCAGAAGGACGCTGTAAGGAGTTTGCTCATCTGAATCTCTCTGCAAATAGTTCATCATTCTCACAAATCATTTCAAACCTACTAAATCGAACCAAACTATCTGAGCATTATCGATAAAGGAATCCCAACCGGTATTCTATTATTGTCATGTGAATTATGCTTCAAATGGAGAGTTACAAACTATACAAATTAATGTAGGGTTATAGTTGTAGCTTTCTTTATGTTTCAGCTTCACACCATTCATGAGCAAGCTTTCAACTGTGGAACGTAAGGTTCATAGTGAGCAACAGAGAAAACTAAGGAAGTTGGCTAACCGAAACATACGAAACATAACCTTTTCAGTTTCCCTATTCATAGAAACATCAATAGATTTGAAAATTGAAATTAAAAAATGCACGATTTGGATAGAAACACAATGCGCACCTTTGCCTGGACAAGGATCAGCTGCCTAGTCTCAATCTTTACACGTCCAACAATAGCAGTTCGCTGTCTGCCTTCCTGATCAACTACAATTACCTCGTTGCCTGCTTGTAACTCGGAAAGGTAACTAGTTTTCCCTCCCGGAACAGCTACATAGGCATGGACAGGTCCCTGAACATTCACAAGATAATGAAAAGGGACAACAGATTAAAGGAGTAACATTCTTGCAGCTTGCTCTGAGATTGATCATCAACTGAGCTAGAAGATTAGGCTGAACTCACAGCATTGACACGAAAAGGTCGGCTAGCGATGTAATTTGATTCTAAGCATTCCGAATGAATAAGGAACAGTCCTCTCGCATATGAACCGACCTACGGAAGAATTTCATCGATTTACACAAAGAAACTTGAGAGCAGTTGAAAAATGAGAAGAGGATGGAGGATTACAAGAAGCCCTTCGCCGGGTCTCATGAGACTACAGAGGTCGACACAAACTCGATCTCCCATTCCAACCACATGAATTTGAGTAATGGTAGCCTTAGTCAAATTCAAAAGATTACTAGCTTCGTTTCTTCTGTCAAAATAGTCCTGGTGACATTATAAATACAACATAATAAGGAGCAAGACTTCGAACTAGAATAAATAAGGAAAAATAATAAATCACCTTTAGCTGAAAAACAGCTTCAGGATCTTCAACTTTCAAAATAACTCCGCCCAGACCATGTTCAAGCGCCTAGAAACACAAATGAATTCAATCATACTTTTGCGATGCCAAGAAAATTACACAGTTCCTCAGTTGTATTTATTTAGTCCATCTTTTCACTCTGATACAGCCTCAAATGTGCACCTCAAGAAAGATTTGAGCCTCAATAGGAGTTTTCGAGATGGCAAACACTGTTTTCTGACTTCCCTGAAACGCTGCGACAATATTCTCTGCAGGTATTATCTGAAGATAAAAACTAAGACCTATGAGTTGCTTTAGTTCAAATGGAGAGTCCTAAGTTGAAAGGGAAGCAGTTTCAAAATTTTCCATGATGTTTCTCTAAAAATTCTAAATATACATAAACCAAAGACTTTTAATAGAACTATCTACAAGTAGTTTTTTCTTTTGTAAATTTAAAACCAACCCTGCTGGATAAAAAGGTCATTCTGAATCCATAAAGAAAACCCCAGTAACCACTAAATAATATAGATTCACTAGCAGAGGGTTTATAGACTCATCCAAACAAATCAAAATTCTTTTTCTACTCCCTTTCTCTAAATTATAAATTCACAACCAGAGAGAGTTGCTCAACTTGAGCACAAATTACTGATATAGAGTAATGAAAAACTAATATTTAAGGATTTTAAGATCACAAAACAAAATTAAAATAGTTAGAATTATGAGCAAAGAAGCTGTGAACCTGCCAATCTTGTAAATCAACAACAACAATGTCTGCAGATGCACGTGCTGGTTGAAGCTGCTCCAACTGCTGGGGGTTAGAGACCTCAACAACTGAGGCAATTAGTCTATCTTCTCCATCTAAAACTCCATTCTCTTTAATAAAAAGAGGATGTATAAGTGCAATTGCTGCACAATCCAACACCAAACTTCAAATTATATACCTCATTATAAGTTCACAGTGATCATGGTACTCTTGAACCAAACATATCTGATAAAAGAAATCTGTCAAAAAATTAGATGTGCTTGTCCATTTCATGCTAAACATATCATTCCATCCCGTATTTTTGTCTTGAATATTTTACATGTCTCACTTTTGTACTCAAGACATAAACGTTAGGGAAAACTTGAACTTAATAGTGGAACATCCACATTTCCACCTACTATGTTGAACTTTAAAAAAAAAAAAAAAAAAAAGGTACCTCCATTCCTTGAATTTTATTGAAATTTTAGTACAAATGACCCAAATTTGGTTGCGATAACGTCGAATGACCTGGATTCTAAAAACAATGAAAACTAACCCTTCCTTATGTCATAAAGAACCGACCAACTTTAAATTTCCATTTGCAGTCGAGGGTTCTCACCCACCGAGAATGCTTGGGATCCCGAACGCAATTACAAATTGCATTACAATTTATTAAAAAATCTCCCCAGTGCCTATTGGAGGTCGCGGTTTTCACCCATCGTAAATGCTTGGGATCCCGGATGCACTTACAAAGTGCATTGTGGTTTTTTAAAAAATCTGAATTCTCGCCTTCTGTTCGGTACAATGGTCATCCGTTGTCGATGACACAACTTAGTGACATAAGCAAAAGGTTAGCTTTCATCGTTTTCATCAGAATAGTTGTTAATCGTTAGTGCAACCAAACCAAATTTGGGTCATTTATACAAAATTCTCAACCAAAGCTATTTGGCAAAGATAAACAATAGTATCTATTTCAGATTAACAGAAAGTGAAACGCAAAGCTTACAAGACCATTCATGAGCAAGCTCCGTATTATGAGGCGAGAAGATGAAGGTGCTCCATCCCCTCTCAACCGCAGCCGTCATTACCTGCTGACACTCACTCCAAATCCACACTCCCTTCGACGCCTCAATCGGAGACATTGGAGAGGAGGAGGAAGTGTAAGAACACTGTAAACGACTCACATCCGAAGACTTACATTCTCCAGCATAGGCTTCGCCAAAATCCCTCGAAACTAGGGGCCGAAGGTATAAATTCTCTGAGAACCCCACCAAAGATTAAGTGGCACGCAGGTAAATCAATAGCATAACATTGTTAAATCAATGGAAAAGAGGAGAAATGGGATTCAAAATCTTGAATTGTTAAAGAGAAGAGACGGGAGAACCTGGTGTTTTCAGGTAGGTGATGCGCTGTTTGGAAAGAAAAGGAGAAACGGGCGAGGAGGAACGGAGGAAGGCCATGGCCATCGTTTTCGTCTTAGCAACTCTATTTCGCTCGTCCCTTTGAAAGCCCAATGGTCCTGTGACCAAAAAAGCAGTGGGCCGTTATATCACCAAAAAAAACGACAAGTCGTTTAGAACAAGGCAGTGATAACTGAGAAAGGGGTATCCACAAAAGGGGTCGCAGTGACTGGGTCGACTGTTTACACCAAAACACCAAAGTCGGGGACTCGACAAAGTCGTAAAGAAAGGGGACTCAACAACGATGGCTCATTTTCAAAGGGTCAAGGAAGTTGTGGACTTGATGACAGAAGAATGGGCGACCAAAGTCTTAGTAAACAGTTGTTGTAAGTAACTAGTATTACGGTTTTAAGATTACAAAGTTTTGTGTCGTAAGTTCCAACCTGCACGAAAGACATAATGATCTTGACACTGTCATGGATGGAGGCTCGGTTAGATGGACATATCTGCAAAGATTAGAATGCAAGCAACCAAGAATTGAAAATAAAGTCCAATGTCCTTACACTATTTGTATAGCAATGTTGTATGAAACGCATTTGTTAACAAAAAAATTTGATTAAATATTCACACTATCACGTAATCTCGATATTCTAAAAAGATGATGTTATAAATCTCTTATTTTATCAATAGAAATATTTGAGTGCATCTTGAGTTGCACCTATCTTTATACTGTTCACCTAAGTGTTCAATCACAAGCTGTCATGTGACAAATTTTTAATTTTAAAAAATTTATTTACTTTTACTTATCACCGATATTAATTATGGAGGTTTTTTTTGAAACTCAATGAATTTAGAAAATGTATATATTTAGCCCACAGTGGGATACACATTAAAGAAGGGAGAAAAGAAAATGGTAGAAGTTTAAACAAATAGAGAGAGCTCAAGAATGACTCTTCTTTTATTTCCAACCTCCAACCATTCATTCCATTGAAATGATACATAATACAGATAGCTCTCAAAAGCTAGAAGAGAAATCTTATTTTCAAAGCTATATCATTACAAAAGAGGTTAAAAAAGGACTTATTTGTCAGGTAAAATAGGATGAACAGTTCACTTAGTTGAGAACTTAAATAGCATAATGTGATTGTAAGGCTTCTTAGGAGTTACAATGGTTGAAGGAAAATTGTGGTGATTCACTGCATCAGGAAACCCTTGAGTCTCCAAACAAAGCGCAGCATGAGCCTGGTACACGAATCCACCCTTCCCCTTTACATCCTTTATATAGTTTCCCGTATAGAACTGCACACCGGGAACGTTTGTCGATAGCTCCAACATTCGTCCCGACTTCTTGTCGTGCACAACTGCTGCTTTCTTCAGTTTATGTTCCCCAGTGCCATCGTCCAGAGCATAGTTTATGTCATAGCCTTTTGGTAGCTTGTTTATTCTGCTTCCAACTGTACGTGGCTTGAGGAAATCAAACGGAGTACCTTTGACAGGTTCTAACTTTCCAGTAGGGATGAGATTGTGATCAACGACAGTGATGCGGGATCCAAAGATCTGAAGATGATTCGACAGAATATCGCCACTGTTATGTCCACCAAGATTCCAGTAAGTGTGTTGAGCTAGATTAACAGGAGTAGGCTTGTTTAGAGCTTTGGCATTCATTGTTAACTTCAATTGGTTTTTTGCAATGAGTGTGTAGGTGGCAGTCACCAAGAGATCACCAGGGAAACCTGCAAGAAGAATGGTGAAACAAGCAAGTTTGTAAGAGCCGATTCGAACATCCTCAACTGGGATCGTTCATGTTCAAGAGATGGTTAATGATTTGCTCATCATATGTAGTCTCACCTTCTTCCCCGTCGAAACTGCGGTAGGAAAAAACGATTTGAGGAGACCTACCATCTTTCTGATACTTGGTCACTTTCCAGACAACATCACTGAAGCCCCTAGTGCCACCTAAGGTTGGTAATCACATACGAGTTAGGTGTCAATATCGATGAAAAGGCCAACGTCTCAAATTTCAGTTGGTATTTGAAGAAAAAAGACATAACCCCCTCATTCCATGTATAGATGATTAGATTTATAAAAAGGTCACCAAAAAACTTACATCAATTAACTTGAGCTGGAAAGCTAAAAAAGACAAACTAAGCAGATTATCAAGTCATGTCAAATACTGTACCATGAAGTGTGTTGTTGCCTTCATTAGCAATCAGCTTGTAAAGAACTCCATCCAGAGTGAATTTGGCACCGCCTATCCTGTTAGCAACTCTTCCAACAATTGAACCAAAGTAGGTCGTATCGTTCTGAAAAAATAAAGAAAACTTTCATTTGTTATCATGGTAGCTCTTATATATTTAGTTCAATTCTACGCCTTTCGAAGTAACGATTTGGTCCCGATGACAGTTTTTTTTGTTGAGTTCCATTGTTCAGTTAATCATCGGATGTTTTTATGGCACAAATATATAGACATAGTTTATATACTTTATACTAGTTGATAACTCATCACCACCTTTATTTGAAAAGAGGAAAAGTTTATAAGAGAGGATTTGCATTTCATTTATCAATGTCTCCTCTTTTGTTGGCTGATCCTACTGAAAAGATAATATCCCAATTAACTCAAGAGATATTAATTACTTTAGTATGACATGCAAGCAACAATAAAATGAAGAAAGTAAGAGGGTCAGTGACTTCTTAGAAATGAATTAAATACTTAACAAGAGGTGAGAGGGTCTACATATATATTATTTTAATTCATTTTTAATTATGTTTATTAAATATGCTGAATATAATATTATTTGTAAACAAAGATAGGCAACACAAAGCTCCTACTTAATAGCCTGTTTAGGACGTTGACATTTCTTAAAAAATTATAAAGAAAAACGAACACAATATAATGGAAAAATACCTATTTAGAAGGGAATAATTTACCAGCAGAAAGTATCAAAAGAAAAACCTAGTTAAGTTACAAGTTTAGTCCAACTTCTACCATTAAGAACTTTCAGCTTCTAATTTTATATTCAATAACTTTGTAAACTTTAAAAAGTGACTCATATGCCCTTAAACCTTCAATTTTGCCTCCAATAGAACTCTAAACTTTTTATATATTTTGTGTCTAATAAGTCTGCAATCTGTTTTGTAGTTTTGTAATGTTATGGACCTATGAAACATAAATTTCAATTCGTTACATTCAAGAACTTCTTAGGTAAAATTGAAAATTTACAATTAAAACTTCAAAAAACTATTAACGAACATGAAAGTCGAAGACAAATGAAAAGTCAGAAAAGAACAATCGACTGCAAAAGTTCTCTTTCCAGGCATTAAAACTTTCTACTACCATAGCAAACCTGTTGCATCATTCTACTAGCAGCAGAAACCACAATTTTTTCTCACTTTAAATATCACATCATAAACAATTTGAGCCACACATGATTAATCATTATAAGGTTATGAGATATTTTTATTCCCCATGGCTTTTCACCTTTCAAAAGATGAAAAGTAGGAGAAATTATAAACCAAACAGAAAGCCAGAATCAGAAGTAGAAGTACTAAACTTAAAATCAGAGTATCCATTTGAAAAATAAGGCTCAAAACAGCTAAAACAAGCCGTGTGGAAAAAGAAAAGCCTCACCTGATACTCCTGAATGGAATCATACCCAAGAACAACATCATCCAACTTCCCTGAAATAAAAAAAGAAAGAAAAAGTCCACAAGGGAAAAAGGGGAAACAAATTAGCAAACACAAGAACAGAAACCTTAAAAACCCCACATGAAAAAGGACCAAAATGGGGACAAACCATGCTTGTCTGGAACAAGAAGAGACACAATAGTGGCACCCCAGTTGGTAAATTTCACAGAAAAGTCACCCCTCTTAAGCTCAAAAATCCCAATTTCCCCCTTCTTCTCATACCCATTAGCAAACCCAAAAACAGCTAAAGCAATAACACAGAACAAAGCAAGGAATAATTTAGCCATATTTGCCCAAGAATGAAGAAATCTTGCCCTCCTCCATATCTGCTTCACGGGCCTTATAAAGAGAAGCATCGAAATGGAAGATGATGAAGAAGAAGAAAAATAGTAAAATTGACAGACCCATCTGGCTGGAAAGGGACATGTGGGTTCTGGTTTTGACTTAGAAAACAGAAAAGAGGAAAATTTATTATCATCAAATTGAATTTTTGGATGAACCAATCATCAATTGAAATGTAGTGGCCCTACTTTATTTTGGCCCTTTCAATGAGCAACAAGTCAAATTGTGTCCTTTTCCCTATGATTTTTCTTTAGGAAAAAGAGTTTTTTATAAAGTAGAAAGTTTAGTACTACTTATATTAGAAAAGAAAAAAAGTGATTAGGACCATGTATATAACATCATCTTTTCAATGAATAATCATTAGTATTTAAATAATGGATATGAAGTTGCTCAATATAAGAGAAGGGACCAGCTGTAAGATAAATTCCATTTTGCCATAAAAAGTATATTATCCTTTTATGTTAAAAGATCTCCAAAAAGTAGTATTAATCTTTTTATTTTGTGAGATTCTTAGATGTTGGCTCGTGTGTTATGGTGGATCGTAGTTGATTACAGCATGAAAAATGACCATTTTTAGACACTGCAAGCACAATCAAACTAAAAGTTCTTATCAATGTCTCACTTTAATAAAAAAAAAAAATGTTTAGATTTTTCTTGATTCTATAACCTTGACATTTAATTTCAGAAATATAACTTATTGTAGGATGGAAAATAGACAATTTTTCTTAAAAAGTTTCAGTATGTATTCATAGCATAAACTTTATCAACATATATAGATATTCTTTATTTATCAAGACATTCACATACCTAAAATAGAACAAAAATCTCATATTGATTGAACAATAAAAGATTATACTTACATAAATGGCTAATAAGATCTCTTGAGCAAATTTGTCAACTATGTTTAAAGTGAACAATGTTAAAAATATAAATATACAAACGGGTTTCAATTTTTAAACAGTTTTATTTTAATCTCTTAGAATATTCTTAGGAATGATATATGGACCATTCTCAAATATAGCAAAATTAAAAATCTATCGTCCATAGATATGGATAGATCAATGAAATTTTACTATACTTTGTAAATATTTTCAAAAGTTTTATTATTTACAATCATTTTCCTTAAAACCATGGAGTGTTTTAGTTCCCTACAAAAAGTTACTTAGCAAAGAGTGAACCTATTACATGTTTTTGTTTATCCAGTAAAATAAAATATTTAGAAAGAAAATTGTAAAAAAATATAACATTCGACCAAATATTTACACTTCATAAAAAATATAATACAATAAATGATGTATTTTAGTAGTTTTGTTCTATTGAGTATTGGTCGTTTATCAAATTTTTATTATTATTTTTTTTTTAAATTAAGATAAAAATTGGAAAGCTTGCACAAAATAACAAAAAAAAAAAAAAGAAGTAACAAGTTTAAAAGTCCATGACCTTCTAAAATTTTTGTCATCTGAAAAAATGATAAAATAAAATAAAGAAGATATTTAAGAGGGGTCATTTTCATTGTCACATGGGGCATATTTAAATAGACAATTTGAAATTGCTAAATAAATATTGACATGAAGTCCTTACGAATTATGATGTGGGAATAGCCAGCATTTAGATTCTTTCGATCTTAATTAACAAACAGTGCTAAAAAAAAGGATGACTTATCTACTCATTCATGAAGACTACATGGATATATATATATATACACATATTCTAATGCTTTTTCCCCTTAATATTATTAGAATATGCAAGTTGGTCATGTTTGAAACTATATTGCATTTAATTTGTGTTCTTTAATGCCATTTTACATTGCCCAAAGTTGAGAGATTCTTTTACTATCATTTTTCAATTATCACATTTGAGTTGTCTATAGAAATTTGCAATATAGACCCAATTCTTTTTTTAGTTTCTTGTTGCATGTTACATGTTAATTAATATAATAGGTTAAGTTTTGTTTAATTTCCATTTTTTATTCTTCTAATTGTTGTTAACTTATTTGCTAATATAATGGAAAAACCTTACATTTACTAATGTAGATAACGAATAGAAAAGGCATTTACTCTGTAGGGAGGTAGTATATTATATCTCATTTTATACCTTTAATTATTATTTTGGCAAGCACCACCTAATTTACATATTTGACAAGTTAACCATCGTTTTAAAATTTTTAGTTGAATACGTACGTATGATTCAAATTTTAGGTTAGTTATTAAAAGACAACTGAAATTTTAAAAAATAAAAAGAGATAATCTACTTTATCCAAAGAACAAAACTATTCATATAATTTGTCCAATAGATTAGTGCTCTGTATTGCACTAATGTTTGAGTTGACTACACCAAATTCAATATTTTAATTTTCCCAACCAAATTCAATAATTAATTTAGCCCTAATAAAAAACAATTCGCTATTTCAATTTCCTGACAAAATTAATAATTGTTTAAAGCAATAAAAAAATGTTTTGAGTCTTTCACAATCTTCAAGTTCTTCCTTGAAAATGTGGATTAGAAAAGAACATATATTTTAAGTAAAGATGATAATCCATTAAATCAACACACACCATCTTCTACCCAAATCCTTCCATGGCGGATTCTCAACTCTTTCGCACTGATCACCTTTTTACACTCTTCTTTTGCCTATATTCTCTTCTCATTGTTACTAACGTAAGTCTCTCTTTCTTCCATCTCAATCTCATGTTCGAGAGTAATTTTTATAGTATACTTCAATTCAATTCACTTTTATTATAAGATTTTGAAATTATTTTTATATGTACTCTATTAATCTCTTCGTTCTAATCATTAGTTCGTCAGGCAATAAATATATTCTAAGTTTTTTATTTCTCGTTCTTCCTTCTCGGCTCGGCTAGGTTGAAGGCAACTGGCTGAACCACGGCGGAGATTTGAAGAACAGAAGATACGCCAATAGAGAAACCAAAATCAGTCCATCAACAGTTTCCCATCTCCGTTTGAAGTGGGAGTTTTACGCGGGTGGCGACATTTCTGTTACGCCCGCGATTTATGATGGCGTGATCTATTTTCCAAGCTGGAATGGGTTTCTCTACGCGGTTAGAGCTTCCAATGGAGCTCTTCTTTGGAAGAAGAATCTCCAAAAACTGACGGGGTTCAACAATACCGGATTCATTCTAAATGTGAACTCCACGGTGTCGAGATCGACTCCCACGGTGGCAGGAGAATTGGTAGTGGTTGGAATCTATGGACCGGCAGTGGTCATTGGCGTTAAAAGATCAACAGGGAAGCTTGTGTGGTGTACAAGGCTGGACTATAAAAATAGAAGTTTCATCACCATGTCTGGCACTTACTACAAAGGGTTAGCCATTCTCATCTCAACCTTTATTTGTTTATTTACATTTTTTCCTATTCTAAATGATTCTAAAGAGCTCGATTAATCAAATATAACCCAAAGTTAGTAAGATTAAATTTTATTTTCATATATTCCTATAAGTTACATTAGAATGTGATGTTGTCAATGCTTTGTATAAAAAATCTGTCAAATATAAAACAAAAATAAATAAAATGTTAATACAATGTTAAATTGTCAAACTTAACCATTTAGATCGATTTGATGTAGCAATAAACAATAAAATATCATAATGTAATATATTAAACTTGTATATAAATAGTAAAAATTTTGGAATTTTTTCAAAAATAGAAAAATACACAAACAATTTACAAATTCATTTTCGGTCTGTTTATTATAATTAGAAGCAATTAACTGAAATTTTTTTATTCTGACCTTCGAAAGAAAATTATTCTAGAAAATTTAATTCTTTAGCAAACCACTGTTTAATAATTATGGTCATCCAATTTAACTATTATTAGCAGTTTAAGTACATTGTATAAAAAATTTAACATAAAATTCAATTTTTAGTCTATGCAAAATCTCCTAATAGGTTATAATTGACCTATAAAGCTGTAATTGTATTATTAATCAATTTAAAAAATTACTAGAAAATTCGTATAGTTCTTTTCTAAAACAAAAAAAAAAAAAAGACAAAATATTTATAGTTAAAATATCGGAAGTGGGTTAATATAAAACTAAAGAAAATAAAAAATAAACATATAATAAATTGTCAAAAGTATAAAATATAAAAAAGACAAAATATTTATAATTAAAATGTCAGAAGTGGGATTTGAACCCACGCCCTCGTTAGAGGACCAGAACTTGAGTCTGGCGCCTTAGACCACTCGGCCATCCTGACTTTCATGTCATTTGACTACAAAAATTAGTATTAAATAAATCAAAGTAATAGAATGTTAAATAATGCATGTTGAGATATGTTATTAATTAATATTTAACAATTATTTGTAAATATTTTTAAAAGTTCTATCCTTTAGATTAATTGTTTGTCACTATTAATCGGGTGTGAAATTTTATTTCTAGATTAACTTCAAATAACGATGGAACAATTAGTTGTAAGATACATAGCTGATAATTAATTAATAATATTAAAGTGTAAAGTATGTTATTGTACAGAAGTTTTTTCATTGGAACATCCTCACTAGAAGAAGGGCTTCCCGTTGATCAATGTTGCACATTCCGGGGAAGCTTCTCCAAACTAGATGCAAAAACGGGTGCCATCCTGTGGCAAACCTTCATGCTACCCGACAACCACGGCGATACTGAACAATACTCCGGTGCGGCCATTTGGGGCAGCAGCCCCTCCATCGACCCCCTTAGGAATCTTGTCTACATTGCCACTGGAAACCTCTACTCGGCACCCCTCCGTATACGTGAGTGCCAGGAAAGACAGAACAACCAAACCGAACCCACACTGCCCGATAAATGCATTGAACCCGAGAACCACTCCAATTCAATTCTGGCTCTTGATCTTGATTCCGGTGATATTAAATGGTATAAGCAATTGGGTGGATATGATGTGTGGTTTGGTGCTTGTAACTGGCATTTGGACCCTAGATGTCCACCTGGCCCTAGCTCCGACTCGGATTTTGGGGAGTCCCCAATGATGTTAAGCGTGTTCGTGCGTAACATGAAGCGTGATATTGTCGTTGCTGTTCAGAAAAGTGGATTCGCGTGGGCTCTTGATCGTGACAATGGCAATCTCGTCTGGTCTAAGGAAAGTTTTATTCCCTTGGTAGATTATGTCATTTGAATTAGTTGTTTTCTTTTACAAGTTCAAAGTACAAACATGATCCTATATGCTTTGTTTTGGCAATTTGAATTAGATTTATTTGTATTTTACGTACAAATAGATCTATTACTACGTTATTATGTATTCTTTTAAGTCGTCTTCTTATTTTCTCAATTTTCAGGAGGCTGGACCAGGAGGTCTTGGCGGGGGAGGGATGTGGGGGGCAGCAACAGACGAGAAAAGGGTATACACAAACATAGCCAACAGCCAACACAAGAACTTCACACTCAAACCAACAAACAAAACCACAATTGCAGGAGGATGGGTGGCAATGGAAGCTAAAACAGGCGACATCATTTGGTCGACAGCAAATCTTAAGGAAGCGACCGCTCCGGGACCTGTTACGATAGCCAACGGGGTAGTGTTTGCAGGATCTACATATCGGCAAGGACCGATCTATGCAATGGATGCGAAGACGGGGAAGATTGTTTGGTCATATGAGACAGGAGGTAGTGTTTATGGAGGGATATCAGTGAGCAAAGGGTGCATTTATGTTGGGAATGGTTACAAAGAACATATTGGATTTGTTAACAAGAATTACACAGCTGGGACCTCCCTCTATGCCTTTTGTGTCTAAGCCCTTTCTCTCATTTTATAATTTGATTTTTATTATTGGGATTATGTTGATTTTTGTGTTATTTTAATCTGGATTCAAATTAAACTTCCTCAATTGGCCCGAAGAAGAACCATTGAAGGTAATTGCACGTGTGTTTTGTTGTATCGTATATTTAAAAATTCAACATTTAAAATATATTAATGTACGTCAAAACTTTATATTAAAATGCATACAACATTTTTTAATTAGAAAAATAAATGTTGTATGTATTTTGCGAAAAAAGAAATACACACCATGAGCGAAAAAGAAAAAAAAATGAGAGAATGAATCTAATTAGAACTTCAACATAGAATATTAATTTCTGAATAGCTAAACGCTAATAAGAGTCTATGAGATAGAAACTAATAAAAGTGTGTTTGTTAATATTTTTTATATATAAATAGTTTCACATATTTGTTCTGTGAGAAAATTTTAGTATTTACAAACAACTAATGTATACTAACTCATCTTTTATCTTTGTCTAGAAGTGCATCAAAAGATTCATTCTCACGTTCCAATATCGTTGTACTAAAATCAATTGCGTCTATTTGAATGTCAATCTACATACAAAGGTTATAGATATCTATTTGAGTCTCTTTTTTTTTTTTTTAATTTTGTTTGTGTATAAATTAACTCTGCTTGCTGTATTTAAAAATAAAATCTATGATCTATCAATATAGACTACCTACAGTAAATTCTAAAAAACTTTCCATAATTACTTGTACAAAATTACTATTTGTCTAACAAAAAAATCAAGTACAGGAAAATCTGAAAAGAAGTTTTTTTTAAAGGTGAATCTGTTATATATGTATAACAGTATAACATCAACAAACTGGGAGAACATAACAAATTCAAACTCCTTTTTACTTGTCCTTTTCTAACTTGACTATGTACATACAAAGATGATTAAAAACAGTAAGAAGGGAAAAAAGTACCTAATTCATGTTCCACTAAGAAGAAAGATCAATAAAAGAAGCTTCTTTTGTTTTTCTTTTCTCTCTCTGTTTTTTTTTTTTTTTTCTGGAAGTAGAAAGTAAACAAATGCACAGAAATGGAAGAAGTCTATGACAGCATTGTATGGAATGAAGACGATTTATTTTGCAGTGTTCATCGAGTCTCTACTATCTTTGGCCCTTCGTACAATGCTCCAACTGCGGCTAAGTCTTCAGGTTGCTCTCTTTCTTCAAGCCATGCGTAGCTTTCCCTTTCTGCTTCGGGGACTGAAATCCTATCGACTGTGATTTTTCAAACAAAACCATGATTTCAAACATCTGCTTCATCTAGTTTATGGTAATATAAGACCCTATGAAAGGAAAGTCACAAGGTACCTGAAAATTCGGTGAAGGGAAAGTCAAGGTAGTATGAACAATGCCGACCATCGGGATCGGAGTAAGGGGGGCCGAGCACATCTAACACTGCACATGCAGTCACAGCCGTGAAGCAATGCATGTTTCCTCCGTCTGCAGGGTAAAGAATGGACGAGTCACACGGTGCTGTGAAGTCTGCATCTACCTTAACTTTGGCTAACCGAACACCTGGAGATGTTGAACAACACAAATGCATATAGATTGTCATCCTACTTGCTTAAAATCATTAAGACCATAGTTATGTATGAATATGACTGAAAATTAGGTGATCTTCTCTAAATTGTCGTATTATATCATATGATCCATGAAGTCCTAAGTACTTTTAAAGATGAAGGCCACAAGGTTTAAGATACTTTCTAATAACTATACGAGTATACCTCTTGATTACCCTATGAAATGACTATTAGTAAAGCCATTTCGAGATCTTCCTGTCATTGGGACCCCATTAGTTTTCCGGTCCACCTCCATTTATTGTTTGCCACAAAGCATTATTTAATAATTATGTGCGGTCGACGAAATAGATGAAAAAAAATTATCAAATCATTTGATGAAGTGTCAACTAATGAATGAGAGTAGTAAGATAGTAGTATAACTTAGTTTTGGTTATGAAACAGACAACACAGACAAATACCCATCAATCACCGTCAATCTATAATAGACTTATAGATACTTCCATCAATTCAAACCTATTGCACGTTCTTTCTTCATAAATGATTAAGAAATGACAGTTAATTCAACCAATTGCAGAGAGAGCAGAGAGAGCAGAGAGAGCAGAGAAAGATATTGTACGAAGACTCACTTCTTGAAGGAGCTGTGCCACTTGACGTATCGACACATGCAGATGCGCCATTAACAGCACCAGCCTCTGCCCAGTCGTACGCCTTGATGTGCATGGTTCCAAAGAGAAGCTTGCTAAAGACTGTCATTCCAGGATGGTTGTGAAGTGGAATGACACCTGAAGGAGGCAAGCAAAATATTCCCATCTGTGCCACAAATATAAATTCAAATGGTCAAAACTACATAGGTTAAAAGTAAATTTCCCCAACTAGACTGCTTTCTCATAAACCAACTGAAAATACATACAGAGAATTTGTTGTTCTCATAGAGGTGCAAATATGTTATCGGGGGAGTTCGTTGACTGGATGTCGTCCAAAAATACGGCATGTCCGGCGACAACCCAACATCTACTGGCTTCATTTTATCTATATATACAAGAAGATTCATTAGTAACAAAAAAATCCAAAAGCCAGTAACACAAAGAAAGCTTTAAGTGTTGCATTGTGTCTACCTTTGTTTCCTAAATTTTAAGGTTCAAAAGAAACCAATTGGATTTGATTGGTTTATTCTAAAAAACTTCCCAGAAGCTTCTAATTTGCATTAGAACATAAAAAATATTGAGTTAGAGTAGAGTAGCTTATTCTATATAACAAAAATCCTCTGTGGAACTTGAACCAATTTGCACTTTCTAAATGATCCGCATATGTAGTCATTGAATAGACAAAAAAACCAAATCATTATCCAACTAAAATAAATCAAAGCACCAATATCTAGAACAGAAACCACATAACAGCCAAAAAAAAAAAGCCCAGCACGTGCAGTAGGAGTGCAAGTTGCCACAAACAGCCCAAAAGACAGAGCTAAAATATATATATTTGTTTACACCCACAATCCAACAGGACATTGAAAAGTACAAATAAGACTAAGGAGAATGAATATGAAACCCCATGAAAAATTCATATAACCCAACACAAAAGCTTTGCACAAACGAGGTACGTACAGTTCGTACGGATTAAACCCCCCCCCCCCCCCCTTAAAAAAAGAAAAAGAAAAAAACTGGAAACAATCCTATCGTCACAACACGAAACTACATTATGAATTAGAATTAAGAATTCAGCTCAACCCACAATGAGAATTCATCAAATTAGGGATTTCATAAATAAAGACAAAAAGAAAGACATACCCAAAACAGCTTGTAGGCGTTCGATATCTTCAGAAGAAGGAACGATTCCAGTCCCACTAGAAGCAAAAACTTTCTTGCAAGTTTCGTAGAGTTTCTGAACGGGTAACGGAGAGGAAGATCTCCTCATCCGCCGCCGACTCTTTCTGGACTTGTTATTCGTAGTAGTTTCTTTAGGCAATTCACAGAACTGTTTCCCTTTGCGATCAGCCAGAGACCTCTCAATCCCCATTAAAGCAACAAGGAGAAGGGTTGGAAAGTGAAATGAAGTGGGCAGTTAAGAAAATTGGGGGAAAAAGGGTAGAAGAAAACGGGGATCTGGATAGAACCCAATAGAGAAAAGAAAAAGAAAAAAAAAGAAAAAAAGAAAGCGAAGAAGAAACAGGGGAAGAGGAGGAGGAGATAGAGAAGGTACAGATTAGTACAGGTTGAAAGGAGATGTCAAAATGGGCATCTCCGAATGGAGAAGAAAAGGGGAGAAGAGAGAAAGAAGGGGTATAAAAGGAAGGAGGTTTTAGCAGGGAGAGAGATAGAGAGAGAGATGGGTTTGAAGAAGAGAAAACCAGGGGCCATTCGTATCATTCCAGTGGGCTGTTCCAAACAGCGGATTTTTCTTTCCTTTTTTTTCTTTTTTTTTTATTTGGTGAGTTTTTTTTTCTTTCCATTTTATATAAATATATATATAATCTTTTTAGCCTCTGCTTCTACTAAATTTCACACTCAATTCTTTATGCTATTATTCTATTTCTATTTCTTTGCCATTTCAATCATTCACGGGTAAAATTATTATTTTTTATTTACCTTAATCTCCATATTATGTTTTAGTAATTTAGTCAAACTCTGATAAATCCAGATAGAAATTCGAATAAATAGTTCGAAAAAATTGTAAGTAAATTAATTGATTTTTTTGGTGTAGATTTGAATAATAGGGGTCTGAACTCTCGATTTTGAATTTAGTATGTAGGTAAATTTTACACGGTATTATATTTTAGATGGTAAATTTATAATTTTGAAAACTTAGATATGTATCAAATTGCCACAATCAAACTTTCACCATTAAATTTGTAATTTATTATTTTATTTAATTCTTCCTTTCGTTTTCTTTCATTTGGAATTGATACGATGGAGACAATTTTCCTTGATTTCATACAATGTTAGGTTAAAATTTAATAAGTTATATGAAATTTAGCAAACTTAGTTTAGTTGTTTACCAATTTATTTTTAAATAGTTATCAAGATGGAAATTGGAATCTTACAACTTTTTAGATAAAAATACATTTTTAATTCTTAAACTTCGTTTATATTTTTCGATAATTTTCAATTTTTCTTACATATATTTTAGCATTCAACATTTTAATTCTCAAATAAATTCTTAAAATAAAAACATGTTTTAAGACCTTGTTATAGTTTTCAAAATATTGAAACCTAACATACAATACAATGGCTAATAGCTAAAATTTAAGAGCGTGAACTTAATTATTTCATAATTTACTTTTTAGTTATCATAAATTAGCATAATTACATAAATGCTAGAAGATTTTATCTCTTTTTTTTTTTGTCGATGATACGTAGAATTGAAGAATCAAATGTTTAATATTTGATATCTTGATACGTTGAACATCTTTTAACCCAATTTTATAAACACAGGTATCTATTTATTCAAAAAGCTTCTAATATGTTTCCTATCAAATTAGAATGATAATTATACAATTGTACCATATTAAATTTTATTTGAACATCACAAATAAATAAAAAAAGAAGAAAACAAATTGTATGTTAGCCAAATTAAACAAATGATATGGTCCATCTTTTTTAAGGAATTTTATATTGATATTTATGTGTAAAATTGGTCCTGAGATTTAAATAAATAACCATTTAGCTTTTGAACCTCTAAAAGCCCCTTTTGGTGAAACTTTGATTCCCTAGAATAGTAAATATTTTAGTATAAATAGACAGAACAAAAAAAGAAATTGCCAAAAATATAAAATTTTACAAAATAGTTATAGTTAATAAAAACTAATGAATTTTATCTTTTCTCCTAAAAAGATAAGAATATTATAGTATATTTTTTCTCTTTTATGAAAATTAGTGATTATGGTAAGTTAATTATTTCATGTATTAGAGTGAATTGAATCATAATTTTGAATTACTTTTAATAAGTTTGGTAGATCGCGTTATAATAATTAGCAATGAAGTTGAATAAAGATTCTTTTTTAAAAAAAAATTAAATTAAAAATTAAAAATTCTAACTTTTTGGTATCTGTTAACAATTTTTTAAAAGCTTAATTTAGATATCCTATTTATTCATCTTTAATTTATCATTAATCTTTTTAAAATTTTATTAAAATTAAGTTGGTGTGACTTGATCGTTTATAGTTTATAATATATATATGGTGACATGAAATTATTTTTAGGAATTTAGCTAAACTCTTAATTATAAATTTCTTATAGCAACGCATCACAAATAAATGTAAATCTAACATTAGTATATTAATGTTATAAAAAAATTATAGGTTTTAGAAATGGGGAAATTTTTTTGAAGAAATCAACTCTCAAGTAATTATTTTTTTAAAGTGTTTTAAAACTTTAAGGCATTTAAATATAATATGCATTATTCAAATATAGATAAGGGCTCATCAAACATTTAGAAAAAATAATTAATGTTCTACTTGATAATTACTTGAATTTTTTTTATTTTTTTGTATTTTAAATATAATGTTTGTTTCCCCTACCATTTATATACTATGGTCTTTATTTTGTTTTCCATCTTAACACCATTTGAATTAAAATGATATAAAATCAGAAAAAACATAAAATTAATTTAAACTAGTAAAATATTTTGAATTTAAAATGTATAATTATGTGAAATTATAATTAAAGAAAATAGTAGTCAATGATTTTTTTAAACCCATCCTTATCCTTAAAAACTTGGAGACTAATTTTTTTAAAAAAATACATTTTAGAAACTCACAAAATAAATTACCTATTATAGAAAGTTAAAACTGAAATACTAAATGGACCTAAGATTTTCAAATTTGAAACTAAAAATATTAGTTTTTTGCTTTCAATAATTTATGACTGTATTATTGGATTGAAACTGTGTGTAACACATTTAAGTTGAATTAGGAGATAAAGTAGAAATTTGATTATATCAAAATATTTAAATAAAATGATCTCCACCTAAATTTACATAGTTTTGTTAGAGTGAAAAAGATAAGAGAGAGAGAGAAAACAGAAAGAAAACAAAACTTCCATTAAATGTTGCCAAAAATAATCTATGATGTATGTGTTTCATTGACCATAAATGAGAACTACAATACCTTTACTTTTCTTTTTATCCCTTTCAGACCAAGATAGTACTTTAATTTCCATATGGAAATTGTTGCAATCAAAATCAATGACGTGTTTTTTTTTTTTTTTTTGTGCTTCTTCTTTAGTGGCAAATGTTGTTAGACTTAATGTACATAGAAATTTAGAACTAAGCAAAAATGATGGTGACATCAGAATTGTAGAAATGCAAGAAAAGTGTAAACATAGAGGAGAAGACTTAAGAGGGAGAGAGGAGTTGGGCCAAAGAGTTCACCCAACTCGTCCACCTTAGCCCCGAAGGGTAAGAGGGTGAGGCTGAAGAGTAGACATTTTTAATCCTCTCTAGATTTTGAATCCTAAGTCCACCTCCACTGTTTATGTATTTCTTTCTTTATTTTTATTTTTCAATTAACTTATTTTATAAGCATATTTAAGGACACAAATGTTATCCAAATGGCGTATACTTTAACATTTATCATTTTTAATATTAAATAAACATAGGCATCATAAATATGCATGTGTTTCACAATTGACACGACTAGGTATAACTAAGTTGAAATTGATTACTTTCAACTAAAGGGCAAAAAGGTAAAATTGGTTCTATCCACCAAACCAACATTTGAATGCTGGAATTGATAAAACAAGGTTGGTACATAAATACAACACAATAAAATATTAACAATTTACTTTATACTATAGTACATGAGATATCAATTCCATGTAGTATATGTTGTACACTTTTATTAAATCACATGTTGACGATTTTTTTATTAAAACAATCCAACCACGTAAATAAACACATTACAAATTTGCAACAGACTACAATCACAAAATTTATTATTAATCGTAAAATTACTAAAATTATTTATCAAATATAGTAAAATGGTAAAATATATCACTAATATGTCATAAATGGTTATTGCAAAACTTAAAATAAACTTATGTATCAATCAATTTACATCTTGCAAGAAAAAATAAGTTAAATTTCAGAAAATCATTCCACGAATAAAAATACACAACCAATTAGGAAGGAATTAGAATGAATGCATCCTTAACTTGTGTAATCTAAAATTTTGATTTTAATGGTCAACATAAACTCAATTCACACTAGTAGACAATTGTGATATGAAATACGGCATTTGTGTAACAATTTTTCATTTTCTCAAGATATGAATATAAAAAAATCATAGTGTGACTCTATGACTCATATTGATCAAATCAGTTTCACAATTTATAAAAGTGACTTTTATTCAAATTATATATAGACGTGATATTGGGTCAATCATTCAAAATGTATAGTTGTAGCTTAACTTCACATAGCCACGTTTTTATTTTTACTTTTGTAAAAGCATTATTATGTTCTACAATTTTGGTGAGCATATAAATGTGTTCTATATATAACACAACTTTCAAATTTAATTGCCTTAATTATAAACTCTAAACTAACACAAACCAATAATCTAAACTGAAAATAAATATTTGATCTAACTGTATACACCAATAAACATTAATATACTTTTATACTTTTGCGTAAGTCTATCAATTGAAATTTTATTATATTTATAAATAATTGAAATTTTTATATATTTATCAATATTTTTTTATATGTTTTTCATTTATCAAAATTTTCATAAGCCAATATTCTTAATATATCCTTTGGTTGTTTATTTATGGCAAAGAGAGAGAAACAAATAAGTTGTCAACAATTACGTTTTTTATATGCAAAAGTACGTATAAAAACGTTGATCTTTTATTAGATATATCTTTTTTAAAAAATAAAATAAGAGTAAAAGGATTTTTTTTTTTTGTGAAAAAAGCATCTCTTTGAAATTTGTGTATGTTTTGATTTTTATTTCCCTTTCCAACGAAAAGAGGGTCACTTTCCAAAAGAAATGAAGTCCTAATTCTCTTATGATTGTGAATGTTGGAGGAAAAAAAATGGTTCCTTTTTCTTTATTCATTCCTTCTAGAAGCACACCCATATTTATAAGTTAAATAAACACAGTTGGATAGGTTTATACTATCATCACCATATTATGCATAACTTAAATAAACATAGTTCGACTTATATAAAAAATATATACTATATCAATTGATTATTTATATACCTCTACCTTTAAATATATCAATGTAATATAATTTTTTATAAAAATATATTATATTAGAGAGAATTAATATTTATTATATATTTAAATATAAGATCAAGCAGTTTTTTTTAAAAGACAAACTTTGAAACTATTTTTTTGGTACCATTTAGAGGAAGCAATAATACACAATTTAACCCTAAAAAGGAAAGTTTTTTAACCATAAAATATCAATTAAGGTTTTTTTTAACTCTAATTAATTTAATGATTTTAAAGATTCATAATAATATAGTCATAGCCAATTGTACCCTACTAAGTCATATATGTCTGCACACACAAGCACATCTTTTCCATTACATGCTCTATTATTTATTGTTCATTTTAAATATGACAAATGAAGTATGTGACCTTAAATATCTAACTTCAAACCAAGTACAATTATATGTTTAATTATTGTTACATTGCAAGTATATTATATTGATACACATATCCAAACCACATGACTATGTTATGTATCTATTAAAAAATTGGACATGAAAAATATTAACAAAGTTAAAATAGTTATTTCTTTTTTAAAAAGAGTTATTAAGTTTAGTATAAGAAAATTAATAAATTAAAATATATTTTTTTATTTAAATAGTAATTATTTTTTTTTCCTAGATGAGAAAAATGTTATAAAACTGAACCAACTAATTTACTTAATTGATTCAATATACTTATTTTTATTTTTCCTATATTTGAATAAAAATAAATTTTGTGAATACAATACATGATATTTAATCGATGCTTGTTTTTATGTTTAATGTTACTTTTTAAAATCGATGAAAAATTAATTAAAACTAAATTTATTGTTTTTATATATTTAATATGATGAGCCTTTCGTGAAGAAAGAAAAGAAAATTTAAAATAAATATAACATTTTGAAACACAAACAGTAAATGTAAAAATTAAATTATAGAGAGTTTAAATCAATTCAATATTCAAAATTTAATATTTTAGGAGCTGGATGGGTATTGAAGAAGAGAAGTAGATTAGATTATGTTATATAATTGAAAAAACAAAAGAATTAAAAAGGAAAATTAAATAAAGTTGTTTATTTGAAATGAAATTGGAACGTGAATTATGGGTTACGAAAGTAGAGATGGAGAGAAGCGAAAGAAAGGTGGAGATATTTAGAAAGGAAATAAGAATTAAAAAAAATTAAAAAATAAAAGAAAGAGTAGGGGAAAAGGTAAGGAAATTGAAATAGTTAAGAAAAAGGAAAAAGAAAGCAAAATGAATTGAGAATGAGTACCTATAATAGGAGGACACGTTTTAAAAGAGGAACCAATTAAAGGAAGGTTTCCTCGTACCCGTCAAAAGGAATCCCTCCATTATTATTATTCAATTCTTTAAAATAAAGAAGAAGAGAGAGACGATAAGCCTTATCTTTCTTTTATTTATTATATTCAAAAACAGTTCTGAGGGATGTAACGTGCCCGAGCATGGTCTCACGTGGACGCCAGGTGTCATGCCCATGACGTGGCTCATCCAATCATCATTTCCCTCTTTTGTAATTTTAAGCAAATAAATACATAATCAATCTAAGACTCTGTCTATGTATGTGGGTCCTCGTCGTTTGTTGGTCTACAATTTCTCTAATTTCTCGCCCATGCATCACTCCTCACATCCGCCACTCGCCCCACCGGACATCCCATTTCTCAATTTCATTTTTATCCACAATTTTCAACATATATATATATATATATATATATATTATTTTCACTATTAAATATCAATCTACACGTCCACCTTCAGTGCAAAAATAAGAAATGATGTATCATTCATTCAATCTTTCCAACAATCTATCTTTTCTCTGACTAATATTGATTTTAGTCGTCAAGCTTTTTACAATATTTTTAAACTTATAACTGAGTTATATATTCAATATATAATTAACATATGTATTTAAAATTAGAGATGGAAGTTAAAACATTTTGATAAGATGTATGCTTTTAACTCTACCGGCTTGCAATTTTAATGTAAGTAATATATTCTAAATATATATATATATATATATATATATAATTTTAGAATACCTTTAAAATTTTCATTTTTTAATGCAAAATATATATCCATTAATTATAATCAGTGTGTTTATCTTAAAGATTCACGTGCAACACGCAACTCCATTCGACAATTAATATTACTTTTTATTTTGTAGTTGCTAAACGCATAACTAGCATGAAGACACGTCCACTAACCATTAGAACAGTCATACATTCATGCCTTTTCTATATATAAATATTTATTTTATTATAAAAGTGTGAATTGATTTACTATTTCTTTTTGTTTCCATCTTTTATTGTTAAATTTTTTAAATAAAAACATACATTAATAATAAATTTAAATATGAGTGTTATACAGTTGAACCTTAAATTAAGAGTTGTAACAATATTAATATTTAAATATGAGTGTTATACAGTTGAACCTTAAATTAAGAGTTGTAACAACTTTGAGATTGTATCAAATTAAACCTCAAACTAATAATTATATAGAATTATAATATTGAAATTTTACAAATGTACCGCCATTTAAGCTCTTCATTTTCATAAGTGTATCTAAATTAATAAAATATGATTGAACTTCTAAATTGTTTTGTTTTGAAAGCCTATAAGTACGAAAAGTCTATACAAAAATTTAAAATTTGTTTATCAGCTGTGAATGTAAATGAAAGCAAGAATTAGAAGTATCAAAAGAGATACTTTGATTTAATTTATATATGTTGAATGATTATTCTAAACAAAAACAAAGTTTTTGGGAGGACTAAATTAAAAGGGTAATTATTATAATGACCAAACTTTTCACACTTAGATCACAGCATAAATAACTTTTTTTAATAAAACTTTTGTTCAACTAAGTTTTTAAAAATTAGGTTTAAAAGAATGACCTTGTTAAGACCATTAAAGAAATAAATGAATGGTTAAAAAGAAAATAAATTAAAATTGTTAATCTATGCACATCTAAATAAATTTAAAAACACAATTAATTGGAAAACAATACAACTCTAATCTCATGGTGTTGCCAATAGACAATCTTATCACGCATTAGGTATATTCTCTTAAAATTAAAAAAATTAAAAAGTGAATATAAAAATACTATGATAAATTTCACTACTAGAATTTAAAGATGTACATATAGAACCAAAATGCAAGTATAAAATAACCGTGAAACCTAAAGTTTCTTTTCTTGGTGTCTACTCTTAATAATCTAAGACATTGCCTTCTTTGAGACAAAGTTATCTATTTAGATGTCTTTCACATGCATAAAACTTGTTGGGCACAGAAACCTCTTTCATACACCTTATGTCTACACCTATGCCTCTTTCATGCTATATATATATATTAACTCTGTTAAATCGATCACACTCGTACATCAAAGTTTTTAAGTACTTCTTTCGTGCAATAAAATTTTGGTGGAAAAATAGTAAAATTTATTTCGCTTTCTCAATACTTTAATAAAAATTCAAACATTCACGAGATCCCACAAAAAATATTGGTTTCATAATGTGCAACATATTAAACCATTCATATTTGACTTGGTAAACACATATAACGTACATCATGACAATAATAACTTTTATACGTAACCTATAACATATACAATTTTTGTCTCAAATGGTTTAGAATTTTTTTTCATAAATGATACTCGTAAATATTTGCATTAAATTTTATGAAATTTTAAGAAACATACCTTTCATGGTTTTTATTTGTTGGGAGGGAGAACTCAAGAGGTCACATAAAATATATAGTAAACACCCAACTTGGCTTATAGGCATTCCAACAGTAGAATACCTAAATCTCCTTTTGCATCCCAAAATTTAACCTTTTGCTCAATTTAAAATCAATTCTAATTAACATTAATAAACTCAACCAAATTAAATCCAAATTACACTTCATTGATTACAACACAGTGTTTCATGTAGCAAGCTTGCTTTTGTTACCATTATATTATAAATAACGTGATATTGTAAGTTAATAATTATGATTTATGTGAACAATTAAGGATGTGTTTAGGAGTGAATGGTGGAGGTTGATTTTTAAAAGAGATTTATGTATAATTGATTTTGTAAAATTAATTTTTCAACACAAAAAAACACCTATCAAAATTTTGACTAAAGAAAAAGCCATTTTGAGATTGTCAAAATGACTTTTAAATCCATCCAAATAAATTTTAGAGATTATTATATATGACAAACGGCTTTAAATATATATAGTAAAATAAAGAGAAAAAATAGTTTTGTTATATATAAAAACTGTCCTAGACAAGGATTAGTGAAATTGAGAGGAAATTTTGTGTACCTAATGCCCAAAACATGGCAATTTAGTGGTTAAATTCAATCATTCATGAGTGGTTTTTTAAATTATTAGAATTACTTTTTAAATTTTTTCATTAATATCATTACCCTATTTTTTTTTTAAAAAAAAGCAATATTCTTACTGTTTAATTATCCACTCCACATTCACATCTCTCCCTTATTCCACACTTCTCTTTCTATGTATATGTTCAGTTCTACCTTCTTACTCCCCTAATTACTCTCCTTCTCCTTATTCGTTTCATATATGTTTATCCATTAACAGAAAATAAATATCTTCATATTAAAGCATATAAACTCATTCCAAAACCAAATAAAAATAAATCAATCGATGGAGAAAATTGAATCAGAAAAATTGTGTTGGGTTATATGAAAGTATTATTAATATTATTATTTAACAAAAGAATCAGGTTGTGACAAAATGGTGTTGGACAAAAGCAGCCAAAGACAAGTAGTAAAAGATGAGTATTATTGTTGTTAATGAAATCTTTGAAAGTGGAGAAGGGTGAGAGATGGTGAAATAGGGTTTAGACCAAACAAAATGTCAAACTTAAAATCATAGAATTAGTATTGATGTAGAGCCATGGAGGACTTTTGCTAATGAAAACTAAAATTTTAAATTGTTTTCCTAAAAAAAAAGAACTAAAAAGAAATTGGGTAGTCTTTTTATTTTATAATATATGAAAAATTATTTATAATTATCAATAAAGTAATCAAATATTTAAATATTGAATCATAAAAGGCATAAACAGTGAATGTTATATTTTATTTTCATGTTTTTTACTTTTATTAGGGATAAACGTGGTCGACCGAAAAACTAAAATGAAAGATAAAAAATGACCGAACCAAGGTCAATCGATCGGATGAATAGTATAGGTAGTCAGATTGTGATTCTTAAAATTTTAAGATCGAATTAATTTTAGTAGAAAAATCAATTCTAACGAACCGTTGATCATCCGATTGTATAAATAATTAATTTAATTTGTTTCGTTTAAAATAAATTTGGTTCGAGAGGTAAATGAGATTTTGAAATGGTTTACATGCACAATATTAATATTTTGAAATGATTTTAAATCCTATAATTTGAAATCATTTCTAACTTTAAAACTTAAATTTGCATCACTGCGAGTTTTTTTACTTGTGAGATTTTATATTTTAATTTGAGTTACTAATTATATTTTAGTGTGATAACATTGAGTTAATGAATTAAGAAAATTTCATTTTTGACAACGAAAATAACATATTATACAATTTGTTTTATAATTTTATACTTAACCTTATCCCGTTTATCCCATTAGGTCCTTAAATCATAATTCATCAATCCATGACCTGTTTCAAAACTTAGTTTTCGAAAGATGTCAATTAAAAGAATTTAATTTAAGACAAGAAGATTTTAGAGATTATAAGACACTTTAGTCTTCAATTCAATTTGAAAGGAGTTCAAATGATTTAGTATATCAATGAATCTTGCCGAACAAACATTGGTACATGTTGGATCATTATGGAATGAGTTTGACAACGTATATAAGAACTTTTGAAGCACGGGAGTAACTCGATTTAAATTCATTCAAATTATGGGTTACATTTGAAACATCTCAAGTTATCCAAAAAAATGCTACTTTATAGTGTAGATTTAAACTTTTCAAGTAACGAGTAAGTCAATTGAATCATTTCAAACCAAAGGTAATATTACAATTGCATGCCTCATAGTTGAAGATGAAGATATAAGGAGAATTAGTTATGCTCGAAATACCCAAACTTTATGAATGGAGTCCTCATATGGGGCCATCCATCACTCTAAACAAGATGACTAAGATACCCCTTACTCAACATGCTTTAGAAGGGTAAAAATAGAAAACAATAAAAGCTCTTAAATAAAATTACCAATCATGATACAAAATATAAAATTACTAAGTAACTTTATTTTGTAATCAAAAGATAATAAATTAAAATAGGAGAATGAAAAAGACTGAGTTGTACTCTTAATATAATAGGAGTAATTGAGATCATTAATTATTAACATTTTTTTTTGTGATGAAAGTTGATATCTGGCTGGTGTCAAGATCTTAGGTCACATGATTTATATCCCTAATTCAAATAAGATTAAAAATAGATTGTATAGAAACCACAACTAAATATTTCTTAATTATCTCTTAATTAAAAATAAGAGAATACGGTCTAAAAAATATCTATCAAAACTGGTGGAAATTTGTACATGTTTTGAAAATATAAAATGAGTGAGAATCATTTAAGAAAGTTAAAAGGGAAAAAGATAGATACCCATCTCAATAAAGATAAATCTCCTTTCTACCCAACAAATTAATCACTATTTTTTTCCAATGGTTGAGCTTTCCATTGACTTTTAATACGAGTGTAACATGTCACATTTTGTTTATTCAATTTCTTTTTTATAAAATGCACAATTAAACCTCTCTCTCATCCCATCCTTCTCCACCCACCAAAACAATCTAATTTTCCCACAATTTTAATGAATAAGGTGTATATTAGAGAATATTCAAATAACTATAAATGTTTGGCAATGTCTTAACATCCTAATTTAAGTGTTATACCAATAATGTTGTTAAACATCTTTAAATGTGACTAAAACTTTATAACACATGCATTGTGTACCTATTAATTAATGTTAGATTTTGTATATCAATTTCTTTTACAATAAGTTAATTTGTATATTATTTTGAGGTTTTTATAGAAGGTTAAATGTCAATTCAATTTTATTTTATTTTCGAAAATAAATCTTTCAATATAAGTAATCAAGAAACATCTTGTAATTATAATTATTTTTAATGTTGTTATTTTAAGAGGAAGAATTGATTAGGATTGGGTGGACGAAAATCCAAAATAAGAAAAAAGGTGAAGCCCAAGAGTAAGAGTCCAGCCCATGTTTCCAGATGGTCTATTCATACAAATGAAAACAATGCTAAGAAGGACAATACGGTAATATCATACATTATTCGTACTCTTTCTCCAATCAGAATCAGATCGATCGGCATCATCATCATCATCTTCCATCTGTTCTTCTTGATAATCGATTTCCTGATTCTGCAACTCGGATCGCAAAAAGGAGCTTCAAATTCTCCGATTCCAAGCCCTTTTTCTTTCTGCAATCTCAATTATTCGTTCCCTTCACACTTCTGCATCGTTAGGTTTCTCTCGGAGGAGGCGTTTGGTTTCTTGCCATTGCTCTCCCCTTCCCTTTCCCCACTCCAGATCTTCTCCTCCTTCATTTTGTCTTACCGTTTCCATCAGCTTCTAGAGAATGTATGGTTTCGAAGCCCTTACCTTCAACATTCATGGAGGCTATTTGGAGGCCATCGTCCGGGGACATAGGGCTGGGTTGCTGACCGCCGCTGATTATAACAATTTGTGTCAGTGCGAAACCCTAGATGATATCAAGATGCACCTCTCTGCCACTGAGTATGGCCCTTATCTCCAAAACGGTAGGTTACTCTTGATTTTTTATTTTTTTTTTTATTTAAAAAATTTTGTTACCTAGATGAATTATGAAATTGGATGAGGAAGTTGGGGGAAATTTAAATATAGTTAGATCTTTCGATTAATTGTACAGGAAAGAAATCGGTAAAGTAATTCGTTTGTTGAGGATACAAGCTGTCAATGAAATTGGAAATGGATCTTGTAATGGTTTTTCAGGGAGTTGAGATTATTAATTGTTTGGAATTTGGAGCAGGAAGTTAGACCTCTGATTTCTGTTGTGGTATTTGGAGCTTGAAATTAGACCTCTGATTTCACCAGATTTACATCAAGTAACTATTGCTTGATTAACTGTTGAAGTACACAAATCTGTTTCTCGCAATGAGCTGGTGAATACAATAGTTAATACTGCCTCTTTGTGATTGACTTTTGAGTAATGGAGCTGGTGGGATTGCTGTTGTGTGATACTGTATGATGAGATAATTTAATTCAGAGTTATTCGAGGATCTAGGATCCATATTCAAGAGTAGAAGGGTTTTCTGACTGTTAGAATAGGGCACCATGAAGAGACCGCGTTCGTAGTTAATATATGAAAAATTGAATTTTGCACAATGTGAAAATTTTAGGATAATTAATATTACTCTGTGGTTAGTGCATAGTTCAGTCTACCTCATCAACAATTCCCTGCATCGGCGAGTTACATTTCTTTCTTGAAGGTGTCACATGTTATTTGCTTGCTAATTTCAACTTATTTTGTAGAACCATCTCCGTTACATACAACAACGATTGTGGAGAAATGCACCCTTAAACTGGTTGATGAGTATAAGCACATGTTGTGCCAAGCCACTGAGCCTCTGTCTACCTTCTTAGAATATATCACGTATGTTGAGTTTCTTGTCTCCAAGTTATTTTTGTATTTTCAATGTCCGTTGTTGTTTTGTTGCCCTCTCATGATTCTGAACTCTCAACTTGATGAAACTTTTACTCAGATATGGTCACATGATCGACAATGTTGTCCTCATTGTTACTGGAACCTTGCATGAGAGAGATGTTCAGGAACTGTTGGAGAAGTGCCACCCTTTGGGCATGTTTGACAGGTACTATCAACTGATAAATTTTGTGTTTCTATTCTGTTGTGTGTTGCCTGATATTTCCTACCAAAGAAGAAAAAGTGTGTATCTTACCCTAAAATTGATGGTGTCATAAAATGTTCTCATTTTTTCTTCTTTTTATTTTTTGCTAGCATTGCTACCTTGGCAGTTGCTCAGAATATGCGAGAACTTTACAGATTGGTGCTTGTTGACACCCCTTTGGCTCCATACTTCTCAGAGTGTATTACATCCGAGGTATAATGCTTGATTTTGTTCATTTTCCATTATTGGCTTCAATTATTATTATTATTATTATTTTATTTTACTCTAAAATAGTAGCATAGATTTCATGAGATGATGGCTGTACTGTATGTACAAGTGTAAGGACACGATTGATAATGTTTTATTTTCTTATCTAAAAGGATTTGTGAACTTTTTGTTCTTTAAAGGGATTGGTGTCAGAGAACTCAATTAGTGAACTGAATTTTTCAGTATAGTCCTGAGTAAAACTAGGTTTGCACAATTACTTCTTCGCGTCATATCAGATGATGCTAGACACCCTGATGCATTTTCATGGTATTGATTTGTTATCAATCGGCAAGCTAATCCTGCGAAGATTTTGTCTATTAAGTACAGTACATATTCATGTTAAAGCTACGGTTTGGTGTTTTGTCTTATTTTTGCTAGGATTTGGATGACATGAACATAGAAATTATGAGGAACACTCTCTACAAGGCATACTTAGAGGATTTCTACAGGTTCTGTCAGGTGAATGGAGGTTAATAAGATGTAGTCTTCATCTTTTATCATAAAAATCCCAGTTTCTTATCTATTTGTATATGATTTTGGAGGTAGAAACTGGGTGGTGCCACTGCTGAGATCATGTCTGACCTCCTTGCTTTTGAGGCAGATAGAAGGGCTGTGAATATTACCATAAATAGGTATCTTAATGCTGGTCAATAATTGTTTGCTAGGTTACCGGATTTCTTTTTTATTTGTGGTGATTATTATGCTTCAGCATTTCCTTTAATAAAGTGCATCTCATCTATTGTAGTATTGGCACTGAGCTTACCCGTGATGACCGAAGAAAGTTGTATTCCAATTTTGGCTTACTGTAAGCAGTTTCTTAATCTCAAATATATATTTTTAATTACATAATGTTTTATTTTTCTCAATAAAAGCTGTTGATTCTATAAAAAAAAACCTACATGTTGAGTGGACCATCTTCTAATGAGATTCCATATTAACAGTTATCCCTATGGTCACGAGGAACTTGCAATCTGTGAAGATATTGATCAGGTACTTATTGTGAATTTGAGTCGTAACACTGTGTACTCATGAATTTGACTTTTAACACTGGGAAAGCTAACTTGCGATGAATATATTAAGAATGTTTTTTGGTCAAGTTAAAAGTTGATACTTGATCTTTATTAGTTGTGTGGCTGTGTTGCGTCTATTCAGTAAGTTTGTGAGCTTTTAAAAGTTTCAAAAAAATTCCTTACACTTTCTTTTCATTTTTGACGAAATTGGCTTTAAATTTTATATGTTCATGTCATACTCTTAGCCCTCAAGACTTAAATTTTTACATGACAGGCTGATTAGACGAAGGACAGGTGAGTAAGAACTAAAAATATTTGATGGAAATAGGTGGATAAACATGAACTACATTTTGTCCGCCTTGGTATTATTTTTATCAAATTGGCTATGTCCAATCGTCACTTGGTATTTAATTAAACCAAGTCCTCACTCAGCATCCATGTGTGTCGATAACCACAATGGGACTAGTCGTACAACAAGTATAATCTAGGGACTAGATTTAATTCAATCACAATGGTTGTTACTTGGAAATGTTGATTAAAAGAAGAAACTACTAAAATACATGATCAAATTAATTTGCAACTTAAACTGAAGCCTCTTTTACTTTTAATTTCAGGTCCGCGGTGCCATGGAAAAATACCCTCCCTACCAGTCAATTTTTTCCAAGCTCTCATATGGAGAGAGTCAGATGCTTGACAAGGCATTCTATGAAGAGGAGGTGAAAAGGCTATGCTTAGCATTTGAGCAACAGGTTTGTTCTAATTCCCCAATCCATATCCCAATTCTACTTCATGGTTGAACAGAAGTTATGGTTATATCTCACACAAACTTGACATGATTGAATCCGCATAACATTTTGTTCTTCATTACATGCAGTTCCATTATGGTGTTTTCTTTGCATACATGAGGTTGAGGGAACAGGAGATTAGGAACCTAATGTGGATTTCGGAGTGCGTCGCTCAGAACCAGAAGTCGAGGGTTCACGACAGTGTTGTCTTCATATTTTAGTCGGATTATTAAAATGAAAAACCATCTTAATTAATCATATTTGTTTCCTGTTTTTGCATAATTCACTGTAAAATTATGCTCCATCTTACCCTATATTGTGCTGCAGAGGAGATGGGGGGGTTCATACATTCTTTCCATGCAAGACTTTCATGTCTAAATAAGTGCGTTTTTTTTTTTTTTTTTTTGATGTATTAATGGTTTAAAATTGGGTGAGAAATCATTGTACTGAGAAGAATTATATCCAGATACTATGATGTGAAAGAAGAAAGATAAAATTGAGTTTATATATAATAAGTTTTTGTATAAATCAGCTTCATTTGTTTGTGATATGAAAGTTACTGTTTTGTGATTTTACGGTATTAATTTTTGTCTATATAAGTTTGAATCCTGAGTTGCTGGTACGATAATTATCCAGATATCCAAAGTTGTTACTGGATGTTCAAATGATGTTTATGTACACGTCTGGAAGGTCGATCCAGAAGGCACAACATTGGCCTCTATGCCTGTTGATGGGTGTAGACTTGTCACTGCCTCTTACGATGAACATATAGGACTTTTACATTGTAGAAACTTCACGCTGTCCATCCTGTTATACATGACGAGGTCGTCTCAAAATTCTGGGATACGTCTCTGATAGCAGTAGTTCAGATCTATGATTAACATCACCTGTAAGTTGCGTGAGTTTCATGTTCTCTTAGTTCTTATAGTTATTTAAGCCATAGCTTCTTTCTAATGAGATTTTCGTGTCATGGATTGTAAGATAGCATAGTGGAATTTTGAACTATGGAAAGTACAAAAGTGAAATTTAGATGGAAAATTCTTTCCCCTTGCAGTGATGGTCGAAACTAAAGTGATCACTGGCCCAGAGCTTACCATTTTATAGGAAACAAAGTTGATTGATAGTATGAAATTTACAAAAAGGGAAGAATCCCATCCGAATGAAGTTACAAAGAGAATACTTCTCCAAATGGGATAAAATAGAGTTTTAAGCTTAATACTCATCGAAAGGAAAAACTTGTTTACACCAACAATAGAGCATGCAAAAGGATGTAATTTATTATGACTTTATTTGTCTTGAGAAATGCTTGCATTTCTTTTCATTCCAAGGTGAACAATAAGGCCCTGTTTATGTTAACCTACAAAAGCTGTTTGGCCTTGTAAGGGAGATGTCTGAACACAGGAAGAAGCCATTCTTTGAGGCCTTGGGGGAAGTCGAATGCCATTGAAAAGGAAGTCACTCCCATTTTGTAAAAATAAACTACAAAAAGAAAAAAAAAAAAGAATCGGAGACCATATTGCATGAACTATCAACTTTGAGTTGGTTTATATCTTTTCAATAGGGTAAAATGAACATCTATATTACTTTTTAAACTTAGATTTTTTTGAAAAATGCAATATTTTATCTAGATGTCGTATAATTCTCTCTAAATAACTAGTAAAAAAAAAGTACATCTACTACCTATTTGACTGATTTTTGTTTTTTTTGAATTGTGTGTTTGGGAAAGAAGAATCAAATTTCTAAATTTGAACTTGGTAATACAAACATAATGGCAATTAAATTTGGTTTTATTTTGACATTTTGGTATTCTTTCATATGTTAGCAATATACAATAACAATCTTTTAACACAAAAGTATGGTTGATTTAGATTGATAAAGTTACTTAGGATGTAGGGGAAAATTGATAAAGTTAGTTGGGTTGTGCAGGGAAATTTAAGGGAAAACTTTCAAAAATATTATAATCCATGTATGATAGTCTAATTTTACTTTATCTATATTAAAAAATAGTTAGGAATTTGGGTCACTCTTTTAATGAATAGTAAAGTTTTAGAGTGATGTTTTTGGAGAAGTGAAGAATGGCTTTTTTTTTTATTTTTTAAAATTAAAGGAGAGAAATTAATTTCTTGTTTCTTTTAAGTACATAATGTTTTAATAGATAAATTTGTGTTTTTGGGAGAGGAAAGAAGAAGATGGTGAGAAATAGAATTGAGAAACCAATAATCTAATTTTGTTGCAAATTCCAACGTCCTGGTTGACTCGTCAAGAGACAACACTGGACTCGTTCTCACTCAGTACGATCGTCATCTCCGCCTTCTTCTTCCTCAATTCTTCTTCAATTCTTTCTTAATTCTAATGGGTTTTCTTCTGAATCCATAACAGAACCATAATCTTCTTACAATCACATCCATATCCAATCAATCCATCCAATCCAATCTAAAACCCTAGAAATGCCCACCACCACCACCACCACCGTTGCCGCCGCGGCGATCCTCTTTCTGTTCATCATCGCCACCGCCACCTCCGCTCCGATCCTGGGCCTCGATTCATTTCTCGCTCAGCAATCTCGCTTCGACCCACATGCCTCCAACGACACATTTCTGTCCCTCTCATCGTCCCTCAAGAAATCTCTCTCTCTATCTTCTTCTCCTCCTCCTCTCATCCCTTCTTTCATCTCTTCTCTCCTTTCTCTCTCCCTTTCTTTCTCTCTCCATGTCCGTCTTGTTGGTGATTTTCCCTCCGATTCATCCATCCATCTCTCCTCTTTCCTCTCTGCTTCTCTCCCTTCCGACCATTTCCATGTTATTGCTCCTTTTGATTCGTATCAACACCGTCTTGCCATTAAACATTCGCTTCATCTCGATGTGTCTCATGCCCCCTCTTTGGCTTCTCATCTCTCCGAGATCTTGAAATCTGAAATCTCTAATACTGCTTCTAGCCTCCGATCTTCGCTTCTTGCTGTTCCGTATGAGTCTGTGGATCGTGTCATAAAGAAGGATTTTGAGAAGGAGAAATCCGGTGAAGGGGTTTACATATATTTGCTTAATTTGGGCCCTCAATCCAAGCCGTATGCTTACACTTATGGCCATGGGGATTCATCCCCTGGTTTTACCAAATGTCTAGGAAGCATTTGGAGTGGTGGAGAAAGGTATTTGTGGGTTGATTTAGGCGCAGGGCCTGTTGATTATGGACCGTCGCTTTCTGGAGATGGGGTTCTTCCTAGAGGAGAGTTTCATCCTTTGGCGACCTTGCACGGCCGTCCCAAGTCCCAAAAGGCGCTGCTGGCGGATTTGGCGTCGTTGGTTTGGAGTGCTTATCAGGTTCATTTAGTTCCCTCTATGAGAATTCCTGTTCCTTTTGAAAGTTCATTGGTTGTTCAATTTATACATGTATATGGGTCTGAAAGTAGTGATGGAGGTGATTTGGATTGGAAGTCTATTGAGAGAACCTTGAGAGATGGTGGGATGTTGTTGGGTGAGCAATCTTTGAGCTTCAAGCATTATAGTGTGAGCTATGCTAAGTGCCCAATTTGTGCTTTTGCTATTTCTCGGTCAACGAATTCATATACTTCGAGGTTTTTGTTTGATAACTATACTTTGATTGTGAATGAGTATCTGGATTCCAAAAGATTGCATCAGATACTGTCTGATTCTGCTGAGGAGTTTAGAAGAGCTGGATTCCCTGAGGAGGAGGAGATGGCTAGAGTGATTCCGGTCTATGTTTTCGATTTGAACTTGAATACAATATTGTTGCTTGATCGTTACCATCAATCTGTAGCATTTACAGACATGGTTATTGCTGTAAGGACTAAGAATACTCAGACTGTGAGTGATTATAGCTGTAATGGTCGTCATGTATTTACACATACGAGGGACCTTGAGAGGCCACTTGTTGGTTCAATTCTCCAAAGTATGTGGGGAGTGTCACCTACTCACTTAGCTTGGAGCTCGAGGCACAATGACACCATTGTGGATTACTCGTGGAGCATTGGGCAAACTCCTTTTGGTCCATTCTCAGAGGTTTCATCCTTATCTTTTGTTCAGAAGGATGCAGCAAGAAGAAATGTTATCTTGACAGCATTGAATAGCAGTATAACTAGTGCAATTGATGTTCTTAACTCTGTAGCTGCTCATGGTGGTGATAGAAGTCTGCTAAAACCGAAACAGCGCACCGAGTTCATTCAGCGGTGGAACCTTTTCAAATACAAACTGGACAAAGCAATGTCTGTAATGTCTCATTTTGACTTTGAGATGGCTTTGTATTACATAAGATCTTCAGATCATGACCTTTACACGCTTCACTCCATCGTCTACAATGCATCTCAAGAACTGGAAGGATCATTGGTTTGCTTCAAAGACCCTCCATTTCCATGGGGTTCTGTGTCAGTGTCTGTATTACTTTTCTTTGCTTTCTTATATGTTTACACAAAAAGGGATAGAATTTTCAAGAACAAAAGGAAGCAATTTTGATGCTAATTAATGGGTTGGAGAGTATGTATTACCGACAGCACATTATAAATGTAATTTCTTTGCAGAGTTAGATTGAAGCATTAGGATGTTGAATTCCGATCATCGAACTGGTTACATTTTTTATTGGCAATTTGCTTGACTTTTGGGTTATTACTTTTCTATGATTTTGCAATATTTGAGATTCATGTAGTTATTTTCTGTTGGTTTATCCATGTTCGTTCTGAAACAGATCTGAATAGAGAAAAAAGAGAAATGTTGAGTAGTTGGTTTACTTATGTCCACAAAAGTACAAAGAAAACAGTTTGACCAATCGAGTTGAGTTCTAACTCCCATATTAACATGTTCGATACGATGATATTAACAATGACATGAAGCACACTTTCAGGCTGCTTTGAAACGATGAAATGTGCCATTAAAGTATGAATGAAGCTCACTTTCTTGCAGCTCTTTGTTGGAGCTGCAAACCAACGGTACATCTGTAAGTCTATCACAGAAGACATCTTCAAACTCGTCAAATACACTGTCGAGCTGCACTCGAGTCTTCGCCTCATCTCCATTATCAGCTTCATCCACGGAGAGATTCGAGTTGGTCTCAACCAGTTGCTTGAAAAATGATGATCGAAGAAGGAGGTCAAGTGCGGATGCAGAAGAAGATCTGGCATAAGCATTGAGCGGGGTGTTGCAGCTTTCGAGAAGCTCTTGCTTCTGAAGGGAATGAAAGGAATCAATGTCGTAGTGATGGTTTTTAAAGAGTGAAGTTTCATCGGCTGGGATGGAGCTGGAGTTACAGAGTTCCTTATGGGGGTCTGACGGGAAATGGGCTTCGTTAGGGACGGTGGATGGCGGCGGAGGAGGCTTCAGCCAGGCCATGTAATTGCTCCAGTCGAAGTTGGTGACTGCATTGATCCCTCGGTATTCTATGGCAGCCATGTCATAAGCTCGAGCAGCTTCTTCTTGAGTGCCTGGTGGTGGAAGATTAAACAAGTTTGTGATTGGTATCCAATTCCTTTTTCCTTTTGCCATAGAAAGAGAAAAATAAAGTTGGTAGAATTACTCACTATAAGTTCCAAGATAGAGATATTTGTTCCCATAAACTCTCCCAATTCTTGCTTCCCATCTACCATTATGATGGTGCCTGCGTTAATAAAATCAACATTCACCTATGTTTCTATCTTAATAATTTCCACTTTTAATTGGTTAAATTTAAGAAAGATCACCAAGTATATAAGAAGAAGAAGAAGAAAAAGGAAAAATGGAAATCCACCTTGCAACTCCTCTATACTTTGATACACCTCTTGAGAAGCCACTGCTCTTTCTAAAAACAAAACAATATTTATGACAATTAAGAGATAATCAAAGCCAATTAATTAATTAGAATAATCCTTTAAATTTTTTACCTTCTTAAAGACGCCAAATACTCCTCCTTTGTCATTGTTTGCATTATCTCGATTTCTTTCTCATACTCTGATATCTACATTAAAAAAAAAAAAAAAGTAAAGTATATATTTTTTAGGTAATATTAAATCTCTTCATTAAGTATGCACTTCTCTCCAAGGATGAGTAAAATGTTCAAAATCCAAACTCTATCACTTTCTTAATCTCTAAACTAATGCTTGTAATAATTTAATTAAACTACACATTTTCATTTGTTGAATCAACTTGTACCCCTGGTGATTAATTATTATAATCTTTTCATTTCATTCTATCCAAAATGAATTCAAAATCCCATCCAACTAACCGATTAAGAAAAGTAATCATGTATTTCTTTGTAGAGAAAAATTACTTAAATAGAATATAAACATCGATACTTTGTATAAGGAAAAAGTTGTTGCTCTTAATTTGATTTCAAGAGAAGCTGTTTTATACATGTATATATACAGAAAATAATGAGGTTATGATATTGAAACAGTACTTCGATTTTTTTACACAAGGATAGGGTTTTAACTGATGACACAATATTATTAGGTTGAAAATTCTAAATGATATACAAAATGTGTAAATGACTAAGAGATTTGTGGTTTGAATCTTCTTATTCTTATTGTACTCGAAAAATAAAGAAATGATACATATTTTCGTGTTTAAAGTATAATTATGATTTTTGTTCTATTTGGATGTAACCTCAATCTTTGTTGGGCAGCAAATGAGTAACTTAAGTTACTTATAATTAAGAAGAAAACTTACAGGGAAATTAGTGATGGTTGTTACACCCCAGTACTTAAGTGCTGCTAAATCATATGCTCTTGCAGCTGATTCTTCTTCATCATAAGCTCCTATAATACATACACACACACATATAACCAAACACATCAGAAAATATGCTATTTAATTAGTGAGAGTAAACAAATACTAATTTACTTTGAAGTTAATTAATTAATTACTCACCAAGATAAACTGTTGGGAGATCAGAAGGGTCGTCCAGATGAGATAGAGAAAACAAAATTCAAAGACATTACATTAGAATTAACCCCATACGAACATTGAAGAAATTTTAAAAAGATATATATTGTAATTACCTTGTTTTCCCTTCTTCTTCTGTGTCATATTCCAAGAAAGTTTGTCCCACAAATGAGCTTCAAATCGACCCGTCCATCTATGTCTACTCATTTCACAAAGAATCACGATGAGCACTAACGAAAAGCAAATCCGTTTGTTAACGATTTTGTTTTTTATTTTTGGAAATTTATAATCAACAAATAAAGTTTCTGGAGCTTTTAAACTTAGATTTTTAGGTTTTTTCCTCCTAAAATCTCTTGTATTTTCTCATAGCAACTAAATTACATATTTGATGATCATTATTATGGTTTGGAAAAATATTGAATTTGGTCTTTAAAAGTTAGAATTTAATTTTATGATTGGATAAAACTTTATAAATGATTTGGTTGGGAACGTTATATTAAGATTTTATCCAACCAAAAAAACTAAATTATAACTTTCTCAAAACCGCCTACGAACCAAATTTAATCGACTAAAAACAGAAATGAAAATTTAAGAACTTAGACGTAATTTTCTTTTTGTAAATTTCTGGTTTTTGATTTTTTTTTAAAATTTATGTTTGTTTTCCTTAATTACAATTTCTTTACCACAGCTTTCATCTAAACTTCATAATCAGTTTTGAATTTTTAGTCAAAACGTTTTTTAAAATTACTTGTTTTGAAACATGACTTAAAATTTGAAAATATATGCAAAAGATAGATAAAAAAAAAACCAAAGAAATTTATTTATGAATTGTTACCTGCTAACGCCACGAAATCTTGAACTTCGCTTCATAGTGGTGGTAGGAGCTTGATCGGACTGTTGTTTCGGAGACTGCTGCTTATTAGTTTGATCGGCGGTGGTGGTGGCGGCAGCCGGGTCTCTCCGACGTCGCTTAACACGTCTTATGGGTTGAGTTTGAGCTTCTTCTTCTGTCCAACATATTCTCAGGTTATCCTCGTTCTTCAGTGCCAAAGCTGCCGCCTCCATTATTTCTAGCTTTTCTTTTGATCACCTTTTTAACAAATCACTCACATCAAGTCCCTTGTTCAATTTCTATACCCATCTATTTATATATACCATACTATTATATATATATATATATATTTGTCTCTTTTTTTCTTTTCAAAACCTCTCTGTCATCATTCTGTTTTTAAATCAAAATTTACTTTTCAGACGAAACTAGAATGATGTTAAGTTAAATATTATAATATCAATTGTTGTTTACTTTCTAAACAAGTTCTCATATGTGGGGGGAAATAATAAGTTCGTCATTATTTCTGGAATGTAAGATGGGTTATGTTTCTCATATAGATTAGATTGACTTATAATTAATTGTTTGCACATTCATTAATGTTTCATAGAATGAATCTAAGAAGCAGGAGGACTTTAATTTGACCAGTGTGTGTTTTGTGTTTGATATCTATTAGCAAACTTGTTAGACAAGTATCGAATATTTGTTAGTACAATAGATTAGGTTAAACTAGTTGTAGAAAGACACAATAATAACAAAAATTGGTAAACTCATTTGCTGCATGCATTCAATTCAATACCTATATGATAAAAATAATAAAAATTTGATTTTGCATGTATTTTTTTAAGCCTATATATAAACAAATTTCTTCCTATTGTTATATATTACCAAAAAGATTATCGTCTTTATGAATTTCTTTCTATTTTTTCCTTAACTCAAAATAATCCCATGTTTTCCAATCAATCAATAATACATTGTCAAAACAACATACAACACTCATTCATATTCATTAAATTACAATTTCTCAGATCAAACCTTTCCTTTTTTTTTTTTTTATAAAAAAGTGATCAATTACTCCTACAAATAACTAATTAATTAAGTATGGTGATATTAGAGTCTAGGAAATTGGATAGTAAATTTAAAAGAGATAAAATTAAAATGGAAGTAGAAATGCAGCATATCGAAAAACTTGGGGATGGAAAGTAAATAGTAAAAAAAAAGACAAGTGTGGAAGAAGAGCCAAAAAAATTGAATGGGTTGGCTAACAATACTATTTAATTAAGCATATTATTTGAATAAAAAAATGGTGTGAGGATTATATTGGAAGGTAGTCTCCAAAACAGGAGGGGTTGATAATATCAAGGCAATGTTATTAAAAGACAAAGAAACTCCATTGTCTACATTATGTGTTCTTCCATTTTTTAAAAGCACCAAGTTTTTCAATTTTTGTTTTTTGTATTATTATCAGCCGGTAAAAGTTAGGGCTTCTGATTACTTTCTTAGCTAAATGTCACAAAAGTGCTTCCAAAATTCACTAAAATTGAAACCTTTGTAATGTTTTGTTTGGATTTTAATGCTAATTTTAAGTCTCCTAGTTAATTTTTATTGACTATTTAATGATCTTTAGTACTTCACTCAAAATTAATATCTCTTCTGAAACAAACAGGTTTAATTATAATGAAACATAGTTCCTTTTTTTTTTCTTTTAAAGAAAAATGAAATTACGACACTTTTAGAATAAATGATTTTTGTTAGTGTTTAATGAGTATTCTTTTCTTAAAATTACTAAAATTATCCTTTACTTTACTTTGCTACATGCATACGTGTTGTTGTCGACTACCAACTTCAACAACGACCATACCACCAACTTTGGCAGCTCTAGCGACTGCGTAAATCATACTATTTTATAGTTGTTCTATTTTGACAATTAAGTGTTAATATAAACATAGTTATTATTTACCTGAGTAACAAACCAAACAAACTTTGTAAAATAAAAATAGTTTAAGAAACTATTGCAAATCACACATGTATTTTTTTATTTGAAGTAAGTTTTGATAAAAAAAAAAAGTGTTTAAATGATCAAAATAAGATTTGAAAAACATTTTCTGTTGGTTATTAATCCAAATAAATCGGAATGCGTAAATCAACACGAATCCACAAATAATTATATATATAAAGATAAAGTTGATGGTGATTGAAAGAGTTATATGTTAGTTAGTTATGGAAATGGAATGCGTTTGAATGGAGGAAGGTGGTTGGTTGTTTGAGTTAGATATAGTATAGTTAGTAGGCAGTAGCAGTGTATAGCAGCAGCAACAGCTAGTGAACAAGAAGAAGTACTTAAATAATTACGTAACCTCAAAGTTTGGCTTTGTGTGGTTTCTAGTGAAAATCGCCAATCTTAGGTTTTGTTTGTATTTCCTTATGCTTTGGAGAGTAGTTTAAATAAGAATACATTATAAGCCAAAAAGAAAAAAGTACAACCCACAAAACAAACCCTAGTTTTTGCTCCCTCTCCACCAACTTCCAAATTATATGCATCTCACGATGTTTCCTAAGACAAAATCACATCATCCATACGAATTAACATATGTTATATATTCTCACTTCATTCCCTATTTTGTCATCATCTCTACGCACATACTTAAGAAATGAGCACTGCACAAATTTTATAAATAATAGTAATAGCAATAGTGTAATTATTGTTTTGCACACTAATAACAAATTATTACTTTTTATGATATATATCTTTATTTTTGTTGATGCCAAAGATGCCAAAGATGCCAAAGATGAATAACAGGGAAAAACATACATCTACCTGGCTTTTATAATTTGAAAAGAAAACGTGAGTGGTGTGGTGTTTGTCGTATAGGCTTCGATGCTTTTAAGATAGGAAGGGTATATGTGAACCAAGTAGGAAGTTCGAGTATTAATTAAAATGAACTTCATTAGAGATATTGTAATGATTTATTTATAGTGGAATATTAACATGTGCGTTCTTATTCAAGTTTGATCATAGTCATATATTAGGTTATCTCTCGAGTTAAATGCGTCAAGACATACCTTTGACATATTTCAAATTCTTCATTTTCAAGGTTTACCATAAGACGAGAAGGTTGGTTTGGACTTTTGACCAAAATCATCTTTTTTTTAAGGCTCATATAGGCAATAGAACGTACCATTCATAGAAAAAGAGGGTTGGACTCATTCTATAATTCTAAGTCGAGGCCGAGGCTAAGAAGGTTGGTAGTTTGAGCTTTCAATCGAGACCATCCTCTTTTCCTAAAGCACAAAAGGTTGCCGTACATTTCATTCCCCAAATGAAAAAGGTCGACCTCAACCTCATCACTCCTTGGCTCGTTTTCAGCGGATTGGACTGCTTTGGCTATGCCCATTTCACTCTCTTAGCCTCATTCATCCATTTATTCTCTTTCTCGTTGGGATAGCTTTCTCTTTTTTCTGTATGCCACTTCTATCTCTCTGGCCAAAAAATCACTCATAATATAAGGAGAAAAAGGATAAAAAAATAAACTCACAGAAATTAATGTTTATAAACTATTTTATTTGAAAACCAGAAGTATAAAGTATCAAATATACTGCACTAATTAAACTATTAAAGCTTAGTTATTTTGGATATGCATAATGTGTTGGAGCTTCGATTTAAACAAAGTCTTAGATGAGCTAGTTTATTTTGGATTTTGTTTTAAGTAGCTTAAGTTAAAATTTTGATTTGCATAGTTTAGATATAGTTCATCATCATGAGTTGTATAAATTTAATTACAAAGCTTATTTCAAATCATTTGAATTAGATTCTGATTCAATTAATGTGATCTTTAAAATTTTTAATTAGATTCCTATGATCTTTTAACTTTCTTTAAAAAGATATATATTTTTAAAATTTTATACTCAGACCTCAAATCTTAATCCACGTAGAGAATATTTTCACAAGTTATAATAATGTAACACACCAATGCTTTAAAACTCGAAAATTGATATATTGACACGTAATAAATCAAATCATATAGTTTAATATAACTGTTGGGGGAAAATTTTTTACAACCAAAATTTGTTGGGTCAATCATAACAAAAGTTTATTAAGTTTTGGGTCAATTAAAATCATTGATATTATTGTGTTTAAATTAAAATTTTGGAAAGAAATAAATGACAAAAAAAAAAAAAAAAGACATGCATATCTCCTTCTCTTAAGTATCTTATCGTTTGATTGAATTCAATTGGTGATAAATTAGATCGAGCTAGGAAATAAGAGTTAGACGGAAGCCTCAATATGTCCTATGTCTAAATAGAGAGCCGAGGAGAACCAAGGTGAAGCCCCAACCTAAGCACCCTTCTCACTTGAAGAAGAATCAACTGCTACTAGAAAAAGAAAAAAACAGAAAAAGTCCTTCCAGACAGTTGTTTTTATTTATTGACGATTTTTCAAAACCGTCAAGTAGATGGTTTCAAAGATAAAGCGTCAATTTTTTTATGAAAAGACAGAAATAGACCAATTTTCAGATTTCTTGACATTTATTAAACGTCAAGTAGTATGTATTTTTTCTTGACGTTTTAGAAACGTTAAGGAATATCTATTAAATTCTTGATATTTTTAAAATATAAAAATGTTTATAAAATTCGACATTTTTGACGTTTTTTCAAGTAATGTGTACTTTTCTTGATTTTTTAAAACATTAATGAATATCTATTAAATTCGTCAAGAATTTTTATAAAAAGGTGGAGGAGAGTTATTTTCCGAATTTCTAGAAACATGACCAACTCTAGCAAGACAATCGATGAGCCATACCATATGCCTATCGCGAACACCAATAGAAATCAACCATACGGGCTGCAAGAGATAGCTCCTTAATCTCAGCCACAAACACACTCATCTCATAGAGGTTCACCCACCAAGTGCAAGCACAAAAATAAGATCAAAACAGTTTGGCTTCAACAATCACGAGAATGGGGATGACAAACACCCTTAAACTGAGACAATAGATACTCAAGCCTTTTGATAATAGCAAAGGCTTCCAAAATCTTAATACGTCACTTAGATAGGATTGTCAAATAACCCATCGAGAGGAAAGACCTTGAAGAGTCATGCCCATTCCACCAAGAGGCGTCAAAATTGAGCTTCCACCCCTAACGAAAGGTTGAATCCAGAATACGTGGCTCTTCAGATTCTCCCCCCTAAGTTGGGTAAAAAATCCATCACCCTCCTCAAACCAAACTCCTCTAAATGTAATTAGACCACAATGCTTCACCAAGTTTTGTTGTTCCACATATCCCATAGTAGGATAGTTGCTGGTCTTTGGTCCGCTCCCTCGATCATATAAACCACCCCATTCCATTTGCAATCCGATGGGTTCCAAAAGTTCATAAAATTACCAACTCTCTTAACAAAACTAGCTTGCATACACACTCTCATTGTTTTTCTCTTTCTACAATAGAAACAAAGCCAAACTAATGGAGATGAAAACAACAATAACCTTCCACATAAACCTTTTGAATGATTCTATTAATATTTCACATTGGCCGTACCTTAAAAGAATAATGTTTTTTCTTTTCTCTAAATTAAGTAAAAAAAGTATTTTTAAATATATTATAATAAACCAAAATACATACTAAATATAAAAAATTTCAAATTTTATAAAAAATAGAAACCAATAGAGATTTTGGTATATATTTTATTGTAAATACTACTCTATAGTTTCAGTATGTGACTTACAATAATTTATTTTTTAAAAAAGTAAAGTAAATGAATGAATTAAATTATGGTGACGGATGTGATCCAACGAGGGCTAAGCTAAGGCTAACGTGAATGTTAAAAAAGAAGAAAAAAAGGTTTAGAATGAGTCGGCGAACAGGGGATCACCACCGCTTGGCGCCACGACAGTGGGAAGGACTCCCCTTTCATTTCATTCTCAAAACCATTTAAAACCCTTTCTTTTCCCTTTTCTTTTTTTTGCGATTCCTTTTCTTCTCGTCGCTCTCAGGTTTCCGGCTATGGCTGACGGTCAGCTCTACAACAACATCTCTCTCGGCGGCCGTGGAGGCACTGTGAGCTCTCTCTCTCTCTTTCTGCCGCTGCTAACTTACTAGGTTTCTTGGTCGAGTTGGATCCTTGTATTTAGTATGGCCATGGCGATTCCCTTGTGTTTTCAAACCCTAGCTTTTTAACTCCTCCGAAATTCCATATGAACTTACAATGTGGTATACGGCGCTTCTGTGCCTTTCCGTACCTCTTCCTGGCTCTGCGGAAGGGAGGCGGTGTCAATTACCCAGAATAATTAGTGATTTTCCAGGAATTGGAGCTTTTTCCACATCGCGTTATTCTTCTTTGTAAATTTGTTTGGGGATGGGATGTACTTAAAGTTCCCAAATTTCATAAATTTGATTGGTTGTTATTGTTTCCGAGCGTCGTCTGTGGGGAGCATGGGGGTTAAGGGTTATTATATTTCGGGCTCTTTAACTTTTTATCGTTGGCAGGAGGATACTCAACTTGAATAAAGGAAAGGAAATGATCTTTAATTGTTACATTTTTTTTTTTTTGGGCTTTTGTGGGCTGCTGTTAAAGTTTGGAATGATAAAACATAGGTAATTCTCCTTCATGCATTATGTTTCAATGCAGAACCCTGGCCAGCTTAAAACAGATCAAAGAGGTATTCAATGGAAGAAGCAAGGAGGCGGCAAGGCAATTGAGGTGGATAAAGCAGACATTGTTGGTGTGACATGGATGAAGGTCCCAAGGTCGAACCAGTTGGGAATTCGGGTCAAAGATGGGTTGTACTACAAGTTCATTGGATTCCGCGACCAGGTTTCTTGAATTTTTTTAGAATGATGTTGCTTTTATTTTTATTGATTGACTTTATTATGTTAATTTCTCATCTATTTTTTGTAGTTGTAATTGGCTAAATCATTTCATTTAGTTAGTGAATAGCTTTTTATGTTTGGTCCATCTCACCCGATCACAACAGTAGCTCGAAATGAGACGATTGCAAATTAATATTTGAAGAGTGTATATCTTCTATGATGTGGTTGAAATGTTCTGATTGTGCGTTTTTTTTTTTCGGGGTAAATGTAGGACATCAGCAGTTTAACCAAATTTTTCCAGAGTAATTGTGGAATAGCACCAGAGGAAAAACAGCTTTCTGTTAGTGGTCGTAATTGGGGTGAAGTTGATCTGAATGGTAAGCTGTTTTGATGCATTTAGTCTATCACTTGTTGTGTTTGTCGTGTTTTACTTGTCAATATCAATGTTATATCCTAATAACTCTTACTTTATTGCAACATTGCACGTATAAGATTGCAACTTTAGTTATCTAAGAAGAGACTAGCTGGCTCTTAAAAATCACCAGTCTTGGTTTAGGAATTACACCATATTGACATTTAGATCTAACATACGATTACTTTTCCTTAATTTTCTGTGTTTCTAGCCTGAGCTATTCAAATATAAAAGTCATCTCTGTGCAAATTTATTTTTTTGAGGTTAATCTATTCTCTTAAAAGAGACTGCACTGGCATGTGCAATCAAAATTTCATTTATTATTTTGTAAGATTACCAAGCATTTTGTTCTTTAACTATTCCCCCCTTCACCCTCTCTTTTCTATATACCTCTCTTCGATACAATCCTTCTTAAATTTTTTTAGCAATGTAATCATGTCTATAGGAAAGGTGTCTTCATTTAATTATTTTTATTTTTATTTTTGCAGGGAATATGCTTACTTTCTTGGTTGGTTCGAAGCAAGCATTTGAAGTGTCTCTAGCTGATGTAGCCCAAACACAACTTCAAGGGAAGAACGATGTTATGTTGGAGTTCCATGTAGATGATACAACAGGAGCTAATGAGGTCATTCATTTTGTTCTCTCTTTCTTTTAGTTGCTTACCAATTGATGAGCAACATAACACCTAATATCTCGAACTGCAATGCTTTTGTTTTGATCACTTTCTTGTAATATAATATTTAAACATTACGATCACAGAAAGATTCACTGATGGAGATAAGTTTTCACATACCAAATACCAATACTCAATTTGTTGGTGATGAAAGTCGCCCTCCTGCTCAGGTAGGATCATTTATCTACTTGATTCAAACTATGATGCATATCTTTTTTTGTGACTTTTTATCAAGTATAGTTTGATTTAGGTTTTCCGTGACAAAATTATGTCTATGGCGGATGTTAGTGCGGGCATTGAGGAAGCTGTGGTTACATTTGAGGGTATTGCTATCCTCACTCCAAGGTAGACATCTGAATGTACACGTTTCTGTTTGATTTATTTAGCTTGCATAGTTCTTTTTGTTTTTTTAATGGTGCCTACATTTTTCTTTCTTTCTTAAGGTATTCTAAAGAGGTGGTTTTTGTTGTATAGGGGTCGGTACAGTGTAGAACTCCACCTTTCATTCCTGCGCCTTCAAGGACAAGCCAATGACTTTAAAATACAATACAGTAGCGTTGTTCGCCTTTTCTTACTTCCAAAGGTTTTTTTCTTGACTTCTATTGAACATAGATGTTACACTATCTAAACCAGTTAGTAATAAGATTTGAAGTCTCAAGTGCTTTTGATATTTTGTGCAGTCCAATCAGCCACATACTTTTGTGGTTGTAACTTTAGATCCACCGATTCGTAAAGGCCAAACTTTATACCCTCATATTGTTCTGCAGGTATTTGTCACTTCATTTTTTAACATTTCATTTAACCTTTTTTTTTTCTCTTGATGAATTCTCGTCATTTACTTCGTAGGATCACCTTTTCTTTTGATGCATCTTTGCAGTTTGAGACTGACTATGTGGTTCAAAGCACGCTGCAAATAGGCGATGAACTTTTCAACACAAAGTACAAGGACAAGTTAGAACCTTCTTATAAGGTAGAAGCGTGATTCTCCCTCCAATCAATGGACTTGTTTTTTTTTTTTTGGAATATCAATGGACTTGTTTTACTCCAATGGAAAAGAAACGAAAGTATAGACATAACACTTGCACAGACAAAATGGGATACTGTTTTTTAAAAATCTAGGATCACAATTTTACTAGATACGTTATTTGAATATGTATTTTGTTTTTCTTATCATAAAGACAATTTAAAGTTGATGAGCCATGTACATTTGAAAATATATTCATCAATACCTAGCAAGGTGTTTAATTTAAAGATGTTTAATTATCATACAAGACGGAATTCTTTTTTTTTTTTTTCATTGGTTGCAAATTGATTATGTTGAACATGTGCTTTGGCATACGTTCTATGAGTTCATTGATCACGTTCATCAATACCTAGCAAGGTGTTTAATTATAGACTTCTCTTGTGAATTTCATATTTCTCTCAGTAAATAGTTGTGTTGATAACAGGGGCTTATTCATGAAGTGTTTACCACCATATTGCGTGGTTTATCTGGTGCGAAAATTACCAGACCTGGGAAATTCCGCAGCTGTCAAGATGGTTATGCTGTCAAGTCATCTTTGAAAGCTGAAGATGGTGTCTTATATCCACTTGAAAAAAGTTTCTTCTTTCTTCCCAAGCCTCCTACCCTTATTCTTCATGAGGAGGTATAGATTCAATATTGGATCTTGCATATTCCAACATTATTTGATGTTTCAATGTTCTATCCATTGAGTTCCTTACCTTAAAATCTTTTTGCAATAGATTGACTATGTTGAATTTGAGAGGCATGCTGCTGGTGGGTCAAATATGCATTACTTTGATCTTCTCATTAGACTGAAAACTGAACAAGAACATCTCTTTAGAAATATCCAGCGCAATGAATACCATAATCTTTTCGACTTTATAAGGTCAGTCTAATTTCTTACTTCACATGTATGGAGGTGGCTTTTATTTCATCTTATTTTATTTGTTCATCCCTGCAGTGGGAAGGGTTTGAAGATCATGAACTTGGGAGATGCTCAGGCTAGAGATGGCGTGGCAGCTGTTCTCCAAGAGGATGATGATGATGCTGTTGACCCGCATCTTGAGCGCATTAGAAATGAAGCTGGTGGAGATGAGAGTGATGAAGAGGTAAGCTTTTACCTGTTTAGGACTGCCAATTAGGGTTCTTTTTTTTATGGTGGTAAACAGTTTTGGCCTACTGTGCATTTTATTTAAGACTAGGAAGCATTGGGATGTTTACTTTACTGGGTTAATGTCAAGTGATGGTAGTTAGTTGGGGCAGTATTTTGGCTGAAGTAGCTGTTGAGACCAAGTTGGTTAGCATGTTTCCAGGTTCTAATATTGCTAGTTGGGGTTAAGGAGATTACTAGAAAGGTTTATGTAGGAATTGTAATGGGGGAGGCTTTTGCTTCTCGTGCTCAACCAGATTTCAGTTAATTACTTGTCCTGGGCTTGTTTGTTGGGTTAAAACTATCGATGGCTTCATGGATACATACCATCATAACTGAGAATTTCAGAATGTGATTGATGATATGGAGTACGATATCAGAAAAATAGTGGGAATATCATTAGGAATACTAGCCGTGACATGTTTGTATAGAAGATGGTTTGTGTTTGACAGTTGCGAATAAAGTCTTGAAAGTGCGACTTCCACCAAACTTCTTTGCAATTATGGGTTAATACATAGAACTAGCGTGAATTCAACACCCACTTGAAGGAATGGATAGGTGATGGAAAGGGCTTGTTATGTGAATCAGACTCCCACTAATAGTTATTTGTAGTCATGGGAAAGGATGAATAGGGAAGGCATGAATAGTTTAGGGACATAGTCAATTTGTCTTGAGTGTTCTGTCATCTGAAGGAGCGATTTTGGTACTTTCCAGTGGACCATCAGCAACTAGTAATACAGTCATATCAGATATTTATTGTTTATTCATGACACATGGTACTTTTGGATGCCTCTGGTTGTGTTTGGTGGTTAGTTTATAATACTTGTGCCTCTGAAGTTCTAGTGTTGCAAACTGGTTAAATGGCCTTTTACTTGGTTGGATTTTGGAAATTTTGGAAAATCTTTACATCAAAACTTTTACACGATTGCCCAATACTTTGTGGTCAATAAAGAATATTGAAATGATATGAGGTATATGAGGCTCAGTACAGTCTATAAACGTATTGAGAGTCATGGGTACATGTGAATATCCATTTAAATGCATATGTCACTTGTTGGCTTCTCAAAAAAAAAAAAATTTTTTTACTCGTTAATAGATTTACCATTGATTACCTTGTATGCAACATAATTTGCGAATTATTTTGTTGTCTATTTTGTATTGCAACTTTTGCCTATAGTTTATAAATACCTGATAGCTGCATCCTGGCATGTATTCAACGGACAATAGGTAGTACTAATGCTGAAGCTAACAAACTTTTTCTGAATTTGCAGCATATATGCATATCATTGTGTTTGAATGAACTTATGTGCGTATATCTTTATATTTGCCTTTTTGATGTTCATGTTCATGTCCAGATCCATATAATTTGGTTGTGTTGTTGTAGGATTCAGATTTTGTTGCTGACAAGGATGATGGGGGTTCTCCAACTGATGATTCAGGTGGGGATGACTCTGACGGTAGTGCAAGTGGAGGTGAAAAAGAGGTCAGCAATTTTTTTAAAAAAAACCCTTGAGTTGAAAATATGCTTTGCATTCTATATTGTAGCTCACTGAGCTTCCATTTTCAGAAGCCTGGAAAAAAGGAGGCCAAAAAGGACCCTTCGGCTTCCAAGGCACCTGCCAAGAAGAAATCTAGAGAAGGGGCTGACGATGGTTCAAAGAAGAAAAAGCAGAAAAAGAAGAAGGATCCAAATGCACCAAAGAGGGCAATATCTGGTTTCATGTTCTTCTCTAAGATGGAAAGAGAGGTTATTTACTCGAGAAACCTTCCCCTCCCCAACTGTTGTAGGGTATTTGCCATCGTAGGATTATTTTGATAGTTTGCTTACCTGTATTTTCTCATTGCAGAACATAAAGAAAAGTAATCCTGGAATTTCTTTCACGGAGTTAGGGCGAGTACTTGGAGACAAGTGGAATAAGATGTCGGGTATGTGGCTTTTTAAAATTTTAATTGGATATCTTGCATCAAAGATTCCTATGTTAGCGTAAGCTAAGAAGCACTTGTATTTTATCTGAGCCTTGATTAATGTAATTGCAGCGGAAGAGAAAGAACCATATGAATCAAAGGCTCGGGATGACAAAAAACGATACAAGGAAGAAATTAGTGGATATAAGAATCCACAGCCAATGAATATAGACTCTGGGAATGAATCTGACAGTGCTTAGATGATCGGATCAAATTCTTGTTCTATTTGGATGCAACTTTATGGGTGAATGGCATATTTACATGTACTAGGTTGTTGTACCGTTCTGTATTATTAGCATAACATAGCCTAGTTCAGTTCAGTATTAGGCTGAGGAATCTCAAATGTTGAGCAAGTAGAGGTGCTAGTTATGGCTTCTATGTATGCTTTCTTTTTTGAAGCAACTGAAAGAGAGATTGAACAGCCTAACTTGCTGGCTATAAGCTGACACAACCTGGTAAATATTTAGAATCAACCTTCACATTGAGTAGATTCTTTTTTATTTCCTCTGTTTCTCCACTTGTAGCTGCAACTCTTTTTTAAAAGAGAGAAAAAAAAAAACAGTAGACAAGGTAGAAGAAAATGTCACAATTGCCTAGGGGTGTTCAAAAAACTCGATAATCCGACAAACTTGGACTACCCAATCCAAATCGAGGTTGGGTTTGGATTAAATAATTTTTTGAGTTGGGTTGGGTTAAAGAATTGAAAAAATATAAAAATTGGTCGGGTTGGGGGATTAAGGACTGGGTTGACCCAATCCAACCCAGTTTATTTATATATATAAACCCTATCCAACCCGGTTTATTTATATATATAAACCCTAAATAACATCCTAATTTTTCTTTCCCATCTCACGGCTTACACTTAACCCCTTCCACTTTAGACCTCACGACTTACACTCAACCCCTTCCCCTCCATGTTCACGTCACATTTCGGTGAAATGTGACTCACATTCCGAATTTGCCCCACCCAACATGATCCTCACTTTTCCCTTCTTCAACGGCTACGCAGGCCAAAACTGAAACCCATTCTCTCAAACTATCTCACTTTTTCCTTCTTTCCCACTTTTCCAATCATCTATCTCACTAACCTCATTCTCCTTTTTGTTTCTTCCTTCTTGGTCGCTTTCCATTCTACAAGTTAGTCCATCTCTCTCCTTTCACTTTTTCATATTTTTTATTCATCAATTTTGTATATGGTATCTCTTTTTTCCCTGAAATCACATTTCTAGCTACCAATTTTGTTGGGTTTGTCTCTTTTTTGGCAATGTGTGAGGTGAATCTTTTGTTGCATGTGTCTTTTTCTTTTGTTTTACTGCCTACTATCTTTTTCTTCTTTTTTCAATTTCCTTTGGTTTGATACCCGAGGCTAATTGTTTTAGTTTCCATTACACTGCCTAAACCCTAATAAACTATGGAGTGATGAAAAATAATACTGACCTACCAATCCAATTAGGCTCAACCCAAAAATTTTGAGTTGGGTTGGGTTGACCCACATATTGAACCGATATGGTTCATTTTTCTATAACTCGGATGATTTGGGTTGATCCATACTTACCTCTAACCCGGCTCATGTACACCCCTAATTTTTTCAATTCCCATTAACTAACTATTGGTATTACATTTCAATTTCTACCCTTCCCGACATAACCATCAACCATTGAGGACCTTCCAACGCTCTTTGAGTAAAAATAAACGAATTGTTCTCCATTTAGAAATAAAAGAATTGGCATTGAATTCTGTCCCAAGGATTCTCGAGTTTTCAACATGGTGCTTCTAAGAGAACCTATATCTAGTTCAGATGAGTCGATGTTTTGAAGAAACCCCAAAGCTTCTGTTCTTTCCACAAAATTCATTTAAAGTTGTCTATCGAGATACTACTAAGTAGGAAAAAGTAACTAACGTAACAAGACGTAACATAAACTTTTAAGTAGGAAAAACCAAAGACTGCCTTTGTAGAAGTTCATCAAAATAAATTATCCATTTACTTGCTTAATCATTGAGTGCGACAAAGGATGTGAATGCCCCTTGGTAAAACATACACTATTGATATATCTTTAATGTGATTAGCATGCATTGCTCGTGAGCTCGAGCTGTTTATATGCATATGAAACTTGAACGAGTTTGAGCTCCTTTGCACACTACATGACCTTGAGCATTGCATTTATGCAATTTTATTTTTGGTTGCATCATTTTCGATATAAATTTTTTATAACTAAATAACCACTTGTGTCATACCTTTATTCTTAATCTTTCCACCTTACTTGCTAAGAAAAATGCATATTTAAATTTTTTTTCTCAAAAAGATAAATCATAATTAAATTAGAGAACATCTAGAGTGTTATGATATATATATATATTTATTTATTTATATAACATATGTTCTTTTTTGTATTTGTAGTGTCCAGTGTTTATTTTATTCTCTACATAAATATGTAACTTTTCTTTGACTCAATATGAATAAGAAATATACTTTTCTGAATTCTGGATTCATGGTATAAGAGTTGTTAAGGTTTCAAATGACCATTAGTTTCCTTCTCCATTAGGCTTGAGTTTAGGTTACCTTCTACTGATCGTTTGTCGACACTGCCCATACCATAAAAAGTGCCACCTCCGTTCGCCCAAATCTGTCTTCGTTGATCGTCGGGAAACACCGCGCGTTATCTTCACACGCTGCCAAAATCTCCCTATACTTCATCCACTCATTGATGCATGAGAGCGCATGAGGACTTCGGGTTTGACAAAAATTGAGAGCGCATTGGGTTTATCAAATAGGATTCGGGTTTGACGAAAATTGAAGGTTACGCCATTGTTTTAGGGTTTTATTCCAATTTTGCAGCTATTTGGATTGGGTTTTTCTTTGTTTGTGTAGACTACAATCAATGTGTGACTTCAATATGACCGACATAAAAAATTTGGTAATCTCCAACGTTATTCCCTTAGCATTTAAGATCACATAACATAAGTTAAATGGATCTAATTATTACGATTGGCGTTAGACAATTTTGTTTTATTTGAGAAGTATTGATATGGATGATCATATGCTGAAGATCCTCCATAAGATGCAAAGCAGAAGGATTGCCTTCGTGATGATGCATGTTTATATCTCCAGATCAACATCTCAATTGAGAGTGAGATAATTTGATCGGTTGATCATTGTGAGTCTGTTAAAGAATTTATAGAATTTTTAGATTTTCTATATTCATGTAAAGAGCAATATTTGAAGTTTGTATGCAATTTTTTCGTGTTGAACAAAAGCTGAGTCTCACCAGTTACTTTATGCGGCTTAAGAAGATAACTGTCGAGCTTGGCTTGTTGTTACCTTTTAATCCTGATGTTAAAGTTCAACAAGCTCAACGAGAGAAGATCGATGGCTGTTATGATCTTTTTGAATGAACTCTTACCTGAATTTGGAACGGTAAAGACACAGATTCTCTCTGACTCTAAGATTCCATCATTAGATGATGCTTTCACTCGTGTCCTTTGCATTGAAAGCTCTTCGACTGGTGTGTCTATTCCTCAACGCAGTAGTGCTCTCTTTAGCAAGAACAATAACCCTCAGGCACCTCGAGTGATGGATAGCCATGTTCAGAGGAATAGTAATGATCATTGAAAAACAGATTCTGCAAAGATTGTTTGTAACTACTATCGTAAGTCAACGATCTCAACATGCTCAGATAGCCTCCACATGTGATATACCAGAGGCGTCAGTTACTATTTCTGCAAGGAGTTTGTTAAGTTTCAGAATTACCAAGATTCATTACAAGCGTCATCTTCCTCTACTTCGGTTGCATCCATCGTTGCCTTAGGTAATACAAAGTGTCTTCTTACATCATCTGCCAAATGAGTCATAGACACTGGTGCCACAGCTCATATGATAGGTAATTCTCGCCTATTTTCTAAATCGTTGTCCCCTACCCCTTTTTCATCTGTTACATTAGCAGATAGCTCCACATCTTCTATTATTGGCTCTGACACTATTCATCTTACCCCATCATTTTCTCTCCCTTCTATGTTACATTTAGCTAACTTATCCTTTAATTTAATTTCTACTAGTCAACTTACTCATGACCTAAATTGTGTTGTCTTATTCTTTTCTGGTTATTGCTTGTTTTAGGATCGTGTGACGAAGAAGATTATTGGTAGAGGATATGAGTCAGGAGGCCTTTTATCTCTTTGATCATCAAGTACCGCAAGCTATGGCATGTCTTGTCGTTCCCTCTCCCTTTGAAGTCCATTATCGTTTAGGTTATCCATCTTTGTTCGTGTTGAAGAAACTTCACCCAAAAGTTAGGTCTTTGTCCTCTTTAAATTGTGATTCGTGTCGATTTGAGTCAGTTCATTTTGATATTTGGGGTCTGTGTCCAATTGTATCTCAAACATGCTTTAGTTATTTTGTTACTTTTGTTGACGATCATTCTTGGTTGTATTTAATGAAAAATTGTTATGAGTTACTATCTCACTTTTGTGCCTTTCATACTGAAATAAAAAAATAAGTTTCAATGTCTCTCTCAAAACTTTGTGCACTGATAATGCAAATGGATATTTTTCTCGGCTCTTACTTGTGTGAACATGGAACTATTCATCAGTCTTCGTGTGCTGACACTCCGTCTCAAAATGGCGTTGTAGAACGAAAAAATAGGCATTTACTTGAAATTGCCCATGCTTTATCGTTTCAAATACATGTTTCGAAAACCTTTTGGACGGATGCTATTTTCACAGCTTGTTTTTTTATTAATAGAATGTATTTCTCTGTTCTTAATGGTGAGATTCCCTACAGTGTCTTTTTTCTACTAAGAATTTGTTTCTTATTGCTCTTAAGATATTTGGTTGTGTCGGTTTTGTTCGCGACGTCGTCCTCATCATACTAAATTAGATCACAAATCCTTGAAGTGTATCTTCTTGAGTTATTCACGATATCATTGTTATTGTCCTACCCTTAAAAGATGGCTTATTTTTATAGTTCAAGTACCAGACTTTTCCTTATTTTATTTTATTAGAGAAAGTTATTTAATTATTTAGAGTCCCTTCGTTTTCACAATTGAAAGATTAATTATACTCTATGAATGAATTTAATGCTAAAATCAAGTTTTTTTTTTTTTTTAAAAAAAGGAGTATTAAATGCTAAGTGTTTGGTCATATGTAATGCATAAACCAAATGACTCGTGACATTATTTTGGGTTTTTAAATGGTCACTTCTTTTTTTTATATACGGTTAAGTACGTAGATATTCCCTAAAATAATGAAATTTTTATCTCCACCAACAAAGTTTGAAGTTAGGATTAGAGTTTAACTACAATCTTATTGAAATAATTCATAATAAAATATAAAAGATTGATTTTTTTTTCTCAAAAATAAAATTATCGTTAAAAAAAACTCCTAGCCCTCTAAAAAAAAGGTTTGGAACTTTCCCCTCCCAAAAGAAATTTTCAAACTAAAAATAATTTAAAAATTAAATTTTATATATTTTTTAGTGTGAAATCAAACCCCTCTTTCTCTCTTATTTGACGATATCTTACTAACTTATTCAACGAAATTAAGGTAAAAAAATATCCATCATCCAAATTCATAATTTATCAAACTTAACATAAGAAAATCAAATTTGAAAAATTAATGTTTTTGAGGAAGAAAGAAGATAAAGAAACTAACTCATTGCATACAATTTACTCCAGAGACAACACTTCCACATGTTGTATGGTCATTTTTCTTTTTGTGAATTTCTGAAAAATTAAAAAATTATTAAGTATCTATAATTAAGAAATCATCAAAAGAGTTGAGGAGTGAGTTGAGGGGAGCTTGAGCCCCACAAACCAAAATTGAAAAAGAATATAAAAAAAAACCTTTTAATTTTTCAGATGATTCTAATAAGAAAAATATTTAAAAAATAAGGAAAGAATTCCAATAGGTGGAATCTTTGAAGATTCTCAGTTTGATTCGAAGGCTTTGATGATGATGTGAAGATTGTCTATTTATTTTGAGTTTGTTTTGGCAACAACAATATATTGAAATATTCCCAATAATATCAGATAAATGATATCATGTTTTTCCTTCTTTGTTTTTTGCAATGGAAAATGTACTTTGTAAAAGCATTTTCACTTAACTAAACAGAAGTTAATAAAATCTAGATTGTAGATATAAAGAAGTTTATTTTGTTGATATTGATTTGCTGATATGTGTTGGGAGAGCCTGATACTTTTTAATATTATTTACTACGTTACATTGATATTTGAGATAGAAACAAACTGATATCCAAAAAGGACAGAACTTTTATTAGGAAAATGAAACAAAGACAAATAAAATGAAAATAGATCAATATTTTAATAAAGGGAAATGAAATTGTCTCTTATAACCAAATCAAAGTGAATGAATAGTACAAGCAACTGATAGAAATGAGCAACAACAATAACAAATCGTCTAAATAATTTAAAAAAATGAAAGAAAGTTTCTTTCTTCAGGCCTTCTTCCAGTTGCATTGTTCATAATCTTCTTCCCTTTGCAGAAGATTGGTTTTTTGAAAGATTCCATTTTTGCTGTTTTCTCATCCTCTACGTTTCTCTTATTCTTCGCCATGATTGGTGTTTTTTTGGTTGTAAAATAGTGAATTAAATTAAAGTTTGAAAATAAAATTAAAATTTGGTTTTGTTGTTGGTCTGTTCTGTTCTGATTAGCATGGGCGACCAACATAACAGTTGAGTGAGCCAGAGAAGCGAGTCAGCCTTCTAACAAAAGTGCCAGGCTTAGCCTTTATCATGTCGAACCTGCTGTATGGTCTTCGTTTGCTTGGATTCCCGGACTGAACGAAATAAGCTCCATTCATCATCAAATCCCCTTCCGATCTCCATGTCCATGTTTTCCATACACTCTCTGTTGCATAGTTTCTATTTGTGATCTGCATGTATACAAAAATTATTCGTTAATGAATTTCATTTTGTTAGGGTATCAGAGCCTATTAGACTGTCTTGGTTTTTTTTTTTTTTACCTGTCGTGCAGCAGGGTTGGGTGGGGCAATGAAACGGTTTCCTTGACTGATAATGGTGGGATGTTGACTGCCACCAATGGCGTACATGAGCCAGTGAGTGTAATCATTGTTGACGACATGGAAGAAACCCCATCTGCATCTTGGCATTCTCTGCACTAATCCCTTTCCAAAATGGTTGAATGCGACGGTCACTTGCATGATCGAGTCGCCTTGATATGAATCACTTGCACCAAACAGCATCACCTGTGTAATGAAATGGAGAGTATTAAGTTATGTTTTTGAAAGATTTAAAGAGTATGTGCAAGAAGTAATTTGAATCATATAGTTTACATCATTGTGATGAGTGAAATGAGAGTTTGAGATGGTGATTGCAGTAGAGCCTTGGATTGCGTCGATAAGTCCATCTTGGCAATTAGACATGGAGAGATGATCGAGCCAGATGTTGGTTGATCCAAAGATGGAGATACCGTCTCCATCACTAACTGTTCGAAGACCGACATGGTTGGCAGTGTCGCGGATCATGCCACCGCCAGTTGAGATGACATGGTGGATGCGAAGGCCATGGATGATTACATTCCGAGCGAATTGAATGCTAAGACCAGCACCGTAGGCAATGTGAACATTGGCACCACGAGCATCGATTGTCTTGTGGCTAGTAATCATCAGCTCCTTGGATAGCCTAATAATCATGCTACGCGCAAAAATGATCCATAAAGGTTTCTTTTGAAGAGCGCCATATCTAAGGGTTCCAGGCCTAGGATTAATAACATCGTTATCTGATGGATCAGTCACAACGTAGATACGTCCCTTTTTGCCACCAGTGGTTTTTCTGCCGAAACCAAGCACACATTTGGCAAGCTTCTTACGGTTCTTGGCCCAATTTGGGTCACAACGCCAGCAACGATCAATTGGATTTGTAGCCAAGCAGGGCCCGTTGTATTTGGATAGGCTCCTCCTGGTGCTATTGCTTCCCTCTATCCCCTCCAAAGCTCTACATACAAAACAAAACGTCAATGTCAATAGAATACCATCCAAATGAGTAGTCAGAAGTGAAGTAGAAAGATTATATATTATAAACATACAGATGAACATGTTGATTGAAATGGTCAGTGACATTCATGGGGTCAGGGTGGAAAGCTTCAAGAGAAGCTTGTTTAGCTTCTTCAGACTTCTGGAGCAAAAAATCATCAAACTCAGCAATACCAGCTCTAAGAGTTGGCATAAGAACAGCCATTGAAACCAAAACCATCACAACTTTAATTTTACAACCTGTCATCATTCTCCTTTTTCTGGACGAAGACCCAATAAAAAAATCAAACAAAAAAGGACCTTTCTTATTTTATATGTAGAAAGAAAAACTCTTTTTTTTTTAGGTTCTTACTAAAAAGCAAGCTTTTTGGGCTGGTCAAGGTCTAAGAAAGAACCCCAAATAGGTAAAAAAGACCTACTTTATTCAAGACCTTGCCAGACCAAAATTAAAATGAACCAAACCTTTGTTTTTTTTTCCTTTTTTTTCCTTTTTCTCTTGCTCTTATTGCTTGCCCTTTCCAACTCCCTCATCAATCCATTATTTATAGTCTCATATTCTCCCTATTTTTGGGTTCCAAATTAACAACAACCACCATTCTCGTGGCTCATTTGTGGGAAGTTTGTTACTTTTCATGGGTTCATCTTTTTTTTAGCAATACTCTGTTAGCTTCTTTGAATAGGCCTCTCCTTCTCATCTTCACATTTTCTTTTTAATCCTATCTATTTTATTTTCCTTTTTTCCCCTCTTAATACAACTCTTTTTAGGCTCTAATCTATTCATTTGTTATCTTATAACTTACATATAAATTATTCAATTTTTTATGTTACAAAACATTTTTATGCCTGGATAACATAATTAAATTACCATGTATATAATATGCGTGGATAACATTTTTATGAGTTAATTTCATATAATATAACTAATTTGATTCCATCCATATCAGTGACCATGTTAAAAATTACAAAATAGTTTTTATTGTCACTACATGAATTTTTTTTTTATTAAAGAAAAAAAAGAGAGAAAAACTCTTAAATCATTAATAAACCTACCACATATTCATTATCTTTAAAATTCTCTTAAATTTATTTAGAAGTTTCCTTTTTCTTTATTTATATGGAAATGTTTCAACTGACCTTCAAAATTCTACCATAAGTGGATGCCTCAATCAGAAATAAGTATCAAAGTCCCACAATGGCATCCGACTTTATAAGAAGATTAATTCCCGACTTAGAAGCTCTATTTCTTTAAAAGTTAACACTAATTTTATTCCTTAAAAATTACTTTTTATATATATCATAGCAAAAATGTTAAAATGGCTAAAAACAAATTGAGGAATTATAGCAAATTAAGCCAAATATTATTTATATCTCATCCTAAAATCATATGTGATAGATTTATTTTGGTTGTGAATTGAAAATAACTTATTTATTTATTATTATTAATATTATTGTTAAAAGTACTCTAAAATATTGTCTATTACGTCAACAAGTTTGAGTATCCAATCTTAGTATAACTTTGCATCTAAAAAACAAATATGATAATTTAAGAAGTCGATACAACTTAAACATTGCTTAACTAGTTAAGACATATATATATATATTTTTTTTTTCTTTTCGTAAAATGATAGAGTTTTGAATTCTTTCATCCTCACCCTCTCACACTTCCACTTAGTTGCATTAATTAATTAAATATATATATATATATATATATATATATATATATATAAACAATGTGCTCTTTTAGGAATAAATGTTACCCAAGGTGATCTTGACGAGATCGGGAGAAACCCCATGTTGTCTAGGCAATTTATAATAGGATATTAAATTTCAGATAGATCGTCATTAAAGTACTACTAGTTTTTAAGTTCTTATTGATTTCTAGGACGACCCTTATTGTATATACCTCTTTCATCTTTTGAGGAGATTATCTTTGGATTTAAGAAAAATTGTGATGACGAGAGATTACTAATCACATTGATAAAAACATTATAATTTAACTAAAAACATTTTTGCATACATTCTTTTCCTATATACATGTGTGTGGTCAATTAACTTCACAAATCACCAACTAACCATGAAAATGAATTAATATACATTATATTGATTTAAGTTTTGAGCTCTTTAATTATTTTTCTTTCTCAACCACACAATGTGTTAATTTCCATTCCAAATTCATGTTTTCTTAAACCAAGTATGACCTTTAGTTTTCAAGGCATATTTTATATGTGTTTGTTTGATTTTTTAAAATATTTATGTCATATTTAAAATTCGAAATAAATAGTTTTGAGGAGGATATGGTTTTTTAGAAATTATTTCTCTAATTTAAAATGTCACGTAACTATTTAAAACAAAAAGTGTAAGGTTATTTGATAAACGGTCTCAAAAACTAAAAGAATATGTTTTGATAATTTAGAGATTGTATTATTATAAACACGTATATTTTTAAAACTAAGAGTCCAAGACACGGTGTGTTTTAAAAGAGTAATTTTTCTACAAATTTGGTAGTGCATAACTTTTTATTTTTTTCCTTTTTCTCCTAATTAAATAAAAGTGATCTGGTCTTTGATTTGTGAAAACTTGAGATTGTATGAACGAACTATGAATGAGGAGGACTTTTGCACATATTTTCAAAACAAAATCACTTTATTTATTTTATTTTTGTTCCCTTTTTAATATTAAAATGAAAAGAAAACAACATATCTTTAGTTGAGTTTCAAAAGAATTATTATTATTATTTTTTTAAAAATATATTGTTTTGAGTGGAAACAAGCTGCAGACAGCAACATATAAACCCTTCCAAGACAGATACCAAACAGTGTTTCATAAACCACTGGGCAAAGTCACAATCGAAAGATATTCTATGTCACAACATTTTTATAACATAAAGAATTTTGAGATTATACATATTCCTTATAAACAGAGTTAATGTGGAGAATATAATTAATTTGAACAACTATTTGGCCACTAGGGAAATAAAGAAATTCTACATCACACACACTAGAAGAAGAGATAGATTGTACACTTCCCATGAAATGGTCTTGACTTTTCTAATGAGTTGGCAATTTCTATTATCAAAAATGAATCATCTCTGATTTAATATAAATAAATAAAAAAGGATCTAATTCTAATGAATGAAATAAATGAAAAAAAAAGAAAAAAGGGATCAAATTCCATTTTCTTGAGCTACTTTTCAGACTCTACAAGGTTTCGGCATTATTCTTCTAAAAAGCAGGAAGGTGATGATGATGTCATCAATGGCTTCTCATATCTTTCATCAATAATGGCTTCTTGTAATTTTTCAGCTCTTTATAGTAAAGAAAACTATAGAGACTTTAGGTTCTGTATAGCAAAAATTTTGCATTGTCTCAAAAGGAAATTCCTTCTCTCATGACAATTATTCTCATACTTTTGACCATATTTAGGAAAAATTCCATCTTACAACCAACTGCATTGAACTCTGCCACTATTTTTGCCATTACTTCACTTGCAATTCAGTTCTTTATTCCTTCTTCCACTGTTGCAAGATAACCAAAAAAGAAAAGGAATTATCAAAAGCCTAAACACTTGCTGCTTCAGTTTAGATTATTGATATTGTAAATGTCACATTTAAGGTATTATTGATATTGTAAACGACACATTATTAAAGTTTTTTAACCGTTTTTTAGTAAAGTTTAATAAATGATTAATGTTTGACTGGATTTGTAAGTCACGAAACAACCAATTATAACACATTTTTACACTTTCTTTTACGTAGATTCAAGGTCACAAAAATGGCTTTGACACATTTTTAGAGTCTCTATGTGTTTCTTGAGTAAGGAAATGACAAGTCTAAGCATAGAGTTCAAATGAAAGATACACAAAACAGATTGAACTGCAGGAAATGGAGGGGGGAATAATGGAAATCCCTTTTTAATGTTGTTTCAAAATGAAGTAAAAGACTAAAGCATGAAGTTATAGAGTTTATCATGTCAGCCTAAGCTAGCTAGTTAGATCTCCTTTATTTAAAGAACTGATAAATGTAAATTAAAGCATATGAGCACGAGAATCCTGAAATGTGGAATCTACTTTCATCTTACAGTGACAATAATACCCCCACTTTCCTAACTTAATCACTTCCTGCAATTACATACTATTTATCACAATACTTATAATCAAATATCTAATCATCACACAAAAAGGTGATTCATAAAATCTATAACAAAATGGCTAGTTCTTAATCTTAATTATTAAAAAAAAGATCATATAGCATATCCAGTTTAATTATCAGTTAATAAATTCCTCTCCTATTATAAGATCTCTACATATACTTATTAATATCTTCTATAAATAAGGGAGGTGAAGGTCATTCTGGGCAATATTGGAATCAAGAAAAGCAGAGGAAAGTGCTTTATTAACAAGGAATTTCTATAGAGAATACGAAAAATTTTCAATCCTTCTTCTGCTGGTCACCATGATTTCTTTGTCTGATGTTTATCATGTTGTGGCAGCCACAGTCCCTCTGTATGTGGCCATGATGTTAGCTTACATATCTGTAAAATGGTGGAAGTTCTTCACAGCTGAGCAATGTTCTGGAATAAACAAGTTTGTGGCAAAATTTTCAATCCCGCTGTTATCTTTTCAAGTCATTTCCGAGAACAATCTCTACAAAATGAACCGCCAGTTGATATTGGCTGACTTTCTTCAGAAAATATTAGCTATTATTCTGTTGGGAGCAGTCACTAAAATCACCTCTCGTGGAGGCTTGAATTGGATTATCACTGGTCTCTCTCTGTCAACCATGCCAAATACTCTAATTCTAGGATTGCCAGTATTGAAGGCCATGTATGGAAGTGAAGCAGATGTGCTTCTTGCCCAGATAGTTGTCTTGCAGAGCATTCTTTGGTATAACATATTACTGTTTCTCTTTGAGTTTACTACCACCAAAGCAGCTTCCTTAGCTCCAGCATCAGAAGCAACAGGTAGGCATTGAAATTTGCTTTTTAAAAATAGTAACAAAGAGAATGAAATCACCTCAACTCAACTTTATAAGCCATTTATGTGTTTGTTTAGGACTTCCCGAAACAAAAATGGTCATATTCATACCAATGTCATGAACTTCGGTAACCATCCCAGTTTAAGTTTTCATGTATTACATTAGGACTTCCCTCAACTGAAATGGGTGTTTTCATGCTATCAACTTCAATAACATTCCTTCATCCTTGTGAAACCAGAATGGAAACTTGCAAAATTTTCTATTGATTGCCTTTTTCCCTGTTTCCTAGATTTTTATTCTCTTTCTACATCCATAGGTCGTGAGTGCTATACTTAGGTCACTGTATTTGGGAGAAATAATACTCAACATAGTTGTTCGAATGCCCTGAAGGTCTTCGGTTCAACCTTCAAGTCACGTCTTGAGGATATGTATTTATTTATGAGTTATTTACGATAATCTTAAGGTCTAGAGAAGTAGAATATATAAACTTTCTAACCTAGTGATACCATTTTGTGTTCTGAAAACATTTTTTCTAATAATATTATTCTTCCTCTGCTCCGTGGACGTATCTAACATAATGTTAGTGAACCACGTATATCTTTACGTCGATCTCTATACGTTTATTGTATTACTTAATTATTGATTTCGCAACGATAGTCTCACATGAATTCATATAGCAAAAATGTGTAAACTAACTTTATTCGGTTCATTTATCCTAGTTATCGTGTTTGTCCTTTTGTAAAGCAGAAATTGAAATAACTCATGAAGGACGACCGAAAGAAGAGATTGAGGAGGCAAGAGATAGAAACGGAAGGAGTTTGAGAACCAAGTCCATTCTCTTAACAGTTGCAAGGAAGCTCATCATCAACCCCAATACTCATGCAACTATATTGGGACTCATTTGGGCAAGCATAAGATTCAGGTAAGTTAGAGATGATAGCTTTCACTTTAAAAAAGCAATAGATGTATTGGGATCATGGAACTAACATTCTGTCAGGTGGGGAGTAAAACTGCCAGAAGTTATTGACAGATCAATATCAATTCTATCAACTGGAGGCCTTGGTATGGCTATGTTCAGCTTAGGTCTTTTCATGGGTTCAAGGACTAGCATTATAGCATGTGGCACAAAGATGACACTGGTGGCCATGGGAATGAAATTCTTAGTGGGGCCTGCACTTATGGCAGCATGCTCACTTGCTCTAGGACTTAGGGGCAAATTGCTCAGAGTGGCAATTGTGCAGGTTTGTTGTAATTTGTATTAATAACAAGTCCACATCCAGGAATTGGCAATTCTGTTTAACGTGCTTGTTTCTTGATCTTTCTTCTTCTTCTTCTTCTTTGGCACAGGCAGCACTTCCTCAAGGAATTGTTCCATTTGTCTTTTCCAAAGAGTATAATATACATCCAGACGTTTTAAGCACAGGGTAACTATTGTAATTTTCATTTCTTATGTCAATTTTAAACAAGATATTGATCCTCTCTTATATTTAAATGTGCTTAGATCACCAACTTTATGCTCTTTATATACTTTATATAAACTATATATAAAAGATTGAAGTGATACTAATGTTAATACTTAGCTCAGTGGTAAAACTGTCATCTAGTCCCCTCTAGACCCCATTCCTTCATTTTCTTCAATATTATTTCTAGTGAACTACAAATCCTCCATCAACAAAATTTCTAGATCTACTGTCGGCTTAGTTGATAGAATTTTGCTTTCGAGCAGTTTAAGTAGAAGCATTATAGTTACATCCCTAAAGTACATACTGATGTGGGGTTTTCTTTTGGTTACAGGGTACTTTTGGGGTTGCTCATTGCACTGCCAGTAGCACTGGCCTATTACTACTTGCTATCATTGTAAAGCATCAATGCAGCCAATGCCACCAAAGGATAACAAGAAATTTAGGACATTGACGCTAAACATCAGTAAAAGACCCATGAAAATATGAAGCTTTTGAGTTAAAAAATTTTTTTGCCATTTTTTTTCCCGAAATGGTATACTGCTGATGATTTTAAGAAGCATGTAAATGTTTGTGCTGAAGATATCAATGAAGGATGATGATATGCAATAAACAAAATAGAAGGAAAAATTACAATGAGTTAAATAGGAAGCAGAGTGAACAGACCTTTGCTACTAATCAGCATCCTGTTGTTTGTATAGTCTTACTATCCATTGTTTGAGTCTGTAGTTTCAAATATCAGCCAGAGACTTGGGAACATTCTCTCAACTTTTATAAAATGATTTTAGAGCTACTTCTGGGAGTAGAATTTTTAGAATTTCAAACAAAAATTTAAACTTAAAACTATACAACAATAATCTAAACCGTTGCGGTGACTCAAATTTTCATTGTAGTTCATTGCTGAGTCTTTTAAATCTCAATTTTCATTCAAAGTTCTACCCGTTTGAGTATTTTTGAAATATTTATAAAAATTTGGAAGTTCTCAAATGGGAATAGATAGATTGTTTGAAATCAAATGGATAGATTAATTACTGATGGATTTTAATGTGTTGGAAGTGATTAATTTTCTGGACAAAATTGAAAATTTACACTTCCTGAAATTGTAATGAAAGATACTATTTTGTTGAAAATATGTATTGTGATATATTTAGCTTGAGCATCTTGGATATCCTCCTAAGTTCATTCGTTGATTGAAAATGATGCTTTAAAAGCCTCTCAACCTTTTTGGATATCATCTCTTGAAATCATACTAGTTTTAAACCAAAAAAAAATTGTAATGTCAGAGAAGTGTCTAAAGCTTATTCCCTTCTTATCACATATTTAATATGGTATTTTGCCACAAATGTATCACTCTCACACTGTGAATGATTTATAAAGATTTGAACGAAAATTGCTACATCATTCCCACTCGTTTTATTTGATTTCTAATTTCTCTAAGGATTTCATTTGCTTCTATTAAAACCTCTTACTCAAAATAAACAAACAAATAAAAATTGTAAGGTTAGGAAAGGTGTGTATCACATATCCTTTTTTAAAGAGAAATAAAATAAAAAGGCAAAATATAATTTTATATATTTGTGTGATTTTCCAGAAACTAACAAAAATATTACCCAAAGTATAAATATAATTCGAATTTATAACCAAATATTTTCGATAATTTTTTTTTAATCACATCTTTAAGATATATATATTTTTAAGACCCAACGGTCGTAAATGCTATTGGATGCCTTTTATTCTCGGATCCAACGGTCAGAAAAGAACGTAAAGGGAAAAAAAAAAAAGAAAAAAAAAGAAAAAGAAAGAAAAAAAAGGGGGCTGAAGTTAGGGTTTGAAAGGTGTATATGAAAGCCACCGAGTCATCCACTCATTTCCAGCTGCTTTGGGGAAGAGGACTATCGTTTCCCTTTCAGAATTTCCATTTCATTTCATTCTTCTCTTGAATCTTTCATTTTTCGTTACAAAAATCATGGGAAAGGGTCCTGGTCTCTACTCTGATATCGGCAAGAGAGCTAGAGGTTATTCATTTCTTCTTTCCATTCCCCCCCTTGTAATATGGTCTTGAATCTTCTTCTTCTTCTTCTTCTTCTTCTTTTTTTTTTTTTGTTGGTTTTTCTCTTTAATCTTTTTTTATTTTGCTGTTTTCTTTGCCAGATCTTCTTTACAAAGACTACCAGAGCGACCACAAGTTCACCATCACCACCTACTCCCCCACTGGAGTTGTGAGTTCCTCTTGACACTCTCTTTACTTTCTAGATCTGTTTTGGGGTCCTACTTTCATCGGGGGATATAATTTACACTGGTGAATGAATCTTAAAGAACACAAAAGAAAGAAAGAAAAAACAAGTGCAAATAAGCTTCTTTATGAGTTTTTTACTTTCTTTTTATTGTTTAACGGATTGCAATTATTATTTTCCTTTTTTTTTTTTGTTCATTGATTATGAAGGGAGCCTGCTCTTATATGTTTCTGATTTGGATTGGATTTTTGCTTTTTTGGAGTTAATGATTATAGGGTTTTTTTCCTTTTATTTCAATGGTCATTGACAAATGCACTGGCATTATCACTCGACACTCACTTTATGAAGTATATTTGTTTCCTTTTCAACTCAATATGCTCCATGTAGTAGAAATTCTTACTGTCCTAATATCTGGGTCGTGTTAATGACTCCAGGATGCATGGTGTGGTTATTTTGCCTTTTATCATATTGCATGCACTGGTTATTATCGATAGTGATTCACGATTCTTTTGCACCGAATGTGTGTTTAATCTAAACCAGTGCATGTTAATATCAGTTGTGGTTGCTTACTGGGGATGCTATGTATTTTGTAAGAAACATATATAATGCTTATCCTCTATTATTACAAGCTTTTGCTTATTATTTATTTATATTTTTCTATCTCCAGGCTATTACATCTTCAGGAACGAAGAAGGGTGACCTGTTTCTTGCTGATGTTAATACTCAGCTGAAGAACAAAAATATCACAACTGATATTAAAGTCGACACAAGCTCCAATGTAAACCATTTTTCTTCTTTCTGCTTTATCATATCCCTCTGCTTTAGATTTAAGTATCGTACTTGCCTTCTCTTTGTCCCTCTTTCTCCATTACTTGTTGCATGGATTTTCTAAATTTATTTATATTCCTTTTAATTCCATAGACATTTTCCATTAGCAGGTCAGAAATTTAAAAGCTTTAGTTGGTGTAGTATCATTGTTGTTTCAACTTATCTAGTCAATTCCTTTGTACTTTTGTGGAGCTGAAGTGAGTGTTTATCAGGCGTCTTTATTGTAAAGCTAGATTCCATTGTCCAGTTAATCTCTTTGTACTTTTGTGGAGCTGAATAGAAAATCACCATTTTCTATCGGTTTGTTTTGATGTGAAAAGCAGCAAGCCTGCCTATCACCGTAGCTCATGATCATTTGACAATCTGAGTGAAGCTATGATGGTTCTCTATTTTGTTTGAGGCAGTTCTTTTCTGAATATATAATGATTTGTTTTTTGAGACTGTAAGCTATGGGGCTCCTGTTGTTTCTCCCATCCCCATCCGCGCATGCACAAATTGATGAAACTTTGAATTTTAAATTAAGGATAGGTTGTGGAAGTTGTACGTTTTTTGAGACTGGTATTTGGTGGGGAAGTTGCACGTTTCTTCTTATTCTTTTTATCATATTTCTTCTTATGCAATTGTTGTGACTTCTGTTCTGTAATTTTGTAGCTTGTGACAACTATCACTGTGGATGAACCTGCTCCTGGATTGAAGGCAATTTTTAGTTTCAAAGTCCCGGATCAAAGGTCTGGTAAGGTGAGTGATGGAACAATGTGTTTTCAGTCTCAGTATATCGTGTTCTTTTATTTTTACTTTTTATGGAGCTGTGCATTTCCTTTTTACTTTTTGTGCTGACCAATCAGGCTACAATAGTTATAAAACAGGTAGATATAATCAGCCTAATTGATTTCTGTTTTTGTCAAGTAGGTGGAACTGCAATATCTCCATGATTATGCAGGAATCAGCACGAGTATTGGGTTGACAGCCAATCCTATTGTCAACTTTTCTGGTGTTGTTGGGTCAAATCTTCTTGCCCTTGGTACCGATCTTTCATTTGATACCAAAACTGGAAACTTCACAAAAGTCAATACTGGACTGAGCTTTGCCAACGCTGACCTAATTGCATCTCTGACCTTGTGAGTTTTTTATTTAGTCAGACTCTTCATTTACGCCTATAGTGTGCTCCTTTTCCTTTTTGGTACTTATTAAGGCGAATAATTAATGTTCAGGAATGACAAGGGTGATACGTTGAGTGCATCCTACTACCATACAGTGAACCCTTTGACAAGCACCGCTGTTGGTGCGGAGGTTGCTCATAGCTTTTCCTCCAACGAGAACACCATCACGGTTGGCACCCAACATGCACTTGATCCACTGACCTCAGTGAAGGCTCGGGTGAACAATTTTGGAAAGGCAAGTGCTCTTATCCAGCATGAGTGGCGTCCAAAATCATTCTTCACTGTATCTGGTGAGGTAGACACGAAAGCAATTGAGAAGAGCGCAAAAGTTGGGCTAGCTTTGGCCTTGAAGCCATGATAGGAAATTTTAGTCACTAGTTTGCTATGGCTGGAAGAATTAAGGGTAGGGCTTCTGGTACATAGCCGGACTTGTTTGTTCAGACTTTGAGATGATGTGTTGATGTCACTCTTGCCAGTTGTTTTGGGTTGTCGAAATAAATGTTAAAGTTGATGGTGTCATTAAGCAGACCACTTTGGTTGGTGTACCCTCCCCTTTTTTTGCACTCTGATCAGTCCCTTTCCAAACTGAGGCCAATGAAAACTTGTTGAGAAGATTTACCATTGAGATGTTGTTTCTATTTACTTTTCGTTTTCCTTCTTTTAACCACTCCCACCCCCACCCCCCAAAGAGAAAAAAAAAGGGATAATCTTCAGCCCCAATTATACTGTTTTGGTGATAATATGTATATTTGATCGTCTGAGGGCTTTTTTTAGTGCAGGTTGTAAACTCACGACAGAAAATTGTCCAAAAGAACAAAAAACTCAAACTTTTATCTAAGACTTATTTTTTAACATGCTTATTTTACCCTTTGAGATGTGAAATATCGACTTTCCTCCCTTTTCAATGATCACTGCATTTGTTCTCTCTCTTTTCTTAATTCTCAAAAGGTCAAATACCATAAATGATCTAAGTTTATGTGAGGTTATTTAAAGCTAGATATAGTTTTAACATTTTGTCCAATTTTATGAACATGGTTGGTGAACAAAAGCTAAGGTTAGAGGTTCGATTATACTTTTTCAGATAGATTTTAAAATAAATTCAAAGTGATCATATTGTTATGATATTCTCAGTGCCTGTATTTTATGTTTTGGAAAAGAAATTATCTATTCTTTGAGCGTGTCTTTATTATGTAACGGTATTTAATAGAGTTTCTAGTGGAACATGCTTTTGTCAAGAATGTGTTCTCATATGCTATCACGTTAAGATACACAATTCACTTAGATTTGTCATTTTAGAAATGAGAATGATCAGCATAAGGTTGAGAGAGTCGGTGTGTTTTTCTTTATCATGTTTAGTTCATGCCTAATAACTGTGGCCATAGTGTCACTTTGCATCCTCCCCAACTAATTAACTTAGATATTTGGTTTGAGATTTTTATATCTTGTTCTAACTGGATGAGTATTTCTCCTATGAAGAATCAATTCATAAAGCTTTTTTTCTTAAGTTGCATGTGTGTTTGTTTCTTCATATTTGGTTTTTATAGTGTTTTGTTTGTGCTTTATTTTAGAATGTGAGATATCTCTTTTTTTAGCAATTCATTACATTAATTTTTTTAAGCTATTTATTTCAAATTTAGAGTTTAAATGGATAGAGTTGTTTGTTTTTTAGATTTAAAATATTAGGACGTTGAGTATAATTTACATTTTTTGTAAGAATATTCTCAAAGTTTCCAACCAGTTGTTGAACGAAAATGCTATTATGATAAAAGCCATGGTCCGCTAGGTTATCACATCCATATTTTTGGCGCTACAAAGGGAGACAAAATGGAAAGTTTTCTTTCAGTTTGCTTGGCCCCTACTCGGCAACTGCCGAAGCTGCCTCATCAGAGCTGTCGTCAGTTCAATCTTTTCACTCCTCAGCCTGATGGAAACTCCTCTTCAATTCCCTCCAGGAAACTTCCAAGCTCGTAAGCATCTAATTTTACTCTTTTCTTCCAGTTCCCACTGAGTTGATGGAACACCATTTTTCTGGGGTTCTTGTTTTCAATTATATTGTCGATCTTATCTTTCTTCTCACTTCCTTCAATTTATTGGACTGTGGGCAACTAGATGGAGATTCATTTCTCCGCAACTTAGTGTAGCTCATGGAGCCAGCCTTCAACGTCATGGCTGAAAAATGCATTGATGTTGAGTTCGCTAGAATACAGGTCGGTTAGATTGCAATAATATCTAAGTTCAGGTTATATATTATTTTAGTTTAGATTACAATAACATGGTATAATAAGAAAATAGTTAATGTAAAATAGTAAAAACAGTAACAGTATTTACATCCAAACAACTCCTTGTTATCTATCTTTCTTCTTATATTAACAAAAACATCAAATATAATCATTGATCTGAGGTTATTCGACTTCAAAAGTAGAGATGTTTTAATATTTTACTCCATAGTCAAATTTATAAACATGGTTGGTTGTCATAGAAGTAAACAAAATCTATATTCACGTAACAAAAGGTGAGCAATCTCCCACCTCACCTCAAGGTTAGAGGTTAAAATCTACTTCTAATTAATTTAATATTACAAAGATACAAATTCTAAAGAAATGGAATCATGTTAGATGGTGGTTTATGATATTCATATTCTCAATGACTATATTTTTTGCACTTGAAGAGTTGATACCAGGGATTATCTATTCTTGGAGTGTGCCTTAAATGTGAAGGTATTCCCATTTGATATCGGGATTTACCATTTTAGAAAAAGAAATAATATGAGGTAGAAGGTTTAGAGATTTATTTGGTGTGCAATTCTTTATCTTGTTTAGTGTGAGCACAATGAGTATATCCATGGTTACTTTGTATTCTTCATAGGTAATTAGTCTATATATATATACGATATTAGGTTTCTAGATATATTCTAAGTGGATGATTGTTTCTTTTATAAAAAATCAATGAGACTTTTTTTCTTTTAAGTGTTTGTTTCTTTTTATTATATCTTTATTTATTCGTAATGTTTTGTCTGTGTCTTGACCTCGGACTGTGAGATTTTTTTTCCTAGACAATCGAAACTAGAATTTAAAGGTATTTTTTCTTTTAAGATTTTGGTTGTTTCAAGTTTAGATTTTAAATTGATATAATTTTTTTTATTTTGTTTATATGAAGATATAAATTAATAAATTAACAGGAGTTAGAGTATAATTAATACTCGGTTGGAACAATATTCCAATTTCGCAAGATTGTATTTAGTTTATTGGGCCAAAATGGAATGATAAAAAGGCGATGGGCCCATTTGGTTATCAAAATTCTACGCCGTCGCATCCATTTTTCTTGCGCTACTGAAGGGGAGAGAGAAAGGGAGAAAAATGGGAGTTCTTCTATCAAGAATCGGAGCTCTTCTTTCTAATTGGTTCGGCCCCCCCACGGCCACCGCCGAAGCTGCCTCATCCGACTCATCCTCGGTTCACTCTTTTCACTCCTCAGCCAGATGGCAACTCCACTTCAATTCCCTTCAGGAAACTCCCAAGCTTGTAAGCCTCTATTCTTTTTTTTTTTTCTTTTTTTTTTCTTTTTCCAATTCCCACTCATTTGATCCAACGCCATTTTTCTAGGGTTACTGTTTCCGATTCTATTGGTGATCTGATCTTTCTTCTCTCTTCCCCTTCGTTTTGTTGGACCCTCGGTGAGTAGATGGTGGTTGATTTCTCCGCAACTTGGTGTGGACCCTGTAGACTCATGGAGCCAGCCTTCAATGCCATGGCTAGCAAATACACTGATGTTGAGTTTGCTAAAATCGACGTCGACGAGTTATCTGTACGTCTCTCTCCTTCTTCCAATTTTGGATTCTCTTATTTCTGTTTGATTCTGCTATTGTAGCTACTTGTACATCTTTGTGGATAATGTGTAATTTAATCTTCCCGTTGCTCAATCTTCAACTGGGGTGATTTTAAACAATACTTGGTGAGTTATCATAAGTTTAGAAAAGGAATTACGAATTGGGCATATAAGAGAACAAAAAGTTGTATTTTTTGCCAACTTCTTAGAAAGTTGAAGGAGAAGTATCAATATAAGGAGAAATCTCCCATCGTAGGAGATACCATTTAAGTTTAGTTTGTCATGAGCCAATATCAATATTGACTTGTGGAAATGATGTTATCGAACATTTTCAAAATGTGCAAACATGGTCATAGCTATTCTCACCTAAAGGTATCTCTAGTCTCACTTGTTGTTGCACTCAAAGAACAAAAAATGTTGAAATTTAGAGATTTTATTGGAACTTTTTGAACGACATGAAGTAAATTTTAAAAGAACACTAGAATATTGGAAACTAAAACATATATTTAGCTGAGATTTAATTGCAAGATTGACGCGGTTATTTGTGGAATCAGGATGTGGCTCAGCATTTCGGAGTACAAGCAATGCCAACATTTGTGTTCCTGAAGAGAGGGAAAGTGGTGGATACAGTGGTTGGAGCCCGTAAGGAAGAGCTGGAGAAGAAGATTGAGAAGCACCGATCGGTATCTGGTTCAACTTAGATCCAAAAACCCCCAATAATAAGTTATCTCACTCTCACTCTTACTCTTACTCTTCTTTATCTTTTTATGTAAACATTTGAAAATTATCTATATTCTAACTTGGTCACCGGTTTGAATTTAAATATGTCATATAAACTACAACCTTGTTCTTGTTTGAAATCAATCTATCTATCTTATCCCTCCTGTAAAGCGTACCCATTATTGCCTTATTTGGTGTAATGATTTTTTTTATTGATTTCTTTTCTCCTATCCTTCATCTGCAGAGATGCTTGAAAGCACCACAAATTTGTGGTGTTTTCTTGTCCATAGCTTAGGCTTTATTAATTTCTATGATCTGGAAAATTTTGTTCTATTTCTTCTGTTTCAGCCTCTTTGCTAATAAAAGCATTTTGTTGCAGTATCCCTTGTGGGAAGAAAAATTCTTTACTTGTGAGAAGTAAAAGGTTGAATCTCTCCTTCCTTCTAAAGGGGTTTTCCAAAAGTTGTTTTCTTTTTTGTTTTATAAATGAAAAATTAAGTGAAAATGCATCAGTGCAATATTTTCTGAACTTATTTTCTCTGTTTCTGTTCAATATATATGGCTTTGGGTTTGTAAGTTGTCTGTTACGGTGGGGATGTCTTCATCTTTTTGCAAAGTACAAATCTTAGAAATTAATGAAAGTTTGCAGACAGTTTCCATAAAAAGGATAAGGAACAAGACACCGCTGTGGCTTTGGAGTACATGTTTTTGGTTGATCTCGAAAATCTACTTGAATCATGTTCAGTACAACATTTGATTTGTTTTTGTTTTTTTGATGCTCGTGTTAAATTCCCTTAGAATTTCAGGTGAGATTTAAGAATACTCAATAGGTTGGGTTTGGGTTGTTTACAAATACAGCAAAATGAATTAAAATATTTACAAACATGGTAAAATTTCAACACTGATAAACTACTCTTGTTTATAACACAGATGTTGATAGATATTTACTGGTGATAGATTATGCAATTAGATTTGTAAATATTTCCTATAGTTTTACCATTTATTATAGTTATTTTAAATATGAAATATATATTTTTAGTGTATAAATGCATTTAAAATTCAATAATAAACTTTGTAGTTTCTATATTCTGTCATTTTAAAAGGACTATAATACCCCACCGTTCGTAAAACATTTACTTTTTCTTTTCAACATTTACAAATACGAAAAGTTTTTAGAATCTATACCTATTGGATTGAGAGTAGTGTGCAGTGTCCATCTACAAATATTCTGCCTACGTATAAATCTCATCAGAGTCTCTATTCACCAACTCTCTCAACAACTGGTCATTTGTTTCTCTCTTCCAAAGATCTCACAATAGGACACACTTTCTACTAGGCAGATGGATGAGGAACTACACCCATTTAAATCATATTCCAAACCAACAAGTTAAAGAAAAACCATCCCATGTACTAAAATATAAACCATCCTTCAGTTTGTAAATAGTAATTTTAAATCTACTGATTCAAGTGTCACAAACTAAAAGTGTAAACAGACTATTCCCATTTTTGTTATATTAGCAGTTAGGTTATATAGAATACTTGTAGAAAAAAGAAGAAATTACAAACGGATACAAACAAAGGGGCATTTTTATATTACAGTTGACACCAAAATTTCAATGAAAAATATTAAGTGGGGAATTAACAAGAGCATATATGGTAGTAATATCAGTCATACAATTTTGCAGCTTAGCTTCCACAAAAGAGATGAAATTGACTACTCTCCTCCTTCCCCTCTTTCTCTTCTCTCCATCTCTTTAATTCCATGGCTTAACACATTAATGAATCAACATTTCTAGAAAATATATTGTCATTTGATTTATTTGCTCTAGGGACTCTCTGCCGTCTCGGAATCTAATAACCACAAAAGATTGTGTCATGAGAATAAAAAAGTAGTACACAAACAAACACGAATTTGAAAGTTTAGTACACATATTTGGTGAGATTGTTAATGAGAGAGATATAGAGATTAGTAACTATACTGACCTTCGGAAGAAGGGACGACGACAACGTGCAAGTTGGCGTTGTTGGGTGGAAGATGAAGGCGAAGGGGGAAAAGTTTTCCATTGAGAGGGTTGCGAGAGCAAACGAGGATGTCATGGAGGCCAGTCTCCTCTCTCAATTTCTCCTTCAATTCTTCTACTTGACTCCCTTTGAATGTAAACTTCACTTCTTCTTGTCCATCCTTCACATCCCCTTTCTCATTTGCAACATGGTAATGTATCACCCTACCCTCTGCTTTCATGGGGGACTCATGATCTTGTGACTCGCTTGACTGCATTAGATCCAATATTGGTCATTAGATATGTATATTTCTATAAAACGAAGACCTCTAACCTCTAAACGCCCATCAAAATATAGTTGTAGGGTTCTTAAGTTTTTGATATTATATTAAATTTGTGGTGATTTAAGACTGGTATAAGAGATTTAAGCAAACCTCGTGTCTAGAATGATGATGATCATGGGATGGCGATGACTCTGCCTTCGAACGGTGACCAAAAAAGTGATGGGATTTTTTGGCCTCCCATGGTGGGGGCGGTGGTGGAAGAATAGGTTCTTCAGAGCGGGAGTTAATGGAGGTAAAAGTTCGAATCTCAACGATGTCAACGTCCCAAAGAACCCAATCCTGAGTGGAAGTTCTATGAGGAATATCATGAGTAATGGAGTTACGCCAAGGTGGAAAGCCGCCATTGGCCCTTAGGAATTGGCCGTATCGTGTTTTGAGCCTGACTTGAAAGCCTTCACGAACGGGCTCCCACTCGACGGACGAATCAAGCCTTTGTGGAAGTGTCTGTAGGACCTTTTTGCCGGTCATGCCCAAAAGAAAGGGGACGTTGGAGGCGGTTAGGTATTTGCCGAAGCAGCTCTTGAAGCGGAGGCCATCGGAATGTTCGACGAACTCCACCGTCCATTTGGCGTTTTTAACTGAGCCGTTGCGGTCTTGGCATACACTTTCTTCATCTTCCTCAGCTAGAAGGTACTTGTCGTGGTGGCTCCTTAAACGAACCACTTTTGCCTTCTGGAATAGCTCCATTGCACTCTGAAAAATTTATGTTCCAATCATATATATCATTCTTAATCACAACCCAAAACGATAGAAATTATGGAAGAAACAAATCAGAGCCAACAAGTTAACAACACAAAAATAATAATGAAAAGAAAAGAAACTCAAAATGATTTTTGGAATGAATTGAAAGACACGGATCCAGTGCATTGCAGGGTAAAAAAAAAAGAAGGGAACTGAGAGATCAGAGATGTAAGAAGAAAGAAAATTACCAAAAGAAAAAAGGAGATGAAGAAAGGTAACAATTGGGCAATAAATTAAGAAAGTATATATATATGTATATGGAGAAAGTTTGTTTTAGGTGAAAGAAGGAAGGAAAAAACAGAAGGAGAGGAATGAAGGGGAAAATGAGAACCAAAAGGCAAATAGAACGTTAATCCGAAAAAGGAGGACCTCACCCCACCCCCACCCCCACCCCCACTCCCACGGCCTTTGCCCTTTGCCGGTTTCCGTTAATTCCAGTTATTCATCTTTTTTGTGGTTCACAATACTTTTTTATTTCCTTCTTTTTTTTAAACAAAAAAATGCATTATTATCCTTTTCTCTATATGTATTTTTATATTTGTTGCTCCAATTTCAAATTTTATATTGTTTTGGAGTATATATATTCACAAATGTGATAATAGAGATATAGAAGGCCGTGTGAAAAAGTAAAAAATAAAATACTGACTTACTCAATAAATATGCAAACTTAGCTTCAATAATGTTTATAGTTGAAGTTGATTTGCTCCATAAATATGCAAACTTAGCTTCAATAATGTTTATTGTTGAAGTTGATTTGTTTACATCAATTTAAAAATTGAGAGATAGTTGCAAATTTAGCCATTAGATGCAAAATAATTAAGTATATATATCAACATTTTTATTTATTTAAACATATCAAAATTTGTCAAATTCTATGAATGATAGAGGTCTATCACCGATAAACCATGTTGTAAATATTGATCTATCATGGATAGATCATACAAATCTATCAGCGATAGTTATGTTATATTTACAAAAAAAAAATTAAATATTGATATATCATTAATTATTATTTCTAAAATAGCCAATAATTATAATTATATTTGTCTAAAACTATAATAACTACTACTTGCTAAAGTAAACAATAAAAAATATTTAAAGCTAGGTTAGGTTCAAGTAAACAATATTTACTATTTATTGCTGTAATAATTTTTAGTATTTTCTTTTCAAACCCAAATAGTGTACACATCAAACACCCACGGATATTTACCCAAACTAAAATAATATGCACCACAAACATAAACTATTTTAACCTAGTTATAAAACTCACTTCTTGCCTCAAACACTTTCTAAATAATTACATTTTACACTTGAGTTTTATTTCCACTAATATAATCTTTATTGTTTGATAATTTATTAAACGGAAAAGTCCATTAGATGACAAAAAAAAAAAAATAGAAAAAAACCGTTCATACTACCTATTTTTGCCTATTGCAAACTTGACAAATATAACGGTAATCAAAGGGTAATTTGCTTTTAAATCTGCTATTTTTGCAATTTTAAATTATTAGTGGATAGACTCTACAATCATAATTATTTTATTTTATTTTGCTATTTTTCAAACTCCTCTCGTTACAAAATTAAATTAGTTTTGTACAATTAAAATGAATTTAAATAGAGGTTAAGCATTTATTTTCCTAGGTACGCATCAAGATTTTTTTACATTTAAATTTTTTCTTAATTTCTTATGTGATTTTTAAATCCATTTTTATTCTCTAAAACTTCTGTCTCTCACTTTCTCTTTTAGAATAATTGAAGACAATGTTTTCTATAGAAGGAAAAAAGAAAAAAAGACTCAAAAGTGTTTCTAATTGAAAGTTAATAGATGTGTATTTGTTTGCTTATTTAATTAGCAAGTGCCCACGTTACTATATATTCCACCCCACTTACATCTATTATATGTAGCATATTTGAATAATTCTCTAACACACAAACAAATCATACATAGTAACACTTTTCAATAATTATTTGCATATGAAACACAACTATGTTTTCATTGAATTTATTGTTATGTTTTCATTGAATTTATTGTTGTTATAGGTACCAAACCTATAGTCTTTTTTTCTTGGACGGCCGTTTTCAATTATAAATGAGGACCAACCCATTCTCTTTTAACTTGATGTTGGCTATGTTTAATGTATTCTCTTTCAAAGAAAAAAATTGCTTTTGTGTTACAATTTAAATTATTAGAATGACATGCATAGGATACAAAATTTCAAACCTATAGTAAATATTGTTTAATTATATAATCTTGAATATATTTAAAGATAGACTTATCATGAAATAGATTATGATTAGAAATTTGTTATAATACATGAAAACATGTAACATTTGCATTAATTGCATTAGTCCTAAAAATATTAAGACATAGGAAGAATAAACACAAACAAACGGCCACTAATAAGACAAAATCGATTAAACAGCTAGTGGTAGGAGAGAACACGTACCTGATCTCTACCCGTGAAGTACCCGGAGCCGAAACCCGAGATCGACATTGACGGCGACCGTGTTTCCAACTCATAATCACCGTTACTCGATATCGATGAAACGCTAGAAAAACTCACCGCCGGCGAGATACGACCGGGTGCCGAATCATCAACCGTTGCGATATCAACAACATCCACACTCCAAAGCACCCACTCCTGCGTCGACGTCCGCCGTGGGATATCATGGGTGACGGAGTTTCTCCATGGCGGCGCTCCGCCGTTTGCTCGGAGGAACATCCCGGCCCTTGTCCTTAACTTAACGAAAAACCCATCTTTCCTCGGTTCCCACTCTACGGCGCCGTCCTGCGTGGCGGAGGTCAGATCAGTCTGGACGACCATTTTTCCGGCGGTGCCGAGAATGAATGGGTCGTCGGAGGCGGTGAGGTACTTGCCGAAGCAGCTCTTGAGGCGGATGATGTGGGGTTTCCCGTCGACGAGGTCGACCGTCCATCGGACGTGAGGCGTGGTGGCGTTGCGGGTCTGGCGAACGGATTCTTGGTCGTCTGCGGCTTGGAGGTACTTGCCGAGATGGCTCTGGAGGCGAACGACTTTGGCGCTATTGAAGAACTCCATGGATGATGAAGGTAAGAGAAACAGAGGTTGGTGAATATTAATAATGAAAAGAGAAGGAAGGAGATGAATTTGGTGTTGTGCTTTAATAATGTGGAGGCAATGAAAGGGGTTGACCAACAAGTCTACGTCTTTTAATATAACAAAAAAATCACACAAACTCTTTTTCTCTCTTAATATTTGGAAGTATGGTAATAAGTAAATCAAATCAAGTGAAAATAAATTTTCTTATCACTTTGTTACATATTATATATAGTAATAAATCACTGATATTGTTTATAGAGAGATAATCAAATGTACTGTGTTGACTCAAAATTCTAGGGCTAATTTCTTATGAACCAGAGGAGTAAGAGTGTGAGATCCCAACTTAAACATCACCTCTACATAATCTCATTATATGAAACATAAGTAGAAGGTCAGAGCACGTACTCTTTCAAAACTAAATCCATTGACTTTCCAAAATGTCTGCAATCCATAATAATAATAATAACAACGAAATGATCACTAGTTATATAATATACATATAGTTTTGAATTGAATATAGTTTATGTACATTGTCAAATGGGAAAGGTTTGAAAGTTTCAGTTTCTAGTTGGATCCAGTTGGATAATGTGGATATTAATTTTGTCTTCTGTGCTTGTGCTCATACTCAAAATTATGTTTACATCGTATATGTATATAAACTATATATGCTTTAATGTTAACTATTGGTTAACAAATTTAAGTCAACATGGAATCAGTTTGATGATCCTTATGTCTATTCTTCAACTATTTTAATTTTTTGTTTTAACGGTTAAATTGGATAGTTTGTTTCAAGTGTAAGTCTTTTAGGTTGAAGGAGTCTTTTTGCAATATTTTAAAGGTTCATAAGTTCATAGGATATTTGTGTTGGTATCCCTCGGGTGTTCTCCATCATCTCTTGTAAGCAATGAAGCTCTAATTGATTTTGAGATTAAAATTTCTATTCTAAAATGATAAGAAAGTTTTGTTATTTGATTTCTAAAAACATCTAAATTTAACGAGGAAAATGACGTGGTGTAGGTAGACGGTTTCATCTATATAATATTTGTAAGAGCCACTTATGTTTACTCAATACTTGTTCAATACTCTCACTTCATCTTCCTCGTCCGTGATCTTATAGAAGAAGTCATAGCAACTATTCGATATTCGATGCTCGTCGTTGCTCTATCCTTTCACTTCTTTTCGAAAAGCGATATCAACTACCTTCAAAATCCCATTTGCAAACCTAGTAAAACATAAAATATAAAGGAAAAAAATACACCATATGCGAGGAGGATATGAAAGGAAGATAAACTAGTACGTTTGGAGTTAAAGTGGTTATTTTACGTAGTGCATAAATAGAAAGCCAAGCTTTTTCTTATGAGCCATCTTTTCAATTTTTCAATCAACAAATTAGAATGGTTAGTGTTTTAAGAATAATAATTAAGTGATATAAGAATAATAATTAAGTGATATGTATGTTTTAAAAAAGTGGGAAATATAAAAAATTCTAACCTGACGTGCATACTTCTCTAACTAAGGATGTGGTTTATTGTTAGATACATTAGATACATTTTGTTATATCTATTTTTTTTATATATATACATTAGATTATATTTTCTATACTTCCAAACTCAATGCTATATTTCCAACTACCAAAATAACATATGACGAATCTAAATTTAAATTATTAGCATATATATATATATATATAGCAAAAAAAAGTTCAATAATTGTAAATATAAGACTATAACAACTGTAGATCAAAATTTAGAATATGATTTATATGATTGATAGCAGTTTCTTGCCGTTTATTGTTAAAATTAGGAGTTATTACAATTACTCCTAAGAAAGAATAGGAGGCAGCATCCAGCAACTGAAAATTGTAGTGGATTAAATATCTCCATAACCATAACCGGCGCCGGAGATTGAGCTGCCAACAATTCTCTGCTTCCTCTTCTCTCCTCTCTTCAAAATTATGAACTAATGCTGTTTTTGTCAACATGGGCTTCTCTTCGATTCAATTACAATCAACTTCATCCCTCTCTTCCTCCATTCCCTTGTTCCTAATCGAAACCAGAAACTACCCCAAAGTTCGCTTCAACAAGATCAAAATAAAGCCCAGAACTCGAATCCCAATCTTCACAGCCTCATCTTCTTCAACATCCAAAGATATCTGGAGACGACAAACCCCATCTGAAAAATCAACCACAACCCTACTTCCCCAAAAGTACCAACGCAGTGGCAGAAGGCCAAGAGAGTCCTCCCATTTAGACCATAGCATCGACATGGACGAGCTTTTAGCTTCAATTGGGCAAACGAAGAACGAGCAAGAGCTGTACTCGGTTCTGTCGCCTTACAAGGGGCGGGAGCTTTCAATGCGGTTCATGGTGTCGCTTCTGTCGCGGGAATCGGACTGGCAAAGGTCGCTTGCGATTCTTGATTGGATCAACGAAGAGGCTCTTTACACTCCTTCGGTGTACGCTTACAATGTTGTTCTACGAAATGTGTTGCGCGCTAAACAGTGGGAGCTTGCGCATGGACTGTTCGACGAAATGCGCCAAAGAGCTCTTGCGGCTGATAGGTATACTTATTCTACTCTAATCACTTATTTTGGCAAAGAGGGTATGTTTGATGCTGCTCTTTCATGGCTACAAAAAATGGAGCAAGATCGTGTGTCTGGGGACCTTGTTTTGTACAGTAATTTGATTGAGTTATCTCGTAAACTCTGTGATTATTCAAAGGCAATTTCTATTTTTTCAAGATTGAAGAGATCTGGGATTACACCAGATATTGTGGCCTATAACACTATGATAAACGTGTTTGGAAAAGCTAAGCTTTTTAGAGAGGCTCGTTTTTTGTTGAAAGAGATGAGGGCTGTGGATGTTATGCCTGATACTGTTAGCTACTCGACTTTACTTAATATGTTTGTTGAGAATGAAAAGTTTTTGGAGGCACTCTCTGTGATTTCTGAGATGAAAGAGGTCAATTGTCCGCTTGATCTTACAACGTGTAATATTATGATTGATGTTTATGGTCAGTTGGATATGGTGAAGGAAGCTGACCGGCTGTTTTGGAGAATGAGGAAGATAGGAATTGAACCCAATGTTGTGAGTTACAATACAATTTTGAGGGTTTATGGAGAGGCTGAGCTTTTTGGGGAAGCGATACACCTTTTCCGGTTGATGCAGAGGAAGGAGATTAAGCAGAACGTTGTGACATATAACACAATGATCAAGATATATGGGAAGACTTTGGAGCATGAAAAAGCAACAAATCTCGTACAAGATATGCAAAAAAGAGGGATTGAACCAAATGCTATTACGTACTCAACAATTATTTCGATATGGGGAAAAGCGGGAAAGTTGGATAGATCTGCAATGCTATTTCAAAAGCTAAGAAGCTCAGGGGCTGAGATTGATCAAGTTCTTTACCAGACTATGATTGTGGCCTACGAGAAGGCAGGCTTGGTTGGTCATGCCAAGCGTTTGCTTCACGAGCTAAAGCAACCAGACAATATTCCAAGGACGACAGCAATTACCATTCTCGCTAAAGCTGGTCGAATCGAAGAAGCCACGTGGGTTTTTCGTCAGGCGTTTGATGCGGGAGAGTTGAAGGATATATCTGTTTTTGAGTGTATGATTGATCTGTTTTCAAGGAACAAGAAGCACAAAAATGTTTTGGAGGTATTTGAGAAGATGAGAAATGTAGGACATTTCCCTAACTCTGATGTTATTGCTCTTGTCCTAAACGCTTACGGGAAGCTTAGGGATTTTGACACAGCTGATGCTCTATATATGGAGATGCAAGAGGAGGGCTGTGTTTTTACAGATGAAGTGCACTTCCAAATGCTTAGTCTCTACGGCGCAAGAAATGATTACAAGAGATTGGAGTCGTTGTTCGAAAGGCTGGACTCCGATCCCAATATCAATAAGAAGGAATTGCATTTAGTCGTTGCTAGTATTTACGAAAGAGGTAATAGATCTAAGGACGCATCTCGGATTATAAACAGGATGAACAAAATTGCAATTTCAAGATCATTATGACTTTGAATATAATTCTATCTTCCTGTACAGTAAAGTTTTACTAACAGATTCATCAATTATCGTTTACATACTTTGAACAATGTAATTTGTATATTGCCACACAAACTTGGTCAATAAGGCGATGCTGCTATTGCTGAACCACTTTTGTGAATGATATTTTTTGTTCTATCATGAAAATTAAACTCCTAGAGATTCATAGTTCAAGATTTTAACCAACTGGGTATATGCTCAAAGGGAAAAACAAAAAGAAAAAGAAATGTTTAATTCGGGTTGAGAAATATAAATGTATCCTAGTTAAATTACAAGACCGATCCTTGTAAATTTATATAATAGACTCCAACTTTAAATATGTAAGTCTGTGAATGCAGATCCAGTTAAACATCCCATTATAGACAATTCAATATAATAGATTTGTTAACTTCTTTAAAAAGACGAGTATGATACAAATTTAAAAGTTCATTTAGAGATAATTTATTTGACACTTTTTAAAATTTGATTCGGTTAGAGGGAGACATTTCAATTTGATAAACAATGTTATATGTGAGATGACTTGTTAAGTCAGGAAATACCATTTCAAAGAAAAAAAATAATGCGAAAAAATTGAATGAAGTAACCAAATATTATTAGTCATTAAAATTGATGTCTCATTCAATTTCACCCGTTTAATTAATTAAAGAAATAATTCATCCCTACTTCATTATGATCAGCCTGTGTGGTTTCATTTGGTATAAAAAATGAATTTAAGACAAATTAATAAAAGATGGTTAGATGATCAGTTTGAAAGAGATTACTTTTAACTTAACATTAATTACACAGTTTAAATTTGTAGCACATGGGAAATATTTGTTTTAGGACTGACCTATACTATATATTATTAGATCATATATTACTTTCTTCCTTTTTCTTCAGTTTATTTTCCAATAATGATGTCTTTGAAACTTCTCATTCCTAAGCTAATTAATTGTTTCCCTCCAACCCCCACTATAATTTTTTAGAACGAATTATTCACATTACAGGACTTCTTCCATTTTGAATTTGTCGTAGCAATGGCTTTGCTCAGCCCTGTGTCTCACGCTCAGGTTTGTATTTCATTACAAATTATATTCAGTGCCATCACTACGATTTAATTATACGTAGCTGTTTCATGATAATTCTTGTATCATGTGTATTGACGGTCTTGTAACAAAGTTTGAGAGGTTTTGTTGGTTTATTATTCAATGGTTAATGTTACCGATTCTGACATTTTGATTGAAACAGGTTTCATTTCTTATTGGATTTGTAACCACTGTGGTTGCATGGGCTTATTCTGAGTACTTAGCATTTAAAAAGCAGTCCATCTCTTCTCAAATGTAAGTAAATCAAAACAATATTTATTTATCATAAACATGTACGTACCATACTGACTTGAAACTAAATTATTTTAGAAGGCACGTTGATGTCGGATTGAGTACTGGGGAAGAAAGTCATAATGTAAAAGAAGATGACAAAGCTGTTTTATTGGAAGGAAATGTTATGAAGTCCACTCCTTCAGGAGCTACAATTTCATCAACCTTCTCAACTGTTATCAGGTTAAGTTCATTCTTTCAGAAACAAAATCATATATTATTTAATTTAATTCTTCCTTAGGTTTTACTAATGTTTTATCCTATTAGGTTCATTATGTTGGAAGAATCATTCTTGATGAAACATCGAATGCATTCTTGATAAAACATCGAATGCTACTCCGAGCAGCGTACGTAAACACACTGATCTTACTTTGAAATTTATAAAGAAAAACTTGCATGTATGCGCTCATCTTTTTGCTGCATGCTCACGTACTATCAGATGGTTGGTTATTAGAAAGGTTGTCGTACAAATTAAGATGCATTCAAGTATTACTCATTTTTACGGATCTGAATTTGGTCTTCTTTTAGCATACTTTTACATTTATGATCACACTGATATATTTGGAACATCAAAGAAGGTGTCTTATAGCCAACTAATCTTTTCTTCTACTATTTTTTTACTTTATTATTCATAAGAAAACCATGTAGATAAACATCATTCTTATTACATTTTATGTAGTAGTGACTGTTAAATAAATATCTTATAAATGAAATATTTTGCAGAGTTACAATAGAGATCTGTTCGTCTTCCTCCCTCCTTCTCATCATAGTTTCAACAGTAACTTCATTCAAGATTCATCTTGATAAATCACCATTTTCATAAAACCCATTCTCTTCTTAAATAGACATCAAACTGAGGAATGGAAAGGATGGATGCAGGTATTTAAATTAATTAACCACTCTTACTATTATAATTAATACTCTTCATCAATTAATTCAAACTTTTTTTCTTCTTCTATAGGTGATTTTCTTGATGTACCATTACTTTGATGCAAGAGAAATTTGCAACATGGGTCGTGTATGCATCGCCTCATATATCTGGATGACGGGATTCGGCAACTTTTCATATTACTACGCTCGAAAAGACTTTAGCAATATTTCTAGATTTGCTCAGGTATATACATACACGTTAATAATAATGTCTTCCCATCCCCTATTTATTATGTTATGTTCGATAACCATTTGACATATAATTTGACACTAAATATATTTTTGCAGATGATGTGGCGATTAAATTTCTTGGTGGTTATGTGTTGCATTGTCCTTGACAACAGCTATGTGCTATAATACATTTGCCCTTTACACACATTTTTCTCTCTTGTGGTATATGGTCTTGTTGCCGTTTTGAATAAGTACAATGAGAGGAAAGGAGTCATTTGTATTAAATTTTTTCTTTCCTTCTTGGTAATTATCATTGTTTGGGAAATTCCTGTAGTCCTTGAAGTCCTTTGGGATCCATTTACCTTCCTTCTAGGTAACTCTTCTACCAATCTCAATCATACCATCCAATCTCATTAGAACTTCGCAATTTAGGCATGGTTGAGCAAGATTAGTAGTACCTGGATGACAAGTCCTCTTTGAAAAATTTAACATTTTCTAAATCTATTGTTGTTCATTGTGTTTTGTAGGTTATAAAGATCCTAATCGGTTGAAAGAAAACTTGCCTCTTATGTATGAGTGGCATTTTCGAACGGGACTTGATCGCTATATTTGGATATTAGGCATGATGTATGCTTATTATTATTCAACAGTGAGTTTCATGGATAAACAATCCTTTCTTTGTTTTTTCGTCCTCTAATGGAAGTAATTTTGTGGATTATTTTTCAGGCAATGTATCTATGGTTTGAGTATGTAATCAAAATGGATAGTCTTACTTACAACAAATTCCATCCTTACACTTCTTGGATTCCCATCACGTATGTTATTAATATAATTAACTAATTAACCTTTTCTTTATATATATATATATATATATATATATATATATATATATATATATATATATATATATATATATATTCAAACTTATTGAAAATTAAAGTTATATTTATAAATATATTATCTGTTGTTGTTCATATGGAACAGAGCCTACATATGCATAAGGAATGTTACTCAGAGTACTCGTAGCTGTACTTAGACACTTTTTGGGTAAATATCTTCTTCTTCTTCTTTTTTATAAAAATTAATTTATTGATCATTATCATATATATAATTTAACTTTTAATTACTTTAATTTAAAAACATGATTTAGATGGATTGGTAAGATTTCACTGGATACATACATTTGGTTAATGTGTGAATGAATGAATTAAATTGAGGTTAATTGTTTTAATTTTAAAGTGGTGTGTTTAGTTTGAGTTAATAATGTTAATTAATTAAAATAATTGATAAGGAACGTTGTAATTATATTTAGATCAAATGCTCCGGATGCACAGCCAAAGTTGTTGCTGACTATCATCCCAGATTATCCTATATTGAACTTCATGCTTACCACTACCATTTTTATAATGGTAAGTATTCTTCAAACAAATTTTTAATATAGTTAAGAACGCGTTACCTTTGTTTCATTCATTAGGGGACTTAATTAAGAATGTGGTAAATTTTAATGATGGTGTGTTGGTTGGTTTGGTACACAGAGTTCATATAGGATATCAGAGCTGACAAATACATTCAAAATGGTATTTGTACCAAGCAAGGACAATAAACGCATAATGTATACCATGATTGCCGGTGCTACGATTATGGCTGTCTTATACTCCTCTTTTTTTTTCCTTAAACTGGCACAAATCTTGGTAATTCATTTTCCTCCTAATTTCTCATCATGAACCCTTTTCTTTTCTTTTCTTTTTAATACTTATTACTATATGTATTTGTGGTTGCCACTGCAGGCTTGAGAATTGAAGAAAACAAGGGATTGTACAGAAAGGGAAATCAAGCAGTACTCAAATTTTCTCAATAAGAGAATAAAAGATATATATTGAAGAGATGACTTGAAATTTGTTTTGTAGCTTACGTTGATTGTTCAAGTTACATGTTATTGCGACCACTACTCTAGGGCATGCATATTTGAGATGGCCAAGGGGGTCTTTTGTATTACATTGAATTATAATTTCATTTTCAAACTATAATATAGTTGTTACTTTTCAACAGTGGATTGATCAAATAAACAATAATATGCTCTTTTATTCTCTATCTTGTTTCATAGAAATAATCAGTTTTTACAAGTACGTTCATGGACTAAAATGAAAATGAACATTTTGTTAAAAGGTAATAGAGGCTAAAAGTCAAATTTGTAGTAGTCGAGAGGTATATGTCAAGGGGCGATCTATGACAATATCTCTTGATCTTAATGTCTTTGCGTAATCTTCTCTCTCCCTTGGTGATGCTTGTCTTTTGGGTTGTCAATATATATTTGAATGAAATGGAAATGGAATATGATGAAGGTTACTGTATGCTACAAGGATACCAACCTAGTGGAGATTATCCCAGTGAACATACTCGACCCATTGTTATTGAGAGGCAACCTCAAATCATTATCTTGAAATCAAATTTGGAAAAGAATGGTTAAGGGTCAGGGGAATCATCTTCCAACTAGCAAAATGAAGACTTAGCTTGGGAATGATGTTGTAGATGTGGTAGATGCTAAAGGGAAAAAAAACCCTAAATAAAGGAAATTAATTAGTTTTGAAGTCTTCAAAATCAATGCCACTTGTAGCACAAGTTTTTGCAATTGGAAAGAAAATTTAGTAGGTAACAAGGATGCAAATAAATATAGTCATAAATTATATTTTCTAAATAAATCAATTTCTCCTCTAAACCTTTAATTTCATCGAATTAGGTTTAGGGTTTCTACTGTTTTTTTAGTTTAGGATTGGATGTAAATGAGGAAGTTAACGACATATCAATCTTGTTGAAATATCACAAAATAATTTGTACTAATTTTAACAAATCAACGAACATATCATTTTGGAAAATCATCAATTTTAATAATGTCAGTATCCTCTTGATTTGAATTTTTTATCTATTTTGTATCGTTTGAATACTTCTGATAATTCATTAAAGCTGGTGAGAATATTCTGTTTAAAATATTTTCAAACGAAAACTTAGCAATGATAAAGTTTGGACACTTCTCCAAATTAAAGTATAAATATGCAATTACTTATATTCCTGTCCAATTAAAATTCTAACTGAAGCTATATATATAGATTACAAATATAGCACAATTTGACTAAGATAGAATTAAGTTTATCACTAATATTCCTTTGTAAATATTAATCTATCATTCATAGGTTTATTAATAATGGAACCAATAAATTTGGTTACATTTGTAATATTTTTTAAAAAAATTATGTTATACACTTTATTATTGTTATTTCTAAACTATCCATTTTGATTAGCTTTTATTTTTATTAAAAACGAAAAAAAAATGATTGTTTAAAGTTTATCAAGTGATTTTAGTTTTTTTTTTTAACGGAAAACCCCAAATTAAACTTGGGTTTGATGATTATTCTGTTTTCAAATTTCTTACCTTTAGAAAGAAAAAAATGATAGAAAAAGGAAAAAATGCTTAGAGAGAAAAGTAGAACAGATTTAAACTAGAGACTTAAGATAAAAGCAGGGGAGTTTTTACAAAAATAATTAAAAAAAGAAACAAATTATTTGGACTAAGATCATCACGAATCTAAACTAATTTTTTCAAAATTATTTTAGAGACGAACACGATTGTTTAGATTTGGCTACACGATCATTCTGTTTTTTCAAGATATTTTATATTTGCTAGATTTGGTGCACGATCATTGAACCAAAATAACACTTTGAAAAATAATACAAGATTTATGATAGATTAAAAACAAATATCATGATTTTAAAAAATATATATATATATAAAAGAAAAACACCAAAAGAATGCCGATAAAAAAAAATCCAAAAGAGAGAAAAGAATATAAAAATTTTGTTACCTAGTAAATATTTGGATGTTTTGTTATATTTAAAAAAAATAACTTATTTTAAACCCTAATATATATTTAATAATTAATTTGATTGATTACGTTTTAGTTAGAAGTTAACTTAAAATTGTAAAAGAGTAAGTTATGTATAGAAAACACCAAGTTGAAATAAATGTAATATTTAACATCTGGTGTGACAATTAGACCTATCCATTTAATGCCGAGTTGTTATGAATAATTAAATAGTTACGTTCTATTTTTCTTCAATGTTTATGAACTCTCTTAATTAGCTTTAAAAATTAGAGTGAGCACATATGTAACACAAATTTCATTAAATTATTAAATTACTTATTTTAAGATTAGAGGTTCCATTCTTTCACTCTAAAATTGATTCAATAGAATGAGATTTGATATTAAGTAGAAACACAAAATTGCTTTAGGTTTTAAAATTTTTTATAAAACACTTTTCCGCTATTAAATTTTGCTTTATTATTATCTAGTTTTTACCGATTCAAGCTTTAAAAACTTTTTTTTTTATTTTTTTTGGAAGCCATTTGATCTTTAGTAAGTGGGTTTTGAAAATTAAACCTATTTAATTTCTCTCTTTTTTTTGTTTCAAAGTGGGATTCATCAATTTAATTAATTAATTTCTTAGTGAGATTCATCAATTTAATTAATTAATTTCTAAGTCAAACTCCAAATTCTTAAAAGAAGTTTTTAGTTTTCAAATTTTAGCTCGATTTTTGAAAATGTTTGGTAAAAATAGAACCAAGCAAAATCAAAACATGGTAGAGGCAAAATTGATGTTTATAAACTTCATTTTTAAAAAACTAAAAATAAAAAACCTTTTTTTAAAAAAACTTGTTTTGTTTTTTAAATTTGAGTAAAAATTTTAAATGTTTTAGTTAAAATAGATGCAAAAATTAAAAGGAAAATAGAGTTTAATTTTCAAAAGGCAAAAAAATTTAATAATTATCAAACCCAACATTAGACTATCTTCTCTCACAAATAAATTTAAAGCTTAAATTACAAGTTTGGTGGCACTCAAATAAATAGCCCAAGGTTAAATCATGATGAAATATTTAGAGTCTCATTAATCCAATATAACACAACTCAAACTTACATTCAATCTAATATAATGCTAAGGAAAAATTGAAAATTTGCCAACCTCAAATTTCTTAGGTTTATTTTATTTATATATTTTATGTACATCAACATTAGATGTTGAAATTGGTACAAAATGTTTATGTGGTTGTTGTAATCTTTTGTATCTAATATTCATAGAATTCATGAGATATGATATATGAAAAAACTGTTTGTGTTAGAGAAATATTCGAATTGGGTCAATGTTATTACTATTAACATTATTAATATCAAATTTTTTTGTTGACGTCAACTACAAATTTTATATTGAAATGAAAATTGACATTATAATTCATGCCATCAATAGTATTAATATTGTATTTATAACTAGACAAGGACGTGTGACATCAACATCTCGATTTGAAATAGGTGTAATATCATGCTTTCAATTGAAAATATTGGTATGACATATCAACATTAGATGTATTTACAAATTGTTTAAATTAAAAGAATCACCATCCATCATATTAGTCTATATTGAATTAGGTTTATATTTGTTTACCTATTTAAATTTATTTGCATATGAATTTAGTGCGTTCTATCTTTTACTTTTATTTTCCAACCTAAATTTAACATCTTTATTAATTATCTCCCTTAAATTTCTCTAATTTTACTTTAACTAAAAGTCTAAAATAGTTATTTAAAGAATTTAAAGATGAAATTGAAATAATTGTACGTATATTATTTATTGAATTAGGTTTATATTCGTGTTTAGTGTAAAATTGGTTTTTCTATTAAATTTAAGCACAGTTGCACTAGAATAAAAAACGATATTCAAAGAAATATAAATTTATTTACTTAAAAAAAATATTTAAAAGAAAAAGAAAATTTTTCAAAAATAGAAAATTTAATAAAATATTTACTAATAAATTTTATTTTGGTGTTTTTAGTGGTTTTGTTTTATAGTAAAAAATAAAAAATAATTTGGGAGGAAACAAAATTAATTATTTTTTGAAAGAGGATCTAATAGAATTAATTTCACTAAACTTTTATTCTTTCCTCACTAAATAATTCGGTTCTTTTTTATTTTTTATATTTCACGTTTTTCTTAATCAATTTGGGTTTGTGAATTTCATAAAAGGTCTAAAATCATATAAACTTTTTTGTGTTTGGTTAGTCATGACATTTTTCCTATGATTATATCTACTAGACACAAAAATAAAAGTTTAAGATTTAATTTAACATAAAATTCATATTTGTATTTGAATGGACATTTAGGGTTTTGAGTTGTTTATCATTGTGCATGGGTAATAAATAGTTAGGGTGTGTTTGGGGGAGGGAAAAAGTTATGAGAAAAAAGAATTATGATAATCATAGTGTTGTGATAATATGTGTTTGGGGTTAGGGTTCTTGTTGGTAGTGATATGACAATGTGTTCGGGGGAAGAAATATGAATATAGTATTATGACAATATGTGTTTGGAGAAAAAGTTATTATTGTTGTAGTATAAGGGATAATGGTTATAATTGCAGTATTATTATAACATGTGTTTAGAGAAAAGTTATGAATGTAGTATTATGATAAAATGAAGTAGAAAAATTTGTAGGGTAATGATAAGATGAAGTAGGAAAATTTGTAGGGTTATTTAACCCTAATCCCCAAAAATGCAAACCCTTGGCCTAAACAAAGTTTGAGCCATAACCCTTCTCCTAATCTCCTAAATCTTCACTCCAAACACCCCCTAACGGTGGTTGACACACTACTATGATATTATTTTAGTCTAAGTTATCATAATTTGTATATTTTGTATAAACTATTTTTGTTTAGGTAGAAAATATTTAAATAACTGTAGCAAAGAAGAAAAGAAAAGATGAGAGAAAATTAATTAATAAATATTGTAGCAAAGAGAGATTGTTGAAATAATATTTATTATAATTAATTGCGTAGGTTATTGGTAGTTGACACGCTACTATTATATAGTTGGTGCCTCAAACATTGAGTGAGCTATAAGAGATCAAAGACATTTCGGCATGCAGATTAATCCACTTAGAAGTGTAGTAGTAACAAAAAAGAAATAAATAATGTAATTAATTGTATGTTATATGCTATAAGTTATAGCGTTAGTTGAAACTCCAACTATTATAATTTGAGCCTTCAACATGAATCGCCTACTATAGTCAACTCCATCATTTGAAGTTCGGAGCCCAGACAAATTAAACCTTTTTTTTACATCATTTACTATTTTCTAAAATATGAAATCAAACTACTTTTTTAAATGAAAAAAAAATGGTAAGAAAAATAATCTATACACCACCAAACATTATATTATAATTATAACCTAAATACTATAATAATATTGTTTGGACTCTAACTTCGACCGACTAGAATAGACTATTATAGCTCACTTCATAGGTAGGTTTCTAATTATTAGGATCGGTGTTTCTAATTATTATAATTGATATTTTGATTTATCAAAACGATCCACTCAATTGCAATCTAATAATCTAAAGTATAGTAATTTAGGATGGAAGGAAGGTGAAGGCCAAAATGGAAACAAAAGTTCAAATTTAACATCATTTTAGTGACAACTAAAAACCTTAATTATTTCTATTTAACGTCCGAGCTACTACGAATAATTAAATTTTTTTATATCTTTAATGTTTACGTACTCTTCTCTTTTAGAGTTTTTAATCTCTACACTTATATCACTTTCACTCTCTTTAATTTCACATAATTAAAAAAAAAAAACTTCGAGTTAGTTGAACATCACTAAAAGTCGTCTAAATATTAAAGTCTCACTCCGTAGACTAACTTAAAATATATAAAATTTATATTATCAACTGTAATATTGAAATCAAATTTCTCTCCATCTCATTTTCTGAAAAAATGTTATTCAGTAAGCATAGAAAATCCAAATTAAGGTGTAACTACAAAATAATTTAAACTACAGATTGGAGGTTTCAATCCTAAACTTACGTACATACATACACAAGTTTAGTTTATGACTTCATATAGTTTGATGTGTAACTTGTGTTTAAACTTTGAAATGAGATAAATATTAATTAGAAGATAAATATTGATTAGATTGTATCTTAACCAGTTAAATTACATGTATAGTACCAACTTAACTTTCTAATTAAATGCCTGAGTACCCTAAATTATATCCATTCTGGTTTGTCCATTTCTTTAATATCTTTAATTTCTAATTTCATTCCATAGCTTCTAATTCCATTACAACTAAAAGTCTAAATATATGTTGCTCTACTTTTATAATAGACTAAGGTTGTGATAGTTACTAATTACAACCAGTAGAAATCATATAGAAATTAAATTCCCATTTAAACAGATCAGGCCCTAACCCAAGCATAAGCATTCAAGATAATGCTACATGTACTATGAACTATAGATTAAATTTGCATTTCTTGACTTTGGCAAGTCTATTTTTTATTTTTATTTTATTTATTTATTTCATCCACATCTAAAATGAGTGGTTATTGTTATCTATCAAAATGTTGAAATCTTAATTTTACAAAAGTTTGGATGAAAATATCGATAAGTTAGATACAAATAAATATTTTTTCAAAAAATATAATTTTTCTATAAAAAATTAAAATACTTAATATATATTTTACCATTTTAAAAAGTTGAATTATTATTATTTATATTATTATATTCATGTGGACAATTTTTTTATGGATTATTTTAGGATATATAATAGAAATTTTTCACTCAATCTCCCATGTTGATGTTGAACCATAAATGTTAATAAAATATTTGATCGAAAATATAAAATATTTGATCGAAAATATTAACATGTTTGATAGAATTTTATATCATTGTTGAAATTAATACAAAAAGTTGTGAGTCTTCACTAGAAGAATCAACTTGAAAAAAGGTTGTGGTAAGGTAGCAATGTAAAAAACGCGTAGATTATTATATTTTATAATAAGAGAAAAAGATTTGAACCACAAACTTTTTGATCGCTAACACATCTATATGTCAAATGAGTCATGATAGTCAGTGGACAAACAAATTTGTAGATGATTACACATTCAACATTGACATATGTTTGTTAGAATTGACACATTACTATAAATTTGTATTGGAATGACAATTAACATCATCAACACTGTTTTGATATCGATCACATCCATATCGATATAGCAATAACATGAATAATATTGATTTATAAGAGGTGTAAAATAGTGTTTGCAATAGAAATTGTATTGCATCAACATTTACCATTTGTTTTAAAAACTCGCCATGAGAAAGATTGGTAGATTATATCAAGTTATTGAGTTAGGTTTATATTTGGCTCTTTGAGTATAGAAAGGTTGTTTTCTATCAAAATTTATTTGCGTATGAATTTCTTTTTGCAATTTGCCTTTTACTTTTCTTTACAATTGGTTACCAAACAACCCTTCTCTCTATAATTTGTTCTAGTTTCATAGTAAATACATATAATTTATTGAATTAAATGACATAAATCTCTTTTACTTTTTTTTTTCACGTGAATTTTATGAGAAATTTTGTATATTACAACGTCACGTGTTTGAAAAATTATGTATACGACTTCTGTTAGTAGCGTGGTAAAATCTATAAACACATGCGTAGAAGTACCATAGTAAGTGGGAAACACTAATTTTTTTTATAAACTTATTGTATTTAATATGTGTTGGATTTCTCTTACTTTACTTTAATTAAAAGTCTAAAGTAGTTATTTAAAGATTTTAAGATCAAATTAAAATGAAGGTAGGATTTGGTGTAGAGTGTGAACTCAACTTTCATTTAATGTCATGGTACGAAAAATTTATTGATGATTTTTATGTGAATGTTTCCTTTTTTATATATATTTTATAGTTTAATAGTTAAAAGTATTAAATTCTTTTAATGATAATTAAATCATTTTTATCTATTATCTATTATTTTTTTATGTTTCTATTCTATGTTTAATAATTTTAATCCTGAAAAAGGTTTGTATAGAATGTATAAGATTTGTAAGGTTGATAGATTATTTCCTTCTAAACATGAATGCTTTTGAGAATGGATTATTCATACAAAAAATTTAGTTTAGAATTGTGTAAGGTTTGAATAATGGAAAAGAAAGATGAAATATATAGAAAATGTTTGGTTATATTTTGAATTTGGTCATGTTTGTTGACGTACCTAACTTGGGCCAATTTGCACAATTAATGTTATCAAATCAATGTCACCCTCAATTAGGGCTGCTGCAGGCAGATTAAATTAAATCTATTTTGTACCAATATCTCCATTTATTAAATCTGGGCTGTAAAATATTCAATTTTACTTTGATTTCGTCAACCTTCTTCCCTATACATTGCTTTCCATTAAATAATTCTATGTTCTTCCTTTTTAACTTCTTATTTTATTTACATATCTAACCTTTCGTTTTTACAATTTTATATTAACTATTACAATTTAACTCTATACATATAAAAAGAAAAATAAATCATATGTATTTGTAATTTAACATATTATATATATATATATATATATATATATATATATATATATATAATTTTTTTAAAAAAAGCAAAATAATAACAATGGGTCAAACCACATTCATATTTATGTTATAGAGACAATAAATGTAGTTAAGTAATGGAAATTCATGTCCCACTTAATTTTACTATTATTTTTAGGAAGAACTCGAAAGAAAGAAAAAGAAAAAGAAAAAGAAAAAGAACAGTAATTTTGAAGATTATGGAAAATTGTGATTAAGAACGGACCTTTCTTTTTCATTACTATTTCTTCCGTTTAGTTTGTAATAACAATAATAATTTTGAAACCTCCCCTTTCCAGTAATTGATTGACTTTAAAGAAAAGCAAACTTCCTCCTGCAACTTTGATATATTATGAACTTCATCAAACTATTTACAAACAAAATGTTCGTTGTTATCATTAATAGAATGATATTGATGATAACAGTCATCACTGATAACATGAGAAAAGGTTGAAGGACAAAATTAACATTTGTAAAAAAATTATCATATCATTTAAAAATTGTCATTTTTGAATATATTGTTTTTTCTTGTGCTTATATTTTTCTTAAAAAAATGTACTAAACTCTCCCAAGGTTTTTTTCCGTGTCTTATATGTCCAATAATTTACATCGGTATAATGGAGATTGAATTGACATTTACCGTATATCGTAAAAGAATTAAGAAATATATTAAAAATGAATATAAAGTAAGTAATATTGTTTTCTTTTTCTCTAAATATAAAATTCAAGTTTTAGTTGGTTAACAAATTAGAACCTTTTAACACTCCACAAGTTAACAAAATAAATAAATCAACAATTATTTTAGTTGCATGAAATCCATGAATGCTTTTTTAAAAAGATGCTTTATTTTTTCTTTCTTCCTTGATCTTTTGCAAATTCCTTCCTTGCATACACAATCTCCTTCCCTAAGCAACAAAAAATTGAACATTTTTTTCCTTTTGTGGAGAAAAAAGAAAGGAAGATTTTTCTTTTTTATATATAAGATTGAAAATAAACAAATACATTAATGTTTTGATTTAATTAGTTTTGATTTTTTTTTGTTTTAATGTGTGAGGATGAAATAAAAGTGGCCTAATGTTCTAAACACAATAATCAAAATGGTCTAAATCACTTATAAGATTTAAATTCTATTTTTATCCCTCAATTTTCTAAACTAATTTTTCAGTCATAAAATTTAATTTAATTTAATTTTTGTTATTTCTTTTGACTTTATTAGGCATTGTATTTCAATCCCTAATAAAAAAATATTGTTGTTTTTCTAAATTACTTAAGGTGCTTTGATTTATATTGAACAAATGTTTGTTCACACCCTAAGGAAACAAAAATAAAAACAAAACTCACATGTTTAGGCAAAGACTTTTTTGAAAAAAATTGCATAAAAAATTAAAGATAAATAATATTTAATTATATTACCTTGATTTATATGAGCAGTCTCATGTAACACTATTAAATAAATGTAGGATTTGAATCTCAATTTTTTGATAAATAAAATACATATACATTAATTCATTGAATTATACTAAATATTTTAAAATCTTGATCTCAACAAAAATGTCAAAAAAATATTAGTAAAAATATCAATTGACACGAAAATTTAAAAATTTATAAAAACGAAAAAATGTAAATTAATGAATAAATGTTTGATATTTTTAAAAAACAAGTTTAGATGATTATTAAATATTTGATAGAAACTATAGGGTCATAAACAAAGCATTTTAAAAAGTAATGAAAGATTAAAGTAAAATCAAACTAAATGTTAAGATCAAAGGTTAACATTAGTCAAAGAGACATTAAAATTAGATTAGAAACGCAAATTTTAATGAGAAAGTAACATACAAAGAGAAAAATGTGAGAGTGAAATAATTTGATAGCTATATAATGCTATTCCACCATTGTTGAATAGATCAAATCTTGTGCTTGCATTTTCATCCCAGGTAGATTAGAGAGAAGAGTGAAAGAGCAATGGCAGCCTGAAAGAGAGAAAGAGAGAAAGAGAGAAAGAGAGAGAGAAATTGAAATAGAACGTGTATTTCTCATATATAAAAAAAATGTGTTCTAGTTCGTTTCTCAACTGAACACTCAAAATCCCTTCTTTTTCTTTATTGAACCCAAATCGTGTTGATTCCAATCCAGTTTCAGCAAAGATCGGAGAACACCCAACTCGATTTTCAACTCATTTTTTCCATTTACACACTCAAAACCCCCATGTTTGAACCAATTGCTTTGTGGGTCATTCGATTTTGAAGGTGAAATGAAGAAATTAAGGACTTACTATATGCATTTGAGACACCCACCAAACATGGAGCGGCGATGGATCTTCCCTTTAGCAATAGGCTCGATGGTTTCTCTGTTCCTTCTCTTTCTTTCAATGGTGGCCTCCCCCGGAGGGACCCCTCTGTTTCCGTTTTACAAATCTGTGGCTGTTTCGAGTTCGTTCTTTGTTGAATCGAAGCTTCATCCGGTTCCAATTTCATCGCTCCCTCCGCCGCCGCGATTTGCGTACCTAATTTCGGGTTCAGTCGGAGAGGGAAACATGTTGAAAAGGACGCTTGAAGCTCTGTACCATCCGATTAATCGGTATGTTTTGCATTTGGACCTCGAATCGCCGCCGGCGGAGCGGCTGGATCTGCAAAAGTATGTGCAGAATCATCCCATTTTTAAGAAATTTGGGAATGTGAAGGTCATCACTAAGGCTAATCTTGTTACGTATCGGGGCCCAACTATGGTAGCTAATACATTGCACGCGGCGGCGATTTTGCTCCGGGAAGGTGGTGATTGGGATTGGTTTATTAACCTCAGTGCTTCGGATTATCCTCTTGTAACTCAAGATGGTGGGCTTTTGTTATTGTTCATTTAAGTCTCTTTTTATTTGGGTTTTTCTCTTATATGAGTTAACGAATTTTGTTGATGGGTTTTGGAATTTTTTGCTAGATCTGCTGCATACTTTTTCTTACTTGCCTCGTGATCTTAATTTCATTGATCATACCAGTAACATTGGATGGAAAGAGTAAGCGAACTGTTTCTTCTTTGGCTTGTTTTTTTTAAAAAGGGTTGATATTGAAATTGAATTTTGATGTTTGTAGGAGTCAGAGGGCTAAGCCAGTGATTATTGATCCTGGGTTGTATATGTCGAAGAAAGCTGATGTGTTTTGGATTACACAGCGTAGAAGTGTGCCAACAGCCTTTAAACTCTTTACAGGTAAATTTTGAAAAAAAACAAAATTCTGTTTCTTAGAACAAGAATTTGAATGACCATGGTTTATGTGAGTTCTGTTTTGATTTCTATTAATCTTTCTTGTAGATTAGAGATAACAAATGATTTCTCTTTTCCCTTTTCATGTGTGTATGATATAAACTGAAACAGAAAACTCAAATTGTTTAGTTTTTGTTGTAGTCCTGCTATTGGAATTGCCATATAGACATTGACTTATGATGTAGGTCTCATAATCAATTGTTTTGAGCTAATGGACTTCTGAGTTTGCTAGAAACTTATCTTAGATCATTCAGTTGATATTGCTGCATGAACTTCATAATCTGCGTCCATTGCTTCGCAACTGCTGATCATTCTATCGATTATGCGACAACACATTTGTACTATCTTCATTTCCTAAGAAACAGATGAGAGGAACAAGAAATTATTTAATTGCCTTAATGTCTTGTTTCTTTTGCTTTCAAAGTGTCGCGGACTATGCAACGTTTATGTATTTGCACCTTCATGTAGTCTATAGGTTTTTTCTATTTTATCCATGATGGGTTGGATTAGTGGTACAAAGGAGACATAGTCTTAATAACTAATTAAGAGGTTATGTGTTCAATCTATGGTATCCACCTACTTGTGAATTAATTTTCTACGAGTTTCCTTGACAACTAAAGGTTGTAACGTCAGACAGGTTGTTCCGTTAGATTAGATTAGTCAAGATGCACATAACTTGGCTTTCGTTAGATTAGATTAGTCAAGATGCACATAACCTGGCTCGGACGGGATATCTAAAAGAAATATATGTATTTTCTATTTTATGTTTACATCTTGAAAGAAATCTAGAAATGACAAAGAATGGTGGCAAAAGCTTCAAGATGATTTGATCATTATGTTATTAATCTAAATTAGAATTTGAAGGCCATTCAAAAGTATATATCTTCCTTCTCACTGTACGTACTTGAATGCTTGGTGCAAACATTTTCTTATGCTTTAAGGTTATTACAAGTTATGGTGGAAAACCTCAAGTTCTTGCTTAGAATATGTCAAGATGGGAAAATTTTCATGTAGGTAATATTAAGGATATTCATTTCATTTCTTGCCTGCATGAAGTGTAGCCTTAGAATCATAAATGATACAATGGCATAGACCATGGACATGATACAAAAAGTGGAACCACTGACAACATAGAACAGCTTGAAGGATGTAGACATATACATTCTTTTCTTTTCTTTTTGGTTAAGATTAGATCACGGTGTTGGATTTCTTACCTATAATTTTTATTGTTTCAAATTTAGATTATGTTCTGGATAGAACTCATTATTTTCTGTGAATATCGACTGAATGTTTCATTTTGCTCACTTTTTGTATGTAATTCGTTAGCATATATCTTAGACCATACTGTAGTTCAGCAATCCTACAATCTCTAATCCCTATCTTTCTTTGAACGGATGAATTTTTCTTTGGGAGTTATTTTACTGAACTCTTGTCTTGCCTTATCACAGGGTCCGCTTGGATGGCACTTTCGCGGCCTTTTATTGACTACTGCATATGGGGGTGGGAAAATCTACCTCGAATCGTCCTCATGTATTATGCAAACTTCATATCTTCCCCAGAAGGATACTTCCACACCGTTGTCTGCAACGCACAACAGTTCCAAAACACGACTGTGAACAGCGACCTCCATTTCATATCATGGGACAATCCTCCCAAACAGCATCCTCACCATCTCAATGTCAATGATATGCAAAGGATGGTGGATAGCAATGCTCCATTTGCAAGAAAGTTCGTTGGAGAAGATCCTGTACTCGATGAAATCGACAAGCAACTCCTACACAAACGCCCCAACATGGTAGTTGCTGGTGGTTGGTGCATTGGAAGCCACGAAAATGGAACTGATCCATGCTCCATCGCCGGCAGTACTAATGTATTGAAACCTGGTCCTGGAGCAAAACGGCTCGAAACCCTGATCAACTCTCTATTATCCGAAGAGAAATTTCGACCTAGACAGTGCAAATAAAAGGAGATACAACATCATCCACGGCATACTAGAAATCCCAAATGGATAAATTCAGGTCATGAAGAATTGGGAAGGAAATGGCTGAAATGTACACAACTCCATCAGTAGGTTACTAGAAATGGTTCAGCCATATCCATTTCTATTAGTCTTTTTTTTCTTTCTTACAAAGCTTCTTGACAGGTTTATTTCCACAATCCCTTTGCTGCTGCTGCCAACACTTGTGTTTTTTGTTACACTGATGCCTTTGTAATACCCAAATGGATGGAAGAATTTGGCTGTGACTGATCAGTTGATGAAATGTATGAAAAACTATTAGTACAAAATTCAGTCAGAATCTTTGTAAGGCCTAAAATATAGTTTTCTTTCCCTTATAAAAAAAGGTTAGGTACTTTCTAAATTTGGTTCTTCAGGTTTAAGAATTTTTGTACTAGTCTTAGAAGTTTGATATGATAGGTTCTTGTCCTTATTGTTGTTGAAATTTGGGTATGAAGTCAATCAATAAAATTATAATTTTTTTCCTTTAAATACTATTTCTTGCAACTTTATTCATTTTAGTTTTCACTTTTAGAAAGTGGCCATTTTAATACAAATTGTCACTAAAACGTATAATAAAAATGGATTAACTAAGAAATAGATATCAAAGTGAGTTTAGAATTTAGTTCATATATGTTATAATTAAAATTTATTTTTTATGGTTTGATTTATCAAATTATAGATATTACTTATAAGATTTTATCCAACTTTCTTCAAACTATCAATCAAACTTGTAAACTAAACAAAATAACTTAATTAATTAAGTTATTTTGAAAACTTGTAAACTAAACAAAATAACTTAATTAATTAAGTTATTTTGAAGTTTAAATATAAAGTCTAAATGACCGAATTATCCATCTTTATTATTAATAATATATTAAATAAATAGAAGAAGGAAAAAGAAAAGTTGACAAATTAATATTTGCATTTATTAGATATCTTATGTAAATATGATAATTGATTAATTCTATTATGGTAATATTATAATAAAAATTATCTCTTAATTATTTTCTTTTGGTGATTTTGTTTAAAAATTATGACTAATACAATGTATATTTTATAAATGAAAGGTTCTTATATCAATTTTTTTATGTATTTTATTTAAATATTCATATGTTATGTAGTAAATAATACGTTATGTTTGAAACAATATTAATTCTACATATGAAAATTGTTTATGTTTACAGGAACATTAACGAGAAAAAATTATTATAAGTATATATAATATGCCATTAAAACATTAGTTATTCTCGACTATATGTAATGTTGAGAAAAACTGAATATGTTTGAGATGTAGAGACTTGATAAAAGAAGTAAATTAGGTTGATAATTAAGAAAAAAACTCTTTAAAACTTTTGAAAATATTAAAAAATTATTTAAGATTTACTGATATAATTTATTTTTAAATATTTAAATTAAAGTTAATTGTAAAAAGAAAAAAAGACTATTTTATTTATAGGTATTTAATGTGAATCTTTCAAAAACTATTTTGAAAAGTAGAAATAAACTTGTAAGATTGAATTCAAGTATTGAGATTATATATTTATTCAAAATAATATGACTTTGATTTGATTTGGACGATAATTCCTACGGGTAGGAACCATTGATATATTTGATGCTATTTCTTCACTTTCGTGCCTATAACTTCTCATTAATAATATGCCCTTTTCTTTATCACTCTTTTTCTATATTTTCTCAATTTCATCTTAATTAAATAAATACATAATTACATCAATTAACATCAAAACAAGTCTCATATCTTCCTCTATAATCTTTGAATTAAAAATTAAAAAATCATCTTCATTTAAAAAGAAAAAGTACGACCTTTCTTGTTGTATTTGCGAGTGTTCGAGTTCAAACTAGCTTGTGTGAGAATATTGATTAAAACACTAAACTCTCATCAGAATAAATCAATTTCAACTTTTAGTTAGCATTTATCTTAAGTGTCATTCGTGCATCAATTCTAAAGTTCATTTTCTAAAATTGATTTTCTAAGGTTGATGTCAATCATGATTTGATTGTATGAAATCAATTACGAGTTTAGATGATACACACGGTAAGTTTATGTTTTCTTTAATGAAATTTGGATGACATAAATTAATATACTTACACGAATAAAAATAAATATCCGAAATAATAAAAACATTTTAGGTTAATTGTTTTAAATGACAAAATCATCATTCATGTGTTGATATATTTGAAAAAGATTTTTTTAGAACAAATTAACTGCAAGTACAAGTTTTGACACATACTTGTTTGTTTCAACACTTTTCAAACAATATTCTATGTAGCCGTTAAAAAAAATAATTAATCTGACCAATCTGGATTATCCAAGATTGGATTGGTTTAAATTTTGTGTTGCATTGAATTACAAAATTGGAGAAAAAAATATTCGAGGTAGGTTGTTGGGTCTTGTAAATAAGGGTCGGATTGACCTGACCCGACCCGGTTAGGCATATTTTTTAATATATATAAACTAAAACTTATTTTCATAATTCATCGCACATCACATTCTATCGTTAGCCTTGTTCGCGATCGCCCCGTCTTCTTCAATCAGTTCAACTTCCTCCTCGTCTACTCAGCCTTCCCCTCCTCCTCGACGGCCCAACCTCCCCCTCTCTATCGCCTCGTCGGCCCGGCCTCCCCCTCTCTGTGTCAGTTGCTCTCACTTCAAGGTAGCCGGCCTCTTGCCCTTGATACCGTTTGTCATCTTTCATAATTTTTGTCTATCCATTCTTCCTGCCTTCCCGCCAAAGCCGTTTGGGGAAGGGTTGTGTTATGAGATTAAGATTATGATAAACTTAGGGTTATGATAAAATGTGTTTGAGGGAAGAGCTACCGAGGAAGTGTTATAATAAAGATGTGTTTAGGGAAAGGTTATGTATGTAGTGTTATCAAATTTATTTTTTATTTTATCTTTTAAAAATTCAATATACAAATTTTATATACTTAATTTATCAAATGGTCATACCTTTTTTTTTTAACAATTTGTCCTAATTTCATTAAATAAGAGGTTCATTTTCAACCTTTTTTCTATGTGTAATTAGGTGCAAAATGATTATTTTTTTAAAAAAATCATATTCTAAATTTAATAAAAAAAAATTTGTATATTTTATTTACCACGTCGTCCTAGCTTTCGTAAAACAATTTGTCTTAATTTATTTAACTACAACTTTCATTTTCAACATTTTTTCAAGTATTTCAATAAATTGGTGTGACACTTAACCATAAACATGTAAATAAATACAAATAATAATTAAAAATACTAAGTATCATAAACAAAGAATAACAATAAAGAATTTTACCAACTCGAGTGGAAAATTACAATGAATCTAGTTTTAGATTTCTCTTTAGTTTATTTTAGTCTACTTTTAAAATATTAACTTTAATTTTTATTCTTTTTAAGAGCTGTCTATATAATCTTAAAATATTTATTTTAGTTATTCTGCAACAATTATTGGGTAAAAAATTATTGAACCTACCATCTATATAACAAATCTTTTTGTTACGTTAATTTAATCGAGATTAATTTAGGCGGTGTTTGGTTGAGATTATAAGGTGTTTAGTTTTGTAAAAAACACTATTTCTTAAAAAAAAAATGATAGTGTTTGGTAAATTAAAATAATGCATTTAAAAAAAAAAAATATTTATAAAATAATCTATTTTGTTGGAAAAAATTTTAAAAATCAAATTTAGATATAAATAGTTATAAAAAAATCTAACCAAACGTTAAATGTTTAAACTTATTTTCAAAAAGTGTTTAAAAGAAAATGTATTATTAAAAAATATTGTGTTCTTAATTCAATCTAAACGGACGCTTAATAATTAAAATAACATTAAGAATAGTCCTTATGGTTTTTGCTAATTGTTGTAAACAATTTATGGTAGTTTATTAAAATTGTACATTTTTTTTAATTGACATTCATTAGCTAGGTAAACTAATTAACAAAATACAATAAGATTGAGATTGATATCAAAATTTTAATTTCACAAATATATTGATATAAATTCAAAAATAGAGATGAGTGAAGGTAACTAAATTAAAATTTTAATAGTATAATTACAATAAATTAAATTAAAATCAATAAAAATCAAATAGCTAGCAAAGGAGATCTAAATGTCATAAAAAACTTGCAAAATTTTAAAAATCACATTCAAGGATGTATTTGTATAAATGTTGCAAAGTTGAGATAAATGTTGTAGAGATGAAATTTGGTGTTGCCAAGCTAATTTTCATTTTGTAGTTAATGATTTCAAAGTTTATATGATTTTTATAAAAATCTTTCAAATAAACCATTTTTTTTAAGAATAGAAAATGGGTAGGGAATTAAAGTATAATGTCATTTGACATAATTCATTTTTATTATATTGTTACTATTTCACTAAATAATTTAATAGGACCAATCTATAAAATTCAAATTGACCTTTTAAATATTTTCATTTCACTATTTCAAATAAACCTTTTTATTATATTGTTACTATTTCACTATGTTGTCTTCTCCTTTGCTTATGAGAAACGATTCTACTACCTCACCGGAACAGAGACGTTATTCTTGCCTCTTTTATTAATTACATAATCGAGAAAGGCAAGGCGGTGGAGCTTAAGAACGGGCAACAGAAGCTTTATACGAACAGCTCCAACAAAGATTGGGGGCATACAAGTAATTGGAGGCATGTCCCTTTTGAGCATCCTGCCAATTTTCGAACTCTCGCTATGGATCCCAAGAAGAAGCAAGAGATTATTGATGATTTGGTTAAGTTTGGGAATGGTAAAGCGTATTATTAGAAAGTGGGGAAGGCTTAGAAACGTGGGTATCTTCTGTACGGTGCGCCGGGAACTTGGAAGTCCACCATGATCGCCTCCATGGCGAATTTCATGGAGTATGATGTTTATGATTTGGAGCTGAAGTCCGTTAAGGATAATACAGAGTAGAAGAAATTATTGATTGAGATTTCGAATAAATCTATTATTGTGATTGAGGATATTGATTGCTCTCTTGATCTCACCGGGCAACGGAGGAAGAAGAAAAGAAAGGAAAAGAAGAAAGACCCTGTTAAGAAGGGTGAAGAAGAAGAGGTTACAGAATGTCGTCGACGGAATACGGTCGGCGTGTGGTGGAGAGAGGCTGATTATTTTCACGACGAATCATAAGGAAAAGGTTGATGAAGCTTTGATAAGAAGAGGAAGAATGGACAAACATATAGAGATGCCTTATTGTGGTTTCGAAGCATTCAAAGCTGTTGCTATGAATTACTTGGATGTTGAATGGGATGAATAGAACGACAAAATTGGGGAAATGTTGGAGGAAACAGAGATGGTCCGGCGGATGTGGCTGAAATTTTGACACAGAAGTATGAAGGTGAAAAAAGAGAGGAGTGTTTGAAGAGATTGGTTGAAGCTCTTGAGAAAACAAAAAAGGAAGCTGAGAAGAAGAAAGGCTGAAGCAGGAAAAATGGCAGAAGAAGAGAAAGAAGAAGAATCAATGAAATTAAAAGCAATGGAGTTGGTGCTAAAGAAGTAAAAGAAAGAAAATGATCACATGGAGAAAGCAATTAATATGTATGGAGATAAAGCCCTTTCTAAAACTCTATTAGAAACTTCATAGAATTATGGTTTCACAGTTCTGCTAGACAATGAAAATGGGCCTTAACTTTGGGCTTCCATTCTTAACAATCTCTCACCTACAACTACAAGACCAACAAGCTATCATGTCTACCTTCCAACTATACTAAAAAATTTGCAAAATATAACCAAATTTCTCAAACTCTACCAAAGCATATGAATGAAATAATTGACAGCTTTTGTTATATTTACCTTGAAAATGTATTATCTAATCCTGCTTAATCGGTGATTGTTCTATAATTTTTACATAGGTTTGGAGAGTAAAAAAGGTAGATTTTTGGAATTGTTCTGATTATGTTTGGAGAATGAAATTGTTAGCTTCTCCTTCCATTCCATGAATGAAAATTTTCCAACAAAAAAGAAAAGGAGAGATTAAGAAGAAGAAGAGAAAAAAAAACAAAAAGCTAATAAGATGTCATGTGGGCATGCCTTATTTGTGTTATAAATTTATGTGGACAAAATTTTCCCACTTGAAAAGTAAAAAAGGAGTCTTGTGTTCACACCTTCAAATTACCACTTTCCTCTACATTTCCTTTACTTTTTGAACACGTTTTGCAAATTAAATTCTAATTTTATTTTATTTTATTTTACGATTAATATAATTTAAGTAAATTATTTGATTATATATTTCTAAGAGTTATTAGTTGGAACACCTTAAGCATACTATTTAGATTAAGAAAAAATAAAAAACACACACACACACACAAGGAAAAAAGATCAAACTTAAAAACTAGGATTAGATATACATTAGGAAAATTAATTGCTATATAAAGAAATAAAATAGACATATGATACAGCATATAATATAAATGTTTAAAGACAAATATATGTATGTATGGTATATTCACAAGAACTTAAAACTAAAGCTTCACATTGCCAAGAGAAAATATAAATGAGAGGATATGGCCAGCTTTTGAGTATTGTGTTCACACGTAGGAAATCAAAAGAAACTTGGTCTACGAGTCCATTACTTTTCATTAGAATTATAATTATTTAATTACCACATTTTCTTCAAAAAAAAAAATTATTACTTTAAAAACACGAAAAAACAATCATTGGAAATTTCGTATCTATTTCCTTTTGAGGCTACAAAATAAAAATGTATATAGATAAAAAAAAACAAAGGAAAGTTGGGATGAAGCACATGCATTAGTTCATAAATTACAAAGTTTGATACATTGCATCCGAACTAAGATTAATCCATAAATTTATGTTGGTTCGGATGCAATGTGCATTTTATATACACATCTCATCCATTTTATTTTCTTCCTTTCTTCTCTTTTCAATTCAACACCCAATCATACATGTATAATTTATGAAACAAAACTTGAAAAGCATAAAATCAAATTAGTCATTCATACATAATCTATGAGAATTTTTAAATAACAATGAAATTTTATCCAAACACAATACAATGCAAAAAATAAAGAAGTGACATCATGGACGTGATTCATTATTTAATAAATAAATCAGTGCAAACAAAATTTATCAGACTGTTTAGAATAATGATAAAAAATTTAAAAGGTTAAAAACATATTTTCGATAAAAGAAACGGATGAAAACTGAAATTTGTAAATGAAATTAGAATCTAGAGTTTAATATCAATCATAGAAATATATCTTTTTAAAAATATATAATAAAATAAGTTAGTGTAACTAAAATTTTAAACAAATATTTTTATGAAAAAATTTGAAATATGATTGATTGAAATTGAAAACTGAATATTAAAACTGGAAACATAATATCAATTTAATAAAAAACAATTTTAAAATTAAAGATTTGAGATTGAGATATTCAAAATATATATATGTATAAAGAAAATAAAGAAGTTTGTTAATAAGAAAATTAATTGGAAATGTAACGTCCGTTTAATAAGAAAACGTTGAAAAATGGAGATTAGAATATTTAATATTCATATATAGATAAAAAAAAATGAAAAAATCAAATTAAAAATGAAAAAATTATCTTAATTTAATAAAGAAACAGGTGAAGGCAAATTATATATATATAAAAGGTGGGACGTAGATGCAGCTGTGAAGTTGAGGATGCAGCTGTGAAGTTGTGGATCCCCTACACCACTTCAATTCCTTCTCGTGGAACTTTTCCTACCTTATTTTTTAAAATAATATTTCTTATAAAAAAGAAATCCATTTTGACTCATATAATTCAGAAAAACCAACAAACTTTTTTAATTAAAAGCTATGGTCCTTTTTAATATGCTTGAATAAAGAAAATAAAGAAGGGATTTTTACTTTACACCATGTAAAGTATAGTTTTTAATTTAACCTGACTGCTCTTCAAAGTTAGGGAGTAATTACAATATTTATTAAAATAGGTAACAATCTTGTAAATAATAATATTTAAGAAGGTTAGTCGCCGTCTAAACAGAAATTAATAAAAACGAAGTTTACTTAATTAATCACAAAATTGTTTTTTCCTTAATTATAGCAAAATTTGTTTATCCTTAATAAATAACAAAATTATAATTATAGGGTTTTAGAAATTCCTACATACCGACGAGAAGGGTGACTCCTTATCCTTTCTTCAACAAGGACTTCCACTCTGCAACAAATTCCCCTACTCCTCCTCCTCCTCCTTCTTCTTATTTAAGGCCTCCTTTTCCTTCTCAAATTCTCCACCAATAAACCTTCTAATTCCACAACTTTCTCACACAAACATGACCCCAATGCCCATGGGACACCTCTGGAACAATGTCGGCTCTTTAATGGCCACCGCCATGTTCATTTGGGCAATCATTCAACAATACTTCCCTTACCATCTTCGTGCCCACATCGAACGATACGCTTACAAATTTCTTGGCTTTCTTAATCCTTACATCACAATCATTTTCCCTGAATACACCGGCCAGCGTCTCCGGAAAAGTGAAGCCTTTACCGCTATTCAGAATTACCTCAGTTCACGAACCTCAATTCGAGCTAAGCGTCTAAAGGCAGAGGCGATCAAAAATAGCAAATCTTTGGTTCTTAGTATGGATGATAATGAAGAAGTTATTGATGAATTTCAAGGCGTTAAGATTTGGTGGACTTCTAGTAAAACCGTACCCAAAACTCAGAGTATATCTTACTACCCTACTTCCGATGAGAGACGGTTTTACAAACTGACGTTTCACCGGCGACACAGAGAAACCATTCTTGACTCTTTTATTCATCATATTATGGAAGAAGGAAAGGCCGTCGAGTTGAAAAACCGGCAACGGAAGCTTTATATGAACAATTCCGGTGAGAGTTGGTGGCATAAAAGTAGTTGGAGACATGTACCTTTTGAGCATCCAGCCAATTTCCGTACTCTGGCTATGGATCCGAAGAAGAAACAAGAGATTGTGAATGATTTAGTGAAGTTTAAGAATGGGAAAGAGTATTATGAGAAAGTGGGAAAAGCTTGGAAACGTGGGTATCTTCTGTACGGTCCACCAGGAACAGGGAAATCCACCATGATAGCTGCCATGGCGAATTTTATGGAGTATGATGTTTATGATCTTGAGCTGACGTCTGTTAAGGATAATACAGAGTTGAAGAAGTTGTTGATCGAGATTTCTAATAAATCCATTATTGTGATTGAGGATATTGATTGTTCACTTGATCTTACGGGGCAACGGAAGAAGAAGAAGAAAACAGAGGAGGAGGAAGATGAAGCGAAGAAGGAGATTGAGAAGAAGGCTAAAGAGGAAGAGAAGAAAGAGAGCAAAGTGACGCTCTCTGGGCTGTTGAATTTCATAGACGGAATTTGGTCAGCGTGTGGTGGAGAGAGGTTGATTATTTTCACGACGAATCACAAGGAAAAGCTTGACGAAGCTTTGATAAGAAGAGGAAGAATGGACAAACATATAGAGATGTCTTATTGTGGTTTCGAAGCATTCAAAGTTCTTGCAATGAATTACTTGGATGTTGAATGGGATGATTCATACGATAAAATTAAGGAGATGCTAAAAGAGATAGAAATGACACCGGCAGACGTGGCGGAGAATTTGATGCCAAAATACGAAGGGGAAGAAACAGGCGAGTGTTTCAAGAGATTGATCGAGGGACTTGAGGATGCAAAAGTGGCAGCTGAGAAGAAGAAAGCAGATGAAGAAGCTGAAGCAGCAAAAATGGCAGAGAAAGAGAAGGAGAAGAAGGAAAAAGAGGAGGAGAAGAAAGCTGAGGAAGAAGCAGAAGCTGCTAAAAAGGAAGAGGAGAAGAAGAAGGAAGAAGAAGAATCGGGCGAGAAGAAAGAATGTAGTAAATGCAATGGGGTAGCAACAAGAGAGGTGAAGGAGAATGGTCATGTGGAGAAGAAACAGAACAATTGAAAAAGAAAAGCAATGTACGAGCTTGATGTATGAAATTGAAGGTTTAGATTAGTTTATTTGTAGAGTCGATTGGTGTGTTTATAAAAAAATGGTTCACTGATTATCCGTTGCCATATTCTAATTTTTGACAAATATATATATATATATTTCCTCCATCGATGGAATTACCCCAGAAGACCCTACGGTTTTTTTTCATAGCCAATTTGTTTTGATAAAATATTTATACAATATAATAAAATTTTAGATTAAAATATTTTATTCTATATTCAAATGAGAAACAAATAAAATTTTAAAATAATTATTATAAATTTTCAAATGAGCATAAAATATATATAATTGAGTCAAAATATGGGTGTGCTTATATATTAAATTATTTTGATATATAGAGAAATAAAATAAAGGTAGACCATATGTATAGTATATTCAGGAGAATTTTAAAGCTTCACAATGCCAAGAGTCACACTCTATACACAATCTCTCTCTTACTATATGTTTGTTATAGTTGAAATTATTCTTTATCATAATATTTTATAGGTTGTTGTTTTTAAATATAGCAAAATAAATTAAAAATAGAATAAAGAAAATCTAGAAAATGAACTGTACAAATTTGGAATAGAAAATGAATAAATGGCAATAAAGAAATGATAAATTGTTCGAAATCTAAAATTTATGAAAAATGTTTTACTGACTTTATTGGTTTTTCGTTTTTGTTACACGGACCATAACTATTTTGATCTTTTGTTATATTTATGAAAATTAATCTTTTTAAAAACTTATCTTAAGAAAAAATATAACTTTGGACAAAATTAATTCATAGTACCTAATTTGAGTATTTGTCGCCCCTTTTTAAATTTACAAAACTTCTTTTGAGTAACTAATCCAAACAAAGCTTAGTTCATGCTAATTGGCACAGCCAATCTAATCCAAAAAATTATTGATATTATTTTTAATATATAGTATATTTTATTTAATTAGTCTTTTAGGGTTTTCAATTCTTTTTTTCTCAATAATTAGAAACCACCCAATATTAACTATATTTTCCACTCGGACCATCAAATTGGTCGACTTCGACCGTTTCAGTCCGTTTAAAGCGATGTTTTCAGTGTTTCCTCGTAATATATCTTGTGGAAAAATAAGAGCTTATTTGTTAGAGAATCCAAATTTTGTTTTATGTTTTTAGATTCACTGTAGTAGATATCCATTTGGCAGAAAATCTATATTCTATTTATGAATTTAGCAGACAGTCGAGATTCTTTTTCTAAAAATTATTTTTGGATTTTAAGATTCAAACAATGCAAATTTTGAAAACAACACGTTTTTATATTTTTATTGTATCTAGAATCTAACTTTTACAATTAAAAAAGCATAATTAAATTAATTATATTTAAAATATCTAAATGTTATATAAATTTTTAGGTGAAATTACAAATTTGATAGAAGATAGAATTGAGTGGTTTATAACTTGAATTTAGTTGATTTAGTTCACTAAAATCATACAAAATAGTCTTACTTGTCATGACTAACTTTTTACTGAAGTTTTCATGACTAACATTTTACTAAGGTTCTCAGACCATAATATTATATTTGATATTTTATCAAACTATAAGTTAAAGTTTAAATTTCTCCAAACAATATGTTCTACCATTGCAATGTAACTGGTTTTGTAAACATAAATTGTATTCATAAATAAATTAATAATATCTAATTCTCAATTAAGATAATCTTAATGAATAAATATAACTTTAAGAAGTATATAATAGGAAACATATTTAGACATTTTTTAAAACTAGATATCAATTTTACATATTTGAAAACAGATAATAAGTTTCTGTTTTTGGACATCCAACGAGCATCTTCTCTTCTGGTAAAGTCGAGCATTAGTATGAGCATGATGTTGCTCTTCAAATATTTCTTTTGCAGGGGGTTTAGCAGCCATGAAAACATAAATTAATACAAACCAACTTTCCTTAATTAATAACTAAACTATAAGTCTATAATAATAATAATGGTGACTCCTTAGTATTCTTAAACAAAGACTTCCCACTCTTCCACAAATTCCCCTCCTCCACTCCTCCACTCCTCCACTCCTCCTCTCCTCCTCTCCTCCTCTCCTCCTCTCCTCATTCTTCTTATTTAAACCCCCTTTTCCTTCTCAAATTCTCCACCAATAAACCTTTTAATTCAACAATTTTCTCAAACAAACATGACTCAATTGGCCATGGGACACCTCTGGAACAATATCGGCTCTTTAATGGCCACCGCCATGTTCGTTTGGGCAATCATCCAACAATACTTCCCTTACCATCTCCGTGCCTACATCGAACGATACGCTCACAAGTTTATTGGGTTTCTTTATCCTTACATCACAATCACTTTCCCTGAATACACCGGCCAGCGTCTCCGGAAAAGTGAAGCCTTTACCGCTATTCAGAATTACCTCAGTTCACGAACCTCAATTCGAGCTAAGCGTCTGAAAGCAGAGGCGGTCAAAGATAGCAAATCTTTGGTTCTTAGTATGGATGATAATGAAGAAGTTATTGATGAATTTCAAGGCGTTAAGATTTGGTGGACTTCCCGTAAAACCGTACCCAAGACTAAGAATATATCTTACTTCCCGGCTTCCGATGAGAGACGGTCTTACAAATTGACGTTTCACCGGCGACACAGAGAAACCATTCTTGACTCTTTTATTAATCATATTATGGAAGAAGGAAAGACCGTCGAGCTGAAAAACCGGCAACGGAAGCTTTATATGAACAATTCCAGTACGAATTGGTGGGATAAAAGTAGTTGGAGACATGTCCCTTTTGAGCATCCAGCCAATTTCCGTACTCTGGCTATGGATCCAAAGAAGAAACAAGAGATTGTGAATGATTTAGTGAAGTTTAAGAAAGGGAAAGAGTACTATGAGAAAGTGGGGAAGGCTTGGAAACGTGGGTATCTTCTGTACGGTCCACCAGGAACAGGGAAATCCACCATGATCGCTGCCATGGCAAATTTCATGGAGTATGATGTTTATGATCTTGAGCTGACGTCTGTTAAGGATAATACAGAGTTGAAGAAGTTGTTGATCGAGATTTCCAATAAATCCATTATTGTGATTGAGGATATTGATTGTTCACTTGATCTTACGGGGCAACGGAAGAAGAAGAAGAAAACAGAGGAGGAGGGAGATGAAGCGAAGGAGATTGAGAAGAAGGCTAAAGAGGAAGAGAAAAAAGAGAGCAAAGTGACGCTTTCTGGGCTGTTGAATTTCATAGACGGAATTTGGTCAGCGTGTGGTGGAGAGAGGTTGATTATTTTCACGACGAATCACAAGGAAAAGCTTGACGAAGCTTTGATAAGAAGAGGAAGAATGGACAAACATATAGAAATGTCTTATTGTGGTTTCGAAGCATTCAAAGTTCTTGCAATGAATTACTTGGATGTTGAATGGGATGATTCATACGATAAAATTAAGGAGATGCTAGAAGAGATAGAAATGGCACCGGCAGACGTGGCAGAGAATTTGATGCCAAAATACGAAGGGGAAGAAACAAGCGAGTGTTTCAAGAGATTGATCAAGGGACTTGAGGATGCAAAAGTGGCAGCTGAGAAGAAGAAAGCAGAGGAAGAAGCTGAAGCAGCAAAAATGGCAGAGAAAGAGAAGGAGAAGAAGGAAAAAGAGGAGAAGAAGAAAGCTGAGGAAGAAGCAGAAGCTGCTAAAAAGGAAGAGGAGAAGAAGAAGGAAGAAGAAGAATCGGGTGAGAAGAAGGAATGTAGTAAATGCAATGGGGTAGCAACAAGAGAGGTGAAGGAGAATGGTTATGTGGAGAAGAAACAGAACAATTGAGAAAGAAAAGCGATGTACGAGGATAGTACATTTTAGACTTTATGTGTGTGTATGCGCATGTCAATTTAGTGGGTCATTGAAGGTTTCTATTTGAATCGATTATTGTGTTAATAAAAAAAAAAATGGTTTGTAACAATGCAGTGGCCAATGCTCATGGATTGATTATATTAGGTATGTTATGACTTCTACTATCATTAATTCTCTAATTGTCATATTCTAACCTGAATTTAGACTTACAAAACTGGATGTAACCACGATAGAGTCAGGTTGAAGGATGAATAACAAATGTTTATGACATAAAAAATATATATTTCTTCCTTTGGTTGAAGTATATATAAATTTCAACCAAAGAAAAAGTGAATGATGGAATTACCAAGAAGACCTTATGACCTGTATGTTTTTAAAAAGATTGTATTAATTGCCAAGTATGTGTTAACAGCCAAATATGTCATTTTTGCATTAGCTAGGTTATTTATCATTTTGGTAAGTTTCAAGGGTAAATTTTGATTTTGATTGATTTTGAAATTTGCTTTCCATTTATAATTTGTTGTGAAAAAAAATGGTGTAAGAATCGGACAAATGTGAGAAAATGAGAGTAGTTCTAAAGAGAAAAAAAAAGATATCTATATAATTTGTTTAAAATATAACCTTTCAAACTCAAAGAAAATTTCAAACAAATTGATTCACTATATTAATCATATAAGTATTTTTTTTGCAAAGAGGAATACTAATGACGTTTTAGATGATATTACTATTTGTGACGCATACTGAACGCAAAGATATTTTTTATTTTTTATTTATGATGATGAATTTATATTGAGAAATACACATTTTATATAATAATGAAAAATACAAGGGAAATTGTAATTAATAACTATTTTAGAAATAATAATTAAATATATAACAACATTTTTAAAAAATTGCAAATATAGCAAAACTATCATGGATAGACTTGTATATGGTCTATCAGTGATAAACCCAACATAATCTGTCAGATAGACTCATATAATTGGTAGAATTTGACAAATTTTGTTATATTTACAATTTTTTTAAAATGTTACTATATACTTAATTATTTTGAATCTAATTGCTAAATTTGCAACTATCCCAAAATACAAATGCATATGTAAAAAAAAAAAACCTAAATAATGATCCAATAAAAATAAAAATATCAAAGAGAAAAAAAAAAAGAAGATAAAACTTAAAGACTCACATTGGTATATATGATTAGGAATTTTAATAGTATATTGAATATTTTAAAAAGTATATATTATAAATAATAAAATTTTACATTTTATGTTATATTTTATTTTATTTTAGTATATTTAAATTTGAAACACGAAATAAAACTTAAAAACTTTTTTAAATAGATATAAATATTTAAATAACATTATGTATAGAAAATATATGTAATAATTATATATATTCGTTTATTATAAAATTTCAAATGAGCATAAAATATATATGGAGTCAAAATGAGCGCTTACTATGAACCTCCTCCCATAGGTTATTTTAAAAATAGACTAAATGTGTAAGGGCAAATAATTGCAAAAAAATAATGTATAGTATATTCACAATGGCATGAGTCACGTCAATATTTTTGGGTAGAAAGAAAAATGATACATCATCTTGCATGCTAGCTTTTGAGTTATTGTGTTCACACGTAGGGAGTCAAAAGAAACTTGGTGTATCAATCTATTGCTTTTCCAATCATTTTTTACAATTATAATTCATTATTTAATACCACTTTTTTTTTTTAAAACTACACTTTCGTATCCATTTCCTTTCGAGGTTACAACAAAATAAAATAATAATAATAATAATAAAAAAAAAAGGTATGACTCATTCTTAGTTGATTGTTGGTTGGATGTTGTTGGCATTGGGTGATGGGCCTCTTGGGTACGTTTAACGCCTACTAGGGTGCATTATACATCAAGTTTGACACAAAGTCTCTCTCTTACTATATGTGTGTGACATCATCTTCATTCGTATGCATTTATGTGCATTGTACATCCCTACCTTTTTTTTTCTTTATTTTCTTCCTTTCAACAACCATTCAAAATATGACACCTACCTTTACTCTTTTAATTTCTTTATATTATCATTTTCACTTATATCCAATCAACCTTTTTAATTAAAAGCCATAACCCTTTTTAATATGTAAACTATCATTTTTAATATTAAGAAAGAAAAAAAAGATTTGTCTTACACACGACAACTATAATTTTTAATTTCACCCAATTGTTACTAAAATATTATGGATTTAGTTATTAGGGTTATGGAATAGCTAATAATTTTAGGAATAATAATCAAATATACAACAATATTTTTAAAATGTAAATATAGTAAAGTTAATGATTTATTAGGGTTAAACAAATATTTTCAACACAAGGATTCTTAACGATAGATCATTGCTTCTATAATTTATAGATTTGGACGGATTTTACTATATTTACAAGTTTTTAAAATGTTGTTATATATGCTAAAAATTTGAATATAATTGCTGTAATTGTAATTTATCATTTATCATCATCTTTTGTCACTAGACTTAAATTTTTTAAACAAAAATAAACAAATGCCAAATTATACCCTCATTTTCTTGCATTTCTCATAATCCATTTCTTCATCAATCATCAGCACGCAGCCTCTTCTTCTTCTTAATCGTCTTCCTGTGGCTTCATCATCTTTCACTTCTTCCTCTTCTTTTATGTGAATTAGCATCGTTGTCTCTCCTTGTTTTTCTTCTCCATTCATTGTTTTCTTCTTTTTTCTTCTTTGATTGAATTGACGTCAATCGGGATTGGAAAAGTTCTTCTTTTTCTTTGATTCAATAGTTAGACTTTTCTTCTTCTCGAACTAGTTGGGATTTGAATTTAGAGTCTGTGATAAATTTCCATAATTTTTTACCACAGTTGTCATTAATAGACAGTAACATAACGATATTACTAATCTATCAGGTCCCTCCTTCATTCTCATTCTATTCCTCAAGACATTGAAAGCAATAGGTCATTGAGAGGGAGAGATGAGTGTTCAAATGGTATTAACTAATAGATTGTCACCGAAAGCAAAAAAGTGAGAGATTGGGAGAGGAGAAGATATTGTGTTTGATGGAATTGGCATATAAATCATCACCGGAAAAGCAAGATCGAGAGCAAAAGATTGAGAGAAGCGATGATATTACGTTCAATGGTATATCCACAAATGGATTGTCATCGGGAGCGAGAGTAATAGAGTTTATTTATCACTGATAAAAACATGTGGGATAAGAAGAAGAGGAACAAGAAGGAGTCTGCTAGAGAGGAAGAGAAGAAGCTGTTGGAGAGGGAGATGAAGAAGAAGAAATGTAATAAATAAAATGAAGGTTGAAGAAGATACGTTAGTGAAGTTATGATTCACATGCAGTTGAAGAATGGGCTTTGGATATCTTTCAATCACGCCATGAAGAAGAAGATGTGAGAAATCTACAAAAACAAAAATCTATTTTTGTAAATAATTTAGAAGCAATTGCCATTTTTCAAATTAGAGCTCTTAGCCTAATTAGTTTTATAAATTAAATCTATGACACCATTTTTTCATTTACGAAAATGGCAAAATTTAAATCCAGTCTACATTTAAAAATTGTAAAATTACAAACCTATCATCTAGAATTATAAGCATTTTCACAATAACACTTAATACACATAATTGGTTTAATACACTTGATATATTGTTGATACATTTGTTTAACAACTTTGCAAATACACTCAATCAATTAAATACATTGATGCACTAAAGCATAATACATTTGTTGCATTGTCGATACATTTGTTATGATTTGTTCATACACTTGTTTTGTCTTGTTCATACACTTGATGAGTTTAATACACTATCTATAAGTTTGATACACCAAAATACACTACTGATAAACATTTTATACTTCACTGAATTAGATCTCAATGTCTTAAACTCAAAATTAGTCTTGACAGCGGAATGACTTCAACAAAATTTATTTACTATGTACAAAACAAATCTTTCTCCTTAAAAGCCAATTCATTCTTAATAGTGGTAATATAAACATCTTAATTAAAAATTGTTAATTCACCAACCCAAATCAGTCTCAACTATGAAAGAAGAAGTAGAAGAATCAATTAAACATCCAAAAATGTATATATAAAATGATCGACCAAAGAACATTGCATGCATAGATTGATCCTTAATTAATGTCAGAAACTAAGTCACATCTTTATCTTCAATAATCTTAAGAACACGATGAGCATCATTACTACCTATAGGAAACAAAACTGAAAATTATATACAATGATTCAACTTGAATTTTAGAACGTATCAAGTTCACACAAAAAAAGAATTAAATGATGATATCACTTCATCAACCAAAACACAATTTGTTTTCTAATATATCCACATAGCATAGTCGCTCATCCATTGATCACATGAAAAACAATATTACTCCAAGCTTAACCATAAATACGATGAACTACAACAATTTTGAAGAAATAAAAAATACTTAGTAAGTATATTAGTCAACTAATACATATAATATAAGTACACCATATCACTGGTATAAACAACATATACAAATTTTTATATATAAAAAAAGAACCAAATATAAATAACTAAAACAAAGCTATGCATGCAAAGCCCTTTCAATAAAAGAGATGAGGAACAAATAAAAGAGATGAGAAAGAATAAATTGTAGCCTCAATTTCAGATAGATGGTGATCGACTCACAGAAGAAGAAAGAAAAAAGATGATGATCAAAGTCCCTTATCAATTTTGGACACCAAAATATAGGAAAGAATATTCGAGTAAAAAAGAATATAGGAAGAAATACATACCTGAAGAAGAACGGTGGGGAAGAGAGAGAAGAAGATACGTAGCGAAAAGGAAAAATCCAGAACGATGGAGATTGAAGGAGTGACGGAGAAGACCACGAAGAGGGAGAAAAAGTGACGATAACATGAACGGTAAAAAAAGAATTAAAAAGTGATGGGAAAGGATTAAAATAAAAAGAGAATGAAAGAAAAGATAAAAGAATTGATATTTAGAGATGGACATTTTTTAAATAAAGAAAAAATTAAAATATAAAATATCAACAAAAATTAGAAAGTTGTTATATTTGTAAAATTGAAAAATTTAGTGCTAAAATTGCTAAATAATATTTTTATTGTATAGCTCAATGCAATTTCTCTTCAAAAATTTTCTTCAAAAAACTATATAACTTTCGACAAAATTAATTCAGAGTAAATAATTTGAGTATTTGTAACCTTTTCTAAAATTTACAAAACTTCACTTAGGTAAACGTTAATGAAGATTTTCTCACTAACTAATCCAAACTAGTAACCACTTAGTTACTGCTAATTGGCACAATCAATCTGATCAAAAATTTAGGAAATTAGGTTGCATCAAACAATTTTAAAAAAATATTTATGATTCATGTAACAAAAAAATAAAACCTATAATTCATGGTTATTTTTTTTTGTAAATTTCAGATTTATCTTTATTGGTCAGTATGGGACAATTCTTCACTTTTTCTTTTATTTTACGACATTTATTCATCTTCTTTTCATATTATTACTCTCTTTCTTCGCATTCTCATTTCTTCTCGAGAGCAATTTTTAATTTTTTCCTTTTTGTCATCTCTCATCTCTTTTTCCTTCTTTTTTTTCACTACATGATCATCTAAAAAAATCTAAACGATCAATTGTCTATCTGAGAAAAACAAAAATATATCATTATTCATCCGATAAGTGATAGATCTAAACGATATTGATACATGATCTAAACGATTGTGTACCTATATATAAACAAGATCAACAAGATCGTGTATCAAGATCGTTTAGATTTGGTACAAGATCGTCTATCCGGATCTAAACAATTGTGTACCAATTTCTAAGCAATTTTGGTACATGATTTAATATAAGATCATTTAGAATTGGTATAAAATGACTTACCACGGTCTATCATATATTAAGATTTTCATGTGTGTCACCAATAATTGAAAGGTATTTTTGTTATTTCAGACCGTGGGCTTTTCAACCTTTTTTGTTTTCAAAATTGTTTCATATGAATAAATATTTTCTATTTGTGAAAAATCTCCAAAGATTATTGATATTACTTTTGACATATATTTATCTAATAAGTCAGTTCGGGTTTTCAAAATTTCTTTTGAACAAGAAACCAGCCTATATTAATTATGTTTTCCACTCGGAACCACCAAATTGGCCGACTTCAACCGTTTCGATTAGTTTAAAGTGATTTTTTTCGGTGTTTTCTTTACTCGACTCATAATATATATCGAATAAGAGTGTGTTTGGTAGAAAAAGTAAATTCTATTTTATGTTTTTGGATTCACTAAATTCAGTCGATATGTGTTTGACGAACAATCTACAATTTAAATAGTGCAAATTCTAAAAGCAGTATTTTGTTAATGTTTTCGTTGTATCTAGATTTTGACTTTTACATTTTAAGATGAAGAATTAAATTAATTACATTTAAAATCACTAAAAATACTATATATATATATATTTGTGTGTGTGATGTGATGTAAACTCAATTCATTTTAAAATGTAATATGTATTATGTAATGTATTATAAATTATATAATAATACAAAATAACACAATTATATAAATTTTTAGGTTAAATTATAAGTTTGGATCCAAATAGAACTTAGTTATATGATTTCTAACTAGAACTTAATCCATTTAATTTTATAAAATCACAAAAGATAATCTCACTTGCAATCACTTTTTAATAAGGTTGTCAAACCATAAAGATTATATATGATTTTTATCAAACTATATGTTAAACTCTAAATTTCTCCAAACAAGCGGAACTAAAAACTTAATTAAAAATTAAAAATTAAAAAGGAAAATAGATGATCGAGCCTTGATTGTTGAACAATTTAAGAAAAATAATTAATAAGCAACACTCCCCCACCAATCTAATTTTCTTTACTCTTTTTTAGTTACATTCTTAACTAAACTTTAATTTAAAATTATTAATTATGGATTTAAGTTGGATTGTTTTCTTGAAGGTTTGATTGGTTTTTTTTTTTTGTTTTTTTATTAGTCTATACAAATTACTCCCAAAGGTTTGATTGAAGGTTTGAGAATTGCTGCCACCAAAAGAAATATTATTTTAGCTAATATAAAATAAGAGATTCCACTACTAGACCTTCAAAAATAAAATTAAGAACTTGCATGTATTTTTCATTATGCACTGATATTAAGATACAAAATGCGATTGATATGGATGATTGATATGATATATTAATCACATGATAATGACGTTATGATTGATATCTCCATGTCATACTATGATATTTATGGTATGTTACAGGCTATAGATAACTGTTATGTTATCTATATCCAATCATACAGTCTTCAATTGATATAAAATGAATACATTAAAATGATAAATATCCATAAATTAAAATGTTAACGAAAACATAAATTTTAAAATTAAAAAAAAAAAAGTTAAAAACAAATTTCAACAATTTAAAAATATAAATAACACAATTTAAAAAAATTTCAACAACAATAAGATAGATTCTCATCAAAAATAGATTTTTAGTTGGAGAGAGAAAAATAGATTAGTGTTAAATTAAAAATTAAGAATTTAGTTTTAAGAAAGAAAAATAAAATTAAAATCGAATAAAAAAATTATATGAAAAAAAAAAGTAGAATTTAATTTTAAAGAATAAAAATAAAATTCATAAAGTTTAAAAAAATACATGAATTTTTTCTTTAAAAAATATAATTTAGTTTTCAAGAATGAAAAATAAAATTTAAATTGAATAAAAATAAATCATTTATATGGAAGATAAAGAAAAAAAGTTGAATTTATTTTAAAAAAAAACAAATTGGAAAAAGAAAAAAATTAAATGAAAAATAAAGGAAGTAGAATTTATTTTTGAAGAAAATAATAAAATTCAAATTGAATTAGATAAAAAAGTTATAAAAAGAACTTAAGAAAAAGAAAATTTTATATGAAAATTAAAAAAACAAAGTTGGAAAAAAAAAATTGGGCGACAATGAGAGAGAAAAAAAGAAAAAGTAATAAACTCTACTTTTGTAATTAGTTTCGAAACAGATGAAGTTTTGTAAATAGTTTTAAAATGAACCATATTAATATAATTATACCTTTAGCCGCCATGAAAACAGAAATTAATAGAAACGAACTTTCCTTAATTAATAACAAAATTGTTATCATAAGGTTTTACAAATTCCACATATACCGACGAAAATGGTGACTCTCAGTATTCTTAAACAAAGACTTCTACTCTTCAACAAATTCTCCTCCTCCTCCTTATTTAAACCCCCTTTTCCTTCTCAAATTCTCCACCAATAAACCTTCAAATTCCACAATTTCCTCAAACAAACATGACCCATCCCATGGGACAGCTCTGGAACAATGTCGGCTCTTTAATGGCCACCGCCATGTTCGTTTGGGCAATCATCCAACAATACTTCCCTTACCATCTTCGTGCCCACATCGAACGATACGCTCACAAATTTATTGGGTTTCTTTATCCTTACATCACAATCACTTTCCCTGAATACACCGGCGAGCGTCTCCGGAAGAGTGAGGCCTTTACCGCTATTCACAATTACCTCAGTTCACGAAGCTCAATTCGAGCTAAGCGTCTGAAAGCAGAGGCGGTCAAAGATAGTAAATCTTTGGTTCTTAGTATGGATGATAATGAAGAAGTTATCGATGAATTTCAAGGCGTTAAGATTTGGTGGACTTCCAGTAAAACCGTACCCAAAACTCAGAGTATATCTTACTACCCTACTTCCGAGGAGAGACGATTTTACAAACTGACGTTTCACCGGCGACACAGAGAAACCATTCTTGACTCATTTATTAATCATATTATGGAAGAGGGAAAGGCCGTCGAGCTGAAAAACCGGCAACGGAAGCTTTATATGAACCATTCCGGTGAGAGTTGGCGGCATAAAAGTAGTTGGAGACATGTACCTTTTGAGCATCCAGCCAATTTCCGTACTCTGGCTATGGATCCAAAGAAGAAACAAGAGATTGTGAATGATTTAGTGAAGTTTAAGAAAGGGAAAGAGTACTATGAGAAAGTGGGGAAGGCTTGGAAACGTGGGTATCTTCTGTACGGTCCACCAGGAACAGGGAAATCCACCATGATCGCTGCCATGGCAAATTTCATGGAGTATGATGTTTATGATCTTGAGCTGACGTCTGTTAAGGATAATACAGAGTTGAAGAAGTTGTTGATCGAGATTTCCAATAAATCCATTATTGTGATTGAGGATATTGATTGTTCACTTGATCTTACGGGGCAACGGAAGAAGAAGAAGAAAACAGAGGAGGAGGGAGATGAAGCGAAGGAGATTGAGAAGAAGGCTAAAGAGGAAGAGAAGAAAGAGAGCAAAGTGACGCTTTCTGGGCTGTTGAATTTCATAGACGGAATTTGGTCAGCGTGTGGTGGAGAGAGGTTGATTATTTTCACGACGAATCACAAGGAAAAGCTTGACGAAGCTTTGATAAGAAGAGGAAGAATGGACAAACATATAGAAATGTCTTATTGTGGTTTCGAAGCATTCAAAATTCTTGCAATGAATTACTTGGATGTTGAATGGGATGATTCATACGATAAAATTAAGGAGATGCTAGAAGAGATAGAAATGGCACCGGCAGACGTGGCAGAGAATTTGATGCCAAAATACGAAGGGGAAGAAACAGGCGAGTGTTTCAAGAGATTGATCAAGGGACTTGAGGATGCAAAAGTGGCAGCTGAGAAGAAGAAAGCAGAGGAAGAAGCTGAAGCTACAAAAATGGCAGAGAAAGAGAAGGAGAAGAAGGAAAAAGAGGAGAAGAAAAAAGCTGAGGATGAAGCAGAAGCTGCTAAAAAGGAAGAGAAGAAGGAAGAAGAAGAATCGGGTGAGAAGGAATGTAGTAAATGCAATGGGGTAACAACAAGAGAGGTGAAGGAGAATGGTCATGTGGAGAAGAAACAGAACAATTGAATAAGAATAGCTATGTACGAGAATTGTACATTAGATTTAATGTGTGTAAAACGAAGGGCAATAAAAGAGGATTTGTAAATTGTAAACCATTTTAATGCATAATTTGTAGACTCGAATACTGTGTTAGTAAAAAAAATGGTTTGTACTGTAGAAGCTAATGCTCATGGATTGATTGTGTATGTTACGAATTCTACAATCATTGATTCTCGGCTTGACATATTCTATGATCCAGGAGGAGGTGAAGTACTTAATTAATATGTTGCTTTGATTTTGGTCGACATAATCTAATTTTATATACGATTTTTTGTTTTGAAAAGGCTCGATAAAAATCTTAGTTGCTCCGGTTTCATAGTATAAATCTATCCTATGATAGTTCCATAAGCAGCAAGGGGAAAAATCCCAACAATTGCACGATTCTGTCTCAAGTCTTCATATAATCTCCCATCCTCTCAAATACAGTGCTCTTTAAGCAATTTGATAATTCTAAAACCACATCTGGAAGAAGTCCTACCTCCGATCCTCTCAATCCCAAACACACTCTTATTCCATTCCTTGAAAGAAAAAAGTTTGGCACGAACAGACGAAGAACGTAGTGGAACATACAAGTTCTGAGACAATATAAATCTTCAAAATTCCTTAGTCATTCCATTAAATAAAAATTGGTGCACGGACTTAGTTTAATACAAAGGCTATGATAGCAAGTGAACAGAAAACCTCATGAAATTTCAAGAATCGAAGAACATACAAGATGCCAAAACCGAAAATTAAGCTCAGAATATGAATATTCATTCTCATCGACTTATCTTTCCGAGAAAAGAAAAATCTCCGAAGTCTGACATGTGAATTTAATTCATAATTCATCATCGCAAAAAAAATTTCAAAAATCTCAAAACAACAAAACAAAACACGTAATACACAAACTGTAGCAGAAGCTCTCATATAGCTTCCATAGATATCTACACAAACTTTCATCTTCAGAATAGCGTATATTGCCCTATTAAGGCATGTAATCACAGAGCAACCGCTACAGAAAAAGACATTTCCAGTACAAAATAAGTAGAGAAAAAAAAAAAACAAGTAGAAGAAAAGGAGATCAGAGGCATATTAGGAGTTGAAAACAGTCATGGTTTAATCAGAAACACGGACCAATATAAAAACCTCATCAAATCTCAATGTCAAATAATCAAACAAATGAACATGTAAAGAATAAGAAGAAGAAAAAAAAGCTAAATCATCAGAGACTTAAATACCAAGAATCATGGAAATGGAATAGATTTTCCATTCATATTGTTGCAGTTTTTTTCTCTCATCACTTGATTCAACTAAGAAAGAAATACGAATTGCAAATTACAAATGCAATAGAACAGACAAAATCAAATAGAGCTTCTGAAGAATGGAGTGGTAAAATGAAAAAGAAAGATTGTGAAACCTGAAGATGGAGGCGCATATTTATAGGTCCAATTTCGCCGCAGCGTAAGAAACCCTAACCGGAGAAGGAACGAAGAGTTCTGCCCTTTTCGGGAAATTTTGAGCAATTGAAACTGGGCTGACGGCCCAGTCAAACGTTGGGTTCATTCCATTGGCCCAATAGTTCATTTCAAACTTTATCACACATGTCCTACTCTTTTTTTCACTTTTAGACTAATAATGTATTAGCTTTTATTTGGCAACATGTTTCTAAAGAACTTCTAATATATTCATAAACTTTTTTAAAATTTGAGTTATATCTAGAAATTAATTTTTGTATTGTATTATATTTGCAAAAGTTAAAGTTTCAATTTGTTATATAAAAATATAATTTAAAAATATGAAGAAAAAATGTTAAGAATCTATAAATGTACATAACAATAGTACTAAATATGTTGAAAAGATAATAACATGACTTACAAAATAGAAAGGTTGCCCACTTACCTCAGAGAATGTGCTTTATAAAAGAAAGCTTTTTTTTTACTAGTGTGATGTTTGTCACACTCACTTTCATACTTAGAGTCGGTAAATAAAATAATGTAACAATTATAAAGTTTGAAAGTATGATTCAAGTTACTTTGTATAGAGATATAATAATGTATTTATGAAGTCGGTTGATAATAATGTTAGTCTTCTATTTCTAGAAACTGAACTGAAATATGAAATTGAAATTAAAATTAGATTTTATCATTCATATTAAAAATCACAATTCACGACCCAACTTAAATAACCAAACCGATCCACATCACGCTCGTGGTTCGGACGGTCATCACTCAGCCGACATCTCTTCTCTCCCCTTTGCTGCCGCATCTCCACTACCCCAACCCGCTGGGCAGAACGTGACCACGAATTCTCTGGCCGAGCAACTGGCCAACGGCGGCGGTGAATCGAACGCAAAGCTATAGTACGACGGGCAAGCCTCCTTAAACATCCTCGAGTACAAACTCGGCTTGCAAGTCTCTGGCGTTCCGTACGTATTTCTGCAACAGAACGAGTCCAATCCAAAAGCCAAACAAGCGCTTCTACAAGCTACGACGTCACCATTCCCATTCAATACCTTCAGTTCATCAGGGCAAATCTCATTCAGATTCTTCTCGCAGCTTCCAATCGCGCACTTGGGGGAAATGGGTTGTTTGGAATTCACTGAAATAGGAATGTTGAATCCATCGACAAGGCTAATGTCGTAGAAATTGGGTTTCGATTTGTCTTCTTGGAGGGTGACTTCGACGAGTGTTGCCGGTGGGGTTCCGATTAGCCCCTTGCAGGCGAGTTTTCCACCGCAGTCGCCGGTTTCGCAAGCCGGCCCTTGTTGGTTCGGGGCGAAGTTGCAGCCTGTTCTGGCCCAGAACCTTCCGGTCCAGGACGCCGGTGCAATTACGCGCTGTGTTTGGCCGGAAAGGAGAGTGAATCCACCGTCGGCGATTATTGGCTGGCCGGCGTTTGGCGCCGTCGCTGGCCATATAGTGAATGGGCATTTGTTGCGGAAGTAAAATGTCACCGTGCGCGCCCTTCCCTCTCCTGTGCATATACACATTAACATTCTTTGACTCTCACATCCTATAATCCAAACCTTCTATATCGATTGTTATTTTTCCGAATAAATTAACTTTATTATTATTATTATTGATATAAATAAACTTTATAAATTTTGCCCCTCTTAACAATATATTTCAATATCATTATATCCCTAAATTTAAAATTTTACCTTCGTATAAACATATAAAAAAGAGAGCCAATATGAGAATAATTTATTTGTAATATCAATCTCAAATTTTAAGGTTAGAATGAATATATATAAAAAATGATAGCATTTTCATCTTTTAACTAAATTATTTTAAATAGAAAGTTAAAATGTGAAATTGTGCCTCTCTAGTCCACTAGATTTTAAACTGGCTAACACATAACTATAAAAAAAAAAATGAAAATGAAAATTTTATAAGAGGTGGTTTTAATTGAATAGTCCTAATTAAAACATTTGCAATCAATTTGATTATAAGATACATCTTCTATCATTCATAAGATATATATGAAAAAATATTATTAAAGTGTTGTGTAGTTGAAAAAGATGCTAAATAAAACATTGTTATGTTGTATATATATCACATGAGTAGAAGATATATAAAAGAGATCAAAAAAGGGAGAGTTAAAGGTTGAGTTATACCAAATGAAAGGAAAATGAAAGAGAGGAAGAAGATGAAGAAAACGGGTAAACGATTAGGAAACTCCATTTGAAGAGATTTTGGGTGAAATGAATGATGAGATAGAGTTGACGCCACATTATATATATATTTGAATCGATCCCAGCTGCTTGAATTATACTTCAAGATTTGATACATTTACACACACATATATATATGAGAAGCTTTAATTATGAAAGTGACATGATTGTGTTGGGCACATATGCCTCCCCTTTAAGCATTTATCATTAGCTATACATTAATTAAAACCCAAATGCATATATGCTCAGTGGATATATAACTTTATCATGTGTTTGCTTCAAGCAATGGAAATCACCCTTCTTATTATTATCACTATCATTGCTTCATTCCAATTTTAATTTGTTATTATAGGTTTAAATTACCTTCCTTTAAGTTTTTGAAAGAGTGTGTCTTCAATCAACATAAAACGAGGAAAAACGTTTTATTTCATCATATGACATATTGTGTGATTGGACCTATAAATAATACTAAATCATTAATCACAAAATAAAATACAAAAAAATGCTAATGAAAATCGGCTAATTAAGCCAAATCCAAATTCATTCCAATATTGCCTGATAAAATGGAAGGAGAGTGGGTAGAAAGTAGAAGATTGCCTCAAAATTTCTTAAAGAAATGCCCCAATATCTCTAAATTAAAACTTGAACCCAAGAAATATACAGTCCTTTATTGTTTTTAAATTATTTCATTTTAATTCATATATTTACTAATTAAATTTAATGTATATTGAATAAAAAGATTTATCCATTGAAAATCAATCAACTACAATTTTAATTTTTATTCTAAAATAGTACACGAAAGATTTACCTCATCAAACATCTCATCTCATGTATCTTCCAACTGAGTTGTTTTAAGTTAATTAAGAAAGGTTAGTACTAGAGAGTGAACAAGCCCGATTTAGTAAAATAATCGAGACTAAAAATATAAAAACCACGTATACCAAAGAAAACTCAAATCTCAAGAATAAAAGTTTGTAAATTTTGAAACTTCTAACTAAATTAAAATTAAAAGTAAATTTTAAAAACTAAAAAGTTGCGACCATTTGAAACTTAGGAATTAAGTGGAAGCTAGACCTAAAAACTTTAAAAAAAATCCCAAAAAGTATAAAGAAAAATACGGATCATTTTCAAATATAACAAAATAAATTATACTAAAATACAACTGAGCATTAGTGATAGATATTAATAAATTATTATAAATATGTTTATTATTGATAGACTGGACGGTAACATTTTATTATATTTATAAATATGTCTAACAATTTAATAATTTAAAAAAATTATCTTATAGAATTGTGGATTTCGAAGGTGCTTATGAGTAAGTTAAATATATCAGTTTTAATCCCTAAACTTTCGTAGAAATAACAATTTAATTCATTTAGGTTAGTATGTGATAGTTTTGTCATCGTACTTTGAATTTTTTTTTTTTTTTTTTGAAGGAGAGAAGCATGGGTTGAAAAATGAAAAGCATAGGAAATATAGTAGTATATATTGTTTTATATTTCTTATGGACTGCTTTATCCCTATGAATAAGGTATATACTAATTGCCCATCCTTTTGAAATCTTCCTAATTTTTTAATATGGACATTTTCACTTGAAAATGAGGGCAAAACGACATCGTGTTAGTCATAGTCCAACAATGGAGGGAGCATCTCTGACCTAGTTCACCACGAAAACTTGCCAAATTCGCGACCTAAACAAAGTTTCCCATTTTCTTTTATTTTCTTTTCACCTATTCTATTCCTTAATATTATTACTTTTTTAATTTCATAAATTCAAGTGATTCTACTATAAATCTTGTCTTTACTCTTTTATCCCCATCCCTATTTTAATTTTAGTCTCTCAGTTTTGAAAAGGTTTACGTAAATATATATTTAAATTTTGTTTCAACATTGTCTCTATGAATTATTTGTATTTTTAACCTTTCTTCTTTGCTAAATACTTGTTTTCAATTTTAATATCATTATCGGTTAGTTAATTTGGAGTTAAATTTTTAATTTTAATTTAGTTAACGATAATCCTTTTAATTCTCTTAAATTAATTAATAAAAGTTAACAATAAAAAAGGGTAAAAAAAATCAAGTTTAAAAGTTCAAATTTAGAAATCTAAAGAATAAAAATGAATAGAAATCAAACCAAAAAAATCTAAAATAATAATTTTTTTATAAAATATATATTTTTTTAAAATTCTATCCCTAAATAGATATAGATAGATATTGATAAAATTTTATTAGTGTCTATCAATGTCACGGATGAAATATCAAACTTTACTGTATATTTTGTAAATAATTTGTCAAATTCACAAATTTTAACAATTTTGATATTTTTTTATTTAATTTTATTTTAAGTATTTAAATGTTCTAATTATACATTTATTTTCCCCTAAAAGAATATTATACGTGTAAATTATGATTATTTTTATTTTGATATGTTTTATGCAACACCAATTTATTATGTTATCGATTAATTAATCAAGTAAGCAAGGGTGAATTCATGTAAGAGTTAATTAAACTCCTAACTCTTACATGGATATGATGCATATATTGTAACACAAATTAAATTATTATTGCAGTTTTTTTTTTTTTAAAGCAATTGGATGGTTAAAAAGAGAGGGAGATCTCACAACTTGGGGTTTAAGCACGAACAAAAAAAACAAAACTATAATCAAATACATAAATAATTAAAATTCACACGACTCAAGAAAAAAAAGTCATAGAGACATAAACCACACATTCCACTTAAAACGTACAATGTATAAAAACTCATTGATCGAACAATCATGCTAATCACTTGGAAAAGATGCAAAATGAGAGTATGGATACACATATTACTCGATATTTGACACAAATATTGTAAATAATAACACCCCAAACAACTCTCTAAACCTTATATCTCTATCTATCTCCAAAATCAACAAATTCATAAGTTAGCTTTGTATATAACGTAGAATTCTATAGGAGCATCTTCCCTGCAAAAGCATGTCGTCCCCATATAGCCTTACTAAAAGAACAATATTCAAATAATAAATGATTCATAAACTTCCAACTCTGCCAATACATTATAACACACTCAATAGAGATATATTAAAATACTGAAATCTAGTATGTTCATGAGTGCAAAATGATTAAAGAATAAGAAGCTATGATATCATATTACTTCCAAACCAAATGAGCCTAATCCAGGGGAGCAGTACATAATGTCATGGACAACCTCTGATGACACCTATCGACTGAAAACCCATCATGAAGACAAGGGATTTAAGTTAATTACAACATCCTCCCAACCATACCTAATCAATTGTACATGTACAAACAGAGTCGACCAACTTTGAGTTAAAAGGTTAGTCCCAGGTCTCATTAGGGCACAAAAAATGATTACTCACCCTTTCATGAAGGAAACTATCAATATTTAAGATAACTTAGTGTCAAAATCAGTGTCTTAATTTCTAACCAATGATCATACTAAACTGAACAACAATGTTCCATTGTCTATAAAAATTCAATCCAAGGATCACCCCAACTATTATTTAAACGCGAAAGATAACACTCTAGTACCAAGACGAAGACTTAAATTATCTCTAATCACCTAAATAGATTGACCTCACAAACTATAAGCTTCAATGTAGATGAGCAAAAGCGTACAAAAGAATATTTTGTGGTCTTTCAAGTGTTTTTTTAAAGTTGTTTTTACACTATTCTTTAATAGTTACAAAATTACTGTTTATATTTTTATTCTAAATTGGTTTACTCTTTGGCTATCCATTTTTTTTATTGACGAACAGAAAGATTGAATTTTGATTTGATATATCTTTTTTGTTTTTAAAGAAATCTTAACATCATTTTTAACAAAGGCACAAGGCTTGTGCTAATGTTGAAGGGTAGTTAACTAATTGGTGCATATGGTTGCTACAATAATTTGTGTTGGACAAAGAGATCTAAAAATTATTAACAATAATGATCATCAATAGTAGAAGGTGAGAGAAGCCAATGTCGGAAAAAACTTCTTTGTCTTCTACCACAAAAATAAATATAATACATTCGTATGTATGTGTTTTATTTGAAATGATTTGAAATCAACATTCTCAGTAGACTCTTTTAATTTGGTAGTACTTTTGTCTTCGTCACTTCAATTTGTTAAAAGATTAATGTTTACGTATTTATTTCCAAAACATGAAAGAAAAAAATGTTTTAAATTTTACATTTAAGAACTACAATTCTACGCGATAAAAATAGTGCACAAGTTTTTAATAGAATTTAACCAAAAAGAAATGACGATGGGTCCTAGAATGCAACCAAAAATAAATATCAAGAATAAAATTATTGAGTTATCAAACTCACATTGTACACAAAAAAAAATAAATATTTTTAATAATCTTTTTTAAAAAAGAAATACATTTAATAACGTGATATTAACTATTTATATATTAGAATGGAAGATTTTACTTCCAACCTATAACTCCAAATTTATATTAATTGTTTTTCCAAAAAGTTGATTTTCCAATGCATACAAAGTTAAAGAACATAGAAAGATCGGTAACTCCAAGAACGACTTATCGGTTTATGAGATCTCGGCGCCACCTTTGCTCTTTGGTCTCTTAAGCTAAACAACTTGTCCTTTTCATAACTTCCACTCTTCATTTCTTTATATATGTAATTGTCCTAATAATTCTACTTCTAAAACACAAACCTAATTTTAATTTACTCTCTACACACCAACTTCTCCCAATGGCGGAAGGTAAGAATCAACAATCTTTCATTAACCACAAGACCTTTCCCACGATTGACCGATGCTCGTCTATTGGTCGGGAGAAGCATACGGTTGTTGCCGACATGGATGGGACTTTGCTTTGTGGTCGTAGCTCTTTCCCTTACTTCGCCCTCATCGCATTTGAGGCCGGTGGAGTATTGAGGCTTCTGTTTTTGTTGTTGGCCTCTCCAATTGCTGGATTTTTGTACTACTTCATTTCTGAGTCCGCTGGAATTCGTGTGCTCATATTTTCAACTTTTGCTGGAATGAAAGTGAGTTAAATTAAAGTTAGAATTCAAAATTTTAAATGAATAAACATTTCAAATTAAATGAGTAAACTAACGTAGTATATATAAATGTAAAGTTTAAATATTTCAAATTTTATGTTTAGATGTGTTTTGTACATGTACATAGTAAGATGGTGACATATAAAATAGAGAGTGGAAAACAATTAGAGATGTATTTGGCACAAAATTTGAAAGTTGAGTACCATATCAGTCCATTAATTTTTAAAGGAATCAAATAAACATAAGATTGGAAGTATTAAAACTTATTTAGATAGACAAAAAGAAAAGAAAAAAGAGGTTTTAGGCATTATTTGATAACAGTTTCCTCTTTTGTTTTCAATGTTTGAAAATGGTAATTATTTTAATACTATTTCTGTCTCGTGGTTTTCGTTAGGAAAAATATATTTATAAATAAACGAAATATAACAAAAATCTTTTCCCTTTGTATCAAAGGTTTCCGACATCGAATCCGTGGCGCGTGCAGTTCTACCAAAGTTCTACGCACATGACTTGCACGTGGAAACATGGAGGGTATTCTCGTCATGTGGAAAACGCTGCGTTTTAACCGCCAACCCCAGAATCATGGTGGAACCATTTCTCAAGGATTTCTTAGGTGCTGACATGGTTATCGGTACGGAAATTCACACAATCGGGCAGCGAGCCACCGGTCTAATTCAAAGCCCGGGAATCATTGTCGGAAAGAACAAGGCTAAAGCAGTCCAACAAATTACACAGCCCGACATTGGGATCGGTGACCGCCTAACCGATTACCCCTTTATGAAGCTCTGCAAAGAGGGCTATGTAGTTCCTGCAAAGCATGAGGTTAAGCCCGTCACCGTTGATAAATTGCCTAAGCCAATCGTGTTTCACGATGGCCGATTGGTTGTAAAACCCACGCCCTTTATGGCCTTCCTTTTAATTCTCTGGATTCCAGTGGGATTCATTCTCGCTTGCTTGCGAATTGCCGCCGGTTCTCTTCTTCCCATGCCGATTGTGTACTATGCGTTTTGGGCTCTTGGCGTTCGGGTTGAAATCAGAGGTACACCACCACCTCCCGCGAAGAAATCCACCGGCCAAACTGGCGTCCTTTTCATATGTTCACATCGAACCCTCCTCGATCCAATCTTTCTCTCAACTGCCCTCGGTCGTCCCATCCCCGCCGTCACATACTCCATCTCCCGTCTCTCCGAGATCATTTCTCCCATTAAAACCGTCCGCTTAAGTCGTGACAGAGCGGCCGACGCCGCGATGATCAAGAACCTACTGCAAGAAGGTGACTTAGCAATATGCCCAGAAGGGACGACATGTCGGGAGCCATTCCTACTCCGATTCTCGGCACTGTTCGCGGAGCTAACCGATGAGATTGTTCCGGTGGCAATGTCGAACCGGATGAGCATGTTCCATGGGACGACGGCGAGAGGGTGGAAGGGGATGGACCCGTTTTACTTCTTCATGAACCCAAGTCCGGTGTATGAAGTGACGTTTTTGAACAAATTACCGTACGAACTCACTTGTGGCGGGGGCGAAAAATCGAGCCATGAGGTGGCGAATTACATTCAGAGGATGATCGCTGCAACACTGTCTTACAAGTGCACCAACTTTACTAGAAAAGACAAGTACAGAGCTCTCGCCGGAAATGATGGCATTGTTCCCGAGAAATCAAAGGTTCAATCTACCAAAATAATGGGTTGCTAGAGATTCATGGTGAAACTATAAATTAAGTTGTTTAGCCCAATAACAGTATAGAACTGTATCAAAAGATATACAAATTTGGGAGGGTTTCTTTCCCTTTAAATTTTACAAATTATCAAATTGGGAGAAATTTCGCAAAAACAGATTCGAGGTAATTTCGTTGGTATGGGGTTTCCATATAAAATTACTTTAAACCGATACTCTGTTTGCATTCCAACTGATCTCAATTCACGATCAATTCTAAGCAATTTCAGTTCATCACGGATTTGGAATAAATTTTGTTGTTTGTTACTATCTTTTAAAATCCTAAATGATTTGTAATCATGCTTTTACTTTTAAAAAAAAAAAGTTTCGTTGCCAAGTAGATTAGATTTAGTAGAATTTGATAGGATATAATTAATTAACCTTATCATTTTCTAATTTTCATTTAACATAACCATAGTTAAAGGTTTAGTTTCTTAAATTCTAACCCAAGCATAAATTTTAAATACATTTATTTTAAACAAAATAATTAATTTTAAATCATTTATGTGATTTTAAACCACAATACTTACAATAATTTTTTCACCTTTATTCAAATGGAGTGTAAATGTTTCCTATTTTTTATTTTAATATTTAAAAAACAACTATTTTGATTCAACAAAACTAAACTACATTTAAAATATTTTTATTTATTTTGCTTAATCGTCTAATCACAGTTTATCATGTGATTTTTTTTTAATTTTTTAATTAATTTTTTATTTGTGTAATAAAGACGGAATATCTAAATGAGCAATCCCATAATTTATCAGGGATAAAAACTCTCATTACTTTACTAAAAACAAAATCTTCTTAATATTATGGATTAAATTTATGATTTGATGGATGAAATATTGGAGATTAAATTTATGATTTGACAAAGAAACTAATGAAATATTATCAATTAAATTTGTGATTTGACAAAGAAACTAATGAAATATTATCAATTAAATTTGTGATTTGACAAAGAAACTAATGAAATATTAGAGATTAAATTTGTGATTTGACAAATAAACTAATGAAATATTAGAGATTAAGTTTATGATTTGACAAAAAAAAATAGTAGGGATTAAATTTTTGGTTTGAGAAAGAAACTAACAAATATTAGCAAAGGATTAAACGTGTCATTTGAGAAAGAAAAATCATAAGACAAATAATTAAATGTTGATATAAAAAAACATAGATAAAATGCTATTTTGATACAAAAATTATAATATGTAAAAAAGTAAAAAGGAGCAATTTAAATATAAATTTTATGAATGGTATATACTAATACTAATATATTGAGAGGCATTATTGATAGAATTCCTAAATTAGAAATTTTATTATATGTGGTTTCAAATATTAGAAATAATTTCAATATATTGATGGGCATTTAATACTTGAAACACAACAACAAAGAAGTAGGAAGAAAAGAAGATTATAAAAATGGATAGATATATTAATGGGAATATTTAAAAATAGTCATTCCATTATAATCTTTCCTAAAAAAGAAAGCATACTTTTAAGAGAGTCAATGCAAAGCAATTTCCCGCTGGAAGAAACTTCCATTTCCATGGTTATCAACGGCGGGTTTGCAATTGCAGCAAATCCGCCTCTGGGTTCCCTATTAAATTTCATCACAAATGAGTATGAACCCCAACAATCGAATCTCTACCTTCCTCACTCTTCTCCATTTTCATTCTTTCCTTTGATTTCCATTTTTTACATACATTTTATTTACGTTTTGCTCTCTCTTCAATTTCTGGCTTTCATACCTCCATTTTCGCTATGGCTTCTCCATTTTTTCTCCCATTTTCTATCTTTTTCCTTTTCCTTTTCCTTTTACCCTTTTCTTCTCTCTCCGCCAATCGCTTCCCCAAATTGATCTTACACAACAACGACATGTAATAATACTTCATCGATTTCTTCATTTCTACTTTCTTTTCTCTGTTTTCGTTTTCCCCATTCATACGCCATTTTAATATTTGACCTAATTGATGTCTATTTCACAGAGATGAGTCTGTTATTAGGATGAAAACGGGTGGTTCCGCCATGACAATCGATCCCACTCGTGTCATTCAGCTTTCATCCAAACCCAGGTCCTTAAATTTCTTTCTTTCTTTCTTTCTTCATTGATTTTCCATTACCTCTCGAACTTGCAAATTTTGGAGAACCCATTTTTAATTTTCACTTAATCTGATGAAAATGTACAGGGCCTTCTTATATAAGGGATTTTTGTCTGCTGAGGAGTGCCAACATCTTATCAATTCGGTAGAAGAAAATTCTTAATCTTCATTTTTTTGGAGAAAATTAATCACCACACTCCATAGTGTATAATTGTGATACATATTGTGCAGGCGAAGGGTAAGCTACATCAATCATTGGTGGCGGCTGGAACAGGTCAGAGTGTTACAAGTAAAGAACGAACGAGTACTGGCATGTTTCTTCACAAGGCCCAGGTATTTTAACTCAATAGTAACAGAAGTTTATGTATCCATAATGCTATTTACTGGTCATCTACTCAAAATGTCTGTCACTTTCTGTAGTTTAGACTGCCTTTTCCATTTTGTTTATCCTGGGGGTTCGTATAAGGACAGAACATGAAACATGAACGAGACAGTTGAGCATTGATGTTATGTTCAGATGCTGGAAGAATCAAATATCTTGTCCTTATCTATCTTCGGCTGTTGCGTGCATGATCCTGCCTGTTTCATTTTTTGTTTTAATTGGTCGTCAAAAGGCCTTCTTTCAATTGGCTTTTGATATACTTTTTGAGGTTAATAGACTCAAGAGCAATCCAAGAGCTGTGCAGTATATTTGAGTTCTTACTTTGTTTTACTCGAATGACAGTGCTATTACTATTCAGTCAAAATATAATTTCATATTAAGGTAAAATTAGTACCTTGTCTCTGCAGTTTTAGACGCTAAACCCAATAGTCTCAACATCAATGAATGATGTTCGGGTTTAGGTATTGTTCCTCCAATGATCGTAGTACCAAGTACTTCTTGCCGAGCTCTAATATGATCAGATTTATAAGTAAGCATCTCTTGTAAAATATGAGCAACCCCAAATCCTTCTAGAGCCCAAACCTCCATTTCTCCCACCCGTTGTCCACCTTGCTTGGCCCTTCCTCTAAGGGGTTGTTGTGTAACAAGTGCATAATGTCCACTGGAACGTCCGTGTATTTTATCATCAACTTGATGAATTAATTTCAAGATATAAGGCTTTCCTATTATAACAGGTTGTTCAAAAGGATTTCCCGTTCTTCCATCAAATATTCTGCGAGTGAAATTAAAATTTTAACTTGGTGTTGATGTTGATTGGCGAAAGGTTGATGTAATCATCGTCATAGTAGGATGAAGTCACAAGACTGAGAATTTTTAAACTTGGAATGCCATTTCCCTATTACTTTTTCCTGGCACTTGCAGGTTGAAGAACTTTTAGTTGTGGGTTATTTATTGGTAGATGTTGAGTTGTGTCAAAGTGCAGACAACCTTTCATTGTCTTTTTTAGATTTGCATCTTCCTTAAAGATAAACAACGTGGATTTTGATTCTATGGTTCCATTCTCTTCCCAGGATGAAATAGTTGCTCGCATCGAGTCAAGGATTGCTGCATGGACTTTCCTTCCCCTTGGTAAACTATATAAATTATTTGATGTTTTGTCTTTCATTTATTTATGGAATGAGGCTTGTATAATCTCGAAATTGTTGTTCTGTTCAGATAATGGGGAGCCTATTCAAATACTAAGGTATGAGAACGGACAGAAATACGAGCCACATTTTGATTTTTTTCAAGACCCAGGCAATATAGCCATTGGAGGTCATCGGATAGCCACAATCTTGATGTATTTATCCAATGTTGAAAAGGGTGGAGAAACAGTCTTTCCCAATTCTCCGGTATTGCTTTTCTGAAACATTAATCGCTCTCATCCAGGACTATTTGTAATTATTGACTCGTTATATTGTAACTATTAAACTTGTTATGAATAATTGCATTTTCAAATCTCTTTCTGGCAGGTTAAATTATCCGAGGAGGAAAAGGCTGACTTGTCTGAGTGCGGTAAGGTTGGCTATGGAGGTAATGAATCTTTTCTTTGAAAATATATTATTGGAGGCTGCGTTGGCACCGAGTTAATGTTATTCCTTAAACATTTCCTAATATCTTTTGCCTCAACTTTTGGACAATAACTTGGAGGTTTCTTGATTGGTAAAATTTTCTTCAAATCAAAAAGTCAGTTGGAAAACTTTGTTTATTCAAAAGGACTGCCTATGCTCTATCAGTTGTTCGATTCTTATATTAGAAATACAATGCTGAAAACATCATTAAGAATTTTGACATAAAGCATATAAAAGATTAAGTGATTGATTATCAACTCCCGAATTTGCAAAAAAACTGCCATGGGAAAAAGTTTATCTTAGTCTCTACATCACATTTTTCTCTCGTTCCAGCTCATTGTTTCTTCAGCCATCTGTTATTGTATCATCCTGCAATCAAATTTGTATGATTCAAAAGATTATGTTTGTTTGTGGGTGCAGTAAGACCAAAGTTAGGTGATGCTTTACTGTTCTTCAGTATGAATCCAAATGTGACGCCAGACACGACCAGCTATCACGGAAGCTGCCCAGTGATAGAGGGTGAGAAATGGTCTGCAACTAAATGGATTCATATGCTTCCAATCGATGAATTTTGGAGGAATCCAGCTTGCGTAGACGAAAATGACCACTGTACTGCGTGGGCAAAAGCAGGTGAATGTGAAAAGAATCCTGTTTATATGATGGGTTCTAAGAACGAACTTGGATTTTGTAGGTTTAGTTGCAAAGTATGCTCTCCCTCGTAGAAAATAAAATGCTTCTTTTTACTTGTACACAAATCAGTGGTAAGAGTTTTTTCTCCTTACACATGTACAAATGTAAATGACCTTGAGAGGTGAGATATCACTTGGTAATTGGTATACTTAACTATTGACTCTCTTTCTGTCTCTCCTAGACTCCAATATATCTATCTATTGTGCACACACGTATGTATGTACATTTTTGTGTGGAATATTTTGATAGGAAACTAGATAGTCCTCTCGAATTGGCGTAGCTTGTGTCGGTTTGGTGCAACTTTTTAGCTTGCTGATTGTTAATGAATTTCAATGATGATCATTTATATGTTTTGGTGGAGAGAAAGAAAGATTATGCTCTGTTCTATTAGTTGTTCAACAAGGGGTAAAGTTTACATGGTCTTGGAGTTTGGCTTAAAATGGATCTAAGTAAGGTTTTCTTACACACTTAAAATGGATCACTTTTATTTTATACAAGTTTAACAAATACAGTACTACACATGTTCACAAGTTTTAGAAATTTCAGTATACATATTTTATAATTAATAAACTCTCGTTTCAACTAATCTAATGTTTTTTTTTAGAAAATTTCTATTACTACAAAACAAGTAAAAAATAAAAAATAAAAATTCTTATAACACCATGGTAGGAATTTTTTTAATATCATCTCTATTTTTCTTTATTACATAGTAACATTAAAAATAATATTGGATGCTTATGTACTTTCAATAAATTTTAAATTTAAACATAATTTTAATTTATTATTATTTTTAAATATTATTTATAACATTCTTACAGTAAATTTCAAAAACATATTCACATATTTTTTTCTTGCGTACAAATTACAATTACAATTTAATTAATTTTGGTAAAAATTAACTTTTTTCTTTATTTGGTTTTCAATTTTTTAAAAATTTCATTTGCTTTCCCGGAAGTCTTTTGACCATTTACGTACCTCCACGTCAGCATGAGCGACGTCAGTCCATGCAAAAAGAAAATCATGCAAAAATTCAACGTAATTTTATTAATTTCTTCTTTAAAAAAAGAAAAACAAATATCCAAAACCCAAAAGGCAAAAACAATTCCGAAATAATCTGTTCGAACTTTCCCGCTTCCATTCGGATTCCAATTCCTTCTTCAATTTCTCCCCTTTCTTAATTCTTCTCCATTTCTACTTGCACTCACTATCAATTTCCCCCTTTGACTCTTCCCCTTTGCGTATTACTAAGAAACAACAACAGTGTGAGATAGAAAAAGAAAATCAATGAAACTGAGAGAAAAGGGAGAACGATCCAATCAAGAACGAAAACGAGGGCGAATCGATCAATACAGAAAGGATTATGGTGGAAGAAGGCTTTTAGGAATTTGGGATTGCATTTAGTAGTGGAACGGCTAGTTATCTTATGGGTATGAGTGCCAAAATAGCTGTGCAAGCGGAAGAAGGTAATATTCCAATTAATACAAGAGACTCTCTGTTGGTTGGATGATGGGTTTTCTGTTTATTGTTAGTTTTGTTGGGTTATTATCTTATCTCTATTGTGCCTCTTAGGAAGATGCTGATTCTAAAATCCAAATTAACATATCCTACTGGAACTGCAACTGCTTATCTTATTAATAGCTTTCACACACCTAAAGGAGCTTAAGTTGGCAAAGAAACAAGTAGCCGTCCCTTTTAAGACCTTTTGTTGTAGCTTTGTATTTGCTCTGTTCCAATGGTTCTTTTCTGCTGCCGATGGGTGTGGGTTTTCCAGCTTCCCCACATTTGGTCTTCAAGCAAGCAAAGAGGTCCTATTTTGAATTCTCATCTACTTGTGTTGGTGTAGGAATGATCTGCCCTTTCATGGTTAATTTGTCTCTTCTTTTTGGAGCTATTATTTCATGGGTTATCATGTGGCCCTTAATTGAGTTAAAGAAAGGTGATTGGTACAGTGCTTCTTTATCTTCTAGTAGTCTTCATGACTCAAGGTTACAGGGTTTTCATTGCCATTGCTATGATACTTGGTGATGGTCTTTACCATGTATTCTTCATGCCTTTTCAAACATTCTACAGCTTAGCTAAGCAGAAGTTCAGCAATGAAAAATTGAAAATGTTGATTCATCATTCGAAGTTACTGACTACGATGCTCAACGGGGAACTGATTAACTTCTTGAAAGATCAAATACCTAAATGGGTGGCAATGGTTGGCTATGTTGTACTTGCAGCCATACCTGTAATCACAGTTCCTTTAATCTTCCATAAGTTGAAATGGTACGGTATTTTGGCTCACTGATTGGTCTCTTGCATCAAACTATGGTAAATTTGCTATTATCATCTTTAGTGCTTGGGTTGGCCTTGGCGATGGAGGTGTTATTGCTGGTCTTGATTTCCTATGGTGTCATGATGAGCATTCTTATTACTGCTTCTGATCTTATGCAAGACTTCAAGACAGGTTATTTGACTCTAACCTCTCCTCGGTCGATGTTTGTCAGCCAAGTTTGTGGGAGTGCTATTGGCTGCATTTTGTCCCCCCTTGTCTTTTGGTTCTTCTTCAAAGCTTATGATGTTGGAGACCCTGAAGAGTCATACCCTGCACCATATGGTCTAATGTACCGTGGTATTGCTCTTCTCAGCGTCGAGGGAGTGTCTTCCCTTTCCAAAAACTGCCTCACCCCTGTATTTTGCTTCTTTATTGGTGCTGTTGTCATTAACATTATTTGGGATGTCCTCCAAAAGTTTGAAACCAAATACCGCTTCTACCATTTGGTCCAAGTCCAATGTGTATGGCAACTCCATTCTACCTCGGTGCCTATTTTGCTATCGACATGTGTTGGGAGCTTGATTCTTTACATATGGTAGAGGAAGAACAAAGTCAAGGCCAATGAGTATGCTCCTATCGTGGTTTCAAGACTTATCTGTGGCAAATCTTTGTGGAGTGTGCCAGCAGCCATATTGGCCTTGGCCAGGTCAAAGCTCCTCTTTGCATGAAGTTCTTGAGTTCCTCTGCTAATGCTAGGGTTTATGCCTTCTTACAACACTACAATGTTCATTTGTTTTAGGATATTAACCTCAATGTGCATTTACATTTGACTACCAAGTGATTTAGTTTAGCTTGTTTATATTTTGAGATTTACTTTTACAAAAACTACATTGATCTTGAGCTTACAAGTAATCGATAAAATCTTAATTTTTTAAATAGTTTGTTATTACAATCTTTTTAGATTTGTGATACCCATATCATCAATTAACTTAAAAAGCTTATTTCTCATTGTCCTCCTTTTCGTTCCCACAAATTAGTTAAAAAAAATGTCATTTAACATATTTTTGAATTGTAATCAACTCCATAATCAAAGAATCACCCACTTTGAGCCTTCAAGAGAATGCACTTGGGGCCAACCTCATGAGAGAGAGAAAAAAAGAGAGATGAAAACAATCATGCAGTAATGGTTAATTGAGAGCCAAGTTTCCATGCATTTCTTGCCTTAAGATCACTTCATAAACATTCACTTCCCCCTCTTAGAAAAATGTACTAGCTTCTAATTGCATCACCATTACATAATATAACTTCTGCCCTCAATTTCCCTTTCATCACCATTGTTATAAGATGGGAAAACCTCCTTGCTGTGATAAGTCCAATGTTAAAAGGGGGCTCTGGACTGCAGAAGAGGATGCCAAAATCCTTGCTTATGTTTCCAACCATGGAGTTGGCAATTGGACTCTGGTTCCCAAGAAAGCAGGTCTCTTCTCTTTTCTCACTTTATCTTCTTTGTTTTGATTCTTTTGTAATTTAACAAAACAAAAAGGCATTTTAATAAATATACAATTTGGCTCCTTTTCCAACAGGTTTGAATAGATGCGGAAAGAGTTGTAGATTGAGATGGACTAATTACCTTAGGCCTGATCTCAGGCATGACAGCTTCACTCCTCAAGAAGAAGACCTCATTATTAAGCTCCATCAAGCCATTGGAAGCAGGTCCATACCTTATTCACTTCCCTTAATTTCTTCATCCTTTGAGGACACTCGACTTACAAGTTAGGCTTTTGTACTCGAGTTTATGCCTCGGAGTTTCTTTCTTCTGGATTTGCCTAGCTTGTCTAAATTTCCAAAACTTTGTTTTACAAATCCGATATTAGGGCAATGAATTGTTTCACAGGTCTCTACAATGGTATGATGATATTATCTTTTACTTAAACGCTACTCCAAATGGTCTCATATAAGCAGATAATGCTCATACTCATAAAATCAGATAATCTCTATACAATCCAAATATGAACTATGCAAAACTAATCCAATCCAAGCTATTATAAAGGGAAAAAACATGGCATGTTATTGAGTGCTTGAAAATGAATAACAAAAAATCTCTGCTTCTTGATGTAATGCAGGTGGTCTGTAATAGCAAAGCAACTTCCAGGAAGAACAGACAATGATGTGAAGAATTATTGGAACACAAAGCTGAGAAAAAAGCTATTAAAAATGGGAATTGATCCAATAACTCACAAACCATTTTCGCAGATCCTTTTTGACTATGGATCTATAAGCAGCCTCCAAACCACACCAAAACCTCTTATGGGTCCCTTCAACAAAACCTTAACTCCAACAACAACAATGGCGAAAAGCCAGCAGCCATTTTCTTCAGGAACCAATATGGGAGAGCAATTCCAGTTTCAGACACCAAAAAAACCATACATTTTGAAGGAACAACCGACAAGCTCGTCTTGTTCATCATCTTCCATCAATGGCAGTGAAACAATGTTCCATTTGGGTAGTTCTTCGGGGCACAGCAATGGGATTGAGCCAAATTTGCAGCGATGTGAAGGGTCTTCTTCTGATCCGTCATTCGATTCGTTTGTGGATGCTTTGTTGGAGCAGGATTTTGAGATTAAGGGTTCCTTTCCGGAGATCTTGGATGAGTGTTTTGATTATTGAGAAATTTGGGGTTTTAGTGTTTTTTATTTGTCATTTCTGTTTTCCTTTTCCAAAAATAAAATAAAAAATAAAAAATTAATAACTGCCTTCTTTGAATGGATCAATTTCAATTCTTCATCACTCAAATTATTTGAAATTTCCAATAATAATCCTAAATTTTCATTTCAAACTTTTAAATCTCTAATATAATCAACAACTCCATGGAAATCAATTTTGTGCAATTGAAATAACTTTTTGTTGGTTTTTAAATAAAATTGAAGGGTACGAAAATTCCTTTGCTTGGGTGTTGGTTGATTAGTCATATCAATTAGTTGTATAGATGTGTGATGGAGGTCAATTCTATGTATTTATTTTTGAGTTCAATATAGAGGACACATTGAACTTAGATCCACATTACATAATTAATTTTCTCATTCAAATATGCTGGATAATCAGTCCAAAATATATTTAATGTGAAAATGAATGGAATTTTTTGTACTTTGTCTCATAAATTTAAATATTGTAGGGAGGTCTAGTCATTTGCTTTTAGAAAAAAAAAAAAGCGATGTATTATCTTGTTCTCAATAATACTCTTAATATTAGTTTTTAGATGAAAGATCAATACGTCGTTTAAAAAATAACTCTAGATTAAAAAAAACTAACAAAACCATATTACCTTGTTTTTCATTCTGTTTTATTCTATTTTCCTCTACTTCAATCTATGAGCTAATATCGATATATATTTCTTTCATTCTTGTTTATTATAGATTTGAATAAACCTCACATTGTTTTTATGAGATGCAATGCTACTCATTTTCTAATCAATTCATTTTTTTATAAAAAAAGTCTCATAATATGTAATATGGTATTAGAGTTTGAAGCTTAAAAACAAATATTATATGAGAATATGGAAAAGTATATATATATGGAAATGAGAGGACTGTGAAACAAATTGAGAGGGAGAGAGAGCTGAAGGTAAGATGTTGACATTTGGAGACACATTTGATGTCACTATTTGGTGATTATGAAACAAAACCATACATTCAATAACAAATGGCAATTTGGAAACAGTACGGACATTATTGGGTTATTATCCAACCCAACCATAAAACAATCAATCGTTTTCTTTTCTACACAACAAAACAGATCCATCTTTTACCACCCTAGTTTGATGAATACGACATAATTATCTTTTCATCTCAATCGATAATATACGAATTCTCACACCTTTCAATAGGTTAATTAAAAACTTCATATGATTTCAACTAGGTTAATTAAGACATATATATTAAGATATGATTTGATTTTCTTACTCTAAATTTGTATTTGTTTGCTTGACTAATTCTAGTAAATATCTATGGTTGAAACTTCATGTAATAGGGGTTAAGTATGTGTGAGGAAATTCAAAAATAAATTTAGAATGCTTGTGAAATGAAATAAGAATAGTTGTTTATGGAAGTTTAAAATAAAACATTCTAGAGATTAGACTATAATTAAGAAGAAAGTGAAGAACAAAAAACTTTACAAAAGTCACAATATTTTACAATTCTTAAATATCTAAACTTCCAACAACTATAATTAAATAGATAAATTAATTGAGGTCAAAAAGTACTTATAAATAGCTTGCTTTGTACTGTCTTTTGATAGCTTGCAACTCTTTAAGATCATAACTTTTTCCATTACCATACACATATCATAATGGAGAAAAAAAAAAGTAGTAGTGAATGATTTATTCAATTAAGGACCTACTTCACCAACTTCTGCTGATTGCTAATTATTCATCCATCTCATTGAGGTATTTTTCTTATATAAAAAAAATTCCCTTATCTATGATTTATCTTTCTCCTCCATTTTCAATTTGATTAGAAGTGTTATATCTGCATTTGAATAATAATTATTATATATAGCCAATACTTTCACATGTGTCCCATAAATTAAAAAGCAAATATACTAACACTGAAAATTGGGGACTTTGGAAAAGAATTGTGAGTAGATTATTAGTTGAAATATAATTTGTAAGCATTTTTTAAAGGTTGATCTTGAACACTAAACATTAAGAGATTTTTGCGAAGTAGAAGAGCTAAATAGAAGGTAAAAAGATTATATGGCAACATGTTTAAAGGTTAATTGAAAGGTTAATTGAATGAAAGATTTTTTATTAAACTCTTTCCAAATAAAAAGTGGAGTGATGCATGTCAAAGGTACTACTAGTCTAGAATTGTGTCTACATTTCTTTTGTCTTTTCTCATTTAAAATGAATGTTTAATATTTAACTGAAAAAAACAATGTTTTTTTTTTATAAATAAAATAGGGAGGAATGCTCAAGAATTGACCAATTTTTAAAAATAAAATAATTGTTTTTATAAATAGGGAGGAAAATAGGGAGAGGAGAATGTTCCACTAAATCTAAATTTAAATCTACATTGAAATATATCACTTATTTGTTTGGAAGAAACTAATCCAATTCCAAGTCCTTACGTTGCATATAATACCAGCTCCAATTGGTAGCATACAAGAAATAGGTCAATTCACGAGAAACAAAAAAATTACTTGAATAACGAGGAAAAATGTAATATTTTGTTATATATAATATAATTAATTCTTCTATGAAGATGCAAATACAAGTAATTAAACAAATTCAACCTTGCAACTACCTAAAGTTACACAACCTCACAGAAATAAGAAATTGAAACATGAGGAGGTATATTAGATGAAAGGGATAGAGTTGAGTAGGATATGTAATTTGATATTCAAATTTGTTTATTTACATGAGAATATGAATTTCATGATAACATGAATTATATAAAATTCAAGTTGCTGAAATCCAATACCATGTAATTAGAAGAAGGCATAGAAACTACTAATTAAAAGAAAGAAAACCTACTTTTTTTTTCTACTTTTTTCATCGTATACCAAACACTACACACAAACTCTCAAAAGTGCAAATACTCGTTGGCAAGAAAACCTTAGAAGGACATGGAATCTTCCGAAAAAATGTGAGGCATTACTGGGACAAAGCATAAAGTAAAGTTAGATATCAATAGCAGGAAAGAAGAACAAATGGAAATTAGGAAATGAATAGTAATGATAAAAAGAAAAGGGGTTGATTGTTTGGCATATGACACACATGAATATGAATGAGAGAACACATTAAACAAATATATAAATAATCATGTTATTAAAAGGGAAAATAATCAACAAGACGGACGTGACTCCCACTACCTAACAGCTACCTATAATATTTAATCAATCAATCTTTTTTCTTCTTCTTCTTCTTCTAATATCTACATGATAGCTAGATAAACACATTGTGAGGTTTATATCTCTCTAAAGTTCCTTTCACTATTCGCTGTCTTTCCCTCAAACTACACCCCATCAAATATACACACTATTACTCTCTCTCTCTCTCTCTCTCTCTCTAACTTTCTCTCTCTCTCCTAACCTTCTTTGACTTCTACTCTCTCTCTCTCTAGAAGTTGCCGCCTGCAGTTTCTTTGTTGAACCCCATTTGGGTTCCTTTTCAAAATTAAAATCTCTTTTTTTTTTCTGCATAGAATTGGGCGGTAAGCACGATGGTTTATGAAGAATTATTGGTCCTCATTGAAGTTTAGAAGAGGAGAGGGTCAAAGTCAGAAATTATTGTTATTGTTACCATAAAGCACTTTTGGGAATTATTTAGCGCTTTTGTATGGAGAACAGCAATATTAGTTATGACTTTATGATCAGATTATATAAATTTGAACAATACCATATGATTTCTTCTTCAAAGTAATGGAAGGGGAGAATCAGAAGTCTAAATCCAGTAGGTTCCTCAAGTACTGGTTCACTACTGCAAAGCACAAGAAACCTGACCCATGTTATCCCAACAATGAGATTTCTGGTTTGTTTTTCATGTATTTGTTGATTTAAATTTTAGTTAATTTTCAATTTTAACTTACTTGTGGGGATGATTTTGTTTTTTTTTTCTTTTTTTTTTTCTTTTCTTTTTGGGTTTTTGTTGAAGATGGAGATGATTACGAAAGTGAAAACTTTCTGGGGAAGGTCCTTTCTCGGTCGGTTGACATGGGTCCATGCAAATTAACAAATGAATTAAGGTGGCCAAAGAAATTAAAAGAAAAAAAATCGAGTCATAATTTCTTTATGATCCTTTTCTTTTCTCTATGTGAACTTACAAGATGGAATCGATTTTCATCAATTGAATCAGAATCTTTGTGGGTACTTGGAATGTGGCCGGGAGATCGCCGATCGGAAGCTTGGCAGTCGACTTAGATGATTGGCTCAACCTCAAAGATGCTGCAGATTTGTACGTTCTTGGGTATGTTTAGATCCAAAAAAAAGGCAACTAGAACTCTTTTTTCAACAATTGGGCACTAAATTTGAAATTGGGTTTGTTTTTCTCTGTTTTTGGAGCGAAGGTTTCAAGAGATTGTACCGTTAAAAACAAGGACAGTGGTCGGAGCAGAGGACACAACCAAAGCAACAAACTGGAACTTACTGATTGGAAAAATTTTGAACGACAAATATGGATGCCCATGGCTAACGCCAATGATGATGAATGAAGCCACCGGGGACGGGGACTACACAAGAAACACAAACCTTAACAGACCAATGAGATTCCCCGGCGGAGATCAAACTCCGATCAAATTCCAGGGCAGAATTCCGGCGAACAGGGTAATGGGAGGGAGCAGATACGTGTTGTTGGCAAGCAAGAAGATGGTGGGAGTGTTTATAAGCGTATGGATAAGAAGAGATTTGGTGAGAAAATATTACATATCGAATGTGAAGGTTTGTTCAGTGGCCTGTGGAATAATGGGCTATTTAGGGAATAAAGGGTCGGTTGCGGTGAGTATGTCAATTGAAGGGACAAGTTTTTGCTTCGTGGCGGCACATTTGGCTTCCGGCGAGAAAAAGGGGGACGAGCGGCGGAGAAACCACCAGGTGTCGGAGATATTCCGGCGAACATTTTTCGCCAGATCGCCTAAAGATGATGAGTATCCAAATCCACATCATCCTCCTCTCACCATCTTAGGACATGAGTAAGTGGGTGTTTTTAATTTCTTTGTCGTCGCTATTAAATGAAAAAGGCCAATGTTACAGTTATTGTACACAGTCGTTGTACGCCAAACATAATTTTTCTTCAGATTTAAGTCAATTTTGGAGAAGTGCAGAGATTTAAGTTCTAGTATAGTTAATTAAATTTTAGATTAAATTACCGATCTGTCCTTGTAGTTTGGAATAAAAAAATTTATGAGTTTTGTAAAGTTTTAATTTAATTTCTATTGCTTTAATAAATCTCAATTGTTTCTAAATTGAGATATGACACAAACCAGGGAGAGTAAATTGATAATTTGATTAGTTTGACTAGTTAAGTAGGTAGAACTACAATCATACATACTATGATATTATATTAAATTAAAGTTTTCAGAATTAGAATACAAATAACGGTGGAGAGTAGGAAAAAGTATAATAGAAGAAAAAGGAAAGGCTTTTTTTAGAAAACATGCTACTTTGTAAAAGAAAGCGTACAAAAAGTAGAGTAGTTAACTGAATGCAGAGATAGAATGTTGTTTTAGCATAGGAAAGCAATAAAGTGTTTATGATGAAAAGTTAAAATTGACGTAAAATTTGGATTTGTGTGCTGTGGTGTGGAACAGTCAAATATTTTGGTTTGGGGATCTGAACTATAGGCTGTATTTAGAGGACAGTTTTGCAAGGCAGTTGATTAAGAAACAAGACTGGGAAGCATTGCAAGAGTTTGATCAGCTACGGAAAGAACAAGAAGCTGGTGGAGTATTTCAAGGATGGAGAGAAGGGAATATAGAGTTTGCCCCTACTTACAAGTATTCTTCATCAAATTGCAATCGCTATTCAGGTGGTCCTCTAAGAAGGACAGGAGAGAAGCAAAGAACTCCAGCATGGTACTTATTTCATCCAAAAATACTCTCTCTCTCTCTCTCTCTTCCTGTGTAAAAGCATGTGAAGTTTTAGGTAGAGGGTCCTAGACTAGAGGGTCCATGAAGTCCTACAGTTTTCAATTAATTTCCAAGAAATTGGAAAACAAACAAACAAACATAGAAACAGAGAGATAATTGAAGTTCTTTCTTCTCTGCCTCTTTCCTTTATGAGATGAAATAATAGAGTATAGGGTCCTTGAGTTTCATTCTAATTTCCCAGTAAAAAAAGAAAAAAAGAGAGGAAGCTTTAATGAATGCAAGTTATTTACGCTCCCATCTCTTGGAGGGTCCTCCTAGAATTTTGGATTAATTTCCAAGAAATGGAAGAAAAATCAGAGAGAGAATTGACTGAATTTATGGAACTGTTTGTAGGTGTGACAGAATTCTATGGTATGGAAAAGGAGTGAGGCAACTCTCCTATTTCAGAAGTGAAAGTAAGTTCTCTGATCACAGACCAGTCTCTGCCCAATTTTTATCACATATTGACCTGCTGGAAACCACAAATCCAAGAGTTATTGCTCTCAGCAAATTTCTTCCCTCCATACCTTCTCCCAAACAGATGGTAAGTTTTTATTAGCAAGCAAATATTGTACCCAGAGAACTGGTAAAATTTACCTAATTTAGAAACAAAAAATCTAGAAATAAAACCATTGTCAAACCGACCTTGATAGAATAATATTTGGTTTTCAGATTAAAATTCAAGGAGGTTTGTACTTGTTATCTTGAAAACGTAACCTTGATGATGCAGGTGAAGGGGGAAACTAATGAAGAATCAAAATCTACCCTGGCAGCATTGATGGTAAAGGATAGGGAAGAATCAGCGAAATTCATAGAACAAAGATATAGAACAATTACAGAGTAAGAAAGTTACTGGGAGCTCGGGGATTACGACTGCAGGCTGGGTATGTACGGAGATGTAGTGACTTAAATTATATTGGTCTCTTTCAAGTTCACATCAATTTTTTTAAAAAAATTCTACACCGTTCATCAGGGTTTCGTTGAACTTGTGAATATAAATGTAGACAAAATAGAGAAGAACAAAAGATAGTCATGCAAAACATTTTGACTCGCTGAGGTATTAGGATGGTCAGTACCTAATACGTTTGCCCTGAAGTTTACCAGCTAATTATATTTTTCATGCTAGTGCAAAATCGAGACCTACAATATTCATGCCAATTATGCAGAAACGAGTGGATGCACACACAACAATTGAGTATATATCTAAGATGCTACAGTACAAAACAATTGTTGTTTCTTAGAGAAGTTCAATTGGTCTCGTTTACCTCAGGAATGTTGTCCAAGGCCTCCGTATTGTCTTTGAAACATTGAGGGCAAATGCAACTTTTCAGCAGTTCTTCACTGATATGATCATATGTCAGTTCAAATCCAGAATTCAGCTTATTGATGGTCAAAGTGCCCAAAGTTCGTGAAAGCTTACTAACATATATATTCAGAGCTAAAGACAGTATATATTATCTCATCAATTGACTTTTGACTACTATGCATTACGTTTTAGTGATTCAGGAAAGGGAGCTTAATCCTATAGACCATTATATTAATGGCAAATCTTTTGTAAATTTACTAAATACTAATACAACGGAGGATATCGGATTAAGTATTCCGAAAATCAATAGCACTAAAGAAAATTTAGCACTTGAATATTAGGTCATATTTCATAAATTTATATAATCACTCAAGGATATCTAACGGCAGCTTCCAAATCTGTTTGTCCTTTCACCATCATCAACATTGCAGCCCTCCTTTGCTCAAGATAAATCTTCGTTTCCCGATTCTGCAAGAGCAATTATTCCATGGCATCATTTAAAAATACAGTTTCACTGAGAGAGGGGAGGACAAGGTGGATTTATATTAATGCAGGGTATATGGAAACCTATTGAAAATATGATTTTCTCTTTTGAGATATTGATAGGGATCCTACTAGATCTTGATTTACAGCTTCCATTTTTCTTTTCTTGATTTTGAATGATCGCCATTGGTTACCGAGCCCAATTTATAGCTCAATACAATTGCAATAAAAGAGAGTTTTTCGATTTTGACTACCATTTGAACTGCAGCAAGTAAGGAAGGTAGGAAGGTTTCTTCCTAATATTTGGAATAATTGTTTTCACCTCACGTAAAATTTGTTCTTCTGTCATGCAGTCGTCCTCTCCATAGGTTATTTGTGTTATTACTCTGATAAGCCTTTCCTCGACAGATTGGGAAGAAATTTTGTTATTATCTTCCTCAGGTTCATGAGGTTTTTCTGCAAGAAGTTCAAGCCATTCAATTTTGCAAAAGAAAAAAAACAGAGCATACATAGTATTTGAAATACATGCGAGGTAGAAAGTAGTTTGAAGCAAAGAAAGAATATGAAGCAAGAAGTTGCTCACGAAGTCAGCTCATGTGTCATGTTTAGTGATTAACACAAGATGTAAACTGGATGTAACAAATGCGAAGTTAAAAACGATCACAATGCAGGAACAGAAACTATTGGTTCACCTGTAGCATTTTTAAGAAATTCCACATTTTTCATGTACAGTTCTTCTTGAAATTTCCTGTGTTTCATTAAGAAAAATACAAAGGAACATAGCATTCCAAAATTAGGCACTTTTTGCATGCATATTCAATGACATATTGTCTACTAATTAACTAGAGAAAAAATGTGCGTCGAATTTGTCATGTAACAAGTAACGAGTAACAACTTATTTTATTACAGAAAGAATGAGACAGAATCAAACGCAGGGTCAATAACGACCATAACAATGATATTAGGGTTAAGGGTATCTGATTGGACAGCCCTGATAGTTAAAAGCAAGGAAAGAACAGAAAAATGATGAAGAAGAGAAATTTTAAGTAGAATGAGCTAAATTCAGCTTGCAAAATGCGACAGCTTGTTGTTGATGACACAATATTGGCAACGAACTCCAGAGCCTAAGTGGATGATATTAGACAGCCTTTTTTCAGATTTGTTTCCTAACCAGTTTACTATTTTGAAAATAAAAAATTTAGAAAGACGTATTTTCACTTAGTATGCTTCAACCTATTTTTAGAACAAATGTATTGTTCTACTCCAAAAAATCTGAATTTGTAAATAGCAATTCATATTGGAAGAAAATACTTTTGTAAGTCTTTTGAGAACAGTTTCCAACCAAGCGAGAACAGTTTCTAAAATATTTTAATATTTTTTGTGAGTCGTGAAAAGGAATACATTTCTAAAGTCATTTTAGAAAACTTTAAAAATAAAAACAGAAAACTATTTTGAGAACAGTTTCCAACCAAGTTGAAAATTGTCAAGTAAGTCATGTTCAACATTGATTAGACCGGAAAAGGGAAACATATATACATGCATTATTCACAGTGCAAGTTGCTTGTATTAATACAGAAAACAGACCTGATCTTTTTGTTAAGGGCAAACAAGTGATTGATAATCTGGTCACTGCATGGCCAATAAATAAGATCACATCATTTTCAGAGTAATATAATAGAATGTAAATCACAACAGAGAAACGATTTTTAACCTTGAGAAATTTTCTTCACACTTTTATGGTCCAACGGCAGAATTAGATATCCCAGTACGTATTTAAGAAAATACAGAGAAAGTGAGATAAAAAAAGTAAGATGAAAATTTAATAAACAAATTAATAACTCCAAGCATCAACTCAGCACCTTAAGAGACTCCAACTCGGATCCAGTAGTTGCAATTTCACTTTGTAGTACAGAAATCCTTATCTGAAGTGGATAAATTAAATTTAAGAAGAAAAAAGAACATTTAATATATGGTAACGCAATTGTAAAAGTGAGATGCAAGAGAAATAGAAGTAGAAATAAAACCTCGAGAGTCTGAACTGAAGTCTTATTCAAAGACAATTCAACCTCAGATCCTTTAAGTTCCTGTTCAGCGGTTTCTCTGGCGCGCTTGGCATTTTCGATTTCCACATTGGTGGCTTCAAGCTGAGATCGCAGATCTTCAATTCTCCTCGTCAAGATAACAATTCTTTGCTCTAGTTTTCAAGAAAACGAAGGAATCAAGAAACTGCATCGTAAACTTTCATGATTAAATGTAATTATGCTACACTGTTCTTATCAAACTTGCTTCCTAAAGGTAATCGTCTGATTATGCTAGCATTCCGACACTGTTCTTGCATATAAACACCTTCTTAATTATAAGCCTAAATTCTGATCAAATATAGTAAAAATTGCTAGAACTATGATTTTAACTTTTGTTCTTGCACACAAACACCTCATAATCAACATAAATTCTATTAAAAACGCGAATATTCAACAAGACACATTCATCTTTCAGAAACAAATCTAGAGGAAATTAAAAAATAAAAAAGGTGGTAGCATTATGCAAAGAAGATTTAAGAATCGTTCTTGAATAGAATACCATCTCGCATTTTCTCAGCCACATATTCGTTGATCAAGGAGATAAACTGGTTATAACTTTCGGGTACACTCAACGAGTTATCGTTCATGATTTTGGTGTATGGAAATTGGGAATAGTGTATGAAGGAAAGTAAGAAACAGAGTTGAAGAAGATAGAAAGAAAGGAAGAAAGTGAAATTATAAAGGAAGAGAGAACCGTTTGGATTCGTTCACAAACGCGGAACAGTTCGTTCAAAATATCTATTTTATATATATAATATTCATTGAAAACTAATTAAGATTATTATGAGAAATGTATAAAATATATTCATTTTGTTATTGAATTTATAAATTTTTGTATTTCTCATGAGATTATTGATAATTAGTTTCCAACAACCTCAAAATATTAAACAATATTTTCTTTTCAAATTCATACAAATTTGACATTAGAGGAGGAAAAACAATACTATATTAATTCTTCGGAAAAGAAAAATTAAAGATATGTACAGAAAAACTTTATATATGCAATTACAATTTTTCAGAAGTTATGTATTGAAAAACACATGGAGTGGAGGGCTAAATTTGAATTGAAGAAAGAAAAGAAAACGAAGAAAATGAATGAAAATTGACTGACACTCACATTTCTTTTAACTTTTTATATCTTAGTTCAAGTATCCAATATAAATTATTTTCATTTCATTATCAGATTTTACCACATTGTCACTAACAAAAAAAATGTGCTCTACCAAATCCAACTATACAAGTACCATGCTCAATCACACATAAGATCTATCTCCTACTATCTTCAACCAGCTCTAACCCAAGGTTCCATGTAAATAAATTATTTTTAACTAATTGACAATTGACATGACCTTCACTTCTACCCTAGAGATCAATGATTCAATTTCCCATCCATTAATGTTTCACAAACAATCATGAAATGAAAGTAAAAGATGAAATGAAACTTTAATTAAATGACCTCCGAAGTCAAATACAAATTAAGTACATATATTATTTTGTCACCTGATATTTCACATACCCCATACTTGTGTTTGAGGTGTGGTTAATTTATATTAATAAAGAAAAGTGGAAAGAACAAAATTGATTATTTTATCAAAGTCTGAAACCATATTGTGTATTTGTCAGTATAACGTACATTTTAAATTAACTATATGGACTTCATAATAGCTTTTCTGGAAAGAAAAAAATGGAAGGTGTGATAGTACATCACAAAATATAGGAACTAATTAAAATGAAACACATCCAGATTAACTACACAAAAAACGACGAAACCATCCTTCAATTCCATTTTGCTTTTATCGAACTATATGAAGACGTAATTTAAAATTATTAGTCTACACATAATTTGAAGACAAACTTAAAAGCATAATTTAAAATTGTTCAAAAACTATTCTATTAATAAACCATGTTTAACCTAGAAATGATCATAATAATAATATGAATCTAACTTTAACCCAAAGTTATCAAACAAATTCAAACAGATAAACAATAAGCCGAACTGTTATGCTCTTTCGTCCAGTGACTCTGTTGGGATTTCCTCATTTTTCTTCCTCATTGAACAACATAACTTCAATTCTGTTCAAAGAATAATCAATTGATATCAAGAAAACCCACCTTTTCCAATGTCTAATTACGCCACGCTTGACGTTACCTGAAACGTTAACACGAGCAAACTAGCTTTGAGCTTATAGTTATGCTGCATTCATGCCTTAATCTAATTGCTATTCTCTCAACGTTCTATATTTGATGATTCATATGTGCCAAATAACTTTAAAATGTTCTAAAGAAAAAGCATTATTGGAAGTACTGAAAGAAGAAACTTCGAACCTTAGATGCTAACAGATACCATGGATCCATCTAACCAACGAAGAAAAAAAAAAAAAAAAATCTATTCATCAAATGTGATGAAGTTCACCATTTAATCCTCAAATTCGCCACCATGTTCCAAAAGATAGTTGGCAGCCAATTCCTCATTGCGATCACAAGCTAAAAAGGCCTCAATGACTTGATCCCTATCAAACCCCATTGCTTCCAACTACAAATGCCAGCAAGGGCGAGAAGATGGTAAATAGATTAGTCTTTGTTGCTCGATAGAGCAAAGTATATAAGTGAAGACAACTTACTCGTTCAATTGCTTGCTGCTCAGCTGGTGTGACATTGATAGCATGAGGCATGTCTTGATCAGGCTGGTCAAACAGATCCCTGGAAGAAAATGAAAATTTGGATAGGTCATATAAATTTCAATATGAAAATAAAAATCAATGGCCACAAATGGGCGAGAAAACTTGCCCTTCAAAGCCCTCAAGAGGCTCATTTATTAACTGGAGAAACTCTGCTTGATGGTCCTGGATCAATCTCAAAAGTTGAGGGTTCTGCTTCCCAAGCTCCTGAAGCATAGCCTGAAACCAAGCCCAAGTTCACAACTTTAGATCTAGCCAAAAGAACAAGTAAATTTGAAGTTGATGAGAAAGAAATCAGATAAACACAGACCTGCAATATTTGTGGATTTGCTTGCACCATAGACCGCAATGCTTGAAACTATAATCCACAGGGACAGTAACAGTACATATCAAATTTGTCAGCATTGTTTCCAATAACAACAAAAAGAGAGGAGGGGAAGGAGGGAAGCCTAAACAGATCATATGCGGGCAATTAATTAAAACTTGGCCCCTCAATTGTTGGAAAGTTTATTCTCTCAAGTTTGACTGAGCATCTTTTCAATTAACAAGACACTTAAACAGGAAGTATCATGGCTAAATAACTTGGCAGAAAATATTACTGACACGTTATGATCAAAATGGTTCTTAATCATGCCCAATGGAAAGTGATCACTGATAAGAAGCCCGTAGGAATTTCCAAACTATAGTCCAACAAAAATCTAGGTAGACAGTAAAAATTAAAGCATACCTGTGGGTTATTCCTAAGGAACTCAAGAGATCCAAGGCTTCCTCCACCCCCACCAGCAGCAGCAGCAAGGGACTCCTAAACCACTAGCTCTCAATGAAAATTTAAAAAGAACAAGGACAAAATTTGAAGGACAAAATTTTACCTGCGGAAACATGTTGAGGGGAGACGAGTTGGGACCTCCAGAAACAGGAGGAGCAGTCGCACCACCTGCGTCTATAGGCTGGCCAGTCGGTGGACGAGCCACAGGGGCTGCAACTTCTGCGGTTTCTGGAATACCCTGAATATAAAGCCAAGTTCGGTAACAATAAATAGGAAGGAGTCAGCTGAAAGACTATCTATTAGTGAAGTGGTAAAACATACAGAGTACAAATAATCTACTGCCCGCTCAGGATTATTATAAGCTGCTCGAAGTGCACGAGTGACTGTTTCTCTATCCCAGCTGCCACCACCCATATCCATTATTTCTTGAATGGTCTGCTCAAGATTGTTTCCAGAAACTAAATTTGACGCAGCTTGTCCATATGTATCAATTTGAGCACTGCAACATGACAAAATATTAGATACTTTATCCTATTTAAGTTTGACCATCTGTCTTAATCACATAAAGGAACTTCAAGAGTAAACAGGAAAACTTTTGAATAGAAAATCATAAATACAAAATGATACAACAAAAAGCAGAAACTGTGTTCATACTTAGCAGTTGGCACATCTGAAATAGCAACATTCCTGGAGGCTCTGAAAAAGCAAGCACAGAGAAATATATAGAATTATCAAGCTGATATGCTGCCAAGGGGTAATAGACACTAAGTTGAGTTGGCATCATCAATAGACTCACGCTGGTTGTGCAGGAGCTTCAGGGATTGAAGTAGAATTCGGTGTTGGAGTAGTTGTAGGTACAATAGTCGTCGTCTGTCAGGTAGACATACAAACATTAGTTGAGAGAGAAATGTGCATTAAACATAATGACCTGAAAATAAAATGAACAAAGAAATATATTTAACCTGAGTAGATGATGACCCAGTTGAACCAGGTGCTTTACTCTGTATAAAGGATATAAGTGAGCGGAAGAGTTGAAAACCATGTGACATAAGAAACATCAGAAAAAGAAGGGATTGCAATGAATTAAAAGGGTGCCTGATGTTTAATCAAAACTCTTCAGAGATCCATAGATACATGCAACCACTATTCAGGAGAAGGATAATGGAGAGAATAACAAAATAATCTCCTGTGACATTAAATTTATGGTAGCTCAATTGGGTGTTTCACTTAACAACGGTTGAAAATTAAAACCGTTAAGTGAGATGCTTCACTTCTGAGAATGTAGAGCTCTCAGTTTGATAGAACTATAACTCCTCCTTTTACAGGACAAATAAAGATATTATCTAACACCAGATAGGTAGTTAACATCAAACAAAATGATAAAAGTTTACACTATTTCCAACAAGCAAATCTAGGCTTCAGATTCCAGAGACCTAGCATTGGACTACTAGACAACTAGTCACAAAACTGTTCCTGCACAACAACTATGGTGTTTTTTTTTTTTCCGATCTCCGTGAGTGTCCAAACCAGTTTAAACACACCTTGACTAATCTCATGAGACAACCCGCCTGTGACACTGGCAACAACTATTATTAAGAGATTAAGCCTATCAAAAGAATTAAGCAACATGAAGAAACTATAAACAAAAATGGAATCAAGATCAAGAGCTCTTGTATAAGCATTGGTCTTATATAAAGACATGTTAACTCATAAAATATAAACATCAATCCACTATCTTGAAATATTCTACATTACTAATGGCATACCACAAAGAATTGGATCAGCAATTTGCACAATGAAAAAGAAGACTATCGTGTAGTACATTAGTCCACCATAGCCATTTAAATATGATGCAAGATAATAGTCAGAAAGGCAGTTTAATAATTTCTGAAAGGTTATCCAAGTTGGCCACAACACGACGTACCTTACTAAGCATAACAACAAGAAAACCATCTTCAGTAATCTTGTTCTCTGTCAACGTTGTTTCATCTTTTAAAACTTTCCCATTGTGGATTAACAATTGCTGGCTGCAAGGATAACTATCTTTTCCTTGTACATTCTCAATGTTCTTCTTTACACCCAATACCTAGTTAGATGGACAAACGTAAAACATTCAATAAAAGAAATAAAATACAAACTACTTCATATATTAAGAAATATTTTAACTCGTGCAAAAGTAAAAATTTCCAGCTCGATTGACGTATCACCAACGTACACTCAGCTATTCAAAAGACAATGTACTTCTCAAAAGAAACATAATACAAAGCTTGGGGGGGGGTTGTTCAACCAGTCTCAAATCTCATGCCATGCATTATAATCCTACCTCCTGACTTCTGCTAGTTCATAAAAGTAGCAAAAACTCCATCCATCAAGTAATCAAGATAATCTAGAGTCTAAATAAGCCTTTGAGGAGTGAGTATAAGTTAAAGGAAAATAAACCGGCACAGTGTTCCACAATTTAGCTATGAGCTTTGATCAATGTAATTGTGACCAAACAAGTGTTAAGTGTCCCCTTTCCTTTCATGGACGTGGAGAAGGTATTTCAAAGGAGTAGGGGGCTTTTCATTTTATTGAGGAAAATGAAAGAGAATGTACAAGGGTATACCAAAACAGGCCTACAAAAAGAAGCCCAACACTACCACGAGAAGATTGGGGGGCATGAGGTAGCAGCTCTTGTAAATTTTATCAATTGAATAAATTTCACTAAAAGAAACTTTCCAAACAAAACCCTGAATATCCAAAGAACAAAGATTTTAACTAAAGTCCAACCAAATACCAGTTTGTCTGGATGTTAGACGATAATTTCGCACATAGATTACAGATGATATCAGATATGCCTAGCCCTAACTTTCCTCGTGTCTCATATGCCACCTAAAAGACAAGTTCCAAATAAAAGAGTCCAAAACAAAGACAAAGCAGGAGCAAGCCCAATAATTGTCTTCCCAAAATCGCAGTCCATTATCTACTTGTATAAGATCTAGAATAGGCAAATAAAATCATTCAAAATAACAAAAAAGAAAAGGAAACAAGCAGACAGACAACAACCACTCATTTAGTTTATTTGTTTCTAAATTATTTATGACTTTCATCTGATTTTTATGACATCATCGCTGTACTGAAAGGCAGACAACAACCACTCAACACTTTTGCTAACAAAGAGATGAAACACAAACCCCCAATCTGAAGAATTACCATAAAAATTTAAATCATATTACAATTATCAAATATAATGATTATATAAAAGTACGAAAGCAAAAAAGCTAAGCGTCCACAAATTTTAGTTTCTTAATAAAGACTATGCATCAATTCAACATCATTGTCACTAATACGAACATTCTTTTGTTAATTTTTCCCTTTTAAGTGCTTTCATAAGCCTTAGTGGTAAGGATACTAATGTGCTAAATAAACACAACTCATTCTGTATTATTTTTAAACCACAAAAGATATTTTATACGGAGTACTTTGATATCCTCTTCTAGCCCTTGCTTGCAGCATAAAAATCCTAAACCTAAAAGGACAAAGCTTCACTAAATATCAATCAAAATGGAATAAACCTCTATAAAAAAAATAAAAAATAAAAAACCATAAAGGAATAAACCTTGAGGCTAAACAAGGCCAACCTTAGGCATATAACCTATCAAGGTGCCATTTAAATATTGGCAATTGGAAGCACTAAATAATAACGACCTACAAAGAATAGTTGGAATTAAAAGAAATAGAACACTCAAATAAATAAATAATAAGAAATTTAGGCGAAAAAAAACCAAATAGTGCATGGCACGAGAAGACTGAAATTTCAATTCAAATGGACATTGTAACTAGTCCCCATAGGGGCAGAAGAAATTGACTTTCGAAATATATATATATATAAAAAAAAAAAAAACGGGTTTTCTGAGCAACTCATTCAAAAAAGTTCATAACTAGTAATACAATTAAGGAAGAAACAGAAAAGATAAACACAGTAAAAAATAATCTGGAAGGAAAACCTTGAATGCAACAATCTGAAATACCAGTGATTTAATTGGTGGAATGGAATGATGAACCCCTAAAGAAATCACTACATATATAAAATTCATAGACAAATTTACATAATCCAGCAAAAGAGCAACAGAAATTGAATACCCTAAAATTTTGGTAATATGAAAAAGGAAACATAAAGAAGTGAGTGAATTGAAGATTAAAAAAAAGAAGGTGAGAAGGAAGAGAAAAAAACTGACTGTGTCTGTAGGTTGAACCTCAATTTGAAAGTGACTTCCTTTGAGGGTCTTAACCGTAAGCTTCATGGCGAGGAGGAGGAGAAATTGAGAAAGGGAAAAATAGGAAAAGAAAACCCTAGATTGGGAATGGAGAGTAATCAGAGAAGGTTCATTTGTTGGGAGGAAGAAAGAAAGAAAGAAGGAAAGAAAGAAAAAAGAAGGAAAGTGGGTAAATGGACTTTACACTTCCCACTGCCCTGCCTGGGTCAGGCACGTGACTCCCAACCCGGACCCTTACGTAAAACAAGGATTACATAAAAACAATCCAAATTTAAATTATTTCTTTTTAGTTTCCATTCTCTTTTTCTTTTTCTTTTTATATATATTTGATGGCAAAATTAGGCAAAGGTATCAATTCAATAATTGAATTTGAAATTTAGAGTAAAAACTACCTTTGATTTATTGAGAGCATGGTCATGCTCATGCAAAAAATATATATTATTATGATTAAATGTTATCGATTGATTGCTAATTATATTTTTGTGTTAAAATAATCGACAATGAAAAAGAATTGTATTTCAAAATAATAAATTTATAGCAATGTTTTTAAAGAATTATAAATATGACAAAACCTATCGACCATAGCTCTATCTTCACATAGATAATAAAATAGCAATATAGTCTATCATTTATAGACTTTAGAAACTCATAAAAAATTTGTTATACTTGTAAATTGTTTTGGGTCTAACTTGAGGGGTGTGAAAAAAATTGATAATTAATTGGATTATGTATAATTTATATATATATATATATCAACTTCAATCTTAAATGACAATTTGTTCATCTTGAAATTGAAACAAAGTTGGTTAAATTATGAAAAATAAAAAAAAATAAACCCGCAAACCCAACCCGGTCTAACCTTGTCTGTTCAATTCGACATGTGTACGTCCTATTATTTATAATTAATTTCATATTTCTTTTAAATACACAAATGGAAGTTGTGTGATTAAGCTTTTATAATTTAATTCTCTCTTTTATTAAGACTTTACACTTTTAACTACTAACAAACCAAATTGTTAATTAGTATGTTTTTATGTTTTTCTTTAAGAAGAAAACACAATGAAAAAACTTTCTTTTATGTTTTTCTTTCTTCAACTTTACATGATAATTAGTATTTGTTTATGAAAATTCAGAAACTAAATTACAACTAATTTAAAAAACTTACCTCAATTATTGTCAACTCCACCTTTTAACAACTACATACATCAAATAAATCTCAAAATACATATCATCATTTGAGTACTTCCAGCCGTTGGAGACAGACTTATTTGACAATGGTTTTGAAAGACAAGAACTCACCATAATTAAAATAAGAGTCAGTATTTGAATCAACATTCTATAAGTTAGGATCATTTTGAGACAAAAAAGACATCATTTTTATTCAAGATTTTATCATTTAAAGTAATAACACTCACATTTGCATGGGTTCGGCGGGAAGTTTGCCTATCTCTCCATTTAAAGTAATAACACTTTAAATATGTTAGCTAATTGATTAAGCTTATTTTCTAAGTGGGATGCTTTCATGATTTTTATATCATTTTCGTGGCTCCATTACACTCAACTTAATAAGTTTTTCTCAAAATCAATTTAAAAACTATTTGAGCTAAGAGCTAACCTTGAGTCGGTAGGTTTTGGTTCTTCAAGGCCCCACTTAAGATTTTGATGGGTTGTTTGTTAATCATATGTAACCTATAACCTCCCACGACACTTACCTAAGCATTGATCACTATGGTGGCCTAGCAAGCCACAAACTTCACAAGATGCGACTTTAGGAACCTCCCCTTGACAAAAGAAGCAAAAACTTTAGTTAGTAAATTTACTTGAAATTATAGCAAGAAAGAATTTGAATAAGTGTTCTACTATAAAATTTTTGGAAATTCTTGACATTCTAGAAAATATTTTCATCGGATCACGTCAATTGATTATATGATAACCTTGCCAATATTCAAATAATGTTTCATATTCCAATATTCAAATAATGCTTCATTGTGAGATTGCATAGCACCATAGATTTCTTTTAAAAGATTTAGCTCTAATAATCGGTAATTATGGTTTGGGGCTCTAGTTTTATAAGCTATGTTTTGGCACAGTGTCATGCTATGTCATTTCCGACCTCAACCCCATTTTTTACAAGGCAAAAATAATTAGTGTGAAAGTAGCTTCACCGATCATATATTAGTTTTGAACAAATTTTCATTTTATCATTGATTATATACACGTATATATATATTATTTCTCAACTAAGTTTCGTAATCCTAATTTTTCAAATTTTCAAATCAACCAGTTTAGGACAACCATTTTCAAGAGAATAATACCATATTACTTTCTTTTATTGCATCTATTTCTCTTTTACATTAAAAAAATATCATAGATTGTTTGAAAAGAAATTATGTAAGAGAAAATAAATTATAAAGATACATACGTAGAATTAAATCTAGAGTATAGAAATTTAAACCTCTTAACATATAAATTATAGTTGAACCAAAAAAACTTTTAAAACTAGAGATAAAACAAAATTTACTTCAAAGACTAACTATCAAACACGATATACCTATGATGTCCAAAATATTTTTTATAACCATAATCTACCATTTATTGTACCATATTATGATATACCTTTGTTTTACCTAAAAAGTTAGACAAAAATAGTCATTTTTAAAGTAAAAATAAAACTTTGGAAACAACTTCAAAGATATATATAATCCAAATTATAGCAACCCTAATCCTCAAATACACATTTTCTCATTTAAGAGCAACAAAAGAAAAAGAGAGTACACATTTTCTCATTTAAGAGCAACAAAAAAAGAGAATACACATTCATATATATATAACATAATTAAATTTGAAACCTAGAGGCAAAATAAAATTTCCAAAAGAACCATTCATTTATTCTTTTTACTCTCCTTTGTAAACAGAAAAATCAGGTTCCTTCGGCTTCTGCAAGCTAATCAAGCTCTTCCCACTCACGTTTCTCATTCGATGTCCTCTAAGCGCATTGGCCGCAAATCTCGACGCCAAAATCGTAGCCCCAAGTCTCGACGTACTATACGCCGCCGCAACCTCTTCCTCCTCCTCCTTCCGTCGCAGCTCCGCGATTTTCCGTTTTAAATACCGCCGCCACGCTGCCTGTATGAAACACGACGCCCAAGTTCGCCACTGCTGGGAGTAGAATCTAAAGGTGTGTTGAACTTGGCGACTGTGGAGGCGACGGAACTGACTGGCTACGAATTTGAGTTCCTCGGCCTCTAAGGCGAAGGCTTCGACCTCGGTTAGGGCATGGACGGTGCGAGTGGAGGAAGGGAGGTTGGAGCCGGATTTGGGGTCGAGAGCCCAGGTTAAAAGCTCTTCGCCACAGAAATCGCCTTCTTTTAATATGCCACGGTTGTAGAATCCGCTACGGCCGCCGTCGGTGGTGACGCTCTCTAGACGGCCGCGGATTATGAAGAGCATTTCGTCGACTGGGTCGCCTTCTCGTACTATGTATGTGTTCTCGGTGTATAGTGTTGGTTTTAGCCTCTCGCATATTGCGTCTAGGAGACGCTCATCCATGTTTGCAAACAATGGGACCTGTGTGCAAAGCCAACCCAACAATAATTTGACCACTCAAAGCACATAGGTCCGCTAAGATATGCTAAAGAAATAAAAAAAAGACATAACAAGTGATGAAATGAATACATACCCTTCTAACCAAATTGAGACAGAGATGTCGTTTAATGTCTCTCCTAAGATCTTTAGGCAGACTCTGAACCAAGCTCTCTTCATCAACACCTCTGGTTTCAAGCCATTTGTACTGATCGTAGCGCCTAACTTTTTCTCTCAAGTCTGGTGGAAGCAGTCGATGGTGCATCCATTGCTCAGAGTCTCTCCTCTTGATGCGCATCTCTTCAAGTCGGACTGTTAGAGATTGAAGATACGTCTGAGAAAAACGTAACAGCATAGGAAAAGTAATTTAGTCACTTAAAAATACTTTTTAGTTCATCCTTGAAACCATGCAAGCGTAGGAGTTGACCATGGAAAAGATGCCGAAGGAAGAAGAAGAAAAAAAAACTCACTTGCATGTTTCCAATCAAGAGTGCAAAAAGGAGGAGCCCAGAAATTGCAATTAGAATAGAAAAGATAACCTCCCCAGGATAAGTACTAGTGAGCAGCCCTTGACCAAGTGTACTGTGGAAGAATCAAACATTCAATATCCAAAACACAAACCAATCTTTCAAAATGTGTTATATACGTCCTTGTACCTTTGATATAAAGAGTATCCTAACACTGTAATAACCAGCTATATTGTTATAATAAATACTATTTTGTAATTTTCAATCAGCAACTATCTACGTTATTTCAAAACTATCATTTTTTTCTTTAGGACAGAGTTTATCATTTTCTTATCAAACTAAAATAGTTTACACATTCTACACCTCACACACAAACTAATCAACTATTTACTCCAAACCCTCTAAAGTCTTCAATAAACCAAAAAAAAAAAAAAAACATTTATCTATTAGAATGCGTAAAACAAAATTGAGAAATGAATTAACATGATATTAAGTTCTGTCCCATTTATTTACTTGAAATAAATAAAAGATCCAACATGTAGAAATCAATGTTAATTGAGAAAGAAATGAGATTGGGTAAGGTTTAAATACACGACCTCCAATCTAGACCGTTAAATCACCAATGGTATATTACAAACTTAAAAGTAAAGTGAAGAAATTAAGAGTAGAAAGGGAGAGACCTTAAATTTTGCAAGCCCCACCACAAGCAATAGCAGAACTTGGAGAAGAAAGTCCTGGATTGAACAATGCCAGAGGAAATGGCCTGAGTGTAAATGCCATAGTTGAAAGGCAAATTATCTCCCAAGGCAGTGCATTTCTTGGTGAGAACATCAACGCTTATATTTCTCCAAGCTTTGTACCCAGCCATGTGCTTATTCCCACAATACAAATAGTTAATGTTGCACTTTCCACTGCTTTTGCATGCTTGCCGCCAACATGCATCGTTCCTCTCCACTGCAAGCAAGTACCAGAATGCTCCTGCAATCTGCATTTTAATTAATTTACAAAATTATGAAAGGGATTTGAGGATTGAGGATTGAGGAAGTGGAAGAGGGGTTGCTTACATGACTGGCAAGCATGTATAAGAGGAGATAGTAAGCAGCACCAGCCCAAGCACTTTCAGCAAAAACACCTGCTGTCTTCTTAAGCTCTATGTTCAAAGGTATAAATCTAATAAATCTTGGAATATACTGAAGAAACACTATGTTTAACAATGCTTGTTTTGTTGCCAAAACTTCTGATCCTTTTGATCTGTGAAGAAATCTCCACACCACTAACTACATCACACACACACACACACAAACTCATCAAACAAAAATGAAATCAAAATTTTAATATTGAATTAGCTATGGGTTCTATGAAACACACCAACCTGAGGAAGAGGAAGAACAGATAGAAAATCAGCTATAAAGTAGCGCTGAAGATACCGCTGGGCTATCTCCGTCGGATCAATCACAAGCTCCCCCCGACCAAACACCCTAGACGACGGCGCAATGTAAGCCGTTCGGAACTGAAACCCCATCCGAATCAAGTAAAAAACATCGATAGCCGTACGCACGGTGGTGGTCGTGACGGCGAGCTGAGTGTCCATTCCGAGGCAGTAAGAGGCATGGTTGAACACAGGGAGGTAGAAGAACAACGGATCGACAGACACGGCGAGGATACAGCACAACACGAATAGTTTGTTCCAGAAGAGGAGCGATTTGTCCTGTGGATCGAAGATTTTCTGTTCCGATACTTTAAGATCCTCCGGGAAGATGACTTTGGACACGCCGGAGCGGAGCGATCGACCTAGAGTTATGATTCCGTCGGAGCTTCTTTGAACTCCCCTTCGGAAAGATTTCGACGCGTTTTGTGGCTTCGATCTGCTGATGAATGGCAATGGGAGGCCTTCTAGATTGAATCGGCATTTCTTCATTTTGCTTGTTCCCGAGGGCACTGACAAATTCGAATCCAAATCATCCAACCTGTAAAAGTTCATGAAAAGTAAAACCTCTCATCCATTAGTTCTGTTCAGAAATTGTAGAACGTACCTCACGAATTTCTCCTTGTGACCACCGATGTACTGCGACTTGTATCCACCACAATCGAACATTTTGTGGCAATGGAGAACATAGATGCGAGAGTTGATCGCCGAGAAATTAAAATGGTTCAGACCCAACGGCGCTTCCGATTTCCGCCGTTGTGTTCTCGAATTAGATCATTCTGGTTTCCAACAACTGCAAATCAAAACCTCTGTTCCTGAAAAAAAAAATCTCCGTTCGATTCTGCAGAGCGACAACAGGCAGGTGGGTTTGAAATGGTCGCATCAAGTGGAAAGAAATTGTTAGTTCTTCATCTTCTCTCTCTTTTTCTTCCATTGGAGATCCAATTTTCTCGCGGGATAGCGTTTCTATATTTAGAAAATGGAAAATTTGTCTCTGCATTTTCTTCTTTCTTCTCGCGAAGTCTTTGAATATGGGTTCTCAAAAAAGCATGGAGACATACGTACGTTTGAATTCTGAATCTCTGATTGGTTTGAAACTCCGATCATCTCAGATTTTCACTCTTTGCACCGGTGACGGTGCTGATGGCCGGTGAGCTTCTTCCCGGATTCTTTATTAATATTTATTTTTCTTTAGTGAGATTGTATATTCAAATGTTTTTTTTTTAGTATTTTACTTTCTTTCTTTCTCAGTACATTTGAAAAGTTGAAATATGTTCTATTTGGCTTTTATAATAAGAAAATTACATTAAATCACACAAATATTTTATTTAGAAAAAAATGGACAAAAAGGCTTTAGCTATCAATTTTTTTTTTCATATTGCAAGTATGATATTAGACGACATTCGAACAATAATCATAAGGCTATCAAAAGGTCATTTTTAAATTTGCTACTTTTGCAAATTTAGAATATGGTGTGACATAAACTCTACTATCATAATTAGAAACAATTTTTCTTAGGATGTTTGTCAATTGAACTGTGCTCGGTTTGGTAATAAAGGTAAAAGATTGGTCTTTCGTACTTTAATTGTTTTGATAAAGAAAAAAATAAAGGAACTATTATTGTGTTAAAATTTTGAGTATAGTTTTTATTTAGTCTATGATTTTCAAAATAATATACTTCTAATCGTTTGACTTTGAGTTTGATTTTGATTTGACCATTAAATTTCAAGATTTACACTTTTAATCTTGATTTATCACTATTTTCCTTCATTGACGTTAATCTTAATCTTCATCTTCACTGTTTGTTTGTTACCTTTTGTTGATACGGACCTTAACTAGACAGTGTTCATGAGACATGAAAACATGTCAATTTTATTTTAATGTATACATATTTATTTAATGTGTAAAGTAGAGGAATCAAACATTCAACCTATGTATTGACGAATTGTGTTAAAACAAATTAAATAACTAATTAAATTAAATTAAATTTTGAGCATAACTCAATATGATACGTTTTAGCCATTGATTTTACCTTTTATTTTTTTTAATATGTTAATGAATGATTACTTCAATTATCACTTACATGAACTAACTTTGACCATTAATCTTTTTTAAAAGAAAAATTGTAAAAAATTTAAAAAAAATGATAAAATATTTACATTTATTTAGTGCAATCATTTTTTGTTTGTTTGTTTTTGTGTTTTAGTAGCTTTTTCTATAAATAGATTTTTTTTAAATTTTTTGAAAAAAATCTCTTTTGTAAATAGTTTTAAAAATTTTGCCATAGTTAATGTCCCCATCAAATTATAATATCCCTACCATGCATATGTTTAACAATTCACTCATTTTATCAATCTTTTCAACGACAACTTATCATAAGATCAAATTATTTCTGAAGTTAGAGTTCAAAGATTGAAACATTTTTAAATTTTGTGGTGTTGCTTCTTTTTTTATTTTTCCGTTCATTAATTATAATTGATTGGTTATTACAAAAGTTTTTGCTGGATATTTAATTCATTATAATTGATTCGACATAATTAAATGGACTTATTATTTGAACCTACTTTTTTTATTGGATCCTAAATAATAATAAATGTCTTGTATAGATCCTTGATATTTAACTCATGATTTTAATAATCAATTATTAATTAATTATACTTTTAAAAATAATTTAACAACTATTTAGAGTACAACATTCGAACGTGGGAAAAGCAACCTATTTATAGTTCATTTTAAAAAGAAATAAATAAACAACTTGTCATTAGTTGTTTGAAGATTTTATAAACTTTATTAAAAAAAATAAACATAGCTTAATTGGTAAGTGCTAAAGTATTAACAAATGCAAAAAGATACAAATAAAATAAGATGTAGATCCGTAATAAACTATAGTGCCTAACAAGAGTATATTGCTAACAAAAGTCATCAATCATCGATATATTTTGTTATAATTACAATTCTTTAAAAATAATGTTATTATTGTCCTAAAAATATTACTCACAAAGTACATAATAACAAGTTAAGGATTTTATTTGTGATATCCAACCTTCATTCATCTTAAAGTTTACGAAATCTAACCACCACCTTAACTTAGTTAAGGGTTTGATTTTCAACCACATATTTTCAAAAGGAAAGAATTTTAGTTTTCGAGGTAAGAAGCTATATCTTATCCAACATCACACTCACAAGAACAATCCCACAAAGTATACGTCATTCATTTTAATAAAAATCCACTGTGTACAAATATCAAACATAGTAATCCATGATTTCCATACAGCCTTTTCTAAACCAAAGAATCCATATGGTAAATTACTTTACTTCCTCTCCAAAGCACCTTTAAATTTCTCAAAGTTGTAACCAAACAGCAGGTAATTTAACTAAGAACAATTCTTCACCCTCTTCCCAAAATGAAAACTCATCTAAAGCCCACCTTCAAAATTAATTTAATGATTTCCAAAGAATCCTTGACAGAACTCTTATGAAGAACAAGAAACAAGATCTAATAAAACACCGTTTAAAACGGTCATGAGTTCGAGTAGTAATAAAGAGAGGGGCATCAAGTTGAAAAATAGTTAAAAAGGATCATGTGTTCGGTCCATAGTGATCACCTATCTAAGGTTTAATATCATAGACGCTTACATCAAAATGACAATTAAAAAACAAAAGATACTAAATTGATTCTAGAGCTGTTAGATAGATGCATAAGTTTTTGTTGAATTACCATACAATTTCAACGGTGTGAAGAAAGTAAATTCCAATGCAAAGTTCAAAGAAGAAAACAGACCATTAGTAAACAAAAAGACCAACTCAATACAAAGTATAAAAATTCAGGACTACTACACAATAAGAAAAAAGAAAAACTAAAGAATTTGAGAGGATTAAGAGACTTGATTAGGTCAGACTCAAGCTTATAGATGAAGGTGGGAAAGGAGGTTACCTCAATAGCCGGATGATGCAAGTCCTCCAATCAACTCAGATTTGGGAGCTTTAGTTAACCACTACAGAGAGCAGGTCACCTACCACTCTCCATTGATTCTTAACAGGAATTTTTTAAGTTTTGGTAATTGACATTTTTCTCAAAATAAGTTTTTTTTTTTCTTTCATTAATCATAAAACATAAGAGAGGCTAAATTAATCTTCTTTATTGAAAGAAACAATGATACAGAGGTATAGATGTAATGCAGAAGTTTTCTTTTTTCTTTTCTTTTTCCGGGGGGGGGGGGGGGGGGGGGGGGGGGGTCAGGGTACAGAAAGAATGTACACTTCCTTCTCTCATAACAACCCAACGACACAGCTTAACTGCAGCCTATTCTCCAAGCTTCTCATGTGATGCCCCAATAACATACACCTGCAGCAGGAAAATTCCATCAACGAGTTAGATCATTGAACATGAGTCATTTTAAGATTCTTGAAAAGGGCCGCAAGATCTGTTTGGAACCTAAAACAAGTCTAGTCAATAACATTTTCGTTGCAAACGAGCTTCAAAGTTCTTAGTTTGCACGAGACCACTCAGGTTTAACCATGGTAAAAAATTTCCAGAATTAAAATGAATATAAACTAAAAGATAAAATAGAGGCCAATGGTTGCCAACAAACCAGAATAAAAGCTTTGCTAGGTAATCCCGAGAAGTGCCTACAGTATCACAAAACTCATCACCAGCATCTGCAAGTTTCTCTAAATCCGCCACACTTGAATCCTCAATGAAACTAGAGCTGGCATCATCTTTGAAGAACCTTTGCAATATGTTTCCAACAAGTTCATGAATGATTTCCTCCACCTCTGACGTAGATGGTTTGCAGAGTTCAGTCACCTACATAATAAACGTGGCAGTAAAAATGAGATCCCCCAGAAGGAAGTTCAACAGCTGGGCCTACTTCCGAGATGAAAAATAAAGGCATATAGGCACAACAGTATAGTTACAGAAGTGAAAAAATGAAGTACCATATCGGAATCCAACGACCGTAGATATTCCAACAGATCATTCCTGTTTCCTCTGCCATGTTCTATATGGATATTTTCTTGCTTCTGTGCATTGAGTTCCTGACACATTCAAAACAAAAAATTGGGAAGGTAACATAAAGAATCATCAAGTCATGAAGCCTTTTCTTTTCCTAAATTAAGGTGCAAAATATGTGCATTAACAAGGCAGAAAAAACATTTAATCCCACCCCAATAAACAGGAAAACCTCCCTATCTTGATTGAATGAACTATACTAAAAGACAGATAACTGAAATATGCTGAATGATGTAAGCAATCAAACGCTAGTTTATTTTGCCTCAACAATATAAATTAAGGGAGCCCAAATATGATTGAACAAAAGAACATGAGGTATAACAGGTAACTTTTGAACACAAAACCAAAATCTAAGCATATAAGACACTAAGAATAAACTTGATAGCCAACTAATGGTTTAGCCAACTAATGGTTTTCTTTTGAAAAATTGGAGCCAATATCCATGATGAATCACAGCACTTAACCTAGCATAATAATTTTTCTACAAAATTTATGACCTCTAGCTGCATGCCTGATAAACACTGAAAATAATTTAAATGCTTGAATAAATCTAAAACTAAAAGCTTCCAAAATATTGTAAAACTAGGTAAATAGTGGAAATGGAGGAAATATGTAGTACTTCAATTGCCCAAACCCTCAACATATAACATATGGGAACATATTGACAATTTTTTTGGATAAGAAACTTTCCATTGATGAATGAAATATCCAAAGAGATACAAGAGAGATCAGTGAGAGAGATACAAAGAAACCAAAGAACCTATTAAAATTTTGTATTTGTCTACATACAGTATTTCTAGCATCTGACAAGCAATTACCAATTGAGGAATTTACATTTATATTTAAGCTTGACTCAAAATAAATGACAAACCTTAAGGCTTAACTAAAAAGATTCGTCTAAACATTAGAGAAAACAAATATGCATAGTAAACTAAGAATTCAGTCGAACAGTGACAACATGTAACTCCTCGCTGCAAGTAGTATGAATTAATAAACCATAAAAGAACCGAATAACATAGCTAATAGCATAAAACTATGAGGAATTGTATCCAACTAACATTGAATCTTAACATAGTAAATGAAACCATTCATTTTTTAATTTTTAGAAATAAAATCATGAAACAGATGTAAGGTTCTGCCGCAATCCAGGATACTGATCCTTTTCTATAAAAGAAAGTGCAGAAATGATTTCGTAAATGTAATAGAACAGAAGTGTTGTCAATAAGCAAGAGTGGAGATTGTAAGCAACTCGGTAAATCCTTACATCCTTAAGATTTGATAATTCCGTTTGCAACTGTTGGATGTACTTCAACGCCTCGGGTGGCAAATCGGACAAGAGACGAGGTCTCGTATCCAAATCCTCCATATTGGAATCAACGCCTACCCGATTCTCCTCAATATCCGAAACTTCCAATGGCTTCGACCTGTCCAAGCCCGTCAAATTATCCGGCGAGATATCGAAATTCCTCATCAAAGACAACCGGTACTCCGCGTTCCACAAAGTGTACCTAAACAGAGTAACTCATCTCAATTCAAAGAATTCCACGGTAAACAACACCTAAACACAAAAATATTTCATCAAACCTGCGTAAAACAGCAAAGAATTACCCGGTGATGATTGACGAAGAGAGGAGATTATGGAGAGGGCTTTTGGAAACCCTAACGGTGACGGAGAACTGATCAGAAGGAAGCAAACCCAACATTGAAGAAATAGTCTGCTTCATAGAATCCTTAGCAACATCAGAAACACCCTTGGAGATATCGGATGTATGAAGCGGCTCAATCCGCTTAAGCATATTAGCGATTACAGAGAATCCGCGATCGAATTTCAACTTCCGAGTGGAAACAAAGTCATCGGAAACTCCACCACCATCAACACCGGAGACAAGGCAGCTAACAGTGGTTGCACCAGACGTAGAGGCGGAGGGGAAACGGCGACGTTGAAGGGTGAGATGTGAATAGGAAAAAGAAGGCAAGGGCGGAGGCGGCGGTGGTGGTTGGGGAGGTAGACGGGGCTTGATAGAAAAGTCAGTGAGACGAGAAAGGAAGAAGGCACGAGCAGAGACCGCCATGGGAAAGGAAGGAAGGAAGGAAGAAGAAAAGGTTGGAAGATCCCTTCAACGGCGAGCTCGCTCTATTATGTGGACTCGCTGCTCTTGGAGATTCTACCAATCAAAATCCCATTTTGTGTTCCTATCTCTGAGCTTCGCTTTCCGAACCTTGTAAATACGTGAATATAACTCACGACTTCACTTCACATATTAATACAAGAATATATTTATATATCACGTCGAACATAATGTTTATTAAAAGGAAAAAAAGAAAAAAAAAATGTTGTGGTGTAAATTGTTGGTGGGAATATTTATTTTCTTTTTCTAGGTGTAAAATGAGAAACTAGACTGTGGACAATGGAATTTTCAAAAATATCCTCCTTATCATTGCACTTAGATCCGCTTCTTCCATTCAAGATGAGTGATTTTCAATTAGTATAAGCTTTAAAATATAAAATCGATTAGTTTGTAAATATTTTAATTTATTTTATTATATTTAAAAATATAATATTAGTAAAACTTGATAAAGTTTCAAACATTTATCAATGTATACGAATATGAATGATAGAAGTTTACGTACGTAAATTTTAAAATTTTATTATATTTTATATTTTCAATGATTATAGTTTATAACAATTTTTTTTATAATTATATAGAACGGAAATAAAAACAAATAGCAAGTAAACTAAAATAAATATGATAGAGAAGAAAGAGGATGGAGGGGAAAATCGCGTTCAAAGATGATGAAAAGGAACAAAAAAATCTGAATATTTTTAAAAATATTTTCCACCTTTTTTATTTTGTTATTTACATTGTAAATATTTAACTCTTTATTATATTTATGAAAATTAATCTCTAAATTGAAATTTTAGTCTCGATACACTTAATTAATTTATTATAAAAAACAAGTTATTTTCGGAGAACTTTAGACATAGTTAAATTAAACCTACAACATTTTCATCCACTAAACAATGAAGTTAAATTTCTTTCTTTAAAAAAAAACAATCTATTGGATGTAAAATTTATAGTTTGATAAGAACAATCTGTCTCTTGTCAAGATTTTGGCAAAGAACTCATCCAAACCATTCATCCTTCCATTAATGAAATCGATTTGTTTTGGGTAAAGAAAATGATCCAACCTTATAATACAAATATTTTGCTAACACAAAATAGGGATTTGAAGTGGACGGTGGTCCATCTGAAATGGACTGTTGAGAGACAAACCTTTTTGAAGAGAGTGAGTAAATAAAGGAACACCAAGTATTTGTGCTATGTCAATGTCCATCGAATTTAGTCAAACAATTTCCGACCAAACGGGTCGGGTCGACTTACCTATACCTATACCTATATGTTTCTTTCCACAAATGAGCACCATGTAGCTTGTTGAAACATTAATAATGCAAGTTTATAACACGCAATAAGAAAAATGGAAAGGGTTAAATTAATTTTGATCAATGGAAACAAACAAACCCAAAAGTTTAACTTAAAATTTAATTTCGGTTGCAAATCCAAATTTTCAGTTTTCTTGGGTTTGAACCTATTAGTCTTTTTCAAACCTTATGTAACATGTAAAATTTGATTCTTCACAAATATTTGATACCGACGATTGTGTTTAAGGCTATTTGAATATGTGAAGAAGTTATGGTTGATTTATGGAAACTAGAATGAATGTGTATTAAATTGTATAATGAATAGAGATTAGAAAAGGATTGCGTAACCTTGGTCATGTTAGATTATAAGTTAAAATTGCATTCAAGATCTCGACCAAAAGGAATAGAGAAAAACTATTATAACGAATTGTCATACATTAAGATAAGGCATTAGTTAAACACACCAATCCCGAAGAAGATCTAGTGCATATATGTATGAGGAGATTAGGAAAAGGGTGAAATATTCCTATATAGTTTTGGAATTTTGTACATGATAGCAAAATGAAAGCTATGAATACAATACCAAAACATTAGTTAAACACATCTGTCCTAATAAATACTTAAGAAGAGATAAGGAGAAGTGTAAAATCTGCCTATATGATTTTGGAGTTTGAATATATAATAGCACAAAAGCATTAGTTAAACACATCAATCCTCAAGGAACTTTGTGCATTTTATTAGGAGATCTTGAGAAAAGGGTGGAAATTGCTTGCATTTATTTGGAATTTGGATAATGCAAAACTGTAGACATGAATGCATTACCAAAGCATTAGTTAAACATATCACTCACTCATTCATTGTAAAAGATCATCTACGGTCGTGGTCGAGATTGTTACCTATCGTATTTGCAGACTTAATTAGAATTAAAGTTTTATTTGATAACTTTTTTTTTGTTGGTATTTTTGACTTCTTTGTTTTGCTATCTACTTTCTAAAAAAACCGTGAAAAAGCAAATGCATGAAAAATAAAAAATGAAACCGTTATGAAGTAAATCTAAATTGTTTTGCCAAAAAATATCCACAAAAACGAAAGGGGTGTGGTGACCGGTAAGAAGTAGAGTTCAATTTATTATTTATTTATTCAATTGTTGTGGTATAAAAAACCAAGTTTCCATCCAGAAGAACGAAAGAATTCAAGTTTTCATAACTATAAAAAAATCTAGTAAATCGACGACCATAAAGAGACATTTAACTGAGCCCTCTCCCAAACATCTTCACTCAACATCCTATATTCGGTTAAGGACTAGTTCTCCTTTGTAAGTAAGAATTAGAATGCAACCTTATATAGTTAAATGCTACAACTTTCTAATGTGACACTAACAACAATAAGTTTTAATTATGGATGTGTTTATGCATTGTCTATGTATATTTATCAATTGATTTAGACTAAAAGCAATACAACTTAATTAAAATCAAAGCCAATATTGGTTTCAATTAGTTTGAGCTATTTTTCAATTTTCCTTGGACTCATGCCTCAAAGTATCGAGCGCTACAAAGAAGTATCACAACCACATAGCGAGCAAAGTTTCCTTAGTAATTTCAAGCCCCCAATCCGTAAACCTCCTAATTCTGCCAAATACACAGTCTCAACCATATGAGACCCTCCCCTTCCCTGATCGACCCATTCCCACAAGGTGAAGCATCAAATCAATTCAGTGTAACAAACATTTGAGGAGGTCATGTAATTCTCGAGGCTTATCCTTATGAATTATTCTCTACATTAATTTTCATCTTCCATTCAAAGTATTCTCATTCTCATTTTGAGCCATTTGAACCACAAACGACCTTAACTTACTCTGATTGTAAAGTCTCTATCTTTTTAAAGTGAGATCTGCAACATGCTTCTTGAAGATGATGCTGTCTTATAATTTTAATCACATAAATCTTAAATAATCTCTTTTGGGTTAACCATTATTGGAACGGTTTTTTTCCTTTTGAATACCCTTTTGGATTATGGGATACCATATCCTTAAAACAGAGGGCAATGAGAGAAGAGTTCAAAGCGTCATTCATTAAGCTCATAAGAGTTACAAAAGATCCTCTTGTATAAATAGGAGAAGAATATAACTGCAGCTGCAGAAGAAAACCAATACACAAGAATTCTGCTCTAACAATGCTAAACTAAACACCCAATTAAACCAATACACAAGAATTCTGCTCTAACAATGCTAAACTAAACACCCAATTAAACCAATACACAAGAATTCTGCTCTAACAATGCTAAACTAAACACCCAATTGCCACTATGTGTAATAAGCTGAAAATCAACTCAACGGCCAAACTTCTTCATTGCTTATATATACAAACACCGAGCACCAAATACTAAAACTAAAAGATACGTCGTCAGGGAAAAAAAATGAAATCACAAAGAAAAATGGTAAGTGTCATAGTCATTCAAACTTTCTAATCAGTTTATAATTCACCTAGTTAATTTCATACCACTGACTCCCTACAAGAGACACTAAGATTGGAAGAAAATGATTGCATAGTTTGAAATCAGAAAATCTTGGTTGGTGGAGGATCTGGCTATGAATAGCAACTATATACTTCCTCATATACATCATGTGCCATATGCCATTTAAAAGATACTGGCTAATATTCCATACATTGAACCAGAAGAAGAGAATTAAGATGCATAAAGAAAAAAATTGTAAAATTCAATGAAACAACCTTTTGAACGTAAATTCTTTTACCAAGTGTTAGAAATATGTACAGAACTTTTATTACCCTAACTAATAAGTTTATGCGATTTTGGAAAACTTAAACCTTAAAGATGTCAGCTCATTTGGGTCTAATGCTAAATTCCAAGTCCACAAATGAAAGGGAGATCTAAAATACGTATGAAAGGCTAGATACACCTAACCTATCTGTTTAAGGTCTAAGGCTGACTGTGTCTACAGATCAGAATAATGTGATCTAATAACCATATATTACATTTTTATTATAGATATATTTTGTGAGGCAAGGTTTGAAATGATGCGCCTTTCAAAGGATGTTGGTTTCATACTCTCAGTCTTGTTCAAGAATTTTTCTCACTCACAACTAGAGTGCTCTAATTGTAATGGTAGGCTGTTCTTTATTTTTTCTACCCTGTTCAGTTGCAAGCGTCTCTTTCTGTGGTAAAAGGCAATGTATTTTCCTTCTCCATTTTCTTAACAGAAGTTTGATTTCTTTCTATTATTCTTTCAAAAGAAAAACATTAAAGAATAGAATTCTATTTCTAGTAGTTGATCAATAAAACGGCCAGAACCTGGGAATTTAAATAAATGCATAAAATATTACTCATTTCTCACCCTCAAAATCTGATTAAAAGTTATGAAAACATGCAATGATAGTACAAAAGATTGTGAACTAAATACAGGGAAAGTGTTTAACAATATCGAGCAACATGCTACTGACAAGACACAAAACACAATGGAATGATAAAGACTAAGAATGAATAACCTAAGGTTCAACTGTAGTTACTTGCTGCCATTTACCACCGGTTCCTTCTTTCCACAAGGTAATATGGTTATTCCCATCAGAAACAGCCAACAAGTCTCCAGTCAATGACCACGAAACCTTCCAGATGGGAGTCTTAAAATCATTCACCAGTGTAGCATCCCATTTCCCTCCTTCCTTTGTTGACCAAATAATCACTGTCCCATCCTGAGAACCACTTGCAATGGTGGATTTTTGAAGCCCTAGGTTTGGCGACCAAGCCACATCTCTCACCCAATCAGTGTGAATCTGAAGGGAAAGGGAGGAATCCCTCCTCCAGCTTCCATCTTTGAGTGTCCAAACCTTCACTGAACTATCGAAGCCCCCGGAAGCTAGCTTCCAAACAGGATCCTCTGAACTGGATCCAACTAAGGAACCAGGAGCCGTCATAGGGCCCCATGAAACTGAGGTTACTCCAACAGGGTGGGCTTGTTCAATTGGATTATTGTCCCAGCCACCATCAGATCTGGCAATAAAGACCGATATACTTCCATCAGATGATCCACAGGCCAAACAGAGGCCAAGTTCATGTGGTGCCCAGGCAATAGAGTTCACCGAAGACTTGTGTGCACTAAAAACATGAGCCTGAGACCATTGATTTTGATTTCCTTCCTTCCAGATTATCACTTGACCATCATAAGAGCTGGAAGCTACCATTGAACCAAACTTAGGGTGCGCCCAAGCAACTTGCCAAACTGGGCCTTTATGACCATTTAAGGTAGCTAAGATTTGTGAACCAGAGTCTTTGCTAACGCCAACAATTTTAATGGTAAAATCAGAGGAAGCTGTCGCTATGCGTTTGCCATAGTAATCCATTTGTACATCATGAACCATATCTTGATGGCCAGTTTCAATCTTTTGCGAAGACATTGTACAGGATTTCTTTTCACTCTACCAATTCCTTTAACCCTTCTCCTCCAATCTCTAGCAAGTATCCTTATATATTTATCTCTGATAGAAAATAATCTATATCAAAACACTATGCAAAGTCTATGCAACTTCACAAAATTAATTAAAAGGAAAATTCCATAGTTATAAAAGGAAATCCAATATAATCAATATTTCACAACTATAGACGACAACAATTAAAAGGTTGATTCTTTTCACATTCTTCATTTACAACTTCGGTGGTTAAAGGTACCCATTGCAGATCTAACAAAACAACAACGCATATGAAGCATAATACTTCCAATCAAACGCTAAAAATGAATTATCCTGCACTCAGTTGCAAAATAAACGCTCCTCTCAATATCTACAGGCAAACAATAACATAAACTCTACGCGCTCACTCAAAACACAAATTCACTACTAGATCGAGATTTATTGACACGAATAAAGACAGACCCACCTCAATTTGAGCAAAAGGGTAAACGAAACGAATAAACTAAAAGGCTTTAAACACTGCGGATATCAAAACAGAAGTAGATCTGGAATTTGGCTATCGACGAAAAATCAAACAGATTAGAGCAAAATTCAGCAGCAAGTGGAAGAGGGGATTTGAATTACCTTTGAGATGATAGGATGGGTTGTAAAGCTGCAAAGAAGCAAATCGCCGGTGCAGAACAAGAGTTCGCCCGCCGATCTGCCTGTTGAGCTCCGTTTTCCTCGTGGAGTGTTTTGGTTGCTTATTAGCGGCTGGGTTTGCATACAAATATCCGAAGATATACTGAAACCCGCAAGAAAAATTGACCCACCAGTAACTTAATTTGACGCTTTTTTCTTTTTCGCCCCCACAAGGCACAAATACGTTGAATGAGGAATGGTGTTTTATACCTTTGTTACATATTTACAACAGGGCCCTTGATTTTACTCAAAATTTTACAATGTTTCCATTTTATACTTTTTTTTTTTTTTTTCATTCTTAGTCGAACTTTCCTTTTCACCGTTTTGGTCAAGTTTGCCATTGTCTACTGATATTATTTGTACATAATTATCAAAAACTAATTCTTACACTATACGTAGGATTTTAGTTTCTAAATATCATCTATCTAAACATATTGAGACGGTAGTTCAAGATAATTCGTGCGAAGTTATTAATCCATACATCCAGCGACAACTTAATCCAATGTATAAAGTCTTGGCCTATGGAGAAGGGCGTTAGTGTCAGCATAACTACATTGTTATTATCTTCCTGAAAATCAATCCTTAATGTTCAACATGACATACACATGTTATGAGATGACTCACTTACGTCTAATGGTAGACCTATATAGTAATATTATGGGATGGGACAAAAAATTATGTAAAATGAGTAGTAAATTAATGGATAAAATTATGACTCTAGTCTCTATTTATTTTAAAAAAAGTTTTAGTTATCCAAATAGTTTTAATAAATCTTAAATTTAGTCTTGAAAGTTAACTTTTACCAAAATTGATTAGTTGATGGTAATATAATTATAATGCAAGTAAATAGAACATGTGAATATATTTTCAAATTTTGAATGAAATGTTAATAGATAAAAGAAAATAAAATCAAGGATAAATAATCGATAAATTTAAGATTTATTAAAATTATAAAGATTAAAATGAGCAATCAAACTACCTTAAAAAAGAAAAATAGAAATCAAAATAATATTTTAACGAAAGAAAAAGTAAAAACAACAATACTAACAATAAAGGTCCAAACTCGACTAAGCTGAAGTCGAAAGGTCATAGTCCTTATTTGGACTTGGATTGGACAAATGTTGAGTACTAAACCCTTTGACTAAAATCCCCTTGAGATGACTATATTATTGATTTGATTTTAAAATATATGTACTTTTATTGTTTCTTTCAAAATAATATTGAGAGTTTTACCTAGGGGAAACGTGGTAAATAGAAAAAAAATTAAAATTATTTATGAAATATTGAAAAATATTTACTATAGAAAATTATATAAATTTTGTAAATAGTTTCAATTTCTTCTTTTTTCCTATATTTAAAAATATTCCTTTTAATTACTATTAATTTTATTGATAAGATTTACTGGTTTTCAAAAATTATGATATATCTATTCAAAAAAGAAAACAAATACATTTTTAGGATTTTGGATCTAGATTTTATTTAGTCTTTTATATTTTAAGATTCTATGTTGATCTCAATTTAGTTTCTAAGTATCAAAATGTTATAATTTTATTTTTAAGATTTAAGTTTTGTTTCAATTTGATTAATATATTTGATGGTTTTACAATTTTAATCTCAAAATTTTATTAAATACTTACTTTTAAATATTTATATTAATATTATTAATTAATTAAAATAATTATGAATCAAAATTTTAAATTTAATTTTAAAAGTGATGATTGACCCAAAAAATTGAAAATAAATAGTTTATGAAAAATTGAGAGTTAAAAATGTATATATTAAAATATAAAAAATAAAACTTAAATGTCAAAATCACTCAGTTGAAATCAAATAAAAAACTAAACGACTAAGTGTTAACATTTTAAAATCTAGGACTAGGACTGGAAATGTACCTGTGTTGAGTTGGGTTAAGGAGATTTTTTAGACAAATCTAAATTTCTCGGTGGGTCAAATTGGCAACCCAAATTATTTTAGATTTTGATTTGGGTGGGTTCTCGGTTATTTATTTATTTTTATATATATTCTTTATTAACTTAAAATAAATTTCAAGAGAATGGTTTGTATTTAATCTAATAAATAAATGGATTGAATTGAATCGGTCAAACGTTTTAAGGTTTGAATATAAAGTTAGCCTTAGACCCACCCAATGAAAATATGAATAAACTTTAGTAACCTCACAATTTAGCTAAATCGACGTCTAGTCCAATGGAGAAGAAAAATAGTTTTTAGCTCGTGAATTTTTAAATTTGTGTTTAGCTAAGTTAATAAACTTAAAAAAGTATTTAATAGATCTTTAAACTTTCAATCCAACTTAATATGTTTTTAAGCTTTAAACGTGTCCATTGAATCTCTATATTTTTAATTTTATAAGTTTTCCTTGTAATTTAAAACTTAATAAAAAAAACTCAAGTACTATTAAAAGTATAAATTTAATTTGAGAAAATAGATAGAAAAATATTTTTATAAGCTCAATTCAAACATTTTAAATAATAAATAAAAAAGAGTCCTAATAAAATTTAAATTTTATTACTGATATTTAAATATACAGAGATTAAAATAAAAGAAATTGAAACTTCTAACAACATTGAAGTTGATAATTGATACATGATAGAATAAACATAATCTTGGTTGAGTTATGTTTTCGCAAATGTAAAATATGGTGGTTTATATTTTTGTTTTTGTTGTAATATCGTGGTTTAGATTCCATATAATAATAATGGTTTCTTTTTTCAATATAAACACATATATTACGCTGTGTTTGTAATAATTCTCTCTAATTTTTTAATTGCAAAATGTTAACCCATGTTTTCTCACGAACTAAATACATAATTTGATTTCAAGCCAATTAATTATATTTTCATATAGTTTTTAAAATTTATGCACAATTAACATATGTTTCAAATTCTATTAAATAAATCCATATAAATGAAAGTAATAAAATACCAAATAAATCTTAAATGACAAATTCCTTAAATTCATGTTTGCTTTTCTTTTATATATTAAAAAAATTAAAATGATAGAAGGTCAACAAAAGAGAACAAGTTGAAATATTGACTAAGATACTCAACATCTCATTGTTGAATATACGTATCATTTAATCCGCATAAAAACATATAATTTTCAATAAATGAGACCTAAAAGGCTATAAAAAGAAATTTAAATTAACTAAAAGTGGAAATCAACTTATGTAACTCAATCGGTTGATGCCAAATATAAACGAAACAACCATAAATTTGTAATTTATGGAAGAATACAAACTACAACACAAAAAAAGATACACATATATATATACACACCATTATAATATTTGCCTCATATACTTCAATGCTTAGGTTAGTAGTGAAAAGTAAGTGGTAAGGATGAATGTTTAGCACGTGACTTGACTTACTTCATTCAACCTTTTTACTCCTTATTTATATTGTTTATTGACTTGAATCTTTAGTTTCTACAATACATTTGGTTTTCCTACGCTATCAACGGCCAGACCCTCTTTGGGTTTTGATTGTCTTTAGGTTTCTTAACGATTACCCTCGGCCTAAGGTTTATGAGATAGATTCATTCAACTCCATGTTATTATACTTCTTCTATGACTCTATTATATCTTTTGATTCACCAATCCGTCCCACAATCTAATTAAATTCATTTCATTTTTATTTCCAACAAAACAAACAACTAATGTTTTGATATGTATGGACCTAAAAATTGGTCCATTTACAAAACCATAAGTTTTGAGAAGAAAGAGGTAAATTGGAAGAAAAGTGGTAAAAAGAATTAAAGATAAGCATAATCAAGTTTTTTAAAATCAGTTTCACTGTCTATTTAATATTTAAATTATTTTTAAAAAATCGCTTTCAAAGAAAGCTTCGTACATAAGTAGATTTGTTTTAATCACCAAACCCTAGATAAAACATTCTCTCTCTTCGTGCATAAGAGTGATATTATGACATTGATTAAATTAATCTCTTTCTTCATTGGATTATTATTTTTCTAATCACCTTCAAGATTCCCGGGAAATTTAATTAATACAAAATTAAAAAAACAATTTGTTAGTGAGATTTTTTTTTCTTATTATAATTTTTCCATTTCCACGGCCACATCATAATTCTTGAGATGCCTCACTGTTGGGACCCAAAAATCGTATAGATCGAACGATATCGAAATCTTTTCTGTATTCCAATCTTGACTATTGAGTAATTGACTCCGTTGATTTTTCACCATGAAATGTTGATTCTTACTGAATTCCAATCAACCTTGATCCATTTCATCCTCTGCTTCTTCAATTGAATGAGAATTCGAAGCCGGAGTTTAAGTTTTTGATTCCGGTGACAGTAAACAATTAGCTTAAATGGCCTTCTCCTCCTTCACCGGCGGCAGTGGCGCCCGTCGTGGAGGTTGGGCCGGTTCTATTCTTCCCTTTTCTTCTGTTTCACCCAGTGCTAAACCGAAGCATAACCGGAAGTATCGTCGGCGGTTGGCTATACGTGACTTCATCTTTTCTAATTTCTTCACTATTGGTCTTTTGATATCTTTCTTCTTCTTTTTAATCGTTCTTCTACGCTATGGCGTTCCAAAGCCGATTTCGTCTCCCTTCAAATCGCATGCTATCAGATCTCATCGGCCGCGGAAGCCGATCGTGTCCGAGAATTGGAATAGTGAGGTTTTGAGTTCTAATGTGGATATTACGACCAAGGAATTGTACGACAGGATTGAGTTTCTCGACATCGATGGCGGTCCTTGGAAGCAAGGATGGAAAGTGACCTATAAAGGAAACGAGTGGGATTCGGAGAAATTGAAGGTTTTCGTGGTGCCTCATTCGCATAACGATCCAGGTTGGAAGCTGACTGTGGACGAGTACTATGACAGGCAGTCTCGTCATATACTTGATACCATTGTTGAAGCGCTTTCACGGGTGAATTTTTAAGTTTTAACGTCTTCATCAATAGTTCTTTCTTCTTCTTTTTTTAATCTTTTTCTTTGAGTGTCTCTATTGAATTAGGGTGACAATGATGATTTTGGCTTTTTCTTTGACTGAATTTCTGGCTTATGTTTTCGTTTCTCACGAGGAATATTGGTGAAATTCACCTCAATGAAGACTGGTAGGAAATAGCTTGGCTATTGAATATGAATTTTTAGCGTGTCAATCTTATTACTACAGTGGACTGTATTGGAGAGTGTTGCTCCGCCGTGAAATTGTGAAAAGGGAAAATGGCAATTACAGTGGTAACCCTGAAAATTGAATTTTTTGGAAACTATTTTTTGGAGAAAATTATGCTCTGCTTTAGTAAATTGGAAAAATATCATGATTTGAAATCTAATCAAGCAACATCACACCACCAGCACAACCATATTCAACTCAGTCTCTACTGAATGTGAAATTCGAACTTGCAGCATGTCTGTAAGACTGAATCCCAGCCAACGAAACATGCTAACTAGTTATAAGTCGTTTCAGTTTGGAAAAGTATTCTGATATCTAGGGGAAGTCGGATGGGGTTCAAGCAGTCCTGGAAAAACCTTTTTACTTATTTCTTCAAGTACTTAGGTTCTTTATACGATAGAAAAGAGAATAGGTAAGTCCCTGGACTCTGGAGAAGGTTTTTTTTATGTGAAAGTGCAAATCTGGAGGCAGCATTCATTAGTTCAACTGATTGTTTAACTCTGCTTTTTGACCAGGATGGTTTAAGTTTTGGCAATTATGGAAGAAGGATGACACTGCTGACCAAGGAATTTGTGGCAATAAATTGCTAAGTTAAAAAACTTAATTCAATAAAATCTGGTGTTGGATGCAGGAGATGGTTGAATTTGAGGTTTAGTGCTGGATTTGATTCTAAGACCTTTTCTTTCCAATGCTTTCCTGAAGTTTTAGCTTGAAGAAATTAAAAATAAAATTATGAAGCAAGTTTGGGATGAAGAAATTCCCAAGGAGCTTCCATTTAGAAGACCTGCAAATGATAGAAAAGTTGTTGAATGGACTGAGCTCCAGTCCATCATTAGCCGATCTTTTTGCATCCCCTTATAATCTTGCTTGGTAAATACATGCATATGGAAAAAATTTCTGTGAAATCACTTTTCTATGTTTTCCTGATGGAGATAAACATTCTTTGGCCTTCGTTTTGTAAAGAGATTTGTTAATAGAACGCCTAAGAAGTGTGATGGGGTACATTTATGTTGGTGGTATAAGTGCTAATGATGAATTCAGCTTAGGAATCCGGGAATAAGTCTTTATCCATGAACCTTGTAGGAGTAACTGTGAGGCGTTTGGCCATATTTTCTAATCCTTGCCTAGCTGCCACTACTCTGCTTTGTTAGTTCCTACTACTAGTTTGTCTTTGTACCTATCCAATTATCAGTCCGTCAATCCAGTTTTTCTTAGTGGTCACAAGTCAACAGAAGTATTCGAAGTTTGAATAGGAAGTAGATGTGCCGTCCATCAGAAAATATAGATGGAGAGAAATAGAGGAATGCCTAACAGTTGTGATAGGAACTTAGAAGAATTTTCTTGAGGCTGTCCTCGTTGCCCCATCCCTTGGCGTACTTTGTTAATGCACTTTCACAATTATTCTCTGTTCTGCCTTTTCAATTGCCGTTCCATTTTGTTACTTTTTGGTTTTATTCTATTTTTTTTTACTATAGATTACTTCTTATGTTAACAGAACACTGCACCTGGTATAAAATATATAAAACCTGCTGACCTAGGAAAAGTTAGTTAAGACGTCCCAATCTCTTAGAAGAGGTTGCAGTTTTGAACTCACACTCCCATAGTCATGACGTAATATTTTAACATATCACTGTCACCTATAATCTTGGATATGCTATTTTGTTTAGATTTTTACAATTTTTCTCCTGTTGTTTAATTTATTAATTAGAAGAAAAGGGTATATTGATTTTTTTGGGCTTTAAATTGTTTTGGCAATTGGCAGCGTGTTATCAAATATAACCGAATTGAATGAGAGTGAAATCCTTCTTATTTGCTTTAAATTTCAACTTTAATCCGTAGGATTCTCGACGGAAGTTTATATGGGAAGAGATGTCTTATCTGGAGAAATGGTGGAGGGATGCTTCAGACGAGAAAAAAGAATCATTTGCTGCTTTAGTTAAAAATGGGCAGCTAGAAATCGTTGGAGGTGGCTGGGTGATGAACGATGAGGTAATATGCTCATTTGCATGTGAGGTGTTTTGGTCACTCGAACAGCGGGTTTGAGTATTTTTTGTGCTACTTGCGTTCAATATTTTAATATTATTATATTGATCGGGAAAGTTCTGTTTACTGCTTGATAACTGGGATTTTCTGATAAAATTTCTGTTTATTCATCCTTCGGAACTTTTGATCTATAAAATCTTAACACCAAAATGCAGTGTAAGTATTCAATCAGGCAGGAATGTTTACAATAGGATTGAGGTTCAATTGAATGCCTGCAGGCGAGATATTTAAGTTTTCATTAACCTTACAATTACTAAACACCTCTGGCGTTCATTTTATATTAGACAAGTCAGAATCTAAAAACAATTCTGTGCTATATGTTTCTTGCTCATTCCTTGGAAAGATTTACTGCTTATTGGGTACTATTGTTCATTTTGATTATCTGCTCTACCTCTACCATAATTATCTAAATTTCTTAGATTAGGAATCTGCAAAGTTAAAACCTGTTTTTATATATATAGAAATTACCGCCAGTGTTTTTGTCTGGAAATTAACATGCTAGTCCCTTTCCTTTGCAGGCTAATTCTCATTATTTTGCTATAATTGAGCAGGTAAAGTAAAATCTTCTTCTTTGATAATATAACTGTATGCTGTTCTCATGTTTAACCAGATCTCTTTGCTAATTATGTGTTGAAATTTTAAACTTTATTCAGTTCAACTAATAAACATAACTTGTTTACCATATGATTTGATCTCCATTATGTGTAATCTATTATGTTTATCATTATGCACAGAATAATTCATAATTTATATTTCTGTTAGTTTTCATCATAATGAACTACAATGTTGACATATTCTAAGGAATTTCTGTATCAGTCATGAGCAACACCAGACTTCTGTATTCTTCTATCATAAAATATGGCGCTTACATTCCAACAAGTAGCTATGCTTGCCTTTTTGGAATATTTTTACTGAAATTACTTTCATTGAAACCAGATGGCAGAGGGGAATATGTGGTTGAACGAGACCATTGGCGTTGTTCCTAAAAATTCTTGGGCAATAGATCCATTTGGTTATTCACCCACAATGGCATATCTTCTTCGTCGCATGGGCTTTGAGAACATGCTTATACAGAGGACCCATTATGAGCTGAAGAAGGAACTTGCACTGCACAAAAATCTAGAATTCATTTGGAGACAGAGCTGGGATGCTGAAGAAACTACCGACATCTTTGTGCACATGATGCCCTTTTATTCTTATGATATTCCGCACACTTGTGGACCAGAGCCAGCAATTTGTTGTCAGTTTGACTTTGCCCGTTCTCGTGGTTCTTTATATGAACTATGTCCCTGGAGACAAGATCCTGTTGAGATCAACAAGGAAAATGTTCAAGAGAGGGCAACCACGTTACTTGATCAGTATAGGAAGAAATCAGTACTATATAGGACAAATACTCTTCTTATTCCTCTTGGAGATGATTTTCGATATATTAACATTGATGAAGCAGAGGCTCAGTTTAAGAACTATCAGTTGTTATTTGATTATATTAATTCCAACCCGAGTTTAAATGCTGAGGCAAACTTCGGCACCTTGGAAGACTACTTCCGAACCCTTCGAGATGAAGCTGAAAAGATAAATTATTCACTTCCCGGTGAAGTTGGCTCCAGTCTAGTCGGTGGTTTTCCCTCTTTGTCTGGGGATTTCTTCACTTATGCTGATAGACAGGAGGACTATTGGAGTGGGTATTATGTGTCTAGGCCTTTCTTTAAGGCTGTTGATCGTGTTCTGGAGCGAACACTTCGGGCTGCTGAAATGATGTTAGCTTTATTGCTTGGTCCTTGCCAAAGGTCTCAATGTGAGAAGTTGCCTCTTGGGTTTTCTTACAAGTTGACTGCTGCCAGAAGAAACTTGGCTCTTTTTCAGCATCATGATGGGGTTACTGGTACTGCAAAAGATCATGTAGTGCGTGATTATGGGGTTCGGATGCATACTTCTTTACAAGACCTGCACATTTTCATGTCTAAAGCTATTGAAGTACTACTTGGAATTCGCCATGATAAATCTGATCAGAATCCTTCACAATTTGAACCAGAACAGATGAGATCTAAATACGATGCCCAACCTGTACATAAATCTATCGATCTTCAAGAAGGAACTTACCAATCAGTGATCTTTTTTAATCCTCTAGAGCAAACAAGAGAAGAGGTTGCGATGGTTATTGTTAACAGGACGGAGGTTACTGTATTGGACTCAAATTGGACATGTGTTCAAAGCCAAATTTCTCCTGAATTTCAGCACGATAAAGCCAAGGTTTTTACTGGGAGGCATCGTATTCACTGGAAAATTTTAGTTCCTGCCTTGGGATTGCAGACATACTATATTGCAAATGGATTATTTGATTGTGAAAAGCCAAAACCAGCCAAACTAAAAATTTTCTCAACGTCTACTTCATTACCTTGTCCTACTCCATATGCTTGCTCGAAGGTTAATGGTGATGTGGCTGAAATCGAGAACCAACATCAGTCTCTTGTATTTGATGTCAAGCATGGTTTGTTGCAGAAAGTAATTAATAAAGATGGTTCACAAAATTTTGTGAATGAAGAAATTGCAATGTACTCGAGCTGGGGTAGCGGGGCCTACCTTTTCAAACCCACCGGTGAAGCTAAATCTATCACTGAAGAAGGTGGATTGACCGTTGTCACCGAGGGTCCTCTGATGCAGGAAGTTTTCTCTTATCCAAAGACAGGATGGGAACCTTCCCCCATCTCCCATAGCACTCGTTTATATAGTGGAGGCAATTCAATTCAGGAGCACCTCATTGAGATGGAATACCATGTTGAGCTACTTGGCAGGGAATATGACGACAGGGAACTGATAGTCAGATACAAGACCGATATTGACAACAAGCGGATCTTTTATTCTGATTTGAATGGTCTTCAAATGAGTCGGAGAGAGTCATATGATAAAATCCCCCTGCAGGGAAATTATTATCCAATGCCATCTCTAGCATTCATGGAAGGATCCAATGGTCAAAGGTTCTCTGTCCATTCTAGGCAGTCTCTAGGTGTAGCAAGTCTCAAAGATGGATGGTTAGAGATTATGCTAGATCGTCGTTTGTACAGGGATGATGGACGTGGCCTAGGGCAAGGAGTGACAGATAATCGTGCAATGAATGTTGTTTTCCATATCCTTCTCGAATCAAATGTTTCAACCAAACTAAATCCTGTTTCCAGTTACTCTCCTTTAAGCCCTTCTCTCCTTTCCCACTGCATTGGTGCTCGTTTGAACTATCCCTTGCACGCATTTATTGCCAAGAAACCACAGCCTTCATCTTTGCAGCCAACCTCAAGATCATTCTCTCCTTTAGCAGCTCCTTTGCCATGTGACTTGCATATTGTCAGCTTTAAAGTTCCTCGACCTCTGAAGTACACTCAGCAATCCCTTGAAGACCCACGGTTTCTTTTAATATTTCATAGGAGACACTGGGATTCATCATATTGCAAGACAGCCAGGTCAAATTGTGCTAGGGTCGCTGATGAGCCTTTCAATTTATTCAACATGTTTAAGGGGCTTGCGGTATCGGATGCGCGGGCAAGTTCCTTAAATCTGCTGCATGAAGACACAGAAATGCTTGGATATAATGAACAATCTGGTGATGTTGGTCATGAAGGGCAACTCCATATCCCTCCCATGGAAGTACGAGCTTACAAGTTGGAACTGAAGCCACGTTAATAATTTTGCATAAATGCCAGTTTTTTGGAGATTTAACCATGCTGATAGCCTCCAAATGAGCTTTTCATGTAGAATCGATTCCCGAGTCCGAGATCAATACATCTAGCAGAGCTATCTAATGCAATGTAAAGATAACGGAATATCAGGGGTATGCAAAAATATTTCTGGAACTGGACGCTGCCGACAATTACGACTTTTACTTCTTTGAACTGTCAGGTCTCATGCTATGCTCTGGAAGACTTGTTTTTGCTTTGCTTGGGCTGACAATTGTTCCAATGGAAGGTTGGAAAATGTGGACCGAGGAATCTTACAATATTTACTGCTCAATTGGTTGATGCTTAGAAATAGATAGAAGGACATACTAAGTTTCTACACGGTTTTTTGAGTTGTAATTGTCTTCTTTAGATTAGAATTTTGTTTTGATTTCTACTCTCTATTATCTGAATTGTCTCAATGACTCTTCCACAACCTCAACAGGATTTTTTACTTTGATCAAATGGATAATTCTCATGTGAGAGTTGAAAGCATCCTTATTCATCTTTCAAACACACCATGAAAGTAACTTCAAATTTTTCTCCTCTGGGATCGACATATTCACTTGCTTTAAAAATCATAAAATGTTTATATACTAAATTAAATTTATATTTTGATATTCATCAAAATTTCTATAAAATGAATATCTCAATATTTCCATACATATTTTAAACCTTCTTCACTGAAGTTAATAAGTTCATGTTTTAGAGATGTTAGAGTTCCTTGATAAATGTGAAAAATAGAGAAAGATACAAAAATAAAGTTACAAGTAGAAAAATATTGGAATAATAACAATCCAAACAAGAAATATGCAAAATAGGCCATGAACCATTTGACTTGAATATCAAGTAATGACTTCAACTTAAACATTTTATATTTGGGGATTGACACTCTGCAGGTTTGAATCAAGTAGCCAGAAGTCAGCCGCATGGAATGGCAAAATTGTTTGAAATTTTAGTACAGAGAAAGAGGAATGAATGGTGTAAAAGCAAAATACTATAAAATGATTTCTTCAAGGACGCTAAGGTTGAGAGTCTTATTTGGGAGCACTATGCTGTTGGTCACCACAACTTCGTCTTCAACAATCACAGCCTCTCCTACAAAACACACCAAAATCTCCATATTGGTTCTAAGCATTTGAATATCCCCGCACGCAAGCATGCCTCAGTCGGGTACCGATATCTTTTTTAGTCGATAAATCGAGCACTCAGTGTGAAAAACAGAAGAATAATAGAAATGAAGTAGAGGATACATACCGAGAATTGTAATTCCGAGCTTATCCTTGTAGTCACCATTTGCCTGAACCAGTTCATTTGCATAAACTCAGTCTTGGTGTTTTTAATGCTAACTAATTTGTTTTTGTTTTTGTTTTTGTTTTCTTTCCTTAGATCTCAAACAGGAGGTACTTAAAATAGAATAGAAAGCACTCTAAAGCTAATTGCAGGAACTTTGGCAGGTCCTAAAGTGCTGTTTATTTGTTTGTTTTCTAACTAAGACCAAAATTTGTATAAATGTTTGGTTTGGCCAACATTTTCTAGTCAATTGATTTAGTTTTTTTTTTTTTTTTTTTTTTTTTTTTTGTAGAAATGAACTTGTTAAGATTTTCAAAAAAGATTCTCCAATTAGATTGTAGAGGTTGTGGTAGGTGCAAATCAAGATTTGGAAAACAAATAAACGAAGACATGAAGTAACAGTCCGGCAGCTCAAAGGCACTCGCACTACCGATATTTAGATTAACCATCTAAAGAACACAAAGTAAGCTGAAAATATGAGAATATGAAAATTCTAAGTTGACTGCACTTGCCTGGACACGCGACCATTTCCCCACTGATGATTTCCATCCAATAATAGAATTTATAACAACAGCATTATCCTGTCAAAGAGAATTGCATGATTTTCTAAGTTTAATGCAAAAGTAATATCTTATTATTGTTCGCCATGATAGTTAAAGTGCTTCAGTACCATAATTTCAACATCATCCAAGATGATGCAACTTATAAGCCTCACACCAGGAGCTACACGAACATTAGCAGAAATAGAGACATTGGGACCAATCTGTTCAGAAGAACATTTTAGAGTAATCACTAATCAGGATTGTGTATAAGACCAAAAACTACAATTAAAAACAATGGAGTTTTTAGTTAATTCTTTGTGGTAAATACTCTTTTGAACTGTTTAGGTGTTGTGTTTTATTTTAATTCTTACTTTGGCTCAGTGTATAAGCTGGCCTTCTATTAATTAATTAGAAATTATCGAGGTATTAATCAAGTTTGATTTCTCCCAGTTTAGCTACATCATACATTAAAAATATATCTGTAATAAAATCAATCAAAAAGTAAGAAAAAAAATCTAGTTTTTATCTTCTCTCTCATGCATCATACATCTAGTAGTGTAAAAGTGACAGACTATTCCCTGTCTTACATCTAATAGTGAAAAAGTGATAGCCACATACCACATTCTGCCAGCAATATTAAATAACTTTCTAATAGAAGAGTGGGAGTTTGGTGTAAAGTTCATGAAAGAATGTGAGATAAGAAAAACCGTACTTTATACAATCTATTTAGTTATAAATGCAATAATATTGCCAATAAATGAGTTACAATTATGGTCATTAAATTTTCCAGCTACTCTGATAATACACAATACTAATATGATTGCGTGCTTCTATATGTATATATATTGAAGTACGGAATATCTTAAAAGCAGAATATGGGTAAAGTTACTGATTGTAAAGAAGTAAAAATTACCTTTGCAGTGGGATGTACTTTTGCTGATGGATGAATGTAGACATCACCCACAATAGTAGCACTTCTGGTACCATTCCCACTAGCCAAAAGATGGGGAGAGGTTAATTGAAACTGAGCAAGATAAAGGGCTGAACACTTCAAAGACATCCTGCAACCATAATACAGATTCATTAGAAAATAATTACAACAGAAAAGAAGGGCCAGGAGGGTAGAAGATGACAAATGCTGAATCAGTTGCTTTACCCTGGAGTCTTGATCTGTTCCCAAAATTCCATGGTTTCATATGTATATAAGCGTTTCTTTCCAGCGAGAGGAGTCAAAATATCTTGATCTAATCTCACAAAATCAATTGGAAGGTTCCTTTTGGTAGAGATAGAATGGAAGGGTTGGTTAGGTGTTAAATTAACCAAGCAAGAGAAGTATAATTTTATTTTTAAAATAAACCTACAAAGTTTAGATCATGTACTCAAATCTAAACAGAATTCCTGATTTTAAACATGTATCTTATGAGTGATAACCAAATTTACAAAATATATATTTTAGCCATACAACAATGTGCATTTTGGTATGAAATTTGTATGACATTGAGAGATTTTCAAATTAAAAGAGCAGAGAATCTGGTGTGTATCTAACCTTGTTGCAGATTGTAGAGCTTCAAAGCTGGAGACACGCCGTAGATTAGCTGCAATAAATAAAAATAATTCATACCCTATATTCAGAATTGAAAACAATATTGGAAAAAACTAAAGTATACATAAAATTTATGCCTTAAAAACAGCAATTTCTGTCAATTTTGCACATGATTGCAAACGGTTAAAATAAAATTCAAACTGTGGGATCAATTTACACTACAACCTCTGCCTTCCCGATGAATTGAGACATCTTGGATGTAATCGAAAATTTCCGAGGTAAATGCATATACACCACAATTTATTAAATCACTCACCTGCAATTAATGAAATATCAATCATTGAAAACATAGTTATTGAAAGAGCTTGGACAACTGATAAACTCAAGTAGAAAAAAGCACCACGTCATACAAAAGTCTCAGGTTTCTCTGTGTAATGCAACAGCTCATTAGTGACCGGATCAGCTACCAGTGCACCAAACTGATTAGCCGATTCAGCAGAAACCTGTATAGGAAACCAAATAAGAGCATAAATCCAACATAAGCTGCAGTAAAATGAATGTAATGACAAAATGTCATTCTTTTTGGCTTCATAACCTTTTCTTTTGAAAGCCATAGATCATACACCAACCTTGTTTACTAATATAGTTCCCATCCCACCGTATCTTTTATGTGCCTCTGTAAAGTAAGAAAAGAACACCACTTACTTTATGATAAATGCTTCAGTTAACAGCAGAGGATGAACAAATTGGTTCCTAAATAAAGATAACAAATAATGAAACTAACCAAGCATGTCAGGAAGTGGAAAATTGCAGCAAACATCACAATTTAGTAGAAAGATGTACGACTGCAAAATATACGTAAACAATATGTGAGAAGAGAACTTAGGTTAATTATAAGTTTTTATCCTTGAATTGTCAAAGATTGCACCTATTTCACTCCTGACTTTAGAAAATGTATAATACGTTCCTAAAGTTTTATATCTCAATATTTATTAGTCTCTATACTTTTAAAAAAAAAAAAAAAAGTCCAATCAACCCCTAAACTTTTTCTGTATATAATGCATTTTATCACAGTTAGTTCAGCAAGTTTTTCACATGCCGATTACATTATTTAAGGATTACATTATGTGTTAAATGAAATAATGGAGAAAATCAAATAACCTATTAGAGGTTCAGACCTAGAAACTCGAGGTGTTTAGCCCAAGGAGTTGGGGAGTAGGAGTTGAGGATAGAGTTGTGAACTCCACTCCTTGCTTAGTCCAAGGAGTTTGTGAGTCCCATTACTAAAATACATCAATGTTATACCTTAATAACTCCTTACATGCGGGCCCAGGAGTTTGTGAATCCCCAGACTTCACAACTCCTTGAAGCTGACCATTTCACTCCTTCCTTCAAATGCCCCCAAAATTACAAGAACTAAATCACACGCCATGAATGCGCTTATATATAACAAGGTTAATTTCTTGTACACAACATGAATTACAGAAAGAGCAAAGGTTACAAACTGGGCTGTCTTCCAAGATAATGTCTCTGAAGTAATAAATACCCCCAGCTGAGCCATGCGGTTTATCCTCCTTCAAGTACCTAAAAACCAACACAATCAAAGAATCCCCACTAGTTCAGAACAATATAATTACGAGCCACAACTAAAATTAAGTACATTGGATTATCTACAGTCACCTCACAGGCAGTCTCAACTCATTGGACAAAGAAGAAACGTAAAGAGCGAATTCCCTCTCCTCATAAAATCCAATAAGAAAAATTTGAGCCAAATTGGGTATCTACAAACATCCCACAATTCATAAGTACCCATCCAAACTAAAAAAAAAGAAAAAAAGATTCAGCTGAAAGCAAACACCAAAATCATTTCAATCAAGTCAGAAATCTAACCCGTTTACATGCAGAGATAGGATGATGAACCATCGGTTGGCCAGCCAAAGGGAAGAGAGGCTTCGGAGTATTGAATGAAAGAGGGCGAAATCTAGTACCTGCCGAAAAACAAAATAAAAAGATGACTTTTTTACATCACCAGAATGAGAAACGGAGAAGCGAAGTTGTGTTCGTACCTTTAGTTGGGCCGCCAACCATGATAACGGCAACCACTTTCTCCGAGCTCTCCATGCTGGAACAAAACCACAAAAAAAAAGGGAAAAAAAACCCTAGATCCTGTTTTTGAAATCGGTAGGTTTAAACTGAGTGCCTGAAGCTCTGCATTTGACTGCAAATTGAGAAAGTGGAAATTAACTGATAAATTAAGGATGAAGCAAAGTGAAATGAATGAGTTCGCAAATCCCAAAACTTTAATTTCTTTTCTTCAATTTGTATTTGTTCAAATTTTAGTTTGAAGAGAAACAGATCGGAAATCGGAGTAACGGTGGCGAAGGTAAAGTATGTGATACGAATCACTAAATAACACAAATTATAAATCTTATAATCTATTTCTTTTCTTTTCCGTATCTTATTGTTTCTTAATTTGCATTTTTTTATTCATTATTTACCTACATTTCAAAACTTTTAAATCATCTCTTTTTAAATGAAAATCATTCCTTAATTACTAACTTCATTCAGTTAATATAATTAGTTTAGTTATTTTTGCAAAAATATCTTTATAAAGTTTGTGATTATGTAAACAGACCAAAAATAATCAAATTCATTTCATTTTTTATATTTATATTGTGTGAGCTTGACTTTATTTTTTATCAATTTCACAAATAATAAAGTATCTATATTATAGACGTAATTAATAAAAATTATTTTGTCATTTTTGTAAGTGCGTCTATAATTTATTAATTTATTTTAAAACGTTAATATTAAATATACTTAAAAAGAAAAAGAAAAACAAAATACCACATTTGTATAATTTAAACTTAATTTTGTATTAGGATTGGAAGGTAATGTAATATTATATGTATACTAATATACTGATAGCATACATTTATTTACACACATGCAATATTCCATGTTCACATAAGGAAAACAATTCACTAAAAATATCTATAAAAACCAATAGAGTTTCTAACAACATTAATAAGTAAGCTATTTATTGAAATACATAACCTCTTATTGGATCATCTATGGTTTAAAGACTTAAGCTAATGAATCATGGACACTTTAACATCTAACCATTTTCTTTGCTAAAGCATGAGTATTATACTGACTTAACATTAAAAAAAACTATAAAAAATGATAGTGTTATAGTTATTTTTAGTGGTTTTTTAAAAAATAGAAAGAAAAAAACAGCCAATTATTTATAATCTATACAACAAAATGAATAAAAGATAAAATTAATTAAATTTGATTTTTATATGAAATGTTATTTTTTACCACTAATATACAAAACCAAATATACAGTTAAATTTTGTGATAAAAAAAGACAATTATTTTAAATGAGAAAATATATAAATATTGAAATTGTGTTATATTTATAAATAATATTGATTGAAAACGACCTTATATTTAATATATTTTAATATCAAACTTAATTCTAAAATTAGTTAATTAATTAATTCATAGCATAAATTGATTAAAACATAGCGCACGAAAGATGGAAAAATGATTCAAAAAAGGAAAAAATTAGAGCAGAGATATTTAAGGAAGAACACTGCGAATATTACAATAAAATTGTAAAATCAAATAAGGAAAGTTATTAGGAATCGGAATTTAGTATTATTTACATGTAAACCAACTCTTCCGAAATTTCCATGTTCTTGAAATTGTTGGATTTCTTCTACAAGTTCCTCCACCAGGTATGATATTATTTTATTACTTTCTTAATTGATGCATTGTTCATATTATGCTCTGTTTTTTCCTCCATAAATGGAGCATTAACAGAACAATAATAATGAGTAACTGAAGATTGTTATCGTTAATCACACTTGTTAGGTTCTCTAATTTTTTGCAGATTTAAACTATGACAAAATCCTGTGTTGTTTCACAAGTGCAAATCTCTGGCAACCTGCACGAATTCTTGAAAACAAAGAGAAGAATTCTGAAGATTGCAAAGAAATCGGCACCAAGAAACAATTGGAATGACACCATCAAACATAATTATGAAAAATTTGGCGAAGACTTCACAATCGAAGAATTCCATGGCTCAATTTGGACTGGTTCTCTTCTCTTTCGTAAAACAGAATCTACCCTAGTTTTCTTGGCCAAGAAGAACAGAGCACCCATCAACAACTCAAATTCAAATCTCCCTGAAGAATTTCTTGTCAAATCTTCTTTAATGGAGTCCTCTTCTTCGTTACGTCATGAGAAGGAAGTGCTATCCAATCTCGGACCATTCACTAATCTAGTGGATTGTTATGGAGATGAAATTACAGTAACCAAATCCGGAGAAGAAGTTTATAATGTCTTTTTCGAGTATTGTTCAGGGTCGAGCTTGCGTAATCACATTCTTAAATTTGGACCTAATGGGTTGCAAGATGATGAAGTTCGTAGATATACTAGAGATATCGTACGTGGACTTTATTACATGCATTGTAATGGTCGATACATTCATGGTGACATAAAATCAAGAAATATTTTGCTGTCACATGGCATGGCTAAGTTGGCTAGTTTTGGATTGGCGAGGAAGCTCACTGCTGAAGTAATATGTGAGGAGGAAATTAGTGGGTCGGGACCGTACGCATCTCCGGAGTTGGCTAGAGAAGGTTATTTGGGGTGGCCTGCTGATATTTGGGCACTTGGATGCGTGGTGTTGGAGATGTTTACGGGAAAATCTGCATGGAGCTTTGAAGATGCATATAGATATCTGATGGATTCTAACAATGAGAAGATACCAGAAATTCCTAAGAACATATCAAGGGAAGGAAGAGATTTTATTAAGAAGTGTTTGATTAGAAGTCCTTATAAAAGAAGACCAATTTGGTTGTTGATCAAACATCCTTTTGTTTGCCAATGAAGGAAGTTAAAGATGTCTTGTAACTTTTCTCAGGATGTCGATCAATTGAAATTATGTATATGTAATATTTCAATTATCTTTAGTAATATATTTAAAAAAGAAAAATGTTCGAATGATAGCAGCAATTTTCACTATTCTAAACTTGATGTCCAACGCACGAGAACACTGAATTACACTACACATAAACCTGAAAGATAATGATTACCATTTCGAATTCATTCTTTACATCATGCAAAAAAGGATCAATTACATTGACACTAATCTACTATTTGAGTCACTGTAAGAATTATGTATAACAAGTATTCAACAAAAAACCATCACTCTCTGTGATGCCACAATGGAAAGATCTTAAAGTTGTAACTTGATTTCAGCCTAACATGAACTATAACTCCTTCTCCTTTGACAGGAACCAATTCAGACTCTTCACATTGCATTTGAAGAGCTAGAAGAGGAATGAATATGGATATAATCTACTTAATTCCCAACACATTGGTTTAAAGGAGCCTATCAGCTTGCATTTTGGATTATGAAATACCGAATCAATCTGATCATCCAATAATCGCACAAGTCGACGAAAACATTGTTAAGAAGAAGCTCTTCAAGATAGTTCCTGATTATGCTCCAACTGCAATGTCAAGTCTTTGATTCCAGCGTCATGTAGAATGTGTTCAACCTTTGCCTTTATAGAAGGCTTGTCAGTTTCCGTTGAAACATGAAGACGGAGAGTTCCCACGACGTCAGTGTTAGTGAAACTCCAAACGTGCAGGTTCTGTATGCCTTGAACTCCATGTATTTCCATAATATCCCTCACAGCCTCTTTCAAATCCTGCTCATGTGCTCTAGGAACTCTTTGAAGTAAAATTTCTGCAGAGTTTCTAAGTAATGGAATAACTGAGGATATGATCATTATAGAAATAAATATGGAACAGGCTGGATCGGCTACGAGCCATCCCTTGTATTTGATCAAAAGGGTCGATATAACAACGCCAACACTTCCCATGGTGTCAGCCAAGACGTGTAAAAATATCCCTTCCATGTTGTGGTCAATGTGGTGATGGTGGTGCTTCTTTCTTACTGTCCCCTCAACAGGCTGTTTTGAAGGATGGCTATGTGAATTTTCTGAAACACTATAAGAAACCATTTTGGGCACATCAGATTTGGGTTCAGAAAGATGACCGTGTTGGTCATGTTGATGAACATGGTCATGGTGCTCATGCTTGCAGTCATGCTGATGGTGATGATCGTGATTGTGAGAGTGCTTGTGGTCATGATGGTCAGTGTGTTCATGATGATGATCGTCACACTGGTTACTAAGGTGATTCTCACTGCAAACATCAACCTGCTTGTGTTCATGATGGCCAGAAACTGAACTTTCATGACATTCCTTGGTAACAGAGATAGCATTCTCATGCTTCCTACCGCTATCATGTTCATGTTTGTCATGATGATGAGAGCCTGCGCACGAGTGGGACTTACTCGGAGAATGTGAATGTGAATGTGAATGTGAATGTGAATGTGCGCATGATCCCGATCCACCATGGGCATGATGATGCTCTTCGTGAAAGAAGATCAAACCAACCACATTAACAACCAGCCCTCCAATAGAAACTGTTAACAAACTGCTAGTAGATATCTCCTGTGGGTCCAAAATCCGCTCAAGCGACTCCAATACAATGAGTGCCCCGACCAAAACTAGGAATACAGCATTCGCATATCCGGAAAGAATCTCAAATCTCCCCCGCCCATAGTTGAATTGATTGTTCGCAGGCAAACGAGAAATATAAGAGGCATACAACCCAATAGCCAAAGCAGCACAATCAAACAACATATGGCATGCATCTGATATCAGCCCAAGACTATTGCTCATAAAACCAGCAACAAATTCAACAACCATATAACCAGTGTTTAGCAAGAGGAAAAGTGCAATCTTTCGAGACTTCCGCTCGGTCAGAATGTGACGAACAGGTCTCATAACCATTGTGACAATTGAATCCGATGACTCAACCCCAAGCTCAAGGTAGTTCAGGTAAACAGGGTCTAGCTCTCTTACAGCCACATAAAGTAGTAATCCACAGAATAACAATCCCCATAGAGAGAGCTCAGAAAAATAAAGCAACTCTAGAATAACAGTACAAACAAAAGTGACTAGAAATTCACTCCTAAAATCTTTTGAACTGACTAATTTGTCATCACTATAATTTTCGTTCAAAAGCACCCCAAAAACTACAGTGTTTGCGAGAGGCCATGCAAGATTTCCAAAGGAAACACTCTTCCCCTCCGCTTCAAACAAGAGCATACTGATTACAGCAGGAACAAAAAGGATAATCGTCGTGAAGAACAGTGAAACTAATCTAACTCGTTTCTGACCCAATTGCTTAACACTCCCCCAATTCATTGAAATCCGCTCATAACAACCCAAAAACCCAGAAAGAAAAGGAAGCAACATTGGCCAAATTCTCATACAATTCTCTCTTGGAAGCACAGAAAATCCGTATTTATCAATGAAAGAAGTTGCAAAAGGGAAGCAATCAATTCGGTCCCAACTAATAGACAACAGAAACAAGCCCAAAAACAAGGACAAGAACCCGCGAACCTCAGAGGACCGACTTCGAGTCCGATCACCCATAGTCATCCGATTCCGCCTCTCAGCCAAGAATCGAGCAGCCACATTCCCAGTCATTTCAGCAAGAATCATTGCAGCTGTACCACAGTACAACAACGCTTGAAATCGAAGAAGAAAAACAATGGCAAGTAGAATTGACTTAACGACCATAGTCTTAAGCTGCGGCTGGGAAATCGAAGATAAGAAGAAAACGCCTCGATTCTGCTTGTAATTATGAAATTGGAAGTTGGAGGAGGAAGAGGAATTGGTAAAAAGAGAGAAAAAGAGGGTAAGAAGAAAGGACAAGAGAGAAACCAAGAAAGAAAAGGGGAAGAGAGAGAAAGAAGGAGAAGAACGGAGGAATGGGAGGAGGGAATAGAGTGAACGGAGAGAAAATAGAAGCAAAAACAGGAATGAGATTGAGCTTTTATTGGAGGATTTGGGATAGAGGCGGGTCTTGGAGGGAGTGGGAGTTGGGGTCGAAGACGAATAAGGAAAGAGAGGGAAAGATGGTCGAGAAGAGGAGGCGGCGCCGGAAGTGGAGAAATCACCCGCACGCGGCGGAATTGAGAGGCGGTGAGGCCTCTGGTGGTGGTGATGGTGATCGGCCATGGATTCCGACCTCCGAGATCGACTTTGAGATCTCTATAGTAATGACGCCGGCCGATGCGAAGGTAAAATGGAGAAGGAAAAATCTTCGGTTTTCCAGAAATGGAGGCTTTTCATTAAAGCTGTTAGGAGCCCAAATTCTAAGGTGTGGAGCCCAACCCAACTGGCCCACCTAATTTTCAAATCAATGGAAAATATTTTCATAAAAGCATAGACTATAGATTATACAATATAGTCTTTCAATTTTAGTTCCATATCTAAATGTAATTATCAAACCTCCAAGTTTTAGCACATTTTAAAATAGTATTTGAATTATGAATGGAAATAAGTTTTTGAAAGAATGGGTGAAGAATAGAATAAAATCAAAATATGAATGGAAATAAGTATTTGAATGTTAAATTTTTATAAAAGGAATTTGATAATGTTAATATTTTATAATTTTCCATTACCAACCGTATTCTTAAAAGGCAATTAACCAGAAATTTGGAAGTAATTTAAAATAGGTAACATTATTTTGTAATAATAAAAAATTATATCAACGCAATAGTAAGATTTGTATATTTAAAATAAGTATAAATGCATATGAAAAGAAATTCAAAATAAAAATGAAATGGTTTGTGTGGAAAAAATCTAAAACAAAAATTGAGGAAACGGACTAAAAGAAACAAATTAAAGAAAAAGGAAATAATTTATTTTTTAAAAAGATGTATGCATTAAATAGAAAATAAAAAATAATATTGTGAATTAAATGATCATTTAACAGATACTATTCCTAAAATCAAGGAATATACAACTATGATAATCATTTAATTCTTAAATGAAAGTTCATAAATATCATTTAATAAAATCAAAATTGATAATATTTAAGATAGAAAATAAATTAATATTTCTGTTTTTTCAATTACAAACTTTGGGACATTTGTTAAATTTATAGTATAGAAAGAGTTTTTCCTGTAAAAGTCATTTTATTGGTTTGATCTAAATAGTTCAGTAGAACAACCCATTTTACAAACACACTTTAATTATAAGAGATTAGAGTAATGGTCACTAATCTAAAAAGAACTAAGAAATTCAATAATATTTGAGCAATTGAGCTTAGGTAGCTAAATATCACATTGTATAACTTGATGCTCTTCAACTAAATCATCGATTTTAGACTTATTGATCAGTCTTAACCCTCTTCACTTGCTTGTTGATTACATTAGATCAACCACTGATCTTCAAAAATTTGTTGGGGATAGTTTTGATTTCAACAGCCTTGGAGAGTTTTCTAATCCTAGAAAAGTGACTTGAATTTTGTATGATATTTTAAAAGATAAATGAGGCTTTTTTTCATGAAAACTAAAACCAATAACTGCCTTTTGAACATTAGAATTCCTATACACTTTATGAAAATGGAGTAAAGAAAGAAAAAGATAGAAAAAGTAAAGCAAAATTAAGCAGAAACAAACACTATCCATCAGTACCTAAAACCCATTCTTTTTAAAACCATCGTGGTAAGAAAATACATTAACTTGTAAAAAACTTTTATAAAACCATTTATTGGAAACTGCAATGCTTTGTCACATAGTAAGAACTTAAACAAACTTGAATGTAAACTATACAACAATAAAACTCATCGTTTTGGGCAAGATAGCTTCGACGCATAGTTGTAAAATTAAGTTTTCTCAACTACATGCAGAAACTACCATTTTTCATAATTTGAATATAAAACATCAAGTTTCGAACTCAACTAAAGTTCAATGTATATATGAATTTAAAGCTATCTCAATTTTAAATCATTACAGCTTGCCCAAATCCAAATTCAATGTATAGTTGATCTTCTATGCATTAGTACCTAAGATTCAAAATAGCTAAGTGGCTGATAATTTTGCTCAATAAACACCTGAAATTCCGCTACCTGACAGGAACTATCTAAGTGATGAAAGACTCCGCATAAATATTCTTAACTCTTCTTATAAAATATTTGACGTTTTGAAAACGTCAAAATTCTAATAGATATTACCTAGACATTTTTAAAACATAAAAAAAGCTTAAAATTGGCTCACCTCTATCTCTCCATAAATATTGTTAATGTTTTATCTTTGAAATCGTTTATTTCTAGACTTTTTTTTCTTTCAAAAAAGGTCAAGAGAATTCCTTTTTCTAGTGATATCAAGTTGAAAGGTTGTATTAATTACCATTGATGTAAGCTTAGTATGTAAGTTTTCCACACTGAGTGAAACACAATTGAAATGTTTTTTCAAATTGAAACAAATTGAAGGCTTTATCCACACCTAAGATTAGAGACTCCAATGCACATTCATTTCCTTACAAAATCGGATCATCCAGACCCAATCAAAGAACGCCCCAACTCTAATTTAAAAGGCCCAATAGAAAAGAGGCCCAATTTGAGCCCATTGAATCTCATAATCAGCCCAATGCGTACGATGAAAATCAGCCCATAAGATCAGTTTTTCATTTCCTGTCCTGTTTCTAATTCTTTTTTAAAAACATTTTTTGTTTTTTTTCTCAAAATAATTAGAAATGTTTCTACAAAATTAAAGAATTTGTGGAATAAAAGAAAAAAGTTTCTTCTGTTCTATTTCTCTTTGTTCTCAAATTTCCTCTCTCTTCGTCGCTTCTTCTCTTTCGTCTTATCTCTTATGGAAAAGTGTCGTGGCTTGTCCGACAAGGTCTTCTTCAGCTAAGGCTTCATCTCTTAGTTCGCCTTCTTCAATCTTTTACCCATCCAATCTTTAAGCACTTGACGGAAAATCTATCATCTTCAACGATCCTCGAGCTGTCCAACTCAATCCATCATTCATCGTCTATCAGATTCTAGGGATGTAGGAGAATGTCAGAGATCTGAGTTCTAAATCTTAGACATGGAGTGTTACAAAACTAATGAAAGTTTTTTCTTTCAACTTTTAAATAAAAACAAATGCCTATATCGTCAAACAATTATAGCTCAATTAAAGCATATGTTTATTAGTTTAGATATCATAATCTTTGTGATAAACCCAAAATAATAACAATAAGTTAACCTTTGTAAACTATTGTTTTTTTTTTATGAACTTAAATCTATTTTAGTGTTATAAAATCAATTATCATTCGAAAGTATTAACAACCCAAACAAAATCAAGATAATTATTTATATGTGGAAACGAACTACATACACTTATAAACATTCAAAAGTATTAACAACCCAAACAAAATCAAGATAATTATTTATATGTGGAAACGAACTACATACACTTATTTTATTTTAAATTGTTAATTAGTGAAAAAACGTAGGTCGACAAGTAAAGATACATTTAAATTATATATGATTTGACAAAAACAAATTCTAAACAAATAAAATTAATATACTTATATACACACACATAACTAACTGTTTGGGGAGGAACTCCACACGAGTGAAGAAGAAATTTTGGGTTTTTCATTGCATGACTGCTGCTTATGTTATGTTAACGAAGACTCCGTGATGGTCGCCCATCGTGGCTTAGACCAAAATAATAATAATAATAATTGATAATAATAATTATTTTTTAAATCCACCTCCAACTAATTTATAATTTTTACTAGAAAAAAATCATATTTGATTATTTTTTTCATTTGTTATCATATTTTACCAACTCATCGATTTGATTACATTTATTAAAACCCTTTGCTTTGTTATTTATACACATTTGCATCTCACAGTTTGGTTTGGTCTAAATATAGTTTGTTAGCTAGCCCAGTCCATCTTACAAATGCTCTTTAATTTGGTTATAAGAAATTAGAGTAATTATCACTAATCTTAGAAGGAACTAAAGAATTCGTTAATATTTGAGTAGTTAGTTTATGTTTGATAAACTAGCTAAATATTAGATTGTATCCATCTTTACATAAAATGACCTGATACTTTTCAACTATATTATCGACTTTAGATTTATTGATCAATTTGGATCAGTCTTACGCCTCTCCTCTTGCTTGTTGATTATGTTTGATCAACCACTCGATTAATTTTTTTACTTTTTTCTAGATCATATGTCTTTGGGGATTATTTTGATTTCAAGAGCTTTGGAGAATTTTCTAATCCTCTAAAGTTAAGTCTCTTGAGAGCTTGAGAATATCGGTCTTAAAAAATTTGGAGCTTCAATATCTTTTCTGGCTCAATTTTTCTACATGAACTTGAATTAGTTCGATAACCCACCATTTGTGATTAGATGACTGAAAGACACACAACATTTCTTAATTTATCATTTATTTAACTTCAAATAAAATGATTTTTCATTGTGATGACATGACAAAATTTGATTCACATACTTGTTCATTAGATCGATTAACACTAAAAAGGAATAAGACCTCCATTCCAAAGTTTTGAAAGTGACTTCAATTTTGTATGAAAACTTAATAACATTTAGGATTTTTTTATGAAAACTAAAACCAATAACTGCTTTTTGAACATTACAATTCCTGTACACTTTATGAAAATGAAGTAAAGAAGAAAAAGAGAGAAAAACAGAAGCAAAATTAAGCAGAAACAAGCACTATCCATGGTTCCAATTCATTTAAATCTCTTTTCTTTTTCTTTTTAGCCTTTTGTTGTTCTTCTTCTTTTTAAATCTCTTGTCTTGTGCATGTTCTTCTTTAATGAATTGATTGCTTTCCTCATATATCAAATTTTTTTTAAATCTTGCTGTTTCCCATATCACATTATCAAACAATTTCACTCTATGCCGTCTCTTCACAGTTATATTTTAAAAAGAAAAGACGAAAAGAAAAACTAAAGGAATATAATTTTTCCATACTTTTCGTAACCCTTAATAATAATATCCATGTGACATGTGACCTCATTGTATTTAGTTATGCTCACGTTACATCTATTTTAATACGTCAAGTTATATACTTACCTTTTTTATATAGTTTTTATGACTCACCTCTTTCATTGTCATGATTGGAGGAAATATTAAGATCAAAATGATTTCATTTATTTGAATTGTTTGAGTTTTTCAATTTATTAAAAAAAATTTTAACACCCTAATTTTTGTGTGTCAAATATTAACTTCATTAGTACATATAATTTATAATTTATAGTATAATTAGAGATAATGTAATTAAAATATCATTTTGATATTTGTTAGTTTAGTTTCTATGCTTTCATAGTTAAATTTAGTTCTTATTTTTAACAAATCTTATTAAAATTAGATATAAATAAATAAAAAGTCTTCTTGTCTAAACTATGGAATTATATATATTCATATTGTAGCTTTCTTAATAAAAAGTATTACTATTAAAATAGAGGTTTATACCCTTCAATCAAAATTAACTTCAAATTAAAATTAAAGGACCAATTTAATTTTAAGATTTATGAAAAGGTAGATGGACTAAATATAAATACATAGAGACTAATGAGATTTGAAATATTGGGTCTAAAAACATCATATATATATATATATATATTTATACCTTTGTTTGTGTTAAATCATTGTAGTGGATATTATGATTTATAAATTACACAATTTTTGTAATCTAATCTAAAAGATATATTTAATTACATCTTCACGTACGTAATTCCATTACATATAATATAGACAGCACTAGTAAAAATGGGCCATACTAGGAAGTGACATTTATAAAATAATTTTGCTCATATTATTATTGGACTCGCAACTAGTGATGATCACTAAAAAAGACAAACTAGATTTGAAGCTCAAGAGTTGCTCAAACGGGAAAAAAATATATTTTTCTGCCTCTCTTGTCGTATAATTAATTAGTTGTTGATATAAACTTTTAGATATATATATATAGAGGAAACACGCATTTGAACTTCACGTGACTCCTAGTAGTGAGTTTGTTTGAAATGGAAAGGAATGTGACATGAAAAAGAGAAAACATACTCATCTCAACTTAGTGTGTCTGCCACAACGCTATGATAATTAAGTGAAACAATGAGAGGATGTGGGAGCAAAGAGAGTTTGAGAGTAGAATTTCATGTTACTTCATATGAAGTTATTATGATGTGTATATATAGAGGTGGATTGACCTAGGTTATTCTGCTAGGGATTTTAGAGTTAATTGAGCTATAATTATATAACTTATTGATGAGTAGCGAGTCATGACTTGATTTCATGTTTAGCCTAGGGTTGGCCTCGATACCTTTCTAAGGATGTATAGTGAGTTTAAAATATCTTTTAGATCGGGCATACGTAAGAATTGTCTAGTTATAATGTTAGAAATTTGTTAAAGGCTAAGCACACTACTTGAGCCAAGATCCAAGTCCTTTCCTTTTTCTCTATGTCTATTTTGGTTCTAGGTTTTTAACTTCTGTCATTATATTACTTTGTTGTTCTTATTTTAACTATACGTCTATTACTTTTTTCGGTCTAAAATCACCGATAACATATATATTACTGAAAAAAAAGTAATTACAAAAATAGAAAGTTGAAGTGTATCAAATATTCACTTATTGAATTCATCGTTAATAACGATTTAACGAGTTTATATATATATAAATCAATAATATTTCACTCATGATATGATTGAGATCATGTTGGAAATGACATGAACTCATTTCTGTAAAGTATAATATCTACACAAATGGTAGTAAAAAGCAGATACTTTTTAAAACAAAATAATATATAAAATTTGGATTTAATTTCCATGCATGCAAAATTCCACAAAATATAATTTTCAATGATGAAGAATTGATATTAAAAGAACTCAAAGATTACCAAACATTCTTTTATCCTTTCCCTCCAATTTTGACTAAAAAAAACTTCCACTAAGGTCTCTATTATTGAACAAATAAAGCTAGCTAGCTAGGCCACACAACAAGTAAAATTAATAATATACACACACCAAACTTTATTAAGAAAGTAAAGTTTTAACTTTTTTTTTTTTCCTTTCCAAATCCTCTTTTACTTTTGTATCCCTTTTACAAGAGAAAAAAAATTAATGTATTATATCTTACATCACATCATTTATAACAATGACTTCAATCTGTATCGTTTTTCATTATTATAAGTTATCTTGTTTTAGAAGGATGCTACGTTATTGAATGAATACTATTTTTAATTTTATAGTTATAAGATATATTAGAGAAAATAAATTAATTATAATCTTAAACTTATTAACTCGTACTAAAAAACTAAATTTAAAGAATATTAAGAACTCGAACAATCTCAGCAACTAAACTTTATATGTCAAATATAATACATATTCTATTAGTTGAGTTGAAACAATTTTAATTCATTAAATACATTCTTTCGTTGATTAATTATTGTGGATTTATACTAAATAGTATCGTTATTGAATAAATTATATTTTAACAATAATCAACTCTAAGTTGTTGGATTAAAAAAATAGTATTGGAAGAGATTTTTAACATTAACATGGATGTTTATTTATTTGTTTTTGTTCATATATTAAAATAAGATTTCATTTGATAACTATTTTATTTTTTTTATTATTGAAAATTAAACGTAGAGGTACGATTTTACTCTCACGTTTGTTTTTTTTGTTATTTACATTTTATTAGTTGTTTAAAAATTCAACTAAAATTTAAAAACTAACAAATAGTTTTTAAAATATTATTTTAGAATTTGAAATTTGACTAAAAAAATTTAAAGATGTAAATTACGATAACAAATCAAAATAATATCCTTAATTATTTAGAAATGACATTTTTCTTTCTTTTTATTTTCACATGAGTGTTAAACTAAAATTTAAATGATATTAAACTTTACAACTTTTGTTGCAATTTAATATTTTTCAAAGGTGAATTTTTAACCAACATTTCTTAATTCAGAATATGCAATGATTTTTTTTTATGATCATATAATTTTCTAAGTTACAAAATATATTTTTAACACAAGCAGTAGTGTAAACTAGCTAGGAATTGCTTACGTACAAAAAAAAGTAAGAAAGATTTAATTCAAAATTAATATAAGGCTGAAAGACTAACAAATCAAGTAGAAAACGAAACGAATTAATAAATATGAATACGAAATAAAAATTAATTGAGAAAACATAGCATAGTTTTGTAGTCTATAAATTTGTATTTCACCTTTTATCATTTTCTTTCTTTCCTTAACACTATGTGGACATATTTTTCTTAAAAATAATATTATTTTTTAAAAAATTTATTTTATCGTGGTGGCTTCCACGTGGAAATCAAATTCAATCAAGTGGATGAGTCATCCATTTTGCGTTGACCAGTGTGGGCCACTGCAAGCAAATATTGGTTCGAAACTTTCTCTGGTGGATCGGTTCTTTCTTTTTCTTTTGAGTACGTGGACGGACTAGATCTCTCTCATCTAATGGACGATACTCTTTTTATGATTATAAATATTCACAATTCAATATAGATATATCACGATTAATACTATATACATATATAGATATATGTTCATTGTTCATGTTACTTCAATTATAGAATTTACTTAAGAATATGTAATTTTAAATTTAAGATTAATGAAGATTTAGAAAAACTATATGATAAAATTACTTTAAATATTTTCAGTTTTTTCATAATTGATAAAATTTGGAAGTTTTCTTTTATATATATATATGTATATTATAATTATTTTCATTTATTTTGTTATAAATAAAAAAGCATTATAAATTTATGTTATAAACAATATTTAGATTTAATATTGTACTAAATATTACTTTTCTCCCTCTTTTTCTCTACTATAAATACTAAAACCTCGTTTGACTTTTTTTTCTGCTTTTAAATTTCGTTTTTAAATTTTTGTTTATAAAAGACATATACCAACTTTTTTTTTTTTTTGAAAAATAAAATGTATTTTTTAAAACTTTTTTAATAATTAATTATAATGATAGCATGATAATGAATTAAAATTAAAGTTTTTGCAAAAATAGCAAAAAAAAAATAAAGTATGATAATAGAATTTATGACACGACATTTTTTATATTTGCAAATGTAGTAAATTTAAAAAGATGATCTTATAATAGTCATGACTATCATCTAATATCATTAATTTTGTCATATTCATATAAAAATTTGGTGTATATATATATAAATTTTCTATTAAATTTGTAGATGATATCATCCATTAATCCATCCACAATTTATAAAAATGAAAAAATTGAAAGAAAAAAAAGACATGACTTCGAATAGACAACTTACTTTAGACATTAACTTGAAATTAATTATAATCATTAATCTTTCTCCACTGCCCCCATTATTATTCATCTTTCTCAAACAAAAATGTCTCATCTTCGAGAAATTAAGGGATGATAAAATTTCAAGAGTACAGAGGACGTATGTCCATCCTCCAATAATAATTACCTACTTATAAAAAAAGTAAACACCTACAAGTTGTAAACACAATTTGCTTTTGATTGTAAAATCCATTTGTTGCAATAGGTCTTAGAAAACAAAATTGCCCATATGAACTTAACTTAGTATGTTCTTGTCCACATAAATTTATGATTTAAATCATCTTGTCCTTAAAATATTTTTTTAAAAAAATAATAAAAAATAGATGAAAATCATTTAAAAGGAATTATATATAGGAAAACAACACAAGGTTTAAACCTAAAATTACAACCTGAATCGTCATAATAGAATAGGCAAGATTTATTTAGTAATTTGACTTTCAAATTTATTCTATCTTTTAACATTTAAACTAGTTCAAGCAAACTTTGAAGCTTGTGTCAAATAAGTTTTTTTTTCTTTAATCTTTAATTTTTATTTGTAGTCTGATAGAGTTTGTATGTATCATAAAATTGAATAGGAGGATAGAGTTTTAAAAATGAGAAGAAATAAGTTATTTTTAATGGTGAAAACACATTTTATGTAGAAGTTAGTTTAGATCATTCAACCCATTAAAATCAAACTAATAAAAAAACGTGCTTTTAAAGTTATTAAGTCAAATCGAACACCAAATATTAAATAGGGGTTGAAAAATATGTGAGATGATCAATAATATCCTTCACTAACTAAAGTAATTAAGCGAGAGAATAACTAAACAAACAGAAAAAACAAATAACATAGAAAACTTTGTTAACCCAATTCAACAAATTTTCAATTCGACAAATTTGGACTACGGCTGGAGAGCTTCTCCATTCAAATAATAAATATTATTAAGATTTGTGTTTGAATCTACTTGAATATAAACTCAGGCTCCTCTTAATTCATTGACCGCAGTTCAACTATTTTAGTCTTCTTTCATATTTCTTATCTACAGGTGCCACTTGTAGACTTCAATAATACGAAGCCAATTCGACTACCTTCCCAAATAATAATTCTTCAATAGAGAATTTCTCCGAAATCAATTTTTCATCGATGTGCACATCGAACTAAGCCCATAACTTAGCTAGATCATGATAATAATTTCTTTATGCAAAGATATAGATAAAAGATTCATATTAGGAAGGAAAATGAAAGCGAGCCACAAGAAAAGGTAGGACCCGCCCGCTTCCTCCTGTTTAGCTCTCACCTATCTTCTCTCGACTTCTAAGTCTGATCAATTCTCAACTCATCTGGAGCTCGCAATCTTTTATCTTTAAATAATATCCCTATCTTTAAGTAATATCTTTTATTTTAAATAATCACATCAATAATAATAAAAAGAAACTTATAATTTCTTTTTGACAAAAATATCCAACCTGACTTTTTTAAAAAATATAACAAAACGCAAAAATATTTACACCATATAAAAAAAAATTGAAAACGAAAATAAAACCACAAGCTTAACAATGTTAAATAAAAAAATATCTTACAAATAATCAACCAACACGCACACGAAAAATTTGGTACATGATCGTCCATATATTGATACATGATATCTTTCAGATCTTGTACCAAGAAAAATAAGAAAAAAAAGAGAAATGACGTAGATGAAAGAAATTCTAGAAGAGGAAAGGAAGAAATCACAAATATGTAATAATACAAAGAAAGGATGAAAAAATCATACCAAAAATAAATAAATCACAACAAAGAATAAGAAAAAGAAGTAACGAATCGTCTTATGATATTCAATAGTAGCTTCTTTGAGTTTTTTTTTCCTTTTTTACGTAAATCATAAATATTTTTAAGTTTTATGTGATATTTACGTAAATTATCCTATTAAATATTCAAATCCTAAGTTCTTTTATACAATAAAATTTAGTTTGCATCTTGAAGGTCAACAAAAGTTATTAAAACAATATGTGAATATGATGAAGTCTATATGGTTTGATTTTAGTTTGATCCCTTGAAACTTATAGCTTTTAATTTCACTTTCAATTTTTCTTAAACCAATTAACTAAATATAGCCCTAGCCTAGTACAACTACTTGACAATAATAAATAAAGTATAATATATTATAAATACTAATAATAGATATTACATTTCCATGTACAATATAATAATAAAAAAAAAACATAGGGTTCTTTTCACTCACCTAGTCCATATGGTTCTTAGTGTCCATTGTAATATATCAAATAATTATCAATCTATTTGTTACCATCAATTAGTATTTATTTAATTCATCTCCAATTTGCTTTTTGGTCTATAAATAAAGATCTTTAGCAAACTTTTTAATCATGGTACTTGCTTCTTGGTCTATAAATATGGGTCTTTAACGTATTTTGTAAAAACACTCATCATTTGTAAAATTTCAAAGAAACGGGAGACTGTGAAAAATTCATGATAATCGATTTTTATGAATGTCTAAATAGTTTGGTCTTTGTTTTTTGTTTTTGACCTTTTTTCTTATATGTATTATATTTATTTTAATAATATAAACCATGTTTTTGTTGGGTCACATTTTCCCACCATAATATCTTTTATATGAACGAAACAAAGAATTAAATATGACAACATGAACGAAATTAATGGGTGCATTTGAAGCAAATTAAAATGAAAATAAAAATAGATAAATTTTATAATAATTACTTTCACACGTATAAATAAGGAGTGGACTATTTTTTAAAAATATTTTAGGTTTGTTTTTCATTTTCATCATTTTGAGTAATTTTTCTTTTTCGATCGTTATTTTTTTAAAATTATGATATTTGTTTTCAATCAATTATAGATCTTTGTTGGATATTGGTAAAAACCATCTTGATCCAAAGAATATTGAAAAAAGTAGTATCCAAATATAAATTTATTATGAAACTAACAAAAAAATAATAGTTTAGATTTAACCGATAATCTAAAGTATAAAAAATATTTTAAAAAATTGTTTAGATTGATTGTGTACCTAAATGATCGTGTAGCAAATATGACATACTATTAATCAGGTGTTGTATTTTTGTCTCTTTTTTAGTTTTTGAAACTGTTCTGTAAATATTTTATCGATTTATTATATATTTTTTTAAAAAAACTGTTTTATTTTTCTACCAAAAGTTAGTTTTGAAAAATAAAACTTGATTTTTTAAAAAGAAAAATGGAATATGTATCAAAACATTTTTCTGAAAACGGTAGAAATTAAACCACTTTGTGAGACGTTCATTTTTAGTCTTTAATTAAAAGTTTATTATCGTTTAGTTTTCCAATATCCCTAATTTTCTAATAAATATTTTAAAATTCACAGTCACACTCTAAAAATGAAAAAAAAAAAAAAAAAAACCACTTAGTTTTAACTTTTACAATTTAACTTGATCATCCAAAAATTATCATGAAACGAACCTGAGATGATGATGTCTTAATGATAACTTAAATTAACATTCGACCATTCAATGAGTAAAAAAAGAAAAAAGAAAAAGGTTCAAAAGTAAACTATTTTTCTTATGTAGAAATTATAAGCTCATCTACTTTCAACCCTCATATTTCAATTTTCAAATTTGTCCTTAATATATTAAAAGCTTTAATTTTACCTTATTTATTAATTTGTGTAGAGAAAAAAATTAAACTGTCCTTTACAACCTTCCTTCCAAATTTAAACCAACAAATTAATCCTACAAAATAACTCACTCTTTTGTATATTGTTATGAATAACACAAAAAAATAAAACTATTTATAAAATACAACAAAATTTTCAAATAATCAGCCTTTAATGAATAATTTTGCTATAGTTGATAAATAGTTTCAATACTTTACTATTTTTGAAAAAATTCTAGTAGGTGATTTTGTTATTATTAAAAATTCTATTTTGATTTTTCACCATTTTTATTATAATTTTCATATTTCTTGAATAAGTATTTAAATTATTATTAAATTCTCAATACAAATGGTTATCAAAGTCAACCTATATACACGTTTATGTACTTGGAGTGATAAATATACTTTTTTTAGTTTAAGAACGTGTGAAATTAGTCCCTATCCTTTTATTATCTCTTTGATAATTTTTTTACCATCTACGTAAGTTTATACAATCAATGAAAGAAAAGCCACAAAAGTACCCTAAATTTATATCAAGTAATCAATTCCAAAACGTGCATAGTTCCATTTTTAAATCCCACATTGTCGACTAATTATTATTTATTTATTTTGCAAAGATACCAGATATATATTACTAAAAGAAAGAGAAGAGCCTCAGAAGCTGAATTCATCAATCCACAGATAATTCATAAATAATCAAGACTAAAGTTGACTAAACACAAAATTTGAACACAAACAACTCAAGGGAAAAGTTCTCCAAGGAGAAGAGATTGTTCGAGTCCTTAGAAGAGAAACTCAAATTTAACTAAAAAAACAACGAATAAATATTTTGATTCGGAATATTCGAAGAGATAGATGTTATAAATGAGATGAAATATATATAGAGATATATAATAATAATGGTAAAGATGTTCCATTAGAATTTATATTTAGTGGTGGAACCAGGAAAGAAAAAAGAAAGTGAATTCCAAATCACTAAACCACTTCTCTTCTTTTGATATCATCTATCTATGAATTAAGCAAATAGCAAACCCATGAATTGTTTGTTTGGACATTTAAAAGGCTTTGTGTTTGTGTGCATGTGTCTTCTGTGTGTATGCGTGAGTTTCTTGTGTGTTTAAAACGATCCCAACTATTCTCCATCGCAAATCCACTCATTATCTTACCCTAATTATTCCATTTTCACCAACCATTTCTCACCTTCTTATGGGCTACTTTCTAAACTAAGGAGGGGTCTTCCTTTTTTCAAATTTATTCTATCCTGTGAAACTATTTTTAGTTCGAATATGTCTCTCGATAAATTATTCAATGTGATTGTATCTATTATCAATTATATAACAACACATGTATATTTAACTTTTGAATAGTTAAAAAATGAGTTATCTTTAAATATAACAAACTTATTAAAAATACTTATAAATATTGCTTTACTTTATATTTATAATAAGTTCTAATAAACTTGATAGACATCTATCATTTCATTTTAGTGATAAACTTTTCCTAAATGTTTATCTAGGTTTATCGTAATACCTCATAAAAGTAATTTTTTTTTATATTTATAAATATTTTTAAAACATATATCATTCAATCTTTAATTTTATATTCAACCACTCATTTATCTTTTCTAAAACCTTTTAAATTGGCTAATGAAATAGTACTTGTGAAGTTGAACATGATTTTATACTTTTATTTTATTTTTATTAGGTTTGTATCTTTCTTTTTTTTTTCTTTTACATGTTGAATAGGTCAAGTTTAAAAATAGGTAACTGACAAACTATTTAGAAAAAAGAAAACATCTAAAGACATAATTGAAAAAAAGATGATGGGAAATTGTGTATTGTTATTATTATTGGTTGCCCATATATATATTCCTGAATTTAGATTAAATTTGAAAGAGGGTGTGTGACAAAGCAAATGAAAGGAAGAACAAAACCATGTAAGAGACACACACGTGGCAGATGATGTGGCAGGTGGAGGTGAATCCTAGTAATCAAAGTTTAAACTGACGTATACATATGCATGTAAAAAACAAACTAAATGGAAAACAATTCTCTGTTCTAATCTCCTTTTTCTTTTTTTTCTTCCAAAAACAAATACTTTAAAAAACTAAACTCTTTTCTATTTTTATTATTATTTATAAAGAAAAAAAGGAAAAATTGGTGGATATATACGTTGGATTGATCGTAGTGTTTGTCTATAGATCACAGACAATTACAAAAATATCTCTTTTGTCTCTCTTTTCCACCGCCATTTTTCTTCTGCAATAACTTCATTTCAAGCTCATCCTCTCCTCTCCTCCCATGGCTGCTGGAGAAGAAAGCGGGTCCAGACCCAGACCCAGATCCAAACCATACTTGAGTAATTCCTGTATTCTTCTCATAGGTATTTCAAATATTATTTTCTTCTAACAACCTTCTTATTTTCTGTATTTGTATTCTGCGAACTTCTCTTCTTATTTCTTTAGTTCGTTATTTTTTTTCTTCTCATTTGCTTTATATTTTAATTTTAAAAAATGCAGAGAAAATTAGTTTTTAAAGTACTTTGCAAAAAAAAAGAGGAAAAAAAAATTATTTTTCAATTTATGGGATTGAGGGGGATCAAAATTTTGATTTTATAAATATAAAAGAAAAAAACATGTTTTGGTCAACTGAGTACAAAATTATTAATCTATATTTAATATTTTAACTTATTGTAAGTTAAAGTTATTATTTAACTAACATGTAGTTGTCATCAAAGACACTCGTTAATTATTATTAATGTAGTAAATAATAATCTTATATATATTTGATTATTTTAATGTAATAAATATTCTTTCGAATGCTTGGATTTTCAAATTATTATAATTATTTTGAGGAAGCTTTACATTATTAATTATATATATATATATATATATATATATATATATACAAGTATAGTAATTAATGGAAATATGCTTTTTTGGATTAAGGAGAAGCATGTGTTTGATGATTTTGGATTATTATTAACAGTGGTATCGGGGATGGAGAGGTTTGTATTCAAAGGAGTGGCGTCGAACTTGGTGACGTATTTAACGGACGTGATGAAGATGAGTAACTCATCGGCAGCGAAGACGGTGAGCAGTTGGTGCGGTTTCACTTCCATGTTACCGTTGGTGGTGGCGCCGCTGGCTGATTCTTATTGGGATCGTTATTCCACCATTTTAGGTTCTGCTTTTCTTTACGTTCTGGTAATTTACTTTTTCTCTCTTACTTATGCTTTTTTTTGGTAATTTTTCTTTTTCTTTTTTGGGTTTTGGATGATGACTCATTACTCATCATATATATATGCACCAAATGGACCATGACTCATTACCCCTATATATCATGTCTTAATCAATTGATTTGATTAATTTTTTAAGAGAGGTTACTTGTGACTCGGTTGGTTGAGGTGGAGCTTGGTTTGACCTTTTACATGCAAGTGAAAACTCGCACAATAAATATACTTACTTCGTTTAATAATGGTTGGATATATATGTATTATAGATTTTTTTTATTGAGATAATTAATTATGTGAGATTTTGGTTATATGTTCACCATCTCCACTTTTACGGGAATGGTTATGGTCGAAAAGTTGATCTAACATGCAAGAAGGAAGAACCTATTGCGTCGAGAGATGGTGTTATATAGTAGGAATTGGAGATCTATCTTTAGCACTAGAGAAGTATCATAACTATGTACCTCTCCCCAGTAAGATTGGAGGTCACGTCTCTTTTTATATCCTTATGTTATTACTTCATTAGTGGAAAGTAAGGAAATTAGGAGAGGTATATGCTCGAGCTCAACTATAATATAGACACTACAAGCTAAGAAATTAAGTTCTTAGTGACGTAGAAAAATCGTTGATGAAACCAATCAGTAAACATGAAGTGAAGCGTATTGGTAAACTATTTAAGGATGTTTGTCCATCAACTTTATAAGTTGATATTAAACAAATGAACTTTAATAGCTAAGTTTACACATTATCAAGGATAACCTCTTTTTCTTTGTTTTATTAAACTTTCTAGCCATCTTATTATTTTATCCTCTAAACACAAAATTTTGAACTTTAATAAACTCTAGACTTCGTAAGTACTCAACCTCAAGGAAACAATTAATCCTCCATTTTTAAAAGACGTATTTAGGTGGGGTTGACATGGAATATATTTTGAAAACTTTTACGTGGAGGTATTGTTTATGTTTCCTTTAACTATTATTATTATAAGTGGCACCACATGATTATTGACCTCGAATTGGAGTGAGTGATTTGAACTCTTATTTGAAAAATATTTAAAGAAAATTAATGTGTTTTTAGCTCTAGCCACCATAGATAGGTAGAGAAAATTAATACATCTCGAAAGTCATGTGATAAACAGATTCATATTATCATTGTGTTTTAGTTAAAAATCACTTTCGACCTCTAAAAACTAAAACACTCTTTAGACCTCTAGAAATGTCAAAATTTTATAGGATTAGTAACATGTTTTCTCTTTAAATTTGTATTAATTTGAACATTAATAATATTAAGTATTTTTAATTTTGTACTAATTTTAGTCTCAATTGTGATTTTCTTTTTTTTGTCAATTTTGATTATGCAATAATTTGGTTTTAATTAGTTAGATTGGTTAAAAAAATTCTATTAAATCTTAATAGTAGTATTAAGAACTAAATTGATGTTTCTAGATTGGAACAAATTTAGAAATATGAAGTCGATCTAGATTTTTAGTGTACTTTCAAACTTTAACCTTCTTTATGTAATTGTAATTTCTTTTAAAAGAGAAAACTTATCCCCTTGAATAGTTTTCTAGGTGGAAAAAATTGTAAGAAAAAGAAAAACTAGAACACACAAAATTTTGTCTCTTCTAGTGAATTTTAATTCCTGTCTATAGTGCTTTTCTTTTCTTTCTAAAAACCCACACCACCTTAATTTTTTTAAATCTTGAGCCTTTTCAATTTTGTCTTTAGTTTTTTCACTTTAGAAATATTGAAGTTTATTTATTTTAAATTTTTCTAAATACAGATTATATATATATATATATATATATATATTGAGATTCCACTTTGGATATTATTATTGTGATGAGTGTAAGGAAAGGGAGGTGCAATCTTTAGGCAAAAGTGAATCGATGATTTGGTTCAATTATATATCAACTTTCTCTCCTTTTACAAAAAAAAAAAGACCTATTCCTTTTTCTTCCTTTTTCCTACTTTTATTTTTACCCATAACTTAATAATTCTCAATTGGACACCCTTTTTATGTCATCAAAATTAAAGTATAATATGTTACGACACAATTTGCCATATATGTTATCGAGTCGGTTGATTGAAACGGGCCAAATTCGCTCGATCAGAGGAGGCATGGATTAGTTGGAGGGATTATTTGTTTTAATAAAAATAGAATACATAACGTTGAATTACCCAAAAATAATTTTTTTTTAGAAATAAAAACTTTTTAAGAATAAAACAAATTGATCAATTGATGAATGATTTGGTTGTCAACATTGAGGCCAATTTGAACATTGTTCAATGCAAATAAGTTTGGTCGAAAAATCAACTTGGACTTTTTTTAACAATTGAGGTCAATTTGAACATTGTTCAATCCAAATAAGTTTGAATGAAAAATCAACTTGCTTGGGTCGCAAATAACCTCTCATAATAAATTTGACATTGAAAACAATATGAAACTTAACACAAGTATATCCTTAGCCCCAAGAGGAAAAACACAACCAAGAGAAACGATATAAAAAAATAAAAGGGTACGATGAGGGGAATTTGAACGTTTGGTTTGATTACTGATATCATAACCAAACTAGCAAGGTCGAACTTGAATATCATGTCATGCAATATGTCAAGTATGGATAACCTATATTTTTGGATGGTTATGGTTTGTTCCGATCTTTTTGAAAAACACAAAGATGACCAAGTTAGAGTTCACTAATAATGTGACACATTATCTTCGAGTGTTGGTTTGTGTACCACTAATGAAGGTTTAGAATGATGAGTGTGATTGTGAGAACAAGGAGAACTGTGAGTGAGAGAGTGAGGAAGAGTGCTAGTGTAAGACGAGTTTGTATAAATAGCTTTATAATCTCACGTTCTCTTAAGATCACATGGGGTACTATTGATAATTAATAGATACACTTGTTGTGTTTTGATCAATGACAGAGGATCATTCTCATTACTTTTAAATTTTCACAAATTTTAAATTTGGGATGAAAGCAACGTTATGGTCATGAATTAAGGTCATGTATACCAAAAGAGAAAACCTCCATCTCTCGAATGAAAAAACAGCATTACTACAAGTGCTAGCATGAAATATGAAAAAAAAAAAAACAAAACAAAACAAAGAAGACATTAGGAGAGAAATGAATATTGTCCAAAATCATATTAAAGTGACAGTACCAAAAGGGAACTAAAGAAGAAGATCCATGGAGCAAACGATGATGGAGAGAAAAGAGAGAAAAATCGGAGATAAAAAGATCGACAAAGAAAAAGTAGAAATCGGAAAGAGGGATGAAAAAAGAAGGAAAAAGAGAAGTTAAGATTAATTTTGTTAGAATAATGATCCGTCTAACATTTAACCTATGTGTTAGGATGCTCCCAAATAGGTACCATCAAGGGAGCACCAAGTTTTTCTCATTTTGTAGATTTGATAGATCATAATGTAAGCAAGAAGATGAAATTCTTAAGTTCTAGAAGTTGGACAAATGAGCTTTTGGAATTGAGGCCCTCATAAAAATTACCTTAAAACGAAATTTCAGCGTTAACTTAATTATGCCTAAATATAAAAACCGCCAATGAACTAAAAGAAATTATTCAATCCACCCTAAACAACCTCTCCATCTTACTCCACTAAATTATTTCTTTTTCCACACATCTTGCTAGTTATAAAACTTACATATATCTTTGAATCAGGGTCTAGTTGCTTTAACATCAACAACATTAGCAAGAACATGGTCACCAACAAACACAGCCTCATCGTTCCTGTTCTCGTCTCTCTACCTCATCTCCCTTGGTCAGGGTGGCTACAACCCTTCTCTCCAAGCCTTTGGTGCTGATCAGCTCGACCACGATGATGCTGAACTCCCAACCATCAATGCAAAAACCCCGTCCGATGAGAAACCAAAGAAGAAAAGCTTGTTTTTTCAATGGTGGTACTTTGGAGTATGTAGTGGCAGCCTTCTTGGTGTGACGATCATGTCTTATATTCAAGATAACTTTGGTTGGGTGCTTGGATTTGCCATTCCTATGTGTGCTATGGTTTCTTCAGTTGCTCTGTTTAGCTGTGGGACTAAAATCTATCGCTATAAAAGAGATGTTGAAGAAGATGAAGTTGAGAAGAGAAGGTTTGTGAAGGTTATGGAGATTTTTAAAGCTACTGCTTCTAGGCTCATGTGTTGGAGAAGTGTTGTTACTACTACGTTGTCCATTCACAAATCTGAGGATGATGTTGAGTTAGAGTAAGAACCAAATCACTTTGATCCAAATCCAAGTTTGTTTTATAATCACTTCATTTTTTTACAAAACAAAACTTGTAAAGATTTCTTTTCTTTTTTTGTTATATATCTATCTTTTATTGTGTTTGTAAAATTTAAGCCAAGTTTAGTAATGATTTTCTGTTTTAGTTTGTATGCTTTTGAAAATTATGTTCACTTTCTCCTAAATTTTATACTTTTCACATTTTTTATAATTAAACTTATTTTCTTTCAATATTTTACCATTTAATTTTCTCAAACAAGTTTTTAGAAACTTACTCTTTCTAGTTTTTAAATTTTGGCTTGATTCTTTAAATTATGGTTTATAAAAATAGATAACAAATCAATGAGTCTATAGGCTTATTTTAGCCTTTTCAAAAACTAAAGTTCAAAATTGTATAGTTACTAAATGAGACACCCTTAATCATAAGCTTGATTTGTAAAAACTAGAAACTATATGGTGGTTGAATGGATTTTAGAAAAATAGTAAAAAAAAGAAAAGAAGAAGAAGAAGAAGCTCTTTTTTGTTTTAGCGTTTGAGCTGACTATATATTGTGATTTGCAGGCTGCAAGAGACCAAGCCATTGTGCCATGAAAACTCAGGAGCAATAATGAAAGCTATGGTTAACAAAAACAACACCACAATAATTCCAAGAGAAAGAGTGTGTGTACCACACAAGGTAAAATTGGTTCTACGGCTCTTACCAATTTGGACAATGCTTCTAATGTTCGCTGTAATATTCCAACAACCAGCTACCTTCTTCACCAAGCAAGGCATGACAATGGAGCGAACCATCGGCGCTGACTTCAAAATCCCACCTGCCACCCTGCAGAGCGCCATCACCATCTCCATAATCCTCCTCATGCCTTTATACGACAAAGTTCTAATCCCCATCACCCGCCTCTTCACTGGTACCAAGAAGGGCATCACTGTTATGCAGAGGATGGGCATTGGAATGTTCCTCTCCACCATTGCCATGATCCTTGCTGCCCTTATCGAAGCCAAGAGGTTAACGATGACAAAAAATGCATCGTCACTTAGTATCTTATGGCTTCTGCCTCAGTATATAATATTAGGGATTTCAGACATTTTCACAGTGGTGGGGATGCAAGAGTTCTTCTACTCAGAGGTTCCAGTGAGTATGAGAACGACAGGGTTTGCATTGTACAATAGCGTGTTTGGGGTTGGGAGCTTTTGCAGTGCGATAATGATATCGGTTGTGGAGTTGTTGACGAGTGTGGAGGGGAAGCCGAATTGGTTTTCAGACAACATGAAGGAAGCTAGGTTGGACAAGTATTATTGGTTGTTGGCATTTTGCAGTGGGTTGAGCTTTGTATTGTATGTGATTTGGTGTAAATGTTTCAGAACAAGTAGGATCGATGAAGAAGAAACAGAGTATTGAATTTTGAATCAAACTTTGTGTAGTTTGATGGATTTTGTAAATATTTTAGTGAAATTATCAAGGATGGAATTGTGGAATGAGATAGTAATGGGTCCTTTTCTTTTCCACTCTTTGTCAAAAGAGATAAAGAGAAGAAAGATTAGAGCTGCATACTTGGCTTTAATGTAGTCCTATTTTGATAAAAGTAAATAAAATTAGTGAAAATAGTTAGGGATTCTTGTTTAAATAAAAGATTTTCTACCCTTTTGAGCTACGCATGCTTGGATTAAGTTGGGTTTGAAAGATTATTCTGCTTTTGTTTTTATCATTTATTTGTTTTGGTGAATACAATAGAGGCTTAGCATAAGGTAAGAACTACATAATGATAGAAATTATCTTGCCTTGCTAAGCTCCAAAATGTACCCAAATTTTAATTTCTTCTCCAACTTTTAGTTATGTTTCTAGTTAGGCCTTGTGAACATGGTTACCAATCATTGATTAACAAAAAAGTTGATGCTACAACCAACAACCATGGCAATAAATCTAACAATATGGATCTAACACATATCCTTGACTAATAGGTTAGAGATTCATATTTTTTGTTCGTATGTCCCCAAAGGGACGAGGTTCGTATCTTTTGTTAAACACTAAAAATTATAAACATAAACAAAAAGGTTCAGTGTGTCATTATCGGGGTGTTTCCTACACAGTTTTGTGTTACTAGTTTTCACTTTGTAAGATAGCAGTTAGTTCCTTGTTTTTGTCCAAACTCTCCCCTTTCAGGAGAAAAATAGTTGCTTCAGATCAAATAATGTCATGCCATTGATTTTCTAGGGATACAAATAACCTAGTTTTGATTTTGCTCACATTATCCACCAAGTTTCATGCAAATAAAAAGATGTTGTGATGTTCAAGCTTTTCCTCTTCTTAAAAATCAGGATGGTGTTTATACTTTCTATCTCCAACAATGCATACTCCGAATCCCATCGTATTGTATACTCGTTTTCTTTTCTTTTTTATCCAATTCCCGGTAGCCATACTATAGGTTTTCTGATTTCTTGAATCACTAAGATGAGTAATCGAACTCAAACCAACCATGATCTAAAACTCGATTAGCAGATATTAGATTTCACCAAAAAGGAAAAATGCCAACTTTGCTGTTCCTCCCCATACTTTAATGCAGAGGGTAGAGTCTTCAAGATAAATCCCCTATTATCTTTTCTCCAAACATCTCTACTCCGAAATCAAAATCCAACACAAACTACTCTATTTAAATATATCGTGCTGTCTAGATCTTGAGAACTGGAAATTTGAGGGAGTCTTCCCAACATTTCAAAAGACAGAAAAGCTTTAGTTGCACAGCCATTCGTGCTATTGATCTTATCGTACCTATTAAAGGATACTAAAAGAGTCCAATATTTATACAAGTCTCCTTAGAACTCAAGAACACAGTTCTACAACATATAGAACAGATCCTGTTCAAGTGAGGCAGTAATATCTATCTAAGTCATTTCTCCAAGTCCCACATTTTGTAGTCTTGGCTCATAATGCACTTTTTCTTGGAAATAAAAGAAATAGACAGATCAACAGAATGACCTAACCTAGTTCTAAAGATTAAAAGAAACCAATGTTTTGTAACACTAAGAGGCCATTTGGACCACCGACTTTTTAATTTTGTGTAAACAACTCAACTTTTATAATAGCACATTTATTGAGTATCTCCATCTTTCCATTTTTAATACCTTTCACATCTACCAAGGAGCTTCATCTTTCTTTCAATGTCTACATTTTACGTTTACCAAGTAGCTTTCACTTACTTTCTTACTTTTCACAATTATCAAAAGATTTGATCTAACCAGGTATAACTTTTATACCCCAAATAGGAACTTGCTAACTTCAGCATGTTAACCCAGATTTATTAATTCTACTTAATGGGCCAAAGTTGGCAACTTGAGCCATTTTTTCTTTTTTACCTGAAGAGGCCCAATGGTGTTAGACAAAAGTCCCAATTTTAATAATTAAGAAAGAACAATGAAAGCACGAAACTATATCAACTGATGTATTCTAGTCTTCAGTGGTAGAAGTTTTGAAGGACTGCAATGCATGATAAATTAACATTACATGAAAGAACTTTTGTACTCTTAAATCTTCTAACTATACAAGAGGCATGAATACTCCAAGCAGCAATCCCATGGAGTACAAGTTTCATCTAGAACTAGAAGAGATGTAAGCCTCTATATGATCCAAAACGAGGCATAAGTTCTAGGCTAAACGTTTAACCGGCCCAAGCCTCCAAACCTTTTCAAAACATTCAAAGGAACAAGAAATAACACAAGGCTTTACTTCCAGTATATACTTAAAACTAAACAAATGAACAATATTACACTAAACAAAACTCAATAGGATCAGCAAAACTTCTTTCTATTTCTTGGTCAATATGAAACAAAAACCAAATCAGTACCACTGAGAGGGCATATCAATCATTTGATACAAGTTAATCACAACATCTGCAGTCTAAACTAACCATACTCAAACAATTATAAACGTAAATTTACATTCCCCACTTCGATTTCCGATGGATTTACCTCATTGATGAGCATCATGACCATTCACACCCACATCGATCACCGCTTGCTTTGTCTTCCCCAAGTTGCTCTCTTCACCAAGATCATCGTCAGAATCCAAAGTGAATTGACCCTGAAACCCAAATGGCTGCATCTCCGCCCCAATCGGGCGGTAATGCAAAAAATCACCGGCGCCTCCATTTCTGTGAATAATGATTGAATATACACCAATCACCAAAACTACTAGAAGAGCAAGATGGCAATTGAACTGAAGCGTAGCAATGGCTCTGGCTCTGTGATATTCAGGGTGCCCCTTGCATTTTATAGTGTAATTTCCTCTGCTCTTTTCGTGCAAAGAGCATCCATCAGTTATCAAATTGGTGCAAAAAGACAACCCCATTTGTAAAAACCAAGTCCCCTGCAGAATCAACCCAACCCCACGGACAATTTTGGGAGAACTCAATTTGGGGGATTTCAATTCGAACATTGTAGAGATAACACAAATCGTTATGGGAACAAGCAAGAGATCAAAATACCGATTCTCAATTCCACTGGTGTCTTTCCTCTGCAGGTAGAACAACAAAAACTCTTCCACAAAAGCGAATAGCGCAATTAAACTAAGGATTGTGGAGGGAAGATGAAGTGAATCCTTGAGATTGACCAAAAGACCGAGTATGGAATAGAGCAAGAATAGAGAAGCAATGGCCAGAACTGGCAACTGGAGGGTGGAACCGACTCGGTCGCTGGAATTGAGAGCATCAAGAAATGAAACGAGGGAGTTTAAGATGACGAGAAATGAGAGAAGAAAGGCGAAGATGAAGGAGAGAGAGGATGAAGAAGAGGCGATTTTGGCGGTTGAGAGTGGAGATTGAGATGAGGTTTGGAGGGTGTTGAGAGAAGAGGAAGATGCATCTGGATTTGAATTGGCAATGGAATTCAAGGACGAGAGTGCCTCCCAGGAGCCGATGAGAAGAAAACCACCGCCGGCGACGGACAGGGTGAAGAACCCCATAGTTGGATCTATCGGCGGTTGTTTGTTTTGCAGTTGATATGAATTCGTTGAGAAGTGGAGAGCTCTTCGTTCTTTCTTTCCGATCGGTTTAAGCTTTGACTTCTTTTCTTATCATTTTTTTAAAGTTGTAACAAAACTCACCAGAAAATACAATCAAAAAAATAATAAATTTTTCTAGAAAGAGAATCCTCTGAATATAACTAGTAATTAAATATATTACACATTTTAAATTTATTATATTTACAATTTACCACTCTATATTTCCTGTTAATTTTAAGTAAATTCTTATCATACTTCTCCTTACTACTTTTCATCTTCAAGTTCATCACTAATCATTCATTTTATTTACTTCCATCTTTTTGTACGATTGTATTGTCGTGATTCTCTATTGTCGACACTTTTTTGTATTGCAATGTTTATTGTTATGTTTTTAAGTTTGATAAATATTGATAGTTTACTGAATTCTCCACATTTACGATATGACTTTTCGTCAAATCTCTGCAACAAATTTAAAAATTGTAAAGTATGATATTGAGATTCATTTTATGATCAACGATATAGATGAAATTACATTGTCAACACTTCCTACGAAATGAGTAAATTTTTAAATCTAAATTTTATTTATTTGTTTTCCATTTAAAGGTCAAGATTTCAAAATTATACCTGTATTGTTAGTGCATTACATATTCTTACCACCCTCAATTCCAAATTCAGCCCAAGTTTTCTTCTTCTTTTGTTGAGTTTTTAAAATCAATGAGTTTGGAAAGGTAAGAAAGATCTAGTTGTTTGGATTGCGAGAGAAACAACCAAATTATTAAATATTTATTTAAATAATTGAAAATTTATAAAAAATATTTACAAATATAGCAAAGTTTATAGTTTCTGTAAATAATAGACTTTGATAGACACATATCCTTGATAAAAGTCTATCAATTTTCATCATTCATATAATTCAAAATTTTATAATAGTTTGTAAATCTTAATTTATTTTATTACTTTTAAAAAACACCTATGTAATGAATTGTAAAAATGATAAATTTGATAAAATATTAACAAAATTTCCTATAGTTTCTATCAGTGACATTGATAGACAATAACAGAAGTTTACCGTGTCCATCATTGATAAAATCTCGAATTTTATTATATTTGAAAACGTTCATTCTTTATATAAATTATAGTCAACAAAGTAATGTAAATAGATACTTGCACAAGTGACATCCATATCTGTTAGTTAAGTTGGTCTACAATAATAGAAATGAATGGATATCTCAAATACAAAATTTTATTATATTTGAGTTTGTTTACGTTCATTGTTTAGGCTAATTTTAGTTAATGAGGTGATGGGTAAACATTATCGATACTTGAAGCAAGTTTAGTACCCAATCTTAGTTAATGCCGCAAACGAATGATACGTTGGAATTAGAAAAACCGAACACACTCACCATAATCCAGAGAGCTTCATCATCGTCTCCACTCCACTCTCCATTCTCCACTGTTCCATGAAATGTTGAATACTCATTCTTCCTTCACCTTTCAACCTTTAACAGACCAATTCCCTTCACCCTTCACCTTCTTCCCATCTCACTTCCACCCCACACTCATCTCCCGTCCTCCTAAATCCTCCCGCTTCCTCCTTCGCTGCTGCTCCATCGATTCCGAAACCCTCCCAAAATCCGCCATCCAAAGGATCGCCGACAAGCTTCGAAGCCTCGGCTTCACAGAATCACCCCCCGAACCCCTACCCGACCCTAATTCTCCCTCTGCTCCTGGTGCAATCTTTGTTCCTCTGCCGAATCAGCTGCCCAAGTATCGGGTTGGCCATACCATTGATTCGAGCTGGAGCATGCCGGAGAATCCGGTTCCGGAACCGGGAACGGGGACTGCGATTAAGAGGTTTCATGAATTGAGAGGTGAGGTGCAAAAATGGAAGAAGAGGGACGGGGTTAGGGAGAAGAAGAGGGAGGAGAGAGCGCCGAGTTTGGCGGAGTTGAGCTTGACTGAGGAGGAGTTGGGGAGGCTTAGGACAATTGGGATTAGGTTGAAGAAGAAGCTTAATGTTGGAAAGGCTGGGATTACGGAGGGGATTGTTAACACTATACACGAGTATTGGAGGCGGTCTGAGGTTGTGAAGATAGCGTGTGAAGATTTGTGTAGGCTTAACATGAAGCGGACCCATGATTTATTGGAGGTTTGGTTCTTTATTTTTTGACCCCTTCGGTTCTGTTTGCATGTTTTGGATTTAGAGTTTGTGAAAGCAATGTAGGTTCAATCATAAGTTTGGTTCTAAGCTTTTAAATACTTCAAAAGATTTGTATTAAGTCTTGAATTTATAAGTTCGTGTTATTTAGTCCATAGACTTTATTATGTATTTGTGTGTTAAATAAGTCTTTGTATTTAATATATTTTGTTTAACACTTATACCACCAAATATTTTCATTCCATTCAGAATCAGCTCTCCACAAAATCCTTAAATTAAGTAGGCACTGTTGTCATGTAAGTCTTAAATGATAGGACTTGTTTTTCGACAACTTCCACATTGAAATGTGACCGATGTCTCACATTAGCTAAATCAACTATCTCCAATGGTATAAGACTTTTTGGGTGAAACAAAAAACAAAGCCATGAAAGTTTATGCCAAAACGGGACAATATCATGCCATTGTAGAGATGTTTACTGCATGGAGGGTTGTTGTCCTTCACATTCTCATATGGTCACCCAACTTACTGGTTACTACTACTCTCACCCAAGGATGTGTAACTATGGAGGGAGTTGTTCTTTTTCTCGATAAGATGCTATTTCATTGATGAAATGAAATGAAATGTCCGAATATGTACACAAGGGACCCTTTTCAAGGGAATACTAAGATGCTTCCAATTTGTATAAGAAAAGAGAAACTATGGTTCTTAATGGCCAGTAAAATTTTACCCCTAAACAATACGTTGGAAACAGCAGATTCTAGTATTTCCTAGGGAGATTTGGAAACTTCTAGCATTTATTTCATCCCTAATTTTCCACAAAATATTGGTATTAATATTAAACCAAATAAGTTCTTTAGTAGAATGGTAGTAATAATTTTAATCCAAATAAGTTCTTTAGTAGCTTTGAAAGGAAAGGATGATCTATAAGAACCAAATTAATCCAGCTCTGAGTATTATTTGGAGAAACAATGGAACATTGGAAGGCTTCCACGTAACGATGGAGTTATGATCGGTTTCAGACTTCCATAGCATTAATATTGATATGATTGCACCCAAAGGAGAGTGGGTTATTGGTTACAAAATTGAAACTTCATGAAAAGCTTAAAGGGTATGAGACTCAATTGTAATTTAACCTAGCAATGTGTTGATTAGAGCTTCTCAAAATAGTAAATTACGATAAAAGCTTGAACTGCTTTGTTTGAGATTTTGGTTGTAGAGAAAAAATATATGATGCTTTGAAGCATAAAATGTACTGAATTTCTGATTACTTGTTACTTGGGGGACAGACTTTAAAGTCAAGAGATTTGTTTATTATCATTTGTCTTGGTCTGATTTTAACGGCTTGAAATGGGTCTTTTATTATAATATTATGTGATGTTTCACTTCATCGATATAGTTCCTTATTTTGACTGGTACATCAATCTTGCTTTACAATCTCAGAGGAAAACTGGAGGAATTGTTGTTTGGAGATCTGGAAGTAAAATAATATTATATCGGGGGCCCAATTACATATATCCTTACTTCTCTCATGAAATTTTGGAAGACGAAGGATCTCAAGATGCTTTACCTGCTTCACATAGTGATGATGGAGGGAATAGCGAAACAGAGAGTACTTTGTCCTGCATCAATGATGAAAGATCTGCTGGGCCAACTTCATCTGTTAAAATGCCCAGTCCGACTCTCATTCAAGGTGTTGGTGCTCCAAACAGAGTGAGGTTTCAGCTGCCAGGCGAGGCAGAATTAGCAGAAGATGCTGAGAGTTTGTTGGAAGGACTAGGTCCACGTTTTTCAGATTGGTGGGGATATGATCCTCTACCTGTTGATGCGGATCTCCTTCCTGCCATTGTTCCGGGATATCGTAAACCATTCCGTCTTCTCCCATATGGAGTGAAGCCTAAGCTAACCAACGATGAAATGACCTCATTGAGAAGACTTGCTAGGCCTTTGCCATGCCATTTTGCATTGGGTGAGTTGTTTTTTATACAAATTCTTTATAATATGAGCAGGACTGTGTTCATATATTTTAATCTTTATACAGGTCGTAATAGGAAACTTCAAGGGCTTGCTGCTTCCATTATCCAGCTGTGGGAAAAATGCGAGATAGCTAAAATTGCAGTTAAAAGAGGGGTGCAGAATACAAATAATAAGTTGATGGCTGAAGAGTTACAGGTTATTGATACTTTTTATTTGTCAGATGAAAGGCCAGACTTTCATTGAGAGGTTATTGATAACTTTCAATTCTCTTTACAAAGAGTATGTCTTACATCTTCTGTGTGATGACATATGATGATATGAAAACATCATAAGTTCCAGGAAATAATGTCACATAGTTTTTTAGACCATGTAAACAAATAATCCCCGGTAGCATGTCAGGTTAAATATTAAAAAGAAGTGTATATGTGCTTCAGACTTAGGAATGCAGTGGATGCCCACAATGAGTTCTTAGAGAAATCTTATCATTTTATGCATCTTTTATAAGCTAATAAGCAGAGTCTCTTCATGTGCTTACAAAATTAATATTGTCCTTGCAGTTGCTAACTGGAGGAACTTTGCTTTCCCGAGACAGGGAATTCATCGTCTTATATAGAGGAAAGGATTTCCTGCCATTTGCCGTTTCTTCTGCAATGGAACAGAAAAGGCACATGCGATTACATGAAATGAAACAGACAGATAATTCACCAGCTACAACGGGGCAGGGGCTGAAACTTGAGATAAATGAAAATGGTCCCACAAATGAAAGTCAGAGCATCACGGGGTGGAAAAAGATTGTCTCTGAACGGAGAAAGCTGATGTCATCTGAGACCTCTATGAGAAAGACTAGCATCAAGTTGTCCATTGTATGTCTATATAGATAATACTGCAGCTAAGTATCTACAACTTCTGGTTTCTGAACTACAACTTTCTGTTACTAATAAACAGGCATTAGAAAAAAAAGCGAAAGCAGAGGAATTTTTAGCAAAGCTGGAGGAAGAAGAGAAGCTCCAACAACCTGAAATAGATAAAGAGGGAATAACTGTGGAGGAAAGGTACATGCTGAAGAAGGTTGGCTTAAGAATGAAGCCTTTTCTACTTCTTGGTCAGTGATACAGAGCAGAGTTTTTTTTGTTGGAAAGTAACATTTCGAATTGATCTTTCTCTCAGAAATAAATCCTTTGTGTTTGTTTTATATTTTCCCTACACAGGTAGAAGAGGCGTTTTTGACGGAACAGTTGAAAATATGCATCTTCACTGGAAATATAGGGAACTCGTGAAGATAATTACTAATGAGAGAAGTTTCAAAACTGTTCATGATGTTGCACGAACCTTAGAGGCAGAAAGTGGTGGAATTTTAGTAGCAGTTGAGAGAGTGAAAAGGAGTTTTGCTATCATTATATTCCGTGGGAAGAATTACAAACGACCTTCACGTTTAAGGCCCGAGTCACTCTTGAATAAAAAGGAGGCATTGAAGAGATCTATAGAGGCACAACGTCGAAAGGTGAGGCAAGATCAGTCCATTTTCTACCATGTTCATGTATCTGTTTCCCATTCTTTTGATATTTTCCTGTTTGATGAAGAATATAATCATACAAACAAAGAACTTGAAGGATATAATCATATAAATAAAATTTTCTCCATGATTCTACTGAGGAAGTGGTTAAATGGATGCAACTATGGAAATATATGGTCCAGTATTGCTTTCTCCATTGTCGTTATATTCTGGCTAACAAGTCAATACATAATGATTATGGCTGATTGGATTGCAGTTAAAACTGATGCAACTAAGAGAAGGCCCTTTCCATATATTTGTTTATATTTTATTTTTTTATCTCATTATTTATATCTTCTGTGTCTTAAGAAGAACCCTGAAAATCAGGGTCATTGTTTTATGAGTTGATCAATTATCACTAGCAGGCTACAGAATGGCCTCTTCTTGGATCTCAATTTATACTGGTGTATTCCAAGCACTTTTCAAGATAGCAATTGTCTTCAAACTTCATGAAAAAAAGCTGAATTTCTATGGTCATTGTCGCAATGCTTATATTTATCTCATCATTATTTTCTGGACAAATGGAGATGAGAAAATGGAATTATGGATTTAGTGATCTTCCTTGTATCTATATGAAGCGCTGTTATGAAGTTTTACATAAACAACAACTACTCTACCACTTCGTCTCACCACTCTGATTCATGCCAACTATGCATGTGATGTGACTCTTTTTGCTTATAGGAAAACGTATTAACCTCCTTTTTTGTAACATTTTTTGGTAACTAACATACTTGTTTCTTATTCAAAAGAAATGACTTACTATTATCTCCCTGTAAGCTTCTTATTCTCATTGTTGCTGATTTTGCAGTCACTGAAACTTCATGTTTTAAAGCTTACACAAAACGTAGAAGAATTGAAACTAAAATTGGTGAGTTGCTTTCAAATCTGCATATCTTCTTTCTTTGGTTTTCTTTTTTCCTTTCCTATTTTGCCAAGCAATTCTGGTTGAGTCTCACACTTATCAGGATGAAGACAAGCGAGCAATTGGTATGGAGTCGATAAAGACATCAACGTTTCAGCAGGTGAGCCGTTTCTATACTTTTTCATACACAGGACTTGTCTACCTCCCTAATAATCATTAGATTGGTAAAGTACAGTTGTGATATGAATTAGGGAAAAGAAGGGATAGACGAGATACAAACAACTGGAAGTTTGAAATTAGTTGCTGATTCTGCCTGCCTCACTCATGCAGAAAATAGTACTTGTTTGGAGGAGAATGAAGTGGTAAGATTCAAACCATGTAAATGTTTCTTCTATTTATTTTTCTCCAAGGGGAAGCCCTGTCGGCAAGGGCATGGAATCTCTTGGTCATCCCAGCTTAGAAGTCTCAAGTTCGAATTCTTAGGTGTGCTTAATATAAAAAATGTTCGATGTCTTCTGTATCTGAGCCTTGAGGTGGGCAAGTAAGCCCACGTTATGTGGGAGCAAAGCTCCAACTCCTGGTTATCATTAAAAAGAAAGAAAGAAAAGCTGCTGCTTATTTTGTGCTAGACCCATCTCCTGTAAAATAGCTTCTATTCCAAAAAATGAAAATTAACCCACTTGAAGTGAATTATACAAAAATGTTAACTTATTATGCAATAATGCAGTTTGTGTAACCGTAGTTTGTACGCATGTTGGTTCAAATTGATTCTGTGCCATCCAGAAGTCACTTACAAATTATCTCCTGGCACGATTGTTTTAGGCCAAGGTCAAAAAGGGTCATGGAACTCATTCGAGTGGAACCATCTGTTTGGACACTTCAGTGAATCGTTTACAAACCACGAATGATGTCTTTTTAATACACAATGGTGATCAGAGTAATGCCACAGTCAGACCTTCGTTTGAATCAGTAAGGCAAGGAAACCATGCAAAGGTGCCCATGGATACCAATGCTGAATTTGGAACTATCGAACCTCAATCTGGCGCTAATTCTTTGGTATGTCAACAATTGTTTGTATCAATTTGATCATTTTACTTGGTATAATTGTTCATGCACTACAGCTGCTATAATTCCAGTCAGGAGAGAGTAATTCTGGAACTTCAGATGCCGTGCATCATGTTGCTATGAACAAGGACACAAAACCATCTGTTCGACTAGAAGAGGAAAAATCGCCACCATTACTTTCCTCAACAAGGATAAACCAACCTGGTTATTTTCCTGCCAATGTTCCTCAACTTTCCAACAAAGAGAGGCTTCTTCTGCGACGGCAAGCCCTCAAGATGAAGAAACTTCCTGTGCTTTCTGTAGGTAACTTGTGATTCCATCTTTTCCATAGTGAGCTTTGTCTTGCAACTTTCAAAGCCAGATATTGGGAGATGCAGGTGGACACAGCTTAAGGAACTCAGTCTCAATCCTTTCTTCTTGAATTGAGCTGGTGGAACCCTCATTAGAGAGGGAACCTTCGAAATAATTATTATTTCTTCCATTTGTATATTCATGGATGAACCCTGAATTTGCATCCTTCTCCATGAGCCATGGCTTTTATATCTACTATGTGCTAGGCAGTGATCTCACCGAGTAAAACTGTCGACCTTGATATTTAGATTCTACAATGTCTCGTCATATAATTTATTTCTTTCTTTTTAGTAGAACTATTGACTATGGCATTTAGATTTCGCAACGTCATGTCATATTACTTCTCCATTTACACTAGCATTAATGCCTTCATTAAAGAATAAATTATGCATCAATATTTCATCTCATCATTCATTGCTGAAAAAAAAATCAAGCATGCCTCCGAAGAAATATCGTGTTGGTAACTTAATTTCTACATTTACATGGACTCTCGTTCAAATTTTTAAATGCCTTTTATTAATTTTTAGGCAAGAGCAACGTAATTACAGGAGTTGCAAAAGCAATCAAGGAACATTTTAAGAAACATTCTCTTGCTATAGTTAATGTCAAAGGTAGAGCCAAAGGAACATCGGTCCAGGAGATTGTTTTTAAGCTTGAGGTTAGCACATTCAAGTCTCCCGTCTTGTTTGTGTTTCTCTGCGTTGAAGTGAATTTAATGCTTTAATATCTGTTCATTTAAACCGCTCTCGCTTTGCCAGCAAGCAACTGGTGCAGTCCTAGTCTCTCAGGAGCCAAGCAAAGTTATTCTTTATAGGGGTTGGGAGGAAGAAGATAGGAAACAGAAAGCTACCATGATGAAGAACAGTGGTGAAGATCGACTATCTATGAGCTCTGAACTTATGGCAGCTATTAGGATTGAGTGTGGACTACGGTGAACAGGAAAGTAATCAGCTCCTCCATGTGAAATTGTAGCTTGTGTCTCAGGTATTTCTTAAATTCTCACAGCATATGCACTTCAATTACAGTTTTGCGTATTGTAAATAATATAGGTTTTAAAGGAACTTTTCATTTTTTTTTCAAATAACCCCTCCACTCCATGTCTTATAAAAAAAAGGGATCAATGTAGTGTAACTTACCTGTAACAAGAAAAAAAAGGATGTCTACCTATTACAAAGCATGAGAATTGATGAGTAAGAAATAATAAACAGTATAACTATCTATAACAAAGACTAAAGAGATCTAAAATAGTAAAATGGTAGTTAATTATAAGTTATAGTAGAAACACCCACCATTACAATGGAGCTCCAAACACAAACGATAATAATTCATTCCACTCACTTGAAGTTGGAGACCAAATAATCAGAGACTTTTAAAGTTACTTTTTACAATATGAATAATTAAAGTACTGGAATTTTACAGTGAGTATCGTCCTTTTTAAAGGCGGTGGATAAAACTAAAAGTAATCCAGAAAACAATAGATATTAATACTTAGTTTTATAGCATTCAATATCTGGTTCTACATGATAAGAATTCTTCCCATTGTAAAATATGTTTCATGAGATTTTTATTTAATCATTCATCCTATAAGCTTATATGTTACTTTACTGAGCACCCATAAAGAGTGTTAATTTTCTTTGTTTGACATGTCAAAGCTGTTACTTGAAGAATTTCTAAATGTTCAACCTCTATCTCAACCTCTATCTCCAGAAATCAATTGGAATTTCTTGGCTCGGTGTTTGTCATTCGTAAATGGATTGTTTTGCCGCTTGTCAGCTAGCAGGTAAGATTTAAGAATGTGGTATGTCTCAATCTTGATCCACATGTAAATTGGTAACTGATTTTCAATGTCATCAAATATTGTTTATGATCTAAAAACTCAATTCTCTAATGTTGTGGTCTAAAATTCAATTATTCTGTATGCGTTTTGTTTCTGCATTTTCTGAGGCTCATTCAATGAATTCATGCCAGGTTTGAAAAATCTTAAAAATTATGAGATAAGGTGGTGGAAATTTGGGGAAAGTAGTGTATTTTTTGTTTTTCTTTTCAAAAGTAGCACACTTCTAAAAGAATTCGTAAAAGTGATTTTCTTGGACAATTTTAGCTAAACTCGACGTTGAGATTCTTCTAAAATTTTAAAAAATTGTTTTAACACTATTTCTCAGTCCATCTTATGCTCTGGTTTTGTTTTTAAATTTCAAAATAAAGGGTATTCTCAAATGATCAAAATACCATTAGAAGTTCCTTTATTCTTAAATGATCAAAATACCATTAGAAGTTCGAACGTTTGATACTAGTAAACCGAGACTAAACACGTTTATTTCTAAAATGGAAGAGATGATTTGATTGATTTATTTTAAGAAGTCATCCTTACACAGTTTACTTTGAATGATCTCATTGAATTCAGGCTTCATAGAATTCAGGCTTTGGGATGTCACGAAATAAGAGTTTTATAATATGCATATGAAACACAACAGAGGACACATTCAACAAATTTTGAGGTAGTTTCATCAATTTTGATTGAGATTCTTCATCTACACGAGCTCATATTGATAAAATTGTCGAGATTCATCAAACAAAACCATCTAAAATTTAGTTCAAAGTAAATTATTTTTACATGAACATGACTTCTTGAAATTTAGGTGTGTAAAAATCAATCAAATCTCTTTTAACTTTGGAAGCAAATATGTTTAGTATGGAAGGAATGAATGAACACAACATTTAGGATTACGAGGATCAAATATTTGAACTTTCTAAAGAAATTTTGAATGAGTACAATATTTAGGATTACGAGGATCAAATATTTGAGCTTTCTAAGGAAATTGTTAGCTAAAATTGATCGAAAAAACAATTATTTAGAGTTCAAAAGTGTAATAAAACAAAAAAATATGCTACTTTTGTCGTTATTTGACTACTTCTTGAGTGCAACCCCTATTCAATATATATATATATGTGTGTGTGTACGAAAAGAGGATGGAATTTAAAAGTAAAATCATAGATATCATTTTAACAAGAAGTTTAAGTTTATAGGGCTACATACATACTAGTGGATAAATCCTTCCAATATGATTGAAGAGAGGGTTTGATGATTATGAGCATTCGTTTCCTATACGAAACAAATGGCGGAATTTATGATTATTCATACAAAATTAGTTTTAAATCAACAAGCTTTAACAGATGGGGCAGTCGGAGAAGATCCCTTCCCCCCCGTCCTTGCACGTTCCCTCTTCCCACAATCGCCCTCGCTCCTCAACCCCAAAGCCACCATAAACTTCTCATTCCACCGCCCTTTATCTACCACCGCCCCTGCCCTTGACGACGGACCTCCACATCCATGCTCCGCCGGAAACCGGTGCTTCAAACACACTTTCAACCGGCAGGTTTTACACACACAAGTATTCGAAAACGTAAGAATTTCCCGGCACCGCTTCACCGCACACGTGGGCTTCTTCTTTTTGCTTGGATCGCAATCCCCCGATTCGTGATGCCTCTCCAGAACCTTGGTCTCGTCGCCACCGTCCTTCCCGGTGGTCTCGATCGACGTCGAGCAGATTTCGCAGACCACAACTTTTCTGCTGTTCCGATCGGATTGAGGGCAGTCGTGGGATTTGAAACCGCGATGATCCAAACAGAACACCTTCACATTCAAACCATTTTCAGAATTAAGAAAGAGTAAGAAAAAACAAGAGAGCTCGAAATTGAAACCAGAGATGAAACCTTTTGGCAACCGTCGCAGGTGAAGGGGAGGAAGTCGAGTTGGTGGCAATCGGAGTGCTGGCAGTGGCGGCCGAGATCGGGGAAAGCCTCTGTTCCTCCGGCGGCGGCCATGGTGGTTTGCTTGTGGGAAGGTTTTGGATTAAGAAATGAAAAGAGAGTAGAAATAAAGATGAAATTGTGGAAGAAGATTGGTTTGGTTTGTTAGAGGACACCGGAAAGAATGGAAGAAATTTGAGGTATTTATAGGCTTTGAATTGACTTGAGGAGAAAGTTAATTGAAATTTCATAGTTTTTGTTTTGTTTTGTTTTGCTTTTGGAAGAAATTTAGAAACTTCTGGATGGACGGTGGAGATCCCTTCTTCCTACGTGGTGTAAACGTGTAGCCTTTTTCCAATTTGGCAATTGATCGAATTTTTACTCTTTTACTTACAAAAGAATTATAATTTGAATAACAATGTAAAAATTGTTGAAAAGAATAATAATAAGTTTTTGTAGTTTTGATTAATTTTAAAATTAAACTTCATTAGTTTGAAGTTAATTTTGATCAAAATTAGATGTAATGACAATATTTTGCATTGAAGATAAGAGTGTAACAATATGATATATTTTCAATATTGGTGGAAGGAAGACTTCATTAAATTTGTCTATTGTATTAGACGTTTATCAAGAGACCATTTTTAGGATTTGAAAGTAAGGTTTGAAGATTTATAATTAAATATAAAGAGAAACAAATGAAATTTCAACCTTAATTGTAAATTTTTCGATTGTAATTAACCATGAATTTTAGAGGGAATAAATAAAGCTCCTTCTCTATTAATCAAAAAATTATAAAGCTAGATTTAATTAAAAATTAATTTGAGAATCTTCAAATCTTCTCTTTTGATGATTTCCTTCCAAACGAAGGACACAATACACATTCTCCATTAATCAAAAAATTGTTTTCCAAAGGTCCTTTGCCAAAGTTTGGGAAATAAAGCAACCAACTCTAAAATAAGTTTTAAAATTCATCAACCTCAGTCTTCGATAAAAAAAAAAGGGGGTTTTAGTTAGTGAAATACTCAAGGTTAATAGAATCTAAAATTTTCTATATTTGATCAAATGTCCCTAATTGTTAAAACAAAAATGTATGGTATTGTTCATATTAATTAATCAATAATGAAATGTCATTGTCACTCAAAAGTCAGTACTACTGAAACCTTTCATTAGAAGTTCATAAAAGAAAAGAAAAGAAAAGAAAAGAAAAACCACTTTCAATGGCAATAAGTCCATTCACTTGAAATCAAATTGTTCATGGGGACCAACTAAACCCAAACCTTGAATTGACATTATTTTAAAACTTGGGACTTGGGAGATTGTCAAACCAATGTCTTTCATCCCAATTTTCTCTTTCACCATCTCTATTTTTCTCTAAAACTTTAATTTTAGTTGGTAATCAATCACTAGGTAAAGTGATAATATAATTCTTAATCCCTCACTTGTTCTTTGATTTTCCTTCACCCACCATAGCCTCGAGAGAGTAGAGACAAATAATAGGTCTTTTTTTTTTTTTTAATACATGAAACCCATCTGGCTCATCAATCAATACCTCTTGACCTTAAACCATTAGTGACAAATTTAAAATAATAATAGAGAATAAAGAATGAAATGTATAGAATATGTATAGGGCTCCATGAACTACTTCCAAAGCTTGTGATTTTTCAAGACAGAAATTCCAGCTCAAAAAAATGATGCATATGAAAACAGATAGCTGTAAGCAAGTTATAACAGAGGAAAACACCAAGAGACAACCAAGCAGAAAAGTCTAACAAGTAATCTCAAAAGAGAACATGTAAGGAATGGAAGATTGTATATACACTTTTCAACAAAATGATAAACCATCACCCGTTCCCTATTTTTATAGCTTTAACGGTTTTCAAGCTCTACTTTTTCTACTAAAATTCAAAGTTCTAAACATTGAGGCAGGATAAAAGGTGTTAAAAAAAAAAAAAAGAAAGATTCTATGCAAAATTAAGCAAAAAGATAGTACAATGGACAAATTTACAAACCTGTTCAATCATTGTCGGGCAGTATCTTCTTCCATGTGAGCATTCCCATCTCAAAAGCTAGAAACCTGAAATAGTTAAGAAAACAACCGAAAACAGTACCTAATCTAAAAGGGTATTTTTCATATCATCAAGTTTCAGTCTCAGAGTGGAATATAATTCACATGGCTGTTAGGTGGGATAGATTGCTTAAGGCATATTCTATGGCATTATTTAAGGATATTAAGTATATTTTGTCATAGTTTATAGAAAGAAGAAGAAAAAGGGTCTTTGATTCTATTTCTTTTAAAGAATTATCTCTATTTCTTTTAGAGAACCAAACCAACAAAGAAACAGCTTTCATGTTTGAATTTTCAATCTCAGTTTCCAGCTATTGGAAGCCCTAAATATCAATGATATAATTCTCTTTCCAGGTAAAGAGCCAGCCGCATTCATCCATTTCAAGTCATTGACCCAAAACTTCAACTCTCATTTTATTTCTCCTTTAATCCATAATCAAAATAATCAGTTCAAATCAAATCTTAAGAACTAACACCATGATCAAACTCAAATCATGGACAAGAGTTACAAGAGATATAATCAATAGGAGGGCATTCTTTATAAATTAAGTAAACTATGAATTCTTCCACCCTTCTACAAGGCTACACATCATACAGAATCACAAATTAAAAACCCCCACTAGAAGAATACAAAGATTACAACCCAGAAGAACCCAAACAATTAAACATGTATATATATATATATATATATATTGGCTCAGATATCACAATTGGTACGGAAGTATACAGATTATTTTTTTCTAATATGCTCATAATCAGAAAAGAACCAAATGGAAATGATTTGATTCCAACCTGATGCAATCTTCAAATTGAATCATGAATAACAGAAAGCCTCTGAATTCAATTAATCGCATCACACTTATGCCTAATCTCCCCTTGATTCCCTGTCACAACTTTATAATTACTCAACTTCTCCATCGCTCGAGCAAAATCATTGAAGAACTTTTTCTCATCCGCCGCATACGCCTCGACAAATGGCCTCGTCCTCCAATCATTATACAACCCATGATCAGACTTCAAGATCCCCAATCCCTTCGGCAGATTCTGGAAGTAAGAGTTATCAAATTTGTTGGGAGTCATAATGTCATTGAAAACCGATAATGTAGGATTCTTGTCATAACCAGAACAAGCCTTTTGCAACCCTTGCGCGAATCTAGGGTTATACTGCGTATCATAAGAAGACGACTTGCTATAATTATAGATCTGAGGACCGAATTCCTTACAATGCGAGAATCCAATCGTATGAGCACCACTTAAGGCTACCATTTCCTGCACAGTAAACCCCCGAGCTTTAAAAATATCAATAATCTGAGGAATCGGCGAGGTAGCTTTCGGTAAAGAGCCAGGAATCGTCGATGCTTTAGACACACGTCCATCTCTACGACCAAGAAGAACATTGTAGTAAGGTCCGCCAACCATGGTGACGAGGTCACGAGTGGCAAGGGCGAGAATGTCAGCACAAGAGACAGTGTTGGGACATGCGAGCTCGAGAGCAGTCTTGGCTCGAACGATAACATCGAAGGCGTCGCCTGGGAGAGAGAGGTTGATGTCGGCATCGCGCTCGGCTTTGTTGAAAGGAGTGGAGGAGATAAGGACGGAGCCGTCACAGCCGTTGGGAAGGCAGTCGTGGAGGAAAAGACGAAGAGTACCAGCAGCGGTGGAAGGACTAGTGATCTGTTTGTTGGTGACTGTATCTTGGATAATCTGACTGAATCTCGGGCAGGATTTCTGGTAGTAATTCGGGGTGAGAGGAAGGGATTCCGATAGAGAACAAAACGACGCCGTTGAAAGAAGAAGGAAGAGAAGCTTCAGAATCCCCATTGCTAACTCTCTCTCTCTCTCTCTAAAGAAGAAGAAAGGCTTTTCGAGTGAACTGAGGAGGAAGATGATGAAGAAGAAGAAGAAGAAGAAGAAGAGAAGAGGAGAGGTGAAAAACGGCGTCGTAGCTTAAATCCACGCGGGATTCGATCTGGACCGCTAATCACGGACAGAGAGGGACCCACCTGAATAAGTTAGCGGTACTTTTGATCGAATATTAAAATAATAAAAGTTTTATAGTGGAAGGAAAGAAAGGAACGAATAGAAGGAAGGCACGTGGGAATGATTGACTGAGAATGACGGGAATACCCTTGGGGGGGTATTGGGAAGGGAAGTAGAGGAAGAAAACTGGAATGTGAGTTGGAGATGTTAATGGGGGCACGAATATATTGATATGAGTGAATGAAATGAATTATTATTATTTCAAAACAATGGACGTGTAATGTAATGTAATGTTATTTTATTTTATTTTATTTTATTTTATTTATTTGACAAATTTGAGCTGGCCTCTGTCTCTTTCTTTCTTTTGTCCAAAAATCTTACTTTTTCTTCAACTCCATAAATAATTAAACCTTTTCTTTCATTTTAATTAATTAAATTTCGTCTATAATTTTAAGTTTTATTTAGTTATTAAAGCTTACTCCAAAATTTAATGCTACTCACATCAGCTCACTACTAATAATGCCCTACTTTTTGTTTATTTCCTTCACTTTTTAAAATACTAATTAAACTCACATTCAAATTTAAAATCAATCCGTCAAAATTCACTTAGTTTGCCGTACCCTATTAGTGATGGTTATATTTACAAAGTTTTGTTATGGTGTTTATGGAAAAAGAAAAAAAAGAGAGTGTGAAGTTTGTGATTCGTTAAAAGGTGAAACGCGTTTTTACGTGGAAATTTAAGGATTTTGTGTATAAAAAGATTTTTCATCTTTTATTTCACATTTGCTTTCATTTCACTTTTTGTTTTGTTTGTACAATCATTTTATAAACTTTGTTTCCAAATTTTTATCTATATATATATTTGTAGATTTAAAATTGACATATACGCTTTTTTTTATATATATAAAAAAATTATAATGAAAGATAACGATGAAATTTGTGTAAATATACAATCGCATGTCTAACCTTTTAAAAATTCTAAAATGTTATTATTGATTATCAAAATCTAGATGAAAGAAATAACGCATCAAACATTTACATGACAACAATAGTAAGTTTATAATTTGTAAAATAATGTATCATGCAATAAAAATATTTGCATGTTGATGAGCTTCTTGCCACGTAAACTTTGATGCGTTAGAAGCGTATATATGCAATAATTAAAGAGTGTGAATATTATAATGAATTTACTTTTCGTATGACCAACTATTTTGAATACTAGAGTATTTATATGTGTGGTTGACGTAGAGGTCCTCTTATTAAGATTTTTTTCAATTGCCTTAGACTTATCACTTGGTTATCTTTCCAGATGCTTGGTGAGACAACTGGGGTTCAACCAAGGCTGAGGTCGAGCATATTTGGCTTGACTTGTGGCACTGTTCAATCCCCTCTCTTAGTCCTATTTTGATCCTAAGTGGTTACCCTCAATCCAAATTATCTTTTCAATTTTGTTGTTTATGTACTTCTCATTAAAACGTTCTCATAACATTTATATTTTGAGATGTAAAGATTGAATGAGTGAGAAGATAATTGTGATAATGTTAAGTACTTTTTGTTAAATAAAAAAGAAGAAGAGGAAAGGCAATGGGAAGGGCAGGAGCAGGAAGTAGCAAGCAGGCGTGCCTTAGGGGTTGGGGTTTGCGCGTTAAATCACGTGATGGATCGTGCCCGGACGCCAATATATGAACGCTTCAATCTCTCATTCACATTCTTTACTTATATATATATATATATATATATATATATATATATATATATATATTTCAAAGTAAAATTGAAAAAGAAATTGTGGTTTGTGGTTTGTCGGTTCTATTTAATTGTTTAACATTTTATAAACCAATTTTGAAATTATTTCATAATTGTTCTCCACCACCACACTCTTTCCCAAATATTAAATTATAGCTAAATTCATTTTCTTTTTTAATGCCAAACTTTTCTTCTTCTTCTTTTTTTTCTTTGAAGTAAATAATCTAGAGAGATGTACATGTGAGTTATTAATTCTACGTCATACACATTAAACCTTGTAAACTATGTTAACTTAAAAAATATATAATATTTGAGTTTTATAATTAATTCTTAAATTTAAAGAATAGTATATTATTATTATGTCACGGATTAGTTATTTGTCTAATATTTTCCTTCAAACACATTTATTTTTAGCACATGCTCATATTAATACACTTTATTTGCATACTCGAATCCATTTATGAATTTAGGTAGATAAATTTTGATAAGGACCAAATGATTAACTTTGGTAACTAAAGTAAATATATTTGGTAGGTTTTAGAAACTAGAATGGATGAATGGATGAATGGATGAATGGATGAATTTAAAAGTTCTATATATACAAAAATAAAAATTTTTGAAATTTAAAATGAGACAAATTTTAAAGTTTAATAACTACTTATGTTAGACTTGTTTTCATTTTAGTCATTGTTTATGATGTAGATGGTTAAGGCCAAATTAAACTTTAATTTTGTGAGTTTCTAGTGTATCACATCTCAAAAACTATAAACTGAGTTGAGTAGTGAATGTAATTACAAATTAGTATAATTAATGATAACAACTCTACTTAGGCCAAACGTGTGCTGTGAAGTGGTGGGGAGATCAACTCATCTAATTTTAATACAATTATACTAATACAGTAGTACTCTACCTAATTTTAATCTCCTAATTGTATCATTGTGATACAACATACCATTATATTATGCTCTACAATTTTCAAATGTTGTAAAAAAATTACCAATGTCATTGAAACTTTCTCAAGTAATTAATATAGGAGGATTAAATTATGAATATGAGGGTGCATGGAACAATTAAAGTTTTTATACTTTAACTTAAAATAAGATGCTCAGTTTCTTTATCCTACCTTTATTGTATTAAGAGATAAGATACAATGACCAAATATAAACTTTAACCTAAACAAATGTTATTTTAGTGATATAATTTTCAACATTAGAGCATATATTAAGTCTTATATCTCTTTTCTTTTGGTCTTGGTGATATCTAGGGAATCATGAAGTAACAAAGTCATAAGATAAACAATGGATCATCGGATTGTTATTTTGAAAGATAATTCTCAAGATAGATCCATCTTCATGGATTGATATGATAATCATTTGGTTTTTGAGTTTAATACTTAAATTAAATGCATAAACACTACAACTACCTATATTAGGTTCTTTGTTTTGTTATAAAATTCCAAAAATTAAAAGAAACAAAAGCTAAAAACTTGATGCAAACTTACTGACAAATGGGCCTAAAAAAGATTTTGAAAAACTTGTTTTGTTTCAAAATCTAATTAAGAATATTTTCTTTTTTGAAATCATGATAGAGAAATAGGAAAAAGAATATAATTTTGAAAAATAAAAACAAAAATAAAGTGGTTATCACAATCAAATAAAATTTAAAATGAAGCTTTTTCAGGGGGGGGGGGGGGGAGATGGAACTGGATGCCCCCATTGACTAAAGGGGTTTTGTTTTGTTCACAATAAGTAGAAGAAATGATGATTTGGAATTTGGATAGTGACCCTCAAAAATGAAAAATCCCAATAACTTTTGTTTTGGCTTTCCCCTTCTTTTTCCACAAATGTCTCAACTTTCAAAACAAAAAGCTTATATACCAAAATTATAATTTCAATCTTATCCAACAAGTCATAAATCACAAATTTAACAGGATATAAAATCAAAAGTTTAGAGTCTCATTTCACACAAAAAATTAATTATACACCATGCAAAATTTAGGACAACTCAATTATTGATTTGAAATTCTATTTATAAATTTCTTCATTTACATATATACGATGGATATCACTAAATTGAAAGCTCAATATCGAAATTGACAATGAACGCAAGTTTTAATCTCAAGCCTACTTCCTATATGCCCAAAAATTGAAAAATTCATCAATCTGCAATGACTAGACTTATAATTGAACATATTAAAACAAAAATCATTTCAAGAAATGTCTAACCTCACATTACCATATTCTTCATATTCTCCATTCCTCATTAACCTTGAGAGCACTGAATCATGATCATCTCCCACAATCTCATCATATTCTTTCCACCATTTCATGAATGTGCTCCTTCGTAAGAAAATCTCAGAAGATACAGCATAATTCCTCATCAATTCCACAACATAATCTTCAAATTTTGTAAGCTTTGCTAATTCTGCTTCCCTTTCTTCTTCACTACAATCCCCTTCTCTCACCACATCACATGCCAGATGAGCCTCTTCCACATGTACCCAAAACAGAGAATCCACAGTAAGTATAGAAGAAACCGCTTCTCCTTGCATCGAACTTGAATCGGGAGTCTTTGCATCTTCGAACCATTGTTCTAGCTTAGTATAGTGCTTTGACCTGTGAGATTTGTAGTCGGTCAACCCCTTTCGGTAGTGTTCGGCGATGTCCAGTGGTTCAACCATTCGTCGGTAGTTTGTCCCGCCGAATAATAATTTTACATCGAATGGAACTCCATGTCTCAGTGGCTTTCTTTCTGCTTCCTCTACCTTGTTTTCCCAGTAAACTTGTAGGATCTTTTTGAACTCAGCAACTTTAATGTCAGTTTCCTTCTCTGGGTTTTTGTAGCGGTCATAGTAACCAATGTCCTCCAACTTACATGTTTTTTTGTACCATTCAAGTCTTGCCATGTTTATTTTCACGTCATTCAATGTTTTGGCAAGTTTTGTGTTCTCAAGTATCATGTTCATCTCGTTGTCTTTTAATGTTCTTACAAGTCTGTTAATATCTACTACTCTCTGCTGCTGCTGTGCCTGCAATGATTTCACAAAGGTAATGTAGAATTTCAGCACACGTTTGATAGGGTTGTTTGTTAAGAAACTGAAGTGTTTATTAATTGCTCATGTTTCTTGTTTCTCATTTCTTAGAAACGTTTTGAAACTTAGGTAGAAATTTCCAAAGCAACAAAAATTTAAGATCCTACTTGATAACCATTGTTTTTTTTTTTTTATAAATGCTACTTCTTTTGTAAGTTAGTATCTATTCGCTACAACTATTTTCAAAATCCTAACCGAAGTCTTGCCCATGGATAACTATTTGGGTTTGAAAATTAGGTTTATAAACATTAACACAATTTTCAAAATCAAAAACAAAAAAGATGTCAAATAGTTACTTCTCCACGTAAGATTCAAAGAACCCAATCGTTTTGTCGGGAAAGTTGAAGATCATTATAAGAAAGCTGTGAAAAAAAAAAGCACAACTTTAAAAGAAAATTATATGTTGTTAAACAAGATTTAAAAACCGAGAAACGGTCACGAAACAAACGTCATTTTCATAACAGAAAACGTTACCAAATGTAATATTAAAACATTTTACAAGCCAACAAAAGCAAATTTGATGAAGCAGTAAAAAGAATCATGTCGAAAACATCTCACAAATCCAACTTACTTGATTTTGAGCAACTCCAATAGCTTCAAGTTGTGCTAAAAAGCTCCCTGTCCACGACTCTGCATTTTCTATTATCACATTCATGTTAGCCTTAACATTGGTCTGCTTTATTAAACGATCAATTGTTTCCTTATAATCAAAGAACGCAGAAGCATTAAGAAGAACATCATTGTGAGCTTTAGTCGCCTCCAACACTTTCAAGATCGATTTCGGGTATTCGAAACAAGAACCAGCACCAGATTGGGAGCAGAACAAGAAAGTGCCAAAGGGATAGTAAGCTTTGTTGTTCAATAACTTTCTAGGAAGAGGGTCTTGGTTGGAGACAAGATGAAGGAAGCAAGAAGACCAAGTTGAGAAGTGTGAAATGGCGTTTTGAAAGGCCTCATTGCCTAATAGAGGAGAACCAAAAGTTATACAGAGGGGGCGTTTGGTTTTGGTGAGATCTATACAGTCAAGAAGTAATAAAGTGAAGAGAGAAGCAACCGATCCTCCTAAACCATGTCCTGTGATTATTATTTGAGTGTTGGGATTGGATATCAGCCTTGAAATCTGAAACACACAAAATCGTGCATTGCATCCCCATCAATTTAAATGCCTAAACCAATCATAATGAAGAACTGTTACCACTGTTTTTTTTTCCTTAGAGCTCAAAAGGCCCAGTAAAACAAAGGTGTAAGAAAAAACTGTGGATGTTTTTCCTGTTGTGAGGTGTCCTTTACAGGTACTACATGAAGAAGAGAAAGTATAGTTAAAATTGAAATATGTAAAAGAAGAAGAAAAAAGAGTACATACACAATACATTACTACAATTTTGCATTTAAGCTTAATAAGGAAAAATCTTAGGTACCATTTGTAACTATTCAATTTTTTTTTTGTTTTTAGATTTTGAAAACTAAGCTTGTTTTCTTTTATTTTCTTAATATGGTTTGTATCAATCTCGAGTAGGCATACCTTTAAAAAGTAATGAAAAAAAATATATATACACCTTTCCTAAACATCAAATCTTCCAACGTGGAACAATTACCACCTCAAGACTGTTTCCTTTTCCTATGGACCTTTAAGTCCAAAATCATTAATTTATAGTAAAAATGTTAATTAACTCGTCCATGCTAAGATTTATTAAAAGTAAAATTAAGCAAACATAATTTAACCTAAGATTTAAACATTTTATTTATAAAATTGAAAAAATATTAAACCATTTTAAAATAATGGAGGAAACAGAAGAAGGGATTGAAGAATACCTCTTGCTCGTAAACAGGGTAGAAGCGGCGAAAGAGCTCAAGAGCGACTCCATTGATGGCGGAATCCGAGCAAGTTCTAGATTGAAGAAACTCAAACGCAGTAAACTCATCCTTCACCATATCCGAAACCAAAACCAGATCTTCTCCTCCATGTTCTTCAATAGGATTTTCCGTAAAGTTGGGAGCAGTAACAAACGCAACAATCTTACAATTCAATCGCTCATCGTAATATCCATGAAACACGGAATAAATGGGTAAAGCAAATTGAATTTCACTGCGACGTTTCGTAATAGCGTTCCATGAATGTTCCAACAAATCTGAAGTTGCAATGAAATTCCCTAATTCCAATCCACTGCTGAATCTGAACTCAAAAAAACAACCTAAATTAGAGAAATAGGAAGGGGCCAAGAGAGAAAAGGAGAATTTAAGTATGATTACCGGTGAGAAATATGGTCGTTCATTGATGATGATTGGTGTTGTTTGAAGAATCGAAGTCCTTTGCAGTGGATTTAAGCATTGAGTTGGTAGTGTTGTTATTGGTGATGGGTCTAGTCAATGCGAGGCATTAGGTTGGAATAAAAAGGGAAGTTGCGTTATAATAAAATAAGAAAGTCAGGAAATGTCATTGCCGCCATTGACGGGGAATTTACGCATTACTTTATATCCACTTTATATCCATATTAAAACAACTTCGTATAGACTTATCGAAGGGACTTTGTAGGGTTAGTCCAAAATAGTGCCGAATCACTGACCCCCGCCCCTAATATTTAAAATGGTGTTTGCACATTTTAATAGAATTGAACACCGTAGTGTCCAATTACTTTGAACCAAAACTCTAATATCCATAATCTCAATTACATTTGAGCTTGTTCAATTATTCTTATGAAATTCAAATACCTTTGAAGGAGCTTGAACACACAACTTCTTCAAACTACTTTCTTAGATATTCACTAATCAGTTGACCCAAAGTTTTAGAAAAGTCTGTGTGAAAAGCAACACTTTCTTTCTTCTGGATTGAAAGTATCAAAATTTCTCTTGCCATTTCTAATTGCCTATGACCAAGTAATTGTGACTAAGAACATACATATTAAGTTTCACTTTATTAGATAACAAATCGAAAAACAAGAAGTTGAAGTGCTGATTGTGGAGCGTTTGTGGAGCGTTTCTGCTGTGCGTTTAAGAAAAGAAGGAAAAGGAATATGTTGATACTTCACCATATCTTGAATCGACAAGTGAAAGATCTTGATACTTCCATCAACGTCCAGATTTGTATCGAGACAGTGGTCTATTCTTGGATCTAAAAAGGATTTGAGTGTTTGAAAAGTAGCTCTCTTTATTTCATATACATATTTGTGTTTCTTTTTGTGAGGCCATAAAGATTTTGCCTATATTTGGGTCTCACCATATCTTCATCAAATTAATTGGATTAATTAATGTGCTTTTTCACTTCCATTCCTTTGAAACCTTTTTCTTTGTTGTCATGTGATTCAAATGTGAATCTCCAAAACAAGACAAACACGGAATAAAGTTGTGTTTATATTTGTTGGTTATGGGTGAAGTTAGAGATCTAAATCATGGAACCATTTAGGGATTACATTTATGATAAAACTAATTTTATGATAAAGGTGTTCGGGAGAAATGTTATGCAAGTACAAGAAACAATCAGTTAGCGCCTCATAGGATCACCGTGCAGTAGTCAAGCTTCTCGTCGTCTGCCAATTCGAGAAAGCCCTTCATGTTCGCTAAATTGTTCATCGGTATTCGATTGCATTGCACCCTTTCTAACCTAGTGAGCTTAAGTATGACACGCAATGCTCAAACGAGTTCTCTACGGACCCTGCTTTCATCCTCGAGTGCCAACCGTGGCCACTCTACAATGAGTCTTAGCTGGTCGGTTTGGCAGGCCATGACATCCTTAATGACATCAACTGTTTTCAAATTCTGCCCTTCCCGCTTTCGCTTTGAACCACTTGAACACATCGCTTCCTCAATTAGGTCGTGCGATGTCATCGGGGGACATTTTAAACTCATGGCTGGACATAGAAGAAATTTCCATATCATTGAAATCCACGGGAACAAATTCCTCGAACCCGCTAGGAAGGTTCAATCCGATGTCAGCAAATGTCTCTGCACAGGCTCTCGTTGCCCTATCTTCCCTGAATACATACGATAACTCGTCGTAATATAGGAATGACTTATTAGTAGGCCCATGTCTGCAGAATGATTCTACATAGGAAAGAAAAATCAAATATTAGACTTGTTTCATATTGAAGCAAAAATTATATCAATGTACAATTATACTTTTCACATATCCTGACCCAATTGTCAAACAACTCTTCATCGACGATGCACTTCGCATCGTCATTCCAACCGAACACGCTGCAGGTTTGGTCGCGCATTTCTGTGATTGCCTGGTATGAGCACTTCAATGTCTTTATACGACAGTCAATAACGGTAGACGCATGGACATTGCAATCCGGTAACTTCATCGCTGTCATTCGAAGAAGTTATGCCGGATACCCCCGCCTGAACATGCCATTGTCTGACTTCCATCCACCCGCAGACACCAACTCCACCATACACTCCACGAGGGTTGTCTCCTCCTCCTTCGTCCATACATGCTTAGGTGCACGTGACAAACTTGTCAATTCAAATGAGACATAGATATTAGTAACTTCAGTACACAAAAAGGAAAAATAAAAAAAATTGGCAATTAATAGCGTCTATTGCGTGAAGGGAGACAATTCCATTCATTTTGGTCATGCATGCATAAATTAAAGTATACATGAAAACACACCCAATACTAACTTAAAACAAATACAGGAATACTAAATTGGCACACATAGTTTATTGATTACGCAACTGTCATTGATTGAACATCTCTGAGGCCAAATCATTCATCCACTGCGTCCATTTATTTGAGTTTGAAATGAATTGAATGTCATCACCTCCGGTCATCGCGTCCCTTATCCACGTTGTCAACGAAATTGTCATTCGTCATCTCGCGGTTGATGAGATTGTCTGGTACGCAACATGCCAGAATGGTTCAACATTGAACTTGGACGAGATAGTACGACTTGCCGCAAAGTATTGCCCATCAACCCTTCAACACTCCTCCACTCGGAAAAGTTAAGGAAAGGATGAAGTGAGTGTTGAGGAGAGATTGAAGACGAGTGGAGAAGGAATGAAGACGAGTTGAGAGAGAAAACGGTACGAATTCGGCAAGAGTTGAAAATGAAAGACGATGGACTAAGGGTAAAAATGAAAAATAAAAACCCTAAAACTATGATTTTCATTACACGGAGCTCAAACGTGGGTTAGAGTTATTATAACCCAAACCCACAAGTGATAATATGGAACCCAAACACACTCTTTAAATATATTAATTTTGTTTGCTTTTTTCACTAAAGTATTAAGGTTCCATAACCTCTAACTTTTTGTTTTTGTTTTTTCAGTTTGTTAGATTATTGTTAAAAAAGGAAGAAGTCATATATATATCTTTTTCAAAACTGATTTATTTTCTTGTTTTTGAAAATTAAAATGTATTTCTTGAAAGCTACTTTTTTTTTTTCTTATTTTGAAATTTTCTTTTTACTTTTAAAAGCATTTTTTTTAATTTAAAAAGTCTAAAAAGCTTATTTGTTACCAAGTGTTATTTGAAAATTAATTTTCAAAAACAAAAAAACAAATGGATTACCACAAAACCTTGAAATACTTTATTTTTATTTTAAAGTTTGTTTCTTTAGCAACTTAGCTAATAAAGCCTAAACCTTTTAGAATTAAACCTATGCATGTTATTTACTAGAGTGGACAACACAAATATCTCAAATTGCTTGTAGAAGGTCAACAGTTAAGTGTTGAAACTTGAAACAGCTCCTTCATGCCATCTTTGGAATTAAATGTAAATCAGACTGATCTTATTTACTGCCTTTTTGTTTTCTAATTAATGTAAAATAATTAAATAAGATACAAGAATTTGAACTTTAACATGGAAGTAGATTAAAGCCTAAACTTGAAGCTAAAAGCACCACAAGTTCCAAAAGCACAAAACTAGAATAGAGTAGATTACTTCAATACCTTACCATCATCATTATAATACATCAAATTCAAACACTCCCAAAAACAGAGCATACAATTATGAACAGCCTATGGCCTAATCCTATATGCTCTTTCAGTAGTAATTCCAATGACTATTGACCATTGAATCAAACCAGACTGTAGAACAAAACCCATCAAGAAATATGAAACAAAAAGCGGTGTACGTTCTTCATTTGGCTTAAGGACACTTGCTTCTGCTGCCATGAGTGGTCATGTCAGTGTAGCACTTTCCACAGACTTCCCTGTTGCCATATGTACCTGGTGGAACACACTTGCACCTGTCGCAGCATGTCAAGCACGCCCTTAGGCATATCTTTTTCCTTGAATGAAGTTGGCATCTTCTTCCACATTCTGGGTAGCAGGCTGCTTAGACATCAAATATATCCCATTTGATTATTATTTTGGAAAACTATGCTTTAAACATGGGGTTCTCAGAATCTAAACTGCTATTTCAGTAATGTGTTGGTAAGAAAAGTAAAGATTATACAACAACAAATTCTACAAGTGGAAAGTATCTAAATGTGATTGTTTAGATAAACTTTTGAAGTGTCTGCGTTTATATTTTTCATTTTAGCAGGTTTTTTATTGGGTAAAAATGGTGTTGAAATGTCACTAACTTCCAGTCTTTTTGTTTTCCTGATGTATTTCACACTGTATTATTATATATCATGAGCACATTCATAACAATCAAAGGATGAAGGGCAGAAATTTACATATCTAGGATGCCAAGTAGGTTATTATAGTAGATGATTACGACAGTTCGTACATCCAGGTAATCTACAGAATATTCTAAGTTTGGGTTAGACTATTTAAATTGAGTTGTGATAGTTATTGTGAAGTTTGAGCAAGTACTGTAACAATGAGGCATTCGAAAAAGTAATACTAAAGTTAACTGTAGATAATAACAATTCAAAGCAGCAACTACTATAATCGTATTAGAATTTGAGTGGGCACTCCACAAGTTTGAAATTGCTGAAATAACCTTTTGTCAGGTTTTAAATCACTCGAGATCGAAATCAATTCAAAATTTAATTCTACAGTTGCATTGTTCATATTATCAAAATCAATTTTTGAACAATTAAAGATAATTTGATTCCGAAAATGATAAGTGGTCCTAAACATGCTATTAAACTAGCAAGCACGGCACTGAGAATTTATTATGGAACCTACGAAAATTGAAGGCTTATACTTAAAACTTCTTTTATGTTTTAAGAATGTTAAGTTAGAAATGCATAAACCCAGAAGGAGTAAGGATGAGTAAGAGATATAGAGAAATTCTTTACCCTTGCCTAAGACTGGAGGTGGCCTAGGAGCAGCCGGAGACGGTGGCTTCACTGGTGGAACAGGGGTGGAAGGTGGCTTCACAGGAGGAGATGGAGTGTAAGGAGCTTTAGCAGGCGGGGGAGAAGACGGTGGCTTCACCGGTGGAGAAGGAGTATAAGGAGGTGGTGGAAGCTTAACTGGAGGAGCAGGGGTGTATGGTGCTTTAACTGGCGGTGGTGTCAAAACAGGGATTGTGGGTGGCTTAACAGGCGGAGCTGGAGGTGGCGTCAAAACAGGGATTGTTGGTGGCTTCACAGGCGAAGCTGGCGGTGGGGTCAAAACAGGGATTGTTGGTGGCTTCACTGGCGGCGCTTTGTAAACTGGAGTAGAAGGAGCTTGAACTGGAACTGGAACATGGGGGTAAACAGCATCCTGTAATGTAAAACCAAATACCAAGCAACATTCACTTCTCTTCACTATGTTACCAAAAGACATTACAAAAATGTGGTTAAAAATGTTTAAACAACAGAACAAAACACTAAATAATGACAACAAAAGAAACAAATCCCAGCTCACAAATCACATCTCAAAGCAATCAAAATATAAATCACCTTCTTTTGGGACAGTCCATTGGCATTGGCATTGGCTGAAACCTGCAAAAGAAAAGCCAAGAACTCAGCCTCAAATCATGGAATACAAAATCCAATCACTCTCAACACCCAATACATTACAAGAGAGAATGAGCAATACCCATGAGCCAGATAGAAGAAGCACGCTAAAGACAAAGAGATTGGCCATTAAGGCCATTTGTCAAACAGGTGTGGTGGGAAAGGCAACTCAGACCAAAGAAAGGAAGAGGAGACCCTGAATCCTGATTGATTACAACTTGAAGAAGCCACACAGACGTTTAAATAGAGGCAGAAATGAGAAAGTGGGAAGGTTCAAATTTCAAGAATATGGGTTTTTGGTAAATTGAAAAGGCAAATTAAAATGTAGGTGCCTAGATGGATGGATGGATGCCAGTTCAGATCAAGGTGAAAAAAAAAAATATATATTATATAATATATTTTTTTTTTTAATTTCGTTTTGGGGTTAGCAAAATTTTAGACCCACATGATGAATAAGAGTGTCTGCAGGTACAGGCATACTAACTAGGAAATACTGATCTTCTTAGGAGTGTCCTTTGCAATTATTTACTACCTTTCTCCACGAGCTCTTGTCTTCTTTCTCTGCCCCTCTTTGCGTTTGGTTGGGTTTTGGGAGTCTTTTTAGATTTTTACCACTAATACTACACTACTTGTTAATCTTGACATTGGAAGGATGGAAATAGAGTAATGGACTGTTGTTAACTAGAGGATCAGTGTGTTCAATATAGAGAGATGGTTATATCTCTCTTTTTTAAGGTGGCAAGAATTTAGGAGATTGAGCAAATAGTAGCGTTGAATTGATGGCTTCGTTTCCACATCTTTGAATGAACCCTTTAGCTGAAGAAGTAGGAATGCATGTTGAGAAGATTTGTTTGGATGGATGGGATAATATTGGAGTAAGAAGGTTAAGGTAAGTAAAATGATGTAAATGATTTGAATGAGTTTGGGGAAGCTTTTTCTAGAGGTTTCAAGATTGTCAGAGTACTTGAGTACTTTTTAACCTTTGTATAGTATCAAATGAGATAATAGGCAATATATATTATTAGTTATTATTGCAAAAGCTGTCACCAGTTAATAAAATATTTACCACTTCATTTATATATTATCTATGAAATTTAATATTTATGTAATATGTCCATTGACTTTAATAATTATGATACATTCAGTGAAAAGTCCAAAAACAGCTTATTAAACACAAAGCTTTTCTTCTTCTTTTTTTTCTTTTGAGGTAACTTATTGAAGATTTAATATATTTATATGAAAGTTGAAAAGGTTTTGAGTAATCATATTCCTCCAATGATTTGTTTAGGTAAGTTATTGATGTGATGAATAAGAATTAAAAGAATAGAATGAAGAAGGAAGAGGTGTTGAAGAGCTTAGAGGTGGAGGGGAGTGGCGAAGGCAATATGATGATTAGGACAAAAGGGTGGAGCCAGGAGAGGCACAGTCACGGCCACCTGTTTCTTATTTTATTTTTCTTCTCTCACTGGATCCACGTGACGTGACATCAGTCAAAGCTGTCTGCTTCACCTAATCCTCTTTTACTTTTACAAACAATTAAAAATGAAAGAGAGATGAGAAGAGAAGAGAAAAGATGAGATGAGATTAGATGTTCCCACCGACGACTCATTTACTCAAACTCTTAACTTCTCCTCTTTCTTAGTTAATATTAACACTGCTCTCTACTGCTCATCAACCTCCTTTCTTCTTCTTTTCTTTTTTACATTCCATCTTATTTAATACTCTCTCTAATCACATTCCATCTATTACTATCTTTAAATAATAGCTACTATACTCGTATACACACACAAAATAACCTTAGTTTCATTTTCGTTCATGCATCAGAAGTCGCTACAGCTTTATATATGCTTCTATTTTAATTTGCTCAAGACTATTTTAATTTGTTTCACATTTGCTTCTAGATCTAGTGCCTAGTTACATAAGTTATTAGATTTCATTTTGTACCAAAATGAAAAATATTAAATACACATAAATGGTTAGCTTACTGCGTTGGTCTCCAAAAAAATAATAATAATAATTTCCAACGTCTTCAAACTACATAAACATGAAAAGAAAAAGGTATATTAAAGTGAATAGGAACAACATCATAAATCTTACTTGTTTCAAATGAATATTGTATCATAATAAATAGAGTAATTTATATGCATTTGATTCAAGTTCTATATGCTATTCACCCACTCCATGCCTATCAAAATAATTCAGGTGTGATTTCTAAACTCAACCAACTACAAATAATATCTAAAAAGCTTTCAAGTCATACTTTAACTCTTAAAATAACTTTAAAAAGTTTGAAAATAGCACTTCAATTCTCAAAATTGTTTCATAACATGTAGGTGTCTAAATGTCTAAGTGCTATAGTTTTACTCTCAAACTCAATCTAAAAGTACCTCAAAAGTGTTTAAGTGATATTTTAACTCTCAAAACACGTTAAAATTAAATTACCCAAGTGTAGATTTGAAATTAAAAACTAACTAAAAATGATGAGCGAGTGTCTAAGTGTCACGATTTCAAATTTATTACATATTTTTTTAAATAAATCTTTATCCTAAATATATAATTTTTAATTAGTAACAATTTTAGTGGAGATTTTTCTTATTGCAAAAGTAATCAACTTTTCTTTTTTCAATTGTCATAAAATATTCTCCAATTTCAAAAAATATAAGAAACATAAATGATTAATTCTAATGAACAAGCAATTAAGCACATGATGAAATCATACAACATATTGTTGCCAAAAATCATGTGTCGCCATCATATATTACAAAGCTTTTAATATATATATATATATATATATATATATATATATATATATATATTGATACAATTTTAAGTCCCAGGAATTGAATTACAATTATTCTCCACCAAACTTGGATTTGACTCTTGAATTAATATTTGATATTTTATTTTTATCAATACTTATAAACTATATGACTCAAGTTTGAAAAATCAAATAAGTGTCGCAATAAATAATGGTGTATTAAATATGTGTATGAAACCTCTTTACCAAAAGTAGAATCGAAATGTTTATGAAATTTATTAATGAAAATATTATACGTTTTAAAGAAAATTATTTTAACTAACAATTTTTTTTAAAATATCTACAAATACATCCTAATCTATTTATGATAGAAATGTTTGAAATTAGTGAATTTTTAAAGGTGTTTTTTTAAAAAGAAAACATAAGTGATAGAGTTTGATTGGATATTTTGTAATTTAGCAAAAAAAAGAAGAAAAAAATTGTTGGTTGATATGATGCAGTTGTTTTTGCTTGTTGGCAAAAAGTGTAATTGTGACAACATTATTGTTTTGTTAGAGTACAATGTGACAAATGTAAATATAAATTTCATTAATGTTATACCAAAACTTATGTATTATTGATAGAAGGATGTCTACATTCTGCAATCACATATTATTACTGTTATTATTACTGTTGTTATAATTATTATAATTAGGTACGACTATGTAGAATATGAGAATTTAAACCTCTTATTATTTAATGAGAGTGCTTGTCAATTTAGTTACCACCAACTATATTCTCGTTTTAATAACCTAATAACCATATAAATAGTTTGGAGTATAAATCAACTCTGGCTAGATATTAATAATAATTTTCACACAAAAATATAATAGGTGAAAGATGTAAAACTTTGAAGTAATAAAAACTATTTAATTCTGATATGATAATTGAAGGGGAAAAAAAGATTGATTTGTTGAGAGTGGGGCAGAAAGAAGAGAGGAAAGAAATGTATAGTGAGGAGGTTGTGTATTTGTTGAACAACAAAGTCAGAAGCTGACCTCTTACATTCATCCATGGGGTGTAACATAATAATTAAAGGCTACATAGTCTCAATTATTAAGGCCCCCCCTCCACACCCAAGGACATCAAATACATCTGTCATTTAATTACTTTTTTATTTTCATTTTCTTTTAACAAAACTATTAAAATTGATGGGGGCAAGATCCTTGTAATTTATTTCAAACATATGTATCAAGATTAGATCTTGTACTAAAAAAATGGATGGACCAAGATTTGGTCAAAGACATATGTATCAACCAAGATCTATCTATTCAAGTAAAAAATTGTAACATAACATATCATAATTTTTAGAATAATGAATGTGAGATGGGGTTTTCAAGAGAGATAGGTGCATGAATAAAGGAGAATGAAAGGGTTTTCAAAATGAAAATTCTCTTTTTTAAACTATGAAGAAAAAAAAAGATCCAACCTTCAACCTTAGAAAAAAGAAAAAAAGTTATGTTTTTGTTGAGTTTGAAAGAAGTTAGGATTGTTGTTACAACTTTTGTTACTCATCAAATGTTCATCTTGACATAAAAATGACGCTAAGAGGTAAGCTTCAAATAACCCAACCTTGATTTAGTTTGAACTTAAGAAAATAGAAACATAATCCTCGAACTTGTAAAAAAGAATATCGCTCAAATGGCATAGTGTTAGTTTTATTAAGTTTCGAAGTTAAAGGTTTGATTCTCCCATCTCACATACTATAGAACTTTTATTCATGCTAAATTATGTTGTCAATCACCAAAAAGTCACCCATTACTAATTTAAGACGTTAATTTCACCACATACTATACCATGTTTTGGGTACCATCCAAGATTCCCACAAAATAAATGACACTATAATGCAGTATGCAAGAAAAGGGATTGATTTAAAAAACAAATGGCCATTTGGTTTAATGACATTCCATATTTCTATTCTAATGATCTAAAGATAAAGAAAACTTTAACCCCACAGTTCATACACAAAAATCAAGCAATGGCAAAAGATTAATCTCATCAAACCTGATACATTTAAGCACTTTGAGGGCATTTTGGAAATGGTAGGTTTTCACCATCTGCATTGTCTAATCTTCCGTGAAATGATCAATGGAGCTCTTAATTAAGCTTCCCTACCTTATCTATCTCCAGATTTTTCTCTCTTTCCCTCTCTCCAATTCTTACACTTCACAATCAAGAGTACCTAAACAAAAACTTCTTCCTCATCCTCAAAACTCAAATTCAAGGTTTGTAACTTAAAACCTGCACCTTGAATGGTCTCGATCAAACTCGAGGCCACTCCTGTAGATTGTATTGTTGTTTGTTTTGTAAGCTAGAACAAGAAGAGGATAAAAAACCATTTAGCCAATTGAGTAGAAGACACATAAATTGTTTACTGACAACTAATGATCTTAACATACCGCAACTGATGCAATGCCCTCAACGACTTGGACTTTCAACCCGGAAATACCCTCCGTTTGCTACAGAGAAACACATGCAAATAAGCAAATTTAGACTTTGATTTTACTGTTATCTACCCTGCTGTGTTGAATGGTGTCAAGTTGATTTATAGCAAAACATCTACCACCAAGTTGCTGCTATACCGAAATCCTTCAACAAATTAGTAGAGCTACTAGAAGACAAATCTTATTATGAACTATGAAGTCCTGATGAAAGTGAGAACACCATGAATTCCTATTCATAATTTTCGGTAGGATTTTCCACATGGGCCAGTTATAACTTATAGATTAATCCATTCCCCTCATCTTGTAGATTGAAAATTCATGAATTATCAAAGTTGGAGGTTCACAGCCTATCGAGTAAAAATAATTATTAAAAAGACCTACTTAAAGACAATCGATTAACAAATAACAAGAAACGAAACATGGAAGGCGTAAGGATGATAGAAAAATGTACCTCCAAAGCCCCAGTTACAGAAGGAATAGCTGATTCATTTAGCGTCCCCTCTGCCTTCAGAAACGAAAAAAGATAACCATAAGAGATGCCTCCAAGCAATTCAAAGATATTATGCTTACAAATCCCTAGAATGGGCATAGTTCATAAAATCGGTGAAAATGTCAAGATCGGGGAAAAGTTTAATTTTCTTCCGATGCGTTTATATAGTGAGTTAATTTAAATCTTAAAAGTTTCAATATCACTCATTTGAACCCTACACGTAATAAGTATATTTACTACGTTCAACTAGCTAAGGTTCCACTTTTTGAAAAAAGATTTGTAACTATATACGGCCATTCTTGTAGTTGGATACGACTATCTTTGCACGTATTGATTATTCCCTAAGAAGCATATATGCTTTAGTCTGACTAGCATGTTCAAGTCTGATACCTGTAAGGCACTTGGACATTCCAACACTTATTGAACATGTATCAGACAATTGTTAGTGCATCAGATGTGTTAACAAGCATGCATAAAACAAAGAAAGACACATATATAAAAATAATAACATATTTTGAGTCTGGAACATATCATATACTAATTTTTAAGAATATAAATGCGTCAATCTATTTACTTCGAATTATTTTCGTGATAACATTTCAATAAGTGTGTCCTTGCAGTGAACATCCCTAGATTTGTAGAAAACTGAACGGGTCACCGTGCTCGCGTCGTATACATGTTTTGTATTTGTGTCTTTAAGTTATCCCAATAGTGTTGGGTGGTTTTAGTTAGTAAGAAATAGATATTTTGTTGCTAAGTTTGAGAAATAGGTTCAAGTATTTTCATGTTTGTAATTGGACATTTCTTCGAAATGATTACGAGTGATTTGTAGCTAAATTTTATGGGGAAATGTTTCAAATTAGTTTTGAAGTGGAATACTTGTGGAAGTTCAAAGTTTCAACTAACAGGGCAAGAAATGAGCAGGTTAAACGTCTAAACCACAAACAATTATCGTGCCCAAATCAAAATATGCTGGAATTCTTCACGAAATTCAGAACCCCATTTCACCAATTTGTTATCAAAGAAGCACTTCACCAAAACAAACAAATATAATAAAATGGGTATAATACCTGAAAGAACATGGTGAGAACATCAGAGGGGGAGACGGGGACGGTGACGGCAGGCGGGTCAGATGGAGAAGGTGACGACGCTTCGCTTTCAACTCCTAGCTCGGGAACAGAGGCATCCTCTTCAACTGCCCTGACTTGTTTGAGGACGCGTGGCAGGCTCCGGCCCTGAAGCGGAGAATGTCTGAAGGAGGCGGCAGAGAGAGTGAAGTTCGTGGGGGAAGGAAGAGAGAAGGAATGGCTGGGAATTGGTGATGATTTTGAAAATGGAAAGTGAAGGGCGGGGAAGGTGGAGATTGAAGCCATTTTCCTCGACGGTTTGAGTGTGTTTTGTGTTTGTGAATTTTGGGATTCCTATCCTCTGCTTATCCGCTACACTCACTCCCCTCTTTCAAACCTTTTTTTTTTTCTTCTCTATTTACTTATTTAAATAACATATGATTTTTCTTTTTCATTTTCCAATATACTAAAACATTTATAAAATAATATCAAAATTTTAAATTCTTTCCATTACAGATATGGTGAAGGTTGCAAATTTGGTTGCAAATTTCGTAAGTATGAGATGTTGATCGATGCAATTAACTAGAGTATTGAGACTTATATAAAGGTTCTTCTCTCAATGAAGACATTTAATAGTTGGTTGCTTCTTTTCTTTTGATTCATTTCCAATTTGTGGGTTAAGAATTAGGTAAAACGTTTTTTACCATCTTATTTTCTTGATATTCTAAATTTCATCGTTAAGTTTGATGCATGCAACTTTCTCCTTCTATCAGAATTTAACAGTAGTTTAATTTAATTCAAATTATACCTAGATCAAAATAAACAAATTTAGTTTATGTATCCTGATTTAAATCTTATACTTTTAATTGACGTTTTTCAATACTTGCTTTTGAGGTACTTAAACAAACTTCCAGGTGACATATTCAAATATCTATAACTGTTAACAAAATCAAGATTTGTTAATTATACATCAACCTTTTATAATGGAAAAAAAAAATCATAAATATAAGGGTTTAGGGTATCATTGTGTTCCATTTTGAGAGTAATTCCAATGGGTATATACATTGAGAGATTATATTTTATAACAAAATAATGAGTAAAAAACAGTAAATTTACATCAACCTTTTACAGCAAAACAAAAATTTTCAATTTCACCATTTTAAGAGGAAATTTTAGGGAGCTTGAACCCAGAGCAAGGATTACCAGTCACAAGTACTCGGAATTGGAATTGGACCTGAGAAAATAGATTTTCAAGGCTCGAGATCATAGAATCCATCTGGGGCGAGAAACCGTCACGCTGGAGTAAGACTAATTACTCTTGACATGCCAATATCCAAGTTTTCTATATTTACAGCTCTAAAGTTGCATTAGTTAACATAGTAACCAAAATAAGGATGTTAATCAAAGTATCTTTTAACATTCAAATGGTACAAAATAGGGTGTCAATCTGGACAGCTATATAGCTATGCAGCTTAATGCAGAGGATATCCTTGCCTACCATTTGAAAGTGTTTGAAGTTCATTTATGCATGCAGTCTTCTACTACGACTCCATCTGCAAAATTTAATCAAGCTTCAGTGAAAAAAGGCCAAACAAATGCAAAACGGAGGATGATGTAGTGGTTTAACTTTGGGAAAGGTCTAACTCACCTTGTAGACGTATAGCGCAGTTCGCTAGAGCATCGGCATCAGAATTTTGTTTCTTGAAATGGAAATATATGTCATTTACAATTGCAGAACCAGTAAAAGGGTAGGCTAAGGAGTTATGTATTAGTAAGAATGAAATGACAAAATGAGAGAGAATAAGATGATCACATTATTGAATAGCTTACTCTTGAAGAGAATCGAAACAATATCGAAATATTAAAGGCATCAAAGAAGGCTTATTCATTTTCCATGTCTAAAAGAATACCAAAAACTCTGAAAAGCATGCAATTAACTGTGCGACATTGATTAATGCACAATTCCACCATTCTTATCAGTCACAAAACTCGTAAAATTTTAACATATTAGGAAGATGGCCCTGTGAGATTTGAGTCTACTCCTCCAACGTCCATTTCTGGTGTGTTCTCTTCTTTATGACTTGTCTACTATTTAATTTTTTTCAATAAAAGTTCAAGAAACAAAAAAAAAAAAAAAAAGGTGCACGCTCTGCTAAGGTGGATTGGACAAATGCAAAAACTTGTAAAAGAATTGAATACCAAAAAGGGAAAAAACAATACTTCAAAATCTTCAGGAAACACACACACATAAATATATGCTGTTGTATGTTCCTAGGAATATTCAGTCTAAAAGAAGAAAAAAAATGTACCCTAGGGAAATGGCTGATCTCAAATGACACAAACTTATCCTTGAGCTCCTTAGCCACTTTACAAAATTTAGCCATATTTGGGTTTTTGAGCTTCCATAGACCCTGAACCTGTCATAGAAAATCCACGTTCCCTTTTACATCTGACTTGAACACGAGAAAGATTGAAAGCAAGCAGAAAATTTGACAGAAATCATGTATATATAAATCAAACTTGTGATTGTGCGTAGTTTAAGTAGAATTTGACAGAAGTCATGTTTAACAGCTTCCTTGATCTTATCTATCTATATGTGTATACAGCAGGAGATATTCGCAACTGTCAGCTTGAACATTGCAACATTGCGTTCATTTGGAACATACATATAGTTGTGTGGAGAAAAGTTTGTTAGCTGGTACACCTGTCTGTATGTAAAATGCTAATAAAGCTGACAAACCTGCATACAAACAAGCTTAGAGTCTCCTTGGACACGAATGTGTTTAATGCCATTCTTTAGAGCATGTTTCAGTCCTAAAATTACAGCACGATATTCAGCAACATTACATGTAGCAATCCCAACCCCTTCTTGCAACTTACAGACCTATCAAATGAGCAAACTTAAGCTTTAAGCCAAAAAAAAAATAATAATAAATAAATAAAAGTAAAGGCTTTGAGAATGTAGAGAATAATTGAATTTAACAACCGTAGATCCATCGTTAGCACGTAAAACAGCTCCAGCACCTGCTAGCCCAGGATTTCCCTTTGAGGCACCATCAAACTCAAGAAAATAGGTCTGGAAGCAGATATATTCAATTAATAATTTAAAAACCACTGGCAAATTAAGATAAAACTCAGGACAATTGCAGAGCATTGGTAAAAGGAAAGAGTGACAATATAGTCGTACGTTCATGAGGGCATTTTTCTTTGTACCAAACTTCTATTTAAAAGTAAGAAACTTTGAGATATACGTTACTAAAAAAGAATAAAAGAGCAACCTAAGAGCCAAACTCCAAAGTTAGTCTGAACCTCCCACAAAGAGCTACAAAAGATCCTTTCAGCACTCACCATGTCCTCAAGTTGAAACATAGTTCACAATTAGAAAACAGTACATTTTTCGTCTCTAAGTTTTGGATCTAGTTTCTATTTAGTCCTTAGCATTCAAAAGGTTACACGTTTGATCTTTATATTTTGAGTTTGATTCTCATCTAGTCCATAAGTTTCAAAATGTTACGATGTTACCATTGACATTTGAATTTTGTTCCAAAATTAAAATGTAAAACTTTATTTCATAATTACTTTAAATTAATTAATAAACATTGACATCAATGTTTATAAGTGAGTATTTAATGAAAAATTGGAGTTAAAATGTAAAATATTGGGACCAAATTGAAACAAAACTCAAATCTTGACTTTAAAATGTAACATCTTCATACTTACGAACTAAATTGAAACCAAAATCAAAACTGAAGGTTGAAACCAAAATCAAAACTCAAGGACTAAATGTATAACATTTTGGGATCTAAGGACTGAATAGAAACTGGACCAAAACCTAGGAATCAAAAACGTCTTTTTCCTTCAGAATTATTTCACCCTAACCAAATTCCCAGATACCATTTTCAGCCTGTTGTCTCTTCCATCGAATGGAGCCTCAAATCGTCAATAGATAATGTGTTCATAGGATATTATAACAAGTTGAAGATTGATTTCTACTTCTGAACACAAGGTTTGGTGATGAGGATGAGTTGCCGGTTACTGCCAAGGGCTAAACATAACTGAGATGAGATAAATGGAACACCCATCCACACTCAGTTTGGTGGTAATTCATATTGGGGCCAGATTTCCATTCTTCCTTCTGATAACACTACCAAGAGTTGCTGGAAAGTCGACCACTTCAGATGGTCACCATCTAAAAACTTCAGTATGTTGGTGCTTGACAGAATTGTTTTTCATAGTCAATTGTGCCCGTGTTTATAGCGACTTCAAATCATCTAAATTTGCAATAGTAGAAAATTAGGAAACCTGTTCATAATGACCTACAAGGATGAGAATCCACCCATCGACACTTGAAAAAAAAGACTTCTTTTGTAAATGCATGGAAGGAGGTGTTATACCCACCTAGCCTAACTGTTTGGTTTAGCAGACACGAAAAAGTGAAAATAGGTTTCCCAAGTAACTATTTACTAACCTCTAACAGTCCATGGGTTGCATCTTGAGAAAATCTCCCCCACAATGTTCTCATGAAAACGTTCCCAGTTCAATACACTGGAATTTGAACCCATGAAGCCTTATAAACTCCTTAGTAAAGACAAAAGCCTTTTCAGCAACTCTTGGTGAGAAACAAAAAAATTTCGGGCCTCATTAATTCAAAATCCATTGTTTTAACTAGGATTCCCTAGTTACATTGGTCCTTCTTGAGTTGCTCATTAGGAGTCAATTATGTTATCGTTATCCCACGGCTAAATGAGATTACAAAAACTCCAAATTGAAAAAAAATCATTAGTGGGGGAGAAAGTGGAAGTCACCATCTACAGTTCGAGACACAAATTTAAGCAAACAGAGAAGTAAGAACTACAAAATACGCGCACTTGGGTATAGGAAGTAAAAACAATGTACCCTTTTCCCAATCAAATCTGAAGACAGCAAACAACAGCCACATGAATCCTGGGGACACCTTTGACCTTTCTATCGATTACCACAGTGACTCGTGAAAATTTCAACTGAATAATTTTTACTGTGAAACAGACAAACTTACATATTCAGTATTCTCAAGGACTCGTTCTTGTCTCTCAGCTTTCGAGTATTCTTCAGCCATTTTTCCTCTAGTAGCAGATGGTTGCTGAGAAAAATATAAATATGTTTCAAACAAAAGTATCACTAGCAGACTTCACAACCCGACCTCTATGTCATTACAATATACAATTTGTTAAACAACGTTTGGAAATCAAAAAGAAGCATCACCAATCAAGTTTATTAATCATGTCAATTTCATAAATAAACCAAGAAAGATTCCTGTATCAAACTCGTTTAACAAAACGTTTAATGCCTTCAGATACAAAAGCAATGGATTATATTTCTTTTAAGATAAAAGTACAGTAGAATTAGAATAGTTGAAATAATTACATTTTAGAACAAAAAATGCATTGTTTCAAACCTCATAAGGGAAACAAGGAAGTATTTTTCCAAATAGATCCTTGGTCACATTGGCAGCACTTATAGAGTAGGTGGCACTCTGAAGTCCGTGCGCTACAAGATATTCTTCTGCTTCTTTAGATAAGTGATACCCTTTGTAGATCGTTGCATCAGGATCCTAGTAAGATGGAGAAGAAGTGACATCAACCACATATATCCAAGCAAGTAAATAAGTTCAATAACATTTTTCTTTTCCGCTTTACGTTAGAAGGAGGAGCAAGATCCCATCCGTTGCCAATTTGGGCACTATGTCCAAGTACAACATGATGTTGGAAGAAAAGTGGGGTTGGGGCCATGGTAAATAACCCGGCGACAAAGGAGTTCCTAGATTCGACATCCAAGACCTTTACTCATGTTGTAGTGCTATGATAAATCTGAGATGTTTAACTTTAGTATTCATTGATTGTAATTAACCCAAAAAGCCACTAGCCTCACATAATATATCACACCAAAATCTGAAATGCGAACCCTTGTATTCTTAGCCCAACAGACTCTCAACTAAAATTACATAGGATGTCAATGTGGACAGTGACAATGTCCATAACCAGTAGCAACACCAACAGATAAGAAAAATCACAAAATACCTGCAGGAAGAGAAGGACAAACGTTCTATAGTTCACTTAATGTGTGCTTAAGCCAGCTTCCTTGATGAATTTGAAGGGCTAATTTTTTTATCTGAGTTTTGGTACCAAATAAAAACCACTCCTGAAATAATCAAATTTGTAAAGAATTGTCTTCCAAGAATCTCTCTAATATGACTGATTGGAAAGTGGAAAATGGAAATCACTCTAGATTCACTTGAGGGTAACTTGACATGTGTGGAATCACTTCCAGATGCTTGCTATTAAAATCAACATTTAAGGAAAATGTAACCAAACCCAGTTTTAAAATGTGTTAACATTTAAAAATATTTAATTTAAAAAAAAATAAACGTACGTTAAACTTGAATCTCACCATAAGCTCTTTAAAACCAAAGATTCCAAAGCAACCAACTGGGTAGCTTACCAAAAGGGATAAACCCCAAAATCATGCTCCTGATGGGTAGCTTCCGAGTCCCAGATGATACAAATATACAGCACACGTACATAAACACAAGTAAAAGGAAAACAAAAACTTTGAGCACTTACAAAACGTCCAGGATGAGTCAGCAACTCCTTAGCAGTCCTATAAAATCCAAAAACATCCCCTTTGTGTACAACGTAATATGCATCTTTATCTCCCTCCATCTTCAATAAGTAATACCCACATTCAAATGTCAGAAAAGAGAAAGAAGAAGAAAAGAAGTCAATCTGATCGTGGCGTAGAAGTAGAAGATGATAGAACCCAAGCGAATAATAGAGAGAAAGGAAAAAGTTAGCGTAGTGTGAAGAAGTGGAATGAGCGGTAATAGCGGAGAAATTGTGTGCTGACCCGCGAAAGAGGATTTCTGAATATATTCATTATTATTATAGTTTAATTTTAATTATTAGTATTTTGTTTTTTAAAAATACTTTAAAAAGTTGCAAAACTTCCCTTACAAAATTAAAAAGTTTTATACGAAATGACTCTAAGGTTAAAAAGAGTTTTTTTTTTTTTCATTTCCAACTAGACCGTCCTTTAGCTTTCTCATTTATTGTTTTATGCAATCATTTAGCTTTCTACGTTTAAACAATCATTTATTTTTACACGATCGGTTAATTTTTCTTTACTTTTATCAAATAAAAAATATAATATAATTTGGGTTGGGTTGAACCGATTTTTTCAACCTAACCTAAAAAAAATAAAATTTTCAACCAAATCCAACTCATATTTTAAACTAATTCAACTCAACCCATATAAATTAGACGATACAAAAATGACAGAAAAAAAAACACACACACTAGAGTACTATACATACTACTTTCACCGATTATTTGACACGTCATCAAATACTTGCTAATTTATTAAATATTTTTATTGTACCCGTTCTACACAAATTTGAATAAGGGCTTAGATGGCTAAGAACAAATTTAGGTATCATACAAAAATTCCTCACTGCCATGAGCACTAAAACTTCCAAAACAATGACATACCCATGAGCACACAAAAACGGCAGAAGAGCTCAATGAAAAGACACATACACATATGATCTAAAAAGTGAAAACATAAGAAGGAAAGTGAGGTCCCTACAAAAGTGATGATGTTTGAAAGTGAAACTCCATGATTGGCATGAAGTTAGAAGAAGTTTATAATATTAATTGATTGATTAAACTAATCAATTAATTAGTTTATAATAAGAGAGAGAGAGAGAGAATAATAAATGGGAAGGGTCAAAGGTTGACTTGATATGACTTGACATGAGATGACAAAGAGAGAAATTAAATAAAGAATTGAAGAAAAAAGTGAACAAAACTTGTACGAAACAAACAACACATCATTCATTATTCTTCACCTTCTTCCCCTTTCATATGTTAAATGTTGTTGTTGTTGTTATTATTACTTTATTCTTTCTTTTCAAATCTTCCTCATTCCTGTCTTCTCTTTTCATTTTCTACGTGGTGGCCCTCTTCATCTTTCACTTAAATTAATCACTCTTCTTAACTTTTCTTATACATTATTCTATGCTTTCTCTTTCTTTTAACTTAATCACTTTTTTATTAGGTGCAGTGTCAGCAATCATGTTAAGAAGATGATAACGAGTGGCCAAACATAAATAGTACTCAAACTGTGGAATGGTTTTAAAAAGAATGTCCATCCAGGTCACATGATTCATCCTAATAAACACTCAAAATGGAACGATCACCACCGGTATTATTTCAAAACACACGAGTATTACTGTTTAAAATCATTTATATATATATATATATATATGAAAGAGGTTTTAATTAAGATGAAATTTTGTGGAAAAATATCACAATCGTACCAAATACCTAATCGTCTATCATAATCTATCAAATGATATTTTGTTAAATTTGTAATATTTTGGTACTTTTGTTAATTATAAGTCCTGCCATCCATATTGAAAGATGAAATTGTTGAAATTGTTTGTTAAATCAAATTCAAACTCATCATTTTTTTTCTTTCAAAATTATAAATTACCAACTCCATCCCTTTCCAAAATAAACTCCAACAATAATGACACTCAAATTCAAAACAATAACAATTTTAGAATGAAGTGTTTTTTCACATATTTTTGATAAAGCATTGTTAGAAAACGACTTTGGAAAAATGTTAAAACACGAAAGCTATATATGTTTTTAACTTTAAATTTAAGCTTTGGGAGAATTTCATGTGATGTCATAACATTTTAATACATCTTTCTTTTGTATGTTATTTATTTTAGTTTTTTTCCTTTATTTGGAACTAAATAAAATTTAAAAATGACTTCAAAATTACATGAGTTTGAAATTCAAAAAATGCGGTATAAATTTTTTATATCTCGTTTGGAAGAAAATTTGACAACAAATATAGTAACTTAAAGAAAAGCTATCGTTAAACTTTTCTTCTCACATCGAGCACTACTAGTTCTATGCTACTTCAAATAAATTTGCTAAGTTTATTTTATTTGGTAAAGTGATCGTCAAACGCAATTAATTGTGAATTGAATTGACATGTATGTCCATGTAGATTGAGTATGACATCACACATGAATCAATGTTATATTATCTTTTCGTCATGGGTTGCACAATATCTCACAATGCCAAGATTTCATGGATGAGCCTACCCCATGGAAAGTTATGAGACAACAAGAGAAAAGACATGTGTCCCATAAGGGAAAACTTAGTGTCTTAGATTTCATGTCGACCAATAGAGTCAAATAGGTATATAATCAGATAATATAGTAGAGTCGAGTTTAGATTGACACCTTGCAAAACTTCAAGCCCCACAACCAACTTTTAACACTATTAGCGTTACACGTAATTAAAGGTGAGTTTCAAAGAAAGAACACTAATAAATAGTCTCATTTGACAACTCCTAAAACGGAGAGGTAAGTAATAATCTCCAAAGAAAATCTTTAGTTTTTCTCTTTTGTTAGCTAAACTATACATTTGATGTATTAACTTAAACATTATAGTGTGAGTAGGATCAGCACTACATAGGTGCATGTATCTCTCATTGCATCTCATCTTGGAGAATGAGACCATACTAGAGAAGCAGACCCAACATATTTCTTGCACATGGTTCACGTTTTGCTAGCTGATCATGCAAGCCCATCTAATTGATATCAAATAAAGACCTTATTGAGCTTCGTACTTTATCATTGCACAATAGAATTATACGTGTAAGGTGTGCAAATAAGTACTTTTTTTTGTTTTTTAGTATTAAAAAAAGTGTGTGTACATACACACATATATATTAGTGTACAAATTAAAACACAAAATACATGGCTATGTGCAATAAGTAAATGGTGTTAAAAGAGAAGAAAGAGACATTTCACGTTGTGTGTACACACCATGGAATTGAAAATTAGGGGTTTTGGTCATGGTTTCTCTTTTCTTGCACTTATAAGTTGTCTTCGTATCCAATCCGTTCCATTCTTATGATTTTTTTAACACACTTTTAAATGTTTCTTTCTATCCTTTTACACACATAATTCTCTAAAATATTTGATCTTAGTATGCCACGATTAAGGTCGAATTATAAATCAATTTTAATACGAAACAAATTGAAACATACATTATTGTATTAAAAGGTTTCAGGTTTTAAGTTTTAATTTTCGTATGTTGTTTAGTTTAAAAGAAGTGAACATTATTCAATTGATTAAGATGCATTATTGTTTATGAGTACTGTTTTACCATTTAGTTTGGTATGGAAAAAAAACAGTTTGGGTGTTTGATTTAAATTAACATATATGTATAATGTAAACACGATGTAATACTATAAAATATATGCAGTATATGCATGCAAACAATCCAGTTCAATTTGTAATTTTAACTTATAAAAAATGTATTATTTAGCGCTCGGTATGGTTCTTGATTTTCTTTTCAGATCTCAAATCAAAAATTTGTTTTCTTATAATTTTAAACTGAATCAAACCAAAACTTCAAAGAAAACCAAAATTTCATTTTGGTTTTGTTTGATTGTTGTCATTCAATTTAGCTTGGTTGGCTTTGATTAACACTCTTAATATTATCGGCGAAAATCTAAACTTAATTTTTGAATACTAACCGTTAGATGATACTAAGATATGCTTGGACGTTGTAAAAGATATTTGTAATGAATGTGAGTTCAATATCTCGAAATAGGTAAAAAGAAACAATTATGTTTGGGATATGTCACTATTTAGTTGGTGGGCATTTTTGCTATTAAATCTAGGTTTGGCAGTTTGGTACCTCAAATATGGAATATGTGTTAAAGTAGCCAAATGTATGATCTAAATGCACCCATTAGGGCATATTTATTTGTTGAGAATCGATATAACATAAATCTTCATATGACCGTAAATATAAATGCTACACACCTTTAAATAATATTGTTTTTTTTTGGAGAAAAATCTTAATTGTCTAACTTCGTTTAGATTCGAGAAAGTTGAACAAGTTATTTTAATCTATTTATTTTGATTGAAACGAGAAATATTTGAAATAAATGTATTTATAAGCAAGTTAGAATTTTTACTAATATAATCTTTTATCTACGAATGTGTTAATTAAGAATTAGAAAACGATGAATTCAACTATATAATTTACTTTGAAATCAGGAAATATCTAATCATTTTAGTCGCATGAATTTTTACTTAGAAATATCATTTAAAACCATTTTGAATTTCAAAATCATTCTATGCGATAACAAACAACACAATTCATTTAGAGGATGATGAAGGTTGAAATGCTTAGGTGCTCCTACCGACCCAAGCCGTATCTTAAAAAAAATAGAATTGATTTAAAATTTATTATGAATTGAAGTTTCAAATAGAGAGCCTAAATAATCCTTTTTCATTTGCAACATTTTTTTTTGTAGAGATACTCATCAAAATAAAAGAAAAAAGTCGAATGAGTTTTGTTATATTTTATAAATACTTTTAATATTTTTTAATATTTTGATATTTATAAAAATAATGTCCCTATTAATTTACAATTAGAAATGAAGGTTTGTTTTTTCCTTGTTAGAAATAAAAGGGGAGAAAACATTTGGCTGTTATTTCTATATAAATTGGTTACAAATTATACGAAATTAAATATTAAATATTAAAATTTTATATTTATTTGTTAATTTCTTATCTGTTTAAAACAAATAATGAATAAACTAAAAACAAATTCTTATCCTCCATGTGCAGTTGTTTTTGTTAATTGTTGCTGCTTTCTTTTTAATTTGCTTACTTGTTTTATTCAACAATAGATTAAAACAAACCTTTTTGTTTTCTCTTGGCCATTAAGGAAACAAGTTGAAACAATAAATAAAATGCAACAATAAACTAATTATATTCTTATCCAAATCAATATATTTATCTTCAAATTAAAATTTTTCATGCACAAATATGAACAATTTTAAATTTCAAATTCTCTGTTAAATTTACATGTCCAATAGTTGAGGTCGAGAAAAATGTTGGAGGTTTTAATTTTAAGGATTTGTAAGATGAAATAATAAATAAAAACAGATTGTGAACTTTTATGAAAAGATTAAATAAATTAAAATTTTAGATTAATCATTCCAATACTTAGTATTTATATTATATTAAATTAGTAATATATTTTTATTATTGATTTTGTTATTCATTTATTGTAAATGATAAATGCAACTTTTATATAAATTTATTTATATTAGAAAAAAAAAAGGTTAAATCGTCAAAATTAATGGAAGTGTAGTAGAGAGTAATACGGACAACTTATGGAACTATAAAGTTAGAACTACATGTGCATATATACTATATGTAAATCTAAACTTGAATTTAAAAAATTGGATAGTTAGAATAAAAATTGGTTCGAAACACCCAAATTTAGGAGTAGAAAAAGGAAAAAAAGAAAAAAAAAGAAAAAGAATTGCAAATATTAATTATAAAAGAGGAAAAAGTGAAAAAAAGAAAAGAAATATTAGGGGATAGCATATATACTATACACATGACTTGCGTAGAGGCTACGACATATCGGTACCTACAAACGACATGATTCCCATTGACCCACTCCGAGACAAAAATGAAATTAAAATTAAATTTTAGTTTATTTTTTGTAATTGTTGAAGAGAAGAGAAGAGGCTAAAACGACGTCGTTGGGATTGGTATTGTCCTTTTCAACCACTCCCTCGACTCTCTGCAAAAAATTTGGCCCCAAGCCCACGTATTCGCTCTCATTCGCCATTTTCGTCTTCTCAAATCCCATCTCTCTCTCCAAATCTCTCACGGCGAGTTCTTCGCTCAAAATCTTCGGAACCCATTTCTTCTTTTTACTCCTTTTCCCCCATAATTTCATTCCTTTCATCATTTCGATTTCTCTTCCTTTTACTGCCAACACAATTCCCACCTCAATTCCACCAAAATCCCTAGTTTAGTTTCCCCCAATCACAATCACAATCACAATCCCAATCCCAATCCCCATCTCCTTTCCCCTTTATTCATGTCTTCCTCTTCTTTTTCTGCTTACTTCAACAACGCCCATCTCTGATTTCAGGTTTCTTCATACCCTCTTTGTCAAATCCCCAATTTCTGAATTTTGCTGCCCCCCTTTTTCGTTTTTTCATTTCGTTTTGCTTTTTCTTTTTTATTATTATTTTTGGTTGTGTTGGGGGTTGGGATTTGATCTGAATTGATGATTCTTTTCGAAGAGGAAAGTGGTCTTTATTCAAGATTCAAGGAAAATGGAGGGATATGCATGGGTCTGGAGGTGAGAGGTGGAAACAGAGGCGGCACATGTGGCCGGTCCATTCTAATTCCACAGCTGTAGCTTCCGAATTATCCGCCCCAGATTTCTTTCTCAAAGTATTGCGAGTTTTACGTTTGTTTTACCCTGATTTTTCCTTTTCTTTTCTGCATTTAACTTCTTAATTTATTATTAATAATAACTTTGTATCTTCTGCTGTATTTTGCTGTGTTTTGTTTCTTTTTTTCTTCTACCCATGAAGAATTTGATCTTGTTTGTTGGGCATCCGAATCACTGCAGGATTGTGCTATATCCTTTCGGGGATTAAGATTATACTGGCATGTGAATCTGATATGGTTTTGTTAATACTATCCTCGTTAAGGTTTTTAGATGATAACTGAATCGTTTTTCTTTTGGTTGCTCTACCCACCTTCTTTCATTTTGTTTGTTTTCAATTTTCCATTGGCTTCCCGTCTGCCCATTACCATTTTAGTTTAATTTCTTGATCTAATCTCTTGAAAGTTGAATTTAGTATCAGACTGTTAGTGAGAATTTTCCATAACCACGTAGCTACTTATTGCTCTAGTGTTGCTCTTCCTCCTCACTGGGATGTGTTACTTCTTGGCGATTGAAAAGGGTCTAGTTTCATTTAGAATGGAAGAAACTAGAATGAGGGGGAGGTTACATTTTCTGCTGTTTATAATTGTAATTGATTTTCCTTAAGATCCCTACCAAAGTATGATTTACGGGAATTTTATTGGCCAATTATTGCTGGGAGCCTGGGAATTTAACAAAGGGGCTAAGAAAATTTGGTGGAGTGCTGTCTGTGTAGAGTTAAGATCTATAAGAGAAGGGTGGTATGGGATTTAGATGTGCAGCTCTTATCAGGTAAGTTATGTTGGTGAACCACTTTGGGGTTTTGCAAACAATTGTTCTGAAGGGGAAATGCTTCTACTGAAAACTCTTTTATGGAGGCAAAGCTAGGCAGTAGACCTTCTTTTTCTTTGAGCAGCCTTTTAATGGGAAAGATGGTACATGAGAGGAATTTGAACGGGAATGGTTTATAGTTTGTAAGGATAGGTCATAGGTGGGGTGGGAACAAAGGTTTTTTTTTTTATATCCATGAGTGTTTGGGCTAGCTTCACACATCTCAACTAATCTCCCGAGACAACCCACATAACTCTACAACATTTGGGTGTTAGGAAAACTCTCGAAAATTAATTCCTAGGAGGATGGCCCCATGAATTGAACCCTTGACTTCAGCCATTTTATTGAGACTAATTCTCCTTTTTACCACTAGGCCAACTCATGTTGGTTGCCAAGGGAACAAATGTTTCAATTGTCTCACTCCCTAAGCTCCAACAAAACAGAAAAGGTTACTTTTATCAATGTGATCATGTTTCCATCTCCAAATTTATAGGGAATGAGATGCAACCTAGCCAACTAGTTTGCTTAGGATTTTGTCTAGATTGATTTCAGTTAAAATAAGTGGACTTACAAGTTGGTCATGATTCTGCAAAACTAATTTAGATGTACTGGAACCAACTCCAACCTGTTATTTATAGGATATTGTTTTTCCACTTTTTATAAAATTATTTATGCATCTCTATGATTCCATGTAGTGGCTATTGCAACCTTTATAATATAACTTTAAACAATTTTTTTTCACTAAATGTTGACAAATCTGTTCTTAGACTATTTTATTATATTATTATTTATTGGAGCGCTCTAAGTGTCTTAGTGCATCTTGATTAGTCTCCTGGGTTTCGATTAGGATTGCCATTTACTTGGGATATTAATTATCTTAAGAGCTGCTCAATATAGAATGATGGGTAGGATGAATTAAATTTTGTTAAATTTGGCATTGAGATTACTATTTGCAATTTTGTTGACGAAACTAGATAACTAAATTCAAAAGGGTTTGTTTGTTTCACTTAGGGGTGATCATCGGTCGGTTAAAGTCGGTTTTTTTTGACAAAACCGACCATACTCGGTTTAGTGAAGTGCCAAACCGACATCGATGAGTATGGGTTGGTCGGTCGGGTCAATTTAGCACTTCAAAAATATTTTTTTGGAAATTCTCGATTTGAAGCTTTCTGAAACCGACCCCTCTCGTTTTCTGACCGACCAGCCTTGGTTTGGTCGGTCGGCTCGGTTTTTTGGTCTATCATGCTCACCCCTAGTTTGACTTGTGGTTACCAAAATAGCAAACACACAAGTTTGTAGTGTGTGGGTATAAGAAGCCTAGGTTTATATACACAATATTTTGATTGTACCTTATAATGGATAATAGAAAAGCAAGTTTGTGTAACTAGTTTGCACTATGAAAGGAAGAGTGTATGTCTTTGTAACATGGGTTTTTGTAGTTCATGGGATTTTCAAACTTTTAACTTGGGAGTCGGGATAAGTAAACACCTTTACCAAACATACACTTAGATGCAGTCTCTTAATCTTAGGTAATACATATCCAACCCATGGGCTGAACATGTTCTTAAAAGAAAAACTGTCTTTTGATCATTATTTTCATTAAACAATATTGGAAACGATCAATTTCAATTATTTGAACTAACCCAACCTTAATATTATTTGAATGGATTGGGTTTTTTATCTTACTTTGTCATTTGAATTGAACATAGTTGCATTCAAAGTATTGGGGTTAGTTCGTGGTGACTCTTAACTTGAGCCATGAAATCTCTTGGAGATGGTGACATGCTTTTCATATAATGAGCTTTGTGGAATAGCAGGAATTGATGGATCCACGAACAGGCAGTGCAAGATTCATGATATCTACTTGAATGAATCAAAAAGTACAGATATGATGGAGAAGACGAGCTTCAAAGTGCATCAGATTGTATTTATTGTTCATTCTCTGTTGATATTGGTTCCTCTCACATTTGATACTAATGCTTCTGTTAGATAAGACCTAAGTTGAGCTGGTGTTGGGATGGCAATTGAAAACATCAAAAGCAATTTGATGGCAACGTCAAGATGCAAAATTCTGCAGGTGATAGGCTTAGAAATTGCTGAACCTTAAAGAAAGGAATTACTTTAGCCCAGGCTCAAATTGTTTCTGTGGTGCTTGAATGGGATTTCTATCACTATTTGAAGTTGCAAGGCGAGGATGAACTGGAGGAGTTGCAACTGATCATCTGAGAAATCAAAGAAGTCAACAAAAGGGTCAGAATTGTTACAGTCTCTTTGATGTGCCAGAAAGGGAATGGGTCTACCTATGAGCTTGCTAAGAGTGCTGCTAGTAGTTACATGAGTTAAAGTGGGTTGAAAGAAGCCCTACTTAGGTTCATGGAGTTGCTTTTAGGAGATTATCTTAGCTTTGTTTTGTTTCCTATGTTCAAAAAGGAAAAAAATCCTACTCTTCCATAGAAGTTGAATTCTTGTATTGGTGAATTGTTGTTGTCGCTCAATTTTCTTGTAGAATTTGAATTTCTTGCTAATATCTCAAATCCATATGCTTTGATATAATGCTGCCATAGTTTAAATGCAGTCTTATATTGGTCTGATAGTGATGTTTGCATTAACTGTTCATGCTCATGAAATCTACAATATTTACATTGCGATTAAATAACCCTGTAGAACCTTTTATTTTCAGTGTTAAACTATCATTTTTGGTTGCACTTAATGGTTGTGTGTTTGTGTTATATTATAGGCACAGTTTCTGTGATGGACTTATATATATGCCAATGCTTTTTGACTATTATGTTCAAAACTTGGTTGGATTTTTTGTTATGTTAAGCTTAATTTAGCTTAACTTGTGGGGGGTTCACGTGAACTGCATTCATATACATTTTACATGGTCTGCTTATTTTATATATTGGACTTATACTAAAGAGGGTTTTGACTGTTGTAGGATGGACGCAAAATCCACGTTGGTGATTGTGCTCTTTTCAAGCCACCTCTAGATTCTCCTCCTTTTATTGGAATTATACGTTCGCTGAAGTCAGACAAGGAGACTAATAATTTAAGGTTAGATGTGAATTGGCTTTACCGACCTGCTGATGTGAAGCTCCCAAAAGGATTATCATTAGATGCTGCACCAAATGAGATCTTTTACTCATTTCATAAAGATGAGATACCTGCCGCATCGTTGCTTCATCCGTGTAAAGTTGCATTCCTCCGCAAAGGTGTTGAACTCCCATCAAGCATTTCCTCATTTGTGTGCAGAAGAGTGTATGATACTGACAACAAGTGTTTATGGTGGTTAACTGATAGAGATTATATTAATGTGAGTATATCAGGTCTTCTCTTTCAACTCACAGCCATAGAGAAGTTTCTTTCCATTCTTTTATTGATTTTTCTAGTAATATTAACACAAATACCAACTCAATCAAATTTTAATTGCAGGAACGTCAAGAAGAAGTAGATCAATTATTAGAAAAGACAAGGCTAGAAATGCATGGGGTGGTGCAGTCTGGAGGCCGTTCACCAAAGCCCTTGAATGGTTCAATTCCAGCCGTGCAGCCAAAATCTGGTTCAGAAAATATATCAAATAGTCCCTTTCTCACTTCTCACGTTAAAAGCAAGAAAAGGGAACGAGGTGATCAGGGGTCTGAACCCACCAAGAGAGAGCGGTTATTTAAAGTAGAAGAGGGGGAATTTGGTCAATTTAGATTAGAAAGTACACTAAAGAATGAGATCGCAAAAATTACTGATAAAGGAGGACTTACTGACTTTGAGGGGGTTGAAAAATTTGTCAAACTTATACAACCTGACAGTTCTGGTAAGAAAATAGACTTGGCTGATCGAGTGATGCTTGCTGATGTTATAGCAGTCACTGATAGGTTTGATTGTTTAGGATGGTTTTTGCAGCTCAGGGGTTTACCTGTATTAGATGAATGGCTTCAAGAAGTTCACAAGGGAAAAATTTGTGATGGTAATGGCATGAAAGGAAGTGATAAAACTGTTGAGGATTTTCTTTTGGCTCTACTTCGTGCTCTGGACAAACTTCCTGTGAATCTCAATGCTCTTCAGACTTGTAATGTAGGCAAGTCTGTGAATCATTTACGTAGTCATAAGAATTCTGAAATTCAGAAGAAAGCAAGGAGTTTGGTTGATACTTGGAAGAAACGTGTGGAAGCTGAGATGGATGTTAATGATGCAAAGTCTGAATCTAGTCGCGGTGTCTCGTGGCCTTCTAAATCTGCGCCTTTAGAAGTTTCTCAAGCTGGGAGCAGAAAAGCTGGGGGGTCTGGTGACGATGGTTTAAAGAGCTCTACACATTCTAACATGTTTAAACATTCTCAAGCTAAATTTGGTCCCGCTGAAATGGTTGGCAAATCATCTGCATCGCCAAACAGCATGAAGTCTTCTTCAACCATGGGTGCTTCATCAAAGGATTATAACTTTAAAACACTAATTGTGGGAAATTCGGATCTTCCCTTGACTCCTATAAAGGAGGAAAGGAGCAGTGGTTCAAGTCAGTCCCAAAACAACAGTCAGTCTAGTGATCATGCAAAAACTGTGGCATCTTCATGCAAAGAAGACACTAGGAGTTCAAATTCTGGTTCAGGAAGTGTTAGCAAAGTTTCTAGTGGTGCTTCTCGCCATCGGAAATCTAGCAATGGTATTCATCTGAATACTCACACTGGAACACAGAAAATATCGGGGTCTGGAAAACTTAATGCTGTAAATAAGAGTTTGACTACTGAGAAGACCTCTACTGCATCACATGAGAAGTCTCCAGATGTGTCACTTGAACATGGATATAGTCGACTTGTTGTGAAGTTGCCGAACACCTGCAAAAGTCCAGTTGGAACTACTAGGCTCGTGACTGAAGATCAAGTTGTTTCATGTCACAAAGGATCTCTGCATGATGAGGTAGGTGATAACCGTGAAAAGAAAGCTAAAGGCAGAAGTGATTTGCATGGGGCTAGTTTTGCAACTGAAGCGCACTCAGACCAATGCCATAAGAAAGATCAATTTCTCGGCTCAGAGGAGGGTAAAGAGGTAGCTACCAGCAATGAACGATGCAGGCTTGCTGAAGCTGGTGAAGGGCAATCCGATACCACTGCTTCATTGACTGGAATTATATCTAGGCCGGGAAAAACTTTTGACACTTCTCTAAGCTCCATAAATGCCTTGATTGAAAGCTGTGTTAAATTTTCCGAGTCTAATGCATCACCATCACCGGGGGATGTTCTAGGGATGAATCTTCTTGCTAGTGTGGCTACTGGGGAAATATCTAAATCTAACAATGTGTCTCCCTTGGATTCTCCTCAGGAACAATCACCTACAGCTGAAGAATCTTCTGCTGGCAATGATGGACAATCGAAACTTTTGCCTGAAGAGAACAAATGTGAAGAAGTTAATGCTAATGGTGGGGCCGGGGGTCAGTCATCTTCTGATCCTCTTGGCAGCAATAACATGTTGCATGATAGAAATGGATCTCATCCTGTCTCGACCAGTGCTGACTCTTCTAGAGATGGAAGAGCTGTTGCATTTGGTTGTTCAGGAGACAGTATTAAGCCATCTAATGCTCAGCAAAACATGAAGAGGACACCTTCACAGTGTGATTTAAAACCTGATGCTGAAGCATGCAATGCCTCCATAGCTAGTGCGGAAGAAGGTAACGCAGAGACTGAGGAGACAAATCAGCGTTCTGATCAGAATGAACTAGGGCAACCAAGGCTCCTTAAAGGGGAAGGTAGTAGTTTACCTGACTCATTATTGGAAGAGGGTGCCCAACTCTGTGAAAATGAAAAAGTGGATCAAACCGATGGCAGAATGGCAGATAATGCAGTGGTTTTGAAATCAGAAGTAACTACTGCAACCCTTGAAGTGGATAAGCAAGTGGATGAAAAGCCATCTTGTTTATCTTCGCAACTGTGTGGCGGTGATGTTCAGACTCACGGAAACTTAAACAGTGGCTGCGGCGAAGAGAAACTGTCTTCTACACCTGAAACTCATGCAAACACTCAGGACGGAAAGACTGAGACTGCTGTGATGTTTCCTGATGCAAATTCTTTTGATGCAGAATTTAAGGATAAAATATCAAATATTGTGAATTCAGAAAATCATGTTAATCAGGGCTCTCTGTCAGATCGGAAAGATGATCGTGCAGCAGAGGACTTCGGAAGAACAGATGGCATTAATAATTGTTGTGGTAGGGTTTCTACGCACGGGGAATCTCCCTCCATGCCCTTACCAGAAAATGATCAGGGTGAGAAATTAAGTATAGATGTTCCTGAGTTGACTGGAACCAAAGACCATGTCACTTGTGCAAATTCTTCATTTTCTGCTCCAAGGTCAGATTCAGTGGTAAAGCTGGACTTTGATCTAAACGAAGGTTGTTCTGCTGATGAAGGGACACAAGATGAGATTATTGGAAGTTCCTCTTCTGTTCAGCTGCCCGTTATCCCATCTTTCTCAATCCCTTCAGCATCTGAAAGCTTCCCTGTTTCAATTACTGTGGCTTCTGCTGCAAAAGGATCAGTTGTTCCACCAACGAACTCCCTAGCAAACAAAGTTGAACTTGGATGGAAGGGTTCAGCTGCTACAAGTGCTTTTCGCCGGGCAGAACCACGAAAAAATCTTGAAATGCCACTCAGTTTGAGTGATGTACCTCTTGTTACCACCACTAGCAAGGAGGGGCGCCAACCTTTGGACTTCGACCTGAATGTGCCAGACCAGAAACTCCTAGAAGAAGTTACTTTGTCAAATTTACCACAGAAAGAAAGTGTTGAATCTGGGCCTTCTGATCGAGGTGGTGGACTCGATCTTGATTTGAATAAAGTTGACGAAAGTCATGATGTGGGCCCATGTTCTGTGAGCAAGAGTAGGTTGGAGCTCCCCATGTCAAGTAGGCCTTTTGTGTCTGGTGGATTAGGGAATTGTGGATTCAGTGTCTCCAGAAACTTTGATTTGAACAATGGTCCTTCACTTGATGAAATGGGGGCAGAAACAGTACCTCCTGGTCAGCAGAATAAAAGCTACATGCCATTTTCATCACTTCTCCCTGGAATGAAGGTGAATTCTGGAGAAATTGGGAACTTCTACTCTTGGTTTCCTCAGGGGAACACATATTCAGCATTAACAGCAATCCCATCAGTCTTGCCAGGTAGAGGAGAACAAAGTTATGTTCCTGCTGCTGTTTCTCAGAGAGTATTTGCTCCTCCAACAGGCACTGGCTTTGCTGCTGAAATTTATCGTGCACCAGTGCTTTCTTCCTCTCCTGCTTTGGCATTCCCACCTGCTAACTCCTTTACTTATTCTGGGTTCCCCTTCGAAACTAGTTTTCCTATACAATCAAACGCATATTCAGGTTGCTCAACATCGTACATGGATTCATCGTCTGGCTGTTCTCCTGGATTCCCTACCATTACTTCTCATTTATTAGGACCGGCTGGGGTAGCCCCTACCCCTTATTCAAGGCCTTTCATCATGAGCTATCCTAGTGGCAGTGGTACTGTTGGTCCTGAGATTGGAAAATGGGGAAGCCAGGGTTTGGATCTTAATGCAGGTCATGGGATTATAGATAAAGAAAGAATTGATGAAAAATTGCCTACAGGATTGAGACAACTTTCAGCTCCCAGTTCGCAACCTTTTGCTGATGAGCAGTTCAAGATGTTTCCGATAGGTGGTACACACAAGAGAAAAGAACCTGACAGTGGCTTAGATGGTGCCGATAGGTTTAACTACAAACACCAATGAGTGAGGGCAGTAGCATTACCTTGTGGTCACCAACCAAGTCCTGGTGAGCTTACTCTTCCCATTCCATCGTTACTAGTGTCAAAAGATGCTAATTATACTGAAGTTATTACTCTGGATATTGTGACTGGATATACTTTGACACATTGTTTTAAGTTTTTAATGAACGTGACTATTCTTAAATTTGTATCTTTTTCCCACTCTTTAAAGCTCTAATAATGTGGAATTGTTTTACCTCTTTTTTGTGTGTGTTTGAAGTTGCATTCGTGTAGGAACAGTTTACTTGCTGTTTTTGTTTTTGTTTTTTTGTTTTAATTCTTCAGAGGTAGGTGTTCTTTTCCTTTCTTTTTTTGTAGTTATGATATTTCCATGTATACTACAGTTGAAGTTTTCAGCAAAAAATGTATATTACAGTTGAAGTGGTTTTCTGTGCCCCCATTGGGTTTTTGCTGTATATTTATGTATTTTGATCAAACTTTGTTACCTAACCATGCCACATAACTTTCCGTATTTTCCAGTTTTCTAAACTTCAAACTTGTTTTCAAAATAGAGAATTAGAAACAACTGAGTGAAATCAGTCTGCTAGTTGGGCTTTTGTTGGGTATCCGATGACGATGATTAGATATCAAAAGAACATGTAGGTATTTCAGTATGCATTTCCATAAACTTCGCCTTTTCTAAATATCCAAGTACTTGTCCAAGTCTATTTGTAGACATCAATTTTGCTTTTGTTATGAAAAAGGCAATTTATAACCTCTTTTATTGAGTATCTGTCTCGAATACTAACCCCTAAAAGTATAAAAGAATGCGTACTTTTATTTAATCTTACCTATCTTCCACTTGAGAAAAGGATGGTGGGTGTTTGATAATTTCTGCGTTCATTCCTTTTTTCTTTTTAGATCTTTGTTTCTTTTGCTTTCTTTCTCCTCTTTACTAATATTAAACCTTTCTCTATGGCTCTTTTGACAGGCCAAAGAATTACAGACCGAGAAAAAAGACAGTTTTTACAAGCAATAGTGGAGCAAATAATCAAGAACTGCTTATGAAAGGACTCGTACTGTTCCCTCACAAATGTTGCAGCAACATCACTGGTTTCCAGGCAGGTCTGACATTCTTCTCTCTGGTGGACACATTTCGACAGATTCGTTTCACTGAAGCAGACAAGGTTTCATTTGTAAATATCTAACTTAATAGAAGCATAAGGAAGTCGCTGTCTAGAAAGCTGACGAATGGTGTGTCCAGTATGTGGATGGTTTCCTATCCATTCGATACACTCTCAAGCCAAACCCTTTCTCAATCCTCATCTTTCACCCTTCGGAACAGAACTGGAATGTAAGGACTTTTTTTTCGAGGTTGTGGCCGGCCTTTGTCAATGATACTCAAGCTGTGTTCTTTCCCTTACATATGTAGTTATTACTTCATTCTTACTGTTAGGTTCTTTTTACACTCTTTTTTTTATTGATAGTAATACACAGGGCCTCTTTTCTCCCTTGGTCATGAACTGTTTTTCTCTCAGTTTTTTACTTTACAAGTCGATAACGAAATCAGAATCCTCCCCTCCCCCCCCCTCAACTTGAAGCCATCATCTTATTTTGTGACATTGTGGAGTCATGAATTCATCAGCTATAACTAGTATCTTTCCGTGAAGAACAATGCCTTACTAGGAGAATACAAAAGTTCTTCACTGTCTTAATTTTGTACATTGCAAATCTTTGATATTTTAACCGTCAATGGCATTCCAAGGTTTAGGATTCTACCACTTTCTATGACAAATTTCCATTTGTCCCATGTGTGTAAAAGAGGTTTGAGATTTGTTTTGATTGATGATTTGGATGATGAACCTTGTTTCTTCTCGAATTGTAATAAGCCCTTTTAGACTTTACATGTGAAATGGGCCATATGGTTCAACTATAGGAAAGCGAAAACTTGTTAGAATTCTCTCATTTCTACCTTTAGATTTTTCTGCTTCAGAATTTGAGTTCTAATGTTGCCGATAAATTAGGCTGATTTTATTGTGTGTGCCCCACAAATCACATGGAATTCGTTTAGGTCTTTATTTCACAACACGTGTCCGAATCACACGTTGCATGATTGAAATTCTAATATTTCGTAGTTATCTGAAAGCATTGAGATTATAGTTGTCAATGGCATGTTAACTCAAACTTTTTTATAATATCGAATCCATTCATGTATTTAAGAAAATTTATAAACTAATTGAGTTATGGTCAAGTCTAGTGGGTGTTAAAACATTTTTAGTAATCATAGATTATCATGCCAATTAAGAATTGTAAACCTCCTTGTCACTAATACATATCGGTAGTTAAGTTATGTCCGTTTTGGCATGTTAAATTAAACTATATTATGCATTTTTATTGGTACGAGAGGTCACGTAAGTTTAAGTTATGTAGCTAAATTAAATGGTTTTGGCATATTGATTAAATTTGGCCAATATTAAATGATGTGATGATTTAGACAAAATTAAATATAATGAATTTTTGTTTTTTACTCGTGAAGTTCAAATCATTTATGTATTTAATATTGTTGGGAAAAACCCATTTATATTTCGTAGTTATTAGAAAGCATTGAGATCGTAATTGTGACGGCTGATGTTTTACTATTTTGGTGTAATTTCCACATCGAAGGAAAAATTAATGGAATTTCTCAAAATCCCAAAACAAATCCTCCTCAAAAAGACAATTTCTCTTTCTCTCTCTTTCTTTCTTCATGCCATGAAATTCTCAAGCTCTCATTTGGGGGAGAAATCCCATCATAATCGCCTTTCACAGAGAGAGAAATGGGGTTGGTTTACTCCTCTGTTATGGTCTTTCTTAGGAATGACCGCCATTGTTTCCTTCTTTTTCTTCTCCTTCTCTTCTCTTTCCCCTCCAAACCCATTTCTTGTTCTTCGTCCAAAGCTTCTCGGCCTTCAATCCGTCGTCCATGATCCCATCGCCAGCCCTCCAAAAGGTAACAATCAAACTCCAATTCCCATAACCCATTTCTCCATTTTCGTTGATTCTCACGTTACATTCTTGAATTGAGAAATTGCTCTGTTTTTTTTGCAGAAAAACAGAGGTGCAATTTGTTCAAAGGGAATTGGGTGAAGGATGTAAAAGGGGCAGTGACGTACACAAATTGGAGTTGCCCGACGATTCCTGAATCGAAAAATTGCTTTAAACAGGGGAGAAAGGATGCGGGTTTTGTGAATTGGAGATGGAAGCCAGATGAATGTGAGCTTCCGAGGTTTGATCCAATGGCATTTCTTCATCTTCTTCGTGGGAAGAAACTCGCATTTATCGGTGATTCTGTTGCTAGAAATCATATGGAATCTCTTCTATGTATCTTATCACAGGTTGGTTACATCTCCTTCTCTTGTTCTTTCTCAATCTCTCTCTGTTCTTTTTATTTATTAACTTCCGGAAACGGGTATCGATTATTCTGATTTTTTGCTTGATTTGCATGCACTTGATTGTGGAAATAAAATGGAAATCTGTATGAATTGTGTTACTTTTTTGTGTCTTCTCGGGGTGCAATTAAATAAAAAAGCATAAAGAAGGGAATAATCCTGGAGAGACTTGATCCTGTGATTTTATTTAGAGAAATGTTCTTTTCCATTTTACCTTTCTTCAACCTTTTCTTCCCCTCGGAATTCCTTTCTCATTTGTTTTTGAGGGGAAAAACAAAACTTGGTTGGTTGTGGGTAACTGCTGTTTATCGTATTTTTGGATTCTTCTTTTTGTCCAATTCTATTATATTTATAAACATTTTTAGGAGTTTTGTTGAAATATTTTATTTTATTTTTCTTAATTGCAAAATTTGAACCATTTAGTGAAGAAAAAGGAGAATGAGAAGGAGACTAAGAGATGCCAAGAAAAAAAGAAAAAGAAAAAGAAAAAAAGGTCAAAAATGGTATTAAGGTCAGTATTTGGCTGGCACTCTTTAATTTGTTTATATATATAATTCACTTTCCTTCCATAATTAGACCTTAAATTCCCACCAGAAATTGATTGGATTAATAGATGCAAATTAGGCAATAATGTTAATAACTTAATATTATAATACACACACTCAATAATATCACTTTAATTCTTAACATTAAATTCAATTGATATATTAAATATATATATAATAGTTTTTTTTTTATGTTAACTAATTGATTAGTGACAATGGAGTATTGTTTGTCTAAATTACCTTCTAACTTAATGCTTCTACTCACTTCCAAAAAGAAAAATAAAAAAGAGGCTTTATTCTTTTTCTATAAAAAACCAAGACAACATATATATATATATATATTGGATTCTTTTCTTCTTTTTCCTCAAATTTAATATGATTCATTACTTTGTTCGAAAAAATTCCATTTAATTATTACAGCATTACGCACTAATGATGATTTTTTTTGTTTTATATCTAACTCTTCTTTAATTCATTTACAATTCAATACTGATACAAGTCTATTGACAGATAGATATATGTAGATTAGAAGTATTTTTTTTCCAAAAAAAGATAAAAAGGAATTACAGTGTTAAATTTCACAAATGATTTATTATTAGAAATTTCTAAAAGAATTGGTAAAATGGGTTTATTTATGGGAAAAATAAAATTAGAGCAAAACATGTTATTAGAAGGCATCCCTACTTCTCATTCAAGTATTTTGGCCTTTAATGCTATTCAAACTATTTACAAATTAATAAGTTTTGTTTTCTAAAAATTTTATTTAAATTATTAAATTAATAGTAAAAACACCAAAAGAAAAAAAAAAGAAAAAGGAAAAAAAGGGGAACTCTTTTGATTTGAAGTAGTCAAAAAGAGAGGAAAGTGAGAAAGAATAATTGGGTCTAATCCCCAAGTGATTAAGAATTAATTATTCAATTAATAGAAAAACAAAAAGCATTTTCATGATTGTTGTGCTACATATTTGTCTCCCACTAACTTTTAATTCTTTTCTATTATTGAATGACTAAGATTAAAATTTCAATATCAATACCTTAAATTGTACTAAATTTTATTGAAAATATTATACAACTAAAAGGTATTAAAAAACATTGCATAAATTAAAAATTAAATATATTATATTTTTCAAATCAAACGAGGGGTCTATTATTTATATTATATTCATGTTAGTCCGGTTTTGTAGTCGATTTTCTTATGTTTCGTGAACCTTAATTTGTATATGTCGATGTCGAACTCATAAAATATGATTATATTGATACGAACGAGAAAAAAAAAGTGAGAATTATAGGTTTAATTTATAGAGTTAGGATGAATGTTTTAAAAAGTTAAAAAAGTATTTTGTGCAATATTTTCACCTGACTTAACTAGTTTGATGTGTTTCTTTTGAAGGTAGAAACTCCAGAAGATGTATACAAAGACTCAGAAGATAGGTTTAGAAGATGGTATTTTCCAAAAAGTGAGGTAACTCTTATGGTGCTTTGGACAAAATTCCTTGTGGCTGGAGAGGAGAGATTTGTCAATGGAACGGGAACTGGAGTTTTTGACCTACAATTCGACAAGCTCGACGATGGCTGGACACGACACCTACCCGACATCGACTACGCCATCATCTCCAATGGCCATTGGTTTTTCCGAGTGTTGTACTTGCATGAAGAAGATGCCAAAATTGCAAACTGCATCTATTGCAGTGATCCAAACGTCACAAATTATGATCCCGACTTCGCCTTGAAAATGGCTTTTCGAGCAGCTCTTAAGTACATCAACAATTGCAAAAGCTGTGGTAAGTTGGTGACATTTGTAAGGACATTCTCGCCTGCTCATTTTGAGAATGGGGTTTGGAACACGGGTGGGTATTGTAATAGAACCCGACCCTCGAGTGCAAAGGACATGAATTTAGAGAGCTTCGATTGGAAGATGAGGGAGGTTCAAATAGAAGAGGTTGAAAAGGCAAAACAAGAAGCTGGGGAGGCAGGGAGGAGATTCGAGGTAATCGACGTGACGACGGCGATGATGATGAGAGCGGACGGGCACCCGGGGGAGTTTTGGGGAAACAAATGGATGAAAGGGTACAATGACTGTGTACATTGGTGTTTGCCAGGCCCCATTGATGCTTGGAATGATCTTTTGATGGCTCTTATCACAAAGGAGGCTGCTATGGATTGAGATATATTCTTTTTTAATACACAATCATTTCATGGTCTAATTATTCTAATAATTTGTTTCCCAATTTTGTTATATATGAATTTTGGGGATGCGATTGCAAATATGTAGCTCAGAAAGTATACAAATATAATAAATATTATTAATTGATTTTCAAATATAATATAATCACCAACAAAATACGTCAATTCATAGTGACACTAGTTAAGCTATATAATTTTATCAAACTTTCAATACACGACTATATGTTGAATAGTTTGATAATAATATTCGATTTTATTCAACTTTATATATGTTTTGCACTTTTCATTTAAATTTAGAAAAAAAACCAATTTATGTTCTTAAAACTGAGGTTGAATCAAGTTAGATATATTTATGATTGTTTTTGTTATTAATTTGTAGCAACTTATTGCCTCCAATGTGTGTATAATTTATCAATAAGTTTAGTCTAATATACAAACAAGTTATGATGAGTTAAGATGTGTATTGAGGTGAACAAACATAGGCTTTTTTATTCCGAATATATGAAAATCATCCAAACTAAAATGTCACCCTAAGACATCAGGAAAGAAAATGAAAAGAAAACATGACAATAACACGACCCATGCATAAGGTTGAAAAAGAAAAAGAGTACTCAATTAGGAATACGAAGGTAAAGAGGGACGTGGTTAGGCTTGTTGGGAGGAGAATCCCAAACAGAGAAAGCACTTGATGAGTTGATCCATTTCTTTGAAATCTCTGGATGATGCCTTTCTATAACATCTTTCAAACTCTCTGTTGTTTTTACCCATTCCAATCCCTTCTTTGTGTATGTTTCTTCATTGTAATAGCATGTGAAGAAGCTATCTGCTTCTAGCCTCCTGCATTATTAGAATTTTTATTTTTTCTAGTTAGTGAAACAAAATAAAAATTACTACTACTGAAACCAAAATGGTTATAACTTATTTACTTGTAGTTTTGGTTTGGATTTTAAGAGCACACTTGAAAAGATTAGATAATCTATATGTGAGAAAATAGTTAAAATGTTAAAAAGATCAAAGTTTGGTTCAGTTTACCTTGAAGCCATGATCAAGAAAATGACAAAAGCAGTCTCACTAATAGCAAAACCTTTGATTTTCTTCTCTGCCATCAACCCCACAAGAATATCAAGTTGCTCCACATCATCATCGTACACTTCACGAAGCACTTTAATCGTATCTTTATCATCAGTTAAATCTTCCCACTTGGAGATTGGAATGAGAAATAAACCCCTACGGAAGTCATTGTACCTAGCAACTCTCCTTTCTCTGTCCCTATAAACTGCAAAATGGAAAAAGAAGATTATATTGTTTAACAAAGCAAAGAGTTAAGATTAGATGAGAAGAGAAAGGAAGGGCTGTGATTGGGTCAACACCTTCGAGAGCTGCAAGGTCAATGTGATCGGGCCTATCCTTGTTGTCCATGTCATGGGCTATGAGATCCCTAAGCCACAGTGGATAGTTAAACAGCTCAAGAGCTCCACTTGCTTGGTGACCCATTGAAACTAATAGGGCAGTGAAGCCCATCTTCTTTGAGGTCTCTTCTCCTTTGTGCCCTATCATATTCGCCATTGGCACGCTATTCATACCAACAAAACCAATCTCCATTAACTTGGTTGAAATAACCACATTACAGTTAACTGTAAAGAGTGAGAGAGAAAGAGGAGGTATACTATTCAATCAATGGTGGAGATTTATTGTGTTGATCAGGATCAACTGTGACATCTCTCAAGTAGAAAGAATCGGGTAGGAGTTGATGCATACGATACACGCTGGTGAATTCTTCCGTCAAGGAATAGGTAACACCGTGATTATTTGGTTTTTTCAAACCGACTAAGCCTCCCAATATGGATCCTCCAACGTGTCCAAATGTGTCTTTGAATTTCTTCCCCAATAATCCATACCTTTTTCAAAATTAAAGAAACAACAGTAACATTGTAATTACCAAGATGATTTTTGCTATTGGCCTAAAAATTAATATTAATATTTCTTTTAGTTCAGTAGAGTAAATTACCAATTGCCTCTCATTCCAGCAAGCAAAGTGTCAGTTTTGAGAAGCTCGACAGTCCAATCAATGGTATGAACTTTGGCAATAACGGCAGAAGTAACAAGTCTTGCACGTCTATACAGTTCTTCATCTTCCATATTTCCATATTCTTTCTGCACATAATTTTAACATTATTTCATTTTAATAAATATATATCTCTCTTTCTTCAAACTATATACATAAGAAGGAATCCACAGATGATAACGTTATGATATATGGTTGAAATATTCATATAGTCAAGAGTCAGGTACTAACAGAGATGAGGGAAGTAAGATTGTTATTCTCAAAATTTAAATGATACGTTGTTTGATGAAATTATCATTACCCAACTCAAGAAATTTGTGGATTTTCTACCGATTTATCATCGAAATCACTTCCCAATTTGCAATTTTTCTCAATTTTCAGCTTCATCTTCAATCCAATTTTTTTAAAATTTCCATACTAATAAAATTTCTAAAAAACCATAATTACAATAATAATTATTTTAATAATTACAATAAATAAACAATAAGAAAAATAAAGGAGTAATTATAAAAAAAAACCCACCTATTGTATCTTTTTGTATTTTTCTTTAAAAATATGTTAAAAAATCAACGATGATAATACACGAAACATGCATTTGGTAAAAGGTTAAAGATACAAACCTTTAGAACATCACAAACGGCATTATGTTCCTTAATAAAGAGAGCTTGCAAAGTAGAGACACCAGCCCAACTATTTCGAACGTCGCCAGAGATGGCGATGCCATCTTTGTCGTGAGGAAGAAGGCCATCATCAGCGATCTTTAGCTTCCCATCTTCATAAGTTCTTACCTTATTCAACATTTGTTCATTGCTTCCATACAAAACACTTCCATCCCTAACAAGTCCATAGGTTTAACAATATGAGGAGGACGGAAAAAGCTAAACTCGTAAGTTAACTTTCGTGGGTAAAAAAATAATTCTTACCACCAAGGTGTTCTAATGTTAATTGATCCAGTTCTGATATCAAAAAGGTCGGTGGATTCCTCTTTTGTCTTGAAGAATTTGAATGATTTCAACGGACAACTTTTTGCAACATCGGATGGAGCCACCAATTCAACCTGTACTTTCAACAATAAATAATAATTATGTGTACTCCATCTACATCTTTAGTTCAACACAACTTTAAAGAGTAAATAGATTTGAATGACATACATGCTTAATCAATCAAGTAGTTAGGTTCAAATTGACTCGTATATATATTTGCTTGTTTAACACAGGAAGTTTGAATCAAACAATTTTAAGAAAATATATGAAACATTAAAATAGATTGGGGTTCATATGAAAAAAATACATATTATTTACTTGAAATATATATGAAAAAAAGAAATTAATTAGTTATAAAAGGTGAATTTTGATAAATACAATTTTTGTTATTATTTTGAATCAACATCACGAGAGACACTTTCTAACTTTTAAGCGTTTTTAACTCGTTGAGTAACATGCTTAAATTTGCTTTGTTTTGCTGCATGTTTTGGTAAGATGATCAATTTGGTATGTGCGTGGTACACAACAAATGACATAATTTTTTTAAAATATGTAATTAATTTATATCTTAAATTACTTCGTCTTCAAATTTAAATTAAAATGTCAAAGTTGTATCTGTCTAGAGGAAATAAATACACAACCACTTTTTATCAAGATGTCTATATATATTTATATATATAAACATTGTGGATCTAAAGGGACTAATAATCTAAATTTGTATATACAATTAATTATGTGATGCAACCATGACATTTCAAACGTATTAAAAATACAATAATATATTTATTTTCTTCTTGGTCTTCAAAATTTTATTATTTTTTTAATGACACTCTAAACTCAACTATTAAAATTTGAATTTATATTATAATTAAATAAACGAGGAGATACATAAAAGTAATAAAACCATACCTGTTTAGTATCTTCCAAATGATCCATCCAGTCATGAACCATGAATTGAATCCAAGAAGCTGCAATCACATTGAACTGCTTTCCAGTGTCTATAAGTTTTTTTCTTGCCAGAAGTTTTGTAGCAACAACCATAGGATCGGGTTTCAACAACTACAAAATTTTTATCAAACAAATCATTTTTAAGTCTTAGGACTTAATAATTTTTTGAAATAAAAAGTAATGATAAGCAAAAACATATGAGGTAAATGATATTGGATACCCTTTCAGATTGGTCTACGGGATGGACATTTCTACCAAAAAAGGTTCCTTGGGAACCAGCGTCATCATCGAACGGATCTGTGTACCTTCCATCAGGAGTTCGGTACGGGCAATCCTCTGGATGGCTTCGAACTCCGACTGGAGTATTTTTTCCGACTTTGTATAAGCTATATCGTTGATGAAGATGTCGACGAGCAGCGAGATACAATAGTCCCAAAAGGACTGGAAGCTTGGGCCAAATTCCCATTTTATCAATAGAATGTATAATCTGTACGTAATAAGTAAAGTGATTTTAGTGGTTAAAAAAAGTACAATAAAACATGAAATGCACTATAAAAAATTAATTGAAAACGAAAATGTTTACCAAGAACCGATAGATATCCAAAACAGTCATCCTTCGAGCAAGTTCATGAAAATCTCTGTGGACGAACAATCGAACGAGTAATAGTAAAATAGCTTTGATGGGTTTCAACAACACAGACAACATTTTTACTTCTCTCTATTTCTCTTGAATTATTTCGTTATAAGATGAAATCCTAAACCCTTTAATTATGCCAATATATATAGAGATGAAGATTGAGATTTAAAGTCAAACTTTTTTTTAATTAATGCAAAATAATATTAGTTGGGATTTTAAATTAAAACATGGTAGGCATGCTACCTTGATGAATTGGTTTTTAATTAATCAACTTGAAAGAAGTAAAGCAATTAGAAATTTATATATCATTTTAATTGGTAGCTTCAAATTTTTCTCAACACTGTTTTTAGTTTACTAGTGATATTAATGATCTAAACCCTTGTAATTAGTGAGATGTATACATAGTAATTATTTTACTATTAAAGAGATTAATTACTCTTAATTAAGAAGATTAATTACTCTTAATTAAGGAGATTAATTACTCTTGTGTGTGAGAGTTTGTTCTTTGATTTGCATGAAAAGTAGTATGAGTAGAAAACTGTGAACGAAGGTAAATTGTAGATGCTTAAAAAATGTCATTCAAACAAATATTTAATAGCAAACAATAATATAGCTTTGTTTGTGTTCCAAAATCATCAAACAAAATTATATAGTTTGACAGTTGATAAAAAACCTCAAAAATATTATCTATGTTCTTCTATGTAAAAAGATGTTTTAGCTAGATGATATTTTTCTCATCCAAGATAATGAGGAAGGTTAGACATTAGCTTGGTGATTTGATTGTTTATTTATCTGAACACAAAGTTGGAAGTTTAATCAGGTTAGAGTGTTGTTAGACATGTATTTTTCAATATTTAAAACAATAACAATAGAGTAAGAATATTTTATACCTCTAAAAAGAAATATCTATCATTAAAGGAAACTTAACTTAAGATGTCTACTGTATTGAAAAAGAGTTACATGAAACTAGTATTTAAGTTATGTAAGAAGTTGACTACTCTAATATATAAAGGTTCTCTGTTAGAGGGATTTATATGAAACACAAAATAAATGGGAGAGTCATGCTCATGCATATGTTAAATACATTATTAGTCTAAAAGTGAGAGATCCTGGAAATAAATCTATAACTTAACTTTTCATTTTATAAAAAAACCCACACAGCATTTAAGACTAAGTACAGTTTGAACACTAAAATGACCTCAGTGTGCACATGTTTATATTCCTAATTTTAAACCCAACCCTATATCTATATCTATATATATATGTGTATATATATAACACATGCTGAATAGGTTTTTAAATGATTAATTTTAATTCTAATAGGTCCCTGAAATTACGAGAAATGTGAGGACAAATTTGTTCATCATTTACATCTTTGATTTGACTTTTTTTTTCTTATAAGAAATCTACAAAGTACACGAACATAAAATTAAAAACTTAATTAAAGTCTCATTAGACACAAATTTAACTTTAGTCATGTATAATGATAGTTTTTGTTTTCTTAGTAAAACAATTGCAATGTGAGAGATCGAAATTTTCGAACTCTAAGAAAAAGGTCATGTCAATTACCGTTGTATTAATTTTTTTTCTTTCATGTTTACCATCGAATAGAACGTTGATTACTTAATTCACTTACTTAATTTAAGAAAAGTTGAGTATGCCAGAAATTTATATTAAACACAAAATAAAAAGAACTCACATGTTAATATATATTTTAAAGTTAGAGAGATCCAAATATATATAAATCTATAAGTTAACTTTAAAATAACCCCATAACTTAGCATGATGTCTCACAACATTTAAGACTACTCACTAACCTCTCCTAGGTTTCACACCTCCATGTGAGTATTCCTTTCAAAAGTTCTCAAAATATATTTATAATCCATTCTTTTTTCCCCTTGATTTCCACGCCTCACTTATGACAACTCTAAAAGTTCAATTTTAAAACTTTTAAGAGCTTATGAATTCAACTCCTATTATCGATAATTTAAGAGTGTAATATGAATAATTATGAATTCATGGTAGTAGTTTTTGTAATTTTTCATTTATAATAAATGATATTCTATGCGATATTTTCAACTCATATAGTTTAGTTCCATCTTTTTTCTATCGTCGCACGTAATATATGTATAATAGAAAAGTAATATTCATTTTAAGTTAGTATGTTATTGATGGAGTTTTTTCAAAAATAGAAAAAATTGCTAATTATTTAGGCTATTTCATAGAACAAAACTAAAAACAACTAAAACTGATTACAAATATTTATCAAATATTATATATATATATTTTTTTTTTTGACAATTTCTCATTATTTTTATTGATGGTTAGTGTTTGTTATTAATTAAAATTTTTGTAGTAGCTTATCCACGCTTCACACATGTGTGTATATATGTATAAATATATATATATATATATATATATTTATTTATTTATTATTGTTGACTGCTCATTATTTATTATGTATGTATATATTTTATTGTTGTATGATCTCATTAACAAAGTGTGAGGAATTTAATTATATAAAAAAATTGACTATAAAAGTTTTAAATCAATAGTTGGATTGTTTTAAATCTTTAATTTTTAAAAGTAAAATATGTTAGATGTTGGATCGTTAATTAAAGAAGTTATTGGTTAGTTAACTTGTGTATGGTAGTGTTATGTAAATTAAGGTTGGAGTACATATATATATAGAGAACCAAGAACAACACCACATATAATTTCTTTTATTTGGAAAATATGAGAATCAAAATCTAAATTTCACATTAAACCATGAAAGCAAACAAATGGAAAAACAACATGACAGCAATGCAACCATGAATAATAAGGGTGAAAAAAACAAAAGAAAAGACCCCAATTAATGAGGAATACGAAGGTAAATAGGAACATAGTTGGGCTTGTTAGGAGGAGAATCCCAAACAGAGAAAGCACTTGATGAGTTCATCCATTTTTTTGAAATCTCAGGCTCATGTCTTTCTATAACGTCTTTTAAACTCTCTGTTGTATTTACCCATTCCAACCCCTTCTTTGTGTACGCTCCTTCGTTGAAATAGCATGTGAAGAAGCTGTCTGCTTCCAGCCTCCTGCATTATTAAGGTTTTTATTCCTTTGAATTAGTCGAGTACCAAAATGGTTATAGTATAATAAAAATAGTACTTATACATACTTAATTTTTAAAAAATAAACAAATAGAGATAGAAAGTTTGATTTACTTCACCTTGAAGCCATGACCAAGAAAATGACAAAAGCAGTCTCACTGATAGCAAAGCCTTTGATTTTCTTCTCAGCCATCAACCCCACAAGAATATCAAGCTCCTCCACGTTATCATCGTACACTTCACGAAGCACTTCAATAGCCTCTTTATCGTCCGTAAGATCTTCCCATTTGGAGATTGGAATAAGAAATAATCCCCTACGAAAGTCATTGTACCGAGCAACTTTCCTCTCTCTATCCCTATAAACTGCAAAAAGGAAAAAAAAAAAAGTATTATTTAACATGATAGCAACTGTGAAACAAAGGGTTCAAATTAATTAGATCAGAAGGAGAAAAGAAAATGAAGGGCGGAGATTGGGTGAACACCTTCAAGAGCAGCAAGGTCAACGTGATCGGGCCTATCCTCGCCGTCCATGTCATGGGGTATGAGATCCCTGAACCACAGTGGATAATTGAACAGCTCAAGAGCTCCACTTGCTTGGTGTCCCATTGAAACTAATAGCGCAGTGAAGCCCATCTTCTTTGTGGACTCTTCTCCTTTGTGCCCTATCATATCACTCATTGGCACTCTATTGAAAGCATAAAAGATCAATATCCATTAAATTAGATGAAATGTGCAGAATAATTTCTGATGATTGATTATACATACAGAGCGAGAGGGAGCTGAGATGAGGTACTTTTTAGACAAGGGTGGAGATTTGTTGTGATCGGGATCCGCATACACATTTCTGAGGTAGAAATCATCAGGTAGAAGTGGATGCATACGATACACACTAGTGAATTCTTCAGTCAAGGAATATGGGACACCGTGATTATTTGGTTTTTTTAAACCCACTAAACCTCCCAAAATTTCTCCTCCAACATGTCCGAATTTGTCTTTAAATTTCTTTCCCAATAATCCGTACCTTGAACCAATGAGTCATTGTTACTTGTAAGTTTAAAGTAGCGTTGATTATTTTAAGAATGGTAATGATACTTTTCACTGTTCACAGTGGGGATTGGAGCTTAATTCATGTTGAAACTTTTGAAAGAACAAACGGAAAATAGTAATATACCAATTGCCTCTCATTCCAGCAAGCAAAGTGTCAGTTTTGAGAAGCTCAACCGTCCAATCAATGGTATGAATTTTGGCAATCACAGCAGAAGTCACAAGTCTTGCATGTCTATACAAATCATTATCCCCCATATTCGTGTATTCCTTCTGCATTCAATTCTAACAGTATTTTATTTAAATATATGTACCTCTAACCACAATCGATACACCCTTAACACTCTCCAGCTTTAATCCAAAAAGAATATGTTGAACAAAATTAGATGAGAGATACAAACCTTTAAGGCATCACAAACGGCATTATGTTCTTTAATGAATAAAGCCTGCAAAGTAGAGACACCAGCCCAACTATTTCGAACATCGCCAGAGATGGCAACACCGTCACGATAGTGAGGAAGAAGACCGTCGTCGTCGATCTTTAGCTTCCCATCTTCAAAAGTTCTTACCTTCCCCAACATTTCTGCATTGCTTCCATACAAAACACTTCCATCCCTGAACAAAGCCAATAAATTTGTATGAAAGCTAGATGATTACAAAATTCTTATCCTTAATTTTGTTTAAAATGATGATTAAAGATTTAAATTTATATTTAATAGACTATTTGATTTCTAAAAATGATAAATTTATCCAAGCGTATTAAACATAAAATCAAAAGCTTAACGATCTAATATATATATTAAAAAGATTAGAGAACTACTACTAACATGTAATTTTAACTTTTGTGGCTTAAAAATTACTTACCACCAAGGTGTTCGAATATTAATAGATCCAGTTTTGATGTCTGAAAGGCCCGTGGGAACTTGTTTCGTGGGGAAGAATTTGAACGATTTCAATGGACACTCACTTGCTACTTCACGTGGAGCCACCAATTCCACCTCCTATACTCTCAACGATAAAAAAAAGTTAAACATAACTTCAAAGAGCAGAAAATTTTCAAATTTTTTACTTTTCGATCAAAGATAATATACACACTTAACTAGTTGAGATATGTTTAAATTGTCTTATGCTTCACTATTTAACACCATTACGATCAAGGTGTGAGTATACATATCTTTAACTAGTCAAGTTATATGCTCATGCTAGTTAGCTTAAATTCATATACGGTGTGTTTATATGATTATGTAATTTATTATCGAGATATAATGAAAATTTCACTTCCAAACGTTAAGTTTGACCTCTTTTAACTTTATATGCTGCACAAGCTTTCAAAGCCGATATTACTTCTTTAATTTTTTTTTTTTTTTTTTGCAAATTTAGAACTAATAACCTAGATTTGTATACATAATAAAACTATACATGTATGTAAATGTGTCAAAATAAAACAGGTTTAGATAGTTCAAAATAATATATTTATCTTCTTCTACGTCATCAAATTTTTCTTATATTTTTTTAACATTTCAAACTCCAATTATCGTTGAACTTTGTATTTAGATTATTAAATAAATAAGATGGGTAAAAAATAATAGACCTGTTTGGTATCCTCCAAATGATCCATCCAATCATGAATCATGAATTGAATCCAAGAAGCAGCAATCACGTTAAATTGCTTTCCAGTGTCAATAAGCTTTCTTCTTGCCAAAAGTTTTGTAGCAACTACCATAGGATCAGGTTTCAACAACTACAAAATTGTAATCAAACGCATTCTTTTAATTAGTTTCAACTTAATACACACTTACTTTATAAAAGGTGACGACCAATGAAAAAAAAAACATATATATATATATGATCTAATACCGTTTTGGATTGATCAACGGGATGGATATTTCGACCAAAAAAGGTGTCTTGTGCTCCAGCATCTTCATCGAAGGGATCATTGTACTTTCCATCTGCAGTTCGGTATGGAAAATCCTTCGGATTGAACCGTACTCCACCAGGTGGGGCTTTCCCTACATTGAACAGGCTATATTCTTGATGAAGATGTCGACGAGTTGCTAGATAAAGTAGCCCTAAAATCACAGGAAGTTTATGCCATATTCCCAATTTATCAACAGAATGTACAATCTGCAAATTTAAGAAAATGTGAATTTGTTAGCACAGGTTGAGAAATTTTTTTTGTCTCTAAGTTTCCACATAAACATGTGCTTTTATTCTTGTGATAAACTAAAAAATATTTATTTATTTTGTATACACATTTTGAATATTTTTTCTTCCTATTTCATAATACTTTGAAAATTTTCCAAAATATAAAGAAAATATTATATTTTCTTTGAAGGACTAAAACAAGAAACATAACAATATTTATTAAAACAAAACAAATAGGGTGAGTGAGTCGTGTTATTGTTTGACAAATAAATTTGTTGTTTTAAAACAAAGAAAATTTTTACAACAAAACAATCATAGGTGAAAATGGTTACCAGAAACAGAAAGGTATCGATCATCGACATCCTTCGAACCACTTCATGAAAATCTCTGTGGATCAACTTTAAAACAAGTCCTTTAAAAACACCCATTTTTTTTTCTCTCTCTATTTCTCTTCAATTGTTAAAAGAGAACTTGGAATCCCCATCTCTCTCCATACCAATATATATAGAGAGATAAAAGAAAGATTAAAGAAAGATTTCAAAAATTGACCAATTATTTAAATTCAAATTAAAACAATATTATTTTTGTATTTTGAATAATTAAATTAAAAGGGGTAGATATGCTACCTTCAATTATTTTTTAAACAAATCAACTTGGAAGAAGAAAACAAATTAGGAAATTTATATTATCATCATCACCTTCTCAGATTATTCACAACTTGTTTTTGTATATATCATCATTTCTTAAAGAAATAATTATAAAAAAGAAATTGGCATTTACATTATATTAGGTATAGAAACTAATTTAGGTTAGTGAAGTCTAGATATTTTATTAAACTTGTTTGATTATATGTAATGTTTGAAAAGGATCAATCTTATCTATGAGGTATATATATAAATACAAATAATTGATCAACAAAGGGAAAAGAAGACTTCACACACTAATACTCATCTAAACTTAACATTAAAATGAAGTCAACGAAAATGGGAACACATAGAATATGGTATATATATCTATAATATTTTAACAAATATATCTTTTGTTCTTATATATTTTGTTCCATTGCATCTTTCTTTAATATCAACAACCTTTTTTTTGTTATGAACTTTAATTTCTTTTAAAATAATAAAACGAGCTTGTATCAATAAACCTTAGCTTGAATTTATATAAATGTTATGTTAATGCACTTATCAAATTTGGAAGAAGGTATGAAATTAGTTCATGACTTAAGTTAATGTATTTATAAAAATTTAATGTTTAAATTGATATACAATGCTATTAATTTATGACTTATATTGATAGAACATTCAAAGTTCAATGTTAGAATTGATATAAATAATTAGTTTAAAGTTTAAATTGATATAACTCCAAATTAATTTAAACACATCTAAGTATTTACAAATTAGGTTGTATGTGCAAAAATGATACGACCTATGGTTCGAGTTTTGTAGGGTATTTTAGTTCAATTAATACTTATAGAAATTGATTTATCAACTTTTGATTTCTTTAATCAAGCTGTAACAAAAGAAATAAACATTCATGAACAATTAAACTCATTTTTGGAATCCTCTTCTGCTTCATATTGGACGAATTAAAACAACACACAAAATATGAGTGAAAGCTTTCTATCCATGTCATACCTTCATCTTTTGTGATTTTAAATAACAATGCATATAAAATTGTAATTGATGTCTATATCTATAGACCTATATTTAATGGATGAGTTACATCACCAATGTATTGAAAATTTGGTTCAATATAATATAGACGGTTCATAAATTGAGTACATATTATTGTAACTATATATTTTCAAATGGATAACATGTGTTTAATTTAAAAAATTTAGGTTTAAAAAACTAAAGACCATGATTTAATATTAAAAAGTTTGAATAACACCAAAAGTGAGTTTAGCACTTATCGACAATTAACATCCACTGGTTCTCTTTAAATTGTAGGTTTTATCACTTATTTCAATCATTGTTGTAAAAAAAAAATTGATATATATTTAAACATTTTAAATGTATGTCTAATAAGTTTATAAATCTATATTAACTTTTATTCTAATGGCTATATGTCCTTGACCTCAAAGAACTTGAGGTTAGATATATCTACTCAACATTAAAGCAACTTTAGCATTTCTCTAAGAATCATCCTAGATGAAGAGGTTAGGTATTAAGAAATGCAACTGAGCTATTACACATTTTTTTAATGAACTTTCAGGAGTAAATTATTGCAATGATATGTCATATGTTTAATTCACAAATAAGTTAATAATTAAGTTGTATTTTCATATACATAAAACATGATGTGCGCATAATGAAAAACAAGAACGAGAGTTTTATTTATTTGGAAACTATGAAACTGAAAATTCAAATTTAAACATTTAAAGATGAACTAAAGAAAAATAAGAGACAACATAAAATGGCTATGAATACGAGTGAAAAGAGAAGAAAAAAAAGAGGTCAATGAGGAAGACGAAAGTAAATAGGAATGGGGTTAGGCTTGTTAGGAGGAGAATCCCAAACAGAGAAAGCACTTGATGAATTCATCCATTTGTTTGAAATCTCTGGGTAATGCCTTTCTATAACATCTTTCAAACTCTCTGTTGTGTTTACCCATTCCAATCCCTTCTTTGTGTATGTTTCTTCATTGAAATGACTTGTGAAGAACCTATCTGCCTCTAACCTCCTGCATTATCAAGATTTCCTTTTTTAATAAAAATTAAATTTGTAAAAATGATCACAGACTTTTTCATATGATTTTTTTACTTAAATTGTTTTCTTTTAACTTTACCTTGAAGCCATGATCAAGAAAATGACAAAAGCAGTCTCACTAATAGCAAAGCCTTTGATTTTCTTTTCTGCCATCAATCCTACCAAAATATCAAGCTCCTCCACATCATCACCATACACTTCACGAAGCACTTCAATTGCCCCTTCATCGTCCGTTAGATCTTCCCATTTTGAGATTGGAATGAGAAACAATCCCCTACGGAAGTCATTGTACCTAGCAACTCTCCTTTCTCTGTCTCTATAAACTGCAAAATGGAAAAAAGAAAAGTATTGCTCAACATAATGTAATTGTAATTAAAGAAACAAAGGGTTGAGATTGGATGAGAGAAGAGAAATGAAGGGCTGTGATTGGGGCAACACCTTCAAGAGCTGCAAGGTCAATGTGATCTGCCCTATCCTTGCCGTCCATGTCATGGGGAATGAGATCTCTAAGCCACTGTGGATAATTCCACAGCTCAAGAGCTCCACTTGATTGGTGGCCCATTGAAACTAATAAGGCAGTGAAGCCCATCTTCTTTGAGGTCTCTTCTCCTTTGTGCCCTATCATATTCGCCATTGGCACTCTATTCAAAAGGAGAAGGAAATTAAAACAAGAATATCCACTAAATTAGTTTAAACAAGCAAATAATTACTCAATCATTGATGATGTTATTATATAAAATTGATGATGTTATTATATAAAAGTGACAAAACTATTACGAAGAGAGAGAGAAAAGAGGAAATACTTCTCAACCAATGGAGGAGATTTGTTGTGATCGGGATCAACGGAGATATCTCTAAGGTGGAAATCATCAGGTAGGAGAGAGTGCATGCGATAAACACTGGCAAATTCTTCTGTTAAGGAATAAGGTACACCGTGATTATCCGGTTTTTTTAAACCCACTAAACCTCCCAAAATGGCTCCTCCAACGTGTCCAAACGTGTCTTTGAATTTCTTTCCCAATAATCCATACCTTGTAAAATTAAAGAAACCACTTTAAGTTATAACTATGATTTTTGCAAATTGTCCAAACGGTAGAATATTCAAATACAATGTAAAACATATCTTTATTTAAATTATTGAAAGAGTAAGAGAAAAAAAGGTTAAAAATATACCAATTGCCTCTCATCCCAGCAAGTAAAGTGTCCATCTTGAGAAGCTCAACAGTCCAATCAATAGTATGAACTTTAGCAATTACAGCAGAAGTCACAAGTCTTGCATATCTATACAAATCTTCATCCTCTAAATCTTCATCTTCCTTCTGCATCCAATTTTAACATTTATTTTATTTTAGTACATGTATGCACATATATATTTATAACTTTACTTCACATTTATACTTTTACAAATTAGATGTCTTACCTAAAAAAAAATCTATTTTAAAGTAAATATAACTAATCTCTATCAATCTTTTTACATAAAAATATAAAATATATTCATATATAGTACTTTTTTTATATATAATAAATATAGAGACTAAAATAAAATACATTATAGAAGATAAAACATTATTATTATTATATTATTATTTATTTTTTAAAGTTCATTTCCAAAGCTTTGAGCTTGTTAATTTAACCAAAAAAATATATTTCAAAACACACAAGTAACATTTTTAAATAAAAGAAATAAATAAAGAATATAATAAGAAAGAAGAACATCAATTACCAAACAAAAGAATATTTTCTTTTTCTTCTTTGTATTTTTCTTAAAAGTTAAGAAACATGTTAAAAAAGGGAAGATGCATTATTGTCCTTAAGATCTAGTTTTTTTAATAATCTATTTTTACAAATTTACCTCTAACTTTGATCCTCATATATATATAGTTTATACTTTTAAAATAATTTTTTTTTCTTTTTTTAATTGGTATGCCGGATGAAGATTTAAATCTAGAATCTCATGTTCATAAGTGCTACAATTGAGGTAATTAGCTTAGTGGTGATAGCTATTAATTAATTTTAAAAAATGGAAAATAAAAAATAGCATAATAGACAAAATATCTACTAGAAAAATAATTTTTTATCTTTTAATCAAGTGTAAATAATTGTTTCTTTTTTCTTTTGAAAAAATCTCTTTGATAATTAAGTTTCTTTCATCATTATTAAAATTAAATAATTTAAACTTTCACTTCACCGTTATTTTAAATTAATTAATACACATCAATAATCTTAAATAACTAAGAGTGAATTTCTATTTATCTTATAAGAAGAGGGTCATATCTTTTAATTTTTTAAACGTGAAATTCTCAATATATTAACGATCCATGCGGAATATGCACTAGACAAAAGGGAAAAAATTATACGAACCTTTAGGGCGTCACAAACTGCATTATGTTCCCTAATGAAGAGAGCTTGCAAAGTAGAGACACCAGCCCAACTATTTCGAACATCACCGGAGATGGCAACACCGTCGTTGTCGTGAAGAAGAAGGTCATCGTCAGCAATCTTGAGCTTACCATCTTTATAAGTTCTCACCTTCCCCAACTTTTCTGCATTGCTTCCGTACAAAACACTTCCATCCCTAAACAAAGCTCATAGATCAATGAAGATCAGAAGAGTAGGCAGAAAGATGTATTTTTTTTTTCTTTGCTTATTAGGATTGAGTTAACAAATCCAATCCAATAACTGGTTTTTTGGGTTTTTGAAAATTAAATTTATAGATTCTTCTTTTAATAATAAACTTCTTTATTTTTTTTATTCAACTTTTCATTAATGCGTTATAAAAATCAAATCAAAATTTTGGTAACTAAAAGAAGTAAAATTTTAAACTTTGATCCAGATTTTAAATGTTTCTTTAAAGAATGTAAAAGGAAAGAAAACACACATAGATTTTAAAAACAAAATTTTACTTAACCAGATCTAAATTTTAATATAAGACTTTATTTGATATATGCACGTTTTGAAATTACAAATTCAATTCTTAAGTTTTTCTTTTATTTACTATATATGTCTTTGGAAGTTTAAAATTTATTGCACAAAATTTAACTTTATATCTAATCACAAATCGTGTAATTTTTAAAAATTACAAATTTATCAACTATTTATTAAACTAAAAAATTAAAATTATTAAAATTAACAAAATTGAAAGTTTAAGAAATTTGATAGATACTTAAAATATTTATATAAAGAGGAAGTTGAAAAAAATTCTTACCACCAAGGTGTTCGAACGTTAATAGATCCAGTTTTGTTATCAAAAAAGCCAGTTGAAACTTGTTTTGTCTTGAAGAATTTGAAGGATTTCAATGGACATTCACTCGCAACTTCACGTGGAGCCACCAACTCAACCTATTTAACAATAAATATATAAGTATAGTTATGTTTAATTTATTCAAATCATCGTTAGCTTCTATTATACTTTATGTTTATTTAACTTCTTTTTTTAACCTATTTCATTTCAATTTCTACACTTTTTTTTTCCTTATACCTTTAGTACAAAATCTATAGTAAAAAACTTTAAAAATTGAAGTTAATTTATATTTTGAATGTAGCACTTTTGATTCCATGTAGGTTTAAGAAAGTAGAAATACATACACAAGATTCCAAACAAAATGTCCTAGGCATAAAATTTAAAATATAGTACACACGTGATGCAACCAAAACATTTTATAGGTTTAAAAGTTCAAAGAATAATAATATATATCTTGTTTTTGTTTTTTAGTGTTCAAACTTTTCTTTAGATTTTTTCTACATGCATCAAACTCTATTCATTCAACCTACTTTGCACCGATTTTGGTTATTAAATAAATAAGATAGTTATAATATTAGACCTGTTTGGTATCTTCCAAATGATCAATCCAATCATGAATCATAAATTGAATCCAAGAAGCAGCAATCATGTTGAATTGCTTTCCAGTGTCGATAAGTTTTCTTCTTGCCAAAAGCTTCGTCGCAACCACCATTGGATCAGGTTTCAATAGCTATAAAAACATTGTCAAACATATTACTCTTTGAGCTTCGATTTAATAATATATTTTTTTAAAGAAAAGTATCGACTAAATGAACAAAAGGTATAGCGTTGTATATATGATATTATATGATACCGTTTTGGATTGGTCAACAGGATGGATGTTTCGGCCAAAGAAGGAACCTTGGGCACCAGCTCCTTCATTAAAGGGATCGTTGTATTTTCCATCTGCAGTTCGATACGGAAAATCCACTGGATTGAACCGAACTCCAACTGGAGTTCGCCCGACATTGAACAAGTTATATTCTTGATGAAGATGTCGACGAACTGCTAGGTAGAGTAACCCCAAAATCACAGGAAGTTTATGCCAAATTCCCAATTTATCAACAAAATGTACGATCTACAAATCCAAAAAATGTGATTCAAATATTAGCACGGTTTCATGTTTTTGTTTTTCATTTCTTGTTCTTATGTTGGGATGAAATGTGTTTAACGATTATCCATTTATTCATTATAAATTTAAAGAATGTCTAAGAACTCTTTTTTTCTTTCTTGTCTTCAATTAAACTAGCTAGCATAAGAAGCAAAAACAAAACAAAAAATTATTACGTTTTTCTTAGATACAAAATAAATCATATAAACATAGAGTATGAAATTAAGAAAAGCAAAGAGGTGGCCAAATATTATTGAGACAAACAACAATTGTGTCTCAAAAACTATTTAGAAAACAAAGAAATAATTGCTGAAAGAAAAGCAAAATTTGAAATACGTAATAGAAAAACGAAAAAATATCATTACCAAAAACAGAAAGGTATCGATAACAGTCATCCTTTGAACGACTTCATGAAAATCCTTATGAACAAACTTTTGAAGCTCTCCTCTAAGAACAATTTTAATGGGTTTCAATAACTGAGACAACATCTTTTCCCCTCTGATCTCTCTCTCAACTCTTTCTCTCTTCAATTGTTAGATGAGAATAATGAAATTTGCAATCTCTATATCTCAATATATAGAGATGAAGGGATAAATCTAATTGTCAAATGTTGACCAACTTTTTTTGTAATGTAATCATATTATTTGGGATTTTGAAATATTAAAACGTGGTGGGCATGCTACCTTGAATTTTTTTTTTCCTTTCAAATATTCAACTTGGAAGAAGAAAACAATTATTAATATTTTCTTTCTTTCAAATTATTCACAATTTAAAGAAAACAGAGAGAGAGAAACTTAATTATTGTATGATTATTATATTATCACATTTTCTTAAAATAAACAAAAATTTTTTTTGATGGGTTTGCATATATAATATATAGAAACTCATTTGATCAGTTAGTGAAGTACTCTTTTATAGATCAAATCTTATCTCTAAGCTATATAGAATAAATAAAATAACTTATCAATGAATATAATAACAATCTCTTGAGCTCAACCTCCATCAGCAGCATTAAAAATACTTATTATCAACACATTATGTTTAATTTATTCGATATAACTTCCCTAATAGAAAGTACCTCACTCAACTATTATTTAAACCATTATATAATTTGTCCTTAAAGTGAATATAGACTCATTGTATTATTTAAAAAAAATAATAATGAGTTTTTTGTCAGCATTGAAAGTAAATTCATTCACAGCTTCAAAAGTTGTGATTATTTCAAATGAGAATAAATTTTGTACAGAAAAAAAAGTATGGGATTTTTCTTATTATATATAATCAACCAAAATAATATCTATTGTCTTTTTCTAATTATTTCTGTTTTATTATTATCATTATTTGCATATAACACGTTAACCTTGCATTCAATAAATTAGTTATTAATTCTCAAAGTTTGGACGTGTATTCTTGAGTTTTATTTTTAGTTCTCATGACCAATTTGATTGTCCAATTTTTAAAAGATACCTTGTTTGTTTCTGAGTTTTAAAAAATAAGTTTAAAAGATCTTAAAACAATTTTATGTTTGATTTTTTAAAAAATAATTATATAATATTTAAAATAAAAATAGTTTTAAAGAGAATTTGATTTTTAAGAGTTATTTTTTAAATTTCAAATGTCATATAATTATTTAAAATATAAATATAAATTTATTTAAGAGGTCTTTTAAACATATTTTTAATTAAGAGATTAAAAATATATATTTTGAAAATTCATGACTAAATGAACTTGTTATAATAAACCTGAGACTAAAAAAATATTTATCAAAATCGGGAGAATAAAAAAATAATTTTCTCCATTTTCTTAATTTCATGTTCCTTTTTTATTGATAAAAATATCGATAAGATGGAATCTCATGAATACATATCAAAACCATACAATTTTTTTTAAAAAAATAGTAAATAACTTATTATCTAAAATGTGAAATTGTTTATTATTTATATATTATACTACATTATCAACATATATATGGATGAAAATATAGAAATAGGAAAAAATTAGTATGGTACTTTAAATAATATATTTGGAATATTATTTGTTAATGTCAATTTGGATCTGCTCTTGAAAAGCCATCAGAAAAATAATATTCAAACCATCTCTCTCAAAAGAAAAAAAGAAAAAGAAAAGAAACTGTGGATTTTGGATCTATCAGCTTCACCACTTTCAAGGATTCATGCACTTTCCTCATTGCTTCTTCCATCATCACACAAACACTATCTTTCATCCATTTTCTAAGCAATTTCTTTCTCTTTCAATTCTAATTCCAAACAAAAATTTTATATTAATATTCATATCAGCATAATTTTCATTATGTGAATCTCTTCGTAGTGAAATTCATTCGGAATACTTTTTATGTTCTACGAGTATTTATAAAGGATATTGAAGATTCATGAAAGAGGTAGACAAATTTGTTGACGTTAATCCTACATTTGGTATATAAAATTTAACATTTGTTTTATATTTATCTTCGAAGTTTTAAAATATTTATTTTTAATCTCTCAAATATATTAAAAAAACAATCATTTTGTTTCTTATTTTTTATTATTATTTTACTAATCAATTAAAAAACTTTCTGCTGATTAATTACTTCGAATTTGTGTAATAAATGAGGAGGATTTTAAGTTATATGAATATTTATAAAAAAATATGGATGAGTGTGATTTTTGCTTTTCTTAGGATCTTAATTAATGGCTTATAAGATCAACATTTCTATTACAACTTTCTTAGGTTTCGCAGTACTTTGTTGAAAATGTATTTTTTTATTTTTATTTGAATTTTTTAAAAAATAATAAAAATACAAACTATTATATTTACGATAAAAAATCACTAAAAACAAAAACTCAATTTAATGATAAAGTATAAATAGTTTATTTATTTTATCATTTTTCACCATTCTCTTTTCTAATTTTTCTTTCTACATTTTTAATTAAAAGTATAATTCATACTTTTAATTAAAATTGCTGACAAGAGTGTTTTGAAACAAGTATTTGAAGATAATTTAGAGTAAAAGTATGATAGTGTTTGATAAATAATTTTTCCTTAAAAGAAATTAATTTAAAAACAAATATGTACATATTCTCTCTTATTTTTTTTAATCGAATGAATTTTAAAAGCCAACACTTCAATCTAAAACAAAAAAATATCTCATAAAATTTCAAAAGCAAAAGCAACTTTTTTTTAAAGAAAGAGTTAAAATAAAAACTTCCCTCAAGTATAGAACGACGATAAATAGTCAAATAAAAAATATATTTAACTGTTAAACACTTAACTGCTAACAAATAACATTTGTGTAAGTTACATTATTTATTTTTGTTTATGTTATTTTTTAATCTTTTTGTGGTAGTTTATATATTGTAACTTAAGTAGATAGTGAGAAAGAAAAAGAAGAAAAAATTAGTCGGAAATGAGTGGTATTTTTGTTTTTGTTTTAATTTGAAAGATTAAAGCTATATTTTTGAAACTTTCTTCTTATTATTAGACAAATCCTTCATAAAGTGTGTGTATTTTATTTACTTTTTAAATGGGTTACATGTGCTTTTAAAATAATTTCATGTTTGATATTGTATCACCAAAGTCAAATTATACTCAATTTCTACAATTAGGTTAGGCAGAATATCAAATTAAAATGTACGAAAATTATGTACAATAATAAATGTAACTTTTAATGAGTCTTATCAAATTTCCTTTCACAGTCATTTTTTCAATATTTAATTTATGCTTCTACTCAATAATTCTCTAGATATTCTCTCTCATTATCCCAAAATGCACATAAAAACCCAAAATATAACAAGTAAATCAATAAAAAGAAAATTTCAAATAATTCTAATAATGTGTATATTTAAAATAATTCTCCTAAATATAAAAACCAAAATAAACCCCCACAAGACTATTTCTTTCCCCATTTTAAGAGACAAAACTTCACCCAATTCTTTTTAACTTAAAGTTCTTTTTTCAACTTTTTTTTCTTTGCAACATTTCCCCCTTTTTTCATGAAAGCAAAGAAAAAAAAGTTGAAAAAAAGTTTGCAAATGCGATCACATATACCAATGTTTTAAGCATGAAAAAATATATATATCCAAAGGGGAAAAATAAAAATAAAAGATATTAGTTATATATATATACTTGAAATTTGAGAACATCAGAATCCCTATATATAAAATTAGATTTTTGGTTTCTTGTAATCTCATTTGCTTATTAACAAAAGATTCTGTGTCCAACGTGAAGATTGATGAATTAATATTTTAAAAGAAAATTTTCAAACGAGACATTGATATTCCCAAAGTAATTACATGATCTCCAAAACAAAAGGTTTGACCTTAGAAAAAAATAGAAACAACAAATTCATATGATTAGTATATCTTTAGGATATTATCGTTGTAAATTATAAAATTACCAATATATAACCAAATTTGATATTTTTAATTATTAATAATAACATTAATAGATATTAATAGATCTTCTATATTATATATAAGTGATGATTAGTGACATTTTGTCTATCACTTAAAATTTAAATTTTAATTATATTCTTTTCGTTTTATTATAAAAAAGAAAAGTAAAAATCAAAAGATAAAAAATGAAAAATAGAAAATAGAAAAGTAAAAGTAAGCCTCGTATATTTCGTATTTTATTAAATTTTGTGAATGAGTTGGGTATGTTATAAAGATGAAAATAACTTAGTTATATAATATTACTTGATATGTTATAAAGATGAAAATAACTTAGTTATATAATATTACTAAGTAATGATGGAATGGAAAAGCAAATTTAATTAATAAAAAGGCAACGAATAGTTGTGAGATGGGACGAAATCTAATTAGATAATTTAGTTTAATCAACTTTGAAGAAACCCCTTGATAATTAAACCCCCTTCATTTCTTATATGCATGTATTGATTTTCCATCTAATAATTAAAAAATAGAATTTGCTGATTACGTTTTAGTTTGAGATATATATAGGGTATGAATATAATTTAAGTTTGATTTTTGCAATTTGTAATATATATATATATATAGATATAATAGTGCTTTGGTTTAATTAAATTTTGTGAAATATACATTGATTTTATTATTTATTTATTTGTTGATGTTGATAGGTTGGATAGAACCAAAGAGGTGTTAAAATAGGATACAATATATATTTGTTATGTCAAGAGACCAAATGATTTCCCATTTTGATCTCTAGAGATATCTTCAGGTTCATGATTGAATTATGGTTGTTTTGATATAGAAAAAAAAAATATCTTCATACAAACTAAAATTAAAACTAAATTCTATAAAAAATATATAAGAGGAAAATTATATGCTAATTATAAATTAAATTAGGAAGAACGAAAGTTGAACATAAAAAGTTATTTCAATAAACATAATACAAATTGGTGATGGGTGGATGGGGTGGGAAGTAAAAAATATATTCTAATTTAAATTATATTAATTTAAATACAATGGAATGGATCTATTTTTAAATAATGTAAAATTTGAAACATATATAAAAATAGAGTGGATGCAAAACTATTTTAAAAAATAATTGATTTAAGATTAAATCATGTATCGGGTACACGACTTTCATGTAGTGGATCTCACATATTATATTTTTTTTCTTATTTTTATATTTATACTACACTAGGCTCCACATTTTTTATTTTCTCATTATTTATATACGTGAGTCCCACACATTTCACTCTCGTTACTTATATATTCATACCCACATATAATATAATATATATATATTAAACATTCAAATTCTAAAAATATCTTTTTTTATTAAATTAATTTATTTTTTTATTTTTCTTTATATATATTTAAATATCACAATATTGAGTCTTCAATTTTTCTTATTCAATTTATTTTTCTACTTTAATTTAATTCATTCTTAATTAAAATTACACATATATTTTTTTTCCAATTTTCAACTATTTTAAAAAAACTCATATATTAACAAAATATTTTATTAAAATTATATTAAATAAATGAAAATAGAAATAAAAATAATTATTTATATATATATATTAAATATCTCAATCTTCAATTTTTCTTATTAATTCAATTTTTCTAATTTAATTAAATTATTTTTTAACAGAAATTATATATATTTTTTTCTAATTTTTAAAAATAGAAACCCGGTACACGACTTCACCTCAAATCACCTATTTTTAAAAATAGTCTTGGACGCACCCTATTTTGAGTAAATGTTTCAAATTTTACATTATTTTAAAAAAATATCCCAATAGAATAGACAAACTAAATTGAATGGATATAATAATTTACATTCACATATTTGGGCATCTGAAATAAACTCCGGATATGTTTTCACCATAGACTAATTTTTTTAAAAGAAGTATAAACTCATACATCAACATGAAAAATTGAATTGAAATTGAAGGCAGCAATTTATGTTCAAAGTTCAAAATTATGCTTCTTCAAGTTTATAATTATTGCAACAATGGAGCTTTGGATGAAGATTCCAACCCACAAACATTTTCCAACCCCTTCAATTCTTCTTCTTTTGCTTTCCCCCACAATATGCCATAAAACCCAATTGATATTATGATTGCTCCAATTATACTGCATAAACGTAACATATATCAACGTTGTAAAAAATATAAGAAGTAAATAGATGAGAAGAAATAGTTGAGGGGGCCGGGTACCTTCCAAGATGAAGATCATCACCAAGAAGAATGGCACCCATAGCAGCAGCAATGGCAATGGACAATGGCCTAAAACTAGAAACATAAACAGGGCCTTTCAAGTTTAGTCCCCATGTGTGTATAGCAGCCACAAATGACTGCCCCATCAAACCCTATATGTGTGTCATGTATATAGGTTAATTAATTAATTACAATATGATAATAACAATAACAAACTAGGATCATATGTATTAAAATAACTTACCGAATTGAGGATGAAAAGGAAAATGAGTGGATTTGTTAGCTTCCAAGCATTCATATCTGTTTCTGCTATCAAACAAACTGGAGCAGTCAAAAGTGCTTGAATAAAATAGTATACTGCTACCACAGTTATCTCATCTGGGTATACTTTGATGATTTTGGTCTGTCATTGATCGTGTTAAAATAACTATTAGATTAATCATATGAAATAATGACAATAATTTATTTAGTATATTTTATAAGGTAGAAATAATTGAGCAGAGTTACCTGAAGAATGTACCAAAAGGAATTGAAAAGGTACTGAAAAACAAAGCAAAGGCCACCCATTATCCAATTGGGCTGAGGATGTGAAGAGTCCAAATGTTTTGGGCCAGGAGAATATGGGTTTGATATCACGATTGGGCCTTTGTACAAAACCACGACCAAAGCACCTGAAATGGACACCGCTGAGCCCACTATTTTCACAATGCTGCTGCTTCTTTTCAAATCTATCTTCTCCATTCTATCCAAAGACAAAAGTGATTTTATGAAGTTATTACTCAAAAGTGATTGCCTTTTAGGTAAAGGCTACATTCCTACATTTCATTACATTTCATACTAACCATCTTTTCACAAGAGCAAAATAAAGTCATCACATTGGGTATTCATTATTATTATCATCAATCATTCGAGAAGTCATTATATATATAAATCTGTTATAATAATAACTAATTTTATTTGTTTGTTTTAGTCAGATAGTTTTTTTAAAAAACATATTACATAATAAACGAAGTAAATTGTTCAAAAATAACTTTATTGTTTATTTTTAATGTTTTCACGCATTTTTTTAGTAAATCCAAATCCTTCATTTAGTACAATATAATATAATTTTTTTATTGCACTTATCTTTTACGTAACTCATAAAGCTTTCAATGGGCCATCGAAAAAAATTATTTATTAAATTCTTGTATGCATATATTATTTTGTGGTGGTTAAAGAAATTGGGAGTATAGGAATGGAAGAATACAATAGTAGGAATTGATTGATGGAACATCTAGATCCAAAATTTTGAAAACGTGCCTTTTATCTTAATTCCGTGAGTTTAATTACTAAACTATAATGTTTTAAGATGTAATATTCAAATGGAATATTAAGGAAATAAATAGAAAGTATTAATTAGTGATTTCAACTCAAATTAAAGATATGGTGTGAGATTAATTTAAACTTTTATCTATTAAATATAAAACAAAAATCATCTCTTATTTTTCATTAAAAAAACAATATTACAAATAACATCAACCAACAACCAATAATAATTGCCGGCCAATCAAATAATGAAGATTAAGAAAGAAGAAAAACGAAATTTAAGTTTTAGAGACATAAATATTAGAAAAGGAGAAATTGAATAGCACAAGCCATTGATATCTTATAATTTACCAATAAAATAAATGGAATTATTGACATTTTAGTATTTTTTTTTTCTATGACCATGTAGTTTTTGGTGTTTTATTTTTAAATATCAAATTATTAATTTTATAATCTGCCTCTTTTCTATCCTTTTACAATTTAAAAAATCCATGAGCAATTATATATAATAAATACAATTATATATAAATCAAAAGTTTTTATTTTTATTTTTTTTACAAATAATCGTTAAAAGTTGATAACAAAAGAAAAAATATATATATAAATTTAGAAGAATCTAAGTGTAAAGAATATATAATAAATACAACATTTAAAGATTCAACCACTAATACTTTATCCTAAAAAATGTTAATATCATTACTTACCTAACTTCCAATTATTCCTTTGAACAAAAGGAACAAAAAATCAAATTATTGATTTAACTTTTATTTTGATTTCTATTTTGGAGAAAATTAAGTTGTAGGACCCTTACATTCTTATCCTTTTTGAAGGTGTTGGATTTTATTTAGATATTATGATATGGAAATAAGCTTATTCACAAAATACTTTTGAGTTTTGAAAAACCATCTTTTTCTCATAATTTCTAATAGGACTATAAGCTTATGCATCTCAACAACAAATATCAATTATAAGAAGTAGAAAGTTTTCAACAACAAAAAACTAGTAAAGCTTAATTTCTAATTAAACACATTGTAAAAATAAATAAAATCTCCATATTAATGCCTATATATGATGTTAAAAGAATTAAAGAATTTAATTTAAAGGAGAAACAAAAAGTTCAAATCTTTATTATTTTGTTAATAAGAAGAAAAAAAAAGAGCCTTACCCAAAAGAGACAGCCAACATGAAAGTGAAAGCTGGAATTAAGTTGCTAATGGCTGATGAAAGAGTCAGTGAGCTATACTCAAGTCCTTTGTTTCCAAACAACTGACAGGAAAGCCTGAAAGTTATGTTAAATTTGATTATATATATATGTATTAGAGGAGTTTGAGATGAAAAGATGATTAGTTGTACGTACCCGAGTGCAGAGAGGCAAACAATCTGGAAAAAGAAGGAAATCTTGTTGGGAGGAAGCGGTGCTGACCTGAAAGGGAGACGGTTTGGAAGGGATTCATAATGAGAGGGGAAATTAAAGAATGGAAAAGCTCAAGGGGAGTATTTACTTATGGAAGAAGAAGGCGAAAGGGATGAGGGCGGCGGCGGCGACGATGCAAACGTAGAGGGTGAAGACATAGTAGCTGAGGCCTCGAGCTGTGGCGGCTTTGAAGCCGGTGTTGGAACCAACGGTGGCGAACATCGCCGCAACCATGGCAGCGAATGGCACCAATTCTTTGTAAAACAACTTCCACCCCATTTTTCTGATCTTTGGTTTCTCCTTTCTTGTTGAGGGTTTGGTGTGTTATTGGGAGGAAAGTATTGGTGTTTTATTCACGTGGAAAATAGAAACTCTCCCCCCCAACTTGTTCCCTTTCTTTTTCCTTATGTGAAGTCCAATAATTACGGAATGAAATGAGATATTTCCGTGCATTTCCAAATACATCTATCATTGTGCATCTTTTTTTCATCACTCGTATTAAATAAATAATTAGATAAGAAAATTTTGTCATGTCATGATAAAATTTAATTAGACAATTTGGGGATCTTCGGTGTACACCTAAAGTTTTTTTTTTTAATAAACATTATATATGTGGAGACTTAGCTGTTTTGCACATGCATCTAGTTTTAAAGTTGTTGTTGGGCATTGAATTTTTAGAAAGATTTTTCTTTAGAAAATAAGTAAGATAGCCGTTCATTAACTTTTAATTTAAAATTATACAAACTAGATATTACAATGTTTAAGTAAATTAGTTATTATAAAAAAATTGAATAAATTAAAGAGGTTTTCTTTCCTAATAGTAAAAAAATACAAACTATATATACTTTATGAGAAAAACCACAAAATGACAAAAACCAATTACACTTGTTTTGTCATAAAGTGTAAATAGTTTGTCGATTTTATCATTTTTTACAATTTCCCAAAATTAAAAATTTGAAAATAAAACCAAACCATAAAAACAACGTTATTTATTACATCTTTTCAAACATATGTTTGTAGCAAGTTCAAAAATCAATTCTAATTCAAACAATTTTTTAAAATGTGTTCTATGCTGTGAATTTTTGCAAAAATAGCAAAAAAAAATTATGATAGTAAAACTTATGTTATTACATTTTTAAATTGTAAAAGTAGCAAATTAAAAGTGGATCGATCTCTAAAATCTGAAGCTCTTTTATAGTTGTATGATATATCTAATTACTTGTTATATTTGCATAATAATAATAAAAAAAAGATCGTATGATTTTTTAAAAATCTTTGTGTCATCACATTCAATTTTGGTTTAGACTATATATATTTATTTATAAATTATAAAATAATTGTAGTTATCTATTCAATATCAATTGAAATTTTTTATTTTAACAAAATTTGTATTACTGTTATTTTATAATATTATATAATTTAGAATTTATTTATCGACTCAATTAATATGAAAACCTGAAATGTAAATGAAAACAATTTTTGAAAATAAAATCTAAAACATAATCTCTTATTGAATATATTTAAATTAAACTTCTAACATCCACACGTTATAATTAATTAATAAATAAAAGCACAATTTAATAATAAAAATAAAATAAAATAAAAATATATTTGTGGAATAAAATTCACATTTAATTGCCAACAAAATTCTGTAAACACAAAGCAAAGGGACAATATTTGTAATATCAACACAAATCCAAATACTTCCCCCTTTTCACCTATCTTTAAATCAACCAATAATATTTTCACACAATTTTGAGTCCAATTAAAAACTGTCCCCTCATGTATTAAAAATATAAATAATTAAATTTGAAAATAATTAAAAAATTGACATGTATCTTATATTAAAATTAAAATCATAAATTGATCAATTCTAATGATGTCACGTGTTCTCCTTATGACCGTTAGATCAAGTTAATTATTTTAGTCAAATTAAATATTATTTAATTAAGTTAAATTTAATTGAGCAAAAAAAATAAACTTATTTTAGCTCAAAGATTTATGACCCAAATCTATGTGGTTGAGCCCATGGGTCTAGTCCATAGACCAACGAAGCTTAAGTTCATAAAGTCCATCAGAGAAGTTATCCGAAAATTTGATTCCATAAGGTCTAGAGAGAATTCTCTCAAGAGCTAAAAGACTCTATAACTTCAAAAGTCAACCACATTCGAAGATTGAAGCTCCTTTGAAAATACAAGTCTAGTCTTCAATTTTAAGAACATCACGTGCTCCACTTCTTCAAATTAAGTGTAAACATCCAACCAACTTCAAGAACATCATGTGCTTCAGATGATCAAATTCTAGATATCGAACCACATTGCATCAAATAAACAAAAATACAATATCAACTTAAGTTCAACTCCACAAATCAAATTTCTTCATAAATCTTGTGCGAACTCTCACTATATAAACGAATCTTTTGTTTTAAAAAATGAATATATTAAAGTCAAATTAAGGACAAAAAGATCCCTTCCAATCAATTTTATTGTTCTCTCATTAAAAATGTGGACAAAAGAAAAATATACCGGCCATCATCGTTTTCAAGAAAAATATTTCAGAATTTGTCACACATCAGTTTTCTTTTGTCAATAATTTTGACATGCATCAATATTTTTACATTTTCATGATATGAATTTGACATAATAAATTAATCGATATTTTTATCATCACTGATATGATATAATTATAACAAAAATAATAGCCATGCTAACTTATTTTAAAAAATATTAATACGTAACTTTACGTACATTATACAAGAAAACTCTTGTATAATGTACATCAAAACTTTCAAATTTTCAAAAAAAGAAAAAAAAAAACTCTATAACATCTTCCTTTACGTACATTATACAAGAGTTTTCTTCGGATCTTTTTTATCGACGTATCCTTTCATTTTCTTCTTTATAATTTATAATTTTCTAATTAGTTTATAACCAACTATTTCAATTTTTAATGGAGTAGAGCATTATTTAACAATATTCAAATTTGTAATAGGTAAATCAATTTACACAAACCATCATTTTCCTATTCATAATTTTTACTCTTCTTAATGATATACCACAATTATTAATTTTGTATTTTAAAGTCTATCTATAAGTTATAATTTACCATTTTTAAAAAAGTTAAATTAGGATTTTCATAGTCGAATAAAATACACATCCCAAAATTTCTATTACCACTTTCATACGTTTCCCAGTACTTTGTTGAAAATGTATTTTATTATTTGAAATTTGAAATTTTTTCAAAAATAATAAAAACACAAAATATTTATATTTACGATAAAAATCACTAAAAATAAAAACTCAATTTAATCATAAAGTATAAATAGTTTATTTATTTTATTATTTTTTTGACGATTCTCTTTTCTAATTTTTCTTTTTATATTTTTAATTAAAAGAATATAATTCATACTTTTAATTAAAATTGCTGACAATAGTGTTTTGAAACAAGTATTTGAAGATAATTTAGAGTAAAAGTATGATAGTGTAATTTTTCCTGAATAGAAATTAATTTAAAAACAAATATGTATATATTCTCTCTTGTTTTTTTTTAATGGAATGAATTTTAAAAGCCAACACTTCAATTTAAAACAAAAAGATATCACAAAATCTCATAAAATTTCAAAAGCAAAAGCACCTTTTTTCACATAAAGAAATTAAAATAAAAACTTCCTTCAAACATAGCACGACGACAAATAGTTAAATAAAAAATATATTTAACTGTTAACACACAACATTTGTGTAAGTTACATGATTTATTTTTGTTTATGTTATTTTTAAATTTTTTTTGTTGTAGTTTATATATTGTAACTTAAGTAGATAGTGAGAGAAAAAAAAAAAAGATGAAAAAATTAGTACCAATTGAGTGGTATTTTTGTTTTTGTTTTAATTTGAAAGATTAAAGCTATATTTTTGAAACTTTCTTCTTATTATTATTAGACAAATCCTTCATAAAGTGTGTGTATTTTATTTACTTTTTAAATGGGTTACATGTGCTTTTAAAATAATTTCATGTTTGATATTGTACCACCTAAGTCAAAAGTATACTCAATTTCCACACTTAGGTTTTAGGCAGAATATCAAATTAACATGTACGAAAATTATGTACAATGATAAATGTAATTTTTAATGAGTCTTATCAAATTTCCTTTCACCATCATTTTTTCAATATCTAATTTATGCTTCTACTCAATAATTCTCTACATATTCCCTCTCATTATCCCAAAATGCACCTAAAAACCCAAAATATAATAAGTAAATCAATAAAAAGAAATTTTCAAATAATTCTAATAATGTGTATATTTAAAATAATTCTCCTAAATATAAAAGCCAAAACAAACCCCCCACAAGACTATTTCTTCCCCCATTTTGAGAGACAAAACTTCACCCAATTCTTTTTAACTTAAAAGTTCTTTTTTCAACTTTTTTTTCTCTTTGGCAACAGTCCCCTCCTCCTCCCCCTCCCACTCTTTTCATTTCACATTTACAACATCTTTTTGATGCACTGTTTTATTTTCTTTTTCGCCTTGGACAAAGTAGAAAAATTAGGGATGAACAAAATGCCCCATAGGCTAAACATGCTGTGTCAACATATGGAAAAGGAAATTGGAATTGGCTCCAAGTGACTCAAAATATAAAAGCCAAAATGTACCCAACACCACTCTTTCTTCCCCTTGTTTCACAGACAAAACTTCACCCAATTTCTTTTTTAACTTAAAAGTTCTTTTTTCAACTTATTAGACTCTTCTAATGCCATGTATAATTAAAACTTAAATATTATTGGGTTAACCATCTCTAAAGTACAGTGGTAGGTGTAATTACACTCTTGAATTTTTAATAACCACAAGAATTAGACCCCTAATCTTGTAAGTGTTAACTTTGGACACCAAATTTACAATAAAAGTAAAAAATAAAAAAAATGAAAGTTTTACTAATAATACAAATTTAAGTTTGATTGTTCAATTTTGGATTTTTGCTATTTGTAATATATATATATATATAGATAAATATAATAGTGCTTTGGTTTAATTAAATTTTGTGAAATATACATTGATTTTATTATTATTTGTTTGTTGATGTTGGTAGGTCAGATAGAACCAAAGAGGTGTTAAAGTAGGATACAATATATATTTGTTACGTCAAGAGACCAAATGATTTCTCATTTTGATCTCTAGAGATATCTTGAGGTTCATGATTGAATTATGGTTGTTTTGATATAGAAAAAAAAATTATCTTCGTACAAACTAAAATTAAGACTAAATTCTATAAAAATATATAAGAGGAAAATTATATGCTAATTATAAATTAAATTAGGAAGAAACTAAAGTTCAACATAAAAAGTTATTCCAATAAACATAATACAAATTGGTGATGGGTGGTTGGGTGGGAAGTAAAAAATATATTCTAATTTAAATACAATAGAATAGACAAACTAAATTGAATTGACATAATAATTTACATTCACATATTTGGGCATCTGAAATAAACTCCCAATATGTTTTCACCATAGACCAATTTTTTTAAAGAAATATAAACTCATAGATCATCAACCTGAATAATTGAATTGAAATTGAAGGCAGCAATTTATGTTCAAAGTTTAAAATTATGCTTCTTCAAGTTTATAGTATTGCAACAATGGAGCTTTGGATGAAGATTCCAACCCACAAACATCTTCTAACCCCTTCAATTCTTCTTCTTTTGCTTTCCCCCACAATATGCCATAAAACCCAATTGATATTATGATTGCTCCAATTATACTGCATAAACGTAACATATATCAACGTTGTAAAAAATTAAGAAGTAAATAGATGAGAAGAAATAGTTGAGGGGGCCGGGTACCTTCCAAGATGAAGATCATCACCAAGAAGAATGGCACCCATAGCAGCAGCAATGGCAATGGACAATGGCCTAAAACTAGAAACATAAACAGGGCCTTTCAAGTTTAGTCCCCATGTGTGTATAGCAGCCACAAATGACTGCCCCATCAAACCCTATATGTGTGTAATGTATATAGGTTAATTAATTAATTATAATATGATAATAACAATAACAAACTAGGATCATATGTATTAAAATAACTTACCGAGTTGAAGATGAAAAGGAAAATGAGCGGATTTGTTAGCTTCCAAGCATTCATATCCGTTTCTGCTATCAAACAAACTGGAGCAGTCAAAAGTGCTTGAATAAAATAGTATACTGCTACCACAGTTATCTCATCTGGGTATACTTTGATGATTTTGGTCTGTCATTGATCGTGTTAAAATAACTATTAGATTAATCATATGAAATAATGACAATAATTTATTTAGTATATTTTATATGGTAGAAATAATTGAGTAGAGTTACCTGAAGAATGTACCAAAAGGAATTGCAAAGGTACTGAAAAACAAAGCAAAGGCCACCCATTATCCAATTGGGCTGAGGATGTGAAGAGTCCAATTGTTTTGGGCCAGGAGAATATGGGTTTGATATCACGATTGGGCCTTTGTACAAAACCACGACCAAAGCACCTGAAATGGACACCGCTGAGCCCACTATTTTCACAATGCTGCTGCTTCTTTTCAAATCTATCTTCTCCATTCTATCCAAAGACAAAAGCGATCTTAAGAAGTTATTACTCAAAAGTGATTGCCTTTTAGGTAAAGGCTACATTCCTACGTTTCATTACATTTCATACTAACCATCTTTTCACAAGAGCAAAATAAAGTCATCACATTGGGTATTCATTATTATTATCATCAATCATTTCAGAAGTCGTTATAAATTTATTATTATTGAAATATCGTAAGGCATTTACTAATTCAACATTTTCAACATTATTTTAATACCAACATTATAATTTATGATACTATAATATTATTAATTTTTCACATCAAAAGATTTACTTTGGATTTCTTTTCTTTTTTTGTATCCTGGGGAGGGTCCTCGTTATACAATAATAAATCTTTTATAATAATAACTAATCTTATTTGTTTGTTTTAGTCTAATAGTTTTTTTTTTAAAAAACAAGTAAATTGTTCAAAAATAACTTTATTGTTTATTTTTAATGTTTTCACGTGGTTTAACATTTTTTTAGTAAATCCAAATTCTTCATTGAAAAGCAATACAATACTAGGAATTGATTTATGGGACATCTACATCTAAGTAAACAGTGTCTTTTTATCTTAATTCAGTGAGTTTTACTGCTAAACTATAATGTTTTAAGGTGTTTAAGGAATCAAATAAAAAGTATTAATTAGTGATTTCAAATCACATCAAACATATGGCGTGAGATTAATTTAAACTTTTATCTATTAAATATAAAACAAAAGTCATCTCTTATTTTTCATTAAAAAAACAATATTACAAATAACATCAACCAACAACCAATAATAATTGCCGGCCCATAAAATAATGAAGATTAAGAAAGAAAAAAAAAAACGAAATTTAAGTTTTAAAGACATAAATATTAGAAAAGGAAAAATTGAATAGCACAAGCCATTGATATCTTATAATTTACCAATAAAATAAGTGGAAATATTGACATTTTAGTTTTTTTTTTTTTTCTATGACCATGTAGTTTTTGGTGTTTTATTTTTAAATATCAAATTATTAATTTTATAATCTGCTTCTTTTCTATCCTTTTACAATTTAAAAAATCCATGAGCAATTATATATAAATCAATGAAATTTATTTTTCTTCTTTAAAAAAGTTTTTATTTTTATTTTTTTTACAAGTAATTGTTAAAAGTAGATAACAAAAGAATATATATATATATATATATAAATTTAGAAGAATCTAAGTGTAAAAAATATATAATAAATACAACATTTAAAGATTCAACCACTAATACTTTATCCTAAAAAATGTTAATATCATTACTTACCTAACTTCCAATTATTCCTTTGAACAAAAGGAACAAAAAATGAAATTATTGATTTTACTTTTATTTTGATTTCTATTCTGGAGAAAATTAAGTTGTAGGACCCTTACATTCTTATCCTTTTTGAAGGTGTTGGATTTTATTTAGATATTATGATACGGAAACAAGCTTATTCACAAAATACTTTTGAGTTTTGAAAAGCCATTTTTTCTCATAATTTCTGATAGGACTATAAGCTTATGCATCTCAACAACAAATATCAATTATAAGGAGTAAAAAGTTTTCAACAACAAAAAAAACTAGTAAAGCTTAATTTCATATTAAACACATTGTAAAAATAAATAAAATCTCCATATTATGGCTATAGATGATGTTAAAAGAATTATAGTATTTAATTTACAGGAGAAACAAAAAGTTCAAATCTTTATTATTTTGTTAATAAGAAGAAAAAAAAAGAGCCTTACCCAAAAGAGACAGCCAACATGAAAGTGAAAGCTGGAATTAAGTTGCTAATGGCGGATGAAAGAGTCGGTGAGCTATACTCAAGTCCTTTGTTTCCAAGCAACTGACAGGAAAGCCTGAAAGTTATGGTAAATTTGATTATATATATATATATATGTATTTAGAGGAGTTTGAGATCGATGAAAAGATGATCAGTTGTACGTACCCGAGTGCAGAGAGGCAAACAATCTGGAAAAAGAAGGAAATCTTGTTGGGAGGAAGCTGCGCTGACCTGAAAGGGAGACGGTTTGGAAGGGATTCATAATGAGAGGGGAAATTAAAGAATGGAAAAGCTCAAGGGGAGTATTTACTTATGGAAGAAGAAGGCGAAAGGGATGAGGGCGGCGGCGGCGACGATGCAAACGTAGAGGGTGAAGACATAGTAGCTGAGGCCTCGAGCTGTGGCGGCTTTGAAGCCGGTGTTGGAACCAACGGTGGCGAACTCCGCCGCAACCATGGCAGCGAATGGCACCAATTCTTTGTAAAACAACTTCCACCCCATTTTTCTGATCTTTGGTTTCTCCTTTCTTGTTGAGGGTTTGGTGTGTTATTGGGAGGAAAGTATTGGTGTTTTATTCGCGTGGAAAATAGAAACTCTCCCCCCCAACTTGTTCCCTTTCTTTCTCCTTCTCTGAAGTCCCATAATTATTGAATGAAATGAGATATTGAGATGTATTTCCAAATACATCTATTTGTGCATCTTTTTTTTATCACACCTACTGAATAAATAATTAGAAGTTTTCAAATATGAAATAAGAAAACCTGATCAAGTCATGACAAAATTTGATTAGACAATTTGAGAATTCTTCCATATACACCTAAGTATTTTTTTTTAATAAACATTATATTTGTGGAGACTTATTGAATATATTTAAATTAAACTTCTAACCTCCACACGTTATAATTAATTAATAAATAAAAACACAATTTAATAATAAAAATAAAATAAAATAAAATATATTTGTGGAATAAAATTCACATTTGATTGCCAACAAAATTCTCTAAACACAAAGCAAAGGGATAATATTTGTAATATCAACACAAATCCAAATACTTCCCCTTTTTTTCACCTCTTTTCACAAAATTTTGAAACCAATTACAAACCGCCTCGTCATGTATTAAAAATATAAATAATTAAAGTTGAAAACAATTAAAACAATTGACATGTATCCTATATTAATATTAAAAACATAAATTGATCAATTTTAATGATGTCACATGTTTTTATTATAACCGTTAGATCGAGTTAATTATTTTAGTCTACTTAAATATTATTTATTTAAGTTAGATTTAATTGAGCAAAAAAAAACTTAATTTAGCTTAAAGGCTTATGACCCAAATCTATGTGGTTGAGCCCATGAATCTGGTCCATGAACCAACCAGGCTCAAGCTCATAAAGTCCATTAGAGAAGACTATACATAGAGGAGTTATTCGAAAACTTTTTTTTTGATTTCATAAGGTCTAGAGAGAATTCTCTGAAGAGGTAAAATGCTCCTAACTCCAAAAGTCAACCTCCTTCGAAGATTGAAGCTCATTTGAAAATACATGTCTTCTTTCAACACTTCAACTTCAAGAACATCATTTGCTCCTCTTCCTCAAATCAAGTGTAAGCATTCAACCAACTTCAAGAACATCATATGCTCCGCTTCTTCCAAATCAAGCATATGCATTCAATTGAAAGAGAATCGGATGATCAAATTCTAGATATCGTACCACATTGCATAAAATCAACAAAAATACAATATCAACTCAAGTTCAACTCCACGAATCAAATTTCTTCAGAAATATAGTGGGAAGACTCACTATATAAATGAATCTTCCGTATAAAAAATTGAACAAATTAAAGTCAAATTAAGAAGGACAAAAAGATCCCTTCCAATCAAATTTTATGGTTCTCTTATTAAAAATGTGGTCAAAAGAAAAATATTGCAGCCTTCATCGTTTTCAAGAAAAATATTTCGAAATTTGTTATTGTTTTCATGAAGATAGAGAATATATTCACTCTCCTATCACATCATCAATATTTTCACATTTTCATGATTTAAAATTGACATCATAAATTAATTGACATTTTGATCATGTGGTTGAAAGTGTTATATAAACATAAAAATAATAATAAAGAAAATAATATCACATTATTTAAAAATAATAATAAAAAAAGAAACGAACCTATAACTGCACTAATATGATATAATTATAACAAAAACAATAGTCATACTAACTTATTTAAAAAATATTAATACGTAACTTTATATATTTTCTCAATTCAATGAAATAATAATCACACATTTATATGATGAGATACAAACACATCTAATGTGGGACTCAAAAGTCTAATCACATCTCTATCGCTATTAGTTGCTTTCTCTACCCAATAGTACTTATGACTGTTGTTTTAAAGGATTGGAGTGGTTGATATATTAAATCAATGGAACTGTTTAGCCCACTAACATTTTAACTCAAGTTTAATAGTGAACTATGTACAATCAAAGTTTGCACGTTCGTTTAATTCCAAACTTACAAATTTCGACGTATTGACTTTATTCAAACATATAAGAAACAATAGTATGCATGAACTTACTCTGCATGACAGAATATTAATTGGTTGAATGCTTATGCTATCTACAATAGAATACACGATGATTAAATTCCCAAAAGAACCAAAAATTGAAAAACGTACAGCAGCAGGGCTTTCATTTATATTCACAAAATGGGTTAGTCAGCTTGTACATTGCAGCTTCTATTTGATTGAGGAAGTATAAGTGTTGTAATCGGAGAGAGATGAAATTAAATAATGGAAAAGCTCAAGGGGAGTAGTTACTTATGGAAGAAGAAGGCGAAAGGGATGAGGGCGGTGGCAGCGACAGCGACGACGCAAACGTAGAGGGTGTGAAGACATAGTAGCTGAGGCCTAGAGCTGTGGCGGCTTTGAAACCGGTGTTGGAGCCAACGGTGGCGCACTCCGCGGCAACCATGGCGGCGAATGGCACAAATTCTTTGTCCTCTCCATTTTTCTGATCTCTTTTCTTCTAAGACTTTGGCAGGCTTTCACCTTCTCTATCGGGAACAGTGTCCCTTAGGTTAATTTCATCATATACATTCTTACATAAATTTTATAAATAGAATCTTTAAATAAAAACTTCTCCATTCATATGTAAATTAAATCCCTTCACACTTACACATAAATAGTTTCATAAATATAAATCATACAAAAATAATTTTTACTAACAAATAAAAATTAATTAATGATCTTTTAATTATATTTAATTATTGAAACATCAAAACTTTTAAATTTTCAAAAAAAAGAAAAAAAAAAACTCTATAACATCTTCCTTTCATTTTCTTCTTTATAATTTATAATTTTCTAATTAGTTTATGATATAACCAACTATTTCAATTTTCATCCATGTAGAGCATTGTTTAACAATATTCAAATTTGTGATAGGTAAATCAATTTACACGAACCATGATTTTCCTATTCATAATTTTTACTCTTCTTGATGATGTACCACAATTATTAATTTTGTATTTTAAAGTCTATCTATAAGTTATAATTTACCTTTTTTTAAAAAAATTAAATTATGATTTTCATAGTCGAATAAAATACACATCTCAAATTTTAATAATGAATGTTTGATCATTTTTAAGTTTATAGGACACTAATTAAAATGTATTAAGGTGTAAAATTGAGCACTAACATAATGTTTCAGTATACATATACCCGTAAATGTATTGTACATTGGATGTTTCCAATACATCTATAATATTACATTCATGAAATGAGAGTTGCCTCGTGTAAAGCAAGTTTAAAAAACTAGTAACCTTCTTAAATTAACAAACTGATAATTATAATTATTTAATTTAAACCACTAACTAAGGTTTCTTTTAAGAAAACTTTGGGTAAAACTTATTTTCAATTATTCAAAGTTAATTTTGATAATATGAATGTGTATAAATAAATTTAAAAAATTAAAGATGAGTGATTAAATGTATTATTTAAATTTATAGAATTGATTTTAATTATTTCAAATGCAATTCTCAACCATCGGTTTTTCATTTGTTTCTTTTTTTTTTATTATTAAATTTCGTCAAAAAGCTTATAATTATTGATCGTTTTAGAAAAGCATAAAAGACAAACCACATGCACTCGAATTGAATTTGAAGAGAGTGAGTGGGAACTATTTTTCTGAACAACAACAAAGGTGACTTTTGGTTGCTTGACAAGTCTTAAATCATGCATATACAACATTGTTGCTATGCCTTTGGTTAGGCCTTATTTATAGTGATATGTGTTCTTTGTAAATGATTGAAGGAAGATATTGATAATCTCCTTTGTAAACTACAATTTTTCAACTAGTTGAAGTTAATGGCACATAAATATAAAGATCTAAATCTGTGTAATGATAACTTACATGTGGAACGACTAAGATAATAACAAAGAGGAAGATTGAAATTTAAAAATATATATAATACTGATCATATGGCGGAATGACTTTTCTCAAACATATAAGAAACAATAATATGCATAAAACTTACTCTACATGACAGAATATCTATGCTATCTACAATTGAATAGATGATGTTTCAATTCCCAAAAGAACCAAAAATTCAATAACTTACTGCACTTTTTCTATAATTTTAACAAAAATGGGTTAGTCAGCTTGAACTTTACAGCTTTTCAACAATGGAATCTTATCTTTGGATGAAGACTCCAAGTTTGAGAAATCATCCTGTCCCTTCAACTCCTCTTCTTTGATTTTCCCCCACATTATAGAGTAAAACCCACTTGCTATTATTATTGCTCCAATTATACTGCCACAACCAAAGCATTCGTTAAGTACATTTCTATACTTTTCACTTTATTTTAATTACTAAACAAACCCAATGTTTGAACCATAATATCCAGTGTAGTCAAGAAAATTTGAGCTGCTATCCTTTCTCAAATAACAAAACCAAGAACTCAAATACATATTTGATTTCATTTGGATTGGAGTCCCTTCTTGTAGGGTGTGTTTTTATACTCTGAACAAGAAAAGTTTGGTTTCTTACCCAAGAATAAAAGAGTATATTCTCACATGTGATTCCTTAGGGGTTGTTGAAAGGTTGGAACATAAGTAGGATTACTAAAAATTTGAGGGGTGTTAGAATTTAATCAAGATTATATTGAAAATTGGAAGAATTTTGGAATGCGCGATAAATCAAGGACAAAGTGAAAATGAGATCGTGAAGAAAAAATGGTAGAAAAGCGGGTTAAGTTGAAAACTATCAAAACAAATGAGTTTGATATTACAAATTGATCACAAACGTTCAACCTACATATGAGTTTTGGATCACATTAAATTACAATCTCATTGGATGAAGGGCTTCAAATAAGTCCTTATTGAACTTCGGAGCTATTTGGGAGGCTAAATGTTAACAAAATGAGTGGAAAATCAAAGCAATCGTGAAGTGTCAAAATGGTGGGAAAGAGGGTTAGGTTAAAAAATTGTGGAAGTGAATGAGTTTGGTATTGCAGACTATGTCCAAAACGCTCGGTCCAAAGATGATTCAAAATTAAACCTATTACAAACCCATTCCATTTCATCATGCTAAACCTGCCTGAAAGGACTCAAAATAATAATGCACAGCCAGAGAGAGAGCGATGTGTACCTTCCAAGATGAAGATCATCCCCAAGGAAAATAACACCAGTAACAGCAGCAATGGCAATTGAGAGTGGCCTGAAACTTGATACGTAAACAGGCCCTTTCACATGTACACCCCATGTATGGATTGCAGAGACAAAGGATTGACCCACACATCCCTATCAGTAAAATACACCAACAAACAAACAAAAAACAACTCCACATTTCAAAACCACCAACGACACAATTAATTCTCTTCTCTCCATTTCTCTTACCAAAATTTAAATAATTTCCCTTCTTACCGAGTTTAAAACAGCAACCACTTCCATACTATTTTTCAGCTTCCAAGCACTCAAGTTTCCTTCTGCTAATAGGCATATTGGTGCAGATATTAAAACCTCGAAAACATAGAATAAACACACCACAACTAGTTCATCTGGATATATATTCATCGTTTGGGTCTGTAAAATAACATTTGATTCACTGTCAGTTTCCATTATCAAATCCCGGAATTGACTCACTTCAAGAACCAACTCCAACCATCATTGAACATACACAAAACATTGACTACTATATAACCAAATACATTCGTCTCTCATGGATAAGACTACGAAATACAAATATGCATAAGACTCAGATAAAATACTATATAAATATGGTGACACGTTATTTTCTAAAAATCTAAGACACAGAAACAACGAATAATTCATTAAAGTATACCTCTTTTTTAGATACATATAACTTTGATAGAAGAAAGTTTTCATTACTTTTGTCTTATTTTAAGACTTGGGTCTACTCATCCAGCCAAACCATGGTTCAAGATGTGCGACGTGCATGATTAGGGTCGGACTCAAACTCATAAATACCTGATAAAACTTGAGTTGTGTCTAACAAGAACTTGAGTGTCCAATGCATGTCGGAAACAAACCTATTATCTAAATTAAAGTGTTGGTACTTCTTAGGATGAGGCTTTTACATGTGTCTCACTACCAACCTAATCAAGTGAACTATTGGGCAATTTGCGATAATCTCGAGTGTGAGACCACTCGTCCATGTCAAATGAGTCTTTTTCAATACAAGTTAATTTTACATACTTATTTTCTTTGAATTATTTATACCCTTAGGTTTTGAGGAGTACATTGTAAGCTCTCTAATCTTAGAATCGCCGGTAAAGTGTTTTTTTTTTTTTTTCAATTTTCTAATAATAAATTATTTTAGTAAACCGCATAAACTTTTAGTCTTTTCTCTATTGCTTTACGCTTTCTATAGTTTTTATTTGTCGATTCCATGACAAAACTATCTCAAGAGATAGGGATTTCCAATAATACTTTATTGAGAAGCCAACATCCGACTAATTCAGAACTGATGTTTGATAACCGAAATGAAAATAGGGACAACGCCTTGAGAATAGATATGCAAATGTTTCGCACAAAAGAATAGAGGGAGTTTGCACAAATGTTAGGAAAATTACCAGAACAATGTACCAGAAAGAGTTGAGAAGGTACTGAAAAAAGAAGCAGAGGCCACCCAAAATCCAATTTGGTTGGGAAGAGCCCAAGGGAGGAGGAAGATTCAATCTTGTTGGACTAGAAAATGGGTTTGGTAGAATGATTGGACCTTTATAAAGAACCACTACCAGTGCACCTGTTATGGAGACTGTTGAGCCAACGATTTTGGCTATGCTGCTTGAGCTTCTCAAAGCTACTTTCTCCATCCTATACATACAAACAAATTCAGCATATATTTCCTACATTATATGGATTTTAGACCATAAATATATCTAAATGAAATTGTAATTATGTGATTTTGAAAAGAAAGGTGTAGTCTGAACCTTTGACTATCAACAGTAGGTTTTATTTTCTTTTTAAGTTAAATAATAGGGAGAGTGGCGAAATAAAATCACTAGAACATATGTCTTAATTATTAAATTCAACCATTCGTATGCTTAAGTTGGCAATATAATCTATCACATATATGTATATGGGTACTAATCTTTTAGAAATATGGAATGGGAAGATTTTGTTTAGATAGATATATATCTAGATCATTAACATTCAAAATCTTATACTATTATTCTTAACTTTTTAGTTTGAATGCTATTTAGATCCTAAGTTACAAAAGGTTACAATTTGGTTGATGGTTTTCTGTGTGTTTTTTAAAACTACCGTTATAAACACTACTTTACTCTATTAATTTTTATATTTTATCGTCTATTACTTTAAGAATATTTTTTAAATCAAACTCAAAATCTAAGAGTGGAAAAAAAATAATTTTAGAACTCTAAAAAAAAAAAACTAGAAACAAATATGAAAATCGTTAAGATATTGTACGAAAACAAACCTAACTTTTTCCCAAAGAAATATCTAAAACAAACGTACTTTTTAATAACTATTTTTTTTACTATGCTGCAAAAGAATTATAGTGATAATTATAATTACACCTCTCACACTTTCAAACACACCCTTTGGACATTTAAACTTCTAAAAATATTAAAATTGGACTGTTCGAGTTAGTAGGTTGCAAAAGTTATTATTTAAAAATTAGACTGATAAATAATAAAATTTAAATCCTTAAACTTATATAAGTAATACAATTTATACATTTATACAAGTTTCACGATTCAATTTTGAAATTTGGATCAGTTGGAGGCCTTAATACCATACTCCAAAGTTGATTTTTACGGTTTTCTTTTTTAAATATAGAAACTATCTCATGTGCAGTTGCTCCTATTTTTTTCTTCTCTAACAAACCATTATAAATTCAAATTTGAAGGATTTCTTTTTCTTTTTTACTAAGTGAAATGTGGAATTTTGAACATTCTGATCTCAAGAGAAAAGCACATATGAAATACATTTGAGTTGTCCTTACTCTCAATCATTGTACTTTATTTCTAAAAAGTTATTATTAATGTATCAATTAATCTCCTAAACTTTTAAAAGTAAATTATTTTCGACTATCAACTATAATTGACCCTTGGAGAAGTTTAATAAATATATATGAGAAGTGATATAAGAATGGTTTTGAAAAGTAAGAGTCAAAATTGAATCACTCAAGAAATTTAATAAATTTTACACAATAATTGTCCAACTAAATCAAGAGGGTGCTCAATAGATCCTAAATTCATAGACATATCTTATACACTAAATTGAAATTGCAAAGTCCTATAATAAACAATTAATAACTAATATTTTCTAATACATGACAAAATTGAAAGTTCATGAAACTCTTATTAGATATATTTAAACTTTAGAATCATCTATTTTATAAATAACATTAAAAAAATTGAAATTTATTTGACACGATTTAAAGTTTCAGGAAACTTAAAAATACAAACACTAAAACCAATATATTTATTTGTTTTTGGAAAACTTGGAAAGTTCAATATTTGGATCTTTAAAATTAAAATAACTCTATAGTTGGAAGAAACTTAATTTTCCAAAACCATCGTAACCAATTAAATTAGGCTCATTTTAACATAAATAGTGAAAAAGAAACTTAGTAAAACAAATTTGTATTTTATTTAGAGAATTAGTTTTTTCTTCTTCTTTTTTTTTTCATTCCTCGTTCGTTTGAAAGTGATAATTAGGAGTTATTTACGTGTTAAGCTGAGATTGGACACTTGATTATTATGATTCTATTTTCCTTAACAAAGTTTGCCATCATTTTTTAAAGAAAAGCAATATTAAAAATAGAACTGCGTGTATTGTTATATTCAAGCTTTATAAAATCAATTTCAAACCAATTCATTATTTATTATTTGCTATTACACGAAAGAGAATAACTTTATTTACTTTTTCTTTTTTTAAGAATCACGTTTGTTAGTAGCCCTTAATAAAAAGTGTACTTTAAGTAACTATTCAACTTTATTAAATTTTATCATCTTTTAAATGACAAATATATCTTCGACTAGATAATAGATATCGATATTAATTAATTTATAAATTTATAAAAATTATCTTAAAAGATAAAATATTTATCCTATTACTAATCAAGTCTAGTTTTTAATAATTTGGTACCAAATAAAAAAAAGAATTTTGACTTTTTTTGGCCTTGTCCTATGCACATCCTTAATAAATATATTATTGGACAACAATGAGAGACGCATGCTAAATCTATATATATATATTTATATTTCGAAAAATAAGTGCCAAATGAATTAATATATTATTTAATAAGTAAAAAAGAAAAAAAAAATAGTCCTTATTCCTCAATAAGTAAATAAATAAATTTGTATTATATGGGGGGAAAGGGAAGAGGGAGAAGGAGATTACCCGAAAAGAACGGCCAAGATGAAAGTAAGAGCTGGAATGAGATTACTAATGGCGGAAGCAAGCGTTGGTGAACTATACTCCAATCCTTTATACGAAAATAGTTGACATCCAACTCTTCAATCACAAATAATTTTTTAATCAATTTCAATCATACGAATTCAGTAATTCAAAACCCTAATTCCTCGATCAATCAATCACAATTTCATACCCCATAGCCGATAAGCTAATCAATCTTAAGAAGAACGACAACTTCTCGGACGGAAAAACTCCAGATCTGAAGAAACAAAAAAAATAAGGGTAAAACGCGATAAATAACGACAAAGGAATGGGATTGAGTAATTGGAAGTACCTGCGGAAGATTAAGGCGAAAGGAAGAAGGACGAGAGCGGCAGCTAGACAAGTGTAGAAGGTGAAGACATAGAAGCTGATTTGGTGGCCGGAAATGGCTTTGTAGACGGTGTTAGAGCCGACGGTGGCGCACTCGGCGGCGATCATGCCGGCGAGTGGAGCGAATTCCTTGTAAAGAAGACTGCGCTCCATTGGATTTAGTTGAGTGTGTGGGGCGATGAAAATGGAGGGAGATTAGAGGTGTAATGAAATGATCTGCGTGTGTGTGTGTGTTTTGGCCTTTTGGGAGTTGAATTTGTGAAAGGAGGAGGGAGATGGGGTTAGTTTGGGAATTGGGAATTTAGGTTTCTTTGGGATATGATTTCATTGGACAGTCTTCGGTCTTTGTCAAGTTTTTTCTGTTTTTCTAAAGGGTGATATTGACATTTACTTTTGTTGATCGAATTTTTATCCAACCAAAGCCAATGATTTTGGAAGAGAATCTTAGAGATTCCGATTCTAATTTAAACAATTCTATTTTGAAAATATTTTTATTAAAGAATAATATTAAAATGTCTAAAAAATCGTAATATTAGATAATTTTTTTAACAAAAAACATATACATAAATAAACTACAATAACACTAAAAATATCTACACTATGATGCTAAGCTAGCAAACTTTCTCTACATACAATTTAGATGCTTTTGACTATGTTTTCTCCTTAAACACAATTTACACCGTTATAATTTTACGTCGATCGAATTTATTAGAGTCTAAAACTTTATTATATTTTATAAACATTTTGATTAATTATACTATATTTGAAAATACTCTATATTTATTCTCAAATAATATTGGGTAAGTAAATCAAATTTATTTTATGATTTATAAATAGAATTAAAAAAAATGGTAAAAATGACCACATATTTACATTTTAGAGAAATAAATAAATAAATATATATAAATATATATATACAAACACATGAATGAATAATATAATAATGATAATAATAATAATAAACTAGCTTCTGATTCCATACATATTGGAGAACGTTAGTTTTTGGTTTTGAAAGGTCAAAATAAGTTCATATGCTTAAGATTATAGAGTTAACACAGGTATAGTAATATTAAACTTGGGAGTGTTTGTTAATTTGCCTTAAAATGAGCTAAAAAACAGAAAAGAAAAAAAGAAAATGACCTATGAACACAGAAGTGTTCTTCCTATATTACAAAAGTGTTCTTCCTAAATTTTAATACTGAGCTTTCCACTATTCAAACACATAAATTATTTAAACTTCCTAAAATTGTGTAAAGACGGTAAGTGAGATTAAGAGCTCATTCAAAAAACTTGAACTCTTACTTACCGATCGTTGTCTCAATACTTCCTTCTCTTTCTTCTCAAATTTGGCATGGCACTTAAACCTCCTCCCAATGCCCTTACACTACGATCCTTAGGTTCCTCTTCCACATTCTCACCTACCTGGGAAGAGTTTCGATTACTTACAGGATTCGAGTTGCCCAAACCGTGCAGAGACTCTATACGTGCGTCTGTATCTTTCTCAACTATATGTTCCTCAGTAGAGAAGGTTGATTGATCAGGAATAAGATCATTTTCAAAGTCATCCTTCTGGGCTTCTAATATGGTTGCTTGGTCGGAGTGTGCAACTGGGTCAACACATTCATCATTGTCATCTAAGCAAAACCCGCCTCCTATTGTCAGGTAGTCTTCACTATTGTTAGCCTCCATAGCTGAATCTTTGTTCTGGCACATTTCTTGCCGGCTCTTTTCATCTTCCACCAGACAGAAACCACCTCCAGTTTCGAGATAATCATTCTGTAGAGATTGCTTGGGAGTTCTGGAACTGGATTCTGTATTTTGAGATTGGCTTATAATAGTTTTGGGATAAGTGTACTGATCCTGGACCACCACATCTTTTTCAACTTTATCATTGGAAAATCTATCCGCACTGTGATCTGATGGTTGATCTGCATCATCAATTGCATAGCTTGCAGATTTTCGGATACGTGATGACTGTGTCAATAAACATTCTAGTCAGAGATAAGTAGGCCAATGTAGAAAGAGATGTGCAATTGTCTTAAACGACAATGAACACTATCGCAGACAAGAAAAAGAGAAGGCTGACAAGACTTGCCAATCCAGACATTATTGTGCAATATATATACTTCATCTAATTAGTGACTAATATGAAGACCCAAAGAGATGCCCATTGACCAGGTAATTGGATAAGGGACAAATGCAGACTTGTAGGTACTAACATAAGAAATAGCTCGAGATAGAAGACAAAGAATCAGTCACAGTCAAACTTACTCGTCTCCTTTCTTGAGGCTCCTGCAAATTCTCCAAATCAAATTTCTGATTGTCAAATTCACCGTCATCATCACTGGAGCTGGTTTCAGCCAAGTCAGTCATAGGAGTCTTTCCTCTCGATGCCAACCGGCCTCTCCCCCTCCCTCTCTTGGAATGTGATCCCTCACTTACACTTCTCTTTCCTTTTTCTTTCTTTCTTAGTTTTTTACCCTTACCAAATTGAGATTGCTCTCCATCTAGCTGCCTTTTCCTGGAAGGTTTTTGGAGTCTATTTTCTCTGTCCTCTTCATTCGAACATGCACCTTGTATTTCTGATGAGCATTTCTCAGATATGTTCTCCTTAGGCTCAACAGAAAGCTCTCTTTGATTATTTACAGAAGCATCCCGCACAGCATCATCCATCAACACGGCAGACCTGCTCCCAGTAATACTTTTAACAGCTTTTTTTATTCTCTTACTGCGGATTTTAGCAAACCGTTCATTGAAAGTGTAAAACGCCTCCAATCGAAGTTGAGTCTACAAGAAAACAGTATATAGAAAGATGAGAGCATAGACAACGTTTTCTTTGATAATTTTACAGACTAGGACAAAAATCGGAGTGGGGATAAAAGCACACAAAATAAAACATCCCTTCTTATTTGTTACTAAAGATGGTTTCCACGTAAGAACTGCACTCTCCCTCCACTTTCCTTTTGTTAATGGTTCAACATAAACATTCGCAAACATTATAGCTATAAGTGAAAGTTACTAACCTCATGTTTGCTGTACTCGTTCAGGACTGGCAAAAGCAATTCATCTGCCTTCGAGTTCTCCCAACCAAACTTTTCCCAGCATAATCTGCAGCATATGAAGCAAGTTTAGTAGGGGGGATATTCATTTTTCTTAAGTATATTGGCTCGCCAATGTAATAAAGTGCAAAAAACGTCATATATCAAATATCATACAATATCAAGCTCAACTCGGACAAGCCAATGAGCACAAAAACATTAATGAGACCGTTTGTGGTATTTTTCAAGAGAACAAAAAGAAAAACCTCTCCGTTCGAATCAAGATAGCAGAACAAACAACTATGCTGGCTCATAACGATGATGAAGTTAATATCCACCTACTTGAATAACAAATTGACTGTGATGTGTGTGATATATCCGGTTCAATTCATATGATGGGCAAAAGCAATGATGTTGAGACAATTACTAGAAACATTTAAGAGGGACACAGTCCTTGACAAAAAAAAGATTTCTGCGAAGACAAACCATAGTAACTAAGCCAAAAAGGATAATTTTATCAAGATTAAAAGCATAATGTCTCACCTGCGAAGGACAAAATGGTCTGGCTTCCCCCAGGAGAAAGGTTCCGCTGACTTGTCCACTTGTGGGCAGATGTAAGCAGAAATGACTGTTTCACTTGGAAATTCAGAAGGTATATGCCAGTTCTTGCTAACATTTCTCTAAATATGGCATCAAACAACGACAACTAGGTGAGAGAAAAACTTAGGGATGATAATTAAATAGACTTCCTTCACCTGGTAAAGAAAATATTGTAAATCAGACAGTACAGAGAAGAGAAAAACGTCTCACATGCTTATTCATGAAACTCTGTTTAACAGCCATGTTTTCCTTCAGATCTTTAGATATGTTCTCTTCAGATGCAGAACCACTGCTATTTGAGCAAGTCGTGTCATTCTCACTTGCTTTTGACCCTCTTTTATGTGCATTTAACCCTGTTTTTGCACCAAGCGGCCCTAAGATGCTTGGATCTGGTGATTCAATCCATTCTTTGAATTTATGGAGCCCATCTTCCTCCGGAAATGCATTCATAACCTCAACAGCATTAACAATGCCAATCCCACTGTATCATAAAATTGAAAAATCTATAATGACAGCAGAGTTTTGCATCCTAGCAAATGATAAATTCTTATCAACATGGCAGGCTCATTCATGTTTAAATTACCTAACCCCTTCTGTATAATCACTCCCAAGTAGTAGTGCCATTTGAATTAACTTGTCCCGGTTCAGACCAAGCTCATGTTCAATGTCCTGAAAGTCAAAAGTACAATGGGTAAATTGTTCGGCAACAAGCTACATGAAAATTTCGGAAATATACAAGAATGATTCTTTTAAATGAATGGGGAAAAGCAAAGAAAAAGAAAGTTCCAAAGATGATAGTTCTCTTGAAAGAAAAAACTGATAAGAGTAGTATCAAAAAAATAAAATCCTCGGAAGTCTCAAAACCCCACCAAAAAGCACCCCAATTTAAATTGATAACAAAAGGAGTACAATTATATATATATAGAAAGAAACGCCAAGAAGAGCAATCTGAACGGAGGAACAAACTGTTTGTATCACTCCCATAAATTTAATAAGGCAGGGAACTCACATAATCACTAGCCAGTGGCAATAGATAACCAAGGAAAATATTCCCAATTAACTACGTTTTGTGACCAAAACCAAGTTGATTTATGCTTATGCCACTCATAAACTAGTCAAGAATCAAAATAGTAGTTAAAATACCACCACCAACAAAATTAATTAGATATAATTTAGCATGATAATAATAATAGTGGCAACAATAACAATAAGAGAACAGACATGTTCTACCAGATTCAGACCTTCATAAAATATGTCTCAACATATTTGCGGTCATCAAATATATTCTTGTAAACACTTCTTGCCCCAAACAGGAAGACGTCAGAGTCATCAGTCACCACCCCATCAACAAGATTTGCAAGTTCCATATAAGCACACTGAGCTTCCGCTTCCATAGGAGCAATAATATATGGTAAGCCGAACATTTGCAGTAATTCCTATAGAGAATCAGACAAAATGTTAATTGATCTTCATTCTCAAAAAAAGAGAACTCAAATAGTACTAGAAGTAGATTTTATATGTAATAATTAGTCATTATCAAGTAAGAAGAATGTAGGAGGCTGGTGTTTCAATGTGCAAAGCGCACTCTTGGGCTACAACTCTCCTAATCTAAAAGCTCTATTATTCTTCATCTCTGTATTTCTCCCAACTCTTCCATTTCTCTGTTAACATAGTTTTTACTTTTTATTAAGAATAATCGTCCATGTTTATAGGCACCCCCACCCCCACCATGTTCAAGGCACTCGCCTTGAATAAGAATACCTTCAAGGATGGAGGCCTCACCTCATCTCTCGCTGTAAGCACCTGGGCACACCACCTCAACAACACTGGTTGAGACAGTAGTAAATAGAGAAAATGTTTAGAGCAACCAAACTGCAAAGTTGGGTATGACAATAAAATTCCTTTCAACTACAAAGAGTTAATGGTCTAAATCTTCCAGAAGAGCTTCCCCGGGATTCTCAAAACATAAAGGGATGTTTGGGTGCAAATTCAAAATCTTGGGATGGGTTTAAATGGAAGGTGTAAGAAGCTTGAGTCAGAAAAAAAAAGTATGTTTGGGGTACATGTATAGGAAGCCTATGTTCAGGAAAATTGTGAGCGAGGAGCTAGTTTCTGTTTAAGCCAATTAATTTTTCCAATTAAACTGTTTAAGTGTCAGTCTTTCCAATAAAATCAAGTTCGGCAACTCCTCCAAATGTGGGTTAGGCTTGAGAAGCATCCAAAGTGTAACTCACACCCCAAAGACTACCTATTCTTTTTCATCACTACAAATTGACCAAATCAAATTGTTCAATTCTTCTCCCCACCCTAGCAAATAAAGAGTACTTGAAGCATCTTGCAAATACATTAACAAATTTAAAACAAATAAAATAATATTAATTATTATTATTATTATCATTATTATTTTCCCACTAATTTCATGAAAAAAAACCACCGACCTGACATTCTGCAAACATTTCACTATTGACAGATTCAGCATTACGCTCAAGTCTTTTCTGCTCATCTCCAAGATTCAGACGTTCTTGCTCCAGAACTGAAATTCTATGTATCAACTCATCCTCTGTAATCTCTGCACTACTTATTTTTCCAACAGTAGGTATTTTTGCATCCTTCGCGTCCAACAAAACATCATTACTATGCTTGTTAACAGGAAGATTTTGCTTCAAATGGTTATCACAGGCAAAAGATTTTGGGGATGAAACATTCCCAGGAGTGTAAAAGCCTTCCATCTCAACCATATGACACGGAGAATTAACCACAGTATTATTTATCATGTCCCCAACTTGGACTGCACCAGATGCTTCTTCAGATAAGGGCTCAAGAGTATCATTATTTTCATTTAACTCTTTAGGAGAAAATGTAGCATCATTATAAGAAGCATCCAACTGTTTGGAAAGTGTGTGGGTTTGTGTATCCAACAACACAACAGGTTCTGAGCATTGCATTTTTTGAGATAAACTCTCAGTCGTTCCCTGATATTCAGTTCAGAGTAAGGGCACAGTACTTTCACATTAAAAAAAGAGGAAGAGAGAGAGAGAGGAGAATACCTTTGTCCCGGAAGAATCATTAAAATTTAAAGAACTCATTCCATCATCACTATCTAGCTTACCAAGTCCAATCATATTCTCTTTTAGGGCACTCGTATAATGTTCAGCCTTTTTTCCGACAATCACCGGTTGTGGTTGCTGATGATCAGAAGATAAAGGCCCAGTTTTTGTATATCCTTTGTCCTCCAAACTTCTTCTTATTGCCTCCTGCAAGTCAGCTTCTTCTTCCAAAGAACCTTTAGAAACTGACTTTGCCAAATCAGCTTCAAAAGGAACTGGGTTTACAAGATCACAAACTCCATCCTCCCAATCTACTTCACTCTCATCACTAATGGTTCCTTCCTTGAAGGAGTGATCATCCACTCCAACAGTTTTTGGACTATAAGTTTTTCCATCAAGTGCTTCCTCCCTACTATCAAGAGAGAGTTTTTGGGTCGAGATATCAAAAGAAGCCATTCCGATGGGATTTTCTGCCACTAAATTAGAAAATAGATCATCATCACCATCAAAAGACTTCCCACCCTCATCTTCCAGCAATATTTCTATAGCAGTTTCTTCATTCAGCATGGACCCTGTACCTCTCTCATCCAACTTATTAATGGATCCACCAACACCTTCATCTGAAGTATCTAGAACTTGGCTTTGAAAAGAAAAGCTTTGTTGATCACATATTTGAATATTTTGCATAAAGTCGGGATTTGTAGCCTTCTTTGCACTGGTATTCTTCTCAATCTCTTTCATCAAATCCAAGTTCCTTTCTAAATCACGTGTCATGTGCATCCCCATTGCCCTGACCCTACTAACTCGCACACGTCCCCTCTCATCCAAAAATGTTTCAATGTTTTCCTCATAAACTTCTGACTTATCAGGGGTTGATCGAGCCAGAGAATTGGATGTACTAGGAATTTCTGTACCTTTCAGGGAACTTAAAGGTTGCTGAACTATTGGTGCCTGTAGATCTTTGTCTCCATTCTTCTCAGCTCTACCAGACGCAAGAGCCCTGAGAAAATCAAACATCTTATGAACCTACAATGTTTATAGATCCCAAAAGGCATTGTTCAGTGGAAAAGAACAACTTAAATTACATCTACAACATCTGTCCAGATTATTTTGTCATACATATTGACATTTTAAAATACACAGCTCGAACAGAGTTTGAGCAACTCACTGTTTATCACCCGTAAAAGATGATGAAAAAATAAATTCCCTGTTTGCTTCCGAGGCAATTCTTGATGTTTGTACACCACCAACCCCTCTCCCAGCAGCAGCCTTCTGCACTTGATCAATATCTCGTCGAAAAGCAACAGTTTTAAGATATGCCTGTATCTGTAGCTCAGAAAACTTTGCAGGGTCCTACAATAAAATAAAGTCAACTAATAAGATGGCATTGGCAGTCATTAGAGAGGTCGCAGAAGTGTACACGCACAAAACAAAAAGTTGAAACTTCAACCATGCTTTTTCAGAGATATGAAATTATGCTATATCTCATCAATAATTAAGGAACTCATGAAAGAGTAGAGGAAGTCAAGTCTTAAAGTTTAAGTTCTCAATTATATTACAGATGCACATTGGACCATTTCAGAACCAACCTTCTTGACCCTTTGATATTTCTGTCTGTTTTCTGCCATTAATCTCTCTCTCATCTGCACCAAAAGTATATTTGCATTAACATGCGCTAGAATAAAGTTACATGGCCAGCCAACCATGATCAAATATAAACTTATACTTACCTGAACAAGAAGATCAAGTTGAACTGAAGGTGGCAAAGCGGCCAACACAGAAGGATCAACTACCCCATGCATTTCAGGCTGTCAAAGTAAATGCATATAATAAAATGGCCACAATTAATAACTTACAAGTTGAGAACTCCTTACTTTTCAGTAAGCCTATGGTTCACATCCTTAAAAAAACTATTATAACATAATTTAATCAGTTTTCTTTTTTACTCTGCATTCGAGTTTACTTCCTAAGGCTTCTACATAAGCTGATAAGAGAATTTAAAAAAGCCACCATGATAAAGAACATTTCTTGACTAAAAATCATACAATGATACAAATAACAGAAAACTGCCCACATACCAAAATGAACTCCTCATCTTCGTCATCTGTATCTTCACCATCCAGATTTGTAACAGCAGATGTCGATGCCTTTTCATTCAAACTTCTTGCTTCTTCTGCTGCAATCGATGCCGCCAACCTAGAGTGGTCACAATAGACAGCATATGATTAACATAGGACATTAACAATAAGTTATAACCCGAGTGTATGTGCATCCTACATCTCATCTAAATTTTGCTGATGGGCACTTCTTGAGGCCAAGTCCATCCTTTCTGAATCACTCCCCACTACATGAGTTTCATCTGACAAAAGCTCCTTGCCCTTTGAGTCCTTGTTGTACTTCTGGTTCTGGATCCAACATCCTGTTTGTCAGGTCTCTCATCTTTCACCTTCCAATTTACTGAAAATAAATACTAGACCCTATCTTTAAGCTAATGTGTTATACACAGGCAAAAAACTTACCACAGTTGACTGTTCATCACTGTCCTCTTTATCATGAGTAGCACCAGCAAAAGAGGAAGCGCTGCTCAAGAAAATCCCTTTCTCCTCAGCCATAATTGATGCTCCCAACCTAATTGATCGACAAAAAAAAACCAGTCAAACCACATTCTTCAAAGTGTTCTCACATTTGGAGTTGTATATACAAGACATATTTCACATTCTGCCCCTATTTGGGACACTTTTGCACCTTTCAGAAGTCGAAGTACCATCAAATTTTTCCTTATGGCTTGGCAAGGTACTCTTTTTTGGTAGATTTTGCTTCCTCTGCTGTTTCTGGTTCTGTAGATCCTCAGCAAGTTCTTTTAACCTCATTACCTTGATCTATTAAACAAGAGGTAAAAGAAAAAGTTCAAGATTTAGCTCCCAACAGCAGTGTCGAAACTTGAATTAAAAAAAAATGAAAAAAGCTGCAAACATCCAACGTAACTAAATATGAAATGAAACTCAAGGAAAAGACACGTAATTCCTAAAAGGTGGACTGCAAAATGATGGAAATAAGCTTGAGATATTTGTATCGAATCAAACTTCACTCTTTAAAAAACACACTTTTTGATTCTACTAGACAAAATTTCCAAACACAAGCAAAATAATTAATATCTGTAGACGAAACTAATACACGAATTCTCAGTAAATAGCTCCAAAATACAGAACTCGAAGAAAACCGGAAACCACACTCACATGATTGAGAAGCAATTTCTCGGCGGTCTTACGAACTTTAGCCTGGGCGTTCTCACGCTGCCTACGGCGAGCAATGAGAGTACGGCGCTTGAGAGCTGGGGTTGCACCATCGAAGACAAAAACAGGCTTGGTCCGCAAGAATAACAGTTTACAAATCCGTCGAAAGAAACCGAGTAAATGAGCGTTTCGGACCATTTCTCCCCTATCATCGCGCATAGCTTTTATGAATTGTACCATCCAAATGCTCGCATCTTCAACAGAAAAACATACCGAAAGAGAAAACCTTCATCGACGTGAATTTTTTAAAAATAATTCAAACACGTGAGTGGAAAGATATTTGTACCGATGGCGAGCTTTTTCCCGGCTAGGGTTTCGACGGAGACACGGCGGCCGACGGGGGCCAAGAGCTCCCAAAGACCCTGAACTCCCATTCTTGTCGGACTCTTGACCTGGAGGCTTCAGTTTTCAGTTCGTCGTTGCCGCCAATCGCCGGTAGCTCTTGCGTATTTATAACCGATGCCAATTTCCCCACTTTTACCGTTGAATTTTGCCTCTCAAGACGATGTCGTATCATCTCTCCTTTTTCTTTCTTTTTTGCAGTTAAATAACATTTTTCTTTTAAAAAAGTTTTTCCAAAAAATATTAAAAATAATACATTATTTACACAATTGGAAAAAAAAACCATTAAAAGAAGAAAAAAAATTATTGCATTCAATCTTTCTCCCAAATTCAAAAAATTGGGATTCACTCCATCTAACTCCAATTTTTAATATTAAAATATATATTTACTACAATCCAAATCTTTTAAGCTTTTTTAGTTTGTAATAAATTAAGATATTTAATTTTATGAAACTTTAGTTATTAAAATATGTGTTTTGAACAAATTTAAGTATATTAAGTTAATAAATATTATACTTAAACAAAAGGAAATAAAATAAATGAATAATTCAACCTATTGATTGGATTGTGTCGGAGTGAATTTAACTAACTTAAAAATTCAAGTTGGTTCAAGAAATATCTTTAACTCAACCTAACTCATCTAAGTGTAACTATTTTTTACTATTTGGACAAATTTTCTTTAAAAAACATTTTATCGAATTCTATAAATGTTTTCGGAGAATCTCTCAATATCAAACTAACCTATAAACTACTCATTTCAAATATGTGTTTAAAAACACTTTTATTAGACTTTTTTTTCTTTTAGTATAATATTGATTGTTGTCGTCCAAGTTCATAGTTTTCGCAAGGTTGGTAGATAAATATTGGTGTTCATTGTCAGAGGTAGTTGTCACATGAGGTGATTATCAAAACTGGTCTTCAGTAGATTGATCACTGGGTTGGTTGCCATAGTTGATGTGGAAGATGGTTGTCATAGCTTAGAGATAGCTATCAAAGTGTAGCCATCCACAACTACCAATGGATGCAACCATTAAAAAAATTGGATGGAGTGAGAGTTGGAGTAAGTTGGTAAAAATACTCAACTCAGCTCCACCAACATTTAATATCAACTTAAGTAGTGAGTCAAACAGCCTTAAACAAAGTTCAACATATTTACGTAAATTTTTATATAAACTTTTATTCTTTTTGTTTTCAACAAAAGAATTTATAAACTGATAACATCATAAAACTCATGTTGAGAAACCAATCAATAGTTAATCTCTCATTCTCCTTTTTTCTGTAACAAAAGCATTTTCATGTTTGTTGTTGCTGAAGGATCTCCCTTCCACGAAGCCACCACCACCAACACAGCATTTCTCTTTATTTTGTTCACGCAGTTGCTCTTCCTTTTGTACTTCCCCAAACACAACCTCATTTCTCTCACTGCTCCTGTTGTAAAACATCTTTGGACTGGATGGATATGGTTGTTCTTCCCGTCCACCGTTGTTCCCCCAAATGCGCTTGTAACGCTGGACGTTTTCAACTCGGGTTGTTGAACAAGAGTAAGGTTTCCTGGTCATTGTTTCCAGCGGTTCACGGCCATATGAGGCTGCAAAATTTTCCTGCACGCCAAACCGTGACGGTGCATGTTTGTTTACTTGATAATGCTCCCGGCTGTGTGAGTCCGACGCCTTTCTTCTAGCTCCAAGAAGCAATGCCACAAAGATTTCAGCTGCGGATGAACCAGTGTTGAGGAAAAGCTTGCCAAGGGAACAAATGATATTCTCTTCTGGCTGATTATCTTCTGCCTCTTCACTAGGAATCAATGGACGCCTGATTGATTTCTCGACCCTACCATACGGAGGAATTGATGGAATGTTCCTCAAGTCAACTCTTGAATCCTGAAAATCAGAGGAAAGAACTTAACCAAAACTGCAAGTTGGTTCTACCTTAATCAATAGACTAGTCAATCGCCCCCTCTTAGCAACATAGCAGAAACATCGGTAAAATGTTGGGAGATGTGAAGGACAGTTTACTCTAGACACTATGAATAAGACTATAAAGGTATTGTTAATCTTATTAAAAACATTACATTTTTAGAAGAAAACGTGGCCAACACTCGAAATTGAAAACGTGCCAACATGTAGCCCAAAAGCATGGCAGCAGTCAGCAGAGCGATTCCTACAATAACAGAACATAGTAAATACATTGCTGAACATGTGGAATCCATTGTTGATTTTCTTTGTCTAAACTATACCTAGGAGAAAGCTACCATCATACTCAGTACAATCCTCGGCGCGAAGTTGAATTTCCCGAATTGCCTGGTTTCCTCTGTCGACTACCAGAAGTGAGCAACTACTTCCTACATAAACCAAATCAAAATCGTTTGAGAACTTTGATTCTTCACTTGGACCATCAATATGGCCACTCTTCCTCCATTTTCCACCAGCTATCGTTGTAACTCCTGCAAAGAAACTATAAACGACTTATATACAATTAACACATCCCATAACCAAGATATTAAATGCCAAAAAATGCTAAGAAACATTGATATAAACATGAAACAGAATTACAACACACACGCCAACTAGTCATTCTTTAAAATCTAGGATGCAAATATGGCAAGGACACATTTATTAAAACATACTATTTTAAAAATAAATACCATTTTAAAACAAAAAGGAAATTCAATGCATATGAGTTTACGCATTTATATGCTTAAAAAATTAGTTTGATTTATTCACTATAGAAATTTATTATTTTTGTTATATATGTGTCTATTTAGTACTAGTAGTGAGTGTATGATGCATGTCTAAAAAATGTTGGTCCTATTTTGACTTTATACAACTAGTGCCTAACACATCTTTTACACTAACAAGTGTCCGATATAGCAATATTCGTCCAAAAAAGTGTAGCGTACTTGTCGGGCACGGACACACTAGCCAAACATAAGTGATGTGCTTCTAGGACAAATGTATCTGAATGGAGATTCTTAGGTAAACATAATGAACAAGAAGTTGATAACAAGGCAGGATTCATTTTCGAGGCGCGAAATGCTCTTGGTCTGATTTAGGAAAGTACCGGCATCACTGATTTTTCTTATAGCCTTGTTCTTTGTATCGGCAATGTAAATATTTCCTCTTTGATCCACGGTTAACCCTCTTGGATGGCTCATTCTTGCATCCCTTAGCTTTCCATCTACGTGTCCAGAGTATCCTTCCGATGATCCTGCAAACAGCTTGGGCCTGCAAACTGTACACGGTTCTTGCTTTCAGCTCAAGAAGAAACTAGAGGAACCAATAGTTCATCAAATTAGGAAGAGCAATTCTACACTGCCTGATTGAATAATCAGAGTGAAACTGTGAGAAATGATGTAAATTTAATCATTTAAGATTTTAGTATAGAGAAATATCAATTTAAATCCTGAACTAAATATTTGGTAGGATGAAAAGTCGAGGTTTACAGGATAAAAACCATTGATCGGTTCAGTTGAGATAATAAAAACCATTGATTGGTTGAGGTGAATTAAAAAGAGTACAATGATTTAAAATAGAGTACAAAATTTGCCTTGTCGTGAAATTTCCGTAAAAACATATTAAGCTGTTTCAGTTTGACTCCTTAAAATCATTCAACGAGGAATTCTACTTGGGTAAATCAGTATTAACTGCTAGCAAAATGCTTAAATGACTGATCACTCATCAGTTTGTTATCTTGATTGCCCTCCTACCTAAAATAAATATCCCACAAATTTTTAAATAACAAAATATTTTAACGTCATACTATTGGCTACTGAAATTATTTATTGCATGTAAGTGGGCCCAACGCTCATGATAAGACAAAACTAATATATTTGAAAAGCAAAGTAAAATGAGGTGATCTAACAGGTAACAGCTAAATAAGACAATACACATCTTTATCACGAAGCTTGAACTTATTGGATATGGGAAAAGTAGACCTCAATTAGCTGATTTTTGTATTTCAAAGCCTGGAATCATGGTAACTAAAGCTCAAGGATTAAGGGCTAATGAAGATCAATATTGTCTAACGTAAGAGTTATATAGATCAGTAATTAGAATGCAGAACTTTTGAAAAGGATCGTTTTAAAATTAAAAAGTAGAGTCTTCTCCTAAACAAAAGCTTGTGAGCAAAGTAAAAGTAATATGATTTAAATTTGGAATCAACCAATACAAAAGGAAGGCAAAGAATCTGTTGAAAAAACTAATAAAAGAGAAAAGAAAAGTAGAGATGTCCAAAGTTTGAAGCAAAGTACGAGCAGTTACCACTGGGATAGACAGAGCAAGCAAGATGGCTAGTTACATAGCTACTAGAATACACATTTTACAATGCTAATTTCTGCATTTACAACTTTTTAATATTTCTAGTTCATGCACAAATGTGACATCAAAACATGATATGATCGCATACAGTTACTATATAAAACGAAAAGAAAAGAATAAAAATGTTAAAAAATAAATAAACAAAGCAAGGTACCAAGACCAGTGTTGTTCGTCAACATGAACATAAATCAATGGTAAATGGCAAATTTCAGCTCATAATTGAAAATTTCCATGCTCCATTTGTTGTACAAAAGAAAGAAGAAAAAAAGAAACTAGAGCCATCCTAATTCAAGCTCAACAATTAAGACATTAGTAATCTTTGACGTATTCAAATTCTCACCTAGATTTGTGATACTTCATTCTAACCGGAAAAAAAGGGTTTTAAGGGTAGTAATATAATCTAACCAACACAAATAAAGTGATAAATTAATGCAGAAAGAGCTTACATTGAGAAACTGGCATAGAGATCTTGTGAACATTACTATTTTCAGCATCCAAAATCAGAAGCTCCCCACTAGGAGATACCCCCACAGAGTAAGGCTCAATTCCCATCTTACTACCATCAAGCAAAGTCTCAACAACATATCCCCTCTCAAATTTAATCATAGAACGGGTAGAAACCCCTGCAAAATCGACAAAAACAAAACCCCGCAAATCAATCAAACACATAGAAAACTCCCAAAATTAGGGACAAGAAAAAGAATCAAACCAGTATTAGAGGCCGAGCGGATCGCCCATATCCAACTCACAAGAGCTGAAACCGCCTTGGACAAAACCCCAGCAACAATTTCTGCAATGAAAACGAAAACACTTAAACAGAGATGAAGAAGGAGAAATGAAATTATGAGGTGGGGTTTAGAGAAGTAGCTCGTACTTGTGGGTAGAGCAGAAACTGAAGAAAACCCACAAAATAGAACTGCGAAAATGACCGCCAAAACGACCCAACGTCTCGCCATTGATCGATGCTCGGTTAAACAGAGTATACAAATGCCCTCGAATTGGCGAACATGGCGAGGGGACAATCAAGTTGAGATGGATAATAGTGATTGATTTGAACTTTGATGAGAGTGGGAGTTCGTGAGAGGAAAGTTAATGGTAGGCGAAATGCTCCGGAAGAAGCAAGAGCGAAGCAGAACAAGAGCTCTGGAAGAAGAGCCGGGAAAAATGGCGCTGAGAGGTTTTTATAGTTTTTCAAAAAATATTTAAATATTGCTTTTTTTAGTTTTTTTTAAAATTAATGAAAATTTCAATTAGATAAAAACAAAGGAAATTGTCAAAAATAAAATTAAAAAAAATTGACAAAATATTTACCTATCTAATTTTATTTTCTTTTAAGTGCTTTTTTATTTTATGCACTCAATTCACTATTTTTTTTTTCTTATAATATGTGAAATAAGATCAAACCTCTAAGTAAAGTTTTTTATCTTAATTCAATTATTTCCATTCTAGCGAGTTAAGCCACTAATTATTACAAAACTTTGTTAAATAATTCAATATAAGCAAACAAGATGAACTATTCAAGTTTTATTTTTAAAAGTATAAAGAAGTAAGGTACGCTTTTGGACCATGAGATTTACTACTTAATAGCATGCACGTGTTACCTTAAATGAAGCAAATCTTAAATAGAAATAGTTTCAAATATAATAATTAGACTCAATTAGTTTAAATATTTTATAATTCAAACATGTACTATTATAATTTATAACTTAGATCTAAAATAACAATTCTTTGTTCAAAATGTTTCTAACATATTTTGAATGGTTGGTTCCGTCAAACTTTTAACTCAAAAGTGGTTTAAAATTTATCTTTTAGACCTCATGAACCGAAAGTGTTTTGTTAGTTAAATGTGAAGTTTTGGATTAAAATTTATTAAAATGTCCAAAGCATGTTGATACTATGATCATCTCATAAGAAAAAAGGAGCCCATTTTATTTCCATTTATTGGGGGGGCAAGTTTTAAGCTTTAGTTATAGAATTACAAGAAGTAGATCCAAAATAACCTAAAGAAGAAAGATGAAAGGTTGGACAAAAATGCTTTTATTATATACAATGGGAGACCAGAGAATGCACAAAGTTAAAAGTAAAACAAAAATCAAACTTGGTAGACCATTCCCACCTCTAAAGTAGATGCATGAGGCACACTCCAAGCATAACTTGGCCCTCTTGAGTTTCTTCTCAAAAAATCATACCCATAATTTATCACCACTTTCTTCACCCAACCTGATCCCCTCTTTGCTTTCACATATGAATGTCCCATTATGAAAGCCATTCCTGCTTCTCTAGCTTCCATTAGCTCTTGAAGCTCTCTCCTTGCTTCCGTTTCCATTTGTGGGCTCTCTGGTACAAGAAATCTCACTCTTTTCCTCAGTTTTTTTGGTGATTTTATCTCTCTTACCTCTGATGTTTCTGCTGTTTCTCCTTCATCTTCACACATTCTTACTCCATCTACATTTGTTGAAGATGTTCCTACTACTGTCATTCTCTCACTTTCTTCTGCATCTTCTAGCTTTACGCTGGTTTCTGCTTTCTCGGAACGGATGAACTCTGCAATGCTGCATACCAAGTCCTTCTCGAACTCCATGTCGTCCTTGTGGATGTCACGGTAGCCATATCGTGCTATGCATCGGTAGAGGCGGTACTCTTTTGGCCCAACTCTGCCTACTAGGAACCTTTCTCCAGGTCTTACATGTGGGACTGGGACAGATTTGATGCAGAGGAAGACTAGGACTTGGTGGAAGGCGGGGAGGTTTGTTACGAAGTGGGAGAAGATAGCGGGGATTCCTGCGACGAGTTCGGTATATATGAGGCCAATTCCACGTACTCTGACAATGCCTAAACTGGGGCCTAGGCCTAGGAGCCAGTTGATTGAGACTTTATTTTGAACATCAAACTCGTATTTTTTGCGTGTTCCGTAATGCCATACATACATGACTATTAGGAAGATGAGTGAGAGGGCGATCGGAACCCAGGCCCCTTCTCGAAACTTGATGAGAGATGCTGAAAAGTAGAGTGATTCGATGGACCCGAAAATGAGTATGAAGGCAATGGCATAGACAAAGCTTTTATGCCAGCACAAGATGATGACTACAGACATTAAGCAGGTTGTCACCAGCATAACAGTTATCACTGCTAAGCCTGGCAATTAAAACAACGAAAAGATCAGTTTACGAGAACGAGTTTTATGATGACATCAAGAGGAAAGTATAGATTAGATATTTCATAATCAGCCTGATCCAAAAGTAGCTGTTAGGATAGAACTTTGGAGTAGAATGTGCAGTCTAGATTAGTATATTGCCTAAAACAAAAACGACGACCCAAAGTATATTGACTAGGAAAAGAAAGAGTCGATCCAGTGGAGAAAATACCTGATGCATTGCCCATGCGTTTTGTGTCTCGAAAGCCAATGGTAATAGCCAAGCATAAGAGCATCAACGTCCAATTGATCTCTGGTATATAAATCTGACCATGGATTTTCGAGGAGGTATGAACAATTTTGACCCTCGGGAAGCAACCCAATGCGGAGCACTGTTTTATTATCGAAAAAGTGCCAGTAATGACAGCTTGACTTCCTACCACTGCGGCTAAAATGGCGATCACAAGAACAGGCAATCTTAACTTCTCTGTAAAAAATGAAAACACAGTTGAACTCTTTTAACATTTTATTTAAAAATATGTTCACTCGTCTCTAATACATCAAATTCTTACACCTACCAGGAACAGACACGTAAAATCCAACTTGGTAGTTACTGTCCCCGTGATGTTGAGAGAGATAAGCAGCTTGTCCCATGTACGCCAGGACCAAAGATGGATAAACCACAAAAGAGAAAGCAATCTGCAGTAGAACAGCTTCTGTTAGAAAAGTGAATTTCAACTTCTGCATTTTTGTGCTTCTAGATAGAAAATGAAATCTATAAATGGAAATGGTGAGGTTAAATAAAACAGAAAGATAGCTCTTGAAGTCCTTTGTTACTAAAGGAAATCTTTAGAAATTTCAATAAGTAATACCTTGAACGATAACAGGCATAAATCTTATGCACGACAAGGATTCAAACGAGAATACAATGATCACAAACACAATGCTATATTTCTACGACCTTCTTCATAGTCAAAATTAAGAATAGTACTACGTGTATGTGGAGTTGAAAGAACTTTTGTTTAAAAAATCTTAGACTAATAATTTCCATTCTAAAGTCCAGCTGATTGAAAGTATGACCTTGATGGATAGCTGCGAGAAGTGCCCAAGATCAGCAAACATTGCTTCTGAACCTGAATATCAAACAGAAAATTTCATATAACTTGAGAACTAAGAGAAGAGAGGGATAAGAGAAGACGAACTCACTGGGAAATGTTGTGGAATGATCCACTCTCATTACCTGTCATACATAGCAGGATCCCGCCGAGGGACATCCAACCTCCCCTTTGGGTCTTCTTCAGAAATTTGTACATATAATAAGGGGAGAGTGCTCGGTAAACATGAGGATTCCAGTAGAAGATATTGTACAGCCCTATGGCACTGATACACAGAAGCCATGTAATTACAACTGGTGCAAATAGAAACCCGACTCGATGGGTTCCATAATGTTGAATTGCAAACAGGATAACCAATATGGCACAAGCAACTGGGACTTCAACATCTGCAGAAGCATTAGACAATTAAAACTTCATGTTTTACTTTATTGGTCCCTCAATAACAAGAAGAGACCCCACAATGAGGAGTAGAGTCCATCATGATTAAATTATGCTACCCTCAGATAAATGACCAGTTTATTCGAAATTCATCTGTTCATATAGCATAGAAAAAATCGAGAGAAAAAAAACAAGAAGATATTGTTCACATATTGGTAAGTTCCATATCATCTGAGTGTGATATAAGATTGTCGACTGGAATACAAGAAATAAGATATTAAAATTTAATATTACCAAAAATCCCAAGTAGTCGGCAAGTAATACAACAAATAGTTTGTCAAGGAAAAGTTAGTAATTATATTTGAAGGTCACTGTTAGCAGACAAACAGCAAGTCACAAACAGAAAAGAAAGGTTTACTAGTTTAAGTTAAAAGGACCCATCAACAATAATGAATAATCGATAAAAACCTGCTACCAGAAAGATGCTACCTCCCAATCAGAATTACTATGATAATGAAAGAGCTCGTTGAAGTCAGGTGATATGGATACTTCAATGGTGACTTAGAAGGTAAATGGTTTGACCAAAAGATGAATGATTGAACTGACTTGCTCAAGAATTTTAGTCCAAAATCAAGCCTAGCCGATTGCACAATATTTTATTTTAATCCCCTGATTTAAATCCCATAGCAGCGAGCCATATAACACTTAAAAAGTTCAAAAACTTTCAGTAAAAGTATTAATTTAACAATTCTTTTCCTTTCCTTTTCTTTTTTTTTCTTCACATGATAGTGATTTGACTATGATTAGAAGTGTTTGTATATCAATCATATATGCAGAGACCCACAATAATCTGTGTAATTATTAAACTATGAAATCCATGCCCATCCACTTTTTCAAGTATCTGCATTTCAATAATAAACAATTATAACAAAAAGCTCTTCAGATTTGTACAGCTAAAGAAGGAAACACTCGCAATTTTTTGGAATCCCCATACATTTCAGCATACAGTGTATCAGCAGACAAAGGGAAATGAAAAATAAAAGCAAAGAGAATCACGGCCACAAAAAGTTGACTACCAGATACGGTGGCTAGAATCCTGTTCATGTTGTTAATAAACTAATAAACAAAACCATTGAAGAAGAAAAAAGGAACTGTTTATCTTTATTTCAACAGAAGATTGATCAGAACATCAAAAGAAATCATCTGGGTTTCTTAATTTTTCCATGAAGTTTCAAGTGAATAGAGAAGCAGAGACACTTACAGCGATGGTGTGGTTTAGCCATGGAAAGTTCCAACCCAGAAACAGCAGAGAAAACTGCCATGAAAGACCCAAAACAACCAAGTTCCATCAATTCAAACTCTAAAATCACAAACGGTTTGAAAAAGAAACAGAACTTAAGAATCTACAAGTACCAGAAATTGAAGGTGTAAGAACTCCATCTCCAATCACCATGCAAGCCCCAATCAAAGCTAGAACAAGCAAAACCCTCTGGAGCACTCTGTGCTTCTCTAATGTCGATTTCAATCTCGACCCACAGGTCTTCTTGTTGGTTAAATCCACCCCATCTTTTGTATATTCCGAAAGGTCCTCGTCTGCAAGTTGGCAATTGGGCAAGGAGCTAACTCGAGCATGGCGACAGAGCAATGAGTATAAAGCGAAAGTTCCTCCTTCGCCATTATCATCAGCTCGAAGCACAATAAATACATACTTAATCAAAGGAATGAGCGTGAGAGTCCAGAAGACAAAAGAAAGAACTCCATAAATCTCTTCGTTGGTTTCAGAGTGTTTAATATCCTCAGCAAAAGTACTTTTGTAAACATACAAAGGGGAAGTGCTCAAATCTCCATAAACAACCCCCAAGCTCTGATAAGCTAACGTTAAAACAGCTCTCCATGAATCTTTCTGCAACAGAAAATGAATAAAATCAACAAAACAAAGAAGAAACGAAGAAGAAGAAGAAGATGATGATGATGATGATGACGATGATGATGATGATGAATAGATTAGTCTGCCACTCGTAGTACCTTGATTGGGTGGCCCCCAATAGCACTCTCCAGATCCATCAATGGCTATCTCAGAACTTCAAAACACTCGTTACCCATTAAAATTAAAGTGAAATAAAGACGACCCAGATGGTTAAACGCCCTTACCAGTATCGCCAAATTCAAAATAAAACCAAACAAGTAACGTGTATTCAATGGCGGACCCACCAATGCAGAAGGGGTAAGGACAAATCAAGAAGAAACAGCAGAAAAATGATGAACAACAAACAGTACAAGAGAGAAAGAAAGAAGAGAGGGAAGCTTCAAAAGGAAGAGTCAGAAGCTTGAATTGCCAAAACAAACAGAAAAGGGAATCAAAATAGAAGAAGGAAGAAGAGAGAAACTTAAAAATGAAGAGGGATATTTTGTTATTATGATATTTTGGGTTGGTTCATAGGATTCTGATTTTGAGTGAAAACTGTTAAAGAACAATTAAAAAGAGGAATTGAGTGGTCGTAGTGCTCAGCTCAGCAAGCACGATTGAAAAAAGTTTGAACCCACTAAAAAAAAACTGACCCCATTAATGAAAATTCATCGCACTGTTGAGTTAGAAGGGGCTGCTTTTAAGGGGAAGAGAAAAGTAAAACAGAAACCCAAACAAACGTTTGAATCCTGGTGCTGCTGTTTCTTTTTCTTCTTCATGGATCAAAATCAAAATCAAAATCAAAATCAAAAGCTCTTTTTAAAAAAATATATATATACATATTATATATAATTTTATTTTTGTTGGATTTCATGTATTTTGTGATTAGACATTTTGTTCTGTTTCTTTGTATGTAATTTATAGATAAGACACTGTTCATCTTATTTCCACCTAATTTGTATCTACTCTCCTTTTATTTGGATTTTTTTTTTCAACAAAAGTTTTATGCTTTTATTTGCATTATACCATAAGCTTTTTCCTTGATATGGCAACAATTTTAATGCCCACCAAAATAAAAGTTAAAAAATTACATACATTTTTTAACTTCTTATATATAAATATTATCGCTATTCATCAAATATAAAATTATGTTTACTATAATTTTTCTTTTTATATTACAAGTATTGTATCAACTGTTATCAATATTGATTTCGTGATAAAATTTCTAATTTCAATACTTCATATTAATTAGAAGAGGTATAGTTATATTGAAAATCTAACCTTAGCTATTTATTGGCCTATGAAAAATGGAAAATATTATAAAACACATCTCAAATATTTTATAAGAAAATACATGGACTATATTAAATTGATTAATCATATTGTCATTATTATAGTAATGAATTTCTAAATCAACTATCATTTATGGAAAGCAACTATGATTGAGAAAACTATAGATTCAAATAATAATAATAATAAAATAACACCTCAATTACTATTATCAATCTCAATTCATCCATACAATAATAATCTTTTTTACCCATTATAATTTTCGATCTTTATCATCTTTCTTTTAAAAATTATAATAAACTTCAAAAAAAATCTTTAAAAAATTAAAATTTGTTCGTTAAAATTAAATAATATACGATGAATTCTTAATCACTAAACACAGTATGTTAGTTGACTTCACTCTTTCTTGACAAATGGAATGAACTTAAGTTTTTTTTTTTCTAATCAATAATATATGTTTTAATCATTTGAATTTACTTTTTGATTTTAAAATATAAGAGGATAAATATAAATTTTGTATTTACTTTAGTGTTGATAATATATGTATTATAAATTATTCATTAAGTTTGAATCATGCAAATTGATAAAGATATATAAATTATGATTAAAAAATATTATTTATTTGCATGCTAACGTTGTAATTCTTACTAATACACAATACATATCTATATCCCTTTATCACTTATTAAGATACTTTACCGGTCAAACATGAGTCTAACTCAATTAATTTTTAACATATACTTTAACAAATCACATCCAACCTCGTAAGTTATATCATTTGTAACGAGAGTCGAATGAGTAATGATTTCTTTACGTAATTGATATAATGGAACTAATCCGTTTAAAATTAAGTTTGAATTATAGAAATGCAAGGTACAAAATTGAAGTTTTATAATAGAGGATTAAATTGAAGAGAAAAATGGTTTAGGTTGGGGGAAATAATTTAAGAAGAAGAAGACGAAAAGGTGGACCATTTGAAGAGGGAAAAACAGAAATTAAAGAGAGATGGAAGAAGGTAGAAGGCTAAAACTTGAGAAGTTGGTGTTGTTGGCCTTTATTGTTTTGGTTTTATTTCCCTTTGATAAAGAAAATTCATAATAGAAAGCGATCTATCATCTACCAAAGTATTGACTTCCAAAATATTTATAAATCCTTCTTTTAATTTAATTTCCCTCCTTCTCAACACACAAATAAAACAAAATCACCCAACTATCATTCATTCCTCCACTTGTACTAAATCCCAATATCAAAATTTAGTCTACCTCTCACATGTTATTTTTACTAAACTATAAAACCTCTCGTCAACAAAATTTATGAATCTGTCACTGTCTACTGTATTATTGTTGCTTTGGTTTTATGTGTGTTTGGACTATATTTATTTTAAGTTATTATAAAAGAAAAAAAATCACATATGAGAGATTTTCGATTTATTGTGTAAATTAAAATGGGGATCGAGGTAAGAATATACCTTTCAAACTAAACGTTAGAGAACAGGTTAAATGAGCATTGCTAAATTGACAAATGTCATACATGAATGATTTGAGTTTATATTTTAAGTGTATTTACCTAATACCACACAAATTGTCTTTGCTATTTTCTTTCTAAGTATCTTTTGATCTTTCTCATTTCTGGTTCAGTTCTCATCTGTGGATGTGGTGCTACAAGTATGTCAACTCACCAATTTTCCAACTAAATGCAACCACAATCTTCTCTTAATTTAAGTCATATTTATTTAACTTTATACAAATTCAATTTATATAGTTTTTTTTTTTTTGAAAAAGTTAAAGTCTTGAATCCTAGGTCGACCAATCGAGCCAGTGTACATATATCAATCAAGTAATAATTGAAACATGATCGGTCTGACATCCTCCAACCTCGAACACCGCAAACTATCTTTTGTATCGTCAAAGTTGCATGTCAGAATATCAATAGCATTATAAATAGTCTCATTCAACAACTCAAAAGGAAAGACAAGTAATCTCTCAAAGAGAGCCCTAACTTAAATTTTGTATACTCAGTTGAATAATACACTTCCTTTACTAACTTAACCATCCAAATATAGTAGGCATGCAATGCCAAATTACACTAGGATGAGAAGCTTTCACATAGGTCGGCTTTAAAGGGCAAGACTAGACTAAATTCTCACCAAGAAAGGATACTTATAAAAGTCATCATCTAGACTCATTGATAGTAAAATAAATTAAGTTGTTTCAATATTAAAAGTAAAATAACATTTTGGTCATTTTGATTGAATCTCATCTAACTTCTTTGACAGAATTCTTTAATTTGTTTACCCAAGTGGACTAAGATTTGAAATAAATGCATTTCTAACTTTTCTCACATTGATGAGTTACTAATTAGTTTGACCGTTACTAAGTATAAACCTCTTTTTCAACTATTCCAATGCCTATTAATACGTACAACAATCATGAATATAAACATACGCATTTGAATTAATAATAATAATAATAAAGTTTCAAAAAGTAATAAAAAAATGAAATCAAATCTCGATTATTATTTTATAAACTTCTCATTTGTGTTATCGTACTAATTTGAGCATAATTTTAAATGAAATAAGTTAGAGATGAACATTGAACAACATAAACTTACTATTTGGAAGAATGAAATTTAGAACTAAGATAGAATTTATTTGTGTAAAGTTTGAAAGAGAAAAAATAATTGAAGATGGTCCATGGAATTGTTTTCCTTTTTCCAACGATGATATTAGTGGAAACGTGTCATGGGCAACTTAAGTGATACATTATTGTTTTTGGTTAGGTGGCATCCTAGTCAACATTATTGTTTGTGAGATATTATTTCTTGAGAAAAAAAATGTTCAATAACTAATATAAATCTATATCATATTAGTTATTATTAATCAACTAGTGTTTGCCCATTTAGAACTAAACAAATTCACTCAACATTAACCCAATTATTCTTTTATATGTTAATTAAGCATTATCATTATTATTCTAATACATCAAAAGCATGATTTAGGTTAGGTATACTTGGGTGTGATTAACACATTGATTTTCATGAACAAATATCATTTGAGTGGCCAAATGTGTTAAAGAATAAAATAAGTTAAGTATCCATCAACTTTTATTGTTAATGATTTTTTAGGAAATATTTTTAAATCATAAAAGCTAATTGCCTAAAAATATCATAATTTCTAATTAAAAAAACCAACAATAAAAGTGGGGATATAAGATAGTGTATTAATTCTAAAAGGGTGTGCTATTAACTTTAATCTTCATCTAAAATGCCTAACACATTTTTCATGTATGAAAATATATTCATAAAATTCAAACTTTACAACTAAGGTGCATGGTTTAAAACTTTAAAACGTTGATATAATTTTCAATTTTATGAAAATATTAACGTAATTTGTAAAAGCAAAAAATATTTCATATATAAATACAAAAATTTAAGACGATTCTAACATTTATATATAAAAATGTAAACTATTTACAAAATATAGTTAAAAATAACTTAAATCGACTACCGAACATGATAAATTTTTGCTATATTTTGTAAATAGTTTCAATTTTTGCTATATTTGAAAATACATGTTATTTTTCTATAGCTATTATATGTTTTAGATTTTTAGTATATTTATATTTTAGAGAATAGTAAAAAAAAATTGATAACGTAGATAAAATATTTACACTTAGTGACAAATTCGCGTGTAGTGAATTTTTATCATTTAATAATTTTTTTGTCGTAGAGTGTAAATATTTAAAAATCCGATAACTTTTTTCTCATTATCTACCCTTTACAAACATTTGAAAATTTTGAAAAGTAAAATAATTGTATTGTTTTTTTATTAAAACAAAATGTTGTTTTTGGTTTTAAGGGTAGATTATGATACCTTATTTAGTTTATTTGATTCAATTTAAATAAAGTTATTTGAATTAGATATAATTGTAATTGCATTATATACTTTGGCCTATCTCTCTCTCCTTACATATATGAAAATGTCACAAACTTCCACTAATTTCCAATTTATCTACACCAAATAATTAGAATTTTTTATACAATAAGTCAATTGTATAATACCCTTCCATCTTGAGATATTTATTATTAATAATGATCATGCTGAAAAAAAATATATGTATAAAAAGTAAGGGAAATTGTCATGATTTTTTTCTATTTTTTTAAAAAAAACCCATCTAATAACTTGCATGTAAATGTTTTTGCTAAATTCTTTAAAAAATAAAGAAAAAAATATTTTAAAACAAAATTTGAAGAAAAAAATTCAGTAATAAATCTGAAATTAAAAATAAATTATCATATATATTTATCTAAACCATAATAGATATGTATAATAGTCTATTAAAATATATTGTTTTTATTATAATAGTGAAATAATGATAATACATATCTAATTATGATGAGGATCTTTTTGTAAGATAAATAAATAAATAAAAACATGAATAAAATGGACATTTTTAAATATAATAAAATTAATTAAATTATTTATAAAATATAGAATATAAAATTTTGGTATATTGTTTTGTAAATATTTTTAATATATATATAATAAAATTGAGTTCATTTAATGCAATTTGTGTAACATAAATAGGGTAATTAGATAATGTATAGAGTTGGAGAATAAACATCATCAAGCAAAAAGTGAAGGCCTAAATTCTCATGAAATTTCACATTTAAATTTTGATCTAAGAAATTAATGACATTGTGAGAAAGTAACTAAAGGCAAAAGAAAACCCATTTGATCACCAACTCATACTTTCATTCTATGTTTTTTAACTTTTTGTGTTGGTTTCTTCTCCATTCATTTTTGTTTTGGTTTAATTTGTAACACTTTTGTTCATAAACTTTAGGATTTCATCGAGATTTAATTTGAAGTGTGTTTGGATTATATTCTCAAGTGTTTAATTCAGAAAATAAGTTATTTTGAAAAAAAAAAACCGAAGTATTTGAAAGTCACTCAAAATAGATTATATTTTTAAGTGTATTTTAAATAATTTTTAGAAAAATGACTCAAATTGACCCTATAACATATATTTAACACACACCAACTAAGCTATGACTCAAATAATTAAGAGAGAAATGAAAATTTCATAATTGAATAACTAAAAAGGGGGGAGGGGGAAATTAAAGAGGTTGCTAATTAGAGTTGAAATTGAAAGGTTGATGAATTAGGCCAAATTCAATCAATTAATTAATTGTGTAAAGAAGTCCTAATTTAAGTCATTAATGCAGGCGTGTGAGTATTAAATTAATTAGGGCATTTTGTCAGCCTTTAATGTTGAATTGATTACTAAATTAATCAAAACCACAAGAATATTGTTTGCAAAAGTTAGGCACTTTCTCTTGTGCTTTAGGAAAAGATGTCTTTAGCCTTTAGCCTTTAGCCTTTAGGTTTCCACAAAATTTGTGGCCAAATCCTTTCTTACACAATTTAACTGCATACTACCTCTCAACAAATCTTAATTAAACAATAATAATAAATCTTAATTAACCCTCCACAATTTTTCAATGCTTTCTATCAGTATCTATCGGTGTATAATTGATAAATGTCTATCGTCGTTTAAACACATTAAAAGTATCTTCGTCTTTTAAAATCACTACAACTTAGCATCAAAAGAGGGCATAAGCTTGAGTTCTATTGAATGTGTTCATTTTTCAATCCTTTAAACCTACTTTTTCTTCTTCTTCTTTCTTTTGCTTTTATTCGTTGGTTTTTTAATTATGTGACAACGTGCAATTGAACATTTAGTAAGTTGCATACAAAATAGATACAACAAACAATGTATGCCTTTTATTTTGTTGAATAGAAAACTAATGAAAGGAAAGGATTGAAGATGAAGGATTATGACAATTCAACATATTAAGTGTCATCTCAAATTCAGAGAACCTTATCCATATGGCTTACAAAAGCAATTAATCAGAATAAGAATTAGATTCTTAGATCAACGTTGGATGAAAAGCCCATAAGATGTTTCTATATATATATATATATATATATATCTTTCTTTCATGAATATCATCTAATATATATTTTTAATACTTTTCACCCATTCAAATTCAAGGAATTATGCCCTATGAGTAAAGTTGTTGCCCTTAATTGAAAAATAATTATTATTCAACTAAAAAAAATAGAAAAATAAAAAAATTCTACGAATTCTATACTAAATTGAATAAATTAAACAATTACAAAACACTTATCAATTCACCAAATTTCATTTAATTTCAACCCAACGAGGGAAAACTATGAAAAATTAGATACCCATGCATGATCAATAGGTCCAAATGAATGACCACAAATAAAATTAATTACTTCCATTTTAATCTTTATATGGAAATCAAGAATGAGAGACTTAAAAATTTGGAAGTGTCAAAAAAGTTGTATCCATTCTTATCTAAAACAAGTGTCCTACTCATTGTTATTTTCATCCATTCGAAAAAGAAAGAAAAAAAATCCTACTTTAAAAAGTGCATAAATCTACCTTTTCAATTTTATCTAATAAAACTCTAAATAGTATATTAATTTCTAAAAACATTCAATAAATGAAAGACCCATAAAAAAGACCATTGAAATTTTTGTAAGGATCCAGTAAACACTTCATGTAAAATTCATAGATCAAATGGATAGAAATTGAAGTAGCAACAAGATTTGATTCTTGAATTATTGTTAACCTAAAGTGAGAAAGATAAGTTCAAAATGAAAAGGGGAAAAAAGAAAAGAAAGAAGAAGAAAGTTGCAAGTGACATTTGTGCACAAAAAAGAAGGGATAGAGATAAGAAAAGAGTGAGAATCTAATAAGGCATATTCAAATGAAGAAAGAAGAAAAATAAATAAAAACTTAAGAAGATGCCAAAGGAGATAGTGAAATAACCATTTTGTCTCTGTTTACACAAAATAGAAAGAGTTCTCTTTTCTTAATAAAGTGGGTGACCACTTCCAAGTTCCACCACTTACCCACTGTCCCCATTTTGCTAACTCAAACTGCTTTTTGTTTGGCTTAGAGTCCTTGGAATCAATTATGAGGAAGAATATTCAATCTTTTTTCAACTTGTGTTGTTAGTACCAAACAACCCTTTTTAATTTCCACTTGACTTTCTAACACCACAAATATTCTTCTTCCCATTTTTTCTAATAACGTAGAAAAATGTTACCTAATCAGTTTCATTCCTTTCTTTTATACATATATACATCTAAACAAATCCATTCATTTAACTAATTTTAAGTTAATTGGTTTGATATTATGTTTTCTTTATCGATCACTTTATTCTTTCTCTACTTTCTGTTTATACTATATAGTCTATATGCGTAAACTAAACATTTTGACTTTTGAAAACCACGTCGAGTAAAAAAATATGGCCAAGTTAGATAAAGTTATCAAAAATTTAATGTTCAATTTCACTTTATACTAATTTCCCATATTCTTTTGGTAAAAAATAATAATAATAACAATATTAATTAAAACGTACACTCTTTGTGCACGATTTTTGAACTCTTGTGTTTGATGGGGTATTTAAATCAAATGCATTATTGTTCTAAGACATTGGCTTATTAATGACACGTTGAGAAAAATATGTATGTTTTAAAAGTAGGAAATCAATAGGTTTTGAGACTTAGATCGGCCTAGTCCAAACTCATTTTGTTTCACTAAAAAGATAATAGCATTCTTAAGGACTACATGAATTAATTAATTAAACTAAACATAGTTGATAATGTACGTGTTCTGATTAGATGTGGGACAATAAACCCTATAAATAGTCGTATTTTATCACTACGGTTACGGCATAAACAATATTTGATTCGTTTGATGGAGTGATTAATATACATTACGTACTAAACTATGTTCTTCGTTCACATCGGAAACTTTCTTGTATGCACACGATATTTTGTCATGACCTAGATTTGATTTTTTTTTTTTTATCATTTATGTATGTTTATTTCCTTTGGTCATTTTCAAATATTTTCATAATTGGGTTTTTAATTAGTTGAATTTTGTTTTGATATTAGTGGGATCATGAAAAGGGTTGTAAATATATTTGTAATACTAACATTAATTCAAGTTATAATTTAACTTGAAACAATTTAAAAGTTCACAATTTTAATTTCAAATTGACATTTTGCTGCTCCAATTTTCTCCTCTTTTTTTTTATCAAGTTAAATTAATCATTAGATTTTTTTATATATAAAGTACGTTGAGTAATTAACTACAAAAATAGAAATAATTATCGGGAATTTACTTTCAAAGTAGGGTTGCTAACATTTTACGTAAGTTGGACAAATCATTTATTATATGTACACGATTATTTTAGGTGTAAATCATTCATATGACATTGTTAATTTGGAACACAATAGAGTAAGATTGCATATGTGATGATTAATTCTTCATCTTACTACACAAAAGAGTGAAAATCATAGTGTTTTTTAATGTAACAAAAGTGATCGTTTTAATCTCTCCTCTGCAAGATCGAAATAAAATGTTGCTGAGATAATGCATAAAAGGTATAAAAGAACATGTACATGTTTATTTGAATGTGAAAAATGAAACAGAAGAATCAAATCACACTGTACACTAGCTGTTGTGGTTTCCCATATGAATACATAATTAGCCAAATCTCAAAACCCCCCTTACCCTTTGACATTATAATATAATGTATAACAAAGAGAAACAAAAGTATATATATCTAAAATATTCAAGAAAAAGAAAAGACTTGGAAAGTGCTCAAAACCTTCTAATTTTACCTTAAAATCTGCCTTAATCAAAGCCTTTTGAACTTATAATCTTATCTCCAAAACATGTGCTAATCTTCTTCTTCTTAATTATATGATAATATAGATTAATTAATTTCCTTTCATTATTCCTAAACCCAATCATGATTCTGAATCTCTAAAACAATAATATGTGAAGTATTTGGATCTCAAATCTTTCAATTTGATGCATACCTCTTTCAACAATGTCTTCCAACGAAGTAGTTGATATAATATTATTTTAATTTTTAAGTCAATATATCGTTATATTTAACATGCTAAATATTAAAAACTTATGCCTCTCTAGATCAATTGCTAATTTGACTAGTTCAAATTTGAATGATAAATTTATTTCGTACAAATTTTTAAGTCTACGTATATGTTAATTAGGGTGTGATTTAACCTATTTGATTGTATTATTGGAATTTATTTGTTTTCTTGGGAATTTGACTTTATAAAACCCCATTTGTATTGATCTGTTTGGTCAAATCTCAACAAGCTTTTGAAAAACAACTTTGAATTACTTAGTTTTCAAAATGTAAAGTAGAAAAAGGCAAAGAAATATAAATGAATAAAATGACATAAATATTCAAATATATACAGATAGATCTACTGTTATATAGATGGATTCAACGAAGGAGAATACTATTTGAAGATGCCCATACTTAGTTCATTTATTGATTAATTTCTAGATGATGCAATAATCAATATAATATATTATTATAATGATCTCATACTTTGACCTTTTTGGCAATAATTGCTTAAGTTTTAAAAATTAAAATAAAATTTTCAATTATATAAGTTTTTTTTTTTTGGTATGCTTCCTTTGGTAAGGCCCATTTGGGTGTTTCTAAATTGAGGGATAATGGTTAAATTTACAAATATTAAATTTTATCAAAGATAGAGGTCTATCATCACCATAGTTTTGCTATAATTTTAATTATTATTTCTAAAATAGTCATGAATTACAATTACCTCTAAATTTATCGAACAAACTAATTACTCATTATTTTACTAAACAAGTTTGGCATGATTTTGCATTTTTTCAAAACTATTTGAAAATGTATAAAGTTTAATATAATATTGTTTTCCAAATGAAATATTATTGAAAATAAAAAGTTCAATATACTTCTTCTCAAAGAAAAAATTAGCCTTATTGTTATGTTGAAAATTAATAATAATAATTGTAAAGGAAAATGAGCATATATTTAATATTGAATGAAATCGTGAAATGGACATAATAATTAGAATTTCTTCTCTTATAAGTGCCTCTAATTTAGGTGCCACACACACATCATAAAGGGAATAGTGTTTGCACAACTTTTGAGCTCATTATGAATAAAATGTGTTAAGCAACCTTTTGTTTTTGTGTGTGTATTTTTGGAAGTGCATTTATTGAGGATGTGTATCTCAAAATTCTTAAATCATCAAACAACATTCATTTCACGAGCTTCAACAACTCAACTATTTTAGCCTATATATTCTAATATCATTACAAATCATCGAATGACTCAAAAGTTTAGGAAAAGACAATTTTAATTTTATATCAATAACAAATTAAAATCGTTATTGGTTTTCATTTTATTATAACAATCTTTATTTAATTACAACATATTTCCTTTTTTTGTTTTGTTTCTTTTTAGTTCAACAAATTAAAGTGTAGAGAGTTGGATATATATAATATATATATATATATATATATATATATATATAATATATATATATATATATATATATATGTTAATTAAATTATATTAAAAACGACAATAGAAATTGTTAATTAAAGCCAACAAAATATTAAAAGATAGTTTCGAGCACTAATTAGATAAGAAGTTAAGCGTGAGAAGTGGATTAATTATAGCGTCTTTCTTGAATCCTTTTTGATATAAGATAACTACTCGTATAATATTTTGTTACAACTCACGATATATACAACAATTAAGTGAGATGGATCGTATATTGTAAGTAGATGTAGAGGAAGAAGTTAGGGTTTAATTAGTAAGATCATAGAATGGTTTGGTTAGTTTTTAAAAATGTTGGTGTTAGGGCTATCAAGTATTTTATTGATAGCTCTTTTGGGGAAATGTGGTGTTTGTCAATGGCAGTGTGTGTGGGGAATGTTGTGGCTTTGTTTGTTTTTCTTTTTCTTTTTTCTTTTTTCTTCTAAATTATAAAAAGAGAATTAATAATTTAAATTTGTTGTGGGGATGATTATTCCAAGACAATTAGGGTTTCATAGTTATTTAATAAAGTTCTCATTAACAATTAATTAAGATGATTTTATATATACTATATGATTTCGAGAGATTTATCTCAATAATCAATTAATCTATTTCATAAACAAATATAAACGTGATTTTTTTTTTTTTTTACATGGAAATCCAATACCATTTTGAATAGAGAGTTTATAGCTCAAATCTCAATTCTTCAAATCACAAGTTTTCATGGGATTTGAGACAAATTGTGGTGAGAAATCCTTACCTCATCACACATTCTAATAATCTCAATAACCTACACAAATAGACTAATATACGACATGGACAAAAAATTTAAAAATAATAATTAAGTATATATTTGCAACTTTTTTAAAAAATATTATTATATAGGCTAATATTTTGACAATTTCTATCCTATAATACATGAATTAAAAATTAATTCTTTATTTTTCCAAAATAAAAAGTATTAATTAGAGAATTTTGAATATTAAATATTTTCCCCTCAAAGTATGTCATTACAATTTTCTTCCAAAGAATTATTACATATATATATATGTGAAAAGAGAAATTAATATTGAAAAATATTTACTTATATTGAAAGTTAATTAGTAAGTATTAACTTATATAGCTTAAACAATAGATCAATTCCTATTTTTTTAAATATAGGGTTATAAACATTTAAAAGAAAAAAAAACAATTATATTCTTTTAACCGTTTAATACGTAAGTCAATCAGTCATCTAGATAACTTATATGGTTGTAGATTTGAATCCACACTGATCTTCGTTATAAATTTGAATACACGTAACGTTATATTATTATATATATATTTGAAAGCCACTGCTAATTAAGTACAAAAGAATTTAAATGAAAATTACTTTAATTAGTTATGACTTATAGTTCAACCAAAGTATATATATATCTTTACTACAAAAGTATATATATCTTTCAAATCCCTATGCTTTTGGATATTGTGTTAAAATAAGTTATTTAAGAAGTATATCTTAAATATCAACACCTATTATATTGAAAGTCATAAAATCAAACACAATATATAATAATAATCAAGATCATATAGTCTCTAATATACTATAAACAATATATATTTTTAGCCTCCCATAGTAGATAATAGATATGTTCTCACATTTTTGTCATTATTGAATAAGCTAACTTATAGGTTTGTTAATTATTCTTTAACAATTATGAATTAACAAAGGTAAAAATGACTTTTTTGAAAAACAAAAAATTTCTTTTAAGAGAGGTATGTGTTGAGTAAGAAATTTCGAATAATTAAATTGTGTCATGTCATTATAACAAAATGGTGGTGATTATAATTTGATTAGATTTTTGGTAATTAAGTTTTCTCATATCCAATCCAATGCAAGCCCGTGATGAAAAATAAGGTCAAATAAGGGAGTCCGAGCTCGCTAAGAAAATGAGCTCAAGTCCAAACTCAATTCCAACAGACAAAATGGGCCCAAACTCAATCCCAACAAGCAAATGAGCCCAAGTTAAAGCCCAACAAGCAAATGGGTCCAAGCCCACCTAAAGTTCATGAAATTTCTCTATGAATAGAGACCTTTGTCATTCATTTAAGGGGTCTTTTGGTTGAAAGAATTGAACATTCAAACTTGTACAAGCTCTCTATACATGCAAGTTCATATCAATCTCGAGATCAACATCTTCTGAAAGATTGAAGACTTGGAAGATTAAATTTTCCTTGGATTTCATAAGACTGAAGTTCATATCAACTTGCAACTACAACATCTTGAAGACCGAAGACCAAAAAATTCTAAATTTTTTTTCTTGTATTCGAGAGGAAACATTAAATGAGTAAATACTATAGATTTTATTAACAATATTAATCAATATACAAAGTTTAATTCCACGAAATATATTTTGTCTGAAATCTCGTATGAACAGTCTGATTTAAGTTGTATTTGAATGTTTGAAGTTCTGTTTGATTTGCGATTCATTTTTAATTCGTTTTTATATGTTTTCTAAAACAAAAAATACATATAAAGAAAATAATTAAAACGTGTTTAATATACATGTTTTTAAAAACGATTTCAAAAAACAACACTACTCAAAATAAATTATTGATTTTTTTTTTAAGATTTTTTTTTAAATGGTGAATATGAGATATATTGTTGTATTTTCAAATCCACGACTAAACATAAATTTTGAATTTTAAAATTTTAAATTGGAATGAATACCGATTACATTAAAAAGTAAAAGAATTTGTTTTTGTTTTCCAAAATAAATTTCGAAACACGAAAGAAAAGAAATCTAAAATTTTCAAACTTTATTCATTTGGAATTATGTTTTGTAACAAATTGATCTAGAAAATGTTTGAATTTGAATGATTGAAACTTGAAGCAAACTCAAAAAGTTGATAGAAGAATGACATCAACCACACAATTCACTTTTCATTTTTGTTCTTTTTCAATGGTTATAGTGTGGTTCATCATCATCAAACATCTCATTCAATTATATACAATCACAAAACCTCTCAACTTTCATTTTCTATGGCAAAAGAGGGAGAGTTTGTGCACATTATTCATCCCAAAAACCTTACTTATTCATTTTGAATGTCATTTTTGTACTAATGTGAACTATGTTTGTAGGTGAGAATTATATATATTTTTTTAAGAAGTCGAGGTTTCAAATTCATACTCTCGTGGAAAACAAATAGTCGGCTTCTCAAAAAAATAAAATTATGTAGTTTTCATTGTATTCTTAAGTGACTAACATGTGAGAATTAAGTCAATTAAATGAAACCGACCATCAATTGGAAATCTCCACCGAGTAATTTCATTCATATTGTAAAATTTCATCAATCCCATTCACTTTATCTTACTAATTTATATAACAACATTTTTATTGAGGATTACTTTATATTTCTACCATTCCCCTAATCATTTAGGTCGCGTTCTGTAACTCTTTTGTTTTTTGTTTTTTAAAAATTAAACCTGAAGATATTATTTTCACTCCTAACTTTTTTTTCTATTATCTATATATTCTACCAATAGTTTATAAAAAAAAACCAAGTCAATTTGAAAACCAAAAAAGAAAACATTCAATAAATAAAATATTATTTTTGTTTTTGAAATTTGACTAAAAATTCACTCACTATCTTAATTAATTAATGTAAAACAACAAATTAGACTAATATTTTTAATTTTAGTATGTGAATCTTGAATAAAGAAATATAAATGAAAGGTTGCCCATTATTTGTTCCATTTATATTGCATATAGAATGAAATTATATATTGTTGTGATCTGACTTTGGCATTCAACAATAATTGTTGGATTTTTTTCAAATTTATAAATAAAATAAAGGCAATTTGTTCTCCATCATTTTTGTTTCTTTTTCTACTTTCATTCATTCATGTTTTGGCCAGTAAATTAATTTATAAACTATCATAAAAATACATTTTTATTTGATTGAGATAATAAATATTTACTTTTTTTTTTTAATTAATGAGATTTAATTTATTAATGTGAGATAGTAATAAAGATTTGGTTTTTTTACCCCACCTCTAAATTCCCTTTATTTTCATTTTTATTGGCATTATCTATATGGTTGGATTGGAGTTATATTTTTAAAAATTCGAATTGTATCCATCTCGTCCAAATTTCTAATATTATTAAAATATATATTATAACTTATAAATATTATTATTTATATATATATAATTAATAATTTTTAAAAAAAATTTAATAAATATGTTGAATTTTGATATCGAACATTTTAGTTTTATGAACTTTTAGTTATTAAAATGTATCGTAGAAAAAATTAAATATTTTAAGTTAATAAATAATATACTTAAAAATAAATAACTCTAAACCCTACCCGAATTTGGAGAGTTAGGTTGTGTTGGATTGAAGATATTTATTTGGGTTATTTGGATTGTCAATTTGACCAACCCAAAAATTCCGGTTGGTCCGAAAAAATCTCCCCAATCCAACACAAGTTACACCCCTAATTTATAATAACTTGAAAGAAAAAATGAATCAGTTTGATAATGTTCTAAATAAAATTGGGTATATAATGAAAATTCAAATAATTATACACGTTTGTTAATAAGGTGTCAATCAAATATTCTTCTTGTAGAACGTATATACTATGAGATGTATTTTGAACCTAAGGAAACATACCACTTTTATTTACAAAAAAACATCATAAAACTAAATATAAAAAATAAATAAATAAACCTTGTTAATATATATATATATAGAATCTTATAAAAAAAAATAGTAATACATCTAATGAAATATATATTATTTTAATTGTGAAATACAACTTTAAATATAAGAAAATTCTTGATACATAACATTAAATAAATATGTAAATAAGCAAAAAAAAAATTGCCATAGAACAAAATATCATAAGGTGGTGAATAGAAGGACGTGGATCGGAAGTGTTGAAACGTTAAAGGACATTATACTTAACACTACAAGTATAAGTGTAGTGAGAAAAGGCCCATAGCGTACAAAAAATGGTAGGTGATCTCTCATCACATAAAGTCGAAAGTGAAAAAAATAAAAATAATAAGAGATATAACAATGTTTTTAATTACCATTTTGAAAAAGGGCAAAACCTATTTTTCAATTCACTCTATAATTGTTAATTGACGATTAAATATATAATTGACAATTAAATACAGTGAAATCCAAAATAAAGATTTTTTAAAATTTAATTGTGACGTCAATTTCGACCCATAAATAAACAAAATCTCATTTTAAAAAATATTTAAAATTACAACAATGGTGAAATAATGAATTAGGTTTCTTAAAAAATATTTTTTTTGGAACCTCTTGTCCACGGGTAACTAGCTCAAGTTCATGTGGCTAAAAAGTTATATTTGGAGGACGAAGAAAAAAAATGCTGTATTCGGTTGGGCCAAGCCCAAATGAGGTAGAAGGTTTTAAAATTGGGCTGGGCTATCAATTTTACGACTTTGATGGTGTGGGCTCTTGCTGGGCCTGCCCTTTTACTATCCTTCTCTCCAAGTCCCATCTCCACAACGATCGTCTGATATGAAGTCTAAGATTTTAAGACTTCGATCGTCTACATCAAAATAGATCAACAAGTCAAGGTTTAACGTCAATCTAAGAATACCAAGAAAATTAAAATGCACGAGAGTTAATGAACCTTACACCCTAACCATCTTTCAAAAAAAGAATTGTGTACTAGAAATTGTATTACCTCGACACAAATTAATACAAATTCAAGTTCAATTTCACACAAAGCCAATAATCTTATCGTCTCAACGCTCTCTTCAATTTGTAGACCTTTGTTGCCTTTCAAAATTTCTTGGTTGAATGTACTTTTGCCTAAATTACTTGAATTTTTCTGTGTATCCTTTAGAAACTTTGCATGGTTCAAATTCCTCAAATCCTATAAATGAATATATGGAAGAAGATAATCAACAAACACAAAAAGTAATGAAAACGAATCATAAAAATAACTCTCAGAGTGTGTTTTCATAAATAAAGAAAATAGGATAATTTTTTTTTTTGAAAAAACTATATAAATGCCTTATTTTGAGGGGTCGGAATGAAATTTGGCCTCAGGTTAGAAAATGCTCGAAAAAGAGTTTTTGGCTTAAGTCGACCACATGCAAAATTGCCTACTTGTTCCCAAAACATGCCAATAAATTCTTATTCATTCCTCTTACTTTGGGTTTCTTTTTTTATTTTTCCATCTATTCCGCACTTTCCAACGTCGTCGTCTTCTTGTTCGTCTTCTATTTTTTTTTTTCTTTTGCAGTTTCTTCTTCTGCTATCCTTCCTCTTCTTCCTCCTACTCCTATTTCTTTCTTTTTTCTCTACATTTTTTTCTTCAACCTTTTTCTTCCAAAGAATAGAAATCAAGAAACAAGAAGCAAGAGAACGAGACAAGCAAGAGGAAGAAGCTAGAAGAAGAATTCAAACCAAAGGAAAAAATCAATGAAAAATACTTAACAGTTGTGTCTGATAAGAAAGAGGCGAGGGAAAAAACAAGACTTCATTTGAGCACCAGAATCTCCAGCGCTATCTGGGGACCCAAAACAAAAAGTATCTGGGACAAAACAATACTTTTACACGTAGCTGAGTGAGCAAAAGAGCAGATTTGAATCTTGGGTCCTCCCTACAGTTTTTCCAAAATTTAACACCAGTCTTAATGTACTTAAAAAGGACGTGTACGTGTTAATCCTTTTTTTTTTTTTTATTCCGACCTTAGAAAACTCGATAGCAGTTAATACTAGACATAGAAATTATCTCAAAGAAATAATTTTATTTTTGTTTCAATTTATAGAATTGTTATTTTTTATTTAAACGACAAGGACTTCTTTCGTCATTCTTTTATCTGTCATTAAATAATAGGTAACCTTAGTGACCTATGACGTAAGGAAGCGCGACCCTCACCAATATTAAATTCGGGGCAGCATGCTTCTTCTCGTCTTCACCGACGTAGTTATCCAAAATCAATTACAGCCCAGAACACCAATGTTGACTTAGAAAAAAGGTAACAAGAAGAAACAAGACTTAGACTTAAGCAGTTAGCATTTACACCACTAACTTACTAAAGACTTGTGTTTCTTTAAATAATTATAAGATAAAACACAAACATTACAGATAAAAGAATTCAAGATTCAAGAGAAATGGAAAACCATCAGATTCTGTCAAAACCCAAACTGGGTTTCTCTGCTTCATTCAAAGAAGCCTTGAAAATTCTCTTTAATCATCCAAAATTTATCTCTCTTATAATCTTCTTCTCTTTCCCCCTCTTGGCCTCCCTCTTAGCTCACCAAATTCTCCTTCACCCAACTTTCATTCGTCTCCTCAAGCTTCTCTACCATCATGATCCTTTCCATCCAACCTCCATCGTCAGATTGATTAAGATTAACTGTAAAAGCCCTAACGTATATTGCGCCTTACAGCCATTGGACGATAATCCCTCCCCCCCAATCAAAACCTTCAAAGAAACTCTCTCTCAAAGGTTCCTGATCTCAACTCTTCTATTAACATCAATCATCTTCTTCCTTGACCTTCTCAACACAATTGCAACAGTTTCCATATCAGCAGCAATATATGGAGGAAATTCCCAAATGGGTTTCAAAGAGATGCTGGTTCAAATCAGAAAGATGGTGGCTTTGAAACTCAAAGGGGCAATTGAAACATCTCTATGTTTTATTTTGTTGGCTTCACTCACTCTGTTGGGTTTGGTTGCTTTGTCAAAAGACTTCTTTTATATCACTAAAGACCACCCTTTTATGATGTCAGACATCATCTTTGTCTCAAAATTTACCATTTTCACATTGTTCTTTGGGTCACTTTTTGTGGTTTTGTTGGGTAAGTATATAGAGTGGAGTGCTGTTTGGAACATGGGGATTGTTATCTCAATCTTGGATAAGAACAAGGGTTATATAGCTATAGGGGTGGCATCATATCTAAGTAGAGGTAGCAGAAGACTTGGATTCAGTCTGATGATGGTTTTCCTTGTTTTGAAGGTGGCTTTTGGGCTTCCATGTCTTTATGCTTTGTGGAATGAGGGGAATTGTGGGGTTTTGGGGAATGTGGTGTTTGTGATTTTGAATTGTGTGGGGAATGTTGTGATGTGGGTTGTTCTTATGGTTTATTTTTATGACTGCAAAAGGGAGTTTTTGGAGAAGAAGGTTGATTTGGAGAATACTGAGAAGAAAGCTTTTGAAGCTGTTCAACAATAATTCCAATTGAAATTGTGTATTTGGATCACATACATACTACCTGTGAGCGAGTTGACTTCAATTTCCCTTCATCTTTTAAGTTTGGCACTTATGACTTATCCAAGTTTTACATTGGGGTGTAATAGTAACAATTGAAATTATGGAATGAAAAATAATTTCCCTTCAAACTGAAAGAAAGGTGTGATAATAAACCTTTTTAGTTCATGAAAAATTATTGAATGAAGTCACCAAATGGGTGCTCCAGAATAATTATTCAATACAAATTCGAGAAATGGTATGCTTCTAATAATCCTTTAGATATTTAGATCAGAATTAGCAACTGAACGTTTCTTCCCATCTTCACCAACAGAATACCAAAATTCAAGATTGAAGCAATGGATAGCGACAAAGACTGTGACAGTTTGACTGACAGCTTCAAAGAATGTGCTTTCTTTAAATAAACCACCCAGAACTCTATCAACATTCATGACTGAAGAAATGGGTAGTCAGCCACAAGAAGACTTAACAGATTGACTCATAATTTTTCACTTCAGACTTCAGAAAATGTCTTCTATTTAAATGAATCTCGCAATGACAGAACTCATCAGAATATTGGAAGATTGAAGAAAATAGAAATGGCTAGCATATAACAGCTGGGCTTCTCAGCTACATTATTCCAAGAAGCCTTCAAAATTGTCTCCATTCTTTTTCTCTTCTCTTTCCCCCTCTTCACCTTCCTGATTTCAACTCTTCTATTCTCAGCAGCCATTCTTCTTCCTTGACCTTTTCTGTACAAAGCCAACAGCATTTTGTGGAGGTAACATCGAAATGGGTTTTAAGGAGATTCGGGTTCAAGTCGGCATACTGGTAAATTTAAATCAAAATTTCATTGTAGTTTCTATGGTTGGTCAAATCTCTAAACGTTTTATTCATTACTCTGTTAACAATTATCAAATGTAGCATGTCTTTGAGATGTTTAGGAGATTTAATCAAATCAAAGGGATTCGAAAGAAATTTTCAGGGCCCAAAAGACATCAAAGTTTGAATGATACGTACTAAAAATGATAATTTAACAATTTCTTAAGAAACTTATAGTTGACTTTGGCATGTGACTCGCACATGCAGGCTGACACTAGTCACCAATCGACTGGTGACAAGACACCAAGATGAAGACCATCGAGGCTATGTTCTTTAAATGATGAAAATTTCAGAGATTCAAGATTCATAATGGATAGCCATCAGATTCTGGCGAAACAGAAACTGGGCTTCTCTGCTTCACTCCGAGAAGCCTTCAAAATTTTCTTTCATTGTCCAAACTTCATTTCTCTCGTCATCGTCTTCTCCTTCCCCTTCTTTGCCTCTCTCCTCGCCCACCACATTCTCCTTCATCCAACCTTCGTTCAACTCCTCAAACTTCTCTCTCAGGAAAATCCTTTTGATCCATCTCAAAGGTACATCATCAGGTGTCAGCTAGGTGATACCAGACACTGCTTATCGCAACGCTCCTCTGACAACTATAACTTAAAAGAAACTCTCTCCCACAGGTTTCTGATCTCAACTCTTCTCTCTTCAGTACTCATCTTCTTCCTAGACCTTCTCTCCACAATCTCAACGGTCTCCATATCAGCATCAATATATGCAGGAAACTCTCAAATGGGTTTCAAGGAGATGCTGGTTGAGGTCAGAAAGCTGTTGGCTGCAAGACTGAGAGGCACAATGGCAACATCTCTGTATGTTCTTTTGATTGCTTCACTAACTCTGCTGGGTTTGGTCGCTTTGTCAACAAACATGTTTTTGATGCCAAAAAGCTCATTTATCTTTGGGACAATCTTTGTAATTTTGTTGGCAAAATACATAGAGTGGAGTGCTATTTGGAACATGGGAATTGTTATCTCAATCTTGGATAAGAACCATGGATACATAGCAATTGGAGTGGCAGCATATTTAAGCCGAGGCAGCAGGAAATTAGGGTTCAGTTTGATGCTAGTTTTCTTTGCTTTGAAGGTAGCTTTTGCGCTACCATGTCTCTATGCTTTGTGGAATGAGGGGAGTTGTGGGGCTTTGGGGAATGTGGTGTCTGTGAGTTTTAAGTGTGTGGGAGATATTGTAATGTGGGTTGTTCTCATGGTTTATTTCTATGACTGCAAAAGGGAATTTTTGGAGAAGAAGATCGATTTGGAGAATAATGGGAAAGCCATAAAGGCTAATCAACAATAAATCCAATGGAATGGAAGTATGCTTTTGAATCACGTACTATCAATTATTATTATTCAACTGGTAGATTTAAGAGTAGTCAAGAAACCTATATGCTTCACCTTTTCAGTCCTCCATGAAAGCCTGTAAATTGGAGCAATGAAGCTCTGTTTCTCCACTTCAGCTGTTGAAGAAAGAGAAATTCCTTCCTACAATTGTACTAAAATGATAAACATAGGAATGTAATTAGCATATAAAAAGGATTGGTTTAATTGCGAATAATCACCGTAATTTTGAGTAAATTCAATCTAACCCTTCATCAACACGTCCTATTTTTAGCAAATTTTCAGAGAAAACCGCCATGGCCAAGTATCAATGTTCTTGGCTATTACACATCCACTTGGCCCCTCCCCCATTTCACTTGCACCAACCCCAATTATATCTCCATTCCCTCCTAAACTTCTCATTTCTTTCCTCTTCCTCCTCTTTCCATCATCCTTCAATCACCCTCTCTCTATCTCGCGCACACACACACATTTCTCGCCGGGGAACTCGACAAAACCCCCGGAATCCGCCATGGAAGATGGATAGAATCATCCAGTCGCCGGCGTCCAAGTTCCGCCCCTTTCGGCGACAGCTAATCGGCTCGTCCTCCGATTCGGCCACCGGCTCGGCGGCCGCTACGGACGAACACCCAAATTACATCCTCCTCCGCTACCAAATCCTCGACCCTGATAGCGACATTGTAGCACAATGGAACCGCGTGTTCCTAGTGACATGCTTGATCGCTCTGTTCATCGATCCGCTGTATTTCTACACGTCGTCTGTGGGAGGGCCGGCATGCCTGACCTCGGAGGTGAATCTGGGAGTGGCGATCACGTTCTTCAGAACGGTAACCGATCTGTTCTTCTTGTTGCACATGGTGTTGAAGTTTCGAACGGCGTATGTTGCTCCAAGCTCTAGGGTTTTTGGAAGAGGAGAGCTGGTTATGGATGCCAAAGCCATTGCTACGCGCTATTTGAAGTCTGATTTTGTGATTGATCTTGCCGCTACTCTCCCCCTCCCACAAGTATGCTTCAACTCTTTATATTACAACCAAATTTACATATTTAACTATGCTCTTGAATAAACCAAATAAGGGGACACCCCGGATATCTATAGGTGATTTCAAAAGAGATTTTTAGTTGAAAAATAATATGTTTAAAGATGGTACCTTCTTTTGCATCGATACAAACTAGTAAAAACTATCGGAACAATAAAATAATTCTCAAAAGAGATAGTTTATTACATTCCCCTCATAATGTACCGAAAAAGATATAAATAATGGTTAACTAACTATCTACTTTCTACCTAAAGAGAATGATCGAAAGAGTTTCTAGAATGTCAAAAGATATTATCAAAAAAATAGTTGACTATTGACCATCCAAGATCATCTAGAATAATATGGCACGGAGCAACAAAATAATGTAAGGACTTTTCTTTCCAAGTAGGAAAACATCATGTCAAAGATTTTCAAAAAAGAATACAAAGTTGACTATGTAGCTAAGTTTAAAAACAAAAGCTCGTTTGGATGTTTAGAGCAATAAATTCGTATTTGAATTGGTCTATTCATAATAGCTAAAACATTAGTAACTTCGTTTATAAATTAGAGTTCGAATCTCTCTTTTAACCATAAATAAAAAAGAAACCCGTTAACAAATCTTCTTTTGCAACAGATAGTGATGTGGTTAGTGATTCCAATAACAAGAAACTCAAGAGTGGATCATGCCAACAACACAATTGCTCTTCTTGTTCTTCTACAATACGTCCCACGGTTGTTCCTCATCTTCCCTCTCAACCAACGCATCATCAAAACTACTGGTGTTGTTGCCAAAACTGCATGGGCTGGTGCTGCCTACAATCTCATCCTCTACATGCTTGCCAGTCATGTAACCTACATTCAACTTCTTATCATGCCTTTTTTTTGCCGTTTAATGCTCCTTTGAGAACAATCTAATGAGCAAATACTTAGTATTTGCATTAGTAATTAGGATTCAATAGAAACTTAGTTCAGCAACATGTAATGAGAGATTTGAACCTCTTGACCGATAGTATATATTTTAATTACAAATTGCTCCTATAGTTAATAATGATGTCAGATACTTCAAATTTGATATGAGATAATTAGTTAAAGTAAGATGAAACAAAAAACTGTTTTACTTGTATATTACAACCTTAAAAAATGTTTCTAATGTTATTTCTATTGCAGGTTTTGGGATCTACATGGTATTTGTTGTCCATAGGGAGACAGTTTTCATGTTGGAAATCAGAATGTGCAAAGGAAAATGCCTCCCAAGTTCTAACATGCCTTCCCATCTTCTTGGATTGTACCAGTTTGAATGACACTTTAAGACAATATTGGCTTAATGTCACTCAAGTTACTTCCAAATGTGATCCAAGGAATGAAAACATTAAGTTCAAGTTTGGAATGTTCTCAGATGCTTTCACCAATGATGTTGCCTCCTCCCATTTCTTTGCAAAGTACTTTTATTGTCTTTGGTGGGGCCTCAGAAATTTAAGGTACATTTATCTCGCAATACAGATGTTTGTCTTTGCTTATAGATACATGACATATGAGTTAGTTATCTTCAAATTGCTTTAAGCATATGGTTTCATAGAAGGGGCTTTAAGTACAAGCTCAAGTTTTTTAGTTCAATGGCTTGTTTTCATGCTTAAGCTTCTAAGTTCGATGTTAATTTAATACGATATCAAAGTATGAGACGTGAGTTTATCGAAATTATAGAACGTTTAAGTTTGGCTATATTTCTCGTCCATGATGCAAGTTTTACTGATTTTCTCCCTTCGGTGTTACAAATCTCATCCTTTGAGTTGTTTATTTACAGTTCATATGGCCAAACTTTGGATACAACAACTTACATTGGAGAAACATTATTTTGCATATCAACTTGCATATTTGGGTTGATATTATTTTCACAACTCATTGGCAACATGCAGGTTTTGACCATTTTCTTCTTTTAAAACCAAGTTTGATGGATGTTTTGAAAACATATTTTGATCTAACCGGTTTGATCTGCTTCCCCTCTTCCCATTTTGAAGACATATTTGCAATCCATGACAGTAAGACTTGAAGAATGGAGGATAAAGAGAAGAGACACTGAAGAATGGATGAGACGTCGTCAATTACCACCAGATTTGCAAGAACGAGTTCGCCGATTCGTTCAATATAAATGGCTGGCCACGAGAGGGGTTAATGAAGAATCCATTTTGCGTTCGTTACCTATAGACCTTCGTCGTGAGATTCAACAACATTTGTGTTTGTCACTCGTTCGTCGTGTGTGTATTCAATCCTAACTCTCTTCCTGTGTTACTATTTGTGTCATTGTATTTTTCTCCAATTCAATTGTTATGGTTTTGTAGGTGCCTTTCTTCTCACAAATGGATGATCAACTTCTTGATGCCATATGTGAGCGTCTCGTCTCATCCTTGTGCACTCAAGGAACGTACATTGTGCGAGAAGATGATCCAGTTAATGAAATGTTGTTTATTATAAGAGGACAACTAGAGAGTTCGACGACCAATGGTGGTCGAGATGGCTTTTTCAACTCTATTACACTAAAACCAGGTGATTTTTGTGGTGAAGAACTATTGACATGGGCGTTGATGCCAAGTTCTAGTTTGAACATGCCTTCTTCTACTCGAACCGTCAGAGCACTTACCGAAGTTGAAGCGTTTGCTCTTCGAGCTGAGGATCTCAAGTTCGTTGCCGGACAATTCAAACGCCTGCATAGCAAGAAACTACAACATGCCTTTAGGTACTATTCCCATCAATGGAGAACATGGGGTGCTTGTTTAATTCAAGTAGCTTGGAGGAGGCTTCAGAAGAGAAAATTGGCAAAGAGATCAACAGCATACAGAGACAGCTTGAGTTCCTATGCAGATTCAATGCAACAATATAACGAATACGATATCGAGCTAGCAGAAGAAAATTACGATGATGACAGCGACAACACCATTGAAGACGAAGACGACATGTCTTCTGCAGACTACAAATCACAGCATCTAGGGGCAACAATTTTGGCTTCAAAGTTTGCTGCCAATACTAGAAGAGGAGTTAATCAAAAGGGTCAAACATCCAAACCTTCAAGTTTGAAAATGCCAAAGTTGTTTAAACCAGATGAACCTGATTTTTCTATGGATGGATGAGATGTTTACTTCTCCATTAAACTAAAACTATAAGAAGAAAAAAAACTTAACACAAGAGTAGTTAGAAAAGATAATTAACAGAATTACATGTAAAGATATACTTGTAGATTGCTAGTGTTAATTACATTTTATCATAGTGCCAAATTCTCTCTTTCTTTCTTTTTTCTATTTTCATCTTGCCTATCTTAGTTATGGTCTATTATTACACAACCTAGTTTGAAGGAAATTGTTTGTTAAATAGATTATTTAGAAACCAATTTACAAAATTGTCTTCTAGAAACCATTTCATCAAAAAGAAAGCTGGTGAAAAAACTTCCAAAAATATATATATATACAAACCTAAACATTTAAGTCTAGTTGGATAACTACTTAGCTTTAGATTTTTTGGCTTTGGAAATTAAATCTATAAGTTCTACATTTATCTATGGGTCTTTACTTTTAATATCTATTTATAGGAGTGCTAAATCTAAGCCAAACTTTAGAAAATTTTGGTTTTGTATATGATTTCGTTCTTTTATTCCTTAAATTTATACTATGATTTTCACCTTTATAAAGAAAGACATGAATTTCTTTTGACGACTTCATTTGATTTTTAAAAGCGTTATTAAATTACATACTTAATTTTCAAAAACTAAATAGTTATTGTGTGTATACATACACTATTCACTTCATTTGATTTTTAAAAGCGTTATTAAATTACATACTTAATTTTCAAAAACTAAATAGTTATTGTGTGTATACATACACTATTCACTTCACTGGTATAAATCTCACGCTCAATTTTTAGAATTGAAAGTTAGATGGTATAATTGTAAATACCATCACACTTCAAGGGTGGTATGGTGGATATGTCGATCCAATACTACAGCACGTTCATTCATTATTTAACTTATGTACCACTAATGATATGCAGTTCTAATTTGTGATTTCAATCCTGAGCGACTGATATGAAAATCCAGTACCATGTACCCATCAATAGTGATGGTTCAACTAGCAGATTTCAATGATTTATAATTCATATCAAATATTTGAAAAGCCCCTGCAAACTCAAGGAAACTTCCAAAATATATATAAACGAGTGACATTGCATGAATGTTTTGGCTAACAAACCTGGATAAGGATTAAAAATGATATAAAATGTGTTTAATAAGCCCAAATTTAAAAGTACTAGCTCATAGTTTAGAATAAACAAATAGGGTGTATAGATGGATATTAGAGAGGATTTCATGTGTAGCATAACAGAGGCAGAAAGAGATGGGGTTATGAAATCCAATCAAGCACAAAACAATAAAACTGATATCAATATATCAATAGTGGGGAAAATCAAGTGTAGACATAGAATATCTTATTCCCTAAACTTCCAATTTTTGTATTGATAATATTCACACCATCAATCTCAGAGTTTCAAGTGGATCTGAAAGAATATTGCAGTTACTATAAGCTATAGGCAGAAATAGCAAAAACTACACGCTTCAACCGTATTTTGAGTACCTCAAAAGTTCTCAAAGAATTTACAATGAAATCTGGCAAGCAAACCAAAAGAAAAGAAAAGAATAATAGCTATCGTGGACTATATGCTAGCCGCGCTAAAGCTCCTCACATGGCTAGAGGTTCAAGAACAAGGGGGAAGTACACATTGAAGTTTCGATATTATCACCATTATTAAGCGTCAAGAACTCGAGACAATACCTTCCCGAGAAACATTCGTGACGCGAAGGACAGCTTGTGCACTTAAAGGGGAGAGCTTGGATTGACAAAAGTCTTCCCAAGAGCCCTTCTCTGGATCTTCAGGCATTGTCGTTGGGAGGTTTGGAAACTTTTCGTACACAGATTGCAACTCCAGAAGAAGAATTCGAGCTGCCTCCCTCGACTCAGGAAGCTGGTCACTGAGTTGGGATGCTGCTGTTTGAATCAATTTGTCGATCCCATATGCTCTTATCCCTTCAACACCCTATCAACAGATATTTGTAAAACATCTGAGCAAGACACAAATATAAAAGCTTCTTCATTTCTAGACAAATTCCTTTTTCCAGATACCAAAAGATTGGGGGTGAGATTCCAAAACTAAATGGAAATGGAAACACGATGGGAAAACTAGATAGATGATGCTACCATGAAATTTCTTTCTAATAAGGATGACACACAGCCACGCAGGTAAGGAAATGATCAACGTTTAGTAACTCCATAAAAAGAATTTCAAATGAAGATGCAAAATTCTCACCAGTCTTGGGACACTTCGACAAAAGCACATCGAAGCCTTGGCTCGAATTCTCGGATTTCTATTCTTAAGATATGGTTCCAATTTTGGTAACAATAATTCTGGCGAAAATGAACTAGTCATCGCTACCAGAGCCTTCTCAGCTGCTTCACATACAAAACGTTTGTCTTGAGAAGACTTTAGAAGAAGTTGCACCAGCTGCAACATCACACATTCACAGCTTAGAAAAGAGATCGACACTGAAGAAAAGGGAAACTGGACAAAAATTTAAAGTCAAACAGTGAAAGTTACCATACCATGGGATCCAATGATTCAATCATTTTGTCATTATAAGCACTGAAAATGTCCGCAGATGTCATAAGTGCAGTCTTGCAGACAGCGCTTCTAGGATTTTTCATTGATTTCACCAAAAGTGAGATCACATCTCCCCTGTCACAAAATTGTATTGCCTAAGATAAGTCATAAACCGATAAAAGAAAGTAACTCCAAAGCAAATTTTCCTCTACACTACTCGTTGAATATGTGAAAGTTAACCCAAATCAATCGAGTCAAAGTTGACAACTTACAGCATATCAAGCATATCTTCCCTGTGATATATTGCTAGCCGTCTTGTATTGTTCAGTGCTCCACAAACCAAAACCCAATCTTTTGATTCCAATCCAGCTAAGAGCGTCTGAAGTTTTAAAACAAGTAAAGATGTTATCCAAGCTCGGTATATCATAAAACTGAGTAAGCAGTATCAATGGCAATAAACCACAGCTATTAAACTTCAGTTAACTGAGAAATAAAAACATCCACAGGCAAATCTAGTGATATTAATACCTTAAGGCTCGATGAAACATCTTCTAAATCAGTCAAATTCTCAGATTCAATATATTCTACTTCTGAACTACCAACCTCAGCACCAGAATTACTATTTTCACCATTTACTTGAGGTCTGATAGAAGCACAGCCTTTATTTTTCAACTCTTCAACATTCCCATTAGCAGTCCCTATTCCTTGTTTGCTAAGATCCCCTTTACACGAGCTTTCATTGCTCCCTTCCAGTCCAGGAACTGTGCTAAGTGGTTTAAGAGCTTTCTCTGACATGGCTGTTAAGATTATTCACAGCAGAAGAAAAAATATTAATAGAGCATACAACCATCAGAAGCAATATATAATAATAGACTGAAATGTTCGCAACCTAAGGAAAAAGAAAAATTGTATGAAATCCACATTTAGGAAAAACCAATGAGGAGCCAGCATACAATAGCCGCCTTAATTGTTCTATTTATGTAGTTATGTCCAAATACAAGCCTTCATCCATATTTTCGAGTTGATGCAATCTAAAAGTATATAAAATATTCTCACGCCAAAACATTTGGCATTTCAAATCTTCGATCTCAATGACCTCTTCAACAGTCGAAAATACTATTCCTCCATTAAACTGTCACATTTTCATCAGCAATAGAAGCTAAAAAGTTCTGTAACACCAGCCTAAAGAGACATGAACAAATCCTTAAAAGATCAAACATGGAACTCCCTATGCAACAAAGCTCATAGCTTCAACTTAAGAAAACTGCATCTTTCAAAAAAAAAAAAACAAATCAAATTCACTAAATTAGAAAAACGCCAAATCTTTAGACATCACTGAATCACTTGATCAGCCATCAAAATCATTCTAGCATAGCAACTCCCAGACGCAATCGAAAGTGCCCTGCCCACATCCGAAAGATATCTCTCCTTACCCCCACAGTCCCTCTCACGAATTCACCATCCCATCTCATTCATCAAAATCCATACAGATGCAAAACCATATAATTACAGCAATCGCCTATAGTCCTAATCCGAGGTTGAAGTAAGAACAAACCATAGAGAAAATCAGCAACTCCTCCCACTAAAATAAGAAACCGAGACTCACAAACTAGCCATTAGAACAGAAAACAAAGAAGATCCAGAGCCCCAAAATTAAAAACAACACGAAACCTCAATTCAAAACAAAAAAAGGGGCAAGATCTGGAACATGAACCCATCAAGAATAAGAATCAGTACAATACGAACTCCACATTACAATTTCAACTTGAAATCAGACTCGAGGCCTCAAAGATGAAAACAAACAAAGACCCAGATGAAAGAAAAAGAAGAAGAGAAAGAATGAAGTAGTTTGAGACGTACCCAGAGAAAAATGACGAAAAAGGTGAAGTGGGTAATGGCGATCAAGAGAGGAAGTTGGCGCTAGTGATGGGAGTGGAAATGGAGATAGTTGAGAAAAGAAAGAGAGAGTTTAATAACCGGCGAGAGAGTGGCAGTGACGGGAAATGGAAATATAGAAGAAGAAGAAGAAGAAGTAGTAGAAACGGAGATTTGGCCGGCAAAGTGAGAGGGAGTGCACGTGATGGTGACCCCGCCTTCGCCCATGGAAATCAATTTACTGTTCCTCTTCCTATATTTCAGGATTCCGATCCTCTCCCTTCATTTCTCCCTAATTTTCTCACTTTGCCACTTTTTCCTTATCCTTTCTTTTACCATATTTTGACATATCCAACATTAATTCCCCCTCTCATACCATTAATAATACCACCATAATGTTTCCTTCACAGGTTGGGATGTAATTACTATTCAATGAACATCTTCAAATCCCCATCAAAATAACATCCTGAACAACTACAAAACAAATTAATGTAATAAGAAAACAAATAAAGTACAAAACTCTCCAACCAAATTCTAGTTGTGAAAATATTTGAATTAATTACATGATAAACTCATCCGTCATCACACCTCAACTTACATCTATTATTGATTAAACCATCTTTTTAAGAAGGGTTAGGATTTGAATCTCCTATCCTCAACCATAGGATCTCCTCTGTTTATCAACCATAGACATACTTTGTTTTTACATTATTTATATTTTATTGATATTCATACAATTGAATTGCAATTTGACCCATTCTTGATATGGCAATTAACATTGAATATTGTATTTCTTTATCGAGCGTGATTGAAATGAGACATTGTTTCCTTATGGACAAACATTTGGCCAATTTCTAGGTCAATAGGAAATCACATTATTATTTTTTTCTCTCTTTTTTTTCAACTCTTTATATTTATGGGAAAATATTAGTGGTGTTTATACCCACAAATGACAACGAATGTTTTTGTACCATTTCATGCTAATTACTAGAAATTAATAAATTAAATCAATTGTTTTTTTAAAGAAAAAATACATATATAAGAACATTTAGAGATGAATTAAATAGGGAATTTGAGCACTCGTAGCGTGGATTTACAATACAATATAATTCATAACTCATATTTGGACTAAACGTTTCTGGTGGGTTTGTAATGTTAAACTTTCGTTTTAATTTCACTATCGATTTTACAAGTATTGCTACAGTTTTAGATTACGACTAATGTTGATTGCATTCTAACCCTTCAAACCATCCAAAAAATTATTAAATATTTATTAACTTTTAGGTAGGATCACTTAATAGAAACTTTGAGGATTAAATTTGAAATAAAACAATAAATAAGTGGATGGATTTGGATATTAGAGATCTGGGTATGATTCAACAAGTGCACATGCAATGGCAAGCGTATAATTGTCTCCTACTTAAAAATGGCTTCACTTTTATGATGAAATTTTGACAATATTCTTATCATAGACAGACAGATATACACCAAATAGAATATGAATCAATAAGAGTTGAATTACTAAAAAACAAGCAATAAAATATTTTTGGTCAAACACAAATACCAATTCTTCTATTATCAATATAACATTGTGTTTATTACTACATAAATTTTGAATTTTGAAATTAAGTCTTAAATGTAGCCTTATTGTTGTAGATTTTATTATTATTTTGTTCTGTAAATTTTAAAAATATATTCATACATACGTTATATTTGTTTGCTTGAAAGTTATTGTAATTATTTCTTCAATCTCAATAAAAATTGTAGACTGAATTTAAGATTTAAAAGTAAGGAGTACAGTTTGAACATTTGAAAGTACAATGACTAAAATTTAACCAATTTCAAAATTAAAGTGACCAAAATGAATTTTAACTTTATTTAAAATTTTCTTCGTAGACTATAGGTAGTCAAACTCGTCTATAAAACATTTATAAGAATACACACCAAATATATTTGTATTTTTGTTTTAAATAGTTTTTTAATTGTCTAAATGGAAATTGTTTTTTGAAAAACTTTTCTTTCCTAGGCAACCTAAAGTTGGTTCGAGTTATTTTCCTTCATATACTCACCATCATACTTTTATTTAGTTAATGTACGACTTTGTTCATTTCTAACACTAACTTAGATGTCTAATAAATCGTAACTTATAATTTAACTTACAATTTATATGTAACAAATTGTAAAAGATATGTAAAGGTTTTATGTTGATGTATGGATCGAGTTTTAAAAATTTAGAGAAAAGATATGTGTTCAAAAAAAGTGTTAAACAAATAAACATAACCTCATAAAAATCTACCTTGTTACAAAAAAAACTATACCATATATACCACGCTAATTTAATATTTAACATTTGCACCCATGTACAGTACTTTCCAATTTCACACTAAACAATTTTGCACCCGAAACACAAATATACAAATTTCACAAACATATTAACTTCATACTTCATAACTCCACTTAGCACTCCAAACAACTCTTGAATAATTAAATAGTGTGACATTTTGTATTATCTTTCATAAATTATTCTTTAATACTGTGATTTAATGCCACCTTTTAGGTTATGTTATAATATAAACGAAGTCGTGTAGCCTTATTAATTGTTTACTTATATTGTATGCCTAATAACCCAATAAGATCAACTATGCTTAAGGCACGATGGATCATAAACAATTGTCATATCCTTCGTCATTTTACTTTTTCACTCCTGAGCTAGACAAACTATCTAAATCAAGAACTAAGTTTTGTAAACTTTGGTGTAGAAACTAAAATATTGGGATGAGTCATGAGATGGAATTTGTGAGAGAAAAGAAAATGGTTTTAGGGAAAGGCAAAAGCGTTGGAGTTTCATTGCCCATTCCAAAGCTTTATATCTAAAAGGACCCATTTTCCCACAAATTGCCCCCTAGAGTGTCGGTGGGAGCTGCCCATATGTAACTTCTTGATTCATATATATTTGTATAACTATATCTATATTAATTATTATTATGATATTGTATGTCTTATGTGCATGTGTCTCTTATATTAATTTAAATTCATAGATGGCAACGCCACATGTTGATCATTTTCAGAATCTTGCCTTCTTGGTGTTCCTCACTAAGGTTTTGTTTAAGATTGAGATTGTTGTTATTATATAAAACTACATGTGCTTCCAAATTTTAAAAAGTTTATATATAAACGAAATATCAACCAGCAAGCTTTCAACTTTTGAGTTGTATCTATGAACTAATAATTGCTTGTCGATTTAAACTTGAAAAGATCGAGTTTCTACGGTTTACGTAGTTTAAATTTTCATTGTGACATTACATGAATTTCTACGTATAAAATAAGTATTACAATTTACGTAGTTTTTATTTTCATCGTGATATTGCATGAATTTCTATGTATAAAAGAAGTTTTGCATGTGTGAAAGTTATACATTGACATTTTTAAAATAAGATCCTAATGAAAAATGTTGATTAATTTAATTAGATATTAAAATATAATTAAAATATTAGAGCATAAAAATTATTTTTCCTCGAAAATTTATGGGATTTGACTAAGTATTAAACTTTTTTACTCAAGAAAGATTTGAACCATTGTAAAACATTGAGACGGAAAACTGACTTCGTTTTCAAAAACTAAAAGTCATTACTATCATAATTTATTTGACACATTTAGCACCCGTTTGGATAACTTAAGAAAAAAAATAATAATAAAAACTCTGTTTTATTCAAACTTTTTCAATAAAAGTTGTTTACAATGCACTTTGAAAGCTACTCTTAATTAGTTGTTAGCAAACACTGCAATTTTTTCAACAATTACTTATTTTTCAAATTAAACACTCGAATGTGTATTTGAAACACTCTAGATAGACTATCACGAGATGTATTTTATTGACAATGTAAACATGTGCTAATATGCACTTTTTGTGTTGTCTAAAAAATGCACTTTTGTAATAGTTGTGTGACATATGGCATTTGTTGACTTAAAACGTTATCATGGTCAAGTTACTGGCCTCGACAGAAAAAAGTCATACATAACGTTTTTGTGACGTTGTATAAATGTTAATGCATGTATTATATTGACATCTTTCACCCTCGTTCACAGTTGTACCAATACGTAAATGTCAAAATCTTTACTCAACTATATATTTGACAATGATATTTATAGACAGTGATAGTTTATATTTGTCAATAAACTTTATTGTTGTCGTTGAAAAGCTAATTATGATACTTTTTTAAAGTATCGGTAATACCATTTCCGTAGATATAATGGCTTTAACAATCACGAATATAAGTAGCAACAAAAAGTTAATCTCATCATGATATCCAAATTTTATCTAGATTTATAAATAGTTTTTTGTTATAAACTAATTTTCTCTAACCAATCCAAGTTTAAAGTCATAAGTTTAAATCATTATACTCTCATCCCTAAAATAATAATAAACAGAAAAGACTCACCTACAGAAAACACTCACCTATATAATTTTCTTGCTTTGTACAAATACTAATGAAAACCAAATTAAAATTTTAAAACTAACAAACTAGTTTTTTAAAGCTTACTTTCATTTTCTAAATTTGACTTGGGAATTCAAATGTGTTTTTAATTGGTTAGGTAAAAATTATACCAAAAAGTTAGAAGGATAATCCAAGTACAATTCTAAAGAAATCAAACAAGATAGTTAGATTTGGTTTTGTATATATTTGACATTTTAATTTTAGTTTTTTGAAAATTGGCTTTGGTACCTCTATTTCACCTATAACCTTGTTTTTCTTATTTTTTTGTTATCTACTTTTGACCAAAATTTATAAAGGAAAAACCAAGTTTTGAAAATTTGAAAAGAATTAAGATCGTAAATCATGTGGAATTTGACTTAGAACTTGATTATTTTATTAGAGAAAGATGCGAAACATTGTAAAAAAAATGGAATGAAAAAGCGTTGATTTTAAAAAGCTACAACGATTACTATAATCATTCATTTGACATTTAACAAATTGTTGTAAGACGTGTATTTAACTGACAAGGTAAATGTGTCATAATATGTACAGTGTGAGAACAAACTGTTATCTACGTATGATGTTTATGGACTTCGCATTGTCATGTTCAAAATATTTATTTGACAATAAAAGTCATACATAACGTTTTTGGACAAAAATGACAATATATTTATTTTATTGACATTTTCGGGAGTTGGACGATGTTGAGAATGTCATTCCCACCTCACCTTGTGAACTAGGCAACCAAAAGATCAAAACAAGGTTCTGGTTGGTATTTTAGTATAGAAGTGGACGACTTAGTTTTATATTTGGAGAAAACAAAAATTTATAAGTTCTCCTAAGCTAGTTACTTAGGACTCCGTTGGTTCTTGTTGGATGCGAGGTGATCCATTCAAGTTGGATCATTAAAGACTTGGAAGTTCTTGTTGGTGATTCACTCATTTTCCCCTTAGTTTTTAAGTTTGACTGTTTTAAACTTGTTAAGACTCATTATGGTGTTGGGTGGACTTGTTTAAGTTATATTTGTCATAATTGTGTTTACACGTGTAGTTTCATTTAGTCGGTGCTCCTGCTCGACGAGTGGAAGTTAATTTTTGATAGTCATACGACTCTTTTTTGGATCCTTTCACTGTGGGCCCTTTAATACCTTCTAGATTTGCCTACGTTTGCATTGAGAATTGTATTTTGGATCGTGTGTAGTTTTTATTGAATTCTATTTTTTGAAAAATAAAAGCACTTTTGTTTTAGGGAAAAATAAAAAAAGAAGGTTTTTATAAACAATTTTATTTTAACTTTTTCAAGTCTCTCAACAAATTTTAAGTTGTTTCTAAAATAAACAGAAATTAGACAATTAGATTGGAAGTCAGATATCAAACGTAATTGTTTTTTAAATACTAAAAATCAATTGATTATCAAGTAATTTCAAAATAATAAAATTTTGTTTCATTTTGTATTTTTTTTCGAGATAACAATGAATCTTTTCATTTAGAAATTGGGAAAATTTTAATTTATTTTATTTTTTTTCTTTTTAGTTAGCCATACATTTTACCTAACTCTCTTCTATCTCCAAGTTCGAATTATATATTTTAAATTATAAAAAATTGACAAATCATTTACAAAATTATTAAAAAATAAAATTTATTAAGCTTTATTTTTTCTATGAAATTGTAAATATTTTGTTAAATATACCGTTTTTTTTTTACAATTTCCCATTAGTTTAATTTGATGTGTATATGGTTTTTTTTTTTTAAGTTTGTGAAATTTTATATTGTAATTATTATCATTATAATATATATATTGTCACGCCATTGTTAAACAAAATCATAACGTCATCAATGGTTTAGCTCAACGTATAATATCCAAAGACCAAAATATCTCTAGTTCAAATCACTACTCTTGTTTGTACTTAAAATACCTATCAAATTTTATGTTTGAACTTAAATTAATCCGTTTGCAATAGACTTTTATTTAAACTTGAATGAATGAATTGACATTATTTGATTTACCAACTTTCTAATTTTTAATTTTAATTTAAGAACATGTGTAAGTTCTCAAGTGACTTTAAACTTATAACTTGACAACTAATAATTAGCCGAAATTTCTATGTCAACATAACTGTGGTAGAGTGTATATTTTGTAACCACATGAAGGGTTATTAATGTGATTTTTCAAACATGTAAAAATTGAATATATAATGCATTTACTGTCTACTTTCTCTTCTCATGTTCGTGTGTTTTTCTTTTATTTTCATTTGGATCCAGTTTTTTATTTTCGAACTAATTATCATTTTGCTGATCAAAATCGTAAAACTATATGAATACCATCTTGTTAGTCAGGAGTTGATCAAGGGAAAAATTGAAGACTTGGATAGGGATGTGGTATTTAAAAAAACCCCACTAAAATAAAAGAGAAATGAAAATCATTATACGTTTTCTTGGAAAATTAACTAAACTGATACGATTTTAGTTTTACATGTCAAAAGTAGTATTTAATTAGAAAATTCGTAATTTTGTTTTTCTCTGTCAATCTTGGTCGATTTTGACTCCAAGTTTCTTCATAAAATTTAAAAAACTATTTCAATGTAGTTTTTTTTGTCTCTCTTGACTGACTTCGATACCGAGATTAGTTTTTATCATTTTTTTCTCGACAAATTTTCAAACATAAATGATTTAATCTTAATTAATCTAATGACTTGTTTTTTTTAAAAAAAACTAAAATGACCTAATACATTCCTCCCGTGGTTTTAATTTAGAGTTTAATTACATCTGAAAGACATGAAATTCATTATAAATTCAAGTATATTAAAATAATAAAAATGATAAATTCGAACTAATCTAAAATCCAAATTAAATACAACATAATATTTGAAAATTCTCATATAATTTTTGTCTTAAAAAAGAGAGGGAATTTTGTATAATTTGCCGCAACATTACGTCTTGTATCGAAATATGTTAAAAGAAAGGCAACTGGAAACCGGGATGTTCAGTATCCAAATAGGCAGCCGAATGGCATTATCAGGAAAGGCAACCGGTTGCTTTGAGAGTCGGGGTACTTTAATTGCTTCAGCTGTCCACGTGTTAATTAAATATCGCGAGTAGGGAGCCTCCTACTCTCACATAACGTTCCCCGTCAGGTATCTCAATTGAAAAGAAAAAGAGGAAAAGAAAGAAAAGGATTTATTAATGAAGAAAAAAAAGGAAAAAGAAAAAAAGAAAAAAAGAAAAAAGACGGTCTCTTCGATACGGTCCGGTCCTGTTTCGGTCCCAGTTTCTTCCCTTCCCCACATCTGTCTCTTCATTCTCTCCATTTCCCTCAAAATCAAAACCAAAAACGGAACCACCAAAAACCTCAAATCTCCGCCGTCGATCCTTCTCACATTCTCCGATTCCCCACCGGAATCGCTCAACTGAGCAATGGTACCTTCCTTTATCCTCTTCTTTTCTCATTTCACCTCCGAACCCCTTCTCGGATGATGGAACTCGCCGATTCCAGCGACGAACACCCACAACTCAACCACCTTCCCAACCCCACTGACTCCACTACCCGTTCCGCCACCGGTACCGGAATAGGTATCGATCTCAACGAGATCCCTTCTCCTTCTTCTTTCTCCGAAACCCTATCCGATTCATTCGACGTCGTCCGCACCTTCCACGACAACCCTCCGCCCTCCGATGGCGACCCAGCCCACGTTCCTCGCGGGGTTCGGGGTTCCGTCTGTGGTTTGTGTGGCCAGCCCGAAGTGCGCGGCCATGTGGTGGTGTGTGACGGATGTGAGCGGGGGTTTCACCTTGCCTGCACCGGAATGCGGGGCGGTCACGCGTTGAATTTCGAGGATTGGGTCTGTGGGGAGTGTTTCACCACCGGAGTGAAGAGTAAGCGCTGGCCGCTTGGGGTTAAGTCGAAGCAGCTGTTGGATATTAACGCCTCGCCGCCGAGTGATGGTGATGCTTATGGCGAGGATGGGGAGGAATTGCCGGGTATCAGGTATGAGGTTTTGTGGGTGAAATGGGGATTAGTAGGCGTAGTTACTTCTGGGTCTCTTTTAGTTTTAGCTACTGCTGTCATTTTTTTGGAGTACATCTTTTGAGTTGCCTCTCTCCACGAGAACTTTGAGTTAGGCAGTTTACATTTTTAGGGAAATTTAGTTGGAATTATTATCATGTTGAGTGTTAAATGTTTGAAAGTTTGTGCTTCACGTATAATACGACGAACATGCCAATGTCTATAGATTGTAGGCTTAATAATTTTGTTGAAGTAGCGGAATGAAACACTCTCATATATTGTGTCTCTAGCTTTTATGCTTTGAGTTTGATGTCGCACTCAGCTTTCAAACGGATTGTTAAGGGAAAATACCAATTTATGTCCGCTAAACTTAACTTTGGGTTGTATCATTAGAACCTTGAACTAATAAAACTTTTATAAGCGTATCAATTTATACTTATAATCTATTCCGAAAGAAAATTTGTACTTATAATCCACTTTCTGTTGAAAATTATTACATGAACTTTATAATTGTTTCAATTGAACTTCTAAATTTTTTCATAAGAGAATCAATTTAGACTCTTTTTTAAGATTAACTCATCAATTCTTTCACTTCTTCAAATGCCATATTAACAAATTGGATGATTAGAATTGATGCATGGACGTTTTTCAAAGCAAATTTTACCTGAGAGTCCAAAATGGTTTGATTCTAAAAGTTTTAGGAGTTCAGTTGATAAAATTATAAATTTCTTATGATGTTTATACAAATTATAAATTTCTTATGATACACTTACTAAAGTTCACGGTTAAATTGATGTGATTATTAGTTAGGATTTTAATAACTGGTAGTCAGTGTGTCCCTTAGTCGGAAATACGCCCTTCCATCTGCATGTGTTCTAGTAGTGTATGTGTGTGTGTGTGTTTTTTTTGTTTGTTTAAGATACCTGTTGTGAAGATGAGCTATATTATGTCTATTTATTGTGACTCGCGAGCTTTCTAATTTTGTGAAGGACAAACCTTAAATAGCAAAGGCTGTGAAATTGAGCCATTTAATCTTAAACATCTTGACTGCGGGGACATTAGTTGAGTATTTTCTTGTTAGTTTCCCACATCCAAGAGAAGTTGTTGGCCAGTTAACTGTGCTTTCTTCTCCTATGGTCTTTGCTGAAGGGGATAATATGGGTTGCAGGAGAAGAATGTATGGGTTCAGCTCCTACTTCTTATTTTCATGGATTGTTGGCTTGACTTACCATGTCATATCTTTATGTTAGTCTTATAACTTGAAGATTGGAGGATGCCTTACTGTTACCAGAGATCATTACTGTTGTGTCAAGTGTTTCTCATCTACGTATTTATGAAGATATGCATGCTTGGGAATTAGGATTGACTCTATTTCATGAGATCAAACTAGTATGCCATATTGTGCTCTTTTATTTTGTATATTAGATTAGTTTACTTCAACTTTATTCTTTTCTTTTTCTAGAAAGCACACTGCAGTAGACAATTCTCTTCGTGGTACTCCCTTTTGCTCATCTGCAAAATATAGAAACCTGTTACATTCGGGAAATGGATATGGCCATCAAAGAGCTCCAGATACTGTGAAAAACAAGGTTAAAATGGGTTTAGAAGACGTATTGCAGCAGAATCAGGTTATTGGAAGAAGCTTGGATGTAGATTTGGGTTGTCCTTTAGGAAGTTGTAGAAGTAGTAGGGGCACATCAGTTAAATTGTCATCTCAAAATACTAGTGAAGTCTTTTTGCAGGCGCTTAGAGAGTTTATTTCTGAGAGAAATGGTGTGTTGGAGGAAGGATGGTGTGTAGAGATTAAACAGTCAGTTGACAGTAGTGAACTTTATGCTATTTACCGTGCACCTGACGGCAAGACTTTTGGTTCAGTTTATGAAGTTGCTTGCCATCTTGGGTTGATGTCTTCTATGCAGCCCAAAGCAAGAAGACAGGGGTCTTCTCATTTATCTGGAAAGTCTTATATACCAAAAAGAAGGAAGCCGACCAAATTCTCGGTTGCCAATGGTTTTGTCGATAACAACGAAACTTTGATTAATGATCGATGTAAGGGGGTCTTGTGTGACCGTCAAAGCCCGTCTGGTGTTACAGTTGTAAATCTTGAAAATTCTGAGGAAGCTGTGGCAGAAGAGAATGGAGGTTCCATTTCGTCACAATGTTATGTAAGTGTAATAGTGATTTGTGTTTATTCTATTCATGTAGCTCTAATATTTCCCACAATGGTTATGTACTGACTCTGTTATTAAATTGAATTTATAATTTATCGCCGTTTCCTTACTGATTCTTTTGTTTGTTTTACTGCATAGGAAGGATTTCCACTTCAATTTGAAGACTTCTTTGTTCTTTCCTTGGGGGAAATTGATGCACGACCTTCATATCATGAAGTTACCCGGGTTTATCCAGTAGGTTTTAGATCTTGTTGGCATGACAAGGTTACTGGTTCTATTTTTATAAATGAAGTGCTAGATGGTGGTGATTCTGGACCCCTCTTTAAGGTTAGGAGGTGTCCATGCTCTGCTTTTCCGATTCCAGTAGGTTCAACTGTCCTCTCTAAGGGAAAAAGTGAGAACTTTTCTATTGAACAACAGAAAGAAGATGGTTTGATCAATAATAGTAATGACGATAACTTACAGACAATTTTCTCAGATGTTTGTCCACCAAATGAGGATGATATCTTGTCTTGTCTTGGTGTTTGTTCTGACAGAGATTTTAATGTTCATATGCAAAATGGATTGCATCATGAAGCAGGTTCCATTGGAAAGTCTGGAGACCTCTCAGATTATCAATATTTGAAAGATGAAATTGGCGAGATTTCAGTTGAAGATACTTCATCATCAATAGCTTGGAAAAGGATGTCCTATGATTTGATCAAAGCATGTTCTGAATTATGCAATCAGAAAAACACTTTTAGATTATGCTGTAATCATGTGGGTAATGAACAGAGTCTTCTAGGGCATTGTAGAACTAGAGACAATAGTGAACTGAACTCTAGACTAGCAAAGTTTTGTGGTTTTCCAAATTCTGCATTTGGCCAATCTGTGGTTGAAGTTGAGAACAACCAATCCAGTTTGCCTGATGAACTTGAAAAGTGGTTGGATCAGGATAGATTTGGGTTAGACATGGAATTTGTACAAGAAATACTTGAAAAGATTCCACGGATTCAATCCTGTTCAAGTTATCAGTTTGTAAATAAGAGAATAGACAGTACGACTTTACCGGCAGTTGAAAATGGAGTCCTAGAGGTTCAGAAATTTGATGGAGAAGATTGTAAAGAAGACGAGCCACTGAATTTTTTATTTAGAAGATTCAAGAAAACCAAGTTAGCTGGTGATGGCAATGCCAATTACAAGAATCCTCCTCCTGGAAAGCTTTTATGCTCGCGTGTTCCCCCAGAACTTACTGGTGACGTTTACCAGGTACATGCTGGCAATTTGTTTAGTTGAGATAATGTAAATTGTGCTTATAATTTGGACGTATAATCTTATTTCTCTAGTATAAAACCTTTAGACGTTACACACTATCTTAATGACACAGGTTTGGGATTTTTTATCTCGTTTCCATGAAAACTTGGGCCTTAAAGAGGCCTTATCTCTTGAGGAACTTGAGGAAGACCTTTTCAACCTGCGGGGTGGTGGGGTTGATATTCTCCAAAATTCTGAGAATGAATTTAAGAAAGACCCACTGTTAAATTCTCTTAACACTGAGTTCTCAAATGACCGAGTATCCTCAAAATTTAATGCTAATGGAGATCCACATGCTTTTATACAAATGGAAACAAGAGCGATGAAGGAGGTATCTGAAGTTAATCTAGCTTCCTCAACAGACAGCAGATGCGTGGGTGCAGCTTTAACTAAAGCTCACACTTCTCTGTTAAGAGTGCTAATCACTGAGCTTCAATCCAAGGTAGCTGCTCTTGTGGATCCAAATTTTGATTCTGGAGAGTCAAAACCGAAGCGGGGAAGGAAAAAAGATGCGGACAGTGCATCTTCTATTAGGAAAATGAAGCTGAATTTGCTCCCTCTCAATGAACTGACATGGCCAGAATTAGCTCACCGATTCATCTTGGCTGTCTTATCCATGAATGGTAATCTTGAGTCAGCTGAAGTAACTGCTCGTGAAAGTGGAAGAGTCTTTCGATGCCTACAAGGTGATGGTGGTGTGCTTTGTGGTTCTCTCACTGGAGTGGCTGGGATGGAGGCAGATGCATTTGTAAGATGGCTTTTAGTTAATTTACATTATTTTTTGAGTGTGACATCTTAAATTTGTGCCATTGTTATTCGTTTCTTACCTGTTCTTATACATGTTAAACTTCTGTTGCCAATGCTGATATTTTCTTCTAACCTTCAACACAACAGTAATTTTTATGGAAAGATAATACATGTAGTCTCTCCATGATAGCACTATGGTTTCTATTTGATGATCAAGGCTTTATTATTTATTATAATTTTAGCTTGAAAGAAAAGCCTGAAGTCATATGATTGACATTTTGGGTGCTATGGGTGTGAACCTAGTTGAGATGCTTAGGTACACCTACTGATCCCTAGGTTTTTGAATTTATATGTTCATTTTTGTATCTTTGCATTTTGAACTTTGTATCTTGAGCAAGTCTCTTTTCACTATATCAATGAAAAGTTTCTTGTCGTTTTCCAGAAAAAAAAGCTTCGATGTGGATCAGGTTTCATAAGAAGCTAGTATGGGAAAGGAGATACTTAGTCCGATATTTGAAAGTCTTGGTTTCCTTATGCAGTAATACTACAAACTTACTTTGAATTGGATACTAAAAACTTATTTGTGAGGTTACTGTTGTGTCTTGAGGATTTTTTTGTGGCAGGGAAAATGTTTTTCATTTTTGTTACTATGTACTGGCTACATCTTTTTATGAGTTCAGTTTTGATGAAAGGACTTTTTTCATGTGAGTTTGCCGATGGTTAATTACTTTGAAGTATATATTTAGGAGTAGGACAACAGCAATATGAATTATATCTTCCTTGAGTTCCGCTGCACCAATTTGGTCTGATAAATTGGTTTGAGGTTACATTTAAGTAGGCTCGTAATTAGGATTTTTGAACAAAAATACTTCTTTTCCTTCTAAGAAAGTTTGTCTATTCCCTCTATCTGTCAACTTATGAAGAACATTATTTACTTTGGGTCAGCTACTTTACAGTGATTGTGTTAATTTCAAGAATATGTTTTCTGGAACCATGACATGTATATTTTCTCTTGTTTAGTTTTTGGGGTTCTTCTGTTTTTACATGTTAAATTAATTGTTACTCTTATGATATCTTCTCTTTTGGGCTCACGGTAATATTTGTTATTTTCAGCTGCTTGCAGAGGCTACAAAGCAAATATTTGGAACATTGAACAGAGAGAAGCATATTATCACAATAGAAGAGGAAACCCCTGATACTACTGGGGGTGGTTGTGAGAAGGTGCTGGTTACTGATGGTAATATGCCAGAGTGGGCACAAGTGCTAGAACCTGTTAGAAAGTTACCTACTAATGTGGGAACTAGAATTAGAAGGTGTGTTTATGATGCTTTGGAGAGGAATCCACCGGACTGGGCGAAAAAGATTTTGGAACATTCAATTAGTAAGGAAGTTTACAAGGGCAATGCTTCAGGACCTACAAAGGTGCCATTTATTATACTCTGCATTTCTTTTGAATATCTTTCAAACTTCAATTGCATAATAATATGTTTTTTTCTGGTAGAAGAAGCTTTTTGTTGATTCAATTATTTATGAAAAGAACCAAAAGTTTTTCAGGAAATAAACTAGAGAGACCCCATCCCTCCAAAAAAAAAAAAAAAAAACAAAGAAAGAAAAAGAAAAAGAAAAAGAAAAAATTGCATAACTGCCTAAGACATTCATAGACTTTTTAATAGTTTTGAATGAGGCCGCAATGTAATCATGATTATCGGGAATCGGATAGGCGTTGGAATGAGTGGGTAATTGAGGGTGAAACTGGAATGAGATCGTGAAGGGTTAGAACAATGGGAAAGAGGGTTGGGTTGAAACTGCGAGAAGGGATGAGATATTACAAACCGGGTCCAAATTCCTCAATCCAAACTTGGGCTTGGAATTAAAACTCATTACAAACCCATCCACCTTGCTTAATCGTGTAAGTCCTTGTTCAATTTGTTGTTGGATCCTGATAGGAACCAAGGTAATATGGGATGCCTTTGTCCGACATTGGTTAGAATGGGATGGCCAATGTGGTACTTAGGTGGTTTGACTCTCTCATCCCAATAGCTAGCTTTTGGTGTGTTCTCTAAGGTGCTTAAGTACCTAACCAAAACGCAACCCAACCTTGGTGCCTAACAATACCTCATTCTCAGAAAGTCACGTCTTGGCTACTACTCTGGCGGTACTTCACTCGACCACCTGGTCAAAACCCCCCCACTAGTTCCACTTTGAAACGTCGATAGTTGGCTTTGATACCATTGTTAAGTACCTAAGCATATTAGAGAACCCCACCCCAATAGCTAGCTTCTGGGGTGTGGTTCTCTAAGGTGCTTAAGTACTTAACAGACCCTCCTCCATTGGGAAGTTTTTTTTCTTTTTTTTTCTTCTAATGTTGTCCGGAGGATTAAGGTCTCGAAGAAAGTTAGGTCTATATTTGGCAAGTCTTGCTTGGTTGTGTGAACAGTGTCGATAGGCTTGTTAGGAGGAGGACATTGCTTGCTATGCCTTTTTGTTGTATTCTTTGTCCAAAGGTGAAGGAAGACCTTGATCATCTCTTTTGAGAATGTCAGTATGCGTTGAATGTGTGGTGCTCCTTCCCGCAGGAGTTTAATGTTAGTTTTGCTGGCCAAAGAAATTTTCGTGTGACCATTGACGAGTTCCTCCTCCATCTACCTTTTAGAGAGAAAGGCGGTTTTTTGTGGCTTGCTGGAGTATGTGTTGTGATTTGGGATATTTTGGGGTAGAGGAATGATCAGGTGTTTATAGGTAGGGAAAGGGACCCTTGTTAGGTATGGTCCTTTAACTCGATTTTATGTGTCCCTTTGGGCTTTGGTTTCAAAGGCCTTTTGTAACTTTTCCCTTGATAACATTTTACTCAGATTGGAACCCCTTCTTTTAGGTGAGGTGTTTTGGTGGGCTTGTGTTTTGTATGCCGTGGTATTATTTCATGTTTTCTCAATGAAAGTCGTTGCATTAAAAAAAAAATCATTCCATACCCATTCCATTCCATCCTTGATCCTCTAAAACGTGTCCTAATTACTTTATCGCGTTCTTTACTCTTATGTTTTAAAATTACCATGTTGCTCGTTTGGTGAAGTTCATGTTTCAAGTGCAATTCTATTGCATTTTTTTATTTGTTTGTTCTTGGAATAAGAAACAATTAGACTGCAATAAGGTTTGTAAAAGGAAGTGAGGGCCAAAATTAGAGGTCTTTGGAGTGGGTTATTTTTTACTATTTCTTTTTCATAAGAAACAGTTTTATTGATGTATGAAACAATCCAATGGAGGAACAAAAGATTCATATCAAAGGGAGTACAAAAGACCATGATTTAGATTTTCTTGTTGCTAATTGGCCTGGTGACGTGTAAAAAGGAAAAAAAAAGGCCTTGGGAGGTTTAAAATCTTGGCAAATTTTGGCACTAGAATAATTTGTCATTTCACCACTCTACTCCTATCTTCTGAATCTTCTTAATTTGTTTCTAACTCCCCAAATCATCTTTTAGGTGCGAGATGATATTTTCTTTTCTTTTGATAAGAAACCCAACATTCATTGGCAAAAAATGGAAGAACACAAGGACAGAGAGCAAGTTAAAGAACCTCATCCTATTTTTTACTGTCAGGGGAGCCAGTATTGATTGATTAGAGGTCTCTCCAGGCTCAGGGATTCAAAAGAATTGTAGTTTTTCTTCTGCCTAACTTTTCCATATAGCAAAGTGTACTGGAGTTCAGTTTCATCTTAGGGTTGCTATGCTATTATTTCTGAATTTGTTGGACGCATCGATTTTCCTAGGGACTAGTGTCCAATCAAAAACTGAATCTTTGCTAGAGCTTCAATATCCATTGAATATCTGTCATATTTTGGAAGGAACAATAATGGTTACTTTATTTCAGATTTGATCTGAAAGCCAATGTGTGTGTGTGTGTTTATTATTTACTATTTAGTTTCCATTGAGGTAATGTGTGGCAAATTGCAATACAGAAAAATGAGCTTCCAGAAACTGTGGGGGAGTTAGATGGGAGTGGAGAGATATCATTGAGGAGTTCCTATTCTTTTCTCAATTCTATCATTGATTGTTTGATGAGTGAGGGGAAGGACAATAATCTTTGGGAGGATAGGTGGTTGGAGATAGACCTGTTTGCTCTTTTTTTCCACTCTCATATCATCTATCTTCTGTTTTTCTCTAAGGAATCGTTTGGTGGCTTTGTTTATATTTTCATTTTGTGACTTCTTCCTACCTTGTTTAGGTTTTGTCATCCTTTGTCCGATAGGAAAAATGGATATTCTGGCCCTTGTTATCTTTGATTGGGGAGTTTTTTTTTGGAGAAATGTTATTTATTTATTTTTGGAATCAGAGTCTGTTTAAAGGGTTCCCCCCCCCCCCCTTCTCTTTTCTTTTAGATCCTATTTTTATTGCCTGGTCAATCCTTCTCCCCTTGGTGGTTCAGTCTTTGCCACATTTGTTGTGTGGTAGGTTATGCACGAAAGAATTAACACCTAAAATCAGGTGTCCTGGTAAGAAGCCCAGCTTGATTTGGTTGTTATCTTGCAGTATTTGTATGAGGGCAGCTGAGTTTCGAGGAGTTTGGCTTATGTTTTGCTAGGCTTAGGGGTTACCGAGAGATGATAATTGATCGAGGAGTTCTTTCTTTAGTTCTTTATCTGCATTTTCATGAGATGTTCAAATGATTTCTTTTTTGGGTCTTTGGGGAGAGGGGAACAATTGAGTCTTTAGAGGGTTCAAGAGGACTTTGAACAATGTTTGGTTCCTCATAATATTTTCTGTTTCTCTATTGGCTTTGGGGGTGAAGTCCTTTTGTAATTATCTTTTAGGTCTTGTGTTACTTAACTGGAGCCCTTTTTTTACAGTTTGCCATCCCTTTTCTGTAGGCTTTGTTTGTGTATTCCTTATGTTCTTTCATTTTTCTCAATGGAAAACTTCGGTTATTTTATAGGAAAAGTTTGAATATAGATATTATGTGCTGTTTTTGTATTTATATCTAAGTTTCTTATAAAAAAAAATGAAATGGTAACCTATACAAGGGTAGCTACACACCTTAGCTGGCCTTGAAAAAGGAAGGACAAGCTGGACAGCTGAAGTTGTCAGCACAGTTTGTTTTGGCTCTTGTTTTTTGTTTTAGGAGTTCGTATTTCTTAGTAGAATATAGTTTAGATTTTTCCAACTTCATTGTGCTTATTTCATCATTTTGTTTTTTTATATAACTTGCTTATTTCTGATTATCAAATACAGAAAGCTGTTCTTTCAATACTAGCCGATATATGTGGTGACAGCTTGCCCCCAAAAGTTGAAAAACGAAGAAAGAGGATAACTACTATTTCTATATCAGATATTGTCATGAAGCAATGTCGCACTGTATTACGTCGTGCTGCTGCTGCAGATGATGCAAAAGTCTTCTGCAACTTGCTTGGTCGGAAATTGATGGCTTCAAGTGATAATGATGATGAAGGGCTTCTTGGTCCGCCAGGCATGGTTTCTCGGCCGTTGGATTTCCGGACTATTGATTTGAGACTAGCTTCCGGGTCTTATGATGGATCACATGAAGCATTTCTTGAGGATGTTCAGGAGGTTTGTTTTTGTTCTTCAAACAAAATCTGTTATAATTGTGTTTTGTTGTATGTCTTTGCTTACATTTCAAGTTACCTCACAGAATGTATTGATGATGATGTATGTGTGAGAGTACTAGTAGGGGATATATTTGGGGTAGTAAGAAAAAATAAGGCCATAATGGTAATTAGCTTGGGGTTGGTTGGGCAGGGAGTTAGGGATTTTAGAGGGCAATTATTTTGGTTGTATTGAGGGCTATGTCTCACCCATGTCCCAAACTTGACATTCTCAAAATAATTTACTTCCAAGATCCCTAATTCACCCAATATTTCTAACCAAGACACCCCTAACTAATTACTACTATGGGGCTGTTTGGAAAACTTGGATAATTGGGTAGAGTTGGGTTGGGTGGGTGGACCGACCGTTTGGTTCACCAATAATTAAAGAGGTTTATTACCTTGTTATTCGCGTCAACTCACATTTCTCACCAAAAGACTCGCATTTCACATCTCGTCATTCACATTAACTCTCCATTTAATTTCCCTATAGTAATTATAATTTCCAACTCTATGTGGTTTTATTGTCAACCAAAACACCCCCTTTGTTGTTACCAATATCCTACTACTATGCTCAATATATCCCCCCCTAGTTCTCTCACATATTGCTAAAGAAAATCCCTCATCCAGCATGGGATTTGTATCGGGTTGACAAGAAATTTTTTCTATATGTGCACTTATTTAGAAGAAAAATCCTTGATAATAATAGCCGTCAAGTCCACCTTTTAAGAGGTGAAATTCCAAGTGAACTTGAAGGCTATTGCTGGAAACAATAGCCATGTGAGGCATCCCAGTGGCAAATTATTTTCTTGAGTGTACCGAGACATAATAGTTGGAGCTTAAAACTGTAGGGAGAATGTAAGGCAAAGGGCGTATAGAATTACGTCATAATGGAAAAAAAAAAAAGTGTGGGGGGGGGGGGATAGACAAGGATTAATTTGGAAACTGCAGGATGAATTTTCCAAAAGGAAAATAAACCCACGGATAGCCCTCATACTCATAGTCATGGCACATCTTCGAAGAGTTTTAACCTTTTCTTTCAAGCCCTTTCCTGCAATAGATTTTTATCTGGAATGGTCAATGCAACTCAAGACTGACAAAATGGAGGACCATATTGGCTAGGCAAAAGAATAATAAGTATGACCATGAAATTCAGCCTCTCTTAAATTGAAGCAACAAACAGGACCACTTTCGGAACTTCCTTTGCAACTTGTTTTCCCATGTTCAAGCAGCTTCTATAAAGCAAGGAGTTGTTGCTCTTGCTATTAGCTTGGCAAGATGGATGGAAGCTGATTTTGTCGAGAAAGGTCCACTGGAATCTATCTTCCACACTAAAGTTTGTCTTGGCCTAAGCTCAAATGAAGAGCATGGAGTTCAGTGTACTTTGGCCATCTATCGTATATTGAGGCCCTAAGTTTGGGAGACATCCTCCAACTGCCAGCAATATCAGTTCTCCCTTTAGAAGATTATAATTCAGGAAAAGCCATGAACAAGGAGAACAAGAAACTTTTGAAATCCAAGGATCCTCACAAAACCGAACATGACATTTTAAAAGAGTTTTTCCTTGAAAGCTTGTTGGAGGGTAGCATAGGTAACGTTAGATGGAAAAAAAAGATCCTACTGACTGAATGGCTTTGGCAATTCCATCATGAGTCACGACTCTGACACCTTGTCAGCTTGGTGGCACAAGGTTTTTGTTTGCAACTACAATAACTAACTTGTGCAAAGAAGTTTTGCTTGTGCTTCCTTTTATTGTTCAAAACATTGTGGTCTTATATATATATATTCATTTTTTCTTAATGGAAGTTTTGCTTCTCATAAGAAAGCTTCAGCCATTGACATGCAACAGTGCTAGGTATTTGTATTTAGGAATCTAATGTCTTCTCAGCTGATGTTTGTGTCTAACCTTTCAGTATCAGGAACAAACCTTTATATGTGGACTAATTTAGAAGCTTTCTTATATTTGGTATTCTGGCTTGAAAAGGACAAAGGGACTGTCTTATTAGCATTCATTTGGTTGGTGTCCCCCATTGGAGTTATTGTCATAACTCCCCTTTTGGATGCAGACCAACTAGAGGGGGCCTTTTCCTATCCTTTATTTTTTCATTTTTTTATTTTCATTAGTAAAAGTGTTCTTATCTCAAACTAAGTTGGTGGCTCATGAGTCATGACTCACAGTTCTTGAACGTTACTGTAATCCAATCATGGTTGACTTCCATTAATCCCATTCCCTTCCTTCTATCATTGCCTTACCAAAAAATTGTGTTTTCTTATATTTGTTTCTTACTCCTCTGGCTCATTTCATTATATCAATGAAAGGTCTTGTTTCCGTTAAAAATAAAAACTCCTCTGGCTTGTGGCTTTGGCTCTCCTATCCAAAAAACTTTTGGTTTGATGGTTGATACTCTTGCAGCTCTGGAATAACTTGCGCTATGCTTATGGTGATCAGCCTGATTTGGTCGAATTAGTTGAGACATTATCTGAGAATTTTGAGAGGCTGTATGAAAATGAGGTACGCACCATTTTATTCTCACTTCCCTTCTGTTTCTCTTTACAATTTTGGCGTGTTCATGTTTTTGCAGTGGTATACTGGTTGTTGTGATGCATAAGATATATGCTTACTGTTTCATCATCGGAAGCACATGCTGCTAGATGTTTTAACACTTTTGTTTTATATGTTGAATTAAAAACCTTTCATTTTCCTATATTTATATTGAAGAACATATTTTAGTTAAATAATGTAGGAACAAAGGGCCTTTAAGGAAAACTTGGATACTCATTTGCCATTGTATAAGCCAAAGAGATTACCAAAATTCTTCTGTTGGCATGCATAAAAAAGGAGCAGTTACAAGAATTTTCAGGCAGAAAAGTCCAAGCCTAGCTCTGTCACAACCATCACGTCCTTGTGTTTTTTCATTTACTTTAAATAAGTTAGTTTCATAAAAAAATCATTTGATACAAGAGGAATTTTGGTAGGCAAAGGGTTTTAGTAATGCATTTCATCATCGCATATGTAATCTGAAGCTTATGCTGTTCTTCTCATTTTTGCATGTCTTTTACTAGTATGCAATTGTTCTCATTCTTGTCCCTATTCATGCTCTCTCTCCCCCTGTGAAGATAAGATCATAACTTTTCTTGCAGGTTCTATCTCTTATTGAAAAACTTAAGGAGTTCTCCAAGCTAGAATCTCTTAGTGCAGAGACGAAAGTAGAAGTAGATGGCTTTCTTGTTTCCTTAAATGAGATTCCAAAAGCTCCTTGGGATGAAGGAGTCTGTAAAGTGTGTGGCATTGATAAAGATGATGATAGCGTCCTTCTATGTGATACATGTGATGCTGAATATCATACATATTGTTTGAATCCTCCTCTTGCCAGGATTCCTGAAGGGAACTGGTACTGTCCCTCTTGTGTAATGGGAACACGTATGGTTGAAGATCCATCTGAACATACTAAAAACCACATTATTAACCTGCATAAAGGCAAGAAATTCCGTGGAGAAGTTACTCGTGATTTTCTGAATAAACTTGCCAATCTAGCAGCTGCATTGGAAGAGAAGGAGTATTGGGAGTTCAGTGTCGACGAGGTTTGTTAATTGTCATTCTTGGATTATTTCTCATCATATGTGTGGACACAATCTTATAGTTTTTCTCCTATTCAATTATCTCTCTTGATTCTTCTTAATTTTGAACATTATCTTCCTTGTGCTCTTCTATTTTTTCTGGAACAGGACAAGTCCCTTTATTGATAATAGTAAATGAGACTAATGCTCACAGTACAAGAGAATTATACTAAGAGCAAAAAAAGAGAGACAAAATCATCCAAACAAACTAAGACAAAGATGAACTTGGGCAATACTAAAGGGAAAAACGACAAAAAAAAAATCACAAAGAACAAGCTAAAAAAGTGAAATCCAAACAGAAAAATTTAAGCTAAACAGAACCAAAACGAAGAGATCTGAATACAAAGCATAACAAAATATCTCTCATAAGGAAAACATTTGAATCTAGAGACTAGCAAGAAGATGCAAAGGGCAGCCTCTTTTATCTATATATTTCAAAAGTTCTATGGTATGCCTGCAGCCATTTTTATTATGCCTCAATTCAATTACCACACAAGTTTATGGAATAATTTGTGAGAGTACTAATATAGAATATATTGGGAGAATTGATGGGAATATTAGTAAGATTATAGTAAGGGCATAGTGGTAATTACAAATTAGTTAGGAAGATTTGATTATAATTTATAAATATGAGGAGTTACCTGAAGGATATATTTCTTCTGGATGCAGAGATTATTCTTACTCAAATATCTATGTGATGAGTTGCTCAGTTCTGCCTTGATTCGGCAACATCTTGAGCAGTGTGTGGAGGCATTGGCAGAGTTGCAGCAGAAATTACGTTCGTGTTTCATTGAGTGGAAAAACCTGAAGTGTAGGGAAGAAGTTGTTGCTGCAAGAGCTGCAAAACTTGATACAACTATGCTTAGTGCAGTTCGAGAAGGTGGGGTCAAGGATGGGTCTGCTGACTTGCATGCTAATTACATTAAATGTCTTCACTCCCAATTTTTTTTCTTTTTCTTTTATTGGTTTAACTATTTCATTCTGTTCTCTGATGCTGTTTCAGGACAGGGTAGTTGTGATGGAGCTAGGCTTGGTGCTTCTGATCAATACTCATCTTTAACTAGTTTAGAGAATAAGTGTCACAACCATGCAAGTTTTCAAGAACAAATGAGCAGTGCCCACGATGTTACTGATAACAATGATGCTGGTGGCAATGTCCTATCCAGTTCAGGGTCTCAAAACAGTGGCAAACCTGTAAAATTCAACGAGCCATCTTTGTCTGGTTTGCCACAAGAAGTTGATGGTTCTGACCAAAGTAATATGGAGACTGAAATTTCTATTCTACCATCTGGAAAGCAATATTTTACACCTTGTGATGCTAATGGAGTGCCTGTAGCTCCCCAAGTTCCTCCTCCAAATGAATCACAAGCCTATCATAGTGAGTTGGATAGTATTAAGAAGGACATATTGCAGGTGCAGGATTCTATAGCAAGTACAGAGTTGGAGCTTCTGAAGATATCTGTACGAAGGGAGTTTTTGGGCAGTGATGCTGCTGGTCGGCTGTATTGGGCTAGTGTTATGTCAAATGGACTGCCACAAATCATCAGTAGTGGGAGTTCGGTACATATTGGAAGTGAATCCAGAGACCGAGTTGTTAAGGGTCGTTTTTTCAAGAATTATACTTCAACAAGCAATGCAAATTCTTCAACTTTAAATTCAAATATGTATTCCTCATTGCTTCATCTGCCAAAGGATTTTATTGGAAATTCTCCATGTATTTCTTATCAAACAGAGGCGGATATATTAGAGCTCATTGATTGGCTGAAAGATAGTGACCCCAAAGAAAGGGAGTTAAAGGAGTCTATTTTGCAATGGCTTAAACCTAAACTTCAGACATCTTCACGATCCAATAATCAAAGTCCTGAGGAGCAACTTAAGGATTCATCATCAAGCTCGGATGTTGAAAAACTTGAATGTTCTGGTTTTCTTGTTAATAGGGCGTCTGCTTTATTAGAAAGTAAGTATGGTCCCTTTCTTGAATTTGTAACACCTGACGACTTAAATAGATGGCTAGACAAGGCCAGGCTAGCTGAAGATGAGAAAATGTTCAGGTGTGTATGCATGGAACCTGTCTGGCCATCTAGGTACCATTGTCTCTCTTGCCATAGGAGTTTTTCAACTGATGTTGAACTTGAGGAGCATGATAATGGACAGTGTAGTTCACTCCCAGCCTCATGTGATGGCATTAAGGAAGTTGGCGACTCTTCAAAAAGTAAATGCAATATCAAATTTGAAAGCAAGCAGGAAGAGAGCTCGAGCATGGTCATAGCAGAAACTTCTAGAGGGTATTTTAACCATAGTATGGGGTTAATTAAGTATCAGAATGATGGTATGATGTGCCCATATGACTTTGAACTCATCTGTTCCAAGTTTTTAACGAAAGATTCAAACAAGGATCTTATTAAGGAGATTGGACTTATTAGTTCTAATGGGGTTCCATCATTTCTGTCATCTGTATCACCCTATATTATGGAATCAACGTTGAATGTAATTGATCTCAAGAAAGATTCTAGTACTCCGGAGGATGGGACCTTGCTTTCTGAATGGCCTTCACTAGAAAATATTATTCTGGAAAATGGTTGCCATCAAAGTTCATCTATAGATAGTTCAATTCAAAAACCCGCTGGAAATGAAATTAGTGCACCGAAAACAAAAAGACTCGCAGCAGGATGCCTAGAACCAAAAAGTAAAAAAATCTGCATGGATAACCGTTTTTCAGAGTTTGGGATTGGTAGATGCTTTGTCATCCCACAATCATCACAAAGGCCATTAGTTGGCAAAATCTTGCAAGTTGTAAGAGGACTGAAAATGAATCTGCTTGACATGGATGCTGCACTTCCTGATGAAGCTCTAAAACCATCAAAACTACATATTGAACGAAGATGGGCTTGGCGTGCATTTGTGAAATCTGCAGGAACAATTTATGAGGTTAGCATTCCTCAACTCAGTACTGAGTCTAAGTACTTCAATTCTCATTTTTATGATTTGAGAACTGGTTTCCTTCGTGATTTTTGATGCTGGTGCATCATTTCTTGCTAGCTTGTATTGTTACTTGTGGTAGCCATCTAGATATACTTTGTTTACAAAATTGTTTGGTGCTTATTATTATGCATGAAGTTTTTGCCATATTTAAAGCAAATGGGTAAACGTCTTGTTCTTGAATTATTTCATGTGCTGGAATTGATTCTTCATTCATTTCTCCAGATGGTTCAGGCAACCATTGCATTAGAGGACATGATTAGAACGGAATACTTAAAGAATGAATGGTGGTATTGGTCATCTCTCTCTGCTGCCGCCAAAATATCTACCGTATCGTCTCTTGCACTTCGTATATTCTCTCTTGATGCTGCTATTATATACGAGAAGATATCGCCTAATCAAGATTCAAATGACTATTTGGACACGACGAGCAGTATACCAGAACAGAAGCTGGGTGGTGTGGATTTAACAGAAAAGCCGAGGACAAGCAGCAGGAAATCTGGCAAGAAAAGAAAGGAGCCGGAAGGTTAAGTTGGGAGCTCATAGTATTATTACTTCTGACAAAAATCTATCCAGAGGGTTCATTCCAGTGGTTATGGTGGTGGTAGAGGTCTTGTGTTTAGAAGACAAGCACCTTCAATTCATTTTGTTGTTTATACCATGTCATTGCTCCTTCACCAATTTGGAGTTATTTGCGACATCACTGCTACAACCATTACACACCCCTGCTGCTGACAGATCGTCTGTACATAGAGGTAACTCTACTAACTGGGATACGCAGTTCAGAATCTATAACTGAGCGCTTTGTTCATAAAGACTGCTTGAGGCTCCAACTCTAAATCGATAATATGGTCCCTTGGCCCAATTTTGGACTGAACTGCTGGAGTATTTTTTTTCTCTCTTTCTTTTTTCTTTGTTTCATTAAAATGCTTGGAGCGGGTAGGATCCAATGATGTCTATTATTCAAGAGAAACTCATTTAGGAAGGATGAGAGCAAGGTCCATACACATAGAAAAGCATTATGTATAAATAGAAAAGGGAGAAGGGAAGTCCAGAAAAAAGAACTGAAGCTCAGTTGTAATCATATTTAATTCTTTACATTTCTTTCCCCCTCCCCTTGACCCATATTTTTTTTCTCTGCCATTTTTTTGCATCCCAACTGGGTACTTATAGTTGTAGATTTCTGGATCATCATTCACTGGAGAGAGGAAAACTCGTTCTCTTTTCTCCTTAACTTCTCCCATGTTGCGAATAACCTACGTGATGGATTTTTTGCTCGACACGACTTTCACCCTGCATGTTTCTCATTGGTTGCCATTACAGGCATTAGTATTAACAATCTTATATTAGACTTTTCTTCTTTTTAGTTCGTCTGTGTTCCTAGGTGCTTGACGAGTGACTTGTTTGGGACCTTCCTCAATCATTGTAACAGTTAGTTAGAACGTGCTATGCTGTGATTTAGATAATCTTGAATATTTTTTATTATAGCAATCAAAGGGAGTTAATTGCACAAGCCTCCTTTTTTATTATTGTTCTCGGTGACCCAATTCCCTTGACATTTCAAGATTTTTGTCAATATGGTTGTTCTTGTACGTTCTCTGTATCATTCTAAGTCATTGATGGTTACCAAAACTCTCCAGTTGGGAACTCAGTATTGGTGTCACTAAATTGCAAACAAGAATATGGTTTTTCACTGATCGGATTGTGAGAATTTCCCCATGAGAGTTTCGCCCCAAAGTATGTCAGGGTAGTTTTAATTTCATCTTCAATTTTGTAATTGTTGCAAACATGTTAGTTCTAGAAAAGGTTTAATTTTTACCAAAGAAAGTCTGAGTTCCAGAGTATAATTACAATGGTCATATTATTTTATTTTTCTTGGGATGAAAACATACTTTAATAGAAAATCAAATGCCCAAGACCGGGAATGAGCTGCCAAATTTGAAGACGTAAGGATAAATTTATAGCTCATAATGTCAGTCTCAATCATCCAATAATCAATTTATTCTAAAATGACACTCTAAAAAGAACTAAGTATGGAGTCAGAATGGATGATGTTAACCCAACACTTGGAAATCAGATTCCGCCGAAAACTACGAGAAACCCCTCGAAAATGCTAATTTTAGACCAAAAAGAAAGAGCCAAGCCTTCAGTCCAAAAAATATCCCTTCATTCATTTGCAATTTACAACTTTCAAAGAAGCCATAACCATATCTTAGGGATGGATTTAACAATCTTTTTTCTTTTTATAGAAAAAAGAAAAACCAAGCATAGCATGACATGACAGTGTCCTTATAATGTTCTTTTAGGAGTTCACAGTTAGAAATATTCATTCAAAGATTTTGGCCTTCATTTTAGCACAGCCAAGAACGGAAAAGGTAAAAAGCTTTAAGCTGAGTGATATAAGGCTTTAGGTATATTGGAGTGAACGAACTTCTTTCCACTTCTGTAGTGGTTAACTGTGAACACAGGCTTCAAACTGTCAAGTACATTACAATATACTTCAAATAATGACACCATAATATCTAAACTTTATTGAATACAAACAAGTAAAAAACTTTAATAACATTTTGTATAAGCAACAGGGTGTTACAAGTTGAATAACAACCACCCTCCTAAGGCCACGCCCACAAAGCTGGAGGCCTCCCCTCTTGATTCTGTTGGTTTGTTGCTGCAAACATATCCGAGAACAAATAGTTGCAATTGTCGTTTGTATCGTCGTCTTCCATATGCAACCCGTTAGGCAGATTTGAACATTGCGGATACTCGATGTTGGGGAAGTACGAATCACCACTGTCGATGAGCTGTGGACAATTATCGTCGATCACTGCACTGCTATCACTCCCTGAACTAAGACGATCTTCAGCCTTTCTGCCGGAGTGTGGGACGGAGATATTAGTGATGTCTGCCAGAAGAAGCTCTGATGTTGATGTTATAGATGGAATTGTTGCTTCTCCTCCACCTAGCTCTTTAGCTAGACATTTCTCAGTTAACGAGGCCACCTGAAAGTATTATAGATTATTTTGCATATGATGAAACTCGACAAGTCTAAAACCAAAGTAATTATGTTCAAAATCGACAATATCAATGTCCAAGTTTAGAAATAAAAACAATGTTTGAATCAATTTGATATGCATTGGGTTTAGCAAGTGGGATTTGGTTAAATATTAACTCTTTTGTTATGATCTATGAGTATGTATTAGAACTTACCTCGGATTTAAGAACTGCATTCTCTTTGACTATTGAGTCATAGTTGGACACAAGCAAATCATAAGAAGCTTTAAGAACATCGTAGTCCCTTTCAAGTTGCTTTGTCTTCCACCGAGCACGACGATTCTGGAACCACACAGCCACCTGCCTCGGTTGCAGCCCTAGCTTCTTGGCCAGTTGGGATTTCCTCTCTGGCTCCAGTTTGTTCTCTTCCTCAAAGTTCTTCTCCAGCATTTGAACCTTCAGCATTTTTCCACAACTTCAATTTTGTTCCACACAGATAGAGAGAGAGATAGCAGCAGGTAATGTGGCGTTGTAAAGGCAAATATAACGAACCTGGTCGTGGGTGAGACGTCGCTTCTTCTCAGGGTAAAACTCATCATAATATTCATCATCGTAAAGATCATCGGGGGATCTAAAAAATGGCCTCCCTTTTGGACTTTCATTCATGGTCATGCTCATCATTGTTCTTCCTCCTAATGCAACAAAATTGGTAAAAATAATTATGGAGCTGGGGGATTGAAAATCTTTGACCTCTTAAGAAAAATATAATGTCAATTACCGTCATCTAAGCTAAAAAAAAATCCTACTTTATTAACTAATCTAAACCAGCAGCATCTTCTTGTTTTTTTATTGAATTACTTTCCTTAAGTACCAATTATTTAGGTTTCTAAGTGAATATTCCATTTTTAGTTTTTGATCTTTTAAAAGTTAATATTATTTTCTTCCAATCTTTTACACTGAATAGTTGAATTCTTACAGAAATTTTAAAAACAAAAACATCCTTTTTAAAAAACTACTATTACTAGTAATACAAAATGAGGTTCGATTCTTGAAAAAGTCAGTAAAAACTAAATAACAAAGACAAATTTAAACGTAAAAGGAAGAATTCATAAACACCCCTTAAATGGTAGAAATGAAAATAAAATTTTAAATATTATTATTATTATTATTATAACAAAAAAGTTTCCATTAACATGTATATTCATTAAACTAGGAAAGATACATGAAAAAGAGAAAAAAGCACTAGAGCACTAAATGAAAAGGCATTTGTTGAAGAACTAAAGAAAAGAAAAACCCACTTTCAAATGACGTGTGACTATTGAATAAGATGAAAACACAGATTTATTTGGATTATTCTAAAACTCAGGCAATGTAACGTTTATTAACTAACCACTATTAACAATTTTAAATTAATCTAGACCACTACTTAATTATAAAATATAAACATTATAATGGGGTTTTAAATTATAAATTTCTCTTTTATATATTGAAAAACAATTCATATGATTCTGAATACCTTAGGTCAACTCTCTCTCTCTCTCTTGCAAAATTCATCCTTACTAACACAAAAAAAAAAAAAAAAAAAAAACATGAATTTTGTTTTGAACTCTTTCAATTTTGGATGAATTATTGATTGATGTATATTAAAATTTGAGATAAGAGAATTGCATCTTGAGAATCAAATTAAATCTCAATACAATCCAAAGGATAAAATAGTAATTTTATCCATTTTTTTTGTTAATGTTAAATAATTTTGAAAGGTTACCAAAATGAAAATAAACATTGTTTCAATTGCTCAGTACATTGACAAATTCATGTTGATGTATGGATTTATTTTATCTTATTTTTGAGTTCTAAAACAAGCCGATCGTAATTTCAAACGTCTAATTTCTTTAGCTAGGGTGTATATTCCTAAATCAATTGAATGTAAATTGTTTTAAAGTGGATAGTTTGTTTTTTAATTATTGAACTTACTTTTGAGTTATAAATGTTTGAACTTTTTAAAGTGTCCAATTTCTAATATTAGTGGCCAATGAGTTCCTAAAGTAAAAAAAAAAAATGTATTAAATTGTTGAATTTCTAACTTTATAGTTTATAGTTCCCTCCCATATTTTAAATTGCTTTTAATAATTTCATTTAGTTCCACAAATGAAATATTTATTCGCAATAACCAAAAACACAAATAAAAGTTGCAATAATTTTGTTGGATAACTATTACTTTTCATTCTTGGGTTTTTGAAAAGTAAGTTTTTTCTTTTATAAAAAAATAGTTCAAGTTTATTTAAATGTTATAAAAACAAAAACAAGTTTTTAAAAACAAGTTTTTAAAAACTTTTGTATTTTCTTTATATGATTTATTATTAAATAACAACAATTTGTATTCACTTTAACTTATAAAAACAAAAAATAAAACAGAGCTTTGAGAATATGTCCAAATGATTTTCTATTATTATCTTAAAGCTCTACAAGCCATTTTAATTTAAAAATAAATTTGGAAAATGATTAAAATCATTTTGAAGAAAATTCATAACTATAAATCAGAATTTAATTTGCTGTAATTGGGAAATTAAAAAGAGAGAATTGGAAGAGAAATTGACCTCGCAGACAAGGATCGCCGCCGGCTCCGCCAAGGTAAAGCATGTTCCCGCCGTAAGGTGGCGGATTAAACAAGAACCGACCAGATTCCATTAAAATCTCCTACTCCTTTCTTCAATCCCAGCGCCTCAGAGGTTATTTGTAAGGAATTTCAAATTTATGCAAGGCGAAGATTTAGTACTAACCTAAAACAAGAACAGTAATCTCGAGAAGGAAAAAGAAATTAGGTAAACGAAAAAATAAGATCAAGATCGCTTATGGCGGAAGAAGCTGGTAGTCCACAGTAACCTAGCTGAAATTTCCAGCGGAATCGCGAAAAATCCCACCATGCCTTCTAATTTTTGGTTCTCAGCTAATTTTCGATGATGATCGCTTGGTATTTCCGGCGATGGATTGCCAGAATAAGAAGAGCGATTCGATCAGAAAGAGGAAACAGTGGCGGCCGGAGATTCGATTTCCGGCGAGGGGGACACGACTCTGTTTCTTTTTGGTTTTTTCCAATCGATGGATTTCTTCAGGTGGCTTTGGCTTTCTAAAGGTTTAATTGAATGACTTCTTGCGTATTTATCGTACGGAGAATATAAGAAATGACCAATCTACCCCTCCATTCTAAGGAGTAAGGACTACCCCATTCCACGTTTCCTGCACATGTTTTAAATTAATTTATGTATTATTAAATTTTAGGCTAAATTAAAATTAAAAAAAAAAAAAAAAACCTTCCACTCTCATATTTGTATAAAAATTAATTATAAACTTTCAAAAGTTTAAAAAATGCCTTTCAACTTTTCAACTTTTGTTTTTATATTACGTTTCAAAAATACTTCAAAACTATTGAAAAATCTTTAAAATACTCTTACGTTCAAAAAATGGTTAAGACATACTGTATTGATCCAAATTCTACACCAATTTTATCTATAACTAAAATTAAAGTTAAAAACATAGTTTTTTAAATTTATTTGACTATTAACATATAATAATAGATCAGGATATAACAAATCTTAATGATGTTATTGTAATTAGTATACTATTAACACACATTAATGATACGATACATTTATGAGTTTGAGGTTTTTGCTTTTTATTTAACTAGTTGTTGTTTTAGTATGATTTAAGGATTAATTTTAAAATTTCGTGAGATTTTATAAAATTTTATATTTTAACCAAAGTTTGAAATATTTGATATCGAAGTTTTAATTTTATAGAAAATTTAATTTTAATTGATATTTCTCGAAAATTATAAAAACAACCAATTTTAAATTAATTAATTAATATTTTATTATTTTTTAAATAAGTAAACATGTTTATTATTTATATTATATTTAATTAGTGTCATTTTTATGTATATTTTTTGTGATTCGTAAATTTTTTTACAATGTAATAAAAATATCTATTCACTCATTCTATCGATATCGAACTCAAGAAAATGTGAAAATATTGATAGAAATATCTATATATTGATGAAAAATTAAAATTTAGTTTTAACTTAAATTTTTTATTTTGATTTCGAGGGCAAAGGTGTTTATGGTAAAATTTGGATAAATGAAAATATTTTATTTATCTTCTGTATGAGTTTTAGGGTATTTATGAAATTATTCAAGTTCATATGTATTTTTTAAACAAAATTTTAGCAGTTTCTATCTAAAACTAATTATAAGAATTTTATTGAATATTTTTCATATACTTTAGGATATTTTTAAACATTTAAATATTTAGGGGTACTTTTGACATAAACATGAAAGTTTGAGTCATTTTCTTTTATAATTTAGCCTTGACTTTTATGATAAAATTAAGTTCATGAACTTCGTTTCATTTAATCTTGTTTTTAGAAAAATAAGAATACCTCTAATTTCTTTTATTTCTCAACTACCTTTTGCCAATATTTTCTAAAATTAAGTCAAAATATTGAATAAAAATTTGTAGTTTTAATTTAAAAAAAAAAATTAACTAAGAGTTTAGCCCTTCTACCTAATAAATATGCAAATAGTGGTAAGAAATTATAAAAATAAACTTAATACATATTGCTTATCATTTGTGGTTGGTTTTTAGTTTTTGTAAACAGGAGATTCAATAAAAGTTATATTTCATGATTTTAGATATTTATTATGAATTAAACGAATGGAATTATTGTAAATAGCAAAATTTTAGATTGTATCCCTAAGAAGTCATTGATTAAATTCTATTATCAATTTTGCTATAACTAGTAGATATTTTGACTAATTTTATTATATTTAAAAATGTATATTTAAATAGTTGTTTTAAATTTGTGTAATTATATTATTAACTTACTTGTAAACATTCTTATGTTGGAATTTTTTGAGTAGTTATTATTTTATAATATTATATAATTTATAACACAATTGTGTTTATAACATGCTATGCTATACTTTAAATCATTTCACTTTCTTATTTTTAAATTCTAAATTAATTGATTTCTTAGATATAAAATTGATTTTTATATCAAATCCTAAACTTAATTATTTTTTCTTGCATTAGATCATCAATTTCAAGAGATTAGAAAGTTTAGAAGAATTAACTTAAAAGGGTCTAAAATTCAAATTAATATCTTGAAAGTTTATTTAATATGATGAACATAAGTTTCTCCAATTAAGTATATTAATTTCTAAGATATACTATTCAATATAATCAAAATGCACTACTCATGTTACGATTCAATTTGTTAATATACTCTTTTTTTTAAAAGAAAGAAAAATTATAGTTGTTGTTTGATAAGCTTAATTTTCAAAGACGAAAACTACGAACAAAATTGTACTAAAACGAGATATAATTAAAGTTTTCAAACATTATTTTCGGCTATAAGTTTTTATGATTTGTTATTTACTTTTAACTAATAATTTTAAAATTCAAGTAAATTTTGAAAAAATAGAAAAAAAAACCTTTCTTTAAAACAGTTGAAATCTATAGATGATTTCAAATGTTTGATCAAATGTTAAATATTTTAATTTAAAAATTAAATTTATAAATGTCGTTTTGGCATATTCGCTTCTTTGTTCGATAAATTTTTGGAACGAAAACTATACTAACAAAGTTGAGAGAGAACAATATCAAAATTTTTAAATAAAAAACTAAAAACAAAATCGTTATCAAATAGACACATCTAAGTTTTTTTAAATAAAGGAACAAAATTATCCAACGTATCTAAGCTATATAGATTGTATAAAGATGGACGTTTAGTTTTATTAATATTTTGGACACGGTTGACTTTGGACTAATATTGGATCTCGGCCGTTGGATCAAAAGGGAAAGCAATTGATAATGCTACACGTGGCAAGTTGATATTAAGGTTCCATACCTTAGTGTCGGATCTGAAGAAGTCAAAATATTAAAGTACTTAAGATGTACGGTTCAGATTGCCCTCCTTGCTCCCTACGTGGCACAGAAAGATTCTCTTTAAAATTTTATATCAAGGAAATTTCAATAACCATAATGGTGCATAGTGTTTTTTAATTTAATAACCCCTTTGAAAAAATATTTAATCATCCACTTTAGGTTATATTTGGGGAAGGCACATATGGATATGGCTAGGTCATCAAATATATATATATATAGATAAAGAAGTCATATTCCAAATGCATTTGAAATATTATATAAATTCCAAATCTTATAATAAATATATATTATTGTTTTGTATTAGCAACTAGCTAGTTGAAAAAAGCTATTTGAAAAGCTCTTTTACCATCCATTTTCTCTTTCCATTTTTTTTAAAAAAATCACTTGCAAATGTTTGTGTTGGCACTTTATTTTTTTCTTTTAGACTAAATTAATCGAGCAATATACGACTAATTATTGGAGTAGGATATGCTCTCAAAGTAATTTAAATAATTCATACATACATCCATTCAAAATTACTTTGATATGTTTGATTAAATACTTCTAAAAGTGATTTTCATATAATCTTAGTTTTCACAATATGTCCGATAATTCTTAGTTAGTACAATTATGGTTGTCAATGATGCAATGAATTTATTGATAAATGAAAATTGGAATTTATTCAACTAATAATATCAATGGTTTCAATTCAAGAGAGTTTGGAAAGTGATTATTTGAAATATATATACATAATAGGTATAAAAAGGAAGTGTTTTGTTCCCCTTTTGGAAGTAAGTAGTAGTACTTAATATGCTAATCAAGCATTTCTCTACCATATATCTTGTTGGGGGAACCAAAAGAATAATTAGCTTTATGAACTATGACTAGTACAATTTCAACATATTATATTTCATCACATGGGACTTCCAAAATGCATTATTGAACATTGATTAGCTTCAAAAGTGCCATTTCTTATGCTATATAATCATGGGACGACCATAATGTTAATTATACCTTAAGTTTCAAACAATTTGATATTGCATTATGGTGGATAATTATCGATTTTGACATATAATAGTCACATATTTTCCCTATAGAGAAAAGTTGATTTTTTTAGTACAATTTCAAGTATAGAAACTATATTATATGTTTCAACTGTATAAAATCACTCCTTCTAACTTGTAAATATAAATTATTTTAAACAAAATATGCCGTCGTGTATCTTTTTTTTTCACAATATGAAATTATTCGTCAGAAAGATATAAAAATTATCTTTGTACCATGTGACTTTAACTAAGTTATATGGTTTGTGTTGAGTTGGGATAGAAAATTTTATATTAACTTTTTTTTATTTTTTTTGTATAAGAAACTAATATATATATATATATTAAATTAAAAGGCACATATATTATTTATTAATGAATAGTATTAGACTGGCAGTACCAAATTTTATTTTTAAAAAATTAGGGTTTCATTGCAACTTGGCACCAACTAATTTTGGAAGTGGAACTTTGAATTTGACAAATAATATTAAATAATAATTTTCCCACATTAAATATAATTTTTAATTTTTCCCCCACAATTATTTTATCATCCACTTCTATCAATATTTAATTTATGGCTATAATTGTTGAAATGAGTTTAACTCGATCATAAAAAGGTTAGCATGTTTTGATCTATTATACTTTTATTTAAAGATGTTTAGTTGAAAATTAGAACAATGACATCGCTAAATTGCATTTATGGATTTTGACTTTATGAAGTTTGTAATGTCATTCGAATGGACTAAACTTTAGTAAATTTTATGAGAATATAGGGGTTTTAGAGGGTCAGTGATGAAATATTGATGACATCCATATATATATATATGTTCATGGACATAAACAAATTGATATATTAAAGAGTGTGAAGTGATTTTTTCAAATATTTTACCACCTCAAATTGCTTATAATATATTAAAGAAAAAGACTAAAGAATATAGAAATTTTGGTTTTCAATATTTATTTTGTTCATATTTTTTAAAAAATTGATCAACTCAAGACATAAGCTTTCTTTAAACTTATAAATTATCTTAAATATTCGTTAACTTCTGAAATTTCCTTAATCTTTTAAAAAACCTTTTAAAATATTTAAAAAGAATTCTAACCCTGTTTTAACAAAAATGGCAACCACTTTATTAATTTATTTTATTTATAAAAAGTAATTAAAAAAATTAATGATTTTATTATAGTTCGTAAATAGTATTAGAAGATTTCTCTATATCTCTATAAATCTAAAAAGTATCAAAATGGTTTGATTACTCAATAATATTTATTTTTGAAAAAACCAAATAAATTAGAAAATGGTATTGAAGAATAAATATGCTCTCTAATTTAAGGAGAGAAAAAAAAAAGAGGCACACACACACATGGATTTTCAAATTCAAGTTGGGTTGGATGCAAAAGCACAGCATGGGGGGATAATGGACAAAAGCCTCTTTCTTTTTGTTAGTGGAAGAAGAAAATAATAAAGCAAAAACATCAGAAAATGGGATTCAAATTCATAGTGCCATTATAAACTTATATATATATGTTCTACAAATTGTTCAATTCAATAGATCTCTTCCAAAGTGAAAAAAGAAAAAAAAGAGCATTTGAAAGAGGAGTCTGCGACATCATAATAGGCAAGGGATGGGCTTCACCTTCCTTCATGATTTGATCGATGATATGAATGAATGTGTTTGAACAAATAGTTACTGTGATTTTCATAATCCTACTAAAATTAGTCCACTAATAATCGATTACAGTATCTAATTAATTAATTGGTTTTTTCTGTTCTCTTTTATTTAACATATATAATTCAAAAGGTCAATATAACAGATATTAATCTTACCTTTCTAAATATGATAAATTTTGATTATAAATATATAGCTTTCAGTTGGTACAAACTAAATACAATTAACTATGGGGTTAGAGATTCAAATATCTTCGACCTCATATTATTAAACTCGAAAAATAAAAACTTGATTATAGATCTTGAGCTAACACATTTACTAATAGTTGCGTAACAATAATATTTAACTTTTGTCATACGGATTACACATAGGTATGTTTCTAAAGCATAATGTTATTTGAGTGGTGCATAACTTTATAAAATGGTGTCATTATGAGGCCAATATATGTAGGATATCCAAATATATGAAAATTACTATTACTTGAGACGATATGTCAATTCTTCTCTCTCTTTTAGAATAATGAAAATATAAATGACGATAGGTGTTATACCTATCCCTTCATTAGTTGCACAATCTTAACTTTACAAATGATCGATTGATAAAGTCTTCATGTGATATCATCATTGACAAAATCTATATATAACTATTTATATAAATTCGGTACTTTCCTTTTGCTTGGAGTTGTGCGGACAATGAACAAGCCTAAGTTCAAGTAAAATTAATTGAGAAGTAACATGGAGAAACGATCTCGACACTTCGAGTTGGTGGATATATAACAAATTTTTAAAAATTAAATAATTGAGTCAGTGCTCGATTTGACACGTTACAACCTTGAGCGCTGCAATTGTGCTGACACATAAAGAGAGTTATGTTGTACTACAAAACTACAAATGCATGTTAGGGAAAAGAATATTATAAATAACCTTAATTCATTCAACGACTCTAAAGAAAATAAGTAAATATTCAAAAGAGAATCTTGATGTACTCACTAATATATCAAAATGTGGTAGACTCGAAACAAAGTGAATGTGACAGAATTTATACGTGGTTAAATAACAACGTAAAATTAAAATTACTCTAATAATAAAAATAATTATTCCCCTTTACACGTATTTCCTTCCCTCGAAAAACCCTCCCGATTTTTCTCAAACCCTCACAATTTAATCGCCAAAAGACACGTATTTGAACGCTTGTAAATTGGATTGGAATGTGAACATGTAATCAACATCTTGTTCAACAAATCACCATGAGAAATACTAAATTCATAATATTGAAAATCACCTCCACGTCTAGGGAATTTCACAGAGGTAATATAAACTTTTCTAGTTGATATTCAAATTGAAGGAATCATCATTTCTGCAGAAAAATTCGTGGCTTGGGAAACCCTATTTAATCCCATCGCTCTCAAATGCTGCCTTGTAAATTTTCTTTTTATTTTTCTCTCTACACAGATTCCCCACATGGAGAACAGTATTTACACAATCCTCACTATTGGTCGCTGGGAGTCACTGAATCACATGAACTATAAGTTCGCTTCACTAAGACCAATTCATGGAGTTTTAGCGCTGAAATTCCTCAAGTGGGTCATCAAACAGCCTGGTTTGGAACCCAACCACCTCACTCATATACTCGGTATTACTACTCATGTACTTGTTAAAGCTAGACTGTACGGTTATGCCAAATCAATTCTGAAGCATTTAGCTCAGAAAAATTCTGGGTCCAACTTTCTTTTTGGTGTTCTTATGGATACATACCCTCTTTGCAGCTCAAACCCTGCAGTTTTTGACCTTTTAATTAGAGTTTATTTGCGGCAAGGAATGGTTGGACACGCTGTAAATACTTTTTCTTCCATGCTCATTCGTGGGTTTAAGCCATCTGTTTATACTTGTAACATGATCATGGCTTCCATGGTTAAGAACTGTAGAGCTCACTTGGTTTGGTCTTTTTTTAAGCAAATGCTTACCAGTAGAGTTTGTCCAAACGTTTCCAGTTTTAATATACTGATAAGTGTTTTATGTGTGCAAGGGAAGCTTAAGAAAGCTGTTAACATCTTAACAATGATGGAGAGGAATGGCTATGTTCCTACTATAGTTAGTTATAATACGTTGCTTAGTTGGTGCTGTAAGAAGGGAAGATTTAAATTTGCACTTGTGCTGATTCATCATATGGAGTGCAAGGGAATTCAAGCAGACGTCTGTACATACAATATGTTTATTGATAGTTTGTGCAGAAACAGTAGAAGCGCACAGGGGTATTTAGTTTTGAAGAAAATGAGGAATAAGATGATAACTCCTAATGAAGTTTCTTACAACACCTTGATTAATGGCTTTGTAAAGGAGGGAAAGATAGGGGTTGCTACTCGGGTTTTCAATGAGATGATAGAGCTTAATCTTTCACCAAACCTCATAACTTACAATATTCTAATTAATGGATACTGCATTAATGGCAATTTTGAAGAAGCATTGAGAGTTTTGGATGTGATGGAAGCAAATGACGTGAGGCCTAATGAGGTTACTATTGGAACTCTTTTAAATGGTCTATACAAGAGTGCCAAATTTGACGTAGCTAGAAATATTCTGGAGAGATATTGTATCAATAGAACATCTCTTAATTGTATCTCACATACTGTGATGATTGATGGGCTATGCAGAAATGGGTTGCTTGATGAAGCCTTTCAATTACTGATTGAGATGTGCAAGGATGGTGTTCATCCTGATATCATAACTTTTTCAGTGCTTATAAATGGATTCTGCAAGGTTGGGAATATTAACAAGGCAAAGGAGGTTATGTCGAAAATATATAGAGAAGGATTTGTTCCAAACAATGTTATTTTCTCTACATTAATATATAACTCTTGTAAGGTTGGAAATGTTTATGAAGCGATGAAGTTCTATGCTGCTATGAATTTGAATGGGCAAAATGCAGACAATTTCACATGTAATTCGTTAGTCGCTTCTCTTTGTGAAAATGGAAAACTAGTAGAAGCAGAGGAATTCTTGCATCACATTAGTAGGATTGGTCTTGTTCCTAACTCTGTTACATTTGATTGTATCATAAACGGATATGCAAATGTAGGAGATGGGTCAGGGGCATTTTCAGTGTTTGATAGAATGATTAGTTGTGGTCATCACCCTAGTCCTTTCACCTATGGCAGTCTATTGAAAGTGTTATGCAAGGGACAGAATTTTTGGGAAGCAAGAAAACTATTGAAAAAGCTCCACTGCATTCCGTTGGCTGTTGATACTATATCGTACAACACATTGATTGTTGAGATAAGTAAGTCAGGAAATTTATTGGAAGCAGTTCGCCTATTTGAGGAGATGATTCAGAATAATATTCTACCGGATAGTTATACATACACTTGTATTCTGTCTGGATTAATTAGAGAAGGGAGATTGGTCTGTGCCTTCATATTCTTGGGAAGACTCATGCAAAAAGAAATTCTAACATTGAATTCAATTGTGTACACTTGTTTCATTGATGGCCTTTTCAAGGCTGGCCAGTCAAAGGCTGCATTATATCTTTTTAAGGAAATGGAGGAAAAAGGCCTCTCCTTAGATTTGATTGCTCTTAATTCAATTACAGATGGATATTCAAGGATGGGAAAAGTGTTTAGTGCCAGTTCTCTCATTTCAAAAACGAGAAACAAAAATGTAATACCTAACTTGACTACATTTAATATATTGCTACATGGTTACTCCAGAGGACAGGATATAATGAGTTGCTTTAAGTTGTATAACCTTATGAGGAGATCGGGCTTTTTTCCTAACAGATTAACATACCATTCTCTTATTCTTGGACTTTGCAACCATGGTATGTTGGAACTTGGAATTAAGATGTTGAAAATGTTTATTGCTGAAAGTTCTACTATTGATGACTTGACATTTAATATGCTCATTAGGAAGTGTTGTGAAATCAATGACCTGGATAAAGTCATTGATTTGACTCATAACATGGAAGTCTTTAGGGTTTCTCTCGATAAAGACACACAAAAAGCCGTTACTGATGTGCTTGTTAGAAGGATGGTTTCCCAAAATTATTTCGTTTTTATGCATGAAATGCTCAAAAAGGGTTTTATCCCTACATCTAAACAATATTGCACAATGATGAAACGAATGTGTCGAGTGGGGGACATACAGGGGGCATTTAAATTAAAAGATCAGATGGTGGCACTTGGCATAAGTTTGGACGATGCCGCAGAATGTGCTATGGTTCGAGGGCTTGCACTTTGTGGGAAAATTGAAGAGGCAATGTGGATTCTTCAAAGGATGCTTAGGATGAAGAAAATTCCTACTACCAGCACGTTTACAACTTTGATGCACGTCTTCTGTAAAAAAGACAATTTTAAAGAGGCACATAATTTGAAGATCCTTATGGAGCATTATCGTGTGAAGCTTGATATAGTCGCTTACAATGTTCTCATTTCTGCGTGTTGCGCTAATGGTGATGTTATAACTGCACTTGACTTTTACGAAGAGATAAAACAGAAAGGTCTCTTGCCAAACATGACGACCTACAGAGTTCTAGTTTCTGCTATTAGTACAAAGCATTATGTTTCTAGGGGTGAAATAGTTCTCAAGGACTTGAATGATAGAGGATTAGTGTCTGGGTATTTAGATGGGAAGTCGCAAAAATCTTGCAGGGATTTTGTAGTTGCCATTAAAAAACTGAACTCCTTAAAGCCCAATCAAGGAAATTAAGTCAACAACAAACTGAAATACCACTGAATTTGATTCTGAGCACAAGGAAAAATCTAGTTCTTGGTGGGAATGACTAGTATATCCTTCCAAGTTGATACAACTAAGGTTTGGCTTGCCTAAGCTTGTTTCTTTTAAGAATATTTGCAACCTTTCTGTAATTTTTTGCTGAGAATTTTATTTTGTTTATCCGTGTACTGATGTACCCTTTCAATTGCTGCAGGTGTGTTACAATCATGTATCACATACTTGCTTGGCCAACAGACTTTGACAATTCAACTTTTAGTGGGAATATGCATAGGAAGGAGCAAATGGATTAAAGTGCCAAATAAGGCAGCATCAGGTGACATTAGTTGCCAAAGCCCCTTTCAATTTTACTCTTGCTGTACTATTCTTCTCTTTGGAAATACTGTATTATGTTTCCTTTTTTTCTTTTTTATTTAAACTACATTTGCTGCCTTCTACCCTATCTTTTACACATTTTTATATATTATTTTTCTGTTTATTTTTTGTTATCATCATCATCATTATTTTGTGGCAGATCCTTCTCAACAATGAATGTTGAATACGAAAAAGCATGGTGGTATATATCTACATTATAGGATTACGTGGCATGGTGAGTCTTCTCTTTGAAAGATCACTTGTTTGTGTTTCTAAGAAGATATCTTGCTGTTAGGTTACAATATTTTAAAGAAACCCATGTATTCTAATTTTAGGAAATTAAACGGTCAACTATTTAAAACAAACATATTTGATTGGCATGGAGTCTACGAAATCTCTAAAACTATAGAAAACTCTCAATGCAAACCCAAAACCAGTGCTCACTAGACAGGCTTGCATCTCCATTTTTCCCCATCTGATATATAACATCAGACAGACTTATAGCTTTTTGCATTTTCCATCACTGGCGTTATAGCCTTCCAGATTTACCTCTTTAGTTTAGTTATTTTCATGTTCATGTCCTAGTAGCGACAAAAAACTGTTTGTTTAATAGCTTTTGCCTTCAACATTTTGCACACAATGCTATTAGTTCTTTTAAAAACCAGCAGGTGTCAAGTGTTCAGTTAATGCCTTCTTTTTGTTTTCATTCATAATCAATTTGACTACCCCACCACCTCCTTTGCTTAAACTTGCCAGCCCCTTTTCACTTGAATAAATCTTATTGTGTTTCCATGCTTTCAACTCAAATCGTTTCAAAACCTAGGTGCCACTGGAATTGATTTACTCCAAGTAACCTCATCCTCAGTCATCCAAGCCATGAAATAAGATACAATCACCAACATGGCGTCAATATAAAGCAGTTTTTCTTTTGGGTTTGAAAAGCACGTCTTGTTCCTAGTTTAAACCTGTCTACAAATAGTTCCTAAAGGTCAAATTTTAGATATTGGCGCATCCAAAATGAAACTCTCACATTTCCCCATCAAGGGTATTTTTTTCTTTTATAGGAAACTAAAACTATTTTATCACGAGGGTCCCTAGACTAATTACAAAAGGACATAGTTTACAAAATGTCATTTTCTTCTGTGTTTGTTGTATATTTGGTACTCACAAGAGCAAACTACCACCTGAAGCTGATGGTGTTTAGTTATTTATCTGCCTCCACCTACCTAGTGGAAAAGAACGAGGTCTCATAGCATTTGGGACCATGGTTGACGTCTGCAGACCAATTTCTTAGCTAAAGATTAGGTATGAAGCCCTCTTTGTGAATCGTGGAAAATAACAAGATACTATTTGACTAGCTACAAAGTAGAATATTTGCTCCCCGACCCTAAAGCTTGTACCTCAAAGCCACTCGACTAGGACCCTGCCATGTTGGGGTTAAGTCCATAAAGTTCGCATTGGTGCCATGTGTGGAGTATCTATGCTCAAACTCCTCACAAACCAATACATTGAGTAGCTCCAACACGTCAGACATAATACAAAAGAGGTTAGTGTTCCTTCATTATGGGATAAAAACAAGATGAATGCATGTCTCCAAATCAATTGTTTGTTATTATTGACTTTCAAATCATTATATCCATTTTTTTCTTGATTTTCTTTCTACTAGAACGCTTAAGAATTTTTATTAAGTTTTGATGAGTTTTCCTGGTAAATTAATCAATCTTGAAAATATCCTTCAATTTCTTCCAATGATACTTATGTCTCTTAGAGAAAGAGAACCTCTTTCAAGGAAAGAAAGTTGGGTTGCAACAAAATGATAGTCACCCATACTGGGATACGCCCCCTTGTGCACTCAGACATTCTGTGCAAGAAATTGATTTTAGAGAAGTATTGTAGCCTCTCTTCTTATATAATGTAATGTGTTAATTTAAAAGATGGAGAGAGTTAGCCATATTTGATTAGGGTTGTTTTATTGTTTAGTTTCACTTTCTGTTTGATGTTTCCTTTCGATAAGGACAGTCTTAGACCCCCTACCATTCGCACATACAAACGTAGGGGCAGAAAAGGTAATAACCAGGGGCAACTTAACCTATTAGGTTTATGGAAGGAATATTCTGATGTGGGATCGACTGGAAGGTATGGGAATATATAAGGGAATGTTTTTGGGATTGCTGAGGGATCATCATAGAGAAAAGAGTAGCAGCAGCTTTTGGAGGAGAAGGCCAGCATTCTCGAATTAGCTGGAGAGTTATACTTTGTCTTTGTTATTTTCTTCTTGTTGATATTGTCTAGTAGTGTGGTATTTCCTTTGTTAGAGGATAGTATATGAACCTTGTCTTCTGTTATAACTATATCAATATATAAATACGGAGTACTGTCTCCATTTCTCTATTGCTTGTTGGGATTTTACTGAGTGGCAGGTATTGGGTCCATACAAGATCACATAAATTAAGGAATTCAGCCTATGAATACAAAAGTGTGGTTCTTGCTTGTTTGTACTCTGATTTGTAAAATTAATATTTCTTTGTAGGGAAGTATATCGACTTTGATTGAAATTTTCAGCCATCTATCAAAGTTCATTGTCTCTCACAATACGTTTGCTATTTTTTAAACTTATTTTTTGCTGATGAGCACTAACACAAATGCCACTTGTCGTATCTTCTTTTACTTCTTAATGTAATAGGCCTAATAGGTACATTTTTGCTATGTATTTACTTATGGTGGTTGCCATTTTGGAGAAGAAACCTATGTTGGTTCAATATATTTGATAAACTGTTTAGAAGAATCTACCATAAGACAATTAATGTTTACAACAGTTCCCTTGGCCTTTAATTGAAATGGGATCGAACTGTAGCCAATTGAAAATGAAAAATTGAGGCAGTTTTTGTAAAGTAAAAGGAACTGCTACTGTGATGAATGCTGAAGTTTGCTTCCTGATGTTGAAGGAATGGAATTACTCTTTTGTGATAATTTTGAGTTTTGTTTCTTTTTCTACTATTCCTTTAGCTTTTTGATGGATGACCTTTGAAGAAAATTGCCACTTTTGACTAAACTTTCTCCTATTGATACTATCTCATGCCCAACTCGACTGTCTTTCCATTCTTCTTCAAGCTTGTTTTTGTTGTTGACATCTAAACTTAACACTGTTTATGAAATTCAGATTCATTAAGATTGCAAACAATATCTAAGCTAAGACACTGAAAAAGCTATATATGAATTTGGAGACGAGGTCTTTCTAATTACTGATATATTTTCAGGGAGCTTTATTATTTTATGAGGTGCAAGCTACAAATACGGAGAGTAAAACACATGGGTAGAGTTAAATGGAGTTTTGAGGTGAGCTGTATTCTTATCAAATGTACTTTCTTTTGACAGATATCTAGTTAAGGCATATTTGGAAAGTGTAAAACTTCTTGTCAAGTGTACTCTTTCGACAAACATCTAATAAAGGCATATTTGGAAAGGGACTTCTTAACACCTAAAGATCCTTTTTTAAGCAGTTGCAAAGTCATTCCAAACTGACCTTATGCTTTTATGAGTAAGTATAACATAGAAGATCCTTTTGTTGGCACGGCGTCTATGGAGTTGTTTGAGATTGAAGTATTGGTTTGAGGGAAATAGCAGAATTTTTAAAGAGATTGTGAAAGATCACATAGGAGGTTCGAAAGGTAGTTGGGGTTTTATGCTTCTTTGTGAGATTCTATTTACTATGCTTTAGCTATCTTATTGAAGTTGATCAGAAAGATTGAAGTTTATGTTTAATATCTATTTGGTTCTTGAAGTTTCAAACAAGTACTCAGTCTCATTTTTTATAATTATTTAGCTTCTAAAATTAAGATTTTGATATTAGTGTATTTAGTAGGGTGTTTGCCTTGTGTAGAAAAAGTTTATATTGGCAAGAACTTATTAATTTTTGTGTACTCATGCAGAAAATTTAATGAATCCAAATTGTTGTGGGATTAAAACGCAATCGACGGTAGCAGAAATCAAATTTCAGATTCGATTTTACGGAAATATTTCAAGAGCTTCATCAATATTGATTATTGACAAGTTAAGAGTATCGCATGACCCCCATCTTCAGCAACAATTTCCACCTCATAAGATCCACATGAAGGGTCTCAAAGCTCTCCATTCCTTATCCGTTCTATCATTAATTCTTTTTAAAAGAACAATGGAACTTCTATTTTTCTTCTTTGTATCTTGAATTCAAAGAAGCATGTTTCTCGATCTAATCCTCTTGAAAAACAGTGTTATAGTTTGGTTTCTCTTGAAAAATAAAAAATTGAATTCGATCGAGATAAGGATTGGGTGTTGAGTCTTCTTAGATTGATTTTTGTTTTCGTTCTTAGCTTACTGTTTTTGCAATTTTTTCTTTTTTACCTTAATTCTACAATTTCTTTGTCATTCCTCTTTTATTATCATTGTTTTTGTTTTCCTTGTGAGCAAGCTGTTCTCTAAATTAGTTACTTCTTCATCTTCAAGTTGACTACCGTTTTGATTTTATTTACCTTCAATGAAGTTTCTACTATGACAGTTCTCTCTGATACACTTTTGTTACTTGTCTCTTTCGGTATGACTTGACCCTCTCCTTAGGGACTCAAACATGTGAATCCTCCAAGGAGGAAGAACAATCCTAACATGTACATTTTAATATCTCGGCACAATCTCAATACATGCTTTGTTTTTATCGATTCAACTTCATATTATTTGTTTAGATTGACTCCTTAAATTAAATTAATATACTAAACTTGAATCTAATAAGGGCTAGATAAGATTTGGATTTTATAAAAACAATCAAGGAAGGACTTTAGACATAACACTTTGCTTTTAACCCTGGACATAGCACAAAACCTTTAGAATCAATAGATTGCAAATTTAATCATTTGCATGTAATCAATAGATTGCAAATTTAATCGTTTGCATGTAATGGTGGGTTACTATCTTTAGCTTTCCCTTTTCTTTCACTTTGGATTTAGATTACACAAGATTAAGAAGACTCCTCTAAGATTTCTTCTTTCTTTCTTTACTGTATTTTTATGGGTTTCTTTTAGGAGAGGGTGAGATGAAGAGAAGATAAAGAGAGTGAGAGGTAGAAGATGAACACACGATGCTTTAGAGTGGTTTGGCAAATGCCTACGTCCACATGCTTGAGAGCAAGGTGTTATTTCAGTTCAATTTTTGTCATCCTCAAATATCAAAGTGATACAAGATATTTATAGGTTTTTCTATGACTCAGAGTTAAAGTTCTAGTTAAATCAAAGGTTAAAACTAACAAATTTAGCTATATTTTTTTTTACAACAAAGGATAAACTATTTTAGTAAAATGTTTCTCACATCTTCTTTATCCATAAAATATCTGTTTAATGGATTAAACAATTGAAGATATAAGTGTTTGAGAGAAAAAAAAACCTCCTAATGTTGCAAGAAAAAGTAGAAAACAATTGAAAATCTAAAATGTAAGCAATAAAACTAGAAACAAACTCAAGAAGAAAATACGACCTAACAAACAGAATTTATTATGTAAAAAATTGTTGCAATCATATAAACCAATTCTCTCTCTCGATCTCAATTACATCAACACTCTCTCAAAACTTTTATACTACAACTCCCTTTTTCCACTTCTCAAACTAGAGAATACATATAGAAAATTTAACTAGAGCTAGCACACTTAAATTTAAAGTGTTTTTAAGTGTTTCTGACTTAAGCAACTAGAAACTAGAGACATACGCTCCTTTTTATAGGTTGGGAACACATTCCCATTTTTTTAGTTCGACAAGTCACACTTCTAATATTTTGACAAAAACCAATAGATTCCACGCTGGCAAAATATTTGAAGAATCTACAACTTCTATGACATCTTTTGTACTCTTCACCGACAATCATAATTCTTAACTCAAAGCTCACTCTACCATAAATTATGGTAGAAATTATAGCCATATTTTTAGAAAATACAGTTGTTGAATTGTACAATGACTATAAATCTTAATATTTTTTGAATTTGCGTTATTTATTCATTTGTTATTTATTATTTTGCCTCAGTAATTGAATTGTCTACATTTGTTCAATCATTCTCAAACAATGGCCAAAATTTTTAATTTTTACCTAAATTATGATATTAAATTTACTAATAATGGTTTTCCTAATGATAAAAAATAATTAACAAAACTATTTAATTATCAACTACAGCCATTATATTACAAGCCTAACTCAATTCTTGTTATTAGTGTTATAATTCAACCAATTGAAGAACATAGAAACTAAACCATTAAATCTCAACTTGAATTATTGATCGAAGTTTCCATAATCATTTAGGTCAAGATAAGCCATCATATCCATTTTAAATACAAATAAATTGATGGTATGACTAATTTAATCGGATGATTCTTTTTTCTTTAAAAAAATTAGGAATGTAGCTAAGAAAAAGAGGAGATGAATTAGGAAGGCTTTAATATTTGTTGAAAGTAGAAAATTTGAAGAACAAAATAGAAAATAAAATAAAATAAAATAGAGGAGGTATTATTATTTATTTTAACTCTAAAAGAAAACTCCGACTTTTATGGATATAAATAAATGTGGATTTAAAAGAAATGAAAATTAAAGAGTGTAAATGTGGAAAATGAAAAAATGAGTCAGTTTGAATTCAGTTTCATATTTGATTATACATAACGACGTGGCATTCACTTTATTTCCCCAAATTAGTTTATTATCTTTTACTAACATCCCAATTTTAGTCTCCAGCAATTAATTCTACACATCACTTTATTATAATTATTATTATTATCAATTTTAGTCAGTTTCTTTTTTACCTTTAATTTTCCTTCGATTTCTAAATATGTTTTTGGCTCCACAATCATTTTGTTTCTTTTATTTTCCTTCTTAAGAATTTTGCAAATGAGATTTTATATAATCAAATGCTTAAAAATATGAGATTGGATTCCCTCTCCCCCACTTATAAAAAAAACAAATCTAATGAAGATTATCCAATTCATTTCGAAAAATATTTGATAAATATTGAAACTGAATTACGAGTTAAATCTTGCAACATTTTGGTCATTGTATTTACAAAATAAATACATATATGGTAAATTTTTAATTTGTTTTTTCAAATATCATATCAACTAAGCTAACCTTTGTATCACCCTCATCTCACTCTAAGATAGAAAGTAATGATGAAAAAGTACCAAACGAGCAAGAAAGAAGCTCGAAAAGTTATTAAAAGATTACAAAAACGCAAGTGATAAGTAATAATGAAGTAATGGTGCAAATACAAAGAAAAAAGTCATATAATAGACATTCTAAAAAAGGTCAGATGACTCATGATCTAATTAAATGAGATTCATTAACTTCCTTAAACTATTTATAATTCAACAATATTTTACTTTTCAATTAAATTTCAAGCTGAGATAACAATCCATCAAAGTATTAGATAAATATAATAGTAAATAATTTAAAGATATAATAAAACTTAGATTTATCAATAGAAATCTACCATATATGATTAGTAGAACTCTATCAATATACAATAAATCATATTATTATATGGACTCTACATTGATCGCTTTATTTGGATTTGTTTTAAAATTTTTATAAATAGTATTATACACTTAATTATTATACCTTAAAAATTTTGTGCATTTAAATTATACCATTAGCAAAATAAAAAGAAAATTAAAAAGCACATTAAATTGTTAGTGCTACCAATACGATTAATTATCTCAATTTTATAAAAATGTTTTAAAAAGAATAGAATTATTAAAAAAAAAGTAAAATAATTTTTTCACCATTTAAAAATAAAATAAATTAATGTTTTCTATAATTTATTAATATTAGATCCGCATTAGTGAATATATTTTGTCCATTTATCTACATTATGATAATAATAATATAAATCGTTTTTTCCAAATATAAAAAAATAATCAAGTTTTAGATTTTAGAAAGGATAAACACTAGTAATCAAATTTGCTAATATTAATGTTTATTATTGGTAAAATTAGTTTTACTAATTGTCATATAAAATAATTTTGTTTAGGAGGATTTGATCAAATTTTAAATAAGACTATTTGGAAAGAAAAAAAAAGAAGACTTAGTTTTTGGTAATTTTGGAAAAGAAAATGGGAAGGGAAATAATGAAAATAAAAAAGAAAGAGAGGGCAAAAAGGGAAAAATAAAATCTCAACAAACATGAAATCCATGCACGATATTTCAGTGAAGAGGCGGAGAGAGAAATCAGTTGTAGAGAGAAAGAGAAAGAGAAAGTTAAATAAAATAAATTCCAAAATCAAAAAAATTAATCTCAGGTATTGATGCGAGAAATGAGATTGTGTGCTTAAATATCTCAACCGTCACATAATTGAAAACTATATTTCACATTTTTTTTTCTCATTAATTCATTTTCTTCTTCTTCTTCGTTTTCTCTGCTTCACAACTTCTCCCAAAATGTTGAGCGCTTTCGAAATTCGTAACATCGTCGGAATCATCGGTATACTATTTCTTCATATTCATCTTTTTTTTTTTTTTTTCTTTTCTCTTAAACTCATTATCTTTGTTTCTTTCTTCTCTGTCTTCACCTCCTTTAGTTTTCCTCTGTTTTCTCCCCCAATTTCTTGATGTTTTGAGTTTGAATTTGCAGGAAATATCATTTCATTTGGTCTCTTTATTTCGCCGGTGTAAGTAAATTTCATTACTATTGTTTTTTGTTTATTTTCTTACTGATGTTTTAGTTTGAGTTACACTACTTTGTTTTTCTGTGGCTGATTATTAATTTTGATTCTGTATAAAAAAGTAAAAATAAAAAATAAAGAATAATCGCTTCTTGAAAGTTTAAAATTAGCAATTACAGTTGTTTATACTTTCTTTGAATATTAGCATAGTTTTCTTGATCATTATCATTGTTAATTTTGATGTTCTGTATAGTTTGGTGATATTAATTGTGAATATATAGTAACTAAAAAACAAGTTCAAGCAAATATTTTAGTTATTCGATGGTTTAATGTTGAACCGACTAGTTAGTTCAATCTTTTGGGTTGATTAAATTGATGATTGAATTTTTATAACTAGGATGTATAATAAAATGTATTGTAGTTGTGAGAGGAAGGAAAATGTGAATATATTGAATGTGTTAATATTAAATATATATACGATGATTGGTGCAGGCCAACATTTTATAAAATCTATAAGAGCAAATCAGTGGAGGAGTTCAAGCCAGATCCTTATATTGCAACAGTAATGAACTGTATGTTTTGGGTTTTCTATGGAACTGTTCATCCAGACAGCACTTTGATTATCACCATTAATGGCGTTGGTCTCGCCATAGAGCTTTTTTATTTGGCTATCTTCTGTTGGTATGCTGAATCCAAATCCCGGGTCCGTAACAATAACCCTAAATCTCGACCGTAGTACAACTCAAACTTAATTATACTTATCTTCATGCATCCCTTTCCATGAATCCAAATTTACTTATCATGAGATGAGATACATAAGGCATGTGTAGCTAATATATATGTTAATTATTTTTTCTTACTCTGATTTCAGAAAAAAGTTGGAATTTGCCTTGCGATTGAAGTTCTTTTCTTGGGGATTGTTGCTCTAATAACTCTTTTAACATTGCATGGAACCAAGAAAAGATCATTGTTGGTTGGAATAATATGTGACATTTTCAATGTTATAATGTACGCTTCTCCTCTAACCATCATGGTAAGTAATAATTAATATAAATTTAATTTCATCGTAATCTTTCTATCTATCTATATATATATTATATAAGATAAATAATTAATTATTCTATTTCTTTCCACATATATATATAGGCAAAGGTGATAAGGACAAAGAGTGTAAAGTATATGCCATTTACACTCTCATTAGCCAACTTCCTCAATGGTTGCATTTGGACTGCTTATGCTCTCATCATATTTGATATCTTTGTCTTGGTACGTTTTGTTATTAATTATATATAATTCATTATTTCAATCCTTAAATAACAATAATTTTGCAACCATGTTAATTAACTTAATTTTTTTTCATTTTGCTAGCTTTATAAAGATTTTTTTTTTAGTTTGAACAAAATTAAGAAAATTTTCTTTTTTAGTCATTTTTTTTATATGGATAATAATTAAATTAAAACCCCCTGTTTAATTAGTGATTAATTTTTTCCTTTATGGAATAAATTTGTAGGTTAGCAATGGTCTTGGGGCAATTTCAGGTCTTCTTCAACTCATTCTTTATGGATATTACTCCGTTTTCCATCAAAATAAGGAAGACAGTGATTCTAAAACAAGTGAAGTTCAGCTCTCCACCACTGCCACTGCATAAACACCAACAAAACTCCATTCATCTAACAAAGTGAGTGCTTCTCCCAAAATAATTATTGAAAAAAAAAGTAACACTTGAATGCATCCGAGCTTATAAATATTATATATTTGTGTTATTGGATTGTTGCTATTTAGGTCACTTATATATGGAATGGAAGGAAGGGTTTGTATGTGGAGCTGAGAGGAAGGGATTTGGAGAAAAGAATTGAATGAATTGTGACAGTAGTTTTGAAGTTGTATTCATTTTCATAGCTCTAAATTGAGATAGGAGATTTGATTGATATTATATATTAGCTAGAACGGATTTTTTTTTGTTTTTAGAAGTAGTAATATTGAATTTTGGTATTATGTTCTACGTCTTTAGCAGCCCTTTAACATGTACTATCGATCTTAAAATTTTTGGGAAGAAATTACAGCTCTAGCTTTTTTTTCTTTTTGAGATAGAAATTATATAGCTCTATTGAAGTGTCTTATTTTGAAGGAAAAAAAGATAATGAGATGAAATTATATTTATATATAAATTAGACAAACATATATTGCATGAACTGTACAATTTTTATGATAGAAGTGAGTACTCACACTATGTATATTTTTGATATGTTAAAAAAATTAAGTAGGTATTTTAATCTATTTGGAGTAATTTGGAGTCGAGATTTAGTAAGTTTGATCAATTATTAGATTTAGATCATAATAAATATTAGAGATATTACAAATTTAATTAATTTGTTGAACCAAATTAAATAACCAAACCAATAATCCAACTAAATATGTAATTTGACCCAATGTTTACCAAACAAACTTTGGGTCCAATTTTAATTATTCATTTTGGGCCTGGATTTAAAATTTTGTTGTGTAACTAATTCGTCAATTTTTCTATTTTTAATTTTATCAATTATTTCTTCAAATTTCACGGATAACTTGTATTACAAATCACCAAATACCTTTATATATAATAGTATCTTCAACACATTTGGGGGTGACACGGTGAACATCTAATAATATTCATAACAGTATCTTATTTAAATATTGTTGGTTAGATGTATTTATAAAATTGGTTCTTTTTTATTTAAATTACTTAATTAGAAACGAAAAGAGTTTTTTTCAAGAATAATAAAAAATTTCAAACTATTTACACCAAAAAAAAAGTCAGCGACAATTTTACCATTTTTTATAATTTCTCAATAAAAATATAGTAATTTATTAAAATTAGCTTGGAAATATAATAATTCAAAATCACTTTCATATGAAAATTATTTTAAAGAAATTTAAATCATCAATAAATATGAATTATAAAATCCAATTTGTCCCAATTTTAAATCTTAATTCACTCTTCTAACCCAAACAATGAGGTACAGTTCGATTTCTAAATAATTAAATTTATGGTTGATATATGTTTATATATATATAGTGGAAAGAAAATTCAAAATATATATTGTTTATTTTGTTAACCATTTAATATTTAATGACTAACCAACAATATTTTACATGACAAAATAATAAATGTCTATGAATTGGAGTTGATTCTGGATCATCACTAAACAAAACTCACTACCACCTAATTTCTCCAAAATCAAATTGAAATATTTTTATAGTTTTTGAATATCAATTTTAGTTCATACCAAACAATATTATTAGAAGAAAAAATGATTTTGATACTATACCAAACACACTAAATTTGATGATTTAAGTCTATTGCAAAAAAAATAGATTATTTTATTTTAGCTTTGTCATTGATGAATATCTAACTCGATTAAATTTATTCATTACAACAAATCCAACCTTTAATGTCGGTTTATAAAAACACATGAACTTTTACAATTACAGACAGACAAAAAAAAAAACGTTGAAAAGCTATAAATCGATAAATAAATTGATCATAGCTAAACTACAATAATAATGCCAGTCATTATCTGCCATTGTATCTACTAAACTTCACAATTTCTAGGCCTCAAGCCTTTTTTTGCTCTTTCCAAATTGATAACTTCTTTGATTAAGTTGTCATTTTGTTAGAGTTAACCCTGAATGGCTAGAATTCTTTTTTACAACAATCAAATTGGGCGATACAACACTAACAGACATACATACACGATATTTTGAAACGTCGCGATGATGTTCACTTTTCACGAAAATGGTGCTCTCTAACTCTTGCCGAACTAACAATAATACAGTGCATGGTAATTATTCTGTAATTTTTTCTTTTTTGTTAACACAATTAAGCTCCATTTTGATCCATTTATCACTATTTGACTCTGACGTCTAACTCTACCTCTAAGATGTTCGAAACCTACAAAATCATTAAATAAATCCATAAAATCTAAAAATAATCTTGAACTAAACAAAACAAAACAACACATATTCGGATTTATCGATCAGTATAAGTTATAAATAAAAAGAACATATATATATATAAATAAGTTTTCCAATTTAAAGCAAAGAGCAGCAGAATAATTTGAAAAAAGCTTTAATTTAGTAGCAGACTAATTAAGAGCAGCTAAAGAGATGATTGCTTCCCATATTCTTCGAGTGATAATACTTGGAAATTATTATGAAAACCGTTGCTCCCTCATATATTGTGTAAACATACATAGATAGGTGCTGATATGATCCTCCCATAAGTGAGCCAATCCTTTCTTCATCTTGGAAGAGTTTGTTAGTTTTTCTCTAACCAAATGAGCCATGGTGGAAAACGCTTTGGTTGGGTTCGGTCCAATTTGGTGACCAATTCGAATCGAACATTTTTTTTCTTTAAATTTCTATATGTAAAATAAAACTAAACTCATTTATAATTGGGTTTAAAAGTTAGTTTCTTTTTTTAAAAAATTAAAAATGGTTTGATTTAAATTCGATTTTACTCTTTTTTAATATAAAAAAATATAAAATATAAAAACAAATAGATATAACCGGTAAAAACGATTTGGTTCGGTCTCATTTCAAATTTGGATTTCGAAATTAATACGGTTTTAAAATTTCTTTAAACTAAACCCAACCGTGTTTTCAGTTTCATACAAAATTTGTTAGTTCAGTTTCGTTTTTGTGATTTGAGTTAAACATCCTTCAAACAAAATTTGAATAACCATTTAATAATATTTGAAAAAATGTGTAATCTAATTGATCCATATTATTACCACCCTAATAATAATTAACCAATATCTACATTAGTTTTATTACTTAAACAACAAAAGCTACTCTCATATATATATTTTTTCAAAAAAATAGTAATATCATAAAGAAAATTAAATGGATTTATGGTTAAGTTTATTTGGATAGAAATTGATCACAATAATGTCCTTGTGCCAAATTTCTTTATTCCATATGCATATTAGTCTGTAAAGGTTTAAAAGGAGAATAATGGAAACAAAAAGTTAGTGAAATCCAGCTCTTTCACCCACCAAAAGCTACTCTTAATTAATGCATTGCATTAAATAAATAAACATATATGGTTCAAAATTGTATAATTATAATATGAACAACTTGAATTTAATTATGCTCAAACTTACAAAAGTATATGGTAGCAATGGCAAAGAATGGAATAATGTTATAAAAAAATATAATAATGTTGACTAATAATATGCCAAAGTTCTTCGTTTTCTCAACTATGATCATGACATTGTTAGGTGAAGTCCTTTTAAGCCTAGCCCAATTCTTTTTTTTTTTTTTTCTTTTTCCTTTTAAAGGAAAATGGATTTCCAATATCTATTTTGAGATGAGCACTTACCATTGTTAGTTCAATATAATCAAATTGTGATTAATTAATTAAATACGAGGTTTTGTATTCAAATTCTTAAACTTCCGATTTAATCCACTAGTCCATATATTAACTCATACAATAAGGTGAGGTATGAATATTGTTGGAAAATTTAAGAAGGTAGAGAATTCACATTGTATTTTATGTTTTCATATTCATTAATAATTAAAATTTTATTTTTGAAAATTGTTTATTGAATTACGTGAAACAAATAGAATTATATTCAATTTTTTTAATGTTTTTATTCTATTAAAAATTTGAATTTCACATTTTCAAAAATAGAGTTATATTAAATACATACATAAACATTTAGAAATACTTGTTCTTAATTGTAATGTGTTATAAATTATATAATAACAAAAAGTAATAATTATATAAATTTTTAGGTTAAATTATAAATTTGGTCATACGTCTACATGGTTTATAATTAGAATTAGTCTCACCCGTAGAGACTATTTATGAAAATTGTTAAATCATAAGAACTTTATATGACATTTTATCAAACTATAGACTAAACTTTAACTTTCTCCAAACAATAGAGACTAAAATTGTAAATTAATCAATTTTTTAAACAAACATTACATTCATAGATAAATTAATAATAGCTTATTGTCGACTAAATTTGAGTGGATAAGTAAGACTAATTTTATGATTTATAAATATATAGTATAAAATACATATAAACTTTATTTTCATTAAATCCCTTATTTTAAAAATTTTTAATTCAGATTTTCTAGCGAACAAACTCTTACTTTTGAAAAAAAAATGTTTTAAAAAAATTTTACTCTGATATCTAACCTTATGGAAAACTATATCAAAATTTAATCTAAACTTACAATTACACCAAATGATGGACGAGGTGAAAGTGTTAAAAGAGATGTAACCTAGTTAAGATGCCCAAATGCACCTCTCCTACTCTTCAAAAAAGCAATTTCATCAAATTAAGTTTAACGTTTTTCAACTTTTATAAAAATATATTTTTTTTATGTAGAATTTTATAAAAATTAGTGAAAATTGGAATGAAGATAAAAATTACTATACTTATTTAAGATTAGTGTCTAATGTGATGATTTTAACATTTTATGGTCAAAATTAATACAATTAGATTACTAGAGGTATTAATTAATTGCAATTTGTCCAATTAATACTTTTGGAAAAAAAGATAAACTTTGGTGTAGAATGACAATATTAGTATGTTTTTGTTTCTATTGTATTTTATAAATAGGTAGATTCCACTTAACATTTTTAAAGAACAAAAAAGAATTTTATATGTCCTTTTTCAACTTTATAATTTTTTTTTTTTACATATTCTTCATTTTCTTCTAATTGAAATTCTCTTTCTCACATGTGGAATTCTTTTTAGGACAATGGGGATTTGAATAAAATTTTGAAATATGATTGACACTTTTAATGATTCATTTGCCAAATATATTCCCCATTGGACCCTTTTCTCATATTATTCTTTATGTACTAAAATAATAATAATATTATTATAATAACCCAATATATTATTTATTTTAGTAACTCAAATACTTTTCTTCAAATAATAGACCAACTATGTCTCTAAAATTTATGGGTAGATACATTGGTTTTTATAAAGTATATATAATTTTGTTTATAAATACAAATGTATATACTTTTCTCTTTTCAATTTTATTTTATTTATTTCCAATAAATTATCTTTTTTATTTTACAAATAATTGTAACTTTTACAAAAATATTTCTTATCAATAGCTAATCACATGTGGGAAATCCTCCATACTTTTATTTATAAAATGAAAAGTTATAGTTATTCTATTATTATTATTATTATTTTAAGTATCATATATATGCCAATTGTGCTATCATGAAAAGAAATAATTGTATTCATTGAACGATGAATTATCTTGTTTCTAACGTGATTATAAAATTAAAATTACTTTTTTTTTTCTCTTTTGATAAATAATTCTCAGAAAATTTTGCTAAAAAAAGAATAGCATATTGGTTTTTTAAAAAAGAAAAGATACTGAATTTTATGTTCTAGTCGCATGAATAAAAAGGTATTTAATTATTTAAGTAAAAAAAAAAATCATATGGGTATCTATCAAAATATTTTATTAATTTGAACATTTAAAGTATCAACTTTATTTTAAAAAAATAAAAAGTTGATTTTAAACCCCCAAAATAAAGAATCATAGTGATATTTTTGAAATGTTAATTAAATAAATGTTTTATCTTCAACTTTCAAAATTTGATTCATAAAATTTAAACTGCTATTTTAACTTGATTTAAATAATTTTCAATTAATTATTTAATTTAATTCTGCATTTCAACATTTAAAATTATAAATTTTAATACATTTTGCTTTCAAGAGGTAGAGATGGTGTGAAAAATCTAAAAAGAAAGAAATAATAATAATAAATATACCTCAATATTAGTTCAATTCAATGATTATATTGAATCTAAGAATAATATAAAGCATATAATATAAATTTTAAACAAAAACTACTCTAGAATTTTTAAAATAAGGGACTATTTCTAAATGCATCTAAAAATGAAACCACATCATAAATTTAAGAAATGCATCTATGTTTTCAATTGTTTATTTATAAATTTAAGAAAATACCCAATAAAATATTAACAAAAATGATAAAAAAAAAAAGAAGTTATATATGTAAAATCATTCACAGACTTTTGAAAAATTATACCTAGATTTTATGCTTAAGCAATAAAAGAAATTCATTTCCAATAATCTATTCTGTAATATCTTATTTTTTCTTTCCAAACTACTTTATTCCATAAAGAGATAAATGCTAAATTTTATTAATATTGAAAAAAAGATGTTATTAATTTATTAATTTATTGATGATTAAATATGAAGATGTCTATTTATTTTGATGACAAGTGAACATTTGAATAATAGCACATGCCACTTAAACTTTGATTCACACCCTATCCAACAAGTTACCTCTAATTTAACATATTAAATCTCTTTTTCTCTTTTTTTTTTCCAATAAAATGATTCATCGTCTTCCTTGAACCTTCAACCCTAAATTAAAGTTAAAATGCTTTACACATATAGTATAAACAACAATGTAAAATTTGTCAATATTTAGTAAACTTTCTCAATAGAAAAAAGATATTGTTAATATTTAGAATACAAATCATCTATATATATCCAAGACTCTCTCAAGAAGCAACAACGGTTTCTAACTATTGTGTAGTGCATGTTAGAGAAGGTGAGACTATAAATCACTTAGCTTCTATCACATCCTAACTTTCAAGAACTCTTTTTTTCTTTACTTCTTGTGTAAAACATTGGCTGTCAGATTGCCATATATCCAACAAAACTCTATAAACATCAACATATATACCAAAAAGTGTACTAGAGTTTGATGAATTTTAATCATAGTATAGTAAAAAAAATATGAATCTTCCAAGTTAGTAACACAAGCCAGGTTTAATATATATATATGTGTGTGTGGGTCAACTTTCATGTGACATATCCATCCAATATATTAACAAAAAAACAACACCCTTAATCAACGACAACTCATAAAGCTACTAACAGAAACCCTAAATCAACAAAATTTAATATATAATACATGACCTTATTATATAAAGCTGACAACTTCAAAAAGTGAAAGTCAGAAATAAATAAATAGATAAGTAAATAAAATAAAAATTTATAAAAACCCTCACGGACCAACTTTACATATTTATCCATTAAGCCATTACTAGTTGATATATATTCTTCATAACATGTGCATCGATAAATTTAAAAATATAATAAGTCCATTTTGGTGTATAAAAAGGCCAATTTTGAAGCTGTTTTTCTCATCTTTTTTTTTTCTCTCCATGCATTAATTAAACACTTACAATTTTTGTTGGAATAGGGAGACAAAAATCAAGGTGAGTAAACTCCAAAGGGACACAAAAATTTTCAAAGTCCAAATTGGAATCAATCTGACAATAAAATTCCTTTCTCCAAGTTCAATCAAACATATATTCCAAACTAAATCAGGAATCATTCTGACAAATCAATTTCTAGTCCCCAATCACTTCTACTCATCTCTCTTCTTCATTAACTACCAAACAAACAAACCCCTTTTCTTGATCTCTCCATTTTTGGCTATATATCTTTAACTTCTTCTTTCTTTCATGAGAGATTATATTAATTTCTTCCCTCTTCTCATTTAATTGTACTCTTATTGTGTTTCATCCCTTCATTGGATATTGAAGATATGGTGAGCGCGGATCTTGCTCGGTTTATCGTTGGCGTTATTGGTAACTATTACTATTCTTATTGAGTTATTAAGTGTGCACTCTTTGAATTTATCATTAATTCTATTTACTAACTTCTTGAAAGAACTTAAATTTAGTTTCTATACTTTGAATGAATCATGGAATTAGTAATTTAATGGCAGTTTGAATCATGGAATTAGTAATTTAATGGTAGTTTGTAGTTAATAATTTTAAAGAAATAATAAAATGTATAGAGAAGGAGTAATAGATAAAAGTGAAAAAGTAAAATTACAATATATATAGCTTAGATTAAATTTTAATGCATTAGAAGTATCAGAAGTAAAGTTCTAATCTTATATAGGATCACTTGTATTTTAAAAGAGTACTATCTCTATATTAAGTCATTGAACTTTTCATATTATATTTAAATACAACTTAAATTTGCCCAAATAGTCATTCAACTATTCAACCTTAACTATAATATAAGAACAATAATAATAAAAACGAACCTACTATCCACAAAATCTTGACCTAAAAACAACATCTACTAAACTTTTGATAATGTTATAACATATAAAATTTAAAGTTAATTGTACAAATTTGGAGCAACTACTCAACAAACGAAAAAACAAAAACTAAAATTTTAAAGACTCTCAAAGGTGTTTTTTAAAATTAGACTTATTCGACCGAATATTAAAAATATGTCTAGAATAACTTTCTAAATGTTTAAAAAAATATTTATAAATGCTCATCAAGTCCAAACTTTAAAGGTAGTGCATCGATAGCAAGAACACGCCGGAAAGATGTTGGTGTGGATTGAAAAGAATATATAAACATTTGTAAAATTAATCCAAACATTAAACTTGTAAAATAATTAAATCTGTATTGAAAAAAAAAAGCTCCTACTAATTATTTTGAAGATTAGTTAATAGAATTAGAAAATTGTTTGTTTGAATTAATTATTATGTCTCTAAATTAATGCTGAAACTGAAAAAAATGTGTAGGAAATGTGATCTCCTTCGGCCTCTTTCTGTCACCAGTGTAAGCTCGCGATCTGTTCTTGAATTATTCATAATTAATTAAAGTGTGTATTTTGGTATAATTTGACGATTGTTTTATAAAGGAAAACGAAAAATATGAACATTATTATTGTATATGGTGCAGACCAACATTTTACGAAATAATAAAGAAGAAATCAGTGGAAGAATTCAAGCCAGATCCTTATATCGCAACAGCGTTAAACTGTATGTTTTGGGTGTTCTATGGAATGCCTTTTGTTCATCCAGACAGCTTTTTGGTCATCACCATCAACTCCGTTGGACTTCTTCTTGAGATCATTTATTTGACCATCTTCTTCCTCTATGCTGATTATAGAGGCCGGGTACGTACAATAATAATTATTTTCCATTCTCTTTTACAATAATATTAATTAAATTCTTTTTCATTCTTTTTTTCTTTATTCTTTTTATTTTCTTCCCATACCTTATTTAACTACCTACAATTATAAATATATAATTTATTTCAACTTAATCCCATGAAGATTTAAATTTTAAACCTTTAACATATATTTATACAAGAAGTGTGTAGATTACTTGAGATGAAAAACCTAGCTATATGGAAAGAAAAAAAAAGGCCATTAAAGACCATAAATCTGTATCTTTTCTCAAACAAGAGAATCAAGGGAGAGAGATTGATTGATTTGTTGCTCTTGTAAAAGACAATAAATATTTGTTCATATTTGTTGCCATCAATAAGGATTCTTTCCCTTTGGACTCACACGTTGTAATGTTATGTTTTTTCTTTTAACTTTTTCCCACGTGACGAGTTTTAATTGGACAACTATTCAAACCATATAACATGTCTATATATATATATATATTTTACATTAACTATCACGTTATCATTTATCTTTAACATTTTTGAAAACTTAAAAAAATGTAAAATATAAGAAAAAAAAGAAATAGAAATGAGAATATGATATAAATGTCCTTTTATTTGTCTATTTCTTATTTCTAAAAGCTATGAAGTTATTTTAGAATCTAATAAGGTTACTTAAAATGATAAACAACTGCTATGATAGCAAGTTTGTAAAAGATTGGAAAGCTTCTATCTTACCGATTGCTCCATTAGGGTTAGTAATAGACAATTATAGATTGAGGATAGACTATTATTATTGGTGATATTTGTAAATAATTTTATCAATTAAAACAAATTTTCTTCATTATTTATTATTTTTAATTTTATTAAACTTTCTTTTAGTCTTATATTTTATTTTATTCATTAAAAAACTCTAAAATCTCTAACAATTGTTTTTGTTTTTGTTTATTTAATCTTATTTTCAGACAAAAGTGTGCATCTCTCTTCTAATTGAACTCATATTGGTATCCATTGTAATTCACATAACCATATTAGCTCTGCAAGGAACAAAGAATAGATCATTGATGGTTGGAATTATTTGTGACATTTTCAACATCTTGATGTATGTCTCTCCTCTAACTATCATGGTAAGTTCAATTTCTAATTTCCTTCTTATTATTGATATAGTTGTATTAGAAAAAAAAATTAAAACCCTTATTTTATATTACGTGTAATTAGAATAAAAGATTTATCCAAAACGAATCAAACTCAATTATATATATATAATATGTATAAGTGACTATAAGGTTTGTGTAGTCTAAATTTTCTCAATTTTGATCTATTGTTTTAAAAGATAAAAAGATGATAAATAATGATCTAGAGAATTAAAATGATTAAATATTATTTTTTAAGATTAAGCTAACCAAATTTAGGTTTCTAAATTTCATGTCGATTTGGTTTCTTAACTTTTAAAATTAAAACTTTAGTCACTAAGGTTTCGTCTGATAAACTTTGCTTATGGGAAGATGTAGGGAATCTGATAGGGGTTTGGTCTAGTAAACACACTACATGTAAATAGTACAATATTGACTTAATTTCTCTTAATATTAAAGCTTTGTTAGATTAGGCTGCATTAGACTTCCATAAACCCTAACTACAAATTTTAGATTTCATTGAACATAAAACTCAAATTTATACCTGATAGATCAAACCATTAGTTTAAAATTTTAGAATTAATTAGCACAATTTTTTTAACAAGATAATAGAGGGATTGAATCCGTAGAAGCACCTCTTTAATGTTATCATCATCTTTTAGATGATTAACACAAAATTAAAAAATCAAATAACTAATTTTTGAAAGTTTTTGACTAAACTTGTAATTTAACCAAGTAATTATTTCATGTTGATAGTGTTATATTTCATAAATTAAATTAATATCCAATTGCACATATAAAGATTTATAGAGATTTGATTACTATTTATACCAACATTAATGCACTAGATCCAATAGTAACCTTTGACTATAGCTTAAATGTGTTTGGGTGAGAGTAGCACCAAGTTGAGTAAACACTTGAGTAGTCTTCATGATGTTGCACCCTCTTTAAAAGAGTTTTGTAAGCGTAGCCTGACATTGTTGATGAAAGAAAAATGAATATCACCCTTCTTTTGTTTGAGTCTAACACAATGCAACAAGAAACAAATTGAACCTCTACCCCTTTAATCAAGAATATGCACATATACATATATATACTTTATATCAACTGAACTACGACTATGGGTCTGTTTTTATTTCAACAGAAAAAGGTGATAAAGACCAGAAGTGTGAAGTATATGCCATTTCCCCTTTCATTGGCTAGCTTCTTCAATGGTTGCATTTGGATGTCTTATGCTCTCATCAAATTTGATATCTACATATTGGTGAGGAATTCAATTTGAATACCATAAATATTATTTAGGAGATACATCTTTCTTACCCTGTGAATTATCATGAAAATTAGGTTGATTAAATGTATTAAAAACAACAACATATAGGAAGAATATTTAATATATCTTTGAACATTTTTAGATCTATTCTAAAAAATGGAAAGTTAGGATAAAAATCTTTGAATATATTAGAAATTTAGAGTTTAAAGACTCCTATTAGACAAAACGATGAAGTTTGAGAGTTCGATATTTGCATTAACACATTTGTTCTCGTTTATGAAAATGTTTGCAGATTTGCAATGGAATTGGAGTAATTTCAGGCCTCCTTCAACTATTTATATATGCATATTATTACCTAACAGGTTCGAAAGTGGAAGAAATTATAGAGAAGGAGCCAAGTAAATTAGAACAAAATAAGGTTCAACTGTCTGTCATAGAAGGACCATGCAAAGTCTAGAAAGTGTTTTCTTTTTTTCTTTTCTTTTTTTTTTGGTAATTTAGAAAGTTTAATTTGGGCTAAGTGAGCCCTTAATTACTCAGCTTTTATGTGTTTGTATTAATCAAAAACAAACTATCACTATTGTTTTGGGAATTTTAATTTTGTTTAAATAAGTTTGCCACATCTCCAAATTTTATGTTTGTTATAAAAATAAACGTTTTGAAATATAGCAAAATAAACTGGCATAATATAATATAATATTTTATTAAGTTAATTTGACCTTTTTAGTTGATTAAAAAAAATGTAAAATAGCAGAGGTATTGAATTTTAATCTAATTTCATTTGTTAATAATGTGTATATATAATACATGCACTCATTTATAATAGGGTGAGAATCATCCAATACAGCAGGAGCTTCTACATACAATGAAAAGATTAAATTAGATGTACAAAATCTAAACAAACTTTGAACAATATTTAGTGAGGAATTGAAATAACTCAAATAAATCCTAATACTACTCTGAACTTAATCTACAAGAAGAGAAGGGAGGAATTTATTGAAGGGAAAAAGAAGAAAAAAGATGTAAACAAAGTAGATAAAAAGTAATATAAAGCATAGTATAACTTCGGAATTAATTAGTGTCCTTTTGATACTTTAGGGACAACAATAAATTAATTTGTAAGGAAAACTACACCACAGGTTTGAACCAAAAAAAGACTTTATAAATAAATAGAACACAAATCAAATCAAGCATTCAATTTACTCCCAGAGTCTTTGCGAGAGAATCAAAATTTAATGAATCAATTTCATGAATACATAATTTTCCATCCTGATCTTGATTCAGTTCATCATGCACGGCCTCAAACTGGTCGATCTTGGAGTCATACAAAATTAAAGCCCTTTGAGAAATAAGAAACAACATCGTTTCATCTTCAAAAACTTTGATGAGTTGGAAATGACATCTAATCATGTAATCTCTTATATAAGAAACCATCATCAATGAGAAATGGTCTTTGATGGATTTCATAATAGCAAATTTTTGTTCTAATTTAACCCATGAATAATCTTCTTCCATCATCTTCCACACATGAAAGCTACCCATATCAATCTTGGAGTCAAAATAAGACACATATAGAGTGTTATTAAATATCCAAATATTAGAAGAAATAAGAAAAGCATCATCTCTCACAACTTGAGGAAAAGAAACAACTTCAAATTTCTCATCTTCTACATCAAAACGTAAAAGTACAGCATTAGCCCTGATTCTCGTAGTGTTGTATGCCTTCCAATAAAGAGATCCATTCAAATAAACACCAAAGCTCCAAAGAACTCGTACCGCTGGAACCCTATTCTGCCGCCATTTTCCATGCCTACCACGTGCAAATTTTCCAATTGTAAAAATCTCAGCCACATATGAACTTCTCAAATGTGAGGCCACATATGAACTCCTCAAATGTGGAATCTTGATTAAAGAAAGTTTAACTATTTTGTATTGCTTTTTATTAGGGCTATAACCAAATCCGAAGCTGGAACCGGGGTAAAACTTCAAAGAATTATTAAGTGAGAGTTCCTCATTCGTCATCGGATTCAATATGATAGCTAAAGGTTGTTTCAATCCAAAGCTTTTCTTTTCACATTGATCCGATATCATTTCGGTGTTCACAAAACAAAAGAGACCATTACAGGAATTGACCATTTTAAATGTGAAGAAACGAGGATGGAAGGTAAATGAACGAACAATGCAATTCTTCTTGCCTTCTTTCAAAATTTTGGAATCAAAGTCAATACAATAAAGCTTTTGATAAGGAGTAATATGAGCAAATAAATTAGCCTTTGAATTTAGATTCAACAACTTACTTGTCAATATGAGATTGTTCCAAGCTTTACAAACTGGCCTGAGATTAAGCAAAATGAAGAAGGAAAGTTTAGACAGAATAGTTTCGATAATATGAGATGGAAACTGTGGATTTTGGCTTCTTCTCCGACTTTTCATTGTGAATTATTGGAAGACGACTAAGAAGATTGCAATTTAGGGTTTATGTGTTGCCATCTTTCTATTTATTTATAGCTGAAAAATAAAAATATAAAAATATATGATTTTACATAAAATCTCATCAATTAGTTAAATTATTTTTTTTAACACATTTTTTAGCCAAATCTCTGTAATTATTAATTTTTATAGAAATTGTTACGAATAGAAAAAAAAATTGAAACTATTTTACAATATATATATATATATATAGTAAAAAAATTAAATGGGCTAAAATTATATTTGTTATTAATTATCAACGATAATTGTGAACTAAATAGTATAATATTTAACATATTCCAATTCTTTTCTTCTTGATTCAACTTCGCACATGAGATTGCGATTAAGGGCTAACCTTTTTTCAATTTATAACTCAAAATTTTTATATAATTATATATTTTCTTTTAGAAAATGTGAGAGAATCCCTTGGCGGGTTTACCCTTTGGTCAAATGAATTATTTCAATTCCGTTTCAGAATAATATTGTTGGAAAAAAATATCTAAAAAATAAATTTGGTATGATTATTTACATTTTATGGCAAAATAATATAAAAAATTTCATTATACTTGTTTTACAAATATTTGTCCATTAAAAATTAAATTGCAAACGGTAATTGAAAGGAGAGAATCAAGGGAGAGATGGATTGCTTTACTTCTTAGTGGTTATGATTTATTGCTCTTGTAAAAGGCAATAAATCAGTATTGATTTCTCCATATTTTTTGCAATTAACAAAGATTATCCTTTGCATGAAAATGGATGGGGTTTGGATTCATATGTCATAGTGATTATATTCTTTTACCGGTAAAAAAAAAAAAAAACTCTTTTGTCGCATTACAAGTTTTAATTGACAAATATTTGAACTATATAATATACTTTTTTTTCCCTAACTATCACATTATCAACCTCGGAGAGCTTCCATTCCTCGAATTTCGTATAGTATTTACCCACGGTTGTCCATCCCCTCTTTTTACACATGAGATTGGCTTGACTTTTGTCTTCAAATGAAACTAGAGCTTTCTCGATGTGAAATGGCTTGTATGTGAAAGATCAATCAAGTTGTTTCCATAATCTTCTTCCAATTGTCGTGGAAGTATCTTCTAGTGAGCACAACTGTCTTTTTCTAGTCGATGGCAGTTCTCTATTTTTTTCCTTCTTCGATCTTCATTTTTCCTTTGGTTTCTTCACTATCCGAATTGAGAGATTTTGTATCTGAGGAGCTTCCTCTAGTGACAACATCAGCATATGTTCTCTGATGGTTATCTGAGTCAGTTTCAGAACTTGTACTTGTTGTTTTTGTGATTCTAGGATGTTGTTTTGTTGATGTTCTGTTCTTTGAAGTTGTTTCATTCTTGACCGATAACATCTCGTCAAATAGGGTTCATCCTGCTTTATCAGTACCTTCTGGAACAAATATGCATCATTTGTGTCCACTTTCAGCCACTCTGAAAATCTCAGCTATGTACCCTTTTCTATTGTAATTTTCTAGACCCATAGATAGCTATCTTCGAACCTTTTTTTCCAAGAAAACGGTGGTCGTTCGTAGCGTTGCTAGAAGAGTTTTGAATGTGACCTTAAGCTATTCCAGTGACTCAAGAATGATTGCCATAGAAAAAGACTTGTAGGGACCCATTTATGTGATAAGAAGCTTCAAATCTCTAGATCTATTATCCACATATAGGACAAAGTATTTTTTCTTAATGGAGCATGATCAGGGTAAATGTAGGAGGAAAGCCATACCTGAGAGTAGATTAGGAGGCCAAGTGAAAGTGAAAAGTAAGAGTAGAGATAGTAATTACCTTCAAAGGAAGTAATGACCACAATCTATCTTGATCAGAGATGAAGATCTAATGTAGTAAATGCTTCTTGTGGGAGTAGCTAGATGTATAGCTCAGGAGAAGCGCAACAGATGTCCATTTGCTTTGTCTTTTGCTTGGAAAAATGTGGAAAGGCCAAAGGATAGATAAAAAACTAGAGAGAGAAGCTCTCTAAAAAACTCCATCCATTATTAATCTCTTATAGTTGAAAAAACTTTATACTTTAATTTTACATAATTGCGAGGGTCCGAATGCCTCCCTTTTCGTTTTCTGTCAATTAGATGAGAGATGTGAAAGAGATAAAATGTTAAGAACATTTCAAAATCAAGCAAGGAAAAATAATCAAATTTTTTTATTCTTCACGTCCCCGGTCATTAGATAAGAATCCAAAAATGAAGAGAGAAACAAAGAATATTACTACTGTATAAACAAATAGTTTGAGAGTAAGCATTACACAATCTCCAAGATCATTTTTTTTTAAGAGAAAAGATTCTCTATTTTAATCTGTTTTGACACCAAATTTTTCATATTGCGAACGTGATAAATATGAAAAGTAATTAATGACACCATATGACTATCAAAGAACGAAGAAACATTCAACTAACTTTGTCAACTTAGTGAAAAAAAAATAACACAAGACTAGTTTAAAAACTAAATTTATAATTGCGAACAAGTTTTTAACACCCAACAACGATTAAAAGTGACAAGAAGTAAAAAAAATTAATTAAAATTCAACAGAATATTGACAGTTTTGAATATGAGTTGATAAAATTGTATTTTTATATAAATGTGAGTTATAAATCATGGCCGAGAAAGCACCATCGAGAATTAAAACTTTAATTCTGATAATTTCCTTAAAGTTTTAAAACCCTATAGAGTACAAAAATTAAAATGTTATCCAAACTAAAATCTGGTTTGTAAAACAAAAATAACATGATGAGAAATAATTTACCCTAACCATAAAATTAAAATTGGATAATACAAAGGATTAGTTAATTATTAATTTAGAAGGAAAAATGGAAATGGGAGAACAAAGTTGAATTATGTATAAGTTTAATCACGAAAAAGAAACTCTTTTTCGTCCGCAAATTTTGAAGAATATGTACTACCTTTTTAATTTTACATTCATGAAAATGGATTTCTTTTTTTAAGATAATTATTTCACTTGATTTAAAAGTTTAAACATTAACCGCAATAGAACTATAGTGGTCAATAAAAGCATAACTATGTTCAATGGTCATTAGAAGCTTGTATATCTCCCAGATCTCTAACTAAAGACTCGTTCTTCTTATAAATTCAAATTCAATTTGAAAGTAAATATCTACTCTCTGTGTTTTAGTTATGCATGCTTAGTGGTAGTTGTACTAGCTTAAGCATATTTGGATTGAGAACTCATACGATTTACTTTAAATTCAGGCTTTAGTTACGTTCAATTCGAATTGTACTCAATTTGGACTAGGACCATGTGATCAAACTCATTAGGTTAGATATTGTTTTCAAATTTGAATCATTTTCCTATGAATCATTGGTTCTTCCTAAGTTAAAAGATTCCACTATTTATGGACTACCTAAGTGTGATAATTTTGTTTAAATAAATATGTGACATCTCAAATTAAATGTTTGGTCATAAAAATGAACATTTTTAAATACAACAAAATCGAACCCGTAATTGGTAAAATCTAAAATTTTGAAATTGAAAAAAAAAAAAGTAAGATGGCAATTTTATTGAAAACAAGGGTATTTAATTTTAATCTAATTTCATTGATTAATATAGAAGCACTCATTTATGATGGGATGAGAATAAAACTCCTACATACAATGAAAATTAAAAGTGAAAAATCTAAACAAACTTTGAACAATATTTGGTGAAGAATTGAAATAACTCAAGTAAATCTAATACTACACTTTGAAAAATATGTAAACAAGAGAAAAATATGTAAACAAATACATAAAAAATAATATAAACGTCGGAATAAAGTGTCCTTTGGAGACTTTGGGAACAACAATTAATTAATTTATAAGAAAAACTACAACAGAAGTTGGAACAAAAAAAAGACTTTATAAATAGATAAAAACAAATGAATCCAGCATTTAATTTACTCCCAAACTCTTTGGGAGAGAATCAAAATTTAATGAATAATCAATATCATGAATCCATAATTTTCCATCTTGATCTTGATTTAGTTCATTAAACACTGCTTCAAACTGCTCCATCTTGGAGTGATACAAAATTGAACTCATAACATATGCTTCAAATTCAACCTTTACAAAGAATACCCTACTTAGGCTTACTCCATTGGATTGTATAACATTTGCTTCAAATTCATGCCACTATGAAGCAAAGTTTCTTGTCCCTATCGTACTCAATTTGGACTAGACCATGTGATCAATAGGACTTATTAGGTTCTATTAAAGGGTGTAGGTGTAGGTGTGATAATTTTTTTTAAATAAATTTGTCACATCTCAAATTTTATGTTTGTCATAAAAATGGACATCCATTTTTAAACATAGCAAAACTGTATAATCAAAATTTTTGTTATATTCAATCCAAGGAAAATATAGTACCTCTAGATGTACCCAAAGTTAATTTGACCCTTTTCAAGTTGAATAAAAAAAATTAAATGTAAGATGGCAGTTTAATTGGAAACAAAGAAATTGAATATTAATCTAATTTCATTGAATAATAATGTGTATACAAACACTGATTTATGATAGGGTGAAAATTACCGAATACAACAAAAACTCCTACATACAATGAAAAGATTAAATTAAAAGTACAATATCTAAACAAACTTTGAAAAATATTTGGTGAAGAATTGAAATCAAATGTAATTATAATACTTTGAATTTAATCTACAAGAAAAAATGTAAACAAATTAGATCAAAATTAATATAACTTATGAATAAAGTATGTTTTATAGAACTGCCAGTCATCGAATTTTATTAATAGCGAGGATAGATATACATACAAGACTGGAGATGAGCATTTTAGGAACAAAGAAGAAAAAGACTTCATAAATAAATAAATAAATAAATACAAATGAAATCAAACATTTAATTTACTCCCAAAGTCTTTGGGAGAGAATCAACGTTTAATGAATAATCAATATCATAAATCCATAATTTCCCATCTTGATCTTGATTTAGATCATTATACGTCACCTCAAACTGCTCGGTCTTGGAGTCGTATAAAATTAAAGCCTTCCGAGAGATAAGAAACAACATCTTTTCATCCTCAAAAACTTTGATGAGTTGGAAATGATATCTAGTACAAGATGAGGAGAAATCATAGTAACCACGGTATTTTAGGTATCTTATGTAATGAAGCAACGCCACCGTCGACCAATGGTTTGAGATGGGTTGTCTAATAACAAACTCTTGTTCTAATTTAAACCATGAATAACCCTCTTCCATAAGCTTCCACACATGAAACCTACCAATGCCATTGTTAGTGTTGAAGTCGAAACAAGACAGATATAGGGTGTTATTAAAGATCCAAATATTAGAAGAACCACGAAAAACTTCATCTTCCACACCGTGAGGAAAAGAAACAACTTCAAATTTCTCATCTTCTACATCAAAACGTAAAAGAACAACTTTACCCCCGTTTCTCATATCAAGGTAGTTACCGTTGTATCCGTTCCAATAAAGAGAACCATTCAAGTAAACACCATCACCACTCCCTAAAACGCAGAATCGTATCAAGATTGGAACTCTACTCCATTTTCCATAACTACCACGGGTAAATGTTCCAATTGTAAAAATGTCAGCTACATATAAACCCCTCCTGATAGAAGAAAGTTTAACTATTTTGTATTGTTTTTTGTTAGGGCTATAACCAAATCCGAAGCTGTAACCTGTGTAAAACGTCTTCTTCCAAGCATCATTAAGTGGGAGTTCCACGTATTCATTTGTGATCGGACTCAATATGATAGCAAAAGGTTGTGTCAACTCAAAGCCTATTTTTTCATGCTCCTTAGACATAATTTTGGAGTTCACAAAACATAAGAGACCATTACAAGAATTGATAATTTTGAATGTGGAAAAATGAGGATGAAAGGTAAATGAACCAACGATACAATTGATCTTCTTTTCTTTCAAAGTTTTGGAATCAAAGTCAATACAATGAAGCATTTGATGAGGAGGAATATGAGCAAATAAATTAGCCTTTGAATTTAGATGCAACAGTTTACCTGTCAGTATGATATTGTTCCAAGCTTTACAAACTCGCCTGAGGTTAAGCAAAACGGAGACGGAAAGTTTAGATATAATAGTTTCAATAATATGAGATGGAAGCTGTGGATTTTGGTTTCTTCCTCGACTTTTCCGACTTTTCATTGTGAAGTATTGGAAGACGACGAAGATCAAGATTGCAATTTAGGGTTTATGTGTTGCCATCTTTCTATTTATTTATAGCTGAAAAATAAAAATATAAAAATATATGTTTTACGTAAAATCTCATTAATTAGTTAAATAATTTTTTTTAACACATTTTGTAGACAAATATTTATAATGATTAGTTTTTATAGAAATTGTTATGAATTGAAGAAAAAAAAAAGGAACTATTTTCACATAAAAAGAAAATGGTAATTTTTATAGTAAAAAAAAATCAGGTTTGAACCCTTTGCTATGAATCAATGGTTCGTCTCAAGATAAAACCTCGACTCTTCATGGGCTTAAGTGTGTTAATTGGGCCCATCTCATTGTGAGCCTCGAATTCAATCTTCACTAAAAATGGGCTAGCCGGCCCATTGGGATTTGGTTTTTGAAACGTTTTTTTTTCCTTTTTTGAACTTTTTTTGTAAAACAAAGAGATTTGTATTCCACAAGATGAAATCAGAGTTGGCATTAGAGCTTTTCCCAACTTCAAAGTTCAAACCCCATCACTTCAAGTGATTTAATTGTTCCTCTTTCTGGGTTGTGGCTTCCATACCCACTTCGAGTAGAGTAGAAAATTCCAACGAAAAGGGGTCTTCTCTGCTCTGTTCTACTTAATTAATTAGTTTGTTGAGTTTACACACCCAACCATATGTTTTCATATGAATTTTATGTCATAGTATACGTACTCATTGCATGGATGTGTGTGTGTGTCTTCTTTATATATATTATATTGAGATTATAACATGCAGTTGTAATGATTCATTTATATTTCTTACAAACTATGAGAATCGAAATTTTTTATTATATTTTCACACATGTGATATTGTTTCTTTTAGTAAAATAAATTATACTGTTTTTATTTAAATAAAATTTGCATTGGGATTAACCCATTTGGCGTAAAACAAAATGTATTTCAGTTTAAGTATAACTTTTATTTAAAAAAAAAATGTTGAAAGTATTTATGAAGATAGCAAAATCTCGTTATTTTTTTAGTGATAAACACGATTTTTTTTATTATTAATAGATAATGATATATTGTTATATTTATAAATAAGCTGGCTTATTTTACCATAATTAAAAATTATCCTAAATTTTACCATATAAATAATTTCTACAAAAATTAAATAAAAAATTTAACATGAATAGAATTTTATATATTTCCATTTCGTTAAAGTTTATACGTTCAATTCATAGTTCTAATCATGTCATAATTAAAAAATTTAATCATTGAAATGAGATACTAATCATAATTTAGCCATTAGATATTTTTTAGTTTGAGTGATTATTACAAGGAGGGAGTAGTTTGAAGAGTGGAATAACTAAAATTTTATCTTCATAGCTTGAAGATCAAAGTTATTGAAAAATTAAAAAGACTTAGGAAAATTTAAGAATGGTGCTTCATGAAATTGAGTATTTTGTGGTGATCTTATCCATATATGGAGAGAGGGTGAAGAGAAGACCCCACTGATACCAAACATACAATACTATTTGTGAACAATAAACCAAACACAATCAAAAACCTTATCTCCATCTTCTTCTTCTTCTTCTTCTTCTTCTTTCCCTATCCTTTCTCCATCTCTACTACCATTTTCATATTCTCCTTCATGTTATTTGGGTGTTTTAATTTACACTGTTTAAGCTAACTCTAATGGCGGCCATTGTCTCCTGCAAGTTTTGTTCCTCTCTTACTACCTCCAAATCCTCAATACCCACTTCCCATTATCGTTCCTCCAAGCTCTGGAATGGCGCTTGCTCCAACCCAGTTGGCCCCAGATGCTCCTCATTCAGGCGAATCAAATGTGGGCTTCAGAATGTCAAGGTAAGATTTGGATCTTCAAATTTTTTTTTGCAATCTAATTTTGCTCGTACCTGTGTGAATTTGACTTGGAAAGTTTACTTTCATATTGATGTTTTTGGTGAATTGGGATTTGTGTTTTGAGGATATTCTGTTGCAAAATTGAAGTTCTATAGGAAGAATTCTGCTTCAAGTCATATGAATTTGGTTGTATTATAAATTTTGTTGCTCAATTTTGATGATGGTGTCATTTTAGTCTCCAAACTTTGGAAAATTTCAAGTACATTCTTAGACTTTAAATTTTGATTCTATAATGCCCTTGCTTCTAAGTTCCTTTCTAGTTGGATGAAATAAAGTGGTACTGGTGAAGGCATGGAGGTACACCAATATTCACACCATTTTATTTTATCCAACTCATCTACTTCTCTATTGACTTAGCCATCGTACGGCGTAAATTAGCCTGTATTTTTCCAAAAAGCAGTTCGCATCATCGTTTAATGAATGACATTGATGATAAGAACTAAATTTTGCATTGGGTCACATAATTTAAACATTTCAAAGGTTAGAAATTAATAGACACAGTGAAATGAAGTTTGATGACTAAATATGGAATTTGACTTGTGAATTAAGAAACAAATAAACGACAAATGGGTTGAATGAGTTTATATTTTGTTTATCAGAAAGGAAGGCCATTTTGCTTGAAGGAGTTTGCAATTTCCTCAGCTTTGGCGTTTAGTTTAATCACAGGGGTTCCAGGTTTAGGCCCCTCTGCAGATGCATATGCGGTTGCTGATCCAGTGATTCCGGAGCTGTCAGTGTTGATATCCGGTCCACCAATAAAAGATCCTGGAGCTTTGTTGAGATATGCTTTGCCTATTGATAATAAAGCCATTAGGGAAGTTCAAAAACCACTAGAAGACATTTCTGAAAGTCTTAAAATTGCTGGAGTCAAGGCACTTGATTCTGTGGAGAGAGTAAGTTATATGATTTTGATTTTCTCCTCCCAACTCTCTAGTAGTAATTTCTTTTTATGAAGGGAATTTGAGGCACTAAGTAGTTTTTCTTTTGGTTCATTTGACCATGATTTTGTTTCTGGTTTTCTGTCTGAGAAACAAAACTGTTATCGCTTAGATATGTTTTTTTTTCCTCTATAGAATGTGAGGCAGGCATCTCGGACGCTCAAGCAGGGGAAGAATTTGATTATATCTGGGTTGGCAGAATCGAAGAAGGAACATGGAGTCGAAGTTCTTGGTAAACTGGAAGTTGGGCTAGATGAGCTCCAACAGATTGTGGAAGACAGAAATAGAGATGCAGTTGCACCAAAACAAAAGGAGCTTCTTAATTATGTTGGCAGGTGAGTTTTATGGCCTTTAGTACATTATATTCTTCATGCTGATGATTGCATCTTATTACTTTTCTAGAGCACACATGAGATGAATGATGTTGAACAAAGTTTTCAATCAAAAGAAACCAATACCAGATTAGATGAAGTAGGATATTGTGCTTTTTGTGTATCGGATTAACCCGAGGTTGTATTGGTGTCATGAACAAATCTGGCACAAAATTGATAGCGAAATCTAAAGAAGTGTAAACTCATAGATTTGACTTAAATGAAAGGAAGAATACTGAGTTTAGCCTTCAAAGATAGTTAGTGTTTCTTTACGTGGCCAACTATTTCTCTTCAACGTTATTTTCTTGCTCCACACTTCATAAGAATTCTTGAATTTTACCTAACATTAAAATAAAAAGGAATGCCTATTTGGAGTCCAATCTTAATTAAGGAAATACATAAAAGACCATCCAACTAGTTAGATTAAATAAACAAGGGAGAGATGTGTTAGTAAACCTTTTGAGAACTATTTCTTGATTCCCAACAATCTCTGTCTTTGGTTCTCCATCTCAACACTTTTCTCTATGACTTTTATATCTTGTTGGGTTGGGAGGATCCACATTGACCTCTTACTCAAGGCTATATGCCTAAACCAATTGAGCTATACTCATGTTGGCGGGTTCTTTATCTCAACTCAGAGTGCCTTTGAGAAAGCCTCATGATCCATTATGATTATGTATCTCCATTTCCTCTAAAAAAGAAGATCCACATGTATGTTATCCTATCCTTGTTCTGAAGTCTAACAATTGAGAGCAACACACGAGTTTTGTATGTGAAAATTAGGTTAGAAGGCTGATAAAAGATAGTCGTCTTTAAATTATAATCTCATACATACCCTTGTCATTGACTGCAGCTGAGATCTTCCTGGGGCATTCGGTTTCTGCAGTGTTGAAGAGGATATGGTCGATGGCTTCCCATATGAAGTGCCCGAGGAATACAAAAATATGCCCCTATTGAAAGGGAGAGCAGCTGTGGATATGAAGGTCAAAGTGAAGGACAATCCGAACATAGACGAGTGTGTTTTCCATATAGTTTTAGATGGCTATAATGCACCAGTGAGTGCTGGGAATTTTGTCGACTTGGTTGAAAGACACTTCTACGACGGCATGGAAATCCAGAGAGGTATATACAAGGAAGGTTAATTTTGCTTAATGAGTATGATTATTCTGATGGGATTTCTTTGTTGTAATTATCGTTTCTACAAACAGTGATTATATATCTGCTGAAAATGTTCAACTGGGCAGTGTTTCGATAGTTGCAGTTGGCATTTTAATATCTTGATATCATAATATGACTCTCTCAACAAGGTTAAGATAATTTTCTCGTTATTGCAGCGGATGGTTTTGTCGTTCAGACTGGTGATCCAGAAGGTCCTGCAGAGGGTTTCATCGATCCTAGTACTGAGAAAACACGAACTGTACCATTAGAAATCATGGTTGAAGGGGAGAAAGCGCCTTTCTATGGAGAAACATTGGAAGTGAGGCCTCTTTTTCTTTCAACAAACTTGCACACTGACTAATATATTCATACATATGCAAATTGCAAACGGTTAAGTCTATATTTATTAGGTATCGCCAAATTTCTTTTATAATAATTATACATAAAGCCATACTTGGTCTGCACATGGCCCCAAAAATAACTTCGTCGTAGTGAAATTTGATTCCTTACTCCAGTTTTACATCTCAGTTCTATCATTTGTTCCAAACAGGAGCTTGGTCTTTACAAGGCTCAAACAAAACTTCCCTTCAATGCATTTGGAACAATGGCCATGGCTAGAGAGGTAATAATTCTCTCTTTCTCTCACTTTTTCTCGAAAATATGGGCAGCCAATTTCATGTTCGTTATTTCCATGCAGGAATTTGATAACAATTCAGCATCTAGTCAGGTGTTTTGGCTGCTGAAAGAAAGTGAACTTACTCCTAGTAATTCTAACATATTAGATGGTCGATACACGGTGTTCGGTTATATAACTGAAAATGAGGACTTTTTGGCTGATCTAAAGGTTGGCGACGTTATAGAGTCGATGCAAGTAGTCTCTGGCCTGGATAACTTGGTGAATCCAAGCTATAAGATTGCTGGTTGAGAAAGTTTTCTAAATCAAGTAATAGCAATACTGAGTTGCCTTATGAATCAATTCATTGATGAGGAATGCAGCCTTATGTGGTTCTTAGTCTTTCTTCATTTCTTATCTCTCTCTCTCTTTCTTTTTTTCCTTTGAGTTTATGAATTCTTTGATATTTAATTTAACCCATTTGAGTGACTTTCATTGTCTGTATTAAGGCCCTCAATCTTGGCTTTTTAAGTAACTTTTTATCACAAAATCAGGTCATTTCATTTATGAATCACTCTTGCTTCTCTTTTTCTTTCTTTCACGTTTTAACTTTTACCTTTTCCATACATTAACATTTTCATATATAGCAAAATAAACTTATAACAAATTTCCATATTCTATCAATGATAAATATTTATTAACTTTGATAATAAAATATCTATAGGTGACATTGATAGATAATGACTAACAGTGTCTGTTACTGATAGAATTTACTTTTCTTTTTGTAAAATTTTCAACCGCTATTCTATTTATAATAATTTACCTTTTATAATGGGAGTTTAAATTGTATAAATTATCTTTTTGTTTGAAATAACATTAGTCCTTCGTTTTCTATATTTGTGTTTTCTATGTTGTTCAAATTTAAAATTTATTCGATCAAGTTTCTAAACCTTCAATTTATGTTTAACAAGTGATGTTAATGAATTCATTAGACTTAATTGAAGTTTGTATCTAATAAAATACCAAACTTTCAATTTTATACTAACTAGGTTCGTGATTATGGATCTATTGAAACAAAATTTAAAGTGAAGGATGTATTATACATTGCATCGAGTGTTTACAAACGTACGAGCCACATGCAAAAAGGTTATAAATCCATGATTGAGATTAGATCATTGTTAACTAATCATTCATATTGTAATTAGAGATCTTTTTTAAAACATTCTTTGGTTTATTTAACTCAAACAATGTCAAGTGAGCAAGTTTGGTATTATGAAATTTATTTTTTAAAAAAATATAGCAAATTTATTTAGCTGAGTTTTGATTATTTTGATTGATTTTATTCATTGGATCAATTGGATTGAGATATATCAACCAACCAGTTTAATTTTAAATTTATTTTGAAACCCATTTAGATGATTTGGTCAATTTAAAAATTCAAAGAAATAAAATTGTGAGATTCCTTTTGTTTGGCACTAAAAAACTATGCAAATATGATTCCAAGACTTCCCCTTTTTAAAGGTAAGCCACAGCATTGCCCAAATATTTATTAATGAAGCTTTGTAAATGTTCAATCCAAGTTAACAGAAGAACATTAAAGCTTATCTTTCAAGGAAAACTTACTCTCTTTTTTTTTTTTTTTTTTTTCTTCACAAGGGGAGGGAAGGGATTGCTACAAAGAAAGAAAAGCTTTACAAAATCCACACTACAAACACAGATATTGCGTAGCTCCTCTTAAAGCCTATAAACCTTCACTCTACTTATCCCTTGACTCTCAAGTTCCAATTCCTTTTCAATTGGACAAATTACAATTTGAATATCTTTGATATTGCATTGTCGTTGCTGTCGTCATCTTTGCTCGATGAAGAAGCAATTGTGTTCAAGGCCCCCGGTACCTACGGAAGCAAAAACAGCCTTGTGACTGATCGAGGGGGATCATACCTCCGCCCTTCGATGTATCAATTGCTTCCAACATGGTTACAACCTCATCCATCTCTGGACGCTTGTCCGGGTTAGCATCCCAGCATCGCTTCATTACATTTGCAAGCGAGCTGGGGCAACACCGAGGAATCTCTGGCCTCAGATTCTGCAGTTAGAGAAATTGAGATTTCATCTTTAGCTTGTATTAAAGTTAGGTGCATTGTCTATTCAAGCATATTAGATATTATTGGTATGACTATGTACTGGACAAAGTTCATTCACAATTTCAAATGGCTAGAGAAATGTGATGTATTCTTTTGACCTACCTGTCGGACAACAGCTGATGTAACTTCTGAGAAGCTAAGGTCGGGATACGGCATATCGCAGCAGTATATCTCCCATAAACAGATGCCGAAGCTGTAGACATCACATTTCCTGTTATATGGATTGCCATTGAGAACCTACCAAGTTTGAAGTCATCCCAAAGTCAGATCTGAAGTAACCAAAAGGCTGATAGCTTAATATTAGCTAAGTAAACAAACTGAACAGTGCAGCCACAATGAGGAAAGACTAAAGTTTTACCTACCACGCCAAAATTGAAAATCAATCAAAGCTCATATTTACTTCCCTATCTTTCAGTTATGTTTTTCGTCTAGATCTCAAGAAACAGGAACATATTGAAATAATATAAACTTGTATGAGGTGTGATAAGTCTCAATGCTATGAAAGTTGCTCGTTGAATTCCATGCACATCACAAAGTTACTTAGCCATCTCAAATTTTACAATGGTGAGTATTTCCCTACTAAAAAAACTTATTTTTGCATCAAGATCAAACTTCAGCACCTATTATAAGAAGTAAGCAGTCATTGCACCATTGTTTGCTGCTAGTTAAAGTTAGTTTTTAATTTTCACCAATAGTTATAGTTAGATTTTAGAGTATGGATAAGATATGATGCTTATAAATCATTCAAGATTTAAGATATAGAATAGCGGAGGATGAGGAGAACAACAAAATTCAATAAAGCATACAAGCCAAATAAGAAGAGAAATTGGAGTTCATTGCATGATTTAAGTCTAGGCTATTCAAGCATATACCTCCGGAGCCATATACCCAAGTGTTCCAGTCTCACCAGTCATATCATTGGGATTTGAGGCTTCAACACGAGCAACGCCAAAGTCTGCAATTTTTACCGTTCTCGTTTTGTCCAGAAGCATATTTTCTGTTTTGACATCTCTATGAACAATCTTCTGTGAATGAAGATAGCTCAACCTACAAATGGTAGCTCCCCTTGAGTTTAAAAGCACGAGTCTAATGTACAAAAAGATAGCAAATTTCCAAGAAGTTCAAGAATTCAGAATTTTGTGGGGAAATGGAAAAAAAATACTAGAGATTCAGTATTTGAACTAACCCTCTTGCAAGGTCTAAAGCTAGCTGGACGACTACTTTGAAAGCCAGCTTTTTCCTTCTGTTCTTTATGAGGTAGGATTTCAGAGCACCTCCAGGACAATATTCAACAACAACACAACAAATATTGCTGGGCATGCCAATTTGGCCATTTTCTGTTTGTATGTGTAGATCTGAGGAGCCTATTGTTGCTCCTATAAACTGCAAAAGTTAATGGAAAACCATTAGTACTTTTTTAAACCTACATAAAAACAGGATCCTCAAAATATGATAAATTTGAACGTCAAACGCCAATAGAACCAATTACTTCATATCAGTAATTAATTAAGCTGGTTGCTTTTTTCATCGCAAATTTTAAGTGCCTTTGTTAAGAACTTGATGCTAGATGTGTACTCTCCTGGTCATTATTAATTAAGTTCACAAGGAAGCATTCTTAGTTACGAGCTTTCTCAAGCTAGATCAGTTTATTCATAAGTAACCAAAAAAGAGGTAATGTAACCTTCATGCATATAAAATTATAGATGAACTTTGGATTAGGTCATGTTGAATGCCGAGTTATGAAGCACACCATAAAAGTTTACCTTTGTAACATTAGGATGGTCAAGCTTGTGCCAAACAGCAACTTCTTGCGTAAAAGCCGCTCTAAGGGACGCGATTTCTGCCTCTGACCTATGACCCTCTTCTCCCCAGTCAAGAAGTTTAACTGGGGAAAAATTAATTAACATTTAATCTCTTAGAGAAAGCTAGTCAAAATAGACTTTAATGAATAATTAAAACAAATGCCCCAAAACTCATCATGAAGAAGGCAAGATATCCCAATAAAATCAAAACCTAAACTAGTAGCCAGTAAGTAACAAAACAAAATCCTCATTTTTAATTAACTCCTTTTGGTTGCTTCCATTTTCAATTTCATGTGCAACTGTGTCTTCAAAAGGGGTGCATATCAACAATTAATGGAGACACACAAAAGTTCCAAAAAAAGAACACTGTGATAGTTAATGCAAGTAACTGTCTGCTCAAGCCAATCTCGTGAATCACGGTTCTGTTGAGGATAATATCTACAAAGAGGCCATAGCTCCAAAAAAGGAAAAAACGAAAGAAAGAAAGCCAAACAGAACTCTGCTACTTCTATTCAATTCCAAACAATATCATTTTCCATCTACTAATACTCTCTCTTTTTCTCTAGTTGAGAAAAAATATTGATGTAGCAGAAAAGAGTTTGTTCTCATTTTGTCATACTCTCAAACAGGTTCAAGGCAAATCTATCCTCAAGAAGTAAAAACTCAAAAACCCCATTTCATTTATGAACTAACTTCCACAAGAATTGAAAAAAACAAAATACTGATGACCTTATCGGATGTTAAATTCAAAATCTGGGTGTTCCACAGAATACCATATGAAGAGAATTAAGAACCCCCAATGATAAATGCAACAAAAACACAAAGAAAACAGAACAGATTGAGTGTTTTTTAACCATGCATTAATAAACAAATTTTCTCAGAATCAATAACTAGCCATTTGGAAAAATGGGGTGCATTTCATTTCTTCAACAACAAATTAGAAGGAAAAATCTCGTACCAGCAACATCTTGACCATCATAAACTCCACGATGAACAGTTCCAAAAGTGCCACGAGCTATGACAGCTTTGATGATGAGTTTGGAAGGGTCAATCTCCCACTCCTGTCTAGTGATTGCGGGTCTTCCACCGCCAACACCTCCTCCACCACCGCCGCCGCCGCCGCCGCCGCCGATGCCGACACCTTCCTCATCTTCCCTCCTCTTGTTCTTCTCCATAGTCCATGCTTTGCTCAAATGTCTCTGTAACTGCTCATCTAAACTCTTCAGATCTATTTGATCTGCTCTCACATACCCACCTCCAGTTTCACTCTTTTCTTTCATAATTTCCCACCAATTTCAACAAACCAACGACAGAAATTGAAAGACACAGAAACAATGGTTCGTGTTCTGGGTCAGTTGAATAATGGGTTTGTTCGTGTGTGTATGGAGTTGAAGATTGAATTAAGAAAGAGATGAAAGGAGAAAGAGAAAATTAATAATAATAGTGAGCACAAGAAAAGTAGAAGTAGAGAGAGAGAGAGAGAGAGAGAGAGAAGATTGTGATTGGTTTCTACTCTGTGTTTCCTTTGTCCATCATCCATGTGGGCACATGGATTATGAAACCCACATCGGTTTCTTCTTTGCCCTTACGAACGCTCTTGTTTGGTTTTATACACACACACACAACACACACATAACACGCACACACAATTCTTTCTTTCTTTCTTTCTTGTGCTTTTCGTTCCTTTTGGGGAAAGTTTATGGTCAAATGGTTAATGGCTTTTTGTTTGACTGTGTTTTGTTATGGGTTTTTGAAGGTGTGTTTTGTAGGAGGGTACCAGCACTGTGCACTGTGCACTGTGCACTGCACATGCCAAAGCAGTTAAAATGGAAGTTATGGAATTTTATGATGTACTCTTATTTATTATTTTTAATTTAGAGTTTAGGGTTGATTTAGGAGGGAGGGGCAGGAGAAAATAACAATAATACTTTAAAATATGCCTTTGACTTGGCTTTCTGTACGAGAATTAGCTGTACATATCTTCTTTTTTTTAATCTTCTCACTCTTTCTTACGTTCCTTATAAATTATAAATTAATTATAGCTTAAGTTATGAAATTTAAAATAACATTCATTGTCTTTTTTTTCTTCTCTTTTTAACAATTCTTCTTTCAAACTTTAGTCTTTGAATTTATTATATCATAAATGATTTAAAGAAAGAAAACCATAACAATAAATTCAACAAAATATAACAAAAATTTAGATAAAAACCGATAGATTTAGTTAAAAAAATTATTTTATTTTATAAATATTTAAGCAATTTTACCATTTACAATCATTTCTCTTTCAGTTTTTGTTCAATAATTTTAAGAAAAATTTTGAAATGTCTATGAAAATTGAGGAATCGTATTGCTTAAATTACAACTTTGCTTATGATTAAAGAATTTAGAAAAAAACTGCTTACAATATTCTTTTTTTCATATTGCAAATTTGACAAATATAACCGTAATCATATGGTAATCTAACGACAATCTACTTTTAAATTTGCTAGTTTTACAATTCTGAAAAAATATAGGTGATATGAACTCTATTATTGTTATTTCTGCAAACTCTTCCGTTAATTTCACTTAGTATAAAATTCTTTCCATATTTGAAAGTGATGCAGAGACGATTATCCATTAGTACAAGGGTATAACAACTTTACTTGTATAACAACTTTAATCTCCAATCTCAAGAAAAAGGGTTTGTATCTCAAACTACATGCCAATAACAGATGACCATCAATCTTGAAAATAAAATAAAAATTAACATTATTATTTTACTAGAAACTAACATCGAATATATTGCAAAAATAACAATCATGCTAAAAGTATTAGTAATATAACAAATAAAATAAACTATAAATAAAGTAAAATTTAAATTCAATTCTTAAAATCTACCCGTTACCAATTCTAGTATTGATAGAAGATTATTATAGATTTTGTTTCATTTACAATTCTTTAATAAACGATGTTAAAAATTACGTTCAAAAGTGTACACTAGTAATAATGAAAAATTACCTTCAAAAGTATACACTAGTAATAATGAAAAGGAACCAATTTATTTATTAATCTAATTACAAAGTTGATTTTTCTTTAGTGCAAATGTTGATTTATGCAAGAACAAAAGCTGGTCAGTTTTGTATGTCCCCTATAAATTGTATCTAAAAAACTTTAGTTAGGTGGCCAAACAATGAATGCATATTATACAATCAATTTCCCATTAATGATTGAAGAATCTATGGCTTCCAATGTTTGTGGTGAGACAGAGCCCCACTGGCACCAAGCCTCCAAAAACGAGAAATGTTTTAACATATTTTGAAAATATTTTTTTAGTACCCTTTTGAGAAAAAAGGAACTAAAGATTGTTATTGCAATGGCTTGAGTGACCTATAAATTTTCATTTTTAAAAAATAATAATACAAATAAGATGCTATTGCAGTGGGGAGCAATATGATGCTCTTCAATTAATATATACACACACACACACTTAGAATCTGCCCATTTCAATATATACTCTATTCAACTTCCCACTATCTCTATTTCGTACAAAAGTTCAAGGTATATTTCTATCGTTTATTCCAAATACCAAAACTTAAAAAAAATTGTATTTATGTGATTACTTAATTTTTAAAATTATTTATTGAAAAATCTATTAGACACAAATTCTAAGTTTCTAAATTTCAAATTTATACCTAATAGATATTTTGAATTTGTAGAAACTTATTAAACACTTTTGAGGTTTTAAGGCTCAAACTAAAAGGGACATTTAAGTTCAAAGATTAACCTTGTAGTTTAATCTGTATTTTAAAGTATCTTTGCTACTTTACATAGGTAAACAAATGGAACAATGATATTCAATCTTTGAACCTTAAATTTCTTTTAATTCCCATAGCATCTACTGATTTTCTATCTTAATTTAGTAAATCTCTGCAGTTAATATCATTAATTTATACTAATTGGACTAAGAATCTATTATTGGTTACAATGCAGCATAAGAGAGGGCAGACAGACCAATAGATATTCCCCATTGTACTTCATCATCACGGTTGCTAATTCAGTCAGCATGTCATGCCAACATAGGACTTGAATGACAAAAAGTTCAAACCATAATTGAAAATTTTTAAGTAAAGAGATAGAAACTTGTTTTTGTGTTTTCAAGTGGTAAAAGAATGTGTAATTAAACAACACTGTAGTTTTCGTTCAGCTAAATTTGTAATTCAACTTCTAGTAAACTTAGGGCATTCCTCTCTAGTTAAAATAGTTTTAATACCTTCTCATGCTAAACAAGCTGTGTTTAGTTAACTTTCACCTAAACAATTAGGACATTTAAATCGTAATTATTTAATTTCAATAAATTTTTGAAGCAATTAGTAGAATGAATTGTAAATTCACGAGACCCACAAGCCGTTAATAAGATATAAAATTGTTGTTTTCTAGTTCTCAAACCCACAAGTTCAAATAAAAAGTGGGGTTCACAACTCTACTCCCCACTCCTTGGAACAAAAATGGTTTAGAATGGTTTTTCAAGTGAGTCATTCCAAGCCCGCTTAAGTCCCTCCCCAGTCATGTTTAATTAAAACTAGGGAGGAAAAAGATCCGTGAAGCTTAACCTTTTTGACTTCAAGAGGGCACTGAAAGAGAAGAAAATTAAAAGGGATGGGAGAGTCACGGGGATTAAGAGCGATGTACCTGTTATATTGTGGGTTGGACTTCGATCTCGATTGATGGTTGAGATTTTAGATGCCTCGTGAATTTTCCCATCATCCTTTTTTCCACAAACCTGCAACTTAACTCCAAATACTTTAGTTATTACATTACATTACATTACACTACAACAATATACAAAATGGCAGCACGTTAAAATATATCAGTAGCATTTTTTTAGCCGTAGAAGTTTAAAGCAACATGAAGTCTACGGGGAAACTGAGGTAGATTTTGGGGAAACTAACAAACGTATCACATCAAATTCTATCTAAGATGCATCAAACTTTCCTATCAAGTATTAAAACAAAGACCGAGACTTTACAATATAGAACAAATTCAAAAAGGTGTCACAACGCCCGAGTACTTTGATATTGATCTGTATTGACGTGACGTTATAGAACCACATTTAACAACAGAAACAGGTCGAAGTATGGTAAGATGTACAATACTGAATTCAGAAAGACAAATATGCAAATAAAACCTTGTCAAATAATAAACCAATCATCACAAACTAAAAGCTGACGAGTCCCAGGCAACATTGAGTATTACGCAGGCTCAAAATCTTCAGCAGCTGTCCCTAAGGTTGACAACAAAACTTGTTGACCAAAAAAAATTTTCGTGGCAGGATCCTCCAGCTAAACCGGGTTAAAATCAGTAGCGTGTGTCATATACAAAATTCCTCATGAATCTAGCTTCTAGGAGGGAAAGTCAAAATCACGAATCTGTAATTGTAAGCCTGTGTATTGAAGTACTGTCTCTACTTTGTAAAAGAGAATAGGTAATATCAACAAAAGTAACATCAAATGCGCCGTTTCTTCTTATCTGGTGTTGCATGTACTTGTGTTTTAATCCCATAAGTTTTCAACTGAAAGTTTTCAAATGCTTCTGAGATGGCTTCTACCTGTAGATTACATGGAAAAGTACTTAGGTTTAGAAAACAGAAACAAAAACATGATTGCAATAATCTTGCATCGAAGTATACGAACCAACTCAGGTTTTTTGGAATACACCCTCACTATCATATCTTGATATGATGTTGGCAGTAAATGGCTTATGCGATCATCAGAAATCTTGAATTTATCGTTGCTTTCGTAATCCTGAAAATTGAATCGAACCTGTTATAATACTACAAATAGAAAGATGACAACAAGACAAAATTTCCTGTTAAATGGGTTTTTTAATGAGATGCTCTTGGGATTAAGTAAATCTCATGCCTCAACTAAATAGCTACTTCACATACTTATTTCTAACCCCCCTCTTTATTTTACAAATTTTCTTTGATTTCTCCCCTCTGCTCTACTGTCAACGTTGCCTTAATCATGTTGGTACTGAGCAGAAAGATGCTGAGGTTGGCAGGAAAGTTGAGATGTAAATTGGACATATGAATGTTGTTTGATTTTTTTTTTAAAGTTACAAAGAGTCGAACACCACAAAACTTTGTAATAATTACTTGAATTCATTAATATAGTTTGGGCAAAGGCTTAAATAGGCTATATTTTTAATGCTCACATCCAGACATACTATTTACAGATTTACACAAGAACGAAGACAAGTCCAGTTGCATGTATTACAGTGTGACAAATATTCAAAGCAAGAAATTTTGCTACTAATGAAACAATAAACCTCCCAATCCTCCCCAATCGATGTTAATCATTCACTATATATATCAAAGGTCTAAGGTAGGCATCGTGCTATCTTGCCTATAATATTAATTTTCGAATATTGAGTGAGAACAAAGATTCACGTAAAATCCAATAAGCTCTGAAAAGATATAATTTGAAAGGTAACAAGGTTAAAAAGTATAATGAATGAGTAGTGTACCTTGAAGAAATGGATCCTGGAAAACATGCACAAGAAGAGAGAAAAGATTAGCGACAACAAATTTACCACAACTACTGCATCAGAATGATGTCACCCCCAAAAAAATTTACTTTCTTAACAACCTTTCGAGAGGATTTTTTCTACCACGTGTCAAGTCAATCCTAACATTGCTGACAGCAACGTCCTCCTCTTTTAGCTGCACTCCACCATTTTTCTTAACAATGATATCACAAACAAGCTAAATTCAGACTCTACTTTGTTAACTTAAGAAATGAGTATACATTTAAAAAATGTTTGGTGCACTCTTTTTTTTTGTATGCTCTTGTATTCTTTCTTTTTTTCTTCTCAATGAAAGCTGTTGATTCTAAAAAATAAAATAAAAAATATGTCCAAGAAAAAGAACCTGAGAACAAACAATATCTTTAGCAGTTACATCCTTGAAGTTTTCCAGTTTGTCTTTTGGGACAGCATATTCGTTGCAGAACTGGAAAAGCGGAAAAATTCAAAAGTGTCAGCTTCACTTTGTACATATTTCCACAATCTAGCGCTTTATCTTATATTTAACATTGAACCGCTGAAGAAATGGCAACAAGAAAAGTTCAGAACCTGGTAGAGATTTCTTCTGCGGATTCGCAAAATCAGATCCCTAGATTCCTTTAGCTCTTTCTCTGAAGCTGTCTCGATTGTTTTAACTATAGAATCATCTAACTGCAGTTTAAAGATAAAAGAAACACCGTAAAGAATTTATGCAGAAAAACTATCATGAGCATGAGAACTTTGATAAGTAGTATTTAAAACCTTCCAATACTGCGATGGATCATGTATGTACGATGAAAGTTGCAGATAATCATTTGCCTTCAACAGAGCATCAACTACCATAAGCTCAATGGCCTGCATATTCAGAAGAAATATCTATAGTGATAGCTTTTCAGAATTTAATTCTACTTGTAAGTTTTTATCCTATGTAAATGAGTTCTTACAAGTGTATCAAAATAGAAAATAGAGTTAGGATCTGTAAAGGAGGGTAAACATTATTAAAGAAGAGAGGAATTGGCATAAAGACCAATGATTAATTTGACTGAAGTATTATTCTCTATTGAACTCAAAAAGGAAAGAGGGGGGGACTTATATTCTTATATTCCTACCTTAACTTTTGGATGCGTATAAACTGTTCGATACAAATCAGCCCGAGTAGCAAACAATTTGTGAATGGTAAGATCTGGAAAATCATAACTAATAAGCAAAACTTTAAGTTATAATTGAAATAAACAAATATAGCCTGATGATACAGACAGTCAGTAGCCTTATAGCAGATTTCATCATCTATAACTCGCATAGTCTCCATTAACCTGCATGGCAAGCATAGATTACACATAACAATCTACCTTACAACAAACTCCACAACCCCCCATTCCATAAAAATTAAAATTAAAAATTAAATCAAAATACAAGACAGACATACCTCTCAAACAGAAAGTTGCATCCTAAACCACAAGCTCGGCAATCACGTACAATATAATCAAACCTAAAGTAGATGTAATATTTCAACTGGCAGACTCGTGTAACTGAAATTAAAATTTTAAAGACCAACAATCACTTACTTGTCCACATCAATTCCATTTCGTCCATTTGCAACAATGTCATATAAGAAACCCTTCTCCCTTGAACCCTATTTATCACACATAAAATGTACGTACAGACCATAAATTTCAGGTAAAATTGCAGAATATAACAACAAAATTCCTACCTTTGGCCGAGCAAATTCAGAACTAGACAGTATCATCTCCTGACAAATTCAAAAAAGTACCGATATTAAACTTTAAATCATAAACTTCTAAGTTTTTAACATATTGGGCATCATAAAGGTAGGCCAATATAATTTTTCTCAGTCTTTTTTTCTTTTTTGGACTTAAGCATCTTAGTAACCAATGTAAGAATGATATGCTTTGAATCAAAGAAAGTACCAAATAGTTGGTAAAATATAAACTATATAAGTATACCTTAACTCTTTTTATCATTCCAGAATCAATATCAATGTGGTGCTCATCAACAATATGGTCAACCATCTTAACTGACATAAGTTCATGAGACCTATAATGAAACAATAAATAAATAAATAAAAGAATCAATTACATGGCAAACAAATATAACTTCCACAAAAACGCTACTCAAGTTATATATTTTTCCTAAAAAGTAAAAAACAATTAACAACAATAATAATAACAAAGGAAAACAGATTCATAACCAAAGGCAATCTATAATGAAGACGTCAATTACCATTCATAGCCACTCAAAACCTTGGAGAGGAACTCACGCTCAAAAAGGTGACTGAAAGGCCCATGGCCTACATCATGCAGAAGGCCTACAAATTAACAAAGAAGTAATTACCAACAGACATCGCAAACAAAAATTATATAAATTAAAAGTACAAATAAATAGATAAATTGAACTGCTCTCAGTAAAGTTAGATAAATTAGAAGAAAAAACAAACAAAGAAGTGAAAACAAACCAACAGATATCGCAACAAGAAGTAACATAAATTAGAAAAAGTAAGACAGAAATAACTACCAGCAAGTTTCACCGTCTGGATATCACCGCGATCAATATCAAGCTCTGCTCCCTATAAGATTAAAATAATGAGGCATCAATAAGAGATAATTGCCTTTGAAACTACTCCATAAATAAACTACTGCATAAGTAACACAAAATCAAAAAAGTGATTTGTACTTGGTAGTTTTTAAGCTTTTGAACAGCATCTCCAGCTAGCCAATACACTCCTAAAGAATGTTCAAACCTAGAATGTACAGCTCCTGGATATACCATATGTGTCACACCTGAAAGTATACGAACTTGATTGTAAGCACATGAAACTAATAGTATACATTGAATATTACTAAATTTTGTGCCTAGAAGACTTAAGATGAACCTTACAGTGAAACTGTCAAGAAAAAGTTCAGTCTAGAACAATCTTAAAAACAATCTCTTCAAGGTAAGAACTCCTCACCATGTCACTGAGATATGTAGTGATCAACAAGTTCACAATATAATTGTCATAAACATGCCAATATATAGTCCAAAGACTCCAAACCAAACAACGAGTGAAGCACGAGCTTCTATCAGTAATACCAGTTTATTAACTTAACTTCGATTATAATCAGGACATCCCCAGCAATATTTGACTAAATGCCAAATGCGTTCATATTTCTGATTTGAAACAGCTAACCTGATAGTATCATATGCACACCTCCTAAATACATATTCATATTTGTGAATGTAGCGACCTTAAATTCAAGGATTAACAAATACAGAACATCATTAACAAAAATGAATAAACATACAAAAATACTCACCAAGCTGTTTCAATTCACGAAGCCTGCAATACAAGAATGAGTCAAATAATCAGACAACAGCTTACAGAGTTCATCTTCAAAACTAACAAACAGGCCATTTTTTTCATATTTCTTTAGAAAATACACACTCAACTCAATAACAAAATAAAAAAATCAAAATAAACACAAGCCAAAGGATATTCTCCTCCATAGATAAAGAAATAGCACCACTCCACCGTCTCACAACAACAACAATAACAACAAACATGAACTCACCTCTGAAACTGCTCGGTATCAATAAACTTCAAAGATAACTGCAAAAACAAACCAAAACTCCACAAATCAAATTCCAATTCCGAGAACCGCAACGTTTTCACAAGAAAACAAAAATTTAATCCAGATTACATATGAAATCTTAACAAGCAAAAAAAACATTACCGGATCAAGATAAATGTTGCCGTGAACGTTGTCATGAACGTGTTTGGAGCAGCGGACATCCAGAGAGGAATTGAAGTTGCGAACAGGAGGAAGCATCAGTTCGTCGTTGAGAGACGCACCCATACCTTGCGGTTCGGCAAAAAGGAATATTCCTCGAACTTGGACTGACGAAAGAGAATGAGAAAAAAAAGAAAAAAAAGGAAGCGAAAGGATAAAGATATGTATATACGAAGGAAACGGAAATTGAGGAGAAAGAAATGGCAGATGAAATTACTGGCGTGGTTGTTCGTTAAGAATGGGAAGAGGAAGAGAAGAAGAAGAAGAGAAAGAGAGGGAGACGTTTGGTTTTTGGGAGTTAGCAAAGAAATGAAGTACAGAGAGGAGGGAGTAATGGGGAGAAAGTGCCGCCAAAAAACGTGGCGATTAAATGGTAATTTATAATCAAAACAAAGCAAAGGGAAAGCAATTTTGTGTATTTCCCTTTTAATATTTCAAAAAATAAAAATGTGACCCACACGCATTACGCATTACGCATTTCAGCCTTCAGGTGTTTCCTTTAATTTTTCTCTCTTTTTTTTGGGTCTCGTCTAGGGGCATTAACGCTAAGAATGTCTTATTAGTTTGTTTGTTTTTTTGGAAAGGAATTAAATTGCAATACAATGAAGACCGACCTTATGACTCCAGCCTAGGGTATAATCTCCATTCCTAAACATCAAAGGTGTAAATGAACAAATTTAAGTCTATTCCATCTAAGAAGTTGCAGTAGAAGTTTAATGTTGAAAGTAAAAGATGATCCATGATGTATTAAATATTACTTTTAGGATTTAGGGAAGTTCGCTCACTACGTGGACCAATTGTTTTTTTTTTTTTTTTTTCAAATGGATTTTATGGGTTATCGTGACTCACTAAATATACTAATTTTCTATGGTATACAGACTAGACTTGAAGAAGACTTGCCTTAATGGAACAAGGAAGGAATGAGTGAGGTAGTGGAGGAAATATTTCCAGAGTTAGGCACATCCCTGGCCACGCATTAGTTTTCCTCTATGCTCCAATTATTTGTGTAACATTTTCTAAAATATGTGTTTGAATGATTAGAGATTTTTTTTTATGTAATGTTTTAAGGGGGAATGTACATTTAACTTAATAAAGCATCATATTAGCTCTGTGTCAACCTAGATAATAGATAGTTATTATAAGATTGAATATCTCATCGTCTAATTATTGTATTAAAGAATATATCAAACTCATGTATATATATATAAATAAAAGAGGTTATGGTAAATTAATTAAAACGAAAAATATAGTTCGTGAAGAAAAGTGTTGAATGAACACATGGGTCACTTTCCTTTACAATTAAGTTCTTGAATGACATTATTGTTTGGTTGCTAAAGAATTGATTCCTATGGACAAAGACAGCGTTGTGAATGGTTATAAGCAATTGTCATTTACCTTTAGTTTGAGATCAAAGGTTTGTAAATAGAAAAGGGAAAGTTATGGCTATCAATAAATCTAACTATAATAATATAATTTTAACCTTTCCCTGTTAAAACTAATTTTAATAAAATTGTTTGAAAATGATTTTTTCCTTTAATAATTTTTTAAAAGAAAATCCCATAAATGGGCCAAATGGGCCTATCCATTCAGCCCAACAAAACCCAATCAGAATTCAACCCAATCAGAATTCACAATTTCAGATTTTACAATAATAATGATAAAAAGAGAATAGAAGAAATAAAATCCCAAATCGGATAACATATATAAACGAGAGGGTGAGAATGAACAACAGTTGAGAGTCGCAGCCATGTCCGTGACCTCAACTAGCACTACTTCATCTTCTCTCCACTCCAATCCCAAATTCTTCTTCCTCTCTAACCCCATTTCTCCTTCTCCCCTCTTTCTCCGCAAACTTTATGGCCGACGCCGGAACCCGAATTCGGCCGGCGCCTTCTCCATCAAGGCTTACATGGAGAGTCCCAACTCTCTGTCCGGTTTTGCAAGTAAGGTGATCGGATCTCTGCCTGTGGTCGGACTGATCGCGAGAATTCTGAGCGATGAAGGCGGCGTCGGCACTGACATTATCGATTTTGCGGAGTTTCGTAGACGAGTTGGGAAGAAATGTACGATTATGGAGTCTAAAGCTTTCTATGAATTTCAAGAAAGAAAAGGCAAGGTAAATGTGTATCTTTATTTATGTTTATAATATCCTTTTTAAATTATACTTCATTAACTACTCTACTTTTTCTTTTTCAAAATAATAATTACTCTAGTTTTTTTAATTAAAAAAACAAGTACTTATGATAGGTAAAATTTGTTTTAAAACTTTTTAAATGTTCAGTAATTAGTAATATCTTTTTTATATTCCATTGATTCCACAGGAGAACTAAATCCTCTTTTTAACTTATTTGGAGCAAGAACTAAGTTAATGATTAAAGTTGCAAAACTTTCCAAGGTTCAAGTTAAGCGTAATTTGATGAAATTGAGAAGTTATATAACCTAACAAGTTTAGAGGTGAAATAGGTTGTATTGTACTCGTAAGTGCAATGGTGTATTTATTAATTTAAATATATTGCAAGTTTAAGATTAGAATTACAATAATGCTGCTTACTAAATCAATCAAACCAAGAAAGGTAAATCATAATGATTTGTGTTGAAGTAGAATAATTGATTGTGGTAGGCTGGAGAGCCATTGTATGTTCTATTGTGCTGCTGGCTAGCAGCCGTGGGAGCTGGTTTGCTTAAATCAGAGGAAATTTTGGAAGGAGTAGCAAGGCTTAGGATTTCAAATGATATTGAGTTTGAAGAAGAGACTTTCCTTGCTATGATGAATGAGGCTAGAGAGGTTTGTTACTCATATCATACATATATTTTTCCACTTTAAAGTCTCATTTTGCCTAAAAGAATAAAACGATGTTCATCTATGTATATAGAAACGAGAAAAACTAAAAGCGGCTGTTCCGAACATTCCGATGGAGGTTCGAATCGAGAAAGCACTTGATGCCATTTACGTTTGTTCATTTGGGAGAGACCCAATAGAGGAAGATGATGAGAAACTTTTAGTCATCATGTTGAGTGCTGTTTTTCCATCTGTTGGGGAAATTGAGATTCAGAGGATTTTGAAAGAGAAAGCAATTAGAATTGCTGAAGGTAAGGACACTGCCATTGTTCCAGAGCCACAGCCTTTGTCAAAAGAAGCTATTTTAGCCCAAATGAAGGACCTCCAATTTCTCCAAGAGAATAATGAAACTTAAGAGTCATAATTTAGTTTAGTTTGTTTGGTTGTTTTGTCAATTTGTAAGAGTTTGAATCTTTTGCTCCACAGTTTTCTAAAGTTGGCTGTTAATTATGGTATCTATATGATTCGAGATTAGAGGAGTGAGTTTAATTAAAATCCAATTAATATAGTTTGTTCATAAATCTAAAACGTTCTTTTTGGACATTGTTTGAGATGAGATACAATATAGCCGTATTCGTCAATCCAAACATAATTTAAAAGATAATGCACTAATCATCATCTCATTGATCATCTACCCCGATATCTGTTAAACTAAAGAAAAGAGAAACCAATCTAGTTGAATTACACTATATCATTGTTGGTTTCTAACAATTCAGTTCAATTTTGATCCATTTCATTGGTTTCGATATGTTCAGTTGAGCAATTGGTTCTATCAATTCAATTCCTTTTTAGGCAAGGAAGGGAGAAAAAAAAAAACTTTGATTCATCCTCAAAGATATCCATTTTAGATGGAATTACATTATGATGAGATACATACAGAAAAAAAGACTCACAAAGACGCTGATTTTGAAGGCACAAGTGAACTCCCACAGAAGCCAATTTATTTTGGAAACTAATTGTTGACTAAGTGGGAGAGAGAGGGAGGACACCATGGCAGATAAGACAAAACCTAAAGCACTTACCGGTATTGAGGTGCAAGTTGTCCTTCCTTGACGATGTAGTTTTGAGCAGGGAATTCTTCTCCTTTGAAGTACCTTTCAAGCATGTCCTTAACTCCGGCAGCATATCGCAACTGCATTGTTTCCGATATGGTATCATTAGTAAATATGTCAATACAGTAATAGAAGATTAGCTAACTTGTAAAGCATATTCTTCTTGAAGGTAACATTAGTAGATACGGTCAACAATGAAACCGAACAAGCTAATAGACATTGGATATTGAAATTTTACATTTTTTTAGTGCAATACAGAATCGTCTAGCTTGTAAAGCATATTGTTCGCATAGGTGATTCAAACTACATACTTTTTAGTCGTTAACACATACTACCTGTCATTTAAGCTATGTCACATTCGAACTTCTTATTTAAGTTTGTGTTAGTCTAGTTTTGTACTCTGAAAAGTATCAAGTCTATATTTATCAGATTCATTAATTTTGTAAATTTAGAATGGCATGCTAACTATATTAAACATTAAGCATGCAGTTGACAAACTTATTTGACACAAAGTAGAGATTATAGAAACGTTTTTAAGAAACGAGACTAAATTCATACCCCAAAAGTTAAGAAACCAAACTTATATTTGAGTTTGTATAATAATAACTTTCATTTTCACAAATTGGTGGGAGTAAGCCTAAAGGGTATACTCAGAATCTAAATTTTGTTCTTGAAGAGGATGATACCTGTGCATCGATGGTAGTGCCCGAAATATGAGGAGTCATAGCTTGGTTAGGCATGTAACGCCATGGATGGTCCTTGGGAGCTGGTTGTGGGTTCCACACATCACCACTGTAACCTGCATATTAAGAACAGTTTGAAGTATTAGCCAATAATGGAATTGGGATTAACTTTATTTGACTGAATCATCCATAGTAAGTCATTAAGATGAGTTCTTAGTCTAGATCAACAAGAACCTCCTAGATGTAAATTTGACATGTGGGAGTGTCTGATAGAAAGATTATTGTCTTCTATCCATGCCCTTTTGAGTTATTTGAAAAGTAAAGCTGCCTTACTTCAAAGGTTAAAGAAATTTGTAAATTTGACATGGGAGTGTTCTAATTTCAATTGTCTAATTATATAGCAACTAAAAGTTAATGTCCACCCTCCAGAAACTAGTGTACTACCCCTTTGATATGTCATATGTTTACATGTAGGGAGTCGAAATAGTTTCACTTTGAGATTTCTATTTTCTATATATGTGTAGCGTATTTGACAAATAAAAGCATAATATATTGACTAATTGATATATGTTACCGTCCTGCTAAAGAATTATATTCTCCAATTACCTCCAACGTGTCCACTGTTACAAGCGTCAACAACAGCTTGAGTATCCATAATTGCTCCTCGAGCATTGTTAACAATCAGTACTCCTTTCTTGCACTTGGCAATTCTTTCTTTGTTAAATAGTCCCCTGCAGTATCAAATTTAAGTTGTGTTTAGACATGAGTGCCAAAGCTTCCAATCTAAAGTATTGTAGACGAACTTCCCTGTGGTTCATGAGACACTATGAAGCAAAATCAATACCTTGTCTTGTCAGTTAGAGGAGTGTTGATGACAAGTACATCACATTTTGGTAGCATTGCATCCAGATCCTCCTCAAACTGTGCTCCAATCTGCTTCTCAAGTTCAGGATCGATCTTGAGTCGATCGTGGTAGAGGAGATTGCAATTGAAAGGTTTCAGCCTTTGAAGTAAGAGTTTGCCAATTCGTCCAGCCCCTACGGTTCCAACAGTCTTGCCCTCGAGATCATAAGCTCTGTGAGCTATTCCAGCAACATTCCATTCACCATTAACAACCTGGTGGTATCCTGGTAGGAAATTCCTGACAAGAATGAGAATTCTCATTAGCTCATCCTCCGCAACTGAAACCACATTGCTTCCGGTAACCTCTGCAACCGTTAGTCCAGCAGCAGCAGCAGCATTGAGGTCAACATGATCGGATCCAATTCCTGCCGTGAGAAGCAACTTCAAGTTCTTGGCCTTTTTTATCCTTTCAGCAGTTACGTAGGCAGGATGGAAGGGGGTTGTTATGAGAACATGGAGATCTGGAATGTGCTTTTCAAGTTCTGAAACAAAAATGAACAAAACCAAATGGGTCCAATTAGAACACAGTTGGTATGTAACTAAATGAACTGTCTAGTATTTTCACTAACAAAAGTAGATACCTTTAGTCCAAAAAAGGATTGATGGTTTATTTGAAAATTATGCTTCAAAAGACACTTAAATAGTTTTCCATTTGAGTCGTAAAAAATGAAATGAAATAGTTGAGTGACAAAGTCTATTTAATAATCACATATTGATTTTTTTTTTATTTAAACAATATTAATATGGAATAACATATCTAAAATGTTGACTGCCAAAGTTGAAATGAAAAGTTAACATTTAGAATATTATCATTTAAATAAAGTTTATAAAACGCTAAAAAATTTATATTTAAATATTTGATTATTTAACATAAAGTATATTTCAGCCTAAAAATGCCATTGGTTCTGTCTGGCCCGGAAAGTTCTTCGTCTTCCTAATCTATCGGGTCTTAGCGGGAACAAACCCGCCCTTTGTAAAATAGGGAATACAGACAGACGAATCAGGTAAAATGTTTTGACAGATCAGATGCTTACCAGAATCAAGTCCTTCCTTGTCATCAGTGACTATATACTCATGTCCTTGAGACTCCAACCATTCGCGTATGCCCAAGGCTCCCTCCACACATCCCACAAAATTAGGGTTCATAGCAGCATACTCATTAGCCTTGTAAAACACACCGACGATCTTCTTGCTCTCTGCAGAAGCCTGATCATAATCAAGGGAGAAACGAAAGCCGTTAATTAACTAAATTCAAATTCACAAATCACAGAATCAACTTCAAGTATCCAGAAACGCTCCCTCCACCTCCGATCTAGCTCACAATCACACAGAAACACACAAACTGGACCTAGCTGTTTTAGTAATCTATCTTCACGATCGGAGACTAGAAAAACTAATCAATCACAAAAGTAGCTTCGATAATCCATAAATCCATCCTCCACCACTCTATCAAACACTTACACAAAGACACAAATTAGACTTCCTGTTCTCGTAATTAACGACAGAAGAGTGAAAACAAAGAAAGCAATACAATCTGTCAACAACAGAGGAGTAAAAACATGATCGGAGAAGGAGAGACGAACATCACACATTTCAGCGATCAAATCCATAAGAAGAGAAAAATGGCGAAAATTCAACTTCCTAACTCCAGAAACTCCACAAAAGAACGTCAAACTTCGCAATGAAAGAAGAAAAAGAAGAGTAAGGCAGTTGTGAGACAATAATTGGAGTTAGAGAAATGGAATTGGTTAAGCAGGAAAAGGTAAAATGGCTCACATGAAGATGCCTGAGGAGAGGTGATGAGTGAGAGGTTAGAGAAGAGGAAAGAGCTCGAATCGCTGTTGTAGCAGCCTGCTTCATCGCCATGATCGACGTTTGTTGAATCTCTGACAAAGTTTTATGCGTAAATGAAAGACTCGTGAACGATGAAGGAGGTGATGATGATGATGATGAAGGTGATTGGGAGGTTTAGTGAGTGGAGTATTTATAGTTGGCAAAATGGTATTGGAAGCGAAACCGCTCTTTGCTTTTGTTATTCAGTTTCTCTGTTTCTTTGCGGAGGCTTCCTTTCTATTGTACGCCACCACTCTGTCTTCTTTCTTTTGCTTCATTCTTTTAACTCCCATTAAACTAACTAGTTTCGTAAATATTCACATCCATTGTGTAAAAGTATAAACCAACTGTAATTTTAATTTTTTTTAATTGTTATTTATATTTTTTTTACTCCAAACTTTTTTATTCCGTCTTTTCTCGTTTGGTTTTTCAACCTATTATGCTCACCCCTAATTCTTATATAAATGGTTGATTTCTTAACCAAAATTTGGAGAATTATTGTTTTAATTTTTAAATTTTAACTTGTTTTTTAAACAGTTAAAAGAATAATACATGACAAAGTAAAAATGTTAAAATTGAAGTAGTAGTATCTACCCGTTTAATTTTCAAAAACAAAAAATTACTAAAAGAAGGCTTGATTTTCAATTTTTCTTTTACTCGATTTATTTGATTCAATTTTTTTCCTATCTATCTATATATTATATGAATTTAGTACTTTATTGGAAAAAAATTGGGTTTAGAGCGTAAAAATTTATTTATATCAAGGATTGAGATCATCAAATTAGATGTCGAATTTAGTCCAATAGCAAAGAAGTTAGTTTTTGTTGAAATTGATCAAATAAAATAATAATTTTCGTTACGCAAATTATAATTGGCGAATATATTTCTAAAATTTATGACAAGATATTTAGTTTTTTTTTTCTTTTTTTAATCTGAGTTTAGCTTAAGGAAATAAAATTGTAAAATAATCATAGTCGATATTTGGTAAAAGTATTTTCGAAGAAACTATTCAAGCATGGATTATTTTATCTAAAACTACTTCGCATTTTGACTCCAAATTTTTTATTTAGTTTCTCCGAAAAGAAAAATCTAACAAAATTTTTAAAAATAAAATCATAAATAAAAATCAAACACCGTCACCGATCAACCAAATCATCTTACCACAAAATTAGAAAAAAAACGTGCTTTTAAGATTATCTTAATTATGTAACAACTTAATTTATAATATGTATGGTCCCGAAACAATTTATTGATATGCATGGTTAGAAATCTCATTAAATATTTGACAATACTTTTTACAATAAAAGTTGAACAAATTCAAAACTTTGATATTAGGCATGCTTTTTAACAAATTCAAACTCGAACTCCTTGTCAGGGAGAGAGACTAGGGGAAGGCATTATCCATGCCATTAACCAAAAAACTTATTTCATTTTTAAATACAAATTAACTATATGCTCTACTAGTATACAATCATAGAGGTTGAAATTTAGATCTTTTGTATTCGATTGTTTTACTAAAAAAATGTCGTACATGTATAAACACACAATCTTTGAGAAGGTCTTAGTAGCTTCGTCACCTATTGGAAAGATGAAAAAAATAACGTTTACATGTTAAATTATTAAAACCGATAAACTTGTGCACATAGTCTTTTTGTGTAGCGTTAAATTTAAGGATCTAAAAGTCTTTTTATAAATAAATACCCCTTTTACAAAATACCCAAAAAAAACAAAAAAACTCACTAATCTTAAAATATTTCTCTTTCTCTCTACTTTCTCATGTTTCTCTAATTTATTAGGGTTGATGTGCCAAAAGTATCTCAATTGAACAAAGTATCGTATTAGGTCTTTCCTCGTCCGTCCACTAATCCACTCTCAACCACCTACGAGAGTTTTCCGTTATATAAAGACAACTATAAATTATTGTTTGTGTGGAATATATTTGATGTTGACTGCTATCGCATCCTAAATATTTTTCCCTCAAAAAAAGAAAAAATATTCATCTTATAATAGAGCTTTACGTGCATCTCAAACACTTCCATGTTCAATTTGGAGTTGATTCATCCACAATACTAAAATGTCTTCATAAGGGCAACAAATGAACCAAATGATAACGAAGAATATTTTCACATATTTTCACATTAGTACCATATTGTCCACTTTGAGAATAACCCCGCGTAGTTTTATTCTTTGAAACTATCTCAAAATATCTCATATCAAATGAAAATAATTGTGTTTGTTTATGTAATATGAATCTCTCCTTTTCATTAGTTAATATAGAACGTTGTTTTGAACTAATAGGTTGCACATGATGAAAAAATCCATATGATTGACCAAATTCGAGACAAAGAGACGTGCTATTGGGTGATGTGTTTAAGTTGTATGGTGTCTAGTAGGTGACTAGGGCCCTCAAGTTTTGGCCAATGTTTTGATAAAGAAATTTTGCACATTGTCATTGAAGAGTATGATGTGTTATATACCATATTGCTTGTCTAAAGATAAATATTTAGGTTTAGCTATATTAATGAATAAAGTCTATTTGTTGTGGGTCATGTGCCTTAACTAACAAGTATTATAGATGGAAGTTTAGCGATTATATATAGATTATTATCGACAAAAAATTTGACAACAAAATAAGTGTCAGTTTGAAACAGATTTCAAACTTTTAAATATTCAAAATGGAACTTTCCTTAGATATTTTAAAAGAAAATATATATTTTATGTTAATTGAACTATGTTCACTTTGACAAATGTTCATATCATTCTTAAATTATGAAATCTTCAACTGAGTCTTATTATTTTCTTTTAACAAAGTGTGAGATGAATTTAAATGTAAAGTTTAAATATTATTTGGTCGACATTAGAATAAAATATTACTTTGATCTCTAGATCTTTGGGATTAATTTGATTCGTTTTGGTCTTTAAAATGAATAAATAATTTTGATTCATATGCATGGCACGAAACTAAAACTAAAATGAACCAAAATTGTCATTTTATAAAAAGTACGTAGACATACCAGGATCAAAATAAAACATTTTAAATATACTATGACTATGAAAAATGAAGGTTAAAAATGTATGGACCAGATTAAAAATATTTATAAATATAGTAAAATTTTACAATCTAACAATTAAAGTCTGTCAAGTCTATTAATTCTAAAAAAATTATTATATTTTGTAAAGAAAAAAAATTGAGTTTGGTGCATTTTGAAAAGGAAAATTATATTATATGACAAAAGCATTTAGAAAAAAACAGTTCATGATACATCTTTTTTACATATTGTAAATATAACAAGTATAACAAGTAGTTAGTAATATCAGATGACTACCATAAAATTATCCGAAGGTTATCAGAGAGCTATCGACTTTTAAATTTGCTAATTTTGCAATTTAGAAAATGCACCTGTTATCTCATATATATTATTATTTTTGACAATGCCCATTTAAAAATGTATTTTAAAACTGAATTGAATGAATATAATGAAAATTTTGAATTCCATTAGTTGACGCAAATTGACCGTGACGTGTACTTAGATTTAGGGATAAGGAACTAAAAAAAATCTTATCTTATACAACCAACTCAACTCTCTCTCTCTCATTATTCGGCCCTACATATATAGTTTTATTATTTTCACACATTGCTTCCTCTCTCTTCTTATATACTTCTAAGATATCCTAAACTTTTTTTTTTTGCTAAATATTTCGAATTTGATACCAATCTAAGTGACGAAACAAGTTAGAATCAAAACGGATTTAGAAAAGAATTTGACTTGAACCTTGACCCAATCTAGGTGTGCTCATCTTTGGCTAAGACTAACCTTGCCAACTAACTAAGAGTGTTTTATGCAATTTCATCCGAAGAGACAATTTCACGGCTAAATATGTGGTTCAAGGAAGATACTTGATTTCGACTTCATAGAGGTCTACTTGTTTTAAACTTTAAAAAAATGTCTAACTAAGTTGGATATTCACTTTCATAAAACCTTATGAATATCGACTCTTATTGTTTTGCCTCGTATCATTTTTCTTCACTTTCAACAACATTGACAACTAGTAGAATGACTTGTTCTCCTTCTAACACGATAATAACAAACATGGTTTTCTAAAATGTGGATGAACCAAATAAAAATGATAAGAGTTAGAAAGTGAGTGAAAAAAAAAGAGCCATATAAAAAAAAGTTAACTCATTCATACAAAAATTGTATGTTTTTTTTCTTTTCTTTTAATGAATATTCTTCCACTAATAACATATAAAACATCAAATAATTATTTAACATAATTATGAGCAAACAAAATCAGACAACGTAATTCGTAATTATTTATATATCCATATAGAAAAAAGTTTCTATACAACGATATTATGCAAAAAAAAATCATACTATCTTCATTTATTGTGTGTCACGTCAATACACTTTTAAGAATAAGATGAGACCTACTAATATTAACATGGGTCTGCTAGTACTTTTAAAATCAAATTTAAAAGTGTATACATAAGTGCATATGATACTCTTTTGTAGTACTAAAAAATTAACACTCACGTGTCATTTTTAATTTAGAAAATGGTAAATCTTTCTATACGTAATTAGTTGAAAAGTCAATAATTTTTAATATATATATATAACATTAGTTTACAAGAAACGGACTAAATCCATACCAATTAGGATTTCCTACTTTTTATCATTGTGTTTGAAAAACTGAATAGAAAAACTCTACTAAACAAAAATAATTTAAATTCTGTGGCTTAGAATATAATTTTTATAGTAAGACAATAAATTATTGAAAACAAATTGAAGAAAATGGACTAAATTTTCAAAAAACAAAACTTATATTGTTTAGGTAAAATGTAAATTATTGTAAAATAAAAAAGGAAAAAAAGAAAAATGGTTTCAATTTGGTTACAAACGGAAAGCTAAAATAGATGAATTTGTTTTGCAAATTAATTCAACAGTAAACGTCGATAAAAACAACATCCAATTTTGACCGTTGGATTTGTCATTTAGAGTGGGCTGGTGGGGGAATGAATATGGAGATATGGTGGGCCCGAATACTGACGTGGCACTTTCGAAAAGGCTGGACCTATGAAGTGCCCATCTGGTGGAGGTGGGCCGACAGCCCAACACAATCTTTCCAACGTGGCAACTGCCCACAAATTTATCTTCGGGCAGTGCATAGATGGCCTTTTATATAAAAAAAACAATATAATATTTAATTTAAAAGATAAAATAATTATATAACACAAAATTGGGTAAAAAGACTAAAATACCATTAGTCTACCACAAAAAAACTATAATTACTATCCATTTCTATCATTAATAATTGTTATCAATTTTTATACCAATAACTATGGTTAGTGTTGGAATCATGTGCACTGAAGGATAAATTTGAAATTCTAAAAAGAAAACTAAGTCAAAGTCCCTTAGATTTAGTGTTTTATTGTCTATTTGGTTCATGAGGTTTTAAAAGTAACACTTGAGTCTTTGATATTTGGAAAATAGTTCTAAACAATCTCTCGATTAAAGTTGATGGCTAGTTGACTAACGGAAAAATGACGTGACACTAAAATAACAATTATTCTAATAATTTTATATTCATTTGTGTTGCTTTACTTTAAAATAGCAAAATAACCGTGCTTATCCACAAGCCTTATCAAACTACTCACCTTACTTTGTGCATCATTAAATAGTATTTTATTAGTCATCAACTGTGTTTAGAAAGTCTTCATCATGTTGTACATATACTGGTCATGCTTTTATCAACTCTTTCATTATATGTATTATTTGTTGATATTATTGAATAGTGGAGAGAAATGAAGCCATTGTTATCATGAAGAACAAAGCAAACACTCATGTTCTTCTCCAGCAAGGCTTCAACAATCTCAATATCTTCATATTTAGAAGCAATATGGAAGGGCGTTCATTACTTCAACAACAAGTCGAATATGGTGATGAAGGAGTCGAGAGAATTCGTGATGACCATTAGAGATAGAGATGCAACAATGGATGATGAGTCTTACCAGTACTGAAATATGACCTAACTTTTTGTATGAGATATGCATCTTTCTCGATCAATTTCTTCAATCTTTCAATACATATATTTTTGTTGTTGTCTCATGCAACTTTCTTGTAGTATCTTAACGGGACGAAGACATCACAACTCTAATTTCGACTCGATCATTATTATCAATCTCCTCCGTTATCTTTGATTTTAGGAAAAAAGAGAGAGTGGCCCATACGTATATATAAATTTATAAATGGAAATGTAGTTTTTACAAAAGGAAAAAAACAATAATAAACAAAGAATACCGGGTGATTTGAAACGGGTTAAATCCGTACCCGGGTCGTGAACCCGAGGATCTAGGGTTGGTAGGAATCTCGCGCCAAAGATAATCGGCTCGTCGTTGTGAAGTTGGTACTAGGCAGAACCAAGGAGAATCCTTTCGTCCCAGTGTACTGTCTTCGGACGCCCAGTTATGGAAGCGCCGGTGCTGGAGAAGCTTACGGAGACGCAGCAAAATCAAAGGATGGTGGAATATGAGGTTGCTCGGATATACGATTTTTTCTTACGGGCTCCTCGCAGCGCTCAAGAATTCATGTAACAAGCTAGGAGAATTTTTTACTTCTAATCATTTGTTTCAAGTGGAGATGGTGTATTTCGCTTTTGGTTTTTAATAAATTTCGTTTGTTTCTAGGTTGGAGCTTCAGCGTGAAAATCATATCGAATATCTTACTAATGGTCTCAATCATCTAGGACCCTCATTTCGCGTATTGGATGCCAAGTAAGTCTCTTTTTCTTGTATGCTGTCGAGTTCGTTTCTTCAATTATTATGCAGTCTTTGCTTAAGGCAATTCATTTTTTTTCCTAAATGATTTTTTTTTTTTTTTTGAGTGGGTTAAACTCTGCAAGTAGTTTTTGGCGCGGTTTGACGTGTGTTTGAAGGCCATTTGAACTTTTATTTTTATAGCCGAGTATTTTATTCTGTTGCGTCTCTTCTCAGAATGATTTGTGCATAATGGAGCAGACTAATTTTGCGTTTCATTGTGTTCTTAGGAGATGGACATAGATACTAGTGAGGTGTGGTCCCATTTTAGATTTCGTGTTCTCATTTAGGCTTCCATTTCCAAGACCTTCTGTAACGATCATTTAGGTTATATTTTGTATAAATAGAGTCTCTTCTTGTAGTTGGGCTCCTGTTTTTGTTTGCTGTTTTTTTTATGCTGGTGTAGTCTTTCATTTTTATCTTTATGAAAGTTGTTGCTTTTATAAAAAAACTGTTAGTGAATATCATTTTGAAATTGGAACTTAGCTGGAAAAGTAACTTGTTTATGACATTTTGTTGTTGCTTGGGTTATGCATATCTAAGACAAGTTTTTCTTTGTGTTAATTCTGGTTCTAGAACACTAATGTTAGGTTGTGTTGATGAGGCCCTGGTCTCCTAAGAATTAGTGAATTAGTCATGGTCAAGTGAAGGTTCTGTGAAGACAATCCGAGTGTAAAGTTCTTGTGTCGAAGTTTCTGGTTTAATGATCACCCCTAGTCGTTCCATTTATTTATATAGTATATGACTGATTGTGTAGTTATAATGTATCAAATCCTTAGCTTATTTAAGTCCCTTCCCTCTCCTTTTTTTGACATTTTGTAGTCGTCCGTGGATTTGCTATTGGATCCTGCATTCTATTGCTCTACTGGGAGACTCTGTAGATGCTGAACTGGAGGCTAGGGCCATTGACTTTCTTAATCGTTGTCAAGTATTGTCATTCTACCTCTTCTTGTTCACCATTTACAAACGGATCTTTCTTACATTTGGGATCCTTCAGCTTGTGGACTTAGACTTGCTAATTGAGATTTGAGTATATCCTAGAATGATTATTATTATTTTATTAGCCTTTATTACCTTCCTTCCTTATTTTTGCTTCAGATAGTTGTCTTTGTTTACCTATTTGAACAAGTTACTGCATGCGTGGAAATTTCTTGCTTAATGCTAGATTGGAACACTTAAACTCTGACTATTGAAATTGTTATGTATTTGTTTCTCATTCTTGCAGGACTCAAGTGGTGGATATGGAGGTGGACCTGGACAGGCAAGTGAATTTCATATTCATTTCTATAGAAAAATTATGCTATTATTAGTATGTGATTGCTGTTAAAAGAGGGTTTTATTATTATTATTGTTGTTGTTGTTGAAGAAAGAAATGCAGCTGTGTGGACATACTAGTCAAATGTTCAGCATTAAAACGACTGAGAAATGAAACATGGGGTTTGGAGCATAGAAAATGTTCAATCACCATGTTATACTCTGCATAGGTTGTGCAACTTAGTGCATTGGTCTAGGAGTTAATCTGTACAATGCTTCCAAGATTCTTCCATACTACAAACTTACGGCTTTTTGTGTGCGCTGTGTCAGTGTGCAATGTGAACGTCCATCACTTGCATACATATGGATGAGTTATGTTATGGAACCTTAGATGTAGAAGGGTAGCAGATACTTGTACTATACTAAGAATAATTAGAAAGCACCACAATTTTGAGAGCTTTGGAGCACACGCCTCCAAATTGGACAGCCTTTAAGGACTTTCTTAAAGTAATTGGATTTCTTAGATTTTGTAGTTATTTAAGTACAGTCAGCAAGTACTGAATATTGAGACGATTGAACCTCTTCCTTCTCTAATGAGTTATCTGGTATCTTCTTCCCCACCTGCATTCCATCTTTATAGACTAGTTTCTACTGACAACCTAACTGAATATTCTTGAGCGTATCCCTCACCTAAGACCAGGCATAACATTTATTGTACTTTAAATCATGTTAATCTGCACAATTAGCATACGTTTAGTTTTTTCTTTTGCAGTTCTCAATCTAATTGAATTTATTAATATCTGTGGATTCATTAACTCTTTGGTTCCTCACAGTTACCTCACCTAGCAACAACTTATGCTGCAGTGAACTCACTTGTCACATTGGGGAGTCATGAAGCTTTGTCGTCAATTAATAGGTGGTCAGTTTATAACCAGGGGATCAGTTGCTTTTCTGAATAATTTTGCAGTGATATGACATTATCAATGAAACATCTTTCAGACATAAACTATACACGTTTTTGCTGCAGATGAAGCATCCTAGTGGAGGCTTCAGGTATCAAATAATCCTATTAGCTTATCCTGAGGGTCCTAGTTAGGATTCCATTTTGTTTCATTGTTTTTCTAGAAAATGCAATGGCTCCTTGGGTCAGCAACTCTATATTCATTGGTCAATAATTAGTGCTTAAATGATTCTATGGTTGAGTTTCATTTTTTTCCCTTTTAATGTTGTCTGTTGCTCATTTTATCAGAATGCATGACCAAGGAGAAATAGATGTCCGTGCTTGCTACACTGCAATTTCTGTAAGTCGGCATCTTATTGTTGGGTTGGGATGTAATTAGTTGTAGTGTGCATGTGCACACATGCAATTTCCAGTTATTTGAGCAAATTGCATGTTTTCAGGGCTTTAAAATTGAAAATGGCATATTGCAGCATGAAGATAGTGCATTTAATTGCATGAATATACTGCAATTTTTTATTATATTTGCTGAAATGATCATTCATGAATCATGATTCATTAATAATTGTGTTGCATATAGTCATAGAACAATATCAAGGATGGTGACATTAAGTCTTTAGGTTGTAGCTGAACAATGTTGAGATAGAGACGAATTCTTGTGACGAAGAAATGCCCATTGTTTCAATTCAAACTTTTTGCCCTTTAACTGCTTCTATCAGTGCAGCAACTGGCATTTATAGAGTTTTGTTTCAGGTTGCCAGTATATTGAACATCTTGGATGATGAACTAGTTCAAAATGTGGGAAACTACATTCAAAGGTCGGTTCCTAGAACTCAGTATTGTCTGCGTGCCTATAGTTTGTGGAGCATGTTATGAACCTGTATGCCTATAGGTTTTTTTTTTAAAACAACTGAGAAACAAGAGTAGAATAAATACAGTAAATCCCTGACCACCTCTCTCTTATTCTCAGTGGCTAGTTGTCATCTTTTTAAGCAGTTTCTGTTAGCACAACCATCATGGGTTGGCCTAGTGATATAAAAGGAGACAAAGTCTCAATAAATGGCTAAAATGCCATCGGTTTGTCCATGGTAGCCTAGCCACCTACATTAACATCGTAATTAATTTTCTACGAGTTTCCTTGACACCTAAATGTTGTAGCATAGGGGATTGTCCTGTGAAACTAGTTGTGGTGTTCGTAAGCTAGCCTGGACACTCACGAATATCAGAAAAAAAGAAAACAAGAAGTTTCTGTTAGCACCAAGCTAGAGCATTAATTTTGGACACTCTGACTTGAAAGAAACTGGGGAGTCTTTCTCAGTTTAGAAAAATCCATCAACCTTGTGGAAAACCTCATCGTGTGGATCTTACTTGGTGCAAGTTTTACGGATCTTTCTGTAATTATGGTTCAAGTTCTTTATGACCCTTGGAAGAACATTTTGTAAAACTTTTTGCATGAAGCATTGGTCTTCCCCATAATTTTTCATTTATTCAAGCTGGGATATTAAATTAGAGTTTGTGCTGAAATTTTCACTGTCAAGTGGATGTAACGTCGCAGTGGTTGGATTGAAAACCTTTAGCAAGTCAACAATCTGCTGAAAGTAAAAATTTTGAGCAGTTACTGAAATCTGCCATGGTTAAAAATTACTATATTAGCTAGAATAACCATTCCATGTAATTTTTCTTTTATTTCTCCAATTAATGCTTCTTGAAGGAGTGAGATGGACAATTGACAAGCTCTGCTGTGTTTTGATGTTTATAATTTTTTGTAAACTTGTTAAATCAGTCTGCTATTGCGTGTTATTCATTAAATGTTTGCTAATTTTCTCTGCAGTTGTCAAACTTTTGAAGGTGGTATTGCGGGAGAACCTGGATCTGAGGCTCATGGTGGGTATGTTTTTCTGTCTTTATTCATTTTATCTTGTTGGATGCTGTGTTCTCCAGCTTTCATTGGTGGGATGATAAAAGATATGAATGTTTGTTCAATCTCTATATAATTTGAAGATTCACTATATCATGGAAGTAATGGGTACCAATTTTTTAATGCTCAACACTATGAATATCTTTTCACGTTCCTAGGGAAACTTTTTTCTTTTGTACATAATTAATATATCGACCTCATCAGGTATACCTTTTGTGGTTTGGCTACTTTGATTCTGATCAATGAGGTTCACCGGTTGGACTTGCGGAGTTTACTTGTAAGACTTTGCTGAGGAAAATTAATCGCCATTGCTAATCCTGCCTTCATTTGTATTAAGACCATGCTGTTTGGCTTCAATGCTACATGTTATGGATAATATTGGAATCTCTTTCAATACATTAGGACTGGGTGGTGTTTCGTCAAGCTGGTTTAGAGTGTGGATTTCAGGGAAGAACAAATAAGTTGGTTGATGGCTGCTATTCGTTTTGGCAGGTTAGTTTCGGTATTGTTGATTCAGCGTTTCTTTGGTTTTCATTTGATTGATTTATGACAACAGGGAGGCGTTTGCTCACTATTAAAAAGATTAAGTTTGGATATTGATGAACAATCAGTTCAACCTGATGCTCGAGAAGGTTCTTCTTTTGATAATCTATCAACTGGTATGCCATCAATTTTCTGCTTTTGTTTTCAATCTATCCTTAGAGCATGTTATCTTCATCAATATTTCTTGGTGTAATTTGTCATATGGTTTTGATTCTCTTTTGTCCAATTGGAGATGTCTTTTGTAACTCATTTGTCCCTGTAATTTTCATACATCACTGAAGTTGTTATAAAAATAATAATAACAAGACAACAGTTACATGAATATAATGGATTAATTTTTTCGGACCAATAACAAGTTAGATTTTTGAGCCTATTTTGAACGTCTGCAACATATCTCACCTTTTTCTTGAAAAACTTAGCTTTGTTCTCTTCCAGCCAAATAGCAAAGCACAAATTTGGAACTATACAATTCCAAAAATATTTTTTTGCTCCAAGCATAAATTTCCCTAGTAAACAAAGACTAGACATCTCTTACGTGTCCAGTTCACATCAAGTCCAGAGTTAAGTTTACACCATAGGTACTGTCCATTCTATTCGTTATTTTGTTGAAAATCCCAAACTAATAAAGAATGAATATTATTTAGGAGTCGGTATATGATTGAAGTGTGAAACCATATATTTGATTTATCAACTTGTTATCTTGGTTATAGTCATGATTCCATTCTTAACGAGGTTAATCTTGTGATATTTATTCCTTTGATTAGGTGCGGATACTTCTCGAAAGGTCAACTATAATGATGTTGGTTATGAATTTATCGAGAAGCATCCAAGTAGTCAACCTCTTTTCAACAGCTTAGCCTTACAGCAATATATACTTCTGTGTGCCCAGGTACACCATACACCTTCGAGATTTATTTTTATTTTACTAACTCTATAATTGGTTGGAATTCTTTTTGTATTAAAAATATTTATTTTCATTCTTCTTCATTTTTGTAGTGTTCATGTAAAGTAGAATATACGAAACATTGCAGTTTTGAAATTGGTTCCAGAACGACGAGTAATTGACTGACCATCTCTCAAGATGGATGTTCATTTTATGAAACATTGTACAACTAGGACTCGTAGTCTCCTTGTATTCACCATTTCTTAATACATTCATCAATTTATCATAACTCTTTTTTCAAAATGAGTTATTTACCTCGTAAGAATTTTATGTTTTGCTTAATGCAATTATCAAATAATATAGAATTCTATCTCAAGACCAGTTGGCAATTAGACAAGTATCCCAAGAGTAAACATTGTGAGATCCCTTTATTTTTCCAATGTGTAAACCTCAACATGCATTCTCTAGATCGTGCTTCGTTCAGTTCACCTTTGGATAGGATTCCTTTTTCTTTGGGGGGAGGGGGGAACCAAATGTCCTTTTGAGCTTCTTGGGCTGTGATACCATCTTAGATAATATGAAATTCCATCTCAAAACCCATAGAGGAGAAGATCATGTATTGTGTGAACATTGTTAGATCCCTTGATTTTTTTAATGTAAGATTCTCAATGGCAATAATTATTTGTTTTTCCAAAATTTGACAATCTATTTCCTGTAAACAATCGTTTGTAGTTCAGGGCCTCTCATTGTATGTATTTCCATTTGGAGGTTTGGTTTTTATCATTCCCTGGGTGCAGGTACCTGAGGGCGGACTAAGAGACAAACCTGGGAAGCCAAAAGACTACTACCACACGTGTTATTGCCTAAGTGGCCTCTCATTGTGTCAGTACAGCTCGTCTAATGAAGATTCCCCACCACTTCCCCAGGCAGTAGCAGGACCCTATTCCAACCTCCTGGAGCCTGTCCATCCGCTATACAATGTTGTCTTCGAACGTGCAATTGAAGCACTTGATTTCTTTAGGGGGAAATAGGTAATCTCCTCCCCTTCACTTCTCTATAGCCTATTGCCATACACTAAATACCTTAAAACTGTGGTGGCTATTTACTCTGGTATTTTCTGTAATGGATTTATCTTGTGTATGTAATAATGATAGAGGATTTAATTAGGTTATGCTGTGATATCAAGTTTTGTCTCAATCTTCCAGGTTTCCAGCGTTGTCAACTCCCCCTCCCCCCCAAATCATCCTTGACTATTATCACGGTGCAATCATCAGATGCCACTACATTTAGTTGCTAAGGAAACCCTTAGGGTATGATATTCTTGGTAGTGGCTACCATGACTTGAAGTCTTTTGTTAGACCAATGCCAACCAAGACTACATCTCCTACAACCTAGTCGATCATAACCATGGAGAAGGGAGCTTTCATTCTTAACTAAAGATCTTGTCCTATTTTCAAAACAATTTGTATCCGACATCTATGAATAGTTTTGGAAGTGATGCAACACAAAGAAAGCTCTTAATTTTTATTATACGTTTAAAAGAAGGTAGTAGGTTGAAGGAAGTGGGGATGTTTGGTATTTGGAAAATTTTACTGAAGAGGGGCTAGCCCTACAGTTTAGTCTAAGGATATGCTCATTGCTCCCATGTTTATCATATGCTCTAATGGTCGGCTCAGCTTAAGACTACAAAAGTATTTTCATATTATTTTAAACAAATGGCAGTTTTGAAGGGCACGCGTTTAGGGTCGAGCCATCATTAACTCAGTTCTGGGCTTTGATCCCATTTCGTTGTTGATATACTTGTAAAAATGAGTATGGTGGTGCAGTACCCACCTTAAACAACCACTTGGAAAATCTTGGTAACCCTACGATTAATTAAAATTCTAAAAAAAAAAAGACAAAATTTAAAAGGATCTCTCTATAGCTTATCCCCTCAGATTTCATGGACCTTATCCTTTGATGTGCTATAGTCTATAGAACATATCTTGTTCAAGCATAGTCGTATCTATGAAGAAAAGCCATATCATTGTCCTATAATCTTTACATTGTGCCATATTGGCCACTTATGAATTAATTTTCTACAAGTTTCCTTGAAACTCAAATGTTGTAGGATTAGATGGGTTATTCCATGAGATCAGTCGAGATATGTGTAAGTTGACTCGATACTCATGAAGAATATTTACATTGTGACTTCTAAATAATTTAATATTTCCAAGTTTTCAACTTGTAGACTAAACAAATTTATGGTTAGTTTAGACCATGTTGTCATTTTACTCTAAACAATTGGAGCTCAAGATTAGGAAACGGATCAAACTGATAGTCTAAGATCTTTGTACATTATAGTGACTTGGATGTTGCTCAAAAGATCTTATTTGTTTTACTACTTTTCCTTTTCTTTCCTCTTCTACTCAGGGTAATTTGTATCTGTTAGAGTACTTTATCTTACATTTTGAGATGAAATAAAAATGTCGTGTTTTGGTTTACGTTTTTCTTAGAAAAATATTTGAGCTCTGGTTGCATCAGGAGCTGCACTTGTATTTGTGCAGCTCACCCAAATGCTCAATCACAAGCTAAGAACAAAGTTTTCTTTAAATATAGATTATATATTTACTTTATCCTTGAAGGAGATGCATGAAGTGAAGAAGGGTGCAGCAGGGGCTACACCCAAGTATTACTCTTATATGCTCTTAAACGAAATCTAACATTTTGAATGCAATTCGAAGCAATAGAAAGGAAAGAGAGGAAATGGAACTCCTAGAATACGGGTGAATCTGAAACGGGTTTCAATCAAATTGAAGGGTAGATTCAATCCTCAGGAAGAAAAGAAACAGCCTTATTTCAACATAACCAAAGAGTGTGTTATTAAAAAGAAGTCTCATCTTTACAGGATTGACTTCTTAACATGTCCCTAGAGCTTCCAGTGCAGAATGGTGGCCACATCCTTTACCTAACAAAGAAAGAGTAGCATTTTTGGTAGAGAGTAAAAAGGTGAAAAGTAAAAAGCAAAAGAAAGAAAAAGAAAAAGAAAAAGAAGTTTTAAAATTCTGCATCATTCTCATTGAAAGAAATGACAGAAAAGGGAGAAGAAAAGGTAACCTTTTAGAACTGGAGTTTCTAATGAACTCCATCTCATATTTATTGTCAATTTATATACTAGAAAAGGCGATTACACAAAGAAAGTACATCACATGAAGAAAATCAGTGAGAAAAACCAGATCGATCCGCCGGTAATAGATGGAGTTCATACAGACAAAGGCTTAGTAACGTTGAATTCGAGTCCCCAGAGCTCGAAAGTTCCGTTAATGAAGTCGTAGTGACCACCCTTGAGGCCAAGAGTTCCATTCACCAAACCATCCCTAACAAATGGATAGGTTAGCAGATTCCCAAGTGATACAGCAACTGCTTCCTGCATTTTCCAATAAATGAAAGAAACAAATGTTAATAACAGAAATCCCATTTGTTCACTTTCTTATTCTCTATTTGAATATGAAGTGCCAAAATTGCTTTTATTTTATTTACCTTTTCACAGTGTGTACAAAGTTCCCCAAGGTCTGCACCACCATGGGCTGAATTGACCTTGGCCTTAGCAGGCAAACCAACTTTCACCCATTCTTCAATGAAATCACTGTTTTCAATCACAGATGTGAGTTCTAATCAGTTTATTACCAATTTTAGAGCAACGTTATGTTTGGATAAGCTACTTTTATGTTTTATAAAGTTTCTTTTGGTTGTTCTTGTTTAGTATATTTTCAAATATAGCACTGTTTTGTGAATAAAGTCACTATTCATCCTAAATTATAGGTTTTGAGAATATGGAGAAGAAGAAGGCTTACGTTGAGTACTTTCCATCATATGGGAAAGTCATAAGCCCCTTAATACCACCACAGGCACTGTGACCAATCACAACAATGTATTGCACCTACAACACCAACACCAAAACCAAATCATTCATCACTAAATCTATATTATGAATTAAAAAATAGCATATTTGAAGTTGTTTATAATAATACCTTGAGATGAAGAACAGCATATTCAATGGCAGATCCAGTTCCTGAATATTTGTCCTGTTTTAAACGAAAAGAAACAGCCCAAGATTCATATTTAAACACATACAACATGGAAGAAAAAATTATTAATTAATTTGAAGTAAAACTAAAACAAAACCTGATCATAAGGAGGAACCAAATTGGCAACATTTCTGACCACAAAAGCCTCCCCAGGTTGGAAATCAAGAACATGTGATGGGCACACTCTTGAATCAGAGCAAGCAAACACCATAAACTGCATTTTCCATGACATTATAAAATTAAATTCAGTTCTAAATGATCACCCTTCTTCAATTAACTCATACCATACCAAATGAAAAATGTCCCAATAAAAAAAAAGAGTGATAAATACCTTGGGGCTTTGGCCTTTTGCAAGTTCACCATACAACTCTGGGTTCTTGCTGGAAAACAAAGAGAGAAGTCACCAAATGAGACCGAAGTATGATTCGGTTTTGAAAACTACAGTCAAATGACTAGTAAAAATCGATTTGTTTGGGAGAACACATATATAGAAGTAAGTAATTAAATAAACATGTCTACTAAAAGGGAAATTGAAGGATTTACTCATATTTCTCCTTCTTGAAGTGAATGAAACCAGTTTTGATTCTCTCAACAGGATCAAAGGCTGGCTTTTCTCCATCTGCAGTTTTTAGTTCTGCTGTTATTTGTGCCACTTTTGATGTTGCTGTTGCCTTCAAATCTCCCTTTTCTCTACACCCACCAATAAATACACAAAATAAAATAAATAAGGTATAATTAAAAGTACTTAAATAAAAAAAATATATTGAATTCAAGGTACCTGAGGAGCTTCTCCAAAGCTTCAATGGCTTCCTCATATGAACCATTCGCCATATCTTCTGTCTACAAGATTCAATTTCCCCAATAAAAAACTTAGCAACAAACAAGAAGTATATATATACACATACATATACATATACATATTCATATATAATGATATTGACTAGAAGAAAACATATTTTTGGTATGTGGAGCAAAAAGCAAAACAAAACAAAGAAGGGGTTTATTTCTTAAACAAGCTTAATTAATTTCAACCGAGAAATAGATTAAAAACAAAATTGTTACCATACAAGCCTTTAAGTTTCAAAACTGTGAAATAAAATGTAAATTATGGAAATGTTTACTGGCAGTTTGAAATGAAGAAAGTTGTAGGGAATGAAATGAAAAACAAAAGGTTTAAGGAATTATTACATATACACATACATATTTGGTAAAATTTAGGGTTTAATTTGGTCTGAATTTCGCCAACTAACTTGATTTGTTTTTAGAAAGAAAATTAAACCAAAGAGAGAATATTAAGTTAATGTAATATGTGATTTATGGTAACCTATTGACTTATGAGCCACAAGGGAAATGGGAGAGATGGGTGAACTAAGACTGCCATGCATTACGTTATTACATGTCGGTTACTTATGAAATACAACACTCTGAATTACATGTTGCCACGTGTCCTATTGGAAAACCACTTGTAACTTGCCACGTTGGAGGAAGAAGTTGGTTTCACATGACATGCACACGTCTGTGTGTGTATATATATATATATGTGATTCAAAGACCAAAGAGAAGGAAAGTTATTGATGACATCCACCTCTCGTTTACTCACTTTACTCGTTATGACTTTTTAAAAAACAAGTGGCGTATGAAATTTCGACATTTATGTTATGATGAAAAGAAATAAACGTCTAACTTTTTCTTTAGTGTAAATTAAAGATGAACAGGAGATTTGAATCATAAATCTCTTTGTTTTCGACAAACATTGATGTCAGTTGAGTTTTAAATAAAGAATAATAAAAAGTAAAAGATTCAAATTTCTTGTTGGCAATGTTTTCGGAGTACTTGAATAAGAATATAAGATGTGATATCAAATGTAAATGCTACAAGAAATTATGTGGTCTTTATTTAGACACGTGTTCCCTTTCGTAGAATTAGGTGGAAAAGAAAAAAAGAAATAAATAAAAAGTAAAGGGAGGAGTTTGATATGAGAAAGAAATGGGATAATATTTGGAAATTAAGGGACATTTTTCAAACACACAACGTTACTTAAAATGAGTAAACAATAATAGTAATGATTAAAAGGAAATCATGTGCCTTAAAAAAAGAAAAGAAAGACTTCAAACAGTAAAGCATATTATAATTATATTCTAAAAATAGAGAAACATATATACATTTTATGCATGAATCCAAATTTAGAAGTTTAGAATGTCATAAAAGAGGACAGAAAAAGAATAAGACAATTATTCTCACTGTTTTTGCTTCCTACACCAATGTGAATCGCAATTTAATATATCTTTCTAAAATCTAAGTATCTCAAATTCATATAAGAGAACCATGCATGTCTCTACATAAATTGAATATTATATCGTGGTTTGTGAGAGAGTTTGAAAACGAAAATCTTCTGAATATAATGTTAAATCACCCATTATTTGTTGACTCATTAAACTTGAACCAAAGGATGAAGGAGGATCATATGTAAAGACATACATTGTAGCAGTCACATTGAGTATATATTAATGGGTTAAGTAGGCACATAAACAGAGAATGTAAGAGGAGATCAGATGGAAGTAAAAGAAAAAACATACCCAAGTGGGGGTGATAAGAGGGGAAGGGGCAGCAAAAACAGGTCTGTTTTGGATGAGATTGGGGAAAGAAGGAGGAGTGTTGTTATTGGAAAGCCTTGCAGAAATAGAAGAAGAACGAATGATATTAGGAGAAGGAGAAGAAGAAGAAGAAGAAGAAGAAGATTTGTTGAGAGAGAAAAGGCAGGTGTTAATGGAAGCCGTCGACATTGTGCACTATGCCTTTGTATTGGTTGCCTTTATAAATCATATTCAAATTTGTATATTTATCTATTTCCCATTTAAACTCTTTCAATTCCCTTTGGGATAATGAAAGCGAACCCACAATCAACCACAGCTTCTTCTTTCTCAGATCAGGATTGGGCGTTCCACATTTCTCTCTCATCTATTTGTTCTACACCATTTCGTTCTGCCTACGCATTGATACGATACACGAGCCCCAGATTCTACATATCCTTGTTCCATGTAGTGAGAAGATTTTAGTTAACAGTATGTTTACATACGTGGTAGTGAAGATTTGAATCTCAAGTGTGTTTAACTATTTGAGTGGTTCAACAACTCATATATGATTATTGATGCTTTAACACACTGCTGAAAGAGATTATATGTATATAATGTGTATGACTATTACAATTCCATAAGTTGAATAAGTTCTTTACAAATATGAGTGTAGAGGGAAAAAAAAAAGATTAACCCAAGTAAAAGATTAAGGCTGTTTAAAAATCATTTGAATTGATTCTGATTTTTCTTTTTAATAAAAATAAACTTGTTTTATTATAATTTCTTTTACCTCTAATCATTTTACTTAATCACAAATGAAAAGAAAAAAAAATAGAAAAAAATTTACACTTCATATAAGGCAAAATTTATTTTGTAAATGTTCTCTTTTTTTTTTATATAATTTTTAAATAAAAAATGTACTACTTTTTTTAAAAAAGTTATTTTATCTTTTTTAAAAAATTGGTGCTGAAAGGCAGGTTTTGTTTTCATAAATATTTGAGTAAAAATTCAAATGTTTTACAATAAAAAATTAAAAGATTAAATTAGTATAAAAAAAAAAGTTAAAATGGTAATGGGTGTGGTAAATTAATGGTATAAACTTCTCTTTCTAACCTGGGATGCCTTTTCTCCACATTCTCTTAATTATAATATCCCAACCTATTTTTAAGAATCTTCTTTTTCTTCTTTTCTCTTTATTTAATATATTAAGAAAGAGATATTAATAATAATAATAATAATAATGTGGCTCTTCTTATTTCACATTACTTTCATCTTATAAAAAAAAAAAAAAAAATCAATGTTTACATCATTCCTTTCTCCCTCAACTTCCGTACCATTCTTTTTCAAAATAATAATAATATTTACACCAACACTTTTAAATGTATTATTTAAATTTGATATCATTATTATTAAAGAAAAATTGTTATTAAGAATGTTGATTCCAAAATAAATGTTTTCTATATAGCAAACATTATGTTATTATTTTTGAAAACTTCACCCCTATAACTAAAATAAATGTCTCAAAATGTTTCAAAATGTTCCAAAAAGTTTTGTTTTTTTATTTTTGGTGTTTTAATTTTCAATAGGCAAGAATAGAATAGAAAGAATAATAATGACAATGTAGATAAAACGTTGGATATATATGTACCACAAAATGAGATATTGAGGCATTTGTGTGAGTGAGAAAAGGAGAGAAATGGGTAAGAAATAAGAGATTGAAGAGCTTCAAACTTTTTATAATAAAATACTTTATCCTCTCAAAAAAGAAAAAAAAGAATGGTATGGTAAACAAAGATGACAGATGTTGCATTTTTAAGCCACTTCTTATCTTCTATTGCTCTCTCTATTTTATTGTATTGGTGGACCTAAAACATCAAATCCCCCGTTCACTTCTTTCTTTCCCATATCTCACCTTTCCAAACCTTTTCCTTTTTCTATTTTCAAATATAGTTTAACCATCTACAAACATAACATTTTGAAAACATTTCTCTATCTTTATCGATTTCATTGGATCTTCCATTTTTCTTTAACTACCCAAAATGGAACGTTATGTTTGTTAAGTTTTGAGAGGCAATCATGGATTGTTATTATAAAACAATGAAAAAGTTAAAACATAAGTTGTGTTTAGGAGAGTTTTTTTCTTTCTGTTTCTTTGTGTAATTATGGAGACTATATTTTTTGTTTGTAAAAGTGGCATGAACTAGTTTATTAGATAATTAATTTTAATGCAAAACTAAAAAAATCAAATGAATACAAAACGGGAGAAAAAACTCTTAAAAACATATACTATTTATTATAATACCATTTCTATCAATATTCGGAAATGCTTGCCTTTGGATAATGGGCCGAAACATTAATTGGGCTTGAATTCGGCCTGGCGAGAAGCTCATTCAACCATAACTAGACCCAAGCAAACAGAGCCCTGACACCAAATAGATTGGGCCCGACGGCAACCCATCGGAAAAACTGCAAATCCCTCTGACATTCGGTCAATTCCGCCACCGGCGATGAGGAAAATTTCACTGACTGAGAATTGCGGTTGAGGATGGCGGCGGAATGAAGGTGGAGCACCGTGGCCATGGCGGAGACATTTATTCGTTAAGTGTCCTTAAGTGGAGAGAGAGAGAGAGAGAGAGGGTGAAAGAAAGAAAGAACGGCGGTTCCATTGATTTTTGAGAATATTTGAAAGTAATATGTAAAGGTTGGGAACAGAAATTGGGGAAAAGAGGAATTAGGATGAATGTCGACATTTTCATGACATAGTTTCGACCTTTTTCAATGAGTCGGACTGAGTAGGGGCCCAAGAGGCGGCCTTGAACGCATTCCATGGAGTAATATGGACGAATTCTTCAAATGTAATCATTAACATCCAAATTATTAGTATATATACCAATCTTATAAATAAATTTGAATATATAACAAAATTTGAATCGTAATGTAAATATCTATCTATAAAAGTTCTTATTTTCACAAATTTTTTAAAAATATTTCTACTCATTTGATTATTATACTACCAATTATAGTTACCGAATTTGTATATTTTAGGATAAAATATAGCTATAAACTTATTGTTTATTTGATTCTGTATATTTTTAAAACAAAACATTTTAATTATCAAAGTTTGAAAAATAGCAAATTACTAAAGTATTTTTTTTTTAAACTCCACTGATTATATAAACATAAATTTCAAATTTTAGGTACAAGGAGTATATTGTGTCATCTATTTTATGAATCATACACTCAATTTGGATTTATAGTTTCAACATTTAATCCTTTCAGAATTTTTTATCTATACTCCACGAAATAATTGAATTTATGCTCAAATAAATTTCCATTAAATAACAATTAATACAAAATCTATATTTTAATGGATAGCCTCAAAGCCAATGGAGTCTACACTCACTCATGTGATCAAAGAAAGTTCATAGTCTTAAATCTGATATTGAGTAAAGCATTTAGAGGGGAGAGACAATAGAAAATTCAACATACTGATATCAAAGTCTTAAATATTTTTGAGAATTCGAAAACATTAGAAGATAAGTTGAAGACATCTAAAGTGTCTAACACTTCAAAACACGGATCAATTCTTGAAACCAACGATCAATTTCTAAAATCAACATTAGCAAAATTAACAAACTAAAGATTGACTCAAGAAGATCGATAGAGAACGAATGCTTCATCCTCCAAGTGCATGTTGAAGAGGAGTAAAAGTTAGAGCACGATAAATTGTACTAATATTATTCAAAATACCAATACAAATTTGAATTCGCCCGTACCAACTAAGTTTTTTTTCGAAAATCTTGTACAATCAACTCCCAATGTTACTCAAACAAAAATGGTTCCTCCATTTACTAAACTCTTTTTTATAATATCTATGAGTGTCTAGGTCAACTTATGCGCACCTCAACTAATCTCATAGAATAATTTTCAATCAATTACTCGCTAAAATTTTCTCCAAAATCTAATCTAAATAATTTCTAAGAATGACTGCAAACCTATACAAATTTGATTGATAAAAAGAAGTATAATGTTAAAAAGAGATTAAGTAAAATTATAGACATTAAAGAGGGAGAGAGGAATCTTCCATATAGTTCATCTCTATATTACAATTGAATGTTGCATGAATTAACTATTAAGTACAAGAAACCAAAGTAAATGAAGCTTTTTCATGGAAATATTTATTTTTCTATATATGTAAATGTAGGATCATAAATATGCAAAATGTATCCAAACTACTTGGGAGTTAGTCTAATTGGACATACTGAAAATGCAACACACCGAGCTGCTTTCGCCAACATAAACCGCTCATTTTCTGTCAATGGTCTTTCAATTACCTTCACGATATTTGCATCCTTCAAAACAAATATCATCATATGAGATCCAAAGCAAATATTAAGAATCCAAGAATACATGTTTAAGTAAGGTCGTGGAGCACTTTTTTAGTAGAACTATGCTATAGACTTCAGGGATTCAGTTTCTATCAATTACAAGAATCAATTTAGTTTTTCACATGTTAACATTCTTTCAATATAGTCTTTTATTGTTGATCGATATTAAAATTGGTTGATGATAGACTCATATGTCAAAATTATGTCATATACTTGTTTATCACCATCTAATTTTAATATTTATCATCAATGAGGAAATAAATCAGATGAAATTGAAATTTTGAAACACCAACATGAGGAACCAAAATATACATGTGACAACGTTAAAGTTTACATGTTATGTTTTGAAGGAAAAGTATTAGTGTCATTCAGTTCAAATTTAAGAAGTTTCATGTACATTAAACTTCAATTTAGTCTAGGTTGTTAATGCACACATTAAACGAAACATTGATAAGGACTGACTCACAATTTTTGGGCCTAATTTATGATTTTAAAAAAGAACTTACTTTCTTTTGCGGCTGAACTGAAGGCCTAACACTGGCAGTGTCACCGATGATTATTACATTGTTGACATTCCCCCTGTCGTCTCTTTCAGCAGGTGAAGATGTTGAGTGCCTCCACTGACCATTTGTGATGTACTTATAGTAATACCTACAGGGCATCAAAAAATCAATATAGCAGCTCTTTAATCCTTTATAATCCATCAATTTTTCTTAAGCAATGACGATAATGTTCCAATATCTAAGTGCAATGTTATTTTCCATATAATGAAGAGCAAAGAGTTCCGTCAGCAACATATAAACAATGAAAATACAAATTATAGTTAGAAATTTTATATTAAAATATGAGTTTGGAAGTTTTGTTCCTTTAATAGAACAAAAGACAGATAACCTGACCTAGAGAGGCTAGGTTCAATTTAGTAGGTTACGCAATACTGTTAAAATGGCATTAAAAAATATAACAAGATTATCAACAAATATGCATCTAAGTAGACTGATGTACACGCTTATACTTTAGGTGCTATTAACTATTAAGACAATCTTTTTATACTTACTTCCCCTGAGGAAGTTTCATTTCTACTTCATATCTAGGTCCACCCTTGTGACTAGCTTTGACGGGTTCTTTCCAGTTACCAGTAAAATCTCCAACCAAATTTACATCCTCCCCCTGTACCGGACAAAAAGTTGACATGTTTTTCATCATAAATAGAATAACAAGACGATTGGCAAAGATAAACAGACTGATTCCACAATTTTACCTCTTGTCCATTCCATACGAAGGTGACGGCATGAGTGGGAGGTCCATCATGCCTTCCATTTTCCACCATTGCAATGAGATCCCAGGTAGCCCAAGCGATAGCAGGCCTGCAAAGGGATTTTGAGAAAGTACAATAAATATTTTTAAAAAATATAATATAATGAAGTATATGCACCATGAATGTTTGACTCTGCTTCTGATTAGCAGAGACATTGAGAAAATTGGGGAAGGTAAACTTTATAAATAAACAAACATCTTGTAAAAGGAAAAAGAAAAAAGAAAAGCTACTTGATGATATAAGCTAAGTGAGAACTTGAAAAAAGTTTAGTTCGTCAAGATAACGTGCTGGTGTATCCACAGGGTAATCTGATATTTATTATCCATTTTAAATATGATTGAGTTCTACCAAAAAAATGACTATCAACGAAGTTTCTGTTCTTACTTACATACAAAAGGATCTTCCCTACATTTAACTAATCTGGAAACCATGTGCAGTTGTATACGAAAATAACATTTGATTTTCGTAACTTGTATTTATACATGCATGCAAACATTATGCAACTTCTATACAAGCAATGGGCAATCATGTTAGTTCTTCCAATTTATATGGAATGCCACTCGTACCATACAATAAGAGATTTGGAATTATTATGTGCATTGATACGTGCAGACTGTGAAGTGGTATAGAGAAGAACCTGTCAGGTTTGCAGGAATGCAAACTTGTGATAAAATTATAAGCTGCATGAAGAGAAGTATCGGTCATCCAGTGTAGATATGCAATCACACTGGCTGGAGATCGATCAAAACCAGAGGTACAAGTTATAAAAACTCGATGGTTCTTTTTTAACAGTCGTAGAAGTAGACCCACACAGAATGGTAGTTTTTTCCTCAAATCATAAGAATCTCCTTCTCTGAAAGAAAAGAAAAGTACTCAAATCAGTCATATAGTTATGAGATCAACATATTTGAAACTGAGAACGAGAAATTTAAAAGTACTGCTAATAACAAACCAAAGTTTTGGTCTTCATTTTTGTTCAGTCATCAAATTTCTTGAATGAAAGTTTACGAACATAAAAGTGATAGTGATAGCACCATGACCAATCTCTCAACTTGAGCTGGATATGATGCAAAATCTTTATTCACCTGATAGGATAGCTGATCATTAGAATATCAAATTTTAGGCACGACTCATTGATTAACTTGGCATTAATCCCCCAGTTTTCTGCCTCAGTTGCACTTTGAAAATTCAGTACAGCGGTGACTCCCTGTAGTGAAAGTTTGAAAGAAGTGTAACCAAGATGAACTAAGAACCGAGCAGATGGGCATGAGGAAAAGAAAATGTCAAACAGAAGAAAGATACTAATGTCAGCTTCAACTTTTTAAAACCCAGTAGGACAGAACAGAAATGTGTTTGCATCCTAGAAACCCTACGTAAATGCTTCCAAAAGCAGGCCAAGTTGTATTCAACCCAGTATACAAGAAGATACAGAACAATGAAAACCTAAAAATGAGTCTCAACTATCAAATTTTGACTTGAGAACCATCAGCTGTGACTCAAAGTACTAGTGATCAATGTAAACTTAGGTAAATGCATCAATGTACTAGTGATATTCTCCTCTATAAACCCAGGTAGATTTTTCTGTTGTCGAATACGAAGTAAACTTAGGGATTGATAGTATATGTTTACTAGAGTGTCATATGTCGATTTAAAGTACATATTTTAAAAAATGTCTTGAGAATAATGCTGGAAGATTATCCTGCAATACAGGTAAAAATTACTGAACTCCAGTAAAAGGTGCCTAATGGTTAGCGTAAGCAGCATGAAGCATGCATTGTTGATGGTCATATTTACTGTTTAATAAACCAACATTGAAAAGACACAAACCACGTTATTTGACAAAGCCTCAACATCTGCTTCCGTCTGTATACATGACCCCACATAGATTTGCTCCGTGATCTATCAGCACAGCAAGTTTAGAACAGAAGATTAGCGCCATGCTATATAAAGCATGTGGGTGGGTAGGTGGTGAGTACACTTACCGGTGTACTGACAAATTATTGATTCAAATATGTCGCTGCAAATAATCAACATAAATACCAAATTCCACCATGAAAACCTACCTTACTATAGCTCATACCACGAGAGTGATCATAATATAGCTCCCCTTTAGACCGTTCTAATGCCTTGACATATTCATCTAGGGGGAAGCTCCCATGAGCCCATTCTCCATCTCCAGGCTCATCTTCAGTAAATATACCAACAAGTTGGCCGATTTGAGGTGTGAGAATGTTTCTCTGTATGTGTGATTTTACATCTTCATTTTGATCTCTAAGAAGTTTCCAACCTTCTGATGTTAAAAAATTAGAGGAGAAAGCCGCAAAGCCAGAGTTCCCACTGCTTTCATCAGATGTTTGTAGATTTGATGCCAAAATTTCTTTCTTCCAAGTAGCAATAGGCACTCGACCTCTATTAAATAAAATATCTAAATCGTTTGAAAGTAGAAGTTGTTGAACAGGAAAAGGAGAAAAAGGTCTTTCAAGAACCAGGCTAAAAGATCCTGTTTTCTCCTTCAGCATCATCCTGAAGAAACCAAATACTGAAAATAAAACAAACATAAAAAAAAAAATGATGAATGGGAAAAATCTCCAAAATCAAATCATAGAAAATTCAATCTACTTTTAAGCCCCAGATGTTTACTTCATACATCTCCATTATCCTAGTTTAAATCTTTACTAACTTAGAAATATATCTACACCCAATTCATGTAGACCCTCTTTCAAGTAAATGGTGCATACTGTGTATCACCAAAGTCTTTAATCTCAATGAGATTGACGCCTGATGAATCGCTTGCCTTCTTTAAAGTGTCCCCCACCATGATTATTCTTGACTTCTCAGCATTACCCTAAAAACATCGTAGATGATGCAGACAAATAACTGGTTAAATTATCAACGCATCACCAAAGAATTTTAACAATATATAATAAATAACAAAAGACAAAAGCAATCCAACACATTTCATTTACACAATAGATCTTGAGGTAAATAGTACTTACAAGTTCTAAGGCCCTAACAAACTCTATTCCAGTTCTTAATCTAAAGTTTCTGTTGTGTTAAATGTCAATAATTCAATTTATTTGAAAGAAGGAGTCATTCCAAACCACAACTACGAAAAGAAATTTAATACCCCTTTCTTAAGCGAGTGAACGAAGATTCTTCCATCAACGGAAATCGCAAACCGAATGCCGAGCGGTTTCTCAAGAGTAACCATGTATTCATTGAGATTCATCTTAAAAGAGGAAGAAGAAGTATCCGACATGGCGAAAACCTTAACAAGTCGACCATTGAATGAAGCTCTCGGTCTCGGACCATCCCTAACACCTCCATTTCCAAAGCATAAATCTCTTCCCCAAAACGACGACGATTTACTTCCTCTCAACAATGGCGAAGATGAATAATCAATAATCCTCACACAAGGAAGCTGCAGAACCGCCATTTCCGAACTCAGATTAACAAATGCAAATTACAAAACTACACACAGAAATTCGAAAATTTTGTATATATAAAAAAAAAAAAAAAGATATCTAATATCCCACGGCTTACGTGGACATAGGTGGGTCCCATTACACGAGGATATTTATTAGACATGAATATTTTCCTTTTTTTTAATGTTCGTATGCGAGAGCGACCATTAGATTCGGGTGAGGTGCTTATTATATTAGCCAATATAATGGTCAGCAAAAGGGTATGTGAGTCATTTCGTCTCTATAATGAAACGTGGGCTTCTTTGAGCGGTGTTAATTAAGAAATGTGTATTCCGAGAAGTAGAGAAACCAAAAGCAAGAGGCGCCAAGAGCATTTCGTGATGAACTGACACGCGTCGTGGTTTGATTCGTAAGAAATGGACGGTTTGTGATTGTTGGGGAGGCCAATCACCCTCACCAACGATCAGATTTGCGAGGTTCTTTGGGTTTTAGATGTGTGTGGATGATTTTTATTTCTTATGTCTCAACTCTCAACTTGTATTTGAGATTTATAACTCACCCTTTTTCTTTTTGTATTTTTTAAAAACAATTGTTACCAAAATTAAATGTGCTTTTCAATTTCTTTAATATCTTTCAAATATAATTTTCTTGGCTTATTCTCACTTATACTACTTTCTTCTCCTTCCAATTTTTCATTATAAATTCGATTCAAGGAAATTAAAGATATTTTGAAATTAGTGTAAACGACAATTGCTAAAAACATTTTAAAATATAACAAACGTTTATTGGTATATTGATGATATTGTTAGAAACCGGTAGAAGCCAATTAGTGTTTATCATTGATAAAATTTAAAATTTTATTATTTTTTAAATACTTTGATTTATATTGCTATATTTGAAAATGTATCTCAACAAAAATATGTATTTAAAACTATATAAGAAAAAGTTAATTTGATAAATGTACTTTAGTTATTAAATCTAAATTGTAATAATTTTACCAAACACTGTAACAAATTTGTTAAAATAAATTGTTTCCTTGGTTGGCTTGAATTTTGATCTTTTTTTCAAAAAAAAAACCATGTAATATAATAATGAGTCGTGCACAAATGTTAAATTGAAGACTTAATCATAGTAACAAAATTGGTCTATAGTTTTTATCTATTCTCTCAACAAATAATGACATCATTCAAATTTATGACCTTGGTAATTATGTTACACTAAATGACAATACAAAAACCAATGTGTTAGTAGCCCAATTGGTCCTAATTAAAAGAGACTAATCCAAACCACACATTCCCATTTAAAATGAAATTAACACCCCAATTGATGTAATTTAGCTACTAGTTGGACAAAATGACGACTCAAAACAAGAAATAGTGAAATATTAATGCACATGAACACTCGTATAAAATCAACCAAATAAAGTTGATACATATAAAATAGACTTTTATGTATTTGTTACGTGTAATTATACATGCAATGATTTTGGCTTATCTTTTATCCTAACAAATTACTTGCAACGTTGGTAAACATGATTGGTACCTACCATGAACAGTACTTAATGAAACTCGATATAGTTAGATGATTGGGCAATAAAAAACTCAATCTAATTTAAATGAGCATATATCAAACACTCATCAATTATTTTGACTTCGTTTCACATCAACTATCTTAATCAATAGTCACTTTTATACCATTTTTATTTTGAGAAGTAGTACTTAAAACTTTTCCAAATAGATGCTATTTAGGATATTTGTGAAATGAAAAGTGAAAAAATGTCTAATATATTTTAAATTTAGGATAGTATTATCACATTCATTGTCCCTTTAACATTGGCTATCAAAATCACCTATAATTAGTTTAGGATTAATCACGTTTTGCGAGATAAAAAGAAATAGTACCTAAAAATTCTATAAAATACGTGTAAAATTACCTAAAATAAGTATAGAATTGATTTGAAAATGGATATTTTCAAACTTAAAACTCGTGAAATGTCTGTGAGGTAAAAAAAACAGTAGCTCTTCCAATGTGTAAAATCATGCAAATTTTTTCACATTAGTTAATAAATCATAAGCTCAATTAAAAAAAAACGACTTTAAAGAATTTCTCCATAAAAAAAAATCAGTAGCATGTAACAGTTAAAAAAACATTAAATTAACATTTACAAAATAACACGACAACTTGATCTGAATATTAAGAGCAAGTTTAAAAGAATCAGTTTAATAAATCATTAAATAATGTAAGTAAATCAAAGTTCGGATGCACACCTATCTAATTTCACGTGAACAAATAAAATAATCATAAACCTTAATGTTTTGTTCTAAAATTTAAACCATAGAGATGAAGCAAAAAATATATAAAAATGTTAGAATGATACACCAAATCATATCCAAATTCAACTAGATAAGTTAGTGTAACACAATTTTAAAAAATATCTTATCTAACTATAAAAAGTAAAAATAAAAAAAAAAATGTAAAATCAACCCAATAAAGCTGAGAGCTCAAGACCTCAAGCATACAAAATAGACTTAATGTATTTGTTACGTGTAATATACATTCAATAATTCTGGCTTATCTTTTATCCTAACAAATTACTTGCAACATTGACAAACATGATTGGTACCTATCATGTAAACAGTTAATAAAACTCAATATTTGAAGAGTAGAACAGTAAAAAAAGTCATACTAATTTAAGCAACCAAGTCTACTTAAATGATCATATATCAAACACTCATCCAATTATTTTGCTTTGCAAAATATCTTTCTAGACTAATATTTTGACTTCACTTTCCCATCAACTATCTTAATCGATAGTCTTTAACTACCTAACGTTTATACCATTTTTATTATAAGGAACAGTAGTAAACGTTATTAAAGGTATTGGTGAAACGGAAAGAGAAAGAAAGTGTAGAATATGTTTTGAATTTGGGATAGTATTATTATGACATCCATTGTCCCTTCAAGATTGGGTATCAAAATCAAACCCACCATCCATATGTGGGTATGGAGGAACATAATTATAAATTCTATAATTATTATATGTTGCCAATTTGGCTTCAAAAAGAAGAGCCAAATTCCCCAATTCAAATCTAAGTTCCAAATTCTTCCTCCCACGCCACTCTCTCTTTCACTCTTTATTCATTTTTCGACCTAACACTTATTATTATTACAATCAATTAATTCCCCACCCAACACACCCCCAAAAGTGCTTTTCACAGTTGCATTTTAGGTAAATGTATATTTCATTACATCGTTCTAAAACCTTTGCTTTCTCTTTGAACTTTTTAGTGGTAAAAAATTTGACATATCATTGTAAAGAAAAAGAGATGACAAAGCTATTTGTAACATAATCCTCAAACTTTGACTTTTCTTATCAACTAATTAACTTTTATATTGACACTGAAAGTCTGTCATCAAAACTTTAATAATGTCACTTTTACAATATCATGATTCTTTCTTTATATGTTATTATTGAACTATGTACCATGGTTGAATTTAGTTTATTGTTAATCTTTTTATAAGAAAAAAGAAAAGCTTGCTTTTCATAGTGCAACGAGTGAGAGTATGAAATTTTTAACTTTGACATCAATTTCATTACTCGTCATGGAAATATGTATTGATCCTACAAACTACCCATGTAACCTCATGCAATATATTGTTGAGAAATAATAATAAATAAAATATCAACTACATGATTATTTTATATATGAATTTTTCGTAGTCCAATGTAATGTATTAAGAATATAAACAAAAATTTTACTCTTTTTCTAAGCTCAAAGCATTATAGTTTGGAGTATGTGTTATTTAAATCCTAATAGCTACAAAAATAACATAGTATAGTATAATAATGGGTGAAATTTGTATATAGTTTTTTTTTGTGAAAAACTAATACTACTAAACCAAATTCAAACTTTGTATATATAAATAGTTTATACTTTTTCTTTTGAAAAAAAAAGATATTTAATTGATATAGTTTTAGTGTATATATATTAATATGTTATCTAACTTAAATATAATAATTCCAACAAATATGATCTTTTTTAAGAAAGCTTGGTGATGGAGCACTCTCCAAAGCATGAATCCTTATAGTGATTTTATAGAACTTGATAGTTTTTAAGAAATGATTTTGTGGAAAAATGAGATTTTTGATTTTGAGACTAAAATTGTAAATCAATTTTTTAAAAAGCAATCTCTCCTAGTTTATCTTATATGGTATAAAACAATAACATTTTTGTTGTTATGGTACAAAACAATAACAATTTGAGATATAGATTGGGATTGTTGACTATGCATATAAGTTTACATTATTCAATAATTTATCCACACCGAATCAATTTTAATTTAAATTTTAAATATAAAAAATATTTATAAAATATTCTAATTCATCTATGGAAAATGAAACTTTGTATATATCTATTTCAATTTAATTGATTGAAAATTTAAGTATTCACTTTCTTAGATGTGATTGAAGATTTTAAGTTTGATTGCATAGACATGTAGTGATGACTAAGGAGCCAAATATTTTTGTTGGGTTGATACACAATGAAAATCAAAGAATAAAACACATGGACTATAAAAATGGTAATAATATCCACCAAAAATTGATCCCAATCTCCATCAAAGTTCTCTATGGAATCTCAAATCAATATCCATTTTTAATAATCTCATTTTATACATATATCTAATAATCTAAAGATTGTATAAGTTCAAAGATGACCCAAAAACTTGTTCATCCATCATCTTTATTTTCCCCTTTTTTTTTTCATATCTAAAGATAAACATTCTAAGGTACTCAGGTGTAAAATATGAACCTCTCTCTCTCATAAACAGAGCTTTAAAAATTAAATGCTCTGCCCAATCGAATCACGTTTTTACTCCAACAACCAACCAATCCCGGCTCGTAATTTGTAAGGAAGATATGATTTCCTCTTACCTTCTTCTTTCAACGCACGATTCCTCACGTAGAACGATTCGTGTGCAGAGAGGAGATCTCCACCGGGCTTATTCGATTTCTTACTTGATTTTGTCTCTGATTTGATTTCTTTTGCCTTCTTTGAACTCGTTGATGGCGTGAAGGAGATGTACGATTGTTTTCCGTCGCTCTGACTTCTCCGAAGAAGGTCTCGGAATCCCCAACGCTTTGTTGACGATGATCCAGTGGATCGGCTCTTCTTGCAAGCCGGATTTGGCGTTGTTCCGATGGATTTAGGTCTCCAAACGCAGAATGTTTCGGATGGAACTTCTTCCAATTCGTCCACTGACGACAACGACGATGAAGAAGACAAAGAGGAAGACGAAGAAGAAGATGACCGCGGATTGATATCGCGATCTCGGATTAGAAGCTTCTCCAAGGGAATTCGAATCGGGTTCACGATTGGTGAATCTCGACCGTGGATTTCCGGTGTTTCAACTGGAGGTTCATCAAACAGAAGATCGGAATTGAAAATAGGAAACGCAGGAGGGGTTAAACCGGGAGGTGGAGGAAGGGAGACGAATTCGAAATCATGGTCGTGTTGTTCCTGATGGTTGGGTTTGTTTGGAGAGTGGGATGGATTGAAATCGAAGAAAGAGAAGGCAGCGGCTCTTATGGCGGCGTCTGAGGTCGTTCCGGTGGAGTAACAGTTGAAGCTGGGACACATTCCGAAATCTTCTTGTTGGATATGAACTTGGAGAGACATGGCGTTTGAGTTGGTGGTGAATGAAGAAATGGTAATTGAATGGTTCTATATTTATAGAGAGAAAGAGAGGAGAGGTGGTTCGAGGAGACGAGTAAAGTGCACCAAAAACACAAATCTAGAAATCCAATATTAAATTTTAAAAATATATATAACTTTAGTTGTGTAAAGATCCGTCTTTTAATTTTATATTTTAATTATCAATACAATAGACGAGTAGTTTTTCGGGTAAAAATAATTGGAATCGATGAAAGAATTATATTGTTACTATTCACTATATAATACATAAGGTTGAATTATGTTTGTTTTTTCAAAAATAGTTATATTATTTGTTTCCTTTCCTTAATTTACTTTTTAGGAGTGTATTAAAAATTATGTTAGGTTTTAAAATTTTAATAATACATTTTTAAAACTTATGTTTTCTTTTCAGAATTAAACTAAGAAGAATGGGAGTATTTAGCTACCATATTAAAAGATTTTAAAGAAAAAAATAATACATGATACATTCAAATTTAAATACTATTGAACAGAAGAATTCTCCCCTTTTTTACGAGTAGTTAATACTTAATAGGAATAAATTTACTTAATTAAAAATTACTAAAATTGACATTTTTTTTTGTTATATAAAGAAAAGTCCCAACCAATTAACTAATGTAGGGATAAGAAAAAACCAAGCTTACAACACTTCACTAACTAATCATGAAAAGAGACGATGGCCACACAAACTAGGTTCCGAAGAAACGCCTTTTAGCTAAAATATGGGTTGCAGAATTTCAATCACCACAAATGAAGTGAAAAGAAACACCATCAGAAGGTATAACTAATTATCAAATCTTCTCAATCATCGGTATGTCTCCAAAAGAGGTTGGAGAATCATGCCATCAAGAATTTTGATAAAAACCTTATAATTAGAAAGAATAGTTAGATCTTTCCCCTTGAGAGCAGGAAGCCATTTTGAACCCTTTCACTGTAGCATGAGATTCAACGTCACATAGAGAAGGTAAGCAAGAGTTGCAAAACTCACAATTGGTCCCTCTAATTCTAGCTAGCCTCACCATCAAGCAACACTCCACTAAAAACAGTAATATCAACACATAAAAGCCACATCCACAAACATGACCCAATTCAACAAAAAAACCAAAAGGACTAAGCACAATTTTTCACATATCAATACCACACTTTATAACAAAACCACTGTTCACAGAATTAAAGAAGAGAGATAATCCACAACCCTTACTTAAACACATGAATTATAATTGAAAACGATAACTTAACATGAATAAATTTAGAGTCTAATCAATTAATCAAGCCTAATTTATTATTTTCAAAGAAAAATATTTCACCCATTCAAACATTTATCTATCCAATAACAAATTATGCAGCAAATTTTGTTTTTCTTTTATTTTTAAAAATATTTTAAGAACATTTTTATATAAGTTTTTTCTAAAATAGAAAAATTAACAAACTATTTACACTCTATAAGACAAAACCACTCAAACACATGATTAATTACACTTGATCTTTTTATAAAATGTAAATATTTTGAACTATTTTTAACAAATATTTTTGTTGGCAGGGTAAAAAAATGTGCATAAAAATAAACTACCTTCGGAACACATCCAAATATTAGCCCAAATCAAAATTAAAGTAATAGATAAGTTGAATAGAGAGTTGGTAGGCAGTAGAACACCAAACTAAATTAAAGTAGATTGGACAAAAAGATTGTCCGTCCATTCATCCTACAAAAAACGACGTTATCTTGGAAAACGTGTCACGCATGTAAATATATATATATTGCTTACATAAATTAGCTTATATAAATACATAACATACTCTCACTCTTTTTCTTTTTCATTTTTCTCAAAACTATATTACCATCAACTCTTTAGCCAAAAAAATAAATAAACACTAAACTTACTTTCCTATTTAAATAAACTAAACTATTTCAAAATCCCTAAAATCTTTTACATTTTTCTAACAAATTCGTAGAAAGAATAAAACAAAAAAGTAATTACGAAATATACATTTTTTTCAAAAAATTGAGAAAATATTTACAAAATCATATTTGTTTTTTCTGAATTTTGGATTGATATTAAATAGAAATGTAATAATGAATAGAGATATAATGAAGTGTTGACAGGTGTCAAATCCGCGTGTGAGATGCTTTCCCTTTTACTTCACTGCCACGTTGTACGCCCATATCGGAACATACACGTGGTCTTCTTTCCAACGTTGAACCGTTTTTCCTTCCTTCCTTCCCATTTACTACAAAACTACACATCTTCTTTTCTTTCTTCCATTTTTCTAATTTCTAATTTGTTTTTTTCTTCAGGAAATTATTAATTTAAATTTTAAAATAGTAAAAAAAAAATTGATAATAAAGTTGACGTCGTAACATTTTTATCGTCTGAAAATCATATGATTACTATGTTATAGCTCTTCGATACCCTATGATTATCGTTCGACGGCAGTCTGATATCACTAATTTTATCATATTTGCAATATGCCAAAAATTGACGTCATGAGCTTTTTTTCTAAATGTTTTTGTTATTTGATGCAATTTTCCTATGTTTTATTTGAATATATTTATAAAACTTAATTAAGGGTCTAAACTAATATAATAATAAAACTTCATCATTTAAATTGATACAACCTCACTTAACCTTGTAATTGGTTAATATATATTTTTAGAAAGCACCCTTTTGAATAACTTTGCTAACGGTCGTTTGTTTAAACACGTCCATGAACATTTAAAATTAGTTTGCAGTATATCGTACTTCAACCTTTTATAAACGTTTCAAAACTTTTTGGAGACTTAAAACGATTTGAATATTCAAGTTTCCATGATGAGTGATTACGATAAAAATTCATGTCTAAAATTCCAAAGAACTGTCGTTTTAGTAATAGCGTTGAGACAAATATTTACGAAAGTTTGATAATAATGTTTACAGCTTTTGAAAATTCTACTATATTTCTACCTTAAAAATCTATCGACGGTATTTTTTAAAACTTTTGTTTAGATAAATTAAAGTTGTGATTGTAAAAGGTCGTTTTGATGATTTGAGATGAATCGTATAGAAATGGTAAAGAAAGGCAATGTAACACATGTTAACCACTGCTTGTCAATTTGATGTATTATTAAACATTAAATCAAGATTGCAAAATTCTCCATATCTACTTTTACATTATTTTATCAAATCAATATTTACATGTGGGAGACTTTTCTTATTTTTTAATTCAGCACTGTTGATATCTATCTCTATTTTTTGACATGTTGGTGTCACACTCAAAATATATAATATGTAATTTTGAATTTAGTATTTAGGGTTAAAATATATAGTTTATTATATTTGTTGATTCTTTTCTAAGATTCTCCCAACTATTTAAAGGTTGTGTTTTGCCTTTTTGGTCACATTATCTTTCTTATGAACTTTTGGGACACATCTAATACACAACATTGTTATAAACTTTAAAACATATGGGAAAAAAAATAAGTTTTTAAACATTATATTTGATAGATTTTTATATTATAAAAATTGATTGAGAGAATCTCACACTTCTCTAATTTTTTGTGAAATGAGTTGATATATAAGTAATTAGAAATTGTTATTGAAATTCATGAAATGATTTATTCATTTATTTAAGAAAATTCATGAAATTGTAAAATGTTATTGTTCTCCATCTCTTTTTTGGAGTTATTTAAATCTCCTACTTCTTTTTCTACCGTCTTCTTTAAACTTTCTCAGTTTTTCATCCTTCCTAAAGAAATGAAATTTATTTTTTGTGGGCCTTGGACTTGATTGTATTTGGGCCTTACCATTTCAACTCAAGTTTTGTTTGGGCTAAATATGGATTTCGGCCCAATATATATTTTAACCCTTCAGTTTCCTTTCTTTCCCATGTTGCACCCATTTTTCACGTTTTTTTTGTTTGTTTGGAGTATTTTATTTTTCGTTCATTCTTTTGTTTACTTTTCCATCTTTTCATGCTTTATTGCTTTTCTTCTTCTTTGTTTTTCAAATCGTTTGAATTTTATTTTCCGATTTTTGTGTGTTTAATGAAGAACAACAGTAAGAAGTGAGTAAGCGACGTTGAAGGGAAAGGAAGAATATGAACAAAAATAGAAAATAAAAAAGAAAATGAATACATTGAAGGTGTTTCTTTTACTTTACTGGTGTCTATACATCAAAGGATGAAGCAACAAACAAAGAATTAATCTTTCAGTTCAATTTTAATGTGAGGAAAGCAAGCTAATGAACAATAGTGTATGTATCATAAGGCATAGGTTGTTTGGTGTACTTGAACATGTAATGTAGCTGCTATTGCCAAATTGGACCTCACAGTTACTCTGTTGTGAGTTAGATTAGTTAAAACATGGTTTGGAAATACTTGACCCTGACTCTGCTCCATCTCCAATGAATACACTACATTTTTTATGAGGTTAGGAAACAACAATAGGCTTGAGAAATCAACTGTCCAAGTCGTTCCATTCGCCCTCGTCGATCCTCTTCCCACTGTCGATTTAACCACCATCCCACGGACATTATTTCTATCTACCACCACTTGATCAATTCTAGTGAAGGGAGTCATGGATTCATCTAACTCAACTATTCTCACCCCTGTATAATCTCCGGAGAACATGTTATCGACGATATTCAATCCGCTTATTACTCCCCCTATCGATTTCAATACAACCAATGCATTCCCTAAGAAGAAACATCCTGTTATATGCACTTGAACTGGATCCTCCACCACCACTCCTGTGTAATCCAAGTAGCAATTCACTATCCTTGTTTGTGTAAAACCAGGTTCCTTCACATAAATTCCTATCCCACCCAATGCCCTCGCCTTGTTGTAACAATGTACTCCCATCATCACATTTGCTTGTCCCAACACCATCACTCCAATCTCTGCTGAATATATCACTATGTCTCTCAACAAATTGTCATTTCCCATTATTTTCACTCCAATCCCTGAGAAATCCTTTTCGCCTCGGTCTCCGCCGACGTTTATGTGTTGCCCGATGAAGGAGTTTCGTATGTAGCTTTCATGCCCGCCTTCAATTACTATTCCCTCGCTCATGAAATGTGATATGTAACAGTTATCTACTGTAGTTCTCAATGAGTTGATAATGGCTATCCCACCTCCTCTGAAATTGCAGTTTAACATTAGATCCTTGAGTGTGATATATTCATACATCACAGCAGGTGATGAAGGCCTTAATTCTATAAGATGCCCATTGCTTGGAAAAGATTCGGACGCGCGTAATGATCCTCCATGTATCTGTCCACATATGTAAAATGCATTCTTAGATAGACAAAAGTTCAATCCTCAAAAACCAATGGATGATGAGAGGAGTAATTCATGTATCTTAGTATTATATAACAGGTACCATGAAGTTGCCAGCAGGTATGTCCGGTAAGCGCAAGGGACGGCTTATCTTGTAAGTCCCTCCATCTAGGTGAAGTTGAGAACCTCCAAGGTCTAAAATGCCTTTCATCAAATGACCATCTGTGGGATACTCAAATGCATCAAAAATAGCTTTCTCTATAGCCTCAGTGCTGTCAGATTCTCCAGTGGGATCAGCTCCATAGGCAACCACGTGATAAACACGAGATCCGGACATTGCCTTCATGGTTTGTCATTCATTCATATGGTTAGACAATTCCAATCCAATCAATGCCAACTCTTATATATATTGTGTCAATGGAAATAGAGATAAAGAGTTACCGTAGAAGGAGGTGCAGAAGAGAGGCTATTGTATCGATAGTTGTCGACGCGTCTCATGAAGTGATGATCTTCATAAGAAGTGGAATATGAACTCTCACTCACAGTGACAAATGCAGTGATGATAATTGCATAAACAAAGCCTAGGAAGGGCCTAAAAGTGTAAGCATAGTTTGTGGGATTCATCTCTCTCACACTCGGCTTATTAATGAGATGAATTCGAAGATGTAGGTATATGGAGAGATACATATATATATATATATGCTTGAGATGGAGGATGGCTTGGTCTCAATTTTCCAAGTGGTCAAATGTAAGATTGGAAATTTCAGTGTACAGGTAAACTTAACTGTTTGTGTTTAGTATTAATATGACCATGACGTATTACTTGATACTTAGTATGAGATATTTGTGAAGATTAAACTGACTGAGTGCAATGTTTTGGTTAAATTAACTTGCAAATGTGGTACAAATTAGAGGTTTGGTTATATTATTCAAAGTTAGGCTCAACAGTGGGTTTAGAGTTTCTATGTTTGTGTGTCTTTTGTTTTGTTTTCTGGTGCAAAATGGTTGTCTCTATGTTTCATGCATTTTCTAGTAATTGATTAAGCTAATCTCACTAATACTACTTTTCAACCAACAACCAAATTATTCAATATTTTGACCAATAATAATGCCTTTTCCATTCTTTTGGGACACCCATTCACCTTTTTTTCACAATAAAACACCATATGTGTCTCTGATTTGTGTATTTTTCTCCTTCTCTCTCATTTTCGTTTCCTTGCAAGAAAAAAAAATGGAAATTAAGGTTCTCTCTCTTTAGTTTGTGATTCAAAAATTGCTTTAGGAAACAAAGATTTAGTAGAAAATAAAAACAAATTCTTTTGTTTTAAAAATATGTTTGGCTTCCATTTATAATTTTGAATTCAAAATTCAAAAATGTAATAATACTATATTTATGTTTGTTAAAATATTTTTTTTTATAAAAAAAGTATATTAAACACGTTTTAATTGTTTTTCTCCTCTTTATTTGAAAATGAATCAAAAGCATTAGTAATTAATTAAGTATTTTTAAAAACTTAGTTTTATACTAATATTTTAATGTCATTCGATTGAGTTTATTATAAATTTTAATTTTAATTTTAGTTCTACAAAATGTAGATAGTTTGGTTAGACTTCAGTTTCCAAAGAACACAACTAAAAAGAAAGGAAAAAAGAAATGGGAAGATGACATTACCAAACTATAGAGCCATAAATATGAAATTGATGGTGAAGGCCAATCATATTATAAAAATAACAAAGATAATACGCATAGGCATACACGGGCTGCATGCTGTTGTGCTTCCACATCTTTAGGCCCGGCCCATCATTGGGAATTAGAAACATAAACACAGCAAAAATACCATATCAAATCACAATGACAAATGTGTACAATCAAAATGGGTGACTTGATTAATGATAATTGATTTATGAAACTTTGAATGGTATAATTTAATCATACTTCATATAATGGTATAATTTCACATGTTTAATATATAGTTTCACATATTAGTTGTGTTATTACTTTAAGAAACTTTGCCATTTACTTACTTTCTCTATTTTCTATCTTTTCTCAATTTGGAGCTACATTATTTCAATCTAAAAGTTTGATTTCTCCAAATTCAAAAATTTCAACAAAACCACAAACAAATAAATACATTTATTTAATTTAACCTTATTCAATTAAATTTTCATAGTTCTCAATATATTTTTCAAATTTATATTATTTTATAATTATCTATCTATTTTTCCAATTTTTTCTTTAATACAACATGCATCCAACTCCATCAATTCTAATTCTCCATTTTATTAATCGGACGTTTGAAGAAATAAATAAATTATTTATTATCGTTTAAAAGTTCAAGTTAATCTAATTGAAACAATTATGTCTCATACCATATTTTCAAATTAAGTATCAAAGAGAATGACGTTAATTGTTAGAGTTTTAAAAAATTGATACGATTACTATTAGTTGTAAATTGGAGATATACCTTCTATCTTACATTTGTATATTTTTTAATTCACTTCAAAATTTTCTCCCATTTTGTTTTAATTTGATTATTTTTAGTTGGGTCAATCATCTAGTCTATCTTTAATTCTTAAATTAAAAAGAAGAAAAAAAAAAAAAAGATGAGTTAGATTTCTGACTTTTTGACTATTCATAATTTTAATTTTATTTTCATTGACTCTGTAGAAATAATGGTGTGAGTTGATATTCTATTTGATAAAATTTGAATGAATTCACATAATTCACTAACTATAACAATAATAAAAAGAACCTAATAGATTTGGTGGATTTCAAAAGTTTCATGTATTTATAATATTTCTTATTAGTTGTTTTCTTTAATGGGTTGCAAAGTTTGACTTAAACGTTACTTAGTATCATTCACTTGTCAAATGGTCTCTCTCATCCACTCAATACTTATTAAATATAGTACTATAGTTTATAAACATATATATATATAACTTACCTTATTATTTGTACAATTTGTATATAGTTTGTGTTCACTTAATAATTAAAGCAAGAATTAGCAAAATAATAATAATAATAATAAAAAAAAAAGGAAATATTATTATATCATGTACAAGAAAATGTATATTTGAGATTTTAATGGAAAGTGATTAATACTAATTTAAAACATCTTAGATTAAAAAAATTAAAAAATAGAAAACGATGTTAGTAAGAGATAAAAAATAAATATTTTGAAAATTTATTAATGAGAAATAATAATTTCCAATAAATAAAAAAAAAACAACTACATAAATAATTAATAGTAAATCTGAAAATGATATATGTTTTCTTTTAAAATATTAGAAACTAAGAGATAAAAGAGAATATCAAAATGTCTTAAAATGTTACTAAATTTTAAGACATTTAGTGGAATATTACTTATTATAAAGTAGACTAATTAATTCTCAAAATCTTCATATTATTAATGTGTAATTACAAATTATTTTAAATGTAAATTTTTTTAAAAATATTTATAAATATAACCAAATATATTATAATATAGAATATTAAGAATACTCACATGTATCTATCTATCACAATCTATTACCATCTTTCATTTTATTGACTTAAGTTTTAAAGACAACCAAATTAAAAGAACGAGAAAAGTTAGGTTCTTCAAAGATGACGGCCAATTTGATTGGTCAGAACATGAGTAACAATCAAAGAGTGAAGCTATACATATCCATAAAAAAGATATCATAGTCTTAGTCTTAATCTTAGGTGTGTAAAAACTAATTCACAATAATAATAATAATAGTCAAGTTACTCCGCTCCATTGAACACAAATTTTGCAATTGTTGTGAATGAGTTACAACTGCCCATGTGTAGATGAAATATTAATTAAAACTCTATGTAACAAAGGGCTTTAGTTAATGCATTTTAAATGGATTAGAAGCATATACATAATGAACAGACCAATTCAATAGGTTAGTTATTGATATTAAATGAGCAAAATAAAACCCACCCACTTCATTTGGGGTTTAGCTAAATAATTCAAATTTATCTAACTTAATCAAAACAAAAAATTGAAATTTTAGGATGATAATTGATATACACAACTCGACAAATTTAGGTACATATGTTCTTTCTTTAAAAAAATATGTAAAGTATAATCTTAACGATACTAAATGTTTTAATCACTTTATTTATTATCGAGATTATCAATTTTACTTCTAGATTAACTTTATACAATGATTCTGATTCAAAAATTAAAAAAAAAATAGCTGTACAAATTAACACATTTTTCATGTTTCATTATATCTATAATTGAAAAAGAAAAAAACACAAACAAACATTTCTTTAGGTTTTAATAATTGTAAAAATTAAATTTAAAAGTCACAGAGCCAAGCACTTTGATGTAATAATTAAACTGTATAAACTATAGTAAACTAACGTTAAGTTAACTCAAACACTTTTCAAATTTTAGTTTTAGGGACTAAATTGTCTATTTTGAAACTTTAATGAATAAATAGCTACCACCGTCAAACTTTAAGGACCAAAAGTATATTTTGACCTTAAAGTTATTATTGATAGTTGGTGTAAGTTGTTATCACCAATAGCTACTATCGATTATCACTTCTTATTTGTTAGTGCTTCTTTGTGATTTTCATAAATTGACTATCAATAATAGTAACGATTAGTGTGGAAACAATGAGTGATAATCGTTATAAATTACTATCGGGATAACTTTCAATTAATTTGTTGAAAAACTTGTTATCCATAATTACTATTATTATTATTAGTGATATATGAATATAGTCACTAAAATACTTAACCTTTTAAACTTAATTAGATTTTATTATTTGAAACCAATAATTTATAAGAAAATATTTGGAATTACACAAAGTTTGAAAAGATAGTTTATTTTGCTATATTTTGATTATAACTCTAATTTATATAGTCTAAAAGAGTAGTTGGAGGGGTTGATTTCAAATATGCTTATAAACTATGGGGTTGATTTTGATTTTTGAATTTATGCATGATTTTTTTTCCTTTTATAATTTGTATGTTTTCTCACGTAATTCAACTGAATCAATCCTAATTTATTAAATTCTAAGAATCTAAATTATTTAATCCTCTAATTAATATAATTTTGAATATGTTTAATCTCTTCAAAACCTTGTTTCGGTTAGAAAAAAATCGCTACATGACTAAAATTTAAATTTAATGTACTTGATTTTGATATACCATTTATTTCAATTCTCCACAAAATAAATAGTGGGTTTGAAGGGGTTTTAAATCATAAGAATTCTTCTTTGAATGGAATTTTTAAATAAAAATTGAAAACATTATCATAAAAATAAAGTAGTAAGAAATTTAAGTAACGTGTACACACATGGCCTTCTATCTAAATAAGGTGTTGATTTTTAAATAATAGTGACATATTTGGCCACACATACATACTTTATACTTTATATTGAATTTAAATTTATTGTTTTTTACTTTTATTCATTCTCTTCCCTTTTTAATAAAGGGAGAAGATAGAAAAGTAAAAACCCACATAACCTAATAATCAATATAAAATCAGTAAAATCGGGGATAATTGAAAATAAGGGGTTGTTTTAAAAAAACAAATTGGAAAAAATTGGTGTTTTTAAAATTATTTAGGTAAATTATTATTTTGATAATAATGAAATTTGTTACTTTAAAATTCTAATATTATAATAAAGATAATAATAATAATAAAAAAAAGATGATGATGATGATAATAATAATAATAACAAAACAACAACAATATAAGTTGAATGGGCACTGATTTCTTTTCATTGTTTTTCGTCCAAAAAGAAAGAAAAAAAAAAAGAAAAATAACATAGAAACATTCTAATAATGCCCAATAAATCACCCCTTTTATCAAATTAGTTTTGAAAATACCAATTTTTTTCAATTCTTTTTTAAAATCATCCCTTTTTTTTAAATCACCCATAAAATCGTAAAAAATAAAAAATAAGTAATGTCACATCACTCGAAAAGTAACTCAGAATTAAATAAAATTTATTTTCAAACTTAAATGACCAAACATATTTTCTAGTTTTAAATACTACTTTTATTCAACTATTTATTTATCTATTTTGTTATAGTTTTTTTTTTGTCTCTGTATTATTTTGATTATAATATTTTTAATACTTTAGTGTATTTTAAAATGTTCGTCTCATACTTTCAATTTTTGTTTTCTTACTGAACTTCTAAGAAACTTAAAAGAATTTTGGATGACAACAAATTAAATAGAAGATGGGATCAGAAAATATTTTTAAAAATTTTAAAGATTAAAATGAAGTATATTTAAGATTACATACATGGAAAAAGTAGTATTTAAATAAAATTAGAAGATGAATTAAAAAGAACTCAAAGAGGTTGAATAGAAGGAAAAAACTTGAGCTGCGATTAAAAGTTATCATTTTAATTCTTTATTTTTAAATGGATAGGACAAGATAAGAAATAATTATTGTTATTAAAAAGAATATGAGAAATCAAGGTGGAATCATATGAGTATGAAATCTATGAGCTCGAGCTTGATAGGATAAAGTTGAAGCACTATGGTCTACGTTTATTTTAGAAATTTATAGCATTTGGAGGATCACTTGTATATGGCTTACTCACTGCCAACATAAAAAATTGTCAAATGCTTAAAAAAAGAAGAGGAAAAAGCAGAATTTAGTAGAGGATAAGTTTGTGATTCAGACAAGAGAATTATTGAGATCCCACACGAAACATGGTGATGGTGATGAAGATGATGATGATGATGATGATGGAGATCATTATTTTTCTTTCCAAAATAATTTAACACTATGCAGAGCTTTAAGCAGTGGGCCGTTACTTTTTGCAGAGGAAGTAGCGGAGATCATTCCCGTGAAATTTAAACCCTTCTTCTCGTGATATAAATATTCACTACTCCCTCCTCTCTCTCACACTCTCATCATCTCCAAACATTTTGTGCCTTCACCCTTTTCCCTACTTTTAGTTTTCCAACTTCAAATGGGGGTTGCAGGACCCGAAGATCATCAGCGTCGGCGAGGGGATTTGGAGGACCTCCGCCGCATCTACGAATCTACCCAAATGCTTGCTAGTCACCGGAAGGATAATTCTGACGACTTCTATGGAAGGAGAGTTTTGTCTAACTACTCCTCCAGTGATACCGACGAGGAGACCAGCGACGAGCTTGTTTGCGTTACCAGTGGCGTCTCTCTCTTAGGCCTTGCGCTCGTGAATCAACTTCTGCTGCGTGGATTTTCCGTTCGGATCCTCGTCGATAGTCCAGGTTTGTTTTGAATTCCATTGCTTGTTTTTTTTTTTTTTTTTTTGTTTCGAACTGAAATTGCTGCTCAGAATCGTCTGATTTTTTTAGCTTTTGATTTGATTTCTCCTCTGATCTGAGCTTTGAGCTTAGTTTTTATCCTATTTCAGATTTCTTTCTGTTGTAGTGTCGGTGATATTGGTGCTTAGAATCGTTTGATTTTTTAGTGCTTAACTCTTGATTTTCTCCTTTGTTTTATGATTAGGTTGAACATTTTCTAGATTACTCTGTTTTACATTTTTGGGAATCTTCTATGAATCTGTCGCATCTGTTGAAATCGTTAGATTTTTTTAGTGCTCAACTCTTGATTTTCTCCTTTGTTCTAAAATTAGCTTAGATCGTTTCCCAGCTTGCTGTATTTTTTTATTATCTTCTTGTTATTTACCTCTTTGTTTCATTTACATTTGTAGTGATGATCGTTCAATTTTCTGGTGCTCAACTATTGATTTTCTCCTCTTTCTGTTCTCTTTCTTTGAAAGAACATAGTGCATTTTCGGAATCTTTTTGTATTTTACGCATCTGTAACTCATTGGCATTCTTATTTAGAATCTTCGATTTTTCGAGTGCTTGAGTCTTGAATTTTTCCTCCTCTGTTCTTAAGCTTAACGTTAATCATTTTCCGGATCACTTCCTATTTTCCTTGTCATTTCTGAAAAGCATATTGCAATTTTGGAAATCTTCATATTTCACGCATCTGTTTCAGTCCAACATTGATACTGAGATTTAGTTCGATTATTTTTTCGTCTTAAACTCTTGTTTTTCTCCTCGTTTGAACATTATTATTTAGATTAACAAACAAACAAAGAAACAAAAGCATATTGTATTTCAGAATCTTCTTCCTATTTCACAAATGTGTTTGTTTCAAAATCTTGATTTCGTTTCAGAATTCATATCTTTATCTACAGAAGAATAAATAATTAATTTGGACTTTGCTGGTAAGCAGCTGGTCCAACTTTCAGCCACCAACGGCAGCCATTTTTTTTTCTTCACTGAAAGCATTTTTATGTATCGCTTTTTCTTCTTGGCCTTTTCACAAACGGACTGATTCAATACCCCGATTTTGAGAATCATGAGAACGTCAACATTATGGAGGAAAATCAATATTTATATAATTATTTTTGGCTTTTTGCCCAAAACTGTAATCTGTTTATATTTTCTCTTACTTCTTTTGGAAAAAAAAGAACAAACAAAAGTTGCTTTAGAAACCCCAAAAATAGTTATGAGTAGCCAAATATTGAAACTACCTAGCAAAAGAAACTTAGATTCGTTTCTTAAATTTGTTTTATATTGTTTTTAAAAGAGCTTCAGAATATGAATTACTTCAAATTAATATTTTGAGATTACAACTTTGAGAGTAGACAAGATTATAAATAAAGGTTTAAATCATGCTTTTCTTCGCTGTGTATTTTATTCTATTTTGGTTTTTTAACTTTTTAGTCATGAACTTTTAAAAAGAGCATGGTAAGATCTTCGACCTTAATATTTCTTTAACCTTTTATCGAACTGGTGATGTTATTTGTAAATTAATGTTTTATGGAAGAACTAAAAAAAATAAATATTTTTTAGATTTTGATCATTTTGGCATATTGTCATTCCACCTCACTTTTTTAACTCATATGATTGATGCAATTCATCTAACATATAAACTTTTTAATACCTCAGGTTTGAGATATTTTGTGATTTATTAATGTGCTTTTTTTCTCTTCCTTTCAATTTTTTTTTTCGGATTTATGATTTGCCGTGAGAACATTTGTTTAAAATATTATAGAGTTTATTTTAAACAAGTGTTTCTACTTATTTTATTTTCTTAGTTTATTTTACGTTGTCGTCGTGGAAGTTAAACATTAATAATATATCAGTTCTATTTTTTTCTATTTTATATATTTTTTTATTCTACTTGGTTAAACACCAACATGTCTATTTATAACTATTTAAAACCCCAATATATCTCATAGATTTGCTTCAAAATTATTTCAATTTAAAAATTAAATAAATACATAAAAGGTGGTGGAGAGTCGATAAAAGATGTGGAAGATTTAAGTTTTGAAGAAAAAAACATAATTAGTTTTTAATATAAGTTTATTTATGAAAATTCTATAGCTTAATCATTTTTTAAAAGATCAAATATGAATAAACATGCATAAGAGTGATTCTATTCAAAGTTTAGGAATCAAAATATAATTTTTTACGAAAGTATAACAATCCAAATAGTATTTAAATATAAAACAAAAAGAATATTATATATATATATATATATATATATAAAGAGAAATTATAAAATAGAACGTTTGATTAAATATTTAAATAAATTTTAATTTTGTTTGATAAATAATTTGTGGATTTTTTTATTTTATTTTATACAAAATTCCCGTAATAAATTGAAAGGGTCTAAAAACGTAATAGAATAAAGAAAAAATAGACAACCGAAAGGTTTTAACCTTCCCTTGCTCTAAGCAAGAGGAGATCTGCCACGTAGGCTTTTCTTAAATAATTGGGTTAGGTTAATGATCGGACATTATGTAAGTTACGTGTCTTTTTCCTCTTGCGAACATAACTTTACATTATTCATAAATATTAGCAATTTCCTAATATAATTAAATGCAGTGAGGTTTTTTCTTTCTTTTTTTAATCATAAAATGTAAATACTTTTATCTTTTAGAAATCTACCTCTAATGAAACTTTTAAAGTTGAAATAAACTAAATTTGTAATTTTTAAAATTTTCCATATCGAAAAACTTTTTTGCATTATATTGAAAAGTTAATAATTTTCTCTCTTAATAATCTTCTAAGTTCTCTAAGGTTTTCTTAACTCTAAATCTGAAAATTATTGAAATACATATATATAAACACTATTCTTGCTTCTGACCTTCAATAAATGGAGGTTTAAAGATTCAAAACGTCTAGATATAAGCCTTGTGAGATGAGTACAATTGCCATTCATTTCTAACTACTAATTGTACCTTTTTTCAACCACCCTTCTACTCAATTAACTAATCCAATTAGGCTGAACCTATCACAAACCATTCTTATATATACTTTTTCTTAATCATTCTTTTGTTTTATTTTCCTTCATGATTTCTTTTTTATGTTTGTTATTTTTTATTAACCTATTGTGACTTTCTACCATTTCATTAAATATCTAGCTAATAAGTTCATGAAATTTCAATTATGTTGCAAATACTTAATAGGTTCATTAAATTCTAATTATAGAGCAAATAGTTATTTTTCAACTTTTAAAAAATGTCTAGCTAATAGATTTTTAAATTTTAAATTTTAAATTCTATGTCAAATAAATGTTTGATTGTTTTTTTTTTTTTTTTTTTGATGTGGAATCTGATAGGTGCTTAATTTATTAACCAATTTTAAAATTATAAATTTAATAAATACTTGAAAGTTTAAGTCTTATTACACATTCAATTCAATTAGATTATTAGATCATTTAATTTTTAAAACGTTTGAAAATGACATTAGGTTTGTCATACAAAAATATTCAACCATGAAGACCTTTCATACATTTTTCTTTAAATAAATCAATTTGATAGTTTATTTGAAATCAAACAAAGTGATCAATGTAGAATAACACACTATAACTTTATATATCAAGATATTTAATATTATGATTATTTGTAGAACTAAATCTAAGAAATTTGTGACATATAGGCATGAGACATTTAGCTAGGCAATTAACAATTTAATAGGAAGGTAATTATGTGAAATTAATAATTAAAATTGGAATGTATTGAAGTTTAATATAAAGATATGGATGTTGAAAATGATGATGCAGAAGATAGAGAAAAAGTGAACGAGATGAAATTGAAAACAGAAGCAGGTGGTGGAGTTAGCAAAATATGGACATTGTGGGGCGATCTGAGGGAAAGCCATAGCTTAGCAAATGCGTTTGAAGGATGTCGTGGCGTATTCCATACCTCTTCTTTCATCGATCCTTCTGGGCTCACCGGCTATTCGGTACGTATTTAATTAACTCCCTATTTCTTTTTAATCTTTTTTAATTTACTCCCTTATATTTGAAACCCTTGAAGCTGTAAAAAAAAGCTTAAAATATTTTTTAGATTTTTTCTTTGAGATATATAATTTACAATCTCTATAGATCAATCTTGATATTTTATATTTACACTTAGAGAAAGTTATAAGAGAGTTGGTGTTGATTCTACACTAGAATATATTATAGATTTTCTATTTCGAAAATGTTCAAGAATTGCCAAATTGAACTTAGTTTAACAACAGGTCAAATTCTTTACTGGGTTATTATAGAGTTAAGACAGTGGTGATGTATAAATTAGGTTGGATCTATTTCCATCATTATTATTAAAGTTTACGTGATATTTTGAAAAATAAACAGAGAAGGACATGGAAGACACATCAGTTAATAGTAAAAGGCTTAATAAAACAAAGTTGATGGTTATTAAGTGGAAGACACATCAACATTGTGGCCAAACAGCACATGAAAAGTTTAACGTAATCGGAGGAAGATTTAAATACCGTCATATTGTTTGTTTGTATTGTTGGATGATCCACACATAAACACACACTTTGGCAAATCATTCATTGACATATGTAATTGCATACATTTTGAGTAAAATTCGTAATATAATGAGATTGTATTTACTATTTTCACCTTCACGATCTCATTTCAATCATTTTTTTTTCACTATTTTTACTGCTCATGATTTTCAACATTTCTAACCACCTAAAATTATTTATATTTTGAAGTGTAGACACTTGATTTTGAAAATGATCTGATTGATTTATTAAATATGATATAAATAAATCATAATAAAGAGAGGAGGAGAAATAAGAACTTTCTTTGTTAATTATTGTTATTATTAACCTAAAATTGTGTTATTTGAAAAAGTAACAAATGGTGTATAATCTAATAAATAACTAAAAGTTTTTAAATTAATGTATAGAAGGAAAAGAAAATGAACATACATATATATATATATATATCATGTGGGTATTTAAATTCTTATAAACATCTTTTAATTTCCATTTTAGTATCTTTTAGTTTCCATTTTAATAGAATCTAATGTAACCTTCTTCTAAATGATGATGATGTTGAGTAATAAAAGAAAGCCATGGTTGAGGTGGAAAAGAAGGTGAGTGAGAATGTCATGGAGGCCTGCGCAAGAACATCATCTGTAAGATACTGTGTTTTCACCTCTTCTCTTTTGGCCTGCATATGGCGTGACGGCACACGAGCTGAGCTTCCTCCTGTCGTCGACCATGATTGTTGGAGCGATCCATCACTATGCAAAAATAAAAAAGTAAGTCTAAATCTTGAAACTTGTTTTAATTACTGTTTTTTCCCAGCTTTAAACTGTTGCTTAAGACCCATATAATTGAATAAACTTTGTGAATGCATGTCATGCTTATTAAGCAATTTCAAAATAATATATTTAAAACCGATCACTTGTACAATTTTAAAGCTATTCATAAGGGAAATAATGTATATAATGTGTGTAGTTGGTATGGAATATCATGTGGTCTTGAAGAAAACAATTTAAAGCTCATTATGTTGTATGGAATTGAAGCTATGGTATGCTTTGGGGAAGCTAAAGGCAGAGAAGGCAGCATGGAGGATTGCAAAAGAAAGAGATATAAAGTTAGTCACCATTTGTTCTGCATTGCTAACACCTCCTCCTCACCTTTCTACCAATAATTCAACTCCAACAATTGCATATCTCAAAGGTACTTTTTATTTTTCCCAATACCTTAAATTTAATACTTCTCAAAGGTTAGTCTTTCAACAAATCGAAGTCTCAAAGGTTAGCGGAAATAGCATGATGCAATTTTTTTTTGTACATAATGCAAAATTTAACTCTTAACTCTCAAAATATATAGCTGATAAACTATATATATATAACTCTTACTAAGAGTCTATTGATAGACTATATTATTGCTCTATAAACGATAAGTCTACACGGATAGATTTTGTCTTATGATACACACTATGATTGGTATACAACTTGGGTACAACTTTTTTATACGATAAAAGCTTGAAAACTACTTTATTCTTGCTAGCTATAGTTTGAAGTTAAACAAAAGATAAAAATAGTTAACCGAGAACTATTGGCAACGGTACAGTTGGTATAGTTTCTCCTAATTAAACTATTGTCAATCCTATTCAAGTTCTCGATCTTTTTCACTTGTACTTGACATAATTAGGAGCACAAGAGATGTATGATCAAGGGCTACTGGCAACGGTGAGCGTGCGAACTTTAGCGGAGGCACATGTGAACGTGTATGAGGCAATGGGAGAAAATGAAGCACATGGAAGATACATCTGTTTTGATCAAATAATCAAAACACAAGCAGAGGCAGAGGCTTTGGCAAGAGAGGTATGTGTGCCTATCACCAAAATTTGCCAATCTCAAGAAGAAGAAGCAGAAAAGGCATCAACAAGCACTTCTACTAAGTTTCAGTTATCAAATAAAAGGCTTTTCAATCTCACTTCTTCAAGAGCTCCTTCTACTCGTTGTTTTTCTCTTAATGCATTTCCCTAATTTTAACTTTATTTTTCTCCACTTTGTTCATCAAAATCAATGTTTTGTATAATATAATGGTGCTATTGTGTCAAAAATTTAAGAAAAAAAGGAGAAAAAAATGCATAGATGAGTTGTAATAAATGATGAAAAGTTGTAATAATTTAAGTATGTATTCCAATGTAGAGGTTTGAGGTTCGAATTGAATCTTCGACAATAAGCTAAAAAGAAAGATAGTATTATATGTTTGGAGTATATTTTTTTAATTTTTCAAAATTACAATAAAAATCAAAATAACTATTCGTTAACTTCTCTCTTGAGAAAATTTCGATTGGATTTCAAGTTCAAATATATTCAATTCTCTCACCCTAAATTTTGTTTTAAAAAAACTTATTGAAAATTCAATGACATATTCGATTATTAAATGTTATTTTGGTGTATCATTTCATTTATCTCAATGTTACACTTCTAATAAATTTTAATAGTAATCATGGTTTTATATGGATAAAAATTGGTAGAATAACAATAATAATAACAATAAATTTCATGAAACATTTTGTAGATAGCACAAACATCAAATTGAATATATATTTCAATCGGTTCAGTTTAATTGTTTTCCACTTTTTGCCAAACTCGAATCCAATTGAAAAGTTTCAATATTTTATTTTCAAATCAAAACCTCAAAATTGGTTGGTTTCAACTCAATCCAATAAACAATAGAGTAATAAAAATATCATGTTAAATTATAAATCAAACTTTTATATATATATAAAAAAAAAAGAAATAAATTCATCATAAATCTAATTAAATACAAAATGAAAGCAACAAATTATTATGTACAAAATTAAAATTTAAATGTTGGAATTAAGTTAAAAGGTTTAAAAATGTAAAATTGTTAAAAAGATATTTGTAAACATTTTATATTGATAATAATATAGAGTAAGCAATTGAATGATTCCAAAAACAAAAGAAGAGGGTAAGCGTCGGAATTTGAGCGATCAAAGATAAAAGAGAAGAAAAATCAAGAAAGAAGAAAATATTGTTATTGTTGTATGAACCAATCTTCGATGAATTCAGATCCCAAATCCGTGAACGATAAACACAAGAACAATCAAGATCATAATCCGCCACCAAAGGGCCTGAAAATGAAACAAAAAGTTACTGAAGATCACAATTATCAGCCAGCAAAGGATTCCAAAATGAATCAAAAAATTGATGATGATGATGATGATGATGTCTATCGAGATTTATTTTCATTATATCCTCGTTATTTTGAGGAACAATTTAATATAGAAAATATCGGAAGTTTCGTCCAAGTTGGTTTCGAAGAAAGAAGAGATCAAAGGGATGATGATTATAGGGGAGAATCATCGAAAAGAAAAAGAATCACAAAATCTCCCGAACTCGAACTGATTGATCTGAATTCGGATTCGTCTAGTTCTGAGCCAGTGAAATTAATCGAAGAAATCGTGAAGATATACAGTGATTACATTGAACACGTATTTCAAATGATGAAAGACAGATTCAACGACGAACAGAGATGGAATTTTGATAAAACTAAGTGTAGCGACCTGGCTGAGATTTTTGTACAAAAAATGAAGAGATTGGGAATCGAATTAATCGAAATGAAGAAGGATCCAAATCAAAGAGAAAACTATCGCGTGATTAAGCCTCGTGTTCTTCAAATCACGAATCAACTGGAGAAGATGCATGATCGATTTGATAGCTCTCAAAATATTAGGGCTTCTGCGAAGAGAGCGTGCACGAGAAATGAATTGATATTATGCATAAATGAAATTGATGAGATGATGAAAGAACTGTATGGGATAACATTGAGAATTGAAGAACTCAAAGCCTTGGAAATGAAGAACAAGACGATGGAGATTAGACAGAGGAATTTGAGAATTTGAATCTGAGATTTGTGATTCCTTCACAATTTTAGGGCTCTTTTGATTAGGCAAATTTCATTGTAAATTCATCTTCTACTTTATTTGTAAATACAACCATTAATTAGAATTACAAATTTCTTTTGATTCATCCAATCTTATCATAAAAAATCAATCAGCCTATACACTCACTTCAACTTCTTGACTAACTTATCATTTAATTTTTAATTTTACACACTTTAATACCATACATCATCATCAACTCAACTCTCAATTCCTTTGTAAAGTTAAATAATTTGTGTTCTAAAATTTGCAATTTTTTTTTACTACAAATCTTCCTACATTATTTATTATTTATGATTGATTTTCGTTTTCAATTTCACACCAAAATTTGATATAAAATATTGAATATGAAGGCAGCATATTTTCTTATTTCAAAGATCATACAATATAATTTTAAACACAAACTTAGAAATTTGAAATCCAAACTTGGAATTTAAGATTCTTATTGGTTTAGCGTTTATGGTTTGAAACTACTTGTGCTCAAATTTGTTTTTTTTCTCTTATAGTAATCAATTTTAATTGCTTGCTTGAAATTTAAATTTATTTATAATTTGAACACAATGTTAGGAAAAACTCTATTGGATCCAATTTAGTTTCTTATGAAGTAATCAATTTTTCTTCCTTAAGAATCCAAATTTAGCTTTGGAGATTGTGAAGATAGTTTCGTTTTTTCTTTCATATTTTTTATATATATTTGAAACTTTACCCATTTGATAGATTTGTTTATTCGTTTTAAAAATGTATAAACACTGTTTCACATATAAATTTACATTTTCAATCACAAGTTTTTAAATTTAAGCTTTGAGATGTTTGACAAAGACATATAAACTTTTAATATCAAATATAAAAAAACATTCAAAATCAACTTTTGCATTAAACCATTACATTTTTCTCTTTTGGAAAGACATGAAAGTTAGCAAAAACAACATTGAAAAGAAAATGGAGAGTAAGAACAAAAGTTGAAATAAAAAATAGACTACACACAATCGAGAATCACCAATCCAAATAAAACCAACTCATTAGTTCCGTCATGCTTCTATAGAAGTATGGACGACATATTATTGAAAACACTTTGAAATTGAAGATCTAAAGTTATGCAAATAGGAGAAAATTTTAATAAAAAGAAGAATGGCTCAGAGGGTTGCTGAATCTGCTCAAGGAAGATCGATCTTGTTCAGAACGAACTTCTCATACAAGAGGTGTCAGAAATATAAAGCAATAATCATCCTCGCCGGAATAACATAGAAAACAAAAAACAGAATAAAATGAAGAAAAGGATTGGAGGCGACGGCGAAAGAAAAAGGTGACTTGCCGCCGCCGACCTGTGGTTCTGCAAGTTAGGGTTTGAGAATTTACATTCGATAGAGCGAAGAGACTGAGAAGCCTCGGGGCATTTTATAGCTTAATCTTTGGGCCTTTTAACTCGAGGCCCGATGTGGGCCGTTGTTGTTTAAAAGCCCGTTGAATTTGGTTGGTTATGACCCAAACTATTGGTTGAAAAATGGGAAATAAACGAAGCACTAAAGAGTTTTTATAATGAAAAACCTTAGGCATAAAACATCAAAGGATATACCAAAGTGCAAATATAGCAACTTTTATATCTATTTTGTATATTTCTAAAATATCCTTCTTTTAAGAGTAATTGCATTGCGAGCAAATTTTCTCTGATATTCTGATTAATTTTTTGTTATTTTAAAAAATAGCTTTGATTTCGAATGAAAAAAACAAAGTTCTAGCATGATTTTGTATGTTCCAATATACTCATCATATTTGTTAGTATAAAACGTGTTTCGAAAACGTGGTTCTCCATATGTCGAATCAATCAAACTTGTAGTTTAGAATAAGAATATTCATAAAAAAAGTTTAGTACATAACCATAGTAACAATTTATCTCATATAAAAACACGAACTCTTAAATCACCAGTTGATCCAAAAATTTGATTTGGTAGGTGAAGTAAATTTAATACAATATTCAACACGTTCACTCATTTACGAGTTTGGAGTATAAAGAAGAGCCAACCAATGACAACCATTTTAGATTGGGGAGGAAACAACTTAAGACATTTGAAGGTTTGATATCATCTTAAATCGCTAATTGACCCAAAAACCTAAGCTAGTAGATGAGAGTAAATTTAATATAATATCTAACGTAAACAATTAGCCAAAATTTTGTTAATTCTTATCCACTTCAAAGTTAACCAAGATGATTTTGCCACATTGCATCCCCCCGTATTATTATTCGTAACCCAATGTTCATTCCATCATTTTACTTCAATCTCATCTACGTCAGGCCTTAACTACAAAGTTACCTATTTTGGTTCGATTTGAGGATGATTAAGTCTCCTTTTAGACAGGTTTTCTTTGATGACACTATGCAAAAACTAAGATTTGGCATGCATTTTTCATACTGTTGGTGCCACTGTTTCGAGTTTTTGCACTACTAATCTTGTTTCTTCTCATACTTGGGTAATGGTATGCTAGTCTTGACTACCCTTTGCATAACAATCATTCGATTCCTCTAAGATACATACTGCCACGTCTTGTTTAGTGTCCTTTGGCTAATACTTCTAAGTTGATTCATAGTGAACAAGGCGGCTGCAGGTTTCTTTTTCTTTTTCGAGGTGTACTACGTATAAAAATACTACATTAAAAAGAGAAAGCATTGTTAAAGTTGAAATATGGAAGAAAAAAACGGCAAACACAATAATTTTTTCATCTAGGCTTAGTAAACTTGATTCTTTTAGTCAATAAAAGGTGTGCGCCTGAAACGTGCCTTGTTTTTTAAGCTTGCCTTGAAGGCAAGGTGCTCTACCTTGTGTGTTTAAGCGTGCGGCCTAGAGGGCTTTTCTAAACACTGCCTTTGTGAATGGCTCATTCTCACCGTTCCTCATTTTTTCTAAGTTGATAGGGCTTCTATCAAACAATTTCATTCTGGTAATTAGCATCTCCTTGATGTTGGTTATTTTCCAATCTCAAGGTGTTATCATCAGCTATCAGTTGTTGGACGACCTGAACGAAACTCTATGGTTGAACACATGCATTAGCATCTCCTTAATGTTGCTCGGTCTCTTTTGTTCGAGTAAAGGGTACCAATGAAATTTTGGGAAGAATGTGTACTAGCTACTGCCAATTTCTTGATGAACCTCATTCCTCCCATTATATATGGCTTAACCTTAATGAAATTTCTCAAGCCGGGGTTCAAATCTCATGGTCTAATAAAATTATTCATCTATTAACAATTGGAAAGAACAAAGAAAAATTTCATCAGAATGCCTAAGGAAGAAGGTTCATGTTGGCATTTTGACAAACACGTTATAAGCAACCAAAAACAACAGAACAGACGATGCAAACACAGACATAGCAATTCATGAACAACAAGGCATTCAAAAGCAGAATATCAACAAAATTCTTCATCAGTTAATGATAAAAAAATAATAATAATAACTCCCAACTCTAGTTCCACCAGAATGCCTACATTGTGAACCTTAAGAATTGAAGAAACTAACCAGCAAAATCAAACAATAGAAATCTTCGCACCAGCCTCTTCAAGCTGCTTCTTCGCATCCTCCGCCTCTTCCTTCGAAATTCCTTCCTTAAACTTCTTCGGCAAACCTTCAATCAACTCCTTCGCTTCCTTCAAGGCCAAGCTCGTCAAAGCCCTAACAGATTTAATAACCGCAATCCTCGCATTACTCGGCACTTCCTCAATAACAACATCAAACTCCGTTTTCTCCTCGACAGCAGCAGCCGCATCATCACCTCCGGCAGCAGTGCCGGGAGCGACGGTGGCAGGAGCAGGGGCGAAGGAGGCAGCGGAAACGCCGAGTTTCTCTTGGAGGTAATCAACAAGGGTTCGTGCTTCTTCGAGAGTCAACTTGGAGATGACATCGCCGATTTCTGACACTTTCTCCGGAACAGCGACGGCGGAGATTGGGCGGTGATGAATCAGGCGAAGAGAGAGATTGGTGGGGGCGAAAGAAAAGGGGAAGCGGAGAGGAGTGGGTTTGAGGGAATGGGAGAAATTTGACGGATAAGAAGAAGAAGAAGAAGATGGGGATCGGAGAGATGCAGTGGAGAGAGTGGAAGACATTTTTGTAGAGAAGAGAAGAGAAGAGAGAATTTGGAGAAGAAGATAGGATAAAGTTGAGGACTTTGTAGTACAGTGACTTGAAGAAATGTAAGGCTAAATTTGAATTCTATTTCGGACGAAACTGACCTTCAAAAATTCCTATGATTGGTAAAATATTAAGGGGTATTTTTGGTATAAAAATTGTCGGGAGAATTTTGTTTAATTGCCCGTAAAAGAAAATTATAAAAAAGACGGGGCATTCCGAGAATCGAACTCGGGACCTCTCGCACCCAAAGCGAGAATCATACCACTAGACCAAATGCCCTCTTTGAATGTACCAACGACTTAAAATGAATAATAATTTAATTTCTGAAGATATATCAGGAAATTGCTGGCCCATGTCATTCGGCCCAAATTTAATTTCGAAGTGGACCCCGTTGGGGCCCAAGTTTGGGATGCCGATATGTTTACCAAGGGCAACAACGTAATTAAATAATTGAGAAATTAAATGAAAATAAAAATAAGTATATTACAAAAAAGTTTAATTCTGGTAAATATATTTTATGATTCACTAAATTCACATTAAAAAATATTAGTCTTTTAATGATAAAATTTGTAGCACTTGTCAAGTTCATAGTTAATATTGTTTTTTAAAAGAATCAAATTCATCATGTAGGGGTCTAGTTGTTAATTCATAGCTTATAGATGAACAAAGTGGCTCATATGATAGATATGAAAAAATTGCATCCATATGTTGTAAATTATAAAACTCCCTTGGTTTTGTAATCAAAGAATTTCAATATAATTTTTTATATCTATTATTTTTTCTTGAATCGTAAGAGAAGAAAAAAAGACCATTAAATATTATTAAATGAAACCAAAACGAAGCTACTAATGTTTCTACCAAATGGCTTTGAAATGAAAATAATGGGAGAAGGAATGTGAAATTTAATATGAATGCATGCATGCACTTGCCATCTCATTCAAATATATAGATAATAATTTTGGAAAATAGAAAAATAAAAAAATCATATCCTAATTATAATATATATATATATATTAAAAAAAGAAGTATTTGTTTTTCTATTATCCACTAATAAATATTTAATTAATGGAAAATTAAGGATGAATAGAAAGTGTTACGACATTTCAAACAAATTTTAATCAAGTACTCGAGTATATACATTGATCTTTTGAGTATCGGCTTATATTAGTTAATGAAATGTTACGATAATTTTGACTTATATTTAGTTGATATAATATTATATGGTAAGTTAAACAACGCTGATTAAGAACGATACTAAAAATAAATTTGGAATATGAATAAAGTTTCACATTATTAGCTAGATAAAAGAAAAAATCATATATATGTATGGGAATGAAGTTACGTTGAACTATAACTTGGTTGATGTACGATACATATGGTATATTTATGCTTGATAAAACAAAATCTCTCTATTCTAAGGGTATGATAGACTTTTTGCATTTTTTTTTCGTGGTTTCTACTGCTTGATTATTCCTATCTTATATATTGTACTAAAAAAATTGTTGCTAATTTTTTTTCTAACATAACCGTCTGTTCAATCTTGAAGTATTTTCACAATAACATATCAATCTCAATGAAAGTATATAATTTGCTAAAATAAACATAACCTATATGATAATGAGAACACATGCGACGATTTTGATAATTTCACTTAAATCCACTTTGTTAGTTCTAGAAAACTATATACTTTAATTGATGGGACAATAATGTTATATGAATAATATAAAAAGAAAATTAATTAGAAAATATACGTCGTTGTGTATACGAAAGAAAATCATCTAAATCCAACAAATTCACGATGTCTTCTTGAAAACAATTTGACTCACTTTTCGGTGAGAGTTTCATGAGCAATTATCTCTCTTGGGATAGAATAAATGGTATACCTTTCTTATGAAAGCATTCACAAGATCCAACGAACTATATCGTGTAGAAATAAACTATACTTGAACAAAATTATAAAAAGAAGGAAATGTGCTTATGAAAAAGTTCAAAATGAAACATTTCCGTCTATTCTAGATTATTATTCAAACATTTCCGTCTCTACGAATAATCTATAATTGTAAACTCTTTTAAGAAATAAATACTAAACTTGTAATTATACATTTAAAAATACACACATACTTTGTGTGTTAAAATAAAACAGTTACTATCCATAATGATATTTATTCAAAAAGTACTTAGGAAAAAACATCGGGTGAAGAATCAATAACACACCTTATTGACTTTAAAGGAGAAAGAAATACATATTGATGGGTAAGTGCTCTCGTTTTGACATCTCTTCGTGAAAGTACTATATAAATCAAATCCGACTCTTCGTGTAAATCAAGTTTAGAGTATGTTTTTCTTATTCAATAATAGGGTTGGAATGGTCTATTTATAAGAAAAGAGACTCATCATTACCTCGTTGGATTATTGGACTTACATTTCCATTCCATCTTTAGGTTGTTTATTGATAATAACTAGTCAATGATAGTGTCTACCTACCAAGATTCAAACTTGATTTCTCGAGCTACTCAAGGACTATAAAATATCAATTACGTCGATATCAAAACTATTAATTTTACAACCATACATATATACACACATATACAATTAAGTAGTTTTTTACTCACATAAATTAATAAAGTTATATTGTTTATTATTGTATATATCTAATTTGTATCATAATGAATTTTATGGATGAAATCATTTCGTCTTTAAATATGATCAACAATATAGGTTTGAACATAGTCCAACTCGAATATATATTTGATTACATTACCTTAAAACGAACTCTTGACTATAAAAAATGAGTAGGTGCATTTACCCTTTTTGAGGTTGTTACTGAGCAAGAGGTCAATAGCGGCCAACCTCCCTCGATGCAATGCATGGTTGGTTACTAACCTCTGTCCTAACTGCAAGAAGCTCCTTACTGTAAAGAAATGAAGAAACTTGTATACACAAAATCCAATGCATCGCGAGAAAACTAACATGATTACTAAATTGGCGACCATAAGAAAAAAAAACGTGGTGAAAAAATTGGTAGTGGAAAATAAAATATGTGTTATTACAAATAATTGAACAATCTAATGACAATAATTGTGGCTCCTAAAAGGTAGTCACGTCAAGAATAGTTCGCGATTAAAAGTAGTGACACGTATCAATTCACATTAATGATGAACAAACTGAAGTCTAATTTAAAATTGCTTTTGTTTTTAAAAATAAATATGGACCACTGTACTTTTGGAAAGAAAAAAAATGGAGACAGTGTAGCTAAAAATAGTCTTTCAAATTTGAGTTTAGTATCTATTTGGTCTCCGTAAAATTAATAGTGAACGTTTTAGCTTCAAGGTTTATAAAATATTTCTAAATGATTCGTCCACTGAACAAACACTAACATCAAACTTCATCAACCAAAATATATACACTAAAAGGAAACTTGAAAATAGCAATAGATTATGGCCGAGTTAGAAATTTTTAGTTTTTTTCTTTTCGTAATTTCACCTTTTTTTAATGAATAACGTAGTAATAGAAGATTTAAATCAACAAGTTCTTTGTCGTTAAAGCTACATTTTTTTGTCATTACTTTTTAAAATGCTTTTCTTTTGTATATACATTTTCGAGGATAAGAAAATCCGAGTTCAAATCCTCCACCCAAATTGTACTACTTAAAAAGACCTTTAAACAAAAAGAATATTCATGTATTTTCAAGTTGCATGCATTATTTGTTATGCATTTGATGGGAAAAAAACAACCACATAGATAGAGAAGTAATATACATATGTATATATAAATTAATAAACGTATACTTTTTTTTATTCAAAGGATCTCGTTGAGTTCTTACACTCAAATTAGTAAGCAAATAACGAAATTTATTTACTATTATTACATTTTCTTTTAGTTCAATATCTATAAAGTTGTAAAGAGCAAACTCAAAGTCTCTTCCCTATTAATACTGATTAATACGTAAGTTAATATCTCACTTTAGATGTCTCTAACCACGCGGTCAATGTTAAAGTTTAAAACAATATATGGTTTTATTTTTCACTATCTCTCTCATATGGCCGACCCAACATGTGAAACTTATTCAAATTTCACATGGGATGCCAAATTGCAATTCAATAATCTTCTTCATCTTTGTATATATATAATAACACATATATTTTATTATATTTTTAATTAACAACAAGAAATTAAAACATGTGATCAAGATAGATAAAAAAGAAAATTAATCAATTAAAAAAAATAATGAGTGGCTGATAAAAGAAGAGAGATCACTTTCTAAAAGGCAAAGCGGGGAAAAGCCTCCCTAACAAAATGTGTCCATTTGCTTTCAAAAACTTTCTTATAAAAGATAGTGAACGAAACAACAAACTTCTCATTTAGGGTTCTTTGAATAAGGAGTTGGATGCTAAAGTTGTGAGTTTGGTACTCTCTATATTGCAAATCCAACCTCCCATTATTATCATTCCTACCTAACTTTTTGTACCTAATGTTTTCTCTCTCGATCTTCTTCTTTTTCCTTTTAATTCCTTATAGATGACAGTGACATAAGTCTATCAATGTCTATCATTAATGGACAGTAATATTTCACTACATTTGTAAATATTTTAGTTCATTTTACTATATAGTTGAAAACAATCAAGATAAACAATGATATTTTGGTTCATTTGAAAAAAAAATTGTACTATTTAATTTTTTTTTATTTTGTTTCTTAAGCTTTTAGAACGGGTGGTGTTAATTAAATTAAAACATGATATATGATCTCTAATAATATATTGTTTTTATTTAGACATTTTCTGACATTAATTTTATATTTGACCAATCGTGTATATTGATCAACTTTTGGGTTTGTTGATTATTTGATTATTGATATTGATGTATTGAACATATACTAATTAAACACATTATTAAACACACTATAATACTAGCAAATTAGCATGATTTAACTGACATAGTATTTATATTTGGTTTATATACTATCAACCTTGAATTCAGAAGTTTGATAAACACACATTAGAACGTATTCTTTATAAGTTATTTCAAGCCTCTATACCTAACCCAAAAAATCAACGCGATGAGAATGCTTCTTCTAAGGTTCAAACTTTGACATAAGAAAGTTAGAAATCGATCATATCAATAGATTATAACGTATATGATATGCCGGTTAAGTTAGTAGAAGAAAATGGATAATTTGGAAGTACACATGTGTGATCATATATCAAGATAGTTATAGTTATAGTATGAGAGGTCATGTTAAAATATTTCCTAATATGTATTACCAATTTTAACTCATACACATTGCCTAAATATTTTAACCCTTCAATCATTCCTAGTTCTCAATGGAAAAAAATACACATGTTCTAGTTAATTATTCTAAGAAAGTACTTTATCACATATAATGAGATTTTATTTATTTATTTAATAAAGACTTCATCTTCTTGTCCTAAAAACTTTTACAATAACTCCAATCACAAAACCTAATTCAAATGATAACAAAATACAACAAATTAACAACTCATCTTGAAAAAATCTCAACACTACCATCCGTTTTTGTTTGTGAACACGAACGAAGAGAATAACCAAACCCACAATTACTATAGTATGATAGTAACATGCGAAGAGATTTATTAAAGAGAACGATATTGAATGAAAAAAATATTTAGGCGTATTTTCGGTTACACTTAGTTTTGTGCCACTTATATTGGACAACATCAAGTTTCATCTCAAATTTAGTTGAAAATAATATAATGTTTCTTTTAATTAAGATTACGAGATAGTCTATTATTGAATTTTTCACTTTAGGTTCACAATTCTTGAATCATGTTTGAATTTTTTTTTTTTTATCGAGTACTACTTGAGCTTTATGGGCTTTGATATTGCATTAGATAGCACAATGATTTATCTCAAATCCATAAGGTCGTGTGTTAGAACTCCTGTAATGTCCTATTTCTTTTCTCTCCTTAATTAATATTCACTTCTACATGTTAGTCTTTTACACATATTCAAGCATCAACAAGTGAGAATAATCTTAAATTGTTGTTATAATTAAATTTACAATAACCGATCATTAGGTTAAACTAGCACTAGGCCGATTCTTTTATGATTTAACATAACTCATTCAAATATTCAATTAATGTTTGTTATGTGACAAAGTCTTTTTTTATATTATTGTGTGGTTAAAGACACAATCTACGAAAGTAAATGAAATTTAAGTTGAACTCAAATATTAGATTTGAATAAACAGAAGATGATGTGAGTTTACGAGAATAGTCGACATGTGATAACATGTTAAAACGAGTGGACATGAATGTAGGTAATGACATGTGAAAGACTTTTAATTTGCTTCAAAATTGAGCAATGCAAGAGTTAGGCTGATGTCGATCTCTTGAGGTTTCATGGCAATGCAAGAGAATAATGGGAAATGTATTTATGTGAAAGATAATGATCAATGAAGAGGGAAAAAGAAAAAGGCTTCATTTGCTCGACAAAAATTATGTATGGATTCCTATTTTCACTTTCCTTACACGTGTCAATTTCTTGTGGCTTTAGTTTGGTAAACAATAATTATAAAAGCTTATTTATTTCTTTAATTAAAAATAGACAAAAAGAGAAATAAAATCACTTGTTTTCAAGTTGTTTTTTATAACACCATTTTAAAAAAAAAAAGCAATTTCTCTTATATATTAATTATTTGATAATAAAGATTGGTTTGCTTTTCAATTAAAGTATTGTCTAAATTGATTTGAAAAAGTCATCTTATCCTAAATTATTGAGAATATAGAGAGTGAGATATCTCCATAGTTATTGGTTTATAAGAAAAACCCACCATTATTGTCTAAATTGATCTTTTTAATATGCTTTGTTCATATAAATTTTTCTTCTCCCTGTTTAGATTATATTTATTAAAAAATTAAGAGATTATATCGTCTAAATACATTAGAATTTAAGGCTAATTTTTAGAGTGATAAAGTATTGAGTATAGATCAATTGACAGAAAATTTGTACCACTGATTTTTAGGTTAGGGGTTTGATTTTTTCTGCACAATATTGTATTTGATATTAAATTAAATTTATTTTTACCTATCAACTTTTTTTGGTTAAATTAGTGATTTAAGATATTGTCAGAGCTGGTGATCCTGAAAGGTTCGATTTTAAAATCTTTGCAACGTTATTTCCTCTTTCCATTTAATATTGTAAAAAAAAGTTTAGAAAAGTGAGAGAGAGAGATAGAAAAAGGTGATGTTGATGTCTCTATCTATGACCAACCCTTTTGCTTTCTCAAAAATGGATTGCAACTTGGATGAATAATAATGAAGATAAATTTCTTCCTTAAACTCTTAGAAATTGACCAATTTTACAATAGTCATGACATTGATGGTTGAGCTAGAAAAGTATAATATTAGACTTTGCATTCCTTGTAATTCAATATTTTCAAATTCTCTCCATAACTTTTGGTTCTACGTTCATGGTTTCGTGAAAGAAAATAAATGGTTTAATAATGAACTTCCAAAGAGAATTACTTGAAGCCATCAAAATCCTACATTGCCCTAATCTTCAAGTTATCATATATCAACATTTTCCAAACTTTAAAAAACTATGTGAACTTTTACACTTTTGTCCTAAAATTTTTATATTTGATCTTTAACCTTTCAATTTTGTATTTAATATAAATATAATGACTTATTTGAATCTTATATATCTTCGATTCCTCTTCGAATTCGATTTTTTTAAAGTTGAAGAATATATAGATGTAATAGACACAAAATTAAAAGTTTAGAGTTGTTATTAGACATAAAAGTTATTTTTAATTAACTTTGTATCTATAATCTATCGGTTAATCTTTATGAGTTTTGAATATAACAAATTTAAAAGTTTAGAAATCCATTATTATATATACATTTCTAATGCTTATTCACAAACTTCATAATGATCTGAAAGCTATATATTAAGTTGACATTTTAGTTTAAACCAATCAACACACATGAACACTGAGCAATAAGCCAAGGGCTAGAACATTATAGCCTCATATTATAAGACATGATAAAAAGAGAAGTAGAGATATACACATCAAGGGGAAATGATACTCATATTTCCCAATCTATATATATAAAATATAAGAGAGAAAATATGCAAACTTTTTAAACACAAAGCAATATATGCTTTAGTCTACTTATATATAACTGGAAAAATATACATATATATTTTTTCCAAACTATATATAGACAACCCTAATGATATATATTGAACCAAAATAATGAAATATTTCAGGTTCAAATATCATCCATATATATATATAGATATTGTTCTTTTTTTTAAATATGATTTAATTTTATTCAGCATTGAGAAGTTGCATAGACCAGAGATCCTCCATGCTCCAATAGTTATCATTGGAATTATCAGTTGGGGGCAAAGGCACTGAGAAAGCATCAATGTTTTGAGAGTATGTTGGTGGAGAATAGGTTTCCATTGGATCCATTGTGTATGAAACTTGGCAGCTACTTGAACTTGCAGCTTGTTCATTATTCATAATTTGATGATGATGGTGATGATGATGATCTTGAGATGATAATAATATATTTGTGCTGCTTTGTGGAGTGTGGAAGCCATGTGCTTGCTTTATGTGCTTTTGAATTCTCGTCCTCCAGTAGTTCTTTATCTCATTATCAGTCCTTCCTGGAAGTTGTTTCGCTATTTTCGACCACCTATATGAATATATTCAAAACGTAATTAATTAAACATACATTCAAAAGATGGAGAAATCTCTTGCAATCTTTGTAAGATTCAACTTGATCAGAAAAAGTGTGTTAAATTACTATTGCACATTATAATTATTATAAAATCCGACATGTTCACTTACTAACTTTTTAGATAGAAACTTCATGTTTATTATTTCATATAGTATAAAAGCACTATCCAACAAGTTCTAACAAACATTTCATTCCAATAAAAAAATGTAATTATTCATCTCACTATGAATTGGTAAGGGATCATAACATCAAATACTGAAGTAGAAATTGATAATGCAAGTCTATGTAAGCTAATACATGAGCATGCATGCCTAGTTAGCAACTAACTTTAAGATCAACATGTTCGAGATCGAGCAATTCTATAATGATTTAAATTACTTTTGTTTTTAATAATTCTAAACTAATTTTGATGATAGAAAAACATGTTTAAGAGTTGATTTTTGAATACGAACAAAGGCCACGTTTTACTCTTACAAAATTCCTAAAAGAAACATGAAGTAATTACAGAAGAGAGGAGAAAATATATATATAAAAAAGTATAGAATAACCGTCATGTAATAATTGATTATATAAATAAAGAATACATATAGGGAAAATGACAATGTGACAATAAGAACAATCATCAGCAACCAAGAGACAAGAATAGATGGAAATCAGAAAATGTGTCATAATATTTACACACATGTTTGAATTGAGATAAAATTAATTAAATGATTTGTTATATATATATATATATATAATTTTAAAATAAAAGTGAAATGGATTTAGAGCCATGAAAAATTGAGGTAATTAATTAATTAATTTAAAAAGAATTTGTGGGTTAAATTTGAAGGGGTCATGTTCCATGGCTGAAAATCAATCTCTTCTACATAAGACTTCTTGTATTTAAAGGACTCTAAAGATCTCAAGGCTTTGAAAGCATTTTGTATCATAGAAGGAAAAGAAAAAAAGAAAAAAGTGTTCACAAAATCAATGTACAAAAATGCAAACACACAAAGTCAGATTCAGTTTCAAGTTTCCAACTTGAGAAGACAATGCTGAATCTCACAGGTAGTGTTCTTCAAAATGCATGGCTACTCCTCAAACAATTATTCATTCTTAATTTCCCCTCTCATAACTTTTTCTTCCAAAAAACACTCATTTTATCTGAACTTTTCGTGTTGATCAAAACTTTTAACGTTTTAGATTCAAAGTATATTTGTATATACACTAACATTTAAAAAACAATTGAAAATATTGCAAAACATATCATAGTCTATCACTATCGATAGCCATATTGTTATACGTTTTATCATTATCCAACGGAAGTTCAATCAAATTTGAAAAAGACTAATAATTTGTATTTTTCTTTTTCTCAATTGTTTATTTGTTTATTTATGTAATTTTAGTCAAATAAATATGGGCAGAGCAAAAAAACAAAAGTTGTAGATTTTTTTTTTTTTTTTTTTGAAAGGGTATTTTGAGTGATGCGAAGACAAAGAAAATGGTGGCTGTTTGTTTGTTTATAAAATTATTGTAATTTTTTATTTGATTTGATTTTGGTGATGAATAAAAAGGAAAATCCATGTGGCTAAGTGGTGTGGGGTTTAGCTAAAAATGGAAATTTTTTATTGCAAAATGTCTTCTCTTTCCTCTCTCATTTCACCAATATGCTTTTCTTATATTCCCACCAGCTGTAATTATTACAACACATCTCTTTTTTCTCTAAATAAATGTATTCCTCAATTTTCCATTTTCATATATATATATATATATATATGTATACACACATATTGTACACTAACATATATTAAATATAGTTTTACGATATACATATTATATATGTCTGAATGTATGACTATGAGGTACCATAAATAAATATATATATAGTTTTATAAAATTAAAAATTTAACAATAGTAAGGTAAAAAAATTAATTAAAAAACTATGATAATAAACTCTTGGACTTTTTCTATTAGAGCTTTTTCTAAATTGTAATTTAACTCATCTAGTTATCTAAATAAAATTTAATTATGTCAGGTCATAGAATTTTTGTAAAGAAAAGTAAGATCATAAATTGTACCTAATTATTGTTTAGCCACTCTCTTTCTCTTTCTTTTTCTCTCTACTTTTTATGTATGATCTAATTCAATCAGTACTATATTTTCTTATCTAATTTTAATAATTAAATATCTCAAATATATGGATTGTATTTCTAATGATAAATTTTGAAATATTAGTATTCGAGAAACAATTTTTTTTATAAAGAGTTGATATGAGATTAGTAAATTCAGCTAAAATATTAATTTAATTTAAAAATACACACATATAAATAGTATTTTTTTTAAATTAAAAATAAAGAAAGGAAGATGTGTGAAAAAAAATCAAGAAAAATAGTAAACATATGAAATTAAAAAGAAACACAATTCCATATTGAAAAATATATATGAGTTGGGAAAAGAAATATTTTTTTGAGAAAAAAAAAGTCAAAAGCAAAATTTATCATATTACGTTATTACATATCCCATGCAAAATCTTTTTTTCCCTTCTCAATTCTCTCAAGTGTAGATCATAGAAAAATTAAAAGAAAATTTAAAACATATATATATATTGTATTGTATGTATGTAGAAGTAAATCAGAATTTTGGTGGCCATGAATCTAAAACAAACGTGTTGCAAATCTTTTTCGTGGCCATGAAAGCCTCAAGGTGTTCTTCTCTTGCCAAACCTCTCTCGTCTCTCTCTCCTATGAATCTTTTAAAAACTAGGCTCCATAATCTCGGTCGTCCAATTCCGTCGATCGGTAGGTGATCGGAGACAAAAAAAACATCCCCCATCTATCTTTTCTTCGTAAAAATCATTTGATTTTTGGTTCTTAGACCTAATAAAATGTTAGATTGATCAATCTTGTTTATTTATAACTATATCGATTATTACGTGTTAAATATTTATATTCTCACTTTATCGGTCTTTTTACGTGTTGAACTGTATAATAATATATATGTTAGTTTAAATTAGATTTTGATGTTATATTTAAAAATACATATATATTAATATTAATATTATACGTAAATATTTCGAAGAATAAACTTACTTGTTTCCCCATTTTGCATGAAGTTCCATAATCAACAGTTGTTCGTCTGGGGTGATGTTACCACGTCGGACGTCAGGACGGAGGTAGTTCAACCACCGAAGTCGACAACTCTTCCCGGTACGTTTCAGACCTAAAACGACGATGTTTTTTTTTTTCGAGGAGGAGAAAAATTAGGGTTTTTCTTAGAAAGAATAAACTTAGGAGAAAGTTAGAATATTATTTACCAGCAGATTTAGCAAGAGAGTTCCAAACACCTTCACCATGATTGGCTATATAGTTGATGAGAATCAAATCTTCTTCCATAGTCCATGGCCCTTTTCTAACTTCCACATCTTGTGGTGAGTTATTATTATTATTGCATGCTCTTTTATCCATTTTTTTCTATACCTCTCCTCAAAGAGAGAGAGAGAGAAATGGAAAAGAGAGAGAGAGAAAGAGAGAGAAAAAAATGGAAGAAGAAGAGAGAGAGAGAGAGATGGAGAAAGTTAATAAGATAATGGGGGTAGCTAGGGTTTTATAGAGAAGCCAAATAAGATTAAAATGGTTGTTAGTAATATTGAGCTTTATAAGTACATGTTATGTGTTATCATACATTTTTACTTTCTCTCTTATATTATTTATATTGATGATGTAACATATTTATATATGATATATACACATATACACACACTCTTAGATATAAAATGTCTACGTGATCTCTCTTTTGGAGGATGGTCGATCGTTTGGGACAATTTATAAGTTACGATATCATGTTAGATAATATATGATGCTTCATTTCAAAACCAATAATAGTAGTTTATTTATCTTTATAATGATTGTGATGTATCTCAATATGAGATTTTTAACTTGTATTTAACAACTATATCTTAAATATTCTAAAAAACATGAGGTGTCTTTTGGATCTTGGTTTTTTTCTAGTAATATAGAGCTTGAACTACATGCATTAGTCTCTAAACTTTTGTTAGTTGAAAGGTTCGAGTGCTTTATGAAATATTTAGTAGTTTATTTTATTTCTAATAGCCTAGTGTTGGACATATATTTAAATAATAATATTGAGTAAGTTAATTTATATATATGCACGACCGTTATCAAATTAAAAATTTTCGAACCTATCCGTGATATTAGTAAACATCAATAGAAATATCTATCAATTACTTTATATATATTTTTAACAATTTTATTATTTAAAATAATTAAGTATGCAGGTAAAACACAATAAAGTTAAGTTAAGTACTTCAACACTAAACCTATTTCTCTATTTAATATAAAACTGTGAAGAAATAGTATAGTATTAAAAGAATAATTACATTAAGTAAGTTCAATGAAATGAAATGAAACAAATTCAATTTTAATTCGCAATTATATGAAATAACATATTTTCCAATATTATTCTTGCATGAAAATTTTGAAAGTTGTGTATTATTATATATATTTACTGACAATATTTGAAGCATTAATTGGGTCGATGTAGTTTTAGGATTTAGGGTATTAATTAATATTATTTAATTAATTACCAATATTAGTATTACTTATAATACTAATACACTTCAATTAGTTAATAATTAATATCGATAGTAAGAGAAAAGAATTGCAATTAGAATTACAATATTAGGAGGGAGATATTTGTTAGTGATATTGTCCATAAGTATTTCGTTTAATATAATTAACTTCTCAATTCTTAATTATTATTATTTTAAGGTTTGCACGTGTGTGATAAAAGCACACGAGTGGGAATAGAAGAAATTAGGGTTTAATGTGCACATGCATTATATTGATATTTCATGTGAAATAACCATATGAATTTTAATAATAATTGAATTCTTCTACGGAATTTTCCTCTCTTTATTATGTGCTTTTCATTTTTAAGGGAAAAATGAATCAATTTTATAACTCTATATAATAAGGTTTTAACCTATATATTTATCATTTCTCTCGTATATATATTATTTGTGATAATAAAATGTTACTTTATTTACATTATGATATTTCTAAAAATTGAATTTCTTTAAAAAAAAACAGCTACTATTTTTACCATTTTTTTGTTTTTGCTTTTTTTTAAGAAAAATATTAATTGTATGATCGAAAATCTCTCACGTTCAAAAAAAAACTAATCCAAATGTCGCTAGTGAATTCAAAAGATTAAACTCCTTGAATGTCCGATTTGAAATGCAACAAAACAAAACTTATCATGCATATCTTTGATATTTAAAACATATATGATCGCTCGTTAAGGATTGAGTATGTAGATGTAAACTTACTATCGTGTTTTTCAATAATTGAGTGGCCATACTCCGACAATATACTTATATATGAGACTAACGTTATGTCTATCCAACAATTATTACAATATTATCAAATACCGAAATGTTACAATTTATATATATTATAGTATATAGTATAGTTGTGAATTACAATTATATCATATATTTCAACCATAATCATTTCTACATACATGTAGCTTGATTTATAATATTTGCAATTTGCACTTTTAATTTAATACGACTCTTGAATTGGAAAAGGGTATTTCTGTAATTATCTTATACATGATTCACATTCTTAACTATATCTTCAATTTCAATTCAAACAAAAGAATATATATCCACACAAAAAAATGCCAATTTTATTCTCATTTATATTTTAGTTTAATTAGATATAATATAAAATGAAGAGTTTTTTTTTTTTTTCCTTTTTTGAGATATATAAAATGAAGAGGTTAATGTTGTACTAATTAATGGAAAATGCAAATAAAAACACTTTTCTGCCAAAAAGATTTTTTTTATAAAAAAAAGGCAGAATAATGTAGGTGGAATTTTCCAATTATAGAATGATTTAGAGTAAAAATAGTGAAATTATAGTCTCTATATATTATGTATAATTTGGAATTAATTATGTGGTAATTAAGTGAGATTTATAAATTCCATTATTTAGATAAGATTAGAACTGTGACCAACTTTTTTAAAGATGTTGATATGTTGAAAATATCAGCAAAATGATGTCACATTGATGATCATATAATTAAGTTCACATAAACCCATCTAAAGATTTGTCAAAAAGAAAAACCGTAGATTTAATTTTTTTTTTCTTTTTTTTAATCATTTCATATAGTACTCTTTCTTAATCACATTAAAAATATAAATGGTCATGGTTAATATTCTCTTAATAACAGTATATTTGAAAGTATTTATCTTTGTCATTTTAACGTAGCTTTATAGATAAAACATTAATTAATTTTATAAAAATGATGCTTTTAATTGTCTAGATATTTTATTTATATAAAAAATAGATAAATAAATTTAAGGTGCAATAATAATTTACTCCATCTTCACGAAAATAATTATTTAAAATAAACAATAAATTGTAAAATTTCACGTGCATACCTTTCTAAACTTTTAATAGTAACAATCTAAGAAATGAGAAAATCAAATCATCAAATTTATACAATCAATATAATCTATGTAATTATGTAAGTTTAAAAATTCCAATTTTAAAATTGGATAACTCTTAGAGTTTAATTTTAAATTTTAAAAATTTAAGGGCATAATTGTAACTTGTACCATATCTTGGTGGTTTTTGCAATATGCCCTAAAATAAAATTTAAAAAATACACTATATTTTTATAACTATTTCGTTTTTATTTCTGTCTTAATATATTCTTCTTTCTAAATTTTTAATTTCATTTCAAACCATTGAAATTTTTCCACTAAAAACAAAACAACATTTTCAAAACTTTTTTTTGTTGTAAATAGCTGAAGGGAAGAAGTGAATGTTTAGTACAACAATGATAGCATAGGAGATTACACATTCGTCTATAAATGTTGAACCACATGCCAATTATCGTGCTTCACGCTAAACAATCGAGATAAGTTTTGAAATGACCCATAAAAAAGAGAGTGAAAAAAAAAAGTTAAAATAGTACAAGTTAAAAAATAATAATAGTAACTCTTCAATAATCTAGTTACCTTAGATAAATTTTAAATTTAGTCTCTCAAAATTAATTTCTAAATAAATAATATAATTTTTAGGTTAGAAAAAAATACAATATGTGCATATATTTTAAAATTTATCCAAAAAATCCTAATAATTAAAAAAAAAATTAAGTTCAATAAACAAGTAAATAAGACTAATATTTTACATTTACTTAAAAGAAAAAGATTAAAATTAAACAATTGAAAGTTCATAGACTAAAATCAAATAAAATTTATAGTATAGAAACCGAGATGATATTGTAGGACTATTTAATCAAATATAATAAAACATTACAATTTATCTACGATTAACTATTTTTTGTATCTATATCTATAACATGATACACATAGACAATAGTCGATCTTGGTCTATTATGATCTATCGAATATAGACTTTTAGTAATTTTGTCATTTAAAATAATGTTTCGATATCGTAAGCAAAAAAAATTAATAAAAATAGAAGATAATAAAACAATCCAAAAACCGTCTTTTTCATAATGAGTTTTCAAGGGTTTAACAAGAGACTGTTCATGGGGAGATTGGAGAATGATGTTTAGTACTTAACTAAGTGTGAGGGTGAAATAGACAGAACAGAAACAAGGGGGAGAAACCCAAATAGTTCATTTTAAAGTTTTTTTCTTTCTTTTTTCATTCATTTATCAAATTATTTTCAAAAATCATGTTCCTAATTTTTATTACGAGACTGATAAACAATGGAGCACGATGTACTTAGTAAAAAACGTTCAAACGAACTTAATATTATACACTTCAATATCCTTCTCACGTAGATTCTATGTTTACGTCTCTAGAATAATGTATAATTCAAAAATATAAATGAACCAAAATGTTTATACATAAAATGTTAACATGGTATTATTCAATAACCAAGCGAATTTTTTTTTGGGGGAAAAGAAATAATGATGAAAGAATATAAAGACCAGAAAATAAAATGAAATTAGGTCAAGTGATGGGGGTTTAAGAAGTGATGAGATATCCACACACTTTGGGTTGATATAAATAAAATGCAAAAAGAGGAAAGGCATGATGTTGGGTTTAGTCTAAAATATTAATATGAATCTAAATTAAAAGACAAATTCCTAACTTTGTTTAAATCCAAACAACTATTAGCCACTCATTTTTAAGTTTAATACTTCAAAGATAATGTTTATAACAATAATTAATGATATTACTTCTTAGTTCTTATATATAAAAATAAAAAGGTTCTTTTTCTTTTCTTTTTCTATATTTGCAGCTTTAACTATATTACAAAATTGCTAATCACTAAAGGGAAAGATAGGTGGAAGAAATACTTCATATAGAGAAACTTAAAAAGAGGATTTAAAAGAAAAAAAAGAATAGAAACTATGTTGGTTGTGACCAAATAATGCTTATGATGACCACTCTCATGATTTGCACACCAAACTCTATAGTTTAATTTTCTCTTTAATTAAAACTTTTTTTAACCTTAGTGGATTTCCATTTTTATAGATAGGGATTGTTCCAGTTTGTTTGAAAGTAATTAGTATTTAAAAACAAAGTTATTTCAAAAAGTAAATTATGTACTTGTTTTTTCACTAAAATTTGAATGATTAGTCAAATTTCAAATTGAAAATAACGAAATAAAAATGGGATAGATAATGAAATAAAATTTAAAAGATTACGGATGGAAGTAACCTTTATAAGCTTATTTAAGAAATACCAATTAATAGTTATTAATTGAGGGTAAAACTTTTTAAATCTTATGACAAGTGTACTTTCCATTAGAAAAATAAGAAAAGTACTTTAGATTTTATCATTAATTAGGTAAAAATTTGCCAGTTATATGGAGCTTTAAATACTTGGATATATATATTCATTAATTACATAAAATAAAATTTTAAAAAGAAAACAAGAAGATAGACTATATGATCATATTAATAACAGGCTATCGTATAGTTATGATTTAATTTAGTATAAAAAAATAATTTAAAACACCTATTATCCATAAGATTAAATGGTATTCTCAAAATTAAAGATTATAGTATATATTCAAAAGTTCAAGACCCCAAATGAATAAACCATAAATTTCGGAGAGTAAAAGTCCAAAATTATAGCAATCATAACTATTTATAATCTCAATACAATACCACACAACACAATGAGAATCCACCTCTAATAATAATATCATAAAGAATTAATAATAAGTAAGATTCTATTCAATGAATAATATGATGTCATTAGCCTAAGCTAGGGGCATGATTTACAAGACAAAATACACACAAATCAAATCAATCACATGTGTTTAGTATATAGAATTGATGATAGGCCAACTACACAGAGTGTGAATCCTTACTTCTAAATGCTAAAATATTAATTGTAGCCTTCTTCCAATTAAATGAAAGTTTAAAGGAAAGCCTAATGTTTTTGGGCTTATGCTAATTTAATGATTAATAATAGCCATAAAAAAAAAATGTCCCCACTTTGACATTTGGATTATCTTTGGATTTTAAAGCACTGGCAAGGCATGTGCCTAAAGCTAATATTGACCTCAAATATGAGAGAGACAAGATGGATTAATGAAAGCCTTTTATTGGTAGAAAAGAAAATAAATAAACAATAATGTTAATATTGTTAATATTAAGAAAAGAACCCCAACCACATAATGCATTTGTGGTTAACAAGTGATTAAGGAGTTTTCAAATATGAACAAAAATTAATAGACAAACCCATATTGTGGATTAAGCATCCATTTGTTTTTTCCCTATTTGAAGCTTAACTTTAATTGGTTTATAAGTTTGATGGAAATAAATAGTTGAGAATACAAGTCCATTCACATGGCTCCCTAAATTGCTACTATTCTAAGAAAACATTCCAAATGCTATATGTCGAATCCTTGTGTGGTTACCATTAATTAATTTCATGGCACGTCACTGACATCGTATTTATAGCACAAAAAATCCGATCTTATTGAAAGTGATTTGCACTTAGTACAAGGTGGCAATTGATTAGTGGTTATCTAATCCTACAACATGGACTTTAGAGAACCTCAGAAAATTTTTAAGGACGTAGGTGGTAATGCCACTATTGAATTTGACTAAGTAATATTAACGATTACCCCTTTGAGAGTTTTTATAGACATCACTCCATTGTACATCTAGATGGTTCACGAGTAATACTTTACTTTATATTTATATACATGGAATTTTTTTTAAAAATTGTCCTTTTGGCTATCCTAAGTCCTAACCTTCTCGCTCCCCTGACCAACATGGTTTTCCATAAGTCTGTGCTTTAATGGAGGAGATGAATTATCTTCCATGGACTAAATCCATCTAACCTTTGACATTAAGGTCGATTAGCTTTGACCGATTGAATTATCTTCGTGTCAGCAACGTGAAAATGTGTTCGACAAGAAAACACCGGACAAAGACAAAAGGTTGATGGAATATCAGAGCTCCTCAAGACTAGTTATCTTACTTTAATATGTAATTGGAATTTTTTTTTTTAAAAAAAAAAGTTATTTCCTAATAAAATGGCAAATACTATTTCTGTCTTCCAAAGAAAATGTCATTTAAATATTTTTAATATTCTAACTTGAATATTTTCCTCTTTCTAGTGCTTTTGATGGGAACATCAACCTCACCTCGCTTTTAATTGATTTAGATATACATTCTCGATCAACCTAGTCTAGGGTTTAACTAACTTAGATATACATTCTCGATCAACCAAGTCTAGCTTTTAAGTGACTAAGAGAATGATCTTCAAATCTAGATCTGATATGTTAAAACTCAAAAGAAAGGGGCTTTAATATATCTCAAAGCAAATATATGAACTTTCAAGCAACATTTTTCCCACTTTCAATCATTTCAAAAGATGGAGTCATCACCCATCCTCTATTTGCAAGAGACTAAAACACATTTCATAACAAACTTAAAAGTAACTTTCTGACCAAACACAAAATTCTAATAATTTATGTACCCAAAAAAAAACACAATCTGACAGCAAAAACCACAAAAAGTATTCAATTCAGTATTTTAATTGCTTGAAGAAACTAAAAGGAGTGAGACTAAAGGAATAATTGTCATTTTGTATAACCTCTTGGCAATGTTTTCTTGGTAAGAACACATCCCTTGCCAAATTTGCCCTCATCAAATCAAACTAAAAATCTAAGATTTCGTAACATACCAGAATTTGGGCTTTTCCTTAGGGGTCCAAAGATATTATTAGGCTCTCAAACAGATCTCCCCAAGTTCAGTGGCATTCCCTCCACAACAAGGGGTATCGAGTGATCTAAACATTACGAGTTCACCAAAGGAGAAGGAAATCCTTACTATATGGGGGGCAATTTGGTCTTTCCAGACAACCAAATAATGATCCATGTGGCACGCCAAAATAGGGGCATTTCATATTAATTAAATTGATCAGATAAAAATTGGACTTGGTATTGAATGGAAAACAGTACAATAATGGACTTCTAGGAGCTAAGAAGTTTAAGCTTAAAGAAGCAATTAACAACTTGGAGTACATTTTAAGGTCTAGCCAAATGTTTCCCAACTATCACTGAAATTAAATGAAAACTATTGGTCCCAGAATGAAGGAAACTCTGAACAAATTCTTGAACCACCAAAATCATTTATCGCTTTAGGCCTGAAGAGTATAGGGTTTCAACAAGTTAAAAGAAGAAAAACAAATCGAATATAGATCCACGCACCAAAAATAATTTTTGTTGGTTTTGTGTGATTAGAAAGAACGAACAAAAAAAAGTTAAGAAATTAGAAGGTAAACGTAACTAAACTCGGAACCAAGCAAAACAATTACTTTTTGGATTTAATTCAAGAAGCAGTTACCTTGCTAGCAATGTTGTTGGAAAGCCAGTCTAGACCTTCGTATAAACCCTCTCCAGATGTCGCGCATGTGCTCTGAATGTACCTGAAACAAAACATGACGTCTGAGTACATTAATTGCACTGCAAGCAAACTTTGATTCAACTAAAGATTTTCATTTTGCAAAAAGAAAAAGGATTGAACTAAGAGGCATTTATCTCAACTTTCTAAAGTATTCTGACAGCGCTGGAGCAACATTTTTAGTCTTGACCATTTACTTTTCCAACTTCGGGATAAGAAATAGTCAAGTAATAGGGAAAAAGATATAACCAAACGAAGATTTAGACCATCTTTCAAGCAGACTATAGTTTAATGTTACAGGTTTTAACAGAAGAAATATTGTTCATTGGATTAATCAATGAATCTACCTCATAAAAAACAAAAGCAAGTAATTTACCAGTGGCGTTGGCGAAGAGAATGAAGACCAAGCTTGTCAGTTATTTCTGCAGCATTCATGGCATTAGGAAGATCTTGCTTGTTAGCAAATACAAGCAAAACGGCATCTCTAAGCTCATCCTGCAGCAAGTAGAGATAGAATTGTATAATATCACCACCAGGCTATACTCATAAATGAAAGAAAATGCAAAATTGATACACCCATACAGGAAAACAGAACGGTAAGAATTTTATTGTTAACTTTAGGCAAGACATACATTGATGTTTATGTTCTAGTTCATTAATTAGTAGTAACTGTGCACTCCTTTAACAATTATCACTCACTATACAAACAAAGGGTTCATATACTGGCCCACCGACTCTCCTATCTTCTCATTGGTTCTGTTTACACAAAGCCTTCCTCTGGCCCTCAAGGTTTGTATCTCAATGCATATATAAATCATTCCTTTTCTCACTCCGAGATCATTGAGCCCCCAAAATATCAGCCACCAGCCCGTCCTTCCTTTCTAGCCCCAACTTGGCAGCACAGAGTATCCACTGTTCGCAGATGAAACCAGCTGCCATTGGCCAGTCCACTGCTGCTACTCCAACCATCAATCCCACTGCAGCAACCACTGCCATGACAAATACAACCCCCAACCCTACCACACTTCTCCCTCAAACTGCGTTGATTTATGATATAATTGTAAATCTCAAGCACAAAACTACTCCATTTGGAAGCTTGAAACCAGTGTTTTTTAAAAAGCTCAAACTGCAGTAGTCTTTTGGAGCTCAGGTGCAAGGTGCAAAAGAAAAAGAAAAAAAAGGTGAGGCATACTATATATCAAGAAATTTTGCATCTAGGCTAAGTAAATTTGATTCTTTTTAGTTAATAAAGAAGGGAAAACCCCAATTATTATTATTTTTTATGAATTTCGCTCTCTCTCCCTTGAGCCTTGGAACTTCACGAAAGGCATGTGCCTTAAGCACACCTTAGTTTGTGAGCCTTGCCGATAAAATTACAAAACTAAAAAAGTAGGACCAATATACTGATGAATAAGGATATAGTAAGAACAAAGTACAAACCGCAATAGAATATTGAAGTTGGAGTGAAAGCATAAATAGGAATTAACTAATGCAGTATTAAAGTGTAGAGTGGTCTAAACAGGATATATACCTCATTCAACATCCTGTGCAACTCATCTCTTGCCTCAACAACTCTGTCCCTATCGTTGCTATCCACAACAAAAATAAGGCCCTGTGTATTCTGGAAATAGTGCCTCCAAAGTGGACGGATCTTTACAAAAAAAAGAAACCATAGTCAAACATAACAACTTTGGAGGATTTCTTTTGCTTACAAATTTATAAAGCAGAAGCAAAGACCTAAAGCGACACATAATTAAATTTGGCACTTATTTATCTTGACACAAAATTGTTTATATACTGCACATATATATGTATCGTATCATTTGACGTCTAATAAAATAAGAACATTAAGCATACTGTTCATCCATTTAGTGAATGGAGGAAAAACATATTTTACCTTCAATTAATATAATAAAGAACGCGTGTAATAAAAGGATAAAGAAATTGTAAAAAATGTCAATTATTTTTTTAATTTGATCAATCAGCAGACAGTGCAAACACTAGGACGTTACATGAATACCGATCCCCTCTCCTGTTCATAAAAATGAGATGGGCTTGGTTTTTTTGTGCGCCCATGTATTCTTTCTTCTTTTTTTTTTCCCAATGAAAGCCGTTTATTTCAATAAAAGAGAAAGAAAAAAAAAAGAATGAGACGTACCCAAATCAAATAAAATATACAAACAATATTGTGTGGAATGTCTCCTAAAAATTCATCCAAGAAATTTTATCAATGTCCAATTTTAATAATCAAAATGTATAAGCCCTTTGAAGTATAAAATTGGAGTTAGTTTTCAACTATTTTTTCTTTTTAACTGATATTTTTTAAACAAAAAAAATATTATAAATAAATTATATATATAATGATGAATTATTTCGAAGAATCCAAGGCACAGACACATGGCAAGTATGTGTTTTTCGAAATATACAGTATTTTCTGCATTCCAACAATTCTAACGCTAAAAATTTTGCTTTAGTTTATGATACATACACATACATGTTGTAATATCTCATGTCAAAATATTCAAGATACATCCAAACAAACTTCAATTATCTAAATGGTTTAACATTTTACAAAAAAAAAAAAAAAACTATAATAAAAATAAAGAAAAAATAAAAATGTGGGCACTTTAGTTCATAAATCTAATAATTGGTTGTCAAATAGTTCATAAATCTAATAATTGGTTGTCAAATTGTCAAAAGAGTGTTCGAAATGCTTTTATTGTGCTTATTGTACCAAGTGCTCATCAATGTCAAACTTGTATTTGATTTGTTCAACTAGTGTAAATATATAATTATTGTTCTTTTAACTAGTGTTCAAGTAAATCTAATAATTGGTTGTCAAATTGTCAAAATAGTGTTCGAAATGCTTTTATTGTGCTTATTGTACCAAGTGTTCATCAATGTCAAACTTGTATTTGATTTGTTCAACTAGTGTAAATATATAATTATTGTCCTTAACAAGTGTTCAAGTACATCTAATAATTGGTTGTCAAATTGTCAAAAGAGTGTTCAAAATGCTTTTATTGTGCTTATTGCACCAATGTCGAACATGTATTTGATTTGTCCAACTAGTGTAAACATATAATTATTGTCCTTAACAAGTTAAAACTTGTCTAACAAGTGTTCAAGTGTGAGTGTCTGAAACAAGACAGACATGAACATACCATCCAAACTAAAGCTTTTATGCATCACACTCGAGACTGGTAGAAGACCATGAAACTTCTAACTTAGTAATTAAATAAATCACTTGAGTACATTTTAGAATATAAAAGCGGGGAAGCTAATTTCAAAATAAATTAATTATTTCTCTTTTAAGCCTCACACGTAGAAGGGAAGGGAAGGCAAGGGAGAGAGAGTGAGATGCATACCTTGTCCTGACCACCAACATCCCAAACAGTAAAGCTGATGTTCTTGTACTCTACAGTCTCCACATTAAATCCTAAAAGAAAAGAATCAATTAACGCGCATATTGGTGAAATTGACGTAATGGTTTGGTTGTAAATTCAAGAATGTCCTCTTTTCCACTTAAATCCTTTCTGTTTAAAATTTCCAACAAAAATGCCAAAGGCTTAGAGAAGAAATTCAAAAAGGTTACAACTAGACATGCGCTTAATACATAAACTTACCGATAGTCGGAATGGTGGTAACAATTTCTCCGAGCTTTAACTTGTACAGGATCGTCGTCTTACCGGCAGCATCGAGACCCACCATCAAAATACGCATCTCTTTTTTAGCGAAGAGCCTGCTAAAGAGCTTCGTGAACGTCAACCCCATTTCTTCTTCCCTCTATGAGCAACAATCACAGGACTGGCAATCAAAAAAACATCCAAAATTAGAAAATCAGACATTTGAAAATAATTTCCAGTGTGTCTTGACATGGATTTAAAAGATCTTCCAACACAAACTCCTATAGTGATTGATAGAAAACTACGACATAAATAACCATCATAAAAATTAATTTCCCCTTAACATTTTGTTCCTCCCAGTGACATTCAAATCACGCAATGAGATAGAAATTCAAACTGAACCAGTGTAATTCCCATTACAGCAGATATGAAATTCCAATTTTACTTCACCAGCAAACGAGGAAGATAAAAAAGATTTAACAATGTAGCAGCAACTGAAAAGGTGAAACCGTAAATTAAAAGATCGTTTGAGATTTGAGATCTGCAATAAAATGTTAAACAGAATGGAAATCGGAAAATGAAAATTGAAGAAAAATGGAGCCAAGTTAGGTTACCTCTTGAATTTGGGGCCTTCAGGAGACAGATCTGAAGGGAAAGGGAATCGCAACATCTTACCTCAAGCCTTTTTCCTTTCTTATAATGGCCTTCTAAATTTTTGTTTTCCATTTTTTTTAATTATTAATTTAAGAACTTAGGTTAAATCTATATTCTTTTTTTATTTTTTAAAAAATGAGAGAAATTCTAATGAATTTTATATGCTGTTTGTTACGTGAAGTTTAAATAGTATGTCAATTTTTTCTAATTTTGAAAAAAACAAATTTGGAGAGTATTTTAAAGTTACCTATACATCTATTTGATGCATAAAGAATTGCATTTTTCTTTTGAACAACATTTTGTTGATATCGAAGTCTTACTCTTCCTCTTTGCTTACTACTTTTTAATCCTTTTAAACTTTTTTTCTTAAAACCTCGAGGCTTATGAGTATATAGTTTCAAATAAAACCTTGAAAACCAAACACTCCTTTTTAAAAGCTCGTGGTCCAATAAGTAGTTTTACATTGTTATTGTTGTTGTAGTACACAAGTTACATGTACTCCATCAAAAGTAATGTTGTTGAATATGAGAATTGTGATGAAAATGTGGTTAAGTTTATGAAATATTGTTGAAGATGAAAAACTAACGATGATGAATACAAATTTGACAAGTGAGTGAGTCACTTAAAAAACAATAGATTGAAACAAATGAACGAGTGAGCTTACCTTTGAAGTTTGACAAATGATGGCAATAAAATAGATAGATGTGATAGAGATATATATAAAAAAAAAAGTTGTCAACTCGTGTAAACAATAATTTGTTTGTGCCACGAACTCAATAACTATCGTGTTATACTTAATTAACTAGCAATAAATCAACTTGCGAACCATTTACGACATGTTTGGTATACAAAGTAAGAGTGAAGGCAACAAATTTTTGAATTGTGATCCACGATTGAAAACACATAGATCATGTGACCTATTAACTCTTCAATCTAGTTAGAATGAATATAACTCAACTGACTCGTGAGTGTGATTTACACATAAGATATGCGGTTCAGGTTTTCCTACCTCAAGTTGTAGTAAAAGTATATTTACAATGTTTTTATTCAAAAAGATAAAAGAAAATCTCATGTTCATTGTCTTTTAGTTTATATCAACCAAATATTTGTTTTAACGTAATATGATACGACCTCGTTCTTCCATTTACCTACGTATAATATACAAAAAAAAAGAGGATATAACGTGTCATTCATTGTGTACATTTATAAAATAGACATAGATAGACCGAAACCCAATTAATTGAACATAAAATCGGTTACAAAGATAAGGAGATATTTGGTCGGGATCGATTTGAGAAACTTCAAACCAACATTTTTTTAAAATATTAAAAGGTTTATAAAAGTCCGTTAAGGATGGATTTGTACTATTTCGCGATCGGAGTCAACTTAAATATTTGCTAAACCGACCCTAATCAATTGTGAGTGGATGTACCCAAAAAAGCATCCCTCTAATGATTTATTTTTATCTCTTAGAAAACATATGAATTTTAGATATTTGGGTAGGGAAAAGGCTGAAAATTAAGAGGGACGTTGTGTAGGGTATGAAATTAAAATTCCAAAATAACAGCGGAGTATATTCTTTTACCGGGAAGAGATAATTTTGCTCTCCCTCGAGCCCTCTCTCTCGTTTCTTATCCGGCGACGGTCGCAGCACCCACGAACAGCACTATTCGACGATTTCCGACGCTAATCCATCTCCTTATCTATCACCGGGCGGCAGCTTGTTTCGGCCCTAGCCGGCGCGATTCATCACACGGCGGCACGTCTAGACTCCCAGCGGCTTGACGGTGACAACATTTTGAGTAGCAGTGGGATTTTCCATCTCTGGCGATTTTTTGCTGTGGGCGACACTCTGATCGGTCTCAGGTATTTATACACTCGACCCGGCGACTTCAGATCTGCAAGTTTGGATTTATTGGAACACTTTCCAGTCTTGGTCCTTTCCAGTATGAATCGGGCTGTAGCAATTTGGTTAAGTGTGGTGAATTGGTTTCTAACCCCCTTATCTCCTCTGTTTGTAGTTTGGGACTGTTGAGCCAAGTTGTAGAGCTGTTTATGGTTGACCTTGGGTAAAGAATTAGTTGATAACCCCTTTTACTTTATGGAAAACCTTTCCGTTTCGGTTAAGGATTCCAAACTGTGTTCTAACCTCTATCTCGTTCTTCTTACTGAATGTGTTTCTTGTATGATACCATGTTGTATACCTTATTTGTGTGTATTTGTAATCGATATGATTGCTAGTTTTGAATCGTTACGTGTTTTTACTTCTAAACATGCCGAGGTGTTTGTCTTGATTTGGTGATGGCATGTTGTATGTTGAGGCTGATTGCTAAAAGTATGATGTAGATTTGTGCATTCTGGTGAGACTACTAGAAAAGAGTTCAGAGGACTTTATGTTTTGACAGGAAAGTAGTGAATATCGGGGCGCCTTGAATAAAATTGGAACCGTCCATATCATCTGTAATCTACAGCTTTCCATTTACTCCCTTCACTCGTCACCCCAATTCCCAATTCAGGTGATTTCTCCTTTCTTTTATTCATACAGTTTGGTTTGAAGTCGGCCTTTTTAAATCTCTAGTTCAAAAGATTTTTGTTATCAGTTGTTGTCTAATGCTTTAATGTTACAATTGCTGGTTATTTGATCTTGCAGTAGCGTCTTAAGGGGAAGGAGAATACGTGTGCAAGGGAAGATTATGGCATTAACAGCCCCAGGACAGCTCAATGTTAATGAATCTCCTTCATGGGGATCTAGAAGTGTCGATTGCTTTGAAAAACTGGAGCAGATTGGTGAAGGCACTTATGGGTATGCTAATTGTGCCTTTAAGTATTCCCTTTCGGATGATATTATTATTATTTTAAGAACAAAGATGTTTAATCATCAAAAGACCCAAAAGAACAACAACCTATGGGCAGGGATAGAGGAAACCTCCTTCCTCAAAATAATAAAGAGGAGCCCTCCAATTGTTAAGTATCATAAGAAGACTATAATTATGTTGGTGATATATAATTAAATTTGCCTTCAACCTGTTGGTGATATATAATTAAATTTGCCTTCAACCACCAGCTTAAGCTTTTGGATGAATTGGTGGTTTAATATGGTATCAGAGCAGGTGGTCCAGGGAGGTCCTGTGTTCAAGCCCCTGCATTGTCGTTTCCTCCCCAATTAAAATCAATTTCCACTTGTTGGGCCTTTCAAATATTTCAAACCCAAAAGTGAGGTAAAATTGATTCCACTTGTTGGGCCTTTCAGATATTTCAAGCCCACAAGTGAGGGGGAGTGTTGGTGATATATAATTAAATTTGCCTTCAACCACCAGCTTAAGCTTTTGGATGAATTGGTGGTTTAATAAATTACAAAAAAATTTGATGTAATTTGTGCACCACCAAGAGGCTATATGTTGAAAAAAAGCCTAAAAAGAATATAAGGAAACAAACTTATCTTCAAACATTTACGTGGATTCAATTCATTCAATTCATGTGGTAGTTATTGTTTGCTGGGATTCAGTTATAAAATATGTATTCACTGATATATTCTTTAATCTTTTATGTGGACTAGAATCTATTGGAATTCACATGTACCAGAATTTGAGTTATCAAATAAAAATGGAACCAAACTCAAGCTTTTAGCACCTGTTTTTCTATGTCCCACAGAAAATTTTCTGCTTTGCACATTAATTCCATTTTCAATGAATTGATGTTTCTGATCAAAGTAGATGAGAAGAACATTCATCAGGATTGGGAAAGATGCTGTGACGTGTGTGAACAAAAATATTTCACACCATTCTGTTTATGTACTCTGGTGAATTAGCATTTATTTCTTAGTTGGGAAACCGATAAGACATAGACAGGTATATAACGGCAGTGAAGTGAAAATATTTAAGATCATTTTAAAAACCACTCAACTGTACTGGACCTTTATTGAGCATTGTGCGTTGAGCACTGAAAGTGTGGTCAAACTTTCCCTTTTTCCTCTAATAAAAGAGTTTCTTTCAACCAATGAACCGAGATCACATAGACTTGAAAATCAGTTGTAATGTTGTTCCGCTTCCTCTCAATACACGTTCACGTCCTTTATAATTTTAGCAATAGCTCATGCTCTATGCATGCTGCAGTTGCCACTAAGTTAGGTTGTTCACTTTGATACGGTTTACGTGCATGCTTCTGTCTATTCCAAAAGTCAGATTTTAGTCACTCTTCTGCCCAAGGTTGATTATAGTATATCTTTTGTTGGTAGTTAAATGCCAATTTAGTTGCTACAATATGGACTTATTTGTATCTACATGCTTTTGTGCTTGCAGTCAAGTTTATATGGCCAGAGAATTAAAAACAGGTGAAATTGTTGCACTGAAGAAAATACGAATGGATAATGAGAGGGAGGGGGTATGCTTCTCACTCAATCTTTTCACCATCTAACTTGGGCAGTTTATGTTTGTTTGTAAAGCATTGTAGTTTACCCTGCCATTATATGGGAATATGATTCTTTCTCAATGAAAGTCGTTTTCATAAAAAAAAAATGGAAATACCATAGTTGCCATAACTGGCTATAGACATGAAATTCTAAAAGTTTGTATGATAGCTCGCATTTAAGTTGGAGCCTTAACATGCTTTATTACAGTATAACAGTACCTGCCATGGAAATTATGCTTTTAGTGTAATACTTCTATTTAAGCTAAAGGCCGGCTAAGTTGTTATGTCAATCAGCCAGTTCATCTGTCCATGTAGTTCCCTATTACTGCGATACGAGAAATCAAAATTTTAAAGAAGCTCCATCATGAAAATGTAATCAAGTTGAAAGAGATTGTAACATCTCCAGGTATCATTTTAACATTACATCGGTTTTGTTGTGACTATTTGGTTTTTGCCCTGTTCTCTACAATTTTACCAGTTCTGGTTTGTTTTTCAGGTCCTGAGCAGGATGAACAAGGGAAGCCAGGCATGTTTTGACTTCATTTGCAGCATTAGCATTCAATGCCAGATAATTGTCCTTTTCATTTTAGTAGAACTGAGTTGCATCACTGCAAGATTTCCTTTTTATATCGTAGTTTAAAATGCATGGAATGATTCTTTCTTATTATATAGCCCATCTGGATGTGCAGATGGTAACAAGTATAAAGGGGGCATCTACATGGTTTTCGAGTACATGGACCATGATTTGACAGGTCTTGCTGATCGTCCAGGAATGAGGTTTTCAGTTCCCCAAATCAAGGTATTTGCAAAAAAGATGCATGCTTCCTTTTTTTATTGTTCGATAGCTATTTTGATCTATGAGAATTGTGGTGACATGTCTTTTCTTGACAGTGCTACATGAGGCAGCTTCTCACAGGGCTTCACTATTGTCATGTAAATCAAGTGCTGCATAGGGATATAAAAGGTAATTAAAAATTCATTATTCAGGCGTATCCCTTTTTCCTTATCCCTTTTTGCTGTTTAGTCTATTGTTTTATGTTTGTTCTGCAGGCTCAAATCTGTTAATTGACAACGATGGAAATCTGAAGCTTGCAGATTTTGGGCTTGCCAGGTCGTTTTCTAACGATCACAATGCAAATCTAACAAATCGTGTGATTACCTTATGGTACAGGTAAATTTCTCAGTACAGTTTTAGTAGAGTTATCCTCATTTCTTTTCGTATGTATGTAACTCTTCTTTCGATTATTAGAAGTTTGAAATGACTATAAAAGGATCTTGGTGCACGCATAGTTTTGACCACTGTCAGTTTACAGACCGCCTGAATTGCTGCTTGGGTCAACAAAATATGGTCCAGCAGTAGACATGTGGTCTGTTGGTTGTATTTTTGCAGAGCTTCTTCATGGGAAGCCAATATTCCCTGGCAAGGATGAGGTAGGGCTTTTCCTGTTTAACTTTTATGCTTAATGAAAAGAAAGGGAGCAAAATATTGTCTTAAGATGCTCTATTTTATGAATTTCCCTTCTTCATTTTGTATAGGGCAAAAGTCATCTTAATTGACTAATTTTTATAGTTTTTAGAATTTTGTGTGCTGTTAATTTATGTCGTGTCTGTATAATATGCCCGGGGTTTAATTCCCTATAAATTTGTTCTTTCCTCATGATTTTATTCTTGAATGCCGAACTTTGTCACTGAAAAACAAAATGAGAAGGATCTTGATCCTCACCAACTCAAATTCAATCATGTACATCGGCAATATGTACATGGTTGTTTACCAATTTCAGCATTGCCTAATGATAAGAGAGCTAAGATCACTCCGTAGGTCTATTGTTTGACCTCTTACCTCTGCAATTCTTGAACGAGAAACTAATATTTCGGAAGTCATTTTTACTTGTTCATGTTTTTTAATCAGACTTCAAATATCTGTACTGTCAAGTATATTTAATTAGTTAGATTTCTAATTTTGTTTGTCATAAGTAATTTGTTTCTTGATTTTATGTTCATAGATTAATGTGACTAATAAGCTGTGAAAATTTCGTGTGTAGCAATTATTATTTGCAACCCATTTTTTCCCTGGTCAGAAATGTGAATATTTTGTGCATAAAGTATAATTGAGAAAATATACATAATTTGAAAGCCTTCTGTTCTGAGTTCGTTGAACAGGCATCCTTAAGCCTTTTCATTAATTATTGTAGCCGGAGCAATTAAATAAGATCTTTGAGCTATGTGGTGCCCCAGATGAGGTCAATTGGCCTGGGGTTTCGAAAATCCCTTGGTACAACAATTTCAAACCCACAAGGCCTATGAAGAGACGTCTCAGAGAAGTTTTCAGGCAGTAAGTTCAGCTGGTGCTTTACCTCTTTTTGTCCATTGCAGTTCTTATCATGAGCCTTATATTTTCATTTGTCTTTAATATATATTTTGTTTGTAGTTTTGATCGTCATGCTTTAGAACTGTTGGAAAAGATGCTCACTCTTGATCCTTCTCAGGTATCACTTTGATCTATCTGCATTATTACTTGTCAAATATGAGCTTTCTTTTTTGTCTAGATATTGACTGGATTTCGGCTTATTATATTATTGGAATAAATCATAAATGCAAAACATCTTACAATTTAGTATGATGTCCTGCACTGCCATTGATGGTTGCATGCTTGGCTGTGAGGGTGTGTAGCTGGGATCAGCCTCGCGACCACTACTTGTAGGGATATTCATGAGGTGGGGATGAATTTTCCATCCCCGTCCTCGTCTCTTCCCTCATTCAATTCTCCGCCCCCCTCAACATTTTCTGTTTAATTTTGTGGAATCTGATATGCCATGGGTAATTATGTTTATGTTTTGTTATTATAATTACTTTTTTAATCTTTATTAAATAAAATAGATTCTTTTTAAATATATGGTTAATTCCTAATTTGTATTTAAATAGAAAATTGTTAAACTTCCTACTAAAATTGAAATATTTCATGAAAATTTAAACTTAGGGTTTCCTTTATATACTAAAAATGTAAAAGAAATTGGGACAGAGAACAGGGGCGGGTCGAGGAGAGGGAAAATTTTGATGTGTGAAAACTAAAAAAATAAAGAAAAAAAAAAGAAATGAAAAAGAACATTCCTAGGTGAAAGGCAAATTATTGGGCTGGGCGTTGAGGAACCAAGAACTTGGCCCCTTGGCCTTTGTGCTATGCTGCACAAATTGGATGTGCATGCCTCACCCCCACCATCGGAGACATTTTTTTGTAACTCAGTCTCTCACACATGTGGGTGGGAATATGCATTTTCAGATTTTCCACTGAACCTTATCATTTAGAGGAAGAAGAAGTAAAAAAAACACTATATGCATTTTTAGATTGAATGGTAAATATAACACGAAACATTGAAACGTAACTATGATTTTCTATGTTTTTAGCAGTGGTAATCGATTAACTAGTCTCCAAAACCTATTTATTTTTATGGGGGATAAAAGTATGTATTTGGGTAAGGATCCAGATTACATTATAATCAACTGAAAATTTCCTCTTATAAAAAAAAAATCAACTGAAAATTTCCAATATGTTCCAATTTGGGGGTTTGGAAATGGTAATTCAAGTATACCCTGGTATCTGTTATTTACTTAACCCATATTTTGGATTTATTAATCTGTATTCAGACTCATGTTCTTTTTCACTTTAACTATAGAGGATTGCTGCGAAGGATGCCCTTGATGCAGAGTATTTTTGGACTGACCCATTACCTTGTGACCCTAAGAGGTAAACCTTTATTTATTCTTCTCTTTGATGTCACATCATTTCTGTTTAGTTTTCAATTTATGTTGAAAAATCTTCTATTCGTATCCAGTTTACCCAAGTATGAAGCATCACACGAGTTCCAGACTAAGAAGAAGCGCCAGCAACAACGACAGCATGAAGAAACTGCAAAGCGACAGAAGTTGCAACATGCACAGCATGGACGTCTTCCGCCTATTCAGCAGTCAGGGCAAGCTCATGCACAGATGCGACCGGTAGCTAACCAGCCTATTCATGGGTCTCAACCTCCAATTGCTGCAGGGCCTAGCCATCATTTTGGGGGGAAGCCTCGTGGACCCCCAGGTCCTGGTAGGTATCCCTCAGGTGGAAATCCTCCTGGATACAACCACCCAAGTCGTGGTAGTCAAGGTGGGGGTGGTTATAGCAACACGCAATATGCTCAAGGACGAGGTGCACCCTATGGATCTGGTAACATGTCCAGTGCTGGTCCTCGAGGTGGAGCTGGAGGTGGTGGTTATGGTGTGGGAGCTTCAAGTTACTCACAGAATGGTCCATATGCTGGTAGTTCTAGTACTGGTCGTGGCTCCAATGTGATGGGTGGAAACCGAAACCAACAATATGGGTGGCAACAGTGACAAAATATGGTCGTAATGTGCATTTGCCTCTTTGAAAAGTAACGTAGTTGATCAGATATAACATACACTGGTTTTTTCCAGCTTGTACCACCTTATTATCACTAATCCTGCCAGAAATGATTGGTCAGTCTTATTATTAGACAATGGTCAGAGAAGGCGTGGTGCTTTTAAGCTTCGCATTATTAGTGTATGCACAGGTGGAACAGCTTTTTCCTTTAATTTTTCTTTGCGATATTTTTATCATAGCAAATTAGAAACAGGGTCTAATCTTCTGTGCTGTGAACCAATTGTGAACGGGTACCACAAGCATATCGTCTGCAAAATATTCTTTGTTCCTGAAAGAGAAAAGCCTTCAGGAATGGAGACGTGATTCTTTGCAGCTTGTTCTCAGAGGGAGATCAGGAATCATCACTCAATATGATTGCAAATTTCCTTCCTGGAAAACCAGGCAGCGCTTCCTCAGATCCTTCCTGTATAATGAATTGCTCCCTGTTATGCAACAAAAAGTGGAACTGTTTTGTTTCCCTGTAAACTTTTAGCTTTTGACTGGGCCTGTTTATTAGATTAATGCTCAGCGATTGCAAGTGATTCACTATTTTTTTTAGACAATTGGTACTCTTTTATAAGTTCTGAAAGTAGTCGAGTGCTGTCAGGTTAAGTTTAATTCTTGCATCAAGTAAATTTCGCTTCTCAAGGAACATGTTTATATATACTTTCATGGACGGCTTGGATCAAAGGAAACCTGATGTCTATTGTTGATCTTGATCCAACATGGCCTGCCGGGATTCTTCAATATATAATGTACGCCCTTCAGACTTTTTCTTAACTCAACCACAACTCATTAGTTGCTCTTTATCCTTGGGATGTTACATTCGACTTCACTTATTTGAAATTAATTTCTCCCTCTGTTATACACAGAATTATATCTCAGTTCTAGCTCTTTTAATGCATCTGGATTAGTGGTTTTTTTTTTTTTTTTTGGTGGTGGTGGTGTGGTGGGGGTGGGGGGGGGGGGGGGGGGGGAAGTCATATCATGCACACAAAAAGTCAGCAGTCATGACCTGTAGTTACATGAAAAATGTATGGATTTTGTATTTGTATCAGCAGGTCAAAGCTTTGGTCTCTTGCAATAATTTTGTTAAACCACTTTGAAAGTCCTTGGAGGTAAGAAAACGGTTCTACACTTCTACTTTTACTATTTCATGCATTCTTTAATCAATCAACCTTGTATTCTGTTGCTCCCATGTGGTGTAGTGCCGTTGGTTCCAAATCTATTTTAAAGCTCTGCAAGATTTGACTTGATATTGGTGAGTTTGGTTACATGATTGAGTCAACTTTGTTTTTTTTCCTAAAAGAAAATAGAATTAAGTAGTTTATATAATGTCAAGTGATCAAATATTGCTTTCACCTCTAGATTTTGAAGAAACTCAAAAGGTATCCTGTCAACGAGAAGCTGGCACAGATGATCAAGAGAGAGGAAATCTAACTTCAGAAGGTATATGCATTTGCGACCATATTTGAACAAAGATCTATTCTATAGGTTTCAACATTGTGTATTTCAGTTCGATGGAGGTACAATGTAGATTCATGTTCGGAGACTAAAAGACCAAAAAGCTTATGATTATCTAGCACTCTTCTGCATTTCATTTTGAGTTTGTATGATTGTGTAAAATTATACGTTATTTTAGTGCTAGCTGTTTTTCATAGTGTATGATATTGTGCATTCCATTCTAAGTTTTATGATATTGTGTAAAACAATTGCAGTGTTCATTGATCTATTTTTTCCCCCCTTTCCTCTCAAAGATACAAACGGTAAATAGATTTGTTCAAGTAAGGTCGTAATTGCATATACTACCTCCTGAGGGTTGGTATCCTTCCTCCAGAGCTTCTCTTTGACAGGACTTGTGGAGTTCCTCCTCCTCTCAATGGTTTTTTTTGGATTTGATTTTATTTCATGGATTGGCTGGTGTCAAATCATAAACATCAGATTCGAGATTATAGTCTTTAATCTTTGATTTCTAATTGGCTTGATCTTTTGTAAGCTACCTCTAGGTTTTGGGAACCCCTTTATGTCTATTTCTTTCGTCTTAGAAATTACCAAACTATGGATTTCAAATTGATGGAAAATTTTCTTGCTGAGACATTTTGAATTGACTTTTGGAGGTTGGTAACAGGTATGTTGTTATTATTATTACTATTTTCTGGACATCCCATTTCTTGAAATAATGCAAAAAATTAATAGTATTTGATACCTCACTTGCAGGTAAAGAAAAGGGAATGGATGGACTAATGGAGAATTATACTGCCATATATGATGATGGAACAGTCGCTGGAAATCCCTTTCAAACCATAAGCAACAGAATATATTGGACCCATTTGGAGTAACTTTCTGAATACTTAAAAATACTTTTTTTTAAGCACTTAGGAAGTCATTTCAAATCAACTTTTAGCCTTATAAGGTATCTTAATTGTTGTCACATTTAAGTTTGAATTTTTAGGGTTTTTTTTGGTAAGAAGGGACCATCATCTATGAACTTTGTACCATAGTTGTCAAACAGGTCTTTAAATTTTTAGTTTTACGTTGGGTAGGTTTCTGAACTTTACTAATAAATTCTTTATTCTTTTTTGCTTAATTTTGTGTAGGTTTTTAATATACTCAATAAAGTTATAATTTTTTTTATCTAAAAAAAGGAATTTATATACTATATTTGATATTGGATTTTGTAAGATAACCTTTATTTTGAATATTTTGTTTGGTGGGGATGTGAATTTTAAAAATTGTTTTAATATTTATTAATTTTAAAGACTTATTAGATACAAAATTGATAGTTTAAATTGAAATTTAAAGTCTTATTAGATACAAAATCGAAAGTTTAAATTGGAAATTTTTAAAAATTTATTAGATATAGAATCTGAGGTAGACTAAAAAAATTATTAACCATTATTAACCTATAGATAAATTCAACAAATTGTCTTTCATCAACCATTCTTTAGAAAAAAACACTTAAAAGATTGATACAAGCATTAGCAAGGAGTTTGATCCAAATATTTTGTTTTCGTTGAGCTAAAAAGCGATGTTGACGTCTCTAGTAAACCAAAGACATTATTTAATAGCTATTTTGTTTTGCTTCAGTATCAAGTGCTTTCATATTCACTTATTCTTTCAATTGGAAGTATTGATTCAATTCAATAAAAATTATGTATCTTAATTTCATGATCTATTTTTTAAAATTTAGAACAGATTTACGAGAATTTTGATGTTTTGAAGCTTGATTATGGTTAAGTGAGACATTTTGAGTTCAACAATGGATTTAGACGAAAGAAGAGAACTTGATTTATCATAATTGTTAGGCTTTTCTTTTTTGCTATTTTATATAATCAAATTCTAAAATCATCATTTGATCTAATTTTTTAAACCTAACATATATTGTTATGTGAATTTCATATACGTTATTTCACATGCTAAACTTAAACATTAGTTTGAATGATACTTCCATATGAATAGTCCTCCGAATAAATCCTGCGGACTGCGGACAGACTACTTCCTTCCATATGGATGGTCCTACGGATAAATCCTCCGAACTCCTATTGATTGAGATCCTCAGATTAAACTTTTGAATTTAAATGAGTCATTTTCAACCTACTAAAAGTAAAATCAATCATTTTAAATAATTAGTAACAAAGAATGACGTTTTATTTTTTTCCAAAGCTAACAGTATTAATGCATTTTAACTTTTAAAAGATATTTGAAACAAATATTAAACGATTATGTTAATGTAAATACAAAAGCACCCCTTCTTTTTTCTTGATTTTCCATTTTTGTCTCTCTCTTTTTCCTTATTTTGCAATTAAACCCCTCAGAAATTTCCAATTGTTTCCCTAATATTCGCCAAAATTACACATTACGGCACAACTTTTAGCCACAGCTTCTCTCCTTCGCTAAAGGTTGTGAGATCGTTATTCAACAGCAGGCGTCCCTTGGCTCAGGTTTGCTCCTCACCGGTCCACCATCGGCGGCCGTTCCGGCCAATTTCCCTCCGCCATGGCCTACGCTACTCGGTTACACATTTCTCTCCCACACGCTCTTCTTCCTACTGTATCTTGCTGGTTGTCTCCTCCCGCCGTTTTCCGCAGGCTGAGCGGTTTTTCCTCAACCTGCAAGTTATTCTCCCATTCGAGTAAGTTTAAGGCTCCGTCGACTCTGGTTTATGCGCAGGCCAAACGAGGCTTTTCTGCTAAAGAAGACGATGTAGCTTCGTGTAAGTTCAAACCTCAAATTTCGTTTTGGCTACTTGTAGTGCTAATCTTTTTTCTATTGTCAGTTCTTTGATTTTTCACATAGGCGTATTTAGTTTAGCTGATAAGATTTTTGTTTTTTTAGCTGTTGATCTTGAATTTGAAGCACCGCTCAAAATTGTGGAATATCCGGACCCAATACTTAGAGCGAAGAATAAGCGTATTGGTTCATTTGATGATAATCTGAAGAAGTTGGTGCAGGAAATGTTTGATGTAATGTATAAGTAAGTTTCTGAATTATTTGTTTGTTCTAATTTCTTCTCATTGCCTCTGATAACTGCGTGCCTGTATTTTTATCATTCCATGAAAGAAGGATGCAAATCTTTAGTTTAAGAGACTTCCATTCAATATTTTTAAAACTTGTTAATGTTTCTGCCACTCTTCTCATTCTCTTGTGAGTTTCGAAATTAGCACGAGATCTAACCAGTAGACTACCGAGACATTTACAAGATATGAACATAAAGTACTACTAATCTAAGACCACGTTAAACTATTAATTTATGACAGGTGATTTTATCAATAGTGGTTTTCGTTAAAATGATTTGTTTATGATTAATTTATGACAAGTGATTTCATATGTTCGTTTGAGTGTTTGCTTTTACACTTTAAACACTATTTTCATACAATTAAATTTGGTTTTGAATGATTCAAAGCATGTTTGAGAGTTATTTATAATCCGAGAAAAGTGATTTTAACCATTTCAAGATCAAAATATCAAGTAATGGCCAACTACCTAGGATTTACACCTAAGTTTTATAGGAGCGAGTTGTCTCGTGATATTGATCAAGGTGCACACAAGGCTTGAACACTCACAAATATATTACAAAAATCATTTTCAAACATATCATAAGCTTCAAGAACATGTTCAATCTTTTTCAATGATCTTGCCATGAACTTTTGTATTCTCAATCTTTTACCGTTAGCTGAATCTGTTCTTATTAGGTGATCTATGAAAAGCTTTTATCGTGCATGAATGATGATCTCTAAGTTAGAGCCATTATTACCTTGTTATTTACAGGAAAGTGAACAATACTTGTTGGCTTCATTGTCCACAGAACTGATGGTATTGGGCTCTCGGCACCTCAAGTGGGAGTTAATGTTCAACTTATGGTATTTAATTCAGTTGGTGAACGTGGTGAAGGGGAGGAAATTGTTCTTGTGAACCCTAAAGTTTACAGATATTCCAAGAAAACTGTACTCTTTAATGAAGGTTGCTTATCATTCCCGATGATATATGCTGATGTAGAGGTATTGTTGTATACTGGCTCTTATCTTTCGCTGCATGGTGCCTACTCTTTCTAGCTTAATATTCCTAAGGATGGCCCTGGGTATCTTTTTCTGAACTTGATATATGTTTTCTTGACAAATTTAGATTCCAATTAGCTAAGTTTTGGTATGTTATCAACCAAAGCTAAAGATAAGTTAGTTCTAATATATAGGATATTTTTAGTTTGTCATGTAGGTTTAAATTCTATTGACTGCTGTCTCCTTCTAAAGCTTACTACACCTTCTCCTTGAGGGCCTACAGTAAGTCAAATGCAAGTGATGCTATTTTGAAGTGAACTTACAAGAGATCAACTTTTTTCTTTTTATCTTATAGGTCTCTCAATTATAAAAAGTCTTTAATGTCCCTAAACTTTAACTTTATGTTTTCTAAGTCATTAAACTTTGGAAGTGTTTTATGGCTTTGAACTTTTAAACGTGTCTAATAGAAATCGTAGGCATTTTTAATAATTCACATACCTCATGAAATTAAAAGCCAAAGGAAATTCATTTTTGAGGCTAATATGCTTAGGTGTTTTAGAAATTGTCCACTAGATCATGAGCTTTTTGTCTTTTCTTTTTTTCATGATTTAAGGTTCAAAGACGTATTAGACACAAATTAAAAATTCTAAGGACTGACCACACACAATTAGATAGTATGGGAACTTATTAGACACAACCCTGGAACTTTAGGGACTAAACTAATACTTTCATTCTTTTGAAACTGCAGAGACCAGAATCAATTAAGATTGATGCACGAGACATCAGTGGTACAAGGTTTATGGTCAACTTGTCAGGCCTTTCTGCAAGAGTCTTCCAGCATGAATTTGACCATTTGCAGGTCTTTTGATTAGTACAAGATTTAAGTTACTATACACAGCATTCCCTTTTACAACGTTTAATTAATGCATGTTTGAAAATGAACTTAAAATTGTTAAACTCACTTTTTTCATGTTCAAAAGTCAATTCGAAACATGCATTTAACCATTCAAATTTATCTTCACACGGGATCATGAAAATTGATTTTGGATGATTAAAGATATGTTTCAAGATCATTTTGAAAATGACGAAAATGATTTTAACCATTTTAGAATCACTCCCAAACATAGCTTTAACTGTGTCTATGCACATTCTTCCTCACAAACTCTGTTTTCAGCAACATTGCTCTAGTGGCATTCTACGGTGCATGATTATGTTGGTCTGGATCCTCTGATAATAGTCACTAAGCATTTGGATCAGCTCTTTTTTTCTTCTAAGAGGTGTTAAATATGCAGGGAACTTTGTTTTTCGATAGAATGACGGATGAAGTACTCGAGACCATTCGCCCTCAGCTGCAGGTGAGTTACCCTCTGCCCATTGTTTCATTTCCTTTCTGATCCAAAGAAATCTCCTTGAACAATAGGAGGGAGTTGATCTAAATAGGATGTCTTTAATGTTGAATTAGAGTTTATCTAAATAGCAAAAGCTTAATCGGAATAAGTTCAAGTTATAATCCTTCCCTAGCTAAAATTTAATATCTTACCAATTTCTTAGACAATCAAGTGTAGGAAGGATAGAGAGCCTCCACATAAGAATAGTCAAAGTTTGTCCAAGTTAGATCAAAATACCTAAAATTCACTGATCTAATTGACACAAAATTAAAAGTAAGAGTTCCTCTAGACATAAAATTCAAATTTATATCTAGTAATTTAGTTAATTTTCAACTTTTCAAATTTGTCTCAACCCAAAATTTAAGTCTCAAGAACCAAGTAGGGATCTCAGACGTGTTATTTAACTTCTTCTTCTTCTTCTATTTATTTTTCCAGAACATACAGGTTAGAACAACCAAAGTACTCATCTTTCCAACATGGATTTATGAGACTTTGAGAGAAATAGCCTCATACTAATCTTACCTATATACGGCTCTAGGACTTCTACCCTGTCGTTTAGAAGTAGAATGACACCTTCGTTTACAAATCACTCAATTACAATTTTATATATATATATAAAACTACTCTTGGAAAAGTGAATTTTCGTGATTGAAAATGAATTTAAGCTAAAGATGTTTCTTTATTTATTTAATATCGATGTAGGCCTTAGAAAAGAAGTACGAAGATAGAACTGGATTACCAAGTCCTGAAAGAATAGAGAACTTTAGAAGGAAGGTTGGTGCTGGTTTTGGAAAATCGTGATTGTAGATTATGATTATGAATGCTACTACTAAATTGTATGATCTTAAGAATTTTGATTTTGATACTTTGGTGGTTTTTCTATACTTTGACCATATTATTTAAGTTACATCATAGGTTTGTTACTTCATTTTTTTTTTTTTTTTGTTATTTATAATTATAATAGTACTAGTGATAGATGATTTAGATTTAAATCTCATCAAACTCTCTCTAGAAGCTAATGGATTATATGGTTTCATTTATATATTAGTTGATTTTATTTCCTTTTTTTTTTTATAAAAAAAAAAGTAAATTATAGGTTTAAATGAGACATTAAACTAAGAGGAGACAACAAAAACAAAAGAAGCAATAACCCGAGTTTAAACATGGAACAAAAAGATGTGTATTACCCAACCGTCCAGCGAAAGACCCAAATCTCATTGACTGCATTCTTCTTCACCTCAATGAAATGTTAGCCACTCTCCAATAACGCACTTTGTTGATACGCATCTCATAGATCAAACAAACTTTTGAAACCTCAAAAAACCAATCAAAATTATATTAATTTTTCAATCAGACAAACAAAAAATACTATGGCTTTAACAATTCTTCCAAAACATTAATATACCTCAAAATCCCCTTCCTTCCTCACAAGCTGTATCATCTAACACTTCCATATATGAATGTGAAAAAACATAGCTAACCTTGAGTCGAGCAACAAGCTTGCCATGGCACAAGCATATTTCTCGAAGAACATGAAAATTTAAACCTCCGACCTCGTAATTATTGGACTTCAAAGAACCCGTTTTTTGTTGCTTTTTTGTGTGAAATAAACATATTGATCAGATGAAAATATTGAAATTGAGATTAAATGAAAAGTAATAAAAGAATGAAGCTTTAAAAGCTAAGAGTGTAGCTTAGAGTATCCTGAGTACATATGATGTGTAAAAATAGAACTTTCTTTCCCTAATTATAACAATAATCACTGAAAGGAAAAACAAAACACTATCCTTTCACGAATGGCCTCTTGATCACAGTCCTGACCAACCAAACCATCAACCACCTCTCATCAAGCCTGAAAAGAAAGTGAGAGCGAATTACTCGATATCAAAGTTCAAATCTTACTTTTTGTACATAAACTTTCAAGTTCTTTAGGTGTTAATCCCTAAATTTCCAATTATCTTAGAATTCTACTAGTTTAATATCAAAGTTTAAATCTTACTTATTTTGTGTTGAACATTCAAGTTCGTACTGTTTTTTCAATCTGTCAAAGTCGAAGTCTTGCTTTTTGTATATAAACTTCCAAGTTCATTCAGTTTTAATCCCTAAATTTTTAATTATCTTAGAATTCTATTAACTCAATATCAAAGTTCAAATCTTACTATGACAAGATAGTATAGGCATCGGATTTCAAAATTGAATCAAGATTTCTATTAATTGATCCATGAAAAATTAGAAGCAATAAATTAAAATTGAGATCACATGAAAGGTGTATTTACCTTGCTAACAATGTTGTTGGAAAGCCAATCCAAACCTTCGTACAGGCCCTCCCCGGATGTCGCACATGTGCTCTGGATGTACCTGGTATGGAACACCGTATAAAATAAGTTGCTCGGTATTACTTTATTATCTCACCAGCAACCTCAGAAAATCTTGAAAATATTGTGTCAATTTTCTTATATTAGAATGAAACTCCCTCTTCCTAATTCGAAAGTTCAGTAAACAAATCCACTTAGTTGTCATAGGAAAGAGTACAATTAGATCATGTTTCTACAATTGCTTCCAATTACTGAAATAGGTGAAACAAGAAAATGACTGTGCAATGCTGCATCAAATCGATAAGGACATCGTAATGGGGAGCGAAAGCATATTTACCAGTGGCGCTGGCGAAGGGAGTGAAGACCGAGTTTGTCAGTTATTTCTGCAGCATTCATGGCATTAGGAAGATCTTGCTTGTTAGCAAATACAAGCAAAACAGCATCTCTAAGCTCATCCTGAGAGAGACGATTCAACATTTTATGAGACACCACAAAGCGTCTGAATTAGGCAATACCACTAAACCAAAAAGAAGATTATATATATAGCAATACAACATATCTTTATCGATCATACTCTTGAATGACCGGTAACTGGCTAAAAGTCGGTCACTGTCAAATGGGTAGCATTTCTGACCATTGATAAATACACGAAGAGGAAGAAGAGGAAGACAATCAAAACCAAACAACAGATTAGGTAGCTAGATTTAGCAAAACGTCTTACTAAGCACAACAACGTAACAGAACTAACTGCATTGTAACAAACTCAAATAAAATCCTGGTTCTTAGTGGCAAGTCGCAAAAAAATAGTTTATGAACTATATCCCATAAGAGAAATGGTGACAAATAGGAGAATTTAAAAGGCATTAAAAAGAAACAATAATGCAACAAGAAGGAAGTAGAGGCATTGGGCATGATACAGAAAAATATGGATACAGTAGGAACAAAAGCAAGCTATAGCCTATACACGGCTATAGTCCATCAAGTAGGGGAACTGCCAATTAAAGATAAAAGCATCTACAAACATACCTCATTCAACATCCTATGCAACTCATCTCTTGCCTCTACGACCCTGTCCCTATCATTGCTATCCACAACAAAAATAAGGCCCTGTGTATTCTGGAAGTAATGCCTCCAAAGTGGACGGATCTTTCAAAAGGAAACCACTTCAGTCAAACTTCGAGTAAACATAAGAGTTCAGAATAATTTCTTAGAACATTTTTAATTTAAAGAACATGCGAACATATAAAACATAAGCAAAAGCCTAAAGGGGCTCACTGATAATCCACTAATATTCATGCATGATTAATCAGTCGTTCAGGAAAATATAAGTATTATATTTGTGGTAATACCAAATTATATTATATGATCAAATTAAGAAAATAAGAAAAGCATGCAGCAACATACCAAATTAGAACCAATATGGTTACTGCCGATTCAAATTTATTAGGTTTCAAAATGTTACAGAGTTTCACATATCAAAACATAATAAATGATGGCATCAACCCTCAAATATTGAAAATGGCATTTGCTGCCTTAATTAACATTAGAACAAGAAACTCCAAATAGCAACTTACTAAAGCATCAACCACATTATGCGCTTATAAGGAGAAAAAAGAATTAGAAGAGTGAAATTCTATTTTGATATTAAATTCAAAATGAACTGGTTATCTCTTAAATATGGTTAGAAGCAGAACTCGTCTCTCTTCTTTCACTAATGAAAAAAGGAGATGCATACCTTGTCCTGACCACCAACATCCCAAACGGTAAAGCTGATGTTCTTGTATTCTACAGTCTCCACATTAAATCCTGCAGAAAAGAATTGAGTCTTACATCTATGACTTACCTAAAATGGATCCTAATAAAATTCAACATAATGGCAGTTATTAAACATTTTGCAACAATTGTAATGCTCTGAAGGAAACCACCGGTTGACCTAAAATTAGTTTGGGAAGAAATCTAACTGTTTCACAAATCACAAATTATTTCATTGCCTCGAAATTTGTATATATACTTAGGAAACCCAAATGTGAGAATCCAAAAGATACTACGATTCGCAGCAACTATATAAAACCAGAGTATTTAATCTTATTCATCGTTCATTTGCTAGCTTGTCTCTTGTAAAACCCTCAAATTCCACAATTAGCTTGAAGTTGCAGACCTGTAATCAACCCTAATGTTAAGGGTAAAAGATCCGTGAGATATTTGTCCCAGAAGGATGAACCTAGCTTTGAACTTCATCTTCCAGTTTACCTGAACTGGAGAACTCTAATTAAAATTCCTAATTAGGTTTCTTGACTGAGAAATAATTTCACTTGGCCACAAAACTACATCAAGTTATTCTTTTGAGTCAACAATTGTGGGATCGGGATCAAATCATCAACCTTAGAGATGGTCACATCCAGTTACATAACATCTCTTTTAAACTTGTTGTAGGGTGATGTGTATCTTAGACTTCTATTTTTCTGTGCATTTCTAAGATTAGATGTAGATGGTTGGTTGATTTAGAGTTTCTGGGCTTAATTTTGTTAATAACAGGCAGAGAAAAGAAAACGCTGGAGTTCTGATATCATGTCCACTGGTGGCAATAGTTTTGTTATTGCTAGTGAAGATGAGACAGTAATTTAGAACCCTATGTGTAATATTAATGCTGCAGGTTTGAAAAGACTGCCGCTATAGAGGGTGAAAATTGACATAGATCTCGTTCTCTTAGGAGTCAATAAACCACTAGTTAAGGCAGGTGATTCTACATCTGAGTTCCCATTTTCCGAAGTTCCACAAAAACTGTACTATATACGATAAAGACTCACCGATAGTGGGAATGGTGGTCACAATTTCTCCAAGCTTCAGCTTGTACAAGATCGTTGTCTTACCAGCAGCATCAAGACCAACCATCAAAATGCGCATCTCTTTCTTAGAAAAAAGCCTACCGAAGAGCTTCGTAAAGGTCAAACCCATTTCCGCTTCCTTCTATCACAGATTCACAGCAAGATCACTTAAAATAAAAAATCAAACATTTAGAAAAGTTTAGATATTAAACAAATAGATCTTCAACTACGAACACCCAGTGAATTATCATGAATCTAAGAAACATCTTAAAAAGAAGAATTCAAAAGTAAAAACGCAATGAACAGCCAAATAAATTAAAATTTCCAGAAACACATATCGTTACGGATCCTCTAACGACATCTAAACCATGCAATGAGAATTTCAAACAAACCCATGTTGATTTCCAATACTACGACAAACATGACCAAATTGATTCCGCAACCAACAGAACATATATATACGTATGTCGAGAAGTGTGAAAGATCTTCGCATATAATTAAAAAATTAAATCGCAAATCCACAAAATCAAACAATCATTCGTTCCAATGTTACGAAAACAATTTGTAATCTACCAGAAAAAATGCGTAAAATGAATCCGTAAATCTACAACTTCAGATCAACAAAAGATCTTCCAGAGAGATCAACTTTGAGAAATGAATGATGAAAATCGATGTATATGAAAATTGATTACCGCTCGAATTCGTGAGAAATCTGAATGTGAATATGGATGCAGGAGAGAGAGAGAGCCTTCCGATTCCGAAGTTTCCTTTTTCTAATGACTTTGGATTTATTTATTTATTTTATTTTGCATGTGGATTCGAAAATATGTTCAAACGTGGAGGGAACGAAAGGAACGGAGAAACGCCGTCGTTTTCCCGTTCATAATTTTGCATTTCATTTAGGACATAAATTGCAAGTTTGGTCAGTAATTTAAATAAATTTATAATTTAGTTTCCTTTTTACTAAACTTTCAAAATATCCCTAAACTTTATTGTTTGTACGTAAAATACCTCTAAAACTTTCAAATTTTTCAAAAGGTCCTTCAGTCTTAGAAAATGTTCAAAAATATCTTTTACCTATAATTATAAAAATGGTTAAAGTTTTGTTCAAAAGAGAGTGCTAAATTATTAAAAAAATTCATAAAACCCTTCATCTTAAAAATAGTTCATTAAAACATTTAAGTTCTAAACATCAAGTCCTAAAATCCTCTCTCGTGCTTTCTTATTAGAGTCACTCAATTTTATTTATTTATTTATATTGAAGAAGAGATCGGAGAAAAAAAAGAAGAAAACACACTCTTTTTTAAGTTAAAAAGTGTTTTTAAAAGTTTATGGATCGTTTGGTTTAAGGGTTTTCTACACTGAAATAGACACAAACATTTAAAACTCACGTTTCTTTCATAATTTTAAAACTTTTACGAAAACATTATTTACAACATACAAACGTTTTTTCTTTCCTCCCAAATTCGGTTCCCTCTTTTTTCCACTCTAACTATTTCTTTTTGTTTTAAACCTAACTTCATTTGAAATATAGTTAACTAATTAATACTAACTTTAAAAAATAAATATTAAAATTTTATTTAAAAAAATTAATCTATTAAAATATTTACCCAACTTATTTTATAACAATTAAATTAATAAAACTGTTTCTTTATCCAAATTATTAATTAATTAGCTAACAATATATTAAATATATTTAATGGATAAACTAAGATTAATTAAATTTAGTTAGTATGAAAATTCAATTTTCAATAATAATAATTTATTACTTTATTTTTTTTAATAATCAATCATTTATTTATTGAGATTAGCTTTAGTTTATATTACTTCATTCATTAAAAACATATAATATTTAAAAAATAAAGTTTAATATTCTGTATTTATATATCATACTCCTATCTTTCTTTTTTCCCATTTTTTACGTCATATATTGTATTAAAATATATTTATTATATTATTTAATTGAAATTACAATCACCAATGATAAACTTAATTAATTATAAATAAGTATTAGCTTATCATTAACATTACGTTAATTGAATATATAGGGTTAAGTCTAATTATCAAAACCAATAATCAATTATTTAGTTTTCAAGTTATTTATAGTTTAAAATTATTATCGATTCCAAATTAATTTATTTTTATCAATATACCGTTTAATTAATTATTCTATTAAATCCATGTAAGACTTTTCAGCTTAATTTCATAAATTCAATTTGATTCTCAAACATTTTATTTCCAGCTATTCTATTCCTAGTTTTCTAGGCATTTACAAAATCTTAAATCAAAATTTTGGTTGCGTAATATATAAGTAAGTAAAATTTTAATCAGTTGTTATTGTCAATTTTCTTACGATTTACTTGATGATTATCTGGTTATTACCCGATTTATGTGCTAGTCATTTTACCAAGAAATTTTGAGTTTGCGAGGCTTAATCCGAATGTTGTGTTGTTCAATACTCTGTCATAAATTAAATTTGCTCTGACTCAGTTGATTTGTAGGAGTGGAAATTCATCCTACTATGCAGCAATGATAAATTTTGAGGAAGAGCCATAATTGTGGCAAACAGGTTTTTAAGCATATAACATTTCTATATATAAGCAGTATATCATGTAAATTTTCTCCTAAATCTCCATCAATGACTGCAGAACCCTTTTTGTAGCATATACCAATTCTTTTTCTAAGCAATCTACCGTGTAATTTATCTTTCTATAGAACCCCTTTTTGTAACATATAGTTTATGTTTCTAAGCAGTTTATGATGTATTTTTTTTCTTCTTTGATGTAATTAATATTTAGCTGCAAAGCTTAGCAAGAATCATGAGCTTGAGCTTTAAATGGATTTCCAGATTGCAAGCAGTCGACGGGAGGGACGGTGGAGGTTTTCAGTTCACCATATGCCTTCCAACAGAATGGTTCGTTCGAGCCACTGCTCCCCTCAAGCTGAATGGTGTCTAATGTCACACCTGTGCATGGAAGACTGTCACTGCAGGCAAAATGGACCGGCGTTGAAGTGTATGTTCCTCTGATGTTTACATAGTTTACTCCTGAAATTGCTACTGCAGAAGATCCATTATGGCATCTACCCCCATCACAGTAGTATTGGTCTATCATTATTGGAGTTTGAACGTCTGTAACTTGAATGTTTGAAAATAGTATTCCTTGTACTAAGCCTGAACCCCCCTGCAATGGCAAAATCAAATGACTCTTTGTTAGTTGCTGAAAATTACGTTTGATTTAAGGGAGTTTTGGACAAACAACTGAGAAAAGTATGTTCATATAATTAATGATAGGTTCGTACATGTTTTTTCCTTGCTTTTCCTCTCATACATTCAGGACATGTTTGCCAAACGGTAATGAAAAATGGTATAACTGTAATAAAACTTTGTTGATGGATCAATTATAATGAGTTTGAATCGCAAATATAATTTGATTGCTACTGATCTTGTTTACTCTTTTTTTTCTTCTTGAAGATCTTGTTTATTTAGAATTATGAAGTTGTCACATTTACGGTTATCGTTACTTTTACCACTAGACTTTAGCAGTAATGGTAACGAGAAGATGAGCGGTAAAAATAAAATATGACTGAAGATTATGTTTACGTATTTGTGTTATTATGATTACGGGTTGGTAAATGTGTCCTTATAGATTGGAGTTCAAAATTAGAGGAGGGAAGGTTTTATATACCTGCCATGTTTTTATTCTGACCCCATTCATTGTATTCTGCAGTTTAACATCACGGACTGTGACATTGGATACACATGCTTTTGTGTCATCACGTCCTAGTCCTCCTATGCTAATTCCATGGCCTGGTCCACAGTTGACATTGTGTATGTATACACCTGAGCTTCCAGTTTGTATGGATATACAATCATCTCCTGTTGTTCAAATTTTTATTTATGTCAGTTTCATAGTGCTACTGATTATTTAAATTCCATTCCTGGAAGACTTTTTCCTCTGTCACGAGAGTAAAATTGTGGTCACATCAGAAGAGTTCTTTAGGGAATAAGGTACTATTTGGCAGTTGAGTTTTAAGGCTGTTATTTGCTTTTTAGCTAGTGAATACGTGGTCAGTTAAATGTTTCTTATTCAACTTTTAAAAACAGATCAATAAAAAAGTTCTTAGTACTGTTAGGCAAAAAAGCAAATTTAAAACCACATTTAAATGGCTTGTTGGTTGAAGGTCTTTTCTGGCTCTTAACCAATTGGATTACTTTATATTTATTTGCTTATGTAAAGTTAGAATACTTTTTTGAAGTAAAAACTCTCATGCTAAAGGAAGTCTTCTTTGCAGTTAGTATTCAAAGTTGGGCATTACCACAAGCTATATTGCTGTTTGAAATGATCACATTCTGAGAATTCTGCAAGTGAATTCCATCTGTGTTTGGGCTGTCACCTGGTGATGATATTGTTAATGAAGAGACTTGAACTGCTGTGCAACTATCAAATTTCAGGTGAGCTTTTTGGCTGTTTTGGATTGTTATTCCAGAGACTGTTACTTCATCACTCCCATAGAACCTAAGTGCCTGCACAAAGTGTTAGTCAAAAACAAAAAAACTCTCTTGAATCCATTTCTATTAACAAGTTTAGGCCAAGAGTTGTACAGTTGGTTTGGTGCTTGGAAGTTCTCCACCACTGCTTTCCTTGTCCTGTTGCATGAGAATTAAACCTGTGATCAGGAAGCTGTTTGACTGGAAATATGAAATACTTTTAACTTTCATTGAAGTTGGTATAGGGTCCGTTTGGATTGACTTTTTAACTGTTTATAAACATATTTTTCAAGTGTTTAACTTATAAACACATAGAAGGTCAATCCAAATACGTCCATACAAAATTACCAAATTTTTATCAGTGGGATTGTCTGTCGGTGAGTCATTCCACCAAACCGAGCCTTGTCCATCAATTGTCCCTGTACCTTTGACTGTAATTCCTTTAAGTTTAGTGAATTCAATCCATTGTAACATTCCTGAACCCCAAGCACTAGGGCTTGTAGGAGCAATGATCTTTCCATCCAACTGCATGTCAATATGAGAGATGTACTTTAAAATGTGTCATCAAGAAAAATTTCCTCTGCAGCACAAAGGAGCTTTATGGAAAGTTCTTGGTAGAACTGTTTTTGAAATTTGACTTATTAAGTTTATTAGATTCCTTTGCATTTAAAAACAGTTCTCCAAATCAACTTCCAAAATGGATTCAATGTATTGATGTTGACCTGAAACATAATGTTTGGTTGACAATTTGGACCCGAGAACGAAATCGGGCCAACGAGGAACTCGGAACCTGAGGGAACCTCCACAACTGATCCCTCTACATTGCAAGCCGACTCCCAAGCTGACTGAAATGCCTGCCATGTATACATTGTTAAGAACCTTCTGTTAGTTTTAAATTCTGTAAAGCGTAAATGCTTACAAAATTTCTACATAAGGAAAATGATTAAGTAAAATTCTTAGCGGTGAAGGCAAGTTAATATTATATCATCTAACATCTCTCTTTTCGTAGGCTTTACATAAAAACTTTCTGGACCAATTATACCTATACCATGTTAAATCACCGATTAACCAAAAAGCTTAAGCTCTTAAGTAAATGTAAATTTAATATTATAATTTATATCATTCAACAAAAACTAAATTCACCTTAGTGTCATCTGTCTCTCCATCACCTTTAGCTCCAAAGTCCAACACATTAAAATTTCCTGAACCACCATTAGTAGCTCTACCTTTACTTGCTAGTGACGTTCCTACAACACCCTCACTTCCAACATGGCCACTGCCTGTCAACCTCAAAGAGCGGCCGCTACCTTGATGATGACGATGAACTTGCCAGTGGCGGTAGTCTACAGTTTTTCTAGCATGGCAACAGTGAAAACTAAAAGAGCAAACAAAAACACAAATGAAAGCAATAGTTGTAAGACATTTCAAATTCTTCCTACCCATCTCCATGTCAAATAGATAGAGATAGAGATAGAGATAGAGATAGAGAGAGAATTCTACAAGTAGGAGATTGACAAAGAAAGTAAGATTCTTGGCCTGTATTTATAGACTGAAAACTAGTTCTATATTAGATATACTATTCACACATCAGCTCCACAGTTCAAAAGACAACTTGAGTGGTGACAAAACACTCTTTTCGTGTTCTATTATAATATATGATATATGTATGTGTGTGTATATATATTTTCTATCAAGGGATCCATTTTTTATTCTCTCTCTCTCTCTCTCATTTGGATCAATTGATTTCGGCAGCCGCCTTCTTCCTTATAAAACCAAGCTAAGATTTGTGGCAAGAACATGCCAAGAGATAAAACTATAGTATAGCCATACCATCAAGGACGTTGATACACTACAAATTAATAGAGCCAAATCAATGAAAGGGATATCCTTTCGCACTATTTGATCATGAATTTTCAATTTGGAATTGTTCATTGGTTGCACGTGAATGGCAGTTTTCTCCCTCTTGAGAGTAACTTATCTTTTATTATATATATATATTAAAGAATGTTAGTTTAAATTTTCTGTTCCTACAATAATTCAATTATTTATAATGACATTTTCTCTTAATATGTCCCTTCTTAGTTGTTAGTTTTTCTCCAATTATTACCGTGGAATGATCGAACCATCGATGCTACGAGATGATTTGGTACGCCATAATTAGTGTCTTATCTAATGTTAGATGAAGTTTTTAGTTATTTAATTAATTTGTGTTATATTATTAGAGGTTGAGATGATTAGTTTGAAATTTGTGGAGGTTGTTTTTCTTTTGTTTTTCGTTTCATAGACTATATTAGGGGTTTGTGAGTCAAGGTTAATGTTCAAGTTGCACGTTAGGGAGCTCATTAAATCATTTTAAAGTCAAATCAATCATGATTACTCTAAAATTCACACCAACTTACAAGATATGCATATAAAACTTTGGTTTAGTTGGGTTGCCATCTTCCGGTGAATTTATATTTAACCAAATGTTGGTGTACTTTTATACGTGGACTAGTATATATGATATATGTTTTTACGATTGAATTAACAAATGCTTGCATCACTAAAATATATAATCTTTCTCCCATTTTCACAATTGTCAACTCAAAACTAACTTATTCTTTAATTAGTTTGATTTATTCCTTTTTCATGACAATGCGTGGGAGGAAGAATCAATCCAGTTTTGGTTCTTTTAAATTAGTTAAGAAGAAAAACTAATATTAATTAAAAATAACGTTAAATATTTTGCAATAAATGTTAAAATTCTCATCTTATTTAAAAATACGAATAATAAAAAAATGAAAAGAAACTAATTTGTTTTAAATAGCACAAAAACAATCAAACTATTTACCAAATATAGTAAATTTTTCAATGATTAAATGGATTTTGGTATATTTTGCTATTAAAAAAAAAAAAAAACTCCTCTTTCCTATATATTATCTAAATATTAATTAATAAGGCAATATATATATATATATATATGTATATAGCTGGTTACAATTATAAGGGCAGATCTTAGGTTCAATAATAGTTAGAAACTAACAATTTTAAAACAAGATTTGCAAGTAGAATGATATCATTTGGACAGCTAAGTTTATCCTTTTTATAAATTTGGATTGACACGTGAGCACATATATATATATAGTACTATCGTAAGGTACAAACTTTATAATATTTGCTCAAATTAAAGCATTTTTAAACTATATATTTATCATTCTTAGCAGAAAAAATTACTACTAGACAAAATTTTATTATTGTTCTTGTTTGAAGGGCAAAAGTTTTTGTCTAGATGGATTGTGGGTGGCTCATGCAACTTAGAAAATATTTAGCCACATGATTGTTTGATATAGGTTAAATTATAAAATTAACGTTGTGAATATTCATAGTTGATTTTGTTCATTCTTTTAAGTTAGCACATGTGATAATTTGATATGGAGTAGACTTTTTTTAAGTGGGATGGGAAAGGAATTAACCTTCTTTTTAATTTGGGAAGAGAGTGTGTGGTACTAAATTATTCTAAATATTTAAATCATGAGATAATATAATTTATTAAAAAAAAAAAATTGTATGGATTGTTAATATTAAAGTAAATAGTGTTAATGTTAACCGGTATATGTTTTAACTTATGTAACCCTATAGCAAAAAAGAAAATTGGTATATCGTGTGTTTCCTTTAGGCTTTAAGGATAGTTACAAATATAACAATTAGATTCAAAATAGTTAAGTATATAACAACATTTTTAAAAAATCAAATATATCAATTATATAAGTTTATCACTAATCATAAGAGACTATGATCCTTTTCATAGATAAACTTTGTTATATTTGTAACTTTTTTTAAATATTACTATAATATTTATTTATTATTCATTAAATTCCTACTAATTATAATTATTTTTTTTAATTGCCTCCATGATCCTCTCCTTTATGAATTCTTAAAAATATATTTGCAAATTATTATCATTTAACCATTGCCGATGTTAAAAAATACTTGGAAGGAACAAATATAGGAGTCTTTTAAAAATAAAAATGTATAGAGAGACAATACACATTTGTTCTTAAATATTTTGTCAAATTTTCTTAAATTTAAGATTCATTGAAAATATAGAACTTGAATTTAAGACTTAAAAACTAATAGTTGAAAGTAGAGGTGATCATCAGTCGATCGCAGTCAATTTTTTTGACAAAGTCAACCTCGAACTGACCATAATCTCGGTTTCGTAAATGTTCAAATCGACATTGACATCATTGAGTAAGGGTCGGTCGGTTTTTGGTTGATTCAACACTTCTTAATTTGAAACTTTTCTAAATCAACTCTTCTCGTTTTTTGATCGACCAACTTCGATTCTGTCAGTTGGCTTGATTTTTCAGTCTATCATACTCAGTCATAGTTGAAAGTAAATAAAAATATACTGTAATTCAAATTTTATATACATCGATCAAGCACGAGAACTATTTTGACCTTAAAAGACAAAGCTAACACACTATCATCTATGAAATTTATAACAACTTGAAATTAGGGAGGATATTATTTTTGACGGTTAATTAAGTTGATGTGATGGAGGCAAATGCAAAGGGAAGACGTGCAAACAAAGAGATGATATTAGCAATAATATTAATGGTACCAAATTGAAGCTTCTTGTAGTATCTCATATTATGACTCATCATTTATGGTCCCTTACTCTCTCTTTTTCCACAGACTACTTGTGTGAGGAAGACTCCTAATTATAAATTTTAAGATAAATAATTGAACGAGAAAAACAAAAGTTCTAACTTAGATTTTCATGACTCAATAACTTCATCTCGCTCTAAATATATAATTAATTAAAAAAGGTATATCTTACGACGTTCAATGAATTACAAAACATATATAGATACTTAGTCAATATATTTTAAAATTATCAAAAAAAATTATAACATTTTGTCTTAGGAAACCTCTAAAAGCAATCTTTTTGTTTAGAGAATTTGTAGTCTACATTAGGTTATTTATGGTGTAAAATTTTATTTTATTGAAACTCGTGAGTTCATGAAGATCCTGTCATTGTTGATTGTTCAAAAGTAAAAATTACAAGTATTCAATAACAACTTCGATGAAATTAAAAATTTAAAGTTAAAGTTTTTCAAAACATGGTATATGACGAAGACAATAAATATAATATAAACGACGATTCCAAAACATAATGGAAATGGGAACAGAAAAAGAAAAAGAAGTGTACAAGTTACAAGAACATGGAGGTATTGAACAAAAATTCAAAGACTATATAGAGAGTATCAAAATTCAAATGGGTTGAAAAAGAATTTGGAATTTAGCACAAAAAAATAAAAAAAAAATAGAAAAAAAGGCAGCCGGAACGGCGCCGTATGAGATGGAATCGGAAATATAATTAGAATATATTTTGGAAATTAAGAATGGCATGTGAATATCGGGGATGTGTTGGTCAATGTGTGAAGCCCACTCTAAACCGTTAAATTCGGTTCATTCCGGATCTCATGCATTTTCTTATGCATTGGGTTCCCTCCTCCTCTTGTTTCTTTTTTCAACATTATTATTTTTTGAATTATTTGTTCAAACTATAGATTTTGTACTAATTATTTAATCAATTCACTTTTTTTTTTCCCTTTCAAAATTACTTATTTATTGTGATTTTCTTAGATTATCATGTTGAGGATAGTATAACGTGACTCTTAAGAAATTCTCTTTTTTAATTTGGTTAAGAATTTGAATTTTATATTTAAAAAATATGTAAACGGTTGTTGAATATCACCTAAATTTTTCTTGTATGCTCGATTTTGTACACGGTTGAACAAGGGGCCAACATTTTCGGTTTTTGTATTTTAATATTAATTTTAAAGTGTTAGATTACAATATATATTAAAAAATATTTTATTTTTATTAAGTTTTGCTTTTGGTACCGTGGTTGTGCTTTCCACTACTTATAATTTTGTTTTGTTGTAGAAATATATATATAATTAAGTGGGATTTGATTTGACCTAAACTCTAACTAGATGGGTTGTAGTTGAAAAATTCAACCTACAGAAAATATAACTAATGCTTTTATTATCCAATTATAGTTATTGGTATTATGAATTAATTTCTTTAAAAGGGTCCTCTATAAATTAACCAAAACTAGGCCTAACAATTTTTTCAAAATTTATTTTTTAGTTTGTGAGAAAATTTATGAGAGGCTTATTTGAGTTATGTACGGAGAATATGTGAAATATATAAGGAGATGGTTTTTGGTATATAAGTGCGAACAACTATCTCCACTGATATGAGACATTTTGAGATAATAGCAAAAACAAAGTCACGTGGGTGTATATTTATTTGAATGTTTGTTGTCCTAACAGAATATATAACCTTAAAAATCAAAATATCATGTATTGTTTAGATATAAAAGAGCTCGAATAGACTAAGATCTATCAGTTTGAATAAGAGAATCAAGATCTATGAATTTCTCATCTAAGTGACCGAAAGAATTGGAAGGTTAATAACATTTTGGACAACTCTTTGGCTAGAATAGACGGTAATTAATGTAATGACCCATAATGTGACGGTGCGTCCAAGATATGGTACAAAGATACTCTTTTGTTTGGTCTTTTCCTTATCTCAACTACCTTGTTCGTTAGGTTCATACGGAGATGAGATGATGGATATTTCTATTATTTATCGATGAACATTATCTTTTATGAAAAAAAGAACGAGGGGCATAACAAGTATAATACTTTTTTCATAAAAAAATGTTATTGTTACTATTTTTATTGTGTTAATTTATGCAACAATATTAAGTATATAATATTTTAGTTGCTTTATTTTAAAACTTTGATCAAATGAAAGGGAATTAAATTACTAACAAATTATTCAACTCAAAATTTTAGCATTTAAATTGGTTCAGTTTAAATTTTAGTTGATATGATTCATCGACAGTTTAATGATGTAAATTTATATATGTTCGTTTTAAAAATAGTTTCATTGACCTAAAATAAGTACCGTTTAAAGTGAGGTTTCATCTCCCTTTTTTCCGCTCTTGTATTGATTCAATATCCAAATGTTCCTACTTATTCACTATTGTTGTGGGTAATTTTTAGACTTTTGAGAAAAATCAAAAGAAAAAGTTAATTTTTTAGTTTAAAGTCAATAAAGTTGTCTTATTCCAAATACAGAATCAAGAGTAGCAAATACACGTGCCTAAAAGAGGTACGATTGAACAATATAGGGTTAGGGAATTTGGACATCAAACTCAAATGGTTTACCTTAAACACCAAGTTTTCCCCTCTTTTATGGCTTTCGCTTTCCCGACCCATAATTGGAGACAAGTTGAGCTATTCGACCCAAGAGGTTTATCTTGACCTCGAAGATTAAAGTTGAGATCATTTTTGAAAGGATTGAAAACACATTGGGTTTAACTTCACAAGTGATTAACATCGTCTAATCAAATTTTGATTGTTATATATGATATAATTTGTATGTAAAATAAAAGATACTAACAAAATAATATTTTTAAAAATCTATGGCATTTTTTAAAACTAATTAGAAATACAAACTATTTTTTTGTGTTTTAGGATATAAATGCTTGGCTTTTTTTATATATATATATAGTTTGTTAGGAAGAAGTATTAATATATACATGAAGGTGCAAAGTATTTTTTAATATAGCATATATTAAGATCTATCTATACTCTATGGTATATCATATAACCGTACCTTAAGGTAACTTTGGACCTTAAATCCAATGGAAAAAGCAAAATTACAAGGTGCCCCTAAGTTTGAGTTTCATTTTTTAAAAAAAATAGAAAGCTAACATGTAAACTATTGCTTCAAGCAATATAAAACTCAATCTAATATTTGAAAAAGTTTAGTTGGATCTTCAAATCATTGTCGGGTAGATACTAATATTTAGCATTTGAAAATTAGAATGTATAGCGTGACTAAGAGATAAATAATTTATTCATAACATCAATAATACACTGAAACAAAGAAAAATATAAACATACTAAAATATCACAAACTATTACAGATAATAATCTATTGCAGTTGATCGTATATAAAATGTGATATTTTGTAAATATTTTGACCTGTTTTGCTCTATTATTTGAAAATTTGTAAGACTTGACTAAATTACGATAAACCAAATGAACTATAGATAATTAAATACTCGATCAAATTAAGTTAAACTAAATTTGTATTTTAACAACCAATAAATAAAATAAAATAAAAAGATATTTAATCATTAAACTTTCAAAACTACCAATGTAGTTTACCGGTTTGATCATTAAACTTTTAAAACTATCAATTTAGTCTTTGAAGTACTGATATTTTTAAACATTCATGGACTTACTCGACACAATAGTAAAGGGTGAAAGAGGGTGATGAGGACCTCGCATCTACGTGCAAAATGTTGGAGAACTAAGAAAGACCTTACTCTGCATCAGTCTCATGATCCTCCCTGGGCACCAGGCTAGAAGTACAAGGAATGTCACCTGGAACCTTTCTTTTTGGGCACCGTGGAGTAGGCTTATCCATATTTAGTTTTATCAGTGGGTTCTCACCCTAAACACCCATATTTATACAAGTCTTCTTTCATGATCTCTTTCATAAAGCGAGAACTCTAAATTTAGAGCTTTCATCGGGTCAGAGGGTCATTTCTTCATTCTTTTATGACTAACTCATTTAAGTAGTTAGATCTCAGAGAGATAACGAGCGGGACCGAGTCTCATTCAGAAAGGTAGAAAAAATCTTCTTTGGACCTCCGTAGCTTAAGATGGGACAAGTGTTAGGAGTCTTAAACCACGTAGGAGGTTCAAAGAAAATTTCCAAGACTGGTCCGAAGGCTTCACAGGTTAATATGGATAGTCCTTTGGACAGTCGGCCAGTTCTCCTTATCAGTCAAGCCCTAGCATTTTCTTGTATTTCCCTCCGAGTTATGAAATCATAATTATTATTGAATTCTCGTTACCGAAGATGATCACTTGAATCTCTCAAAGTCCATCGGGAATCGATTAATTCATGCCAAGTAGATCAATTAATTGTAAAATTTTCTAACTCTTTCAAGATCTATTAGATAATTTTAAAATAATTTTAAAAGTTGATAACGTGAATGAATACAACAAAAATTATGAATAAAAAAATTGAGATTGGACATTCTGATTTCTTCCTTCTTTGAAACAAATGAAAGTAGATTTTATCAATTATATAATTGGAAGCCAGATTTTGTTGTTGTTTGTTCAATGTTTCTTGTTCTCTAGTTCATATATATATATATATATAACAATGTTTCTTGTTGTTTCATCATTCTATTGTTAGACATGTGAATTTTGAATTTTTGAGCCCAATAATTTATTCTCATGATTTTGACAGATGTGATTATTATGGACAATACTCTTAAATTAATAATAATTATTCATTTTGTTCCTTTTCTCTAAATAACAATGTGTTCGTTCGTGTGATATGTTATATATATATATATATAGAAAGAGATAATTATTATTGAAGCATTCTAATGTTGTATTTTTTAAATAAATACTTACAAATTAAATAATATTGAACAGTAATAATCCAACTTTTTTCGAGTATTTCTTTATAATTATATATTATTTTTTTCCACTAAGTTTTTTGTGTCAATTATTCTTTTTATATTGTGAATTATGATCCAAGTTTCTGAACTTTGAATATCGTTCATAAATCTATTTATTGTACCTAGTGGTTTGCGTGGGTTCGGTGCATTCTTTTTTTTCCTTCTTATTATGATTGAAGTTTTTCAATTTATGTTTTGAATATTTTTGGTGGCGTATATCTGTTTCGTTCTCGAACCTTCAAAAGCTACTAAATTAGTAAGTTATGTTATACTAAACATTTACGTTTTTGTTTTATAAATCAATAAGTTAGTCTACTTTTTGTCCATTTAGATAAATTCACAATTCTTAAAAAATAGTTCATTTGTTAGATATATTATGAATTGTATGTCTAATAGTAAATATTATTATCATAATAATTATTATTATTATAATCTAACGACAATAATCTATGACTATAATAACTAAATTTACGTCTCAAATACTTCTTTTATAAGTTAACGGAGGTAGGAACAACTTCGCAAAAAAAAAAAATACTAATTGTTTATTTGAATTGCAAAATATAATTTTGATGGAGTTTTAATGGAATAAACATATTAAAATTAATTTCATAAATTTGTGTATATTTATTTTTAATTTAAACAAAATTGCAGCTAAGTTGTTCCTTCTTGAAGATTAGATTAAGATGTAAATTTTGCAACAACTTTAGAAGTAACCTTAAGATTAAAATAGTTTAAGCAATTGTTCCAAAAAGTTCAAAATATGGCATCTCTTGACTCGGTTTTCTTAAAATCACTCTCGTTAATTACCCGTTCATAAATTTGTATATTTTTTACTTTTATTTCCTTTCATGCCACAAGTCTTCATCTCACAAAATGACATGATCATTTTTCTTAGTACAATAGTTGTGAATATTGAGTTTCAACCTTACGATTGAAAAGTCATATTGTTGAACTTATAGATATCATTTTTATTTTTTTTTAAATAATTTTATTTTAAAAGGTACAATCAAAATTAGGATAGGAGAAAAAATATTGACAGAAATAAGATAATGAAATCGTGATACTAAGCGAAGTCTTTTATATATATATATATATATATATATATTAAATACTTGAATCTCCCAAATTCAATCAAAGATTTCTTTATTAAATTAGTATCACTTTTCCAGTTTTAATTTGATTATTTATTTATTAACAAGTTTTTTTATCTATTTATTTTTATATATTATATTAAATATCTCAATGTTTGAATTTTAAAATTTCTTATATAAAATAACATGGATCTACTGAAATCATGGATTCCGTCCACGACTTTGTCTAGACTTCACGTCTTTGTTTAATTTTCTCAAAAAAAAAAAAATTGTCTAGTATACTTTTCAGGTTACTTTTTAAAATAACATTATTTAAAAAAAATCCCTTTTTTATTCTTTTGATAAAAAGATAATAAGTTTTAATGTGTATATATATTTCAGTCGTTGAGTTAAAAACGGGAAAGAAATGGTTTAGGGTTTACGATTCATTTCATTCGTTCAATTGAAAAAGGGTGGGCGGAGAGGGTAAATATGTAAATATCCATTTACAATGAGAGGAAATTGCAAATACTAAATTTGGTTTGGGCCTTCAGCAAGCCCAATAGGAAATGCAAAAACAATGGGCCCTTCATCCGCACTCTTTTAAACATGAAAAATACTTCGATGGTTCCCAACGAGCTATTCAACAGGGAGTGTGACTCAAATATAGATGTCTATCGAGTTCAATTACTTACATTAGTATATACTTATTACATCTATCGAGTTCATTCTGAACCTACGATCTCTTAATCCAGTAATATTTATTTGGCTTTTTTCTTTTTAACATTTTTGTATTGGTTGAATATTTGTAGACTATGTATCAAAATTTAGAAATTAGACATGTTTTAAAATCAAGTTTTGTTTGGACGTTTTTTTCCCTTATCAAAACAATTTAGTTTGATGGGGACGTTTAACTAGTTGCCCCATAAAAAACAAAGGCTTAGACGAAAAATGTCTTATTGATCTCAACGTTCTTATCACTCTTAGTTTTGGGTTTTTATTTTGTCAAGCACTCTACATAATTCTACCTTATCGCCTGTTTGGATCACGTGTACTGTTTTATGGATATACACTTTTTAACATATAAACAACTAACGTTAGATTTTTATGAATGACGGTAATCAATAAGATTAATTGAATACATGTTCCTTAATTTTACCAATATTGTTTGAAAAATTGAACTTAAACAATCACTTGGTTAACATGTAAGAGGTCAATTAGTGTATTGATCACTTGTGAATTTAAATTGATAATATTTATTATTTAATATATTATTATTACATATCTATGTAAATGAATAATTTTACAACGACTAATTAAAACTTGGTAAAATACGTACTTTAATTATTGAAGAGGATTAAGACAAGTATAAACTAATCATAATATTAATTAACAATGATATCACATGCTAAACCGTGAAGATAATAACTAATATATTTATATTTAATAATGAATATAAATTAAGTAGCGTTAATTAGTTCACTCCAACAAGTACAAGATTTGAACATTTGACGTCCAAAGCAAAACACATGTCAATATGATAAAGTAAAAGTTTATTTGTTAATGAATTACATTGTATTTTCAACGTGCACGTATTGAATTTTTTATTTAAAAAAAGTGGATTTTTGGAGGTAGAATTTTAAAAAGTGAAATGATATAAAAACAAACGTGATATTAAATGTGTGTGTCATAAAACTACGGGAAATAAACGCAGCTAAGAATAGACAAATTAAATTTTCCATTGAAATGGACATTTTTAATAAAAGTCTTTAAGAGATGGAAACGACGTCGTTTGAGGGTGAAAGTGAACGTTGTGAAGTGGCAGTGCCACTCAATTATTCATTGGTCACAGAAGGAAGTCGGACGTGACGCCACTATCCACCGTAAGATCGCCACGTGTCAACCTGTCGGACGTCAAAACTGACCGTTAACTTCATTTGACCAAACTCGTAGCGTCCGCTCTGTCAGTTGTGAAAGAAAGAGAGAAACAAAAGAAGAAATAACGAAGAAGAGAAAGAGAGAGAAAAAGAAGAGACGAAGACGGAGTCTTTATTGGTTTTCTTTTTTTTAAAAAAAAAATAAAAAATAAAAAACTGAAAAATCCTTTCTCAGCCCTCGCGGAAGATTTGTAGGTTGCTTGGTTCTGCTTTGATTTGAAATTTTTTCTTTTTTTGCGAAATGATCTACTTGCTGCTACAGGTATTTCGATTTTGAACTTCTACTGTTTTGATGGGATTTTAATTTTTTTCATTTGGTTTGTTGTTGGGAAATTGGAAAAAATTGATTGGAATTTTTTTGCGTGTTGTAATGGTTTTAGATCGTGTTTGTATTGCATTTTCAGTGGGCTTGAATGCTTGGGACTGAGATTTGGTTTTCGCCATTTTGGGGAAGTTTGTGCCGACATTTCCCGGGGTTTTGTTCTTTGGCTTTTGGAATGGTAGTATGTAGGTAACTAGCTTAGGGGAAGAGTTATGGATATGAGTTTTTGAGTTATGATTAAGCTTATTTGTCCCTTTGCTAAGGCTGGTGTAGAAAGCTTCCATGTAAAGGAAGTTTCCTTTTGGTTTGTTTAGTTTAGATTTATACATGTGAGGATTCTACATTGGAAAATTTAAGGGAACTCGCACTCTTTGTAAGATAGATGAGTTTCTCACTTGTTACCAATTGGTTTTGAGATGGAACCCATGTTAGATAACATTGTGGGTGTATTCGGAATGGTGAGGGCTTGTGTTATGTTTTATGGTCCACACAACTAATTTTAAGAAGTCTCATCCATTTGAAGACTAGCTTGGAGTGGCAACTAATTTTAAGAGGTCTCGTCCATTTGAAGACTAGTTATTAAGTTTTCAAGTTTGAACTTGGGACAACCTCTGAGATTTGAATCGCTCAACCTTTGATGGAACAGAGGTCTGATTAGTGTAAAATATGAAAAGGCTGGATAGATAATACTACAGGCTTCCTTGATCACCCTTTACTTTTCCTCCTTGCTCACCATTTTTAACATTTCAATTCAAGGTCCACATAACAACTTTGCAGTTTTTCTAAAGAAGTAGACTTTTTAGTTCTTTTGATTCCTTCATATTATCTCTTTTATTAGTCGATCTTTTGTCTTGGCTTTTACTCACGAATTCTATTAAGCTACCTATTAGATGTTGAAATACTGGAGCATTGCTCCAGTAACATGATTTGCTGCAACTGAGCCAATAGTAAGAGCCTGCAAAATGGAGCACAGGAAACAAATATAAGTTAGAGTAAACCCAACTCCAACTGTCCATGTACAAAGGAACTGATAATCCCATATAATGTTCTAAGAATTACCCTAAGAAATGTATTGAAGTGAATCACACTTTAATCCCACTCTGAAGAGCTTGTGCTATTTTTTCTCTTTTGATAATGAAATTACTCCTTAGTTTCTTAGCAAAAAAAAAAAAAAAAGAAGTTCCTCCTCGAAGATCTTTCATCACTCTGGAAGATTCTTCTGTTCCCCTTGAGCCAATTAAACTAGATGATGGTCAGCAGAGCAGGTTACTGGCCACAGAAGGCGCCTTCCATGATTTGACGAGGGTGGAGAACAAAGCACTTTCATATAACAGCTGAATGTTTTATTAGAGACAATCACAAGGATTGATTCCACATATTTGCCAAATTTGCCCCGTTGGAGTTTCCACAACAAACTTAACAAACTTGTCTCTTGTATGACGATGGGAACTGATGTTGTTATAAATGTCCTATGTATAGTAAATATTGACTAATTTGTTAAATATTTAATAACAACTTGCAAATTTAGACTATCTTTAGCTGTAAATTCACATCTATCAAGATTTTTTTCTTTTAATTTGTTACCAGGCTAAATTTAAGCATGAGTCCTTTTGGTCGCTTTACAGATTAATTTGTAGTTGTTTTTTAATTTTTAGGTTAAAGTATACGTATGCTTTCAAATTTTACACATTGGCCGTTTTTTCTGTTAATACATTCTAAAACTAGATTAGATTCGTTCAAAACTCATCCTTTCGGAATTGGTACGAGGTTCTAACTTATATAACAAAAGCAACTACGATGGTTTATGAAGACAACCTACAACCCAATCCATAGTAGCGTCTTGGAATACTTTGTTAGGCCGTTCCACCTTACCGAGCATCAAATATGGAGCTTTCCAGGGGAAGTTTTTCTTTCCCAGAGAAAGGCTGATTTTTGTAATATCCACTTGTCACCGTTCGTTTGGGCATGCGTAAAACTTTACTGCTACATTCCTGGAGAGACCTCCAGGCCGATTTCTCGTATCAACAGTCCCAAATATTCGAACAATACCACTTGTGCGGTGTAGCTCTTCGGTCTTTTCGTTTCTTTATGTCAATTTGTATGCCTTCATCCACTTTAGTACACCATAATCTTCACCTCCAACTCCCCCCATTTTAGGACCAATAGCATCAAGAATGTCCTCTTAACATATTTAAGTGCAAGTCCCTAAAACTTATCTGGCCCCCAAGCAGGATTTATTTGAACATGGAACTTCATATTCATGCTTCAAATTACAAAGGGGGATCTTTAAGTGTATACCAGCATTTGTTCAGGGATCTAGCTTCATCTGCACCAGGGCATTGCGACAATGGTTCTTTCACAATCTACAAAGGACATCTCTGGATCACTGGTCTTCGAAGAGTTATTCTCTTGAGCAGCAGCAATAGGAGCCCAAAAGTTTGAAGTTATTTGTTTGTGGAAGTTAGTTCTACATTTATCAGTAAGGTCGACAAAAATTATATTTTGCAGGTGATACTGTTTAAAATGGTCACTCTGATTTGAATGTCGAAAATTTTAAATTTTCCTAAGCTTTCAAGGCTAGAGTTAGGCACAGTGGTAAAGCTATTGGGATTCAACTAAGAAGTCCTAATTTTATAATCATTTGGAACCAGCAGTTTTAGATTTTGAATATCTCAATTCACAGCATCCGATTTTTAATCTGGCTATCATAGATAATTTATATTTAGATGTTTTGCATGTGTATATTCAAGTATCTGTTTCCCTGACATCCCCTGTCTCTTAAATTGCAGGTTAGGATTTGCATAGACTGTGGATCATAAGGATCATATTGTGATTTGTATCATTTTAACATATTATGGCCTCTTCTGGTATGGGTCCAGTTGGAAAACCCGGTAGTGGCGTCGCATTGTTTGCTGATAAACTTCCCGAGGGGATTAACGAAATGAAGATCAGAGATGAGAAGGTTGAAAAGGTTGGCCTCTGAAAGCGAATAGCTGTTCTAGTAAATTAATTCTCTCTACTTTTTGTCATCTTTCTGTTACATATTCATCTTCAGGAGATGGAAGCGACAGTGGTTGATGGAAATGGTACAGAAACTGGACATATAATTGTAACTACCATTGGTGGTCGAAATGGTCAATCCAGACAGGTAAACATTCTACAACTTACTGCAAGAATCTCATTCAAACCATTTGCAATCTATTGAGACTACTTTATTTTAGGAGTATTTCCGTTTAAGTTATATTAGACTTGTTTTTGTAATTTATTTTCCGTGACCATTGTGACAGACAATAAGTTACATGGCGGAGCGTCCAGTTGGGCAGGGATCCTTCGGTATAGTATTTCAGGTAATGCGTTCAATTGCAAATTTTGAACTTACTGTAACAGAGTTACTTTTCTGGATGATAGTGGGTGGTAATTTAATGCTTACAAATATAAATTAACAACTTTGGAGGTTGAAGTGTACTAGTTTGTGGCTTTCATGACTTTGTTTTGCAGGCCAAGTGTCTTGAGACTGGAGAAACTGTTGCTATCAAGAAGGTTCTTCAGGATAAGAGATATAAGAATCGAGAGTTGCAAACAATGCGCCTTCTCGATCATCCTAATGTTGTTTCTTTGAAACACTGCTTTTTCTCCACAACGGAAAAGGACGAGCTTTATCTTAATCTGGTACTTGAGTATGTACCTGAGACAGTTTACCGGGTAATAAAACACTACACTAAGGCAAATCAGCGGATGCCTCTCATATATGTCAAGCTTTATGCCTATCAGGTGGTTATCTATACTCTTTCTAAGTTTTAGGCATTTCCTTTCATTTTGGTGTACCAACTAGCTTTGTCTCCTGCCAAAATGATAAAGAACTGAGCAGCTGCGCTGTATTGAACTGAAAACAGAGAGTGGGTTCATTGATGCTACTTTATCCCCATTACAGATAATTATACCACATCAATCTTTATAGAGATTTAGGATAGGAGAATATTTTTTGAGATATTCTACAAAGATTTTACCAGGTGAAGAAATTCCTGGTATCTATCAACTATAAGTCATCTAATTGGGTTGCTTGAGGGATTTTTTAGTCTGCCTGCTGTATTATCTATTATTAGTTAGAAGTGTTCTCCGTTGGTTTGATATTTCTCAATTAAATGTCATGTCAGCTTTATCCAATGCTTTCCGTGTAACTATATAGTTTTAAGTGGGGAGACTCATTCCAAGCCATCCATCTTGAAATTATAAAGTAAATGTGGACACCATATGATTCTAAGTTTTTCCTGGTATCTCGACAGATATGTAGAGCTCTAGCCTACATTCATGGAGGAATAGGAGTATGCCACAGGGATATTAAGCCACAAAATCTACTGGTTTGCTTTAAAAACTTTGAATTTTTTTGTTCTAGTGGTTACTTGGAAGCTACTTGCTGATAGAATTGTTGTTCAGGTCAATCCCCATACTCATCAGGTCAAGCTCTGCGATTTTGGAAGTGCAAAAGTTCTGGTAGGGCTTTCGTTTTGTGTCTTATCTCTTGATATTGCAAAAGTATTTTTAGAAGTAAATCTACTATGTTGCCTTTATTTCTCGTTTTTGCATGATGCTTATAAAACAGGTTAAAATACACTATCTATTTGTGTCTTCCTTATCGTTCGTTTTTAACAGGTGAAAGGCGAGCCAAATATATCATATATTTGTTCTCGTTATTATCGAGCACCTGAACTAATATTTGGGGCTACTGAATACACTACCGCAATTGATATATGGTCTGCAGGCTGCGTTCTTGCTGAGTTACTTCTTGGACAGGTTCCCTTCTAAATTTACAATCCCCTCTTTTCTCATTCTATGGAAAGCGAGGAAATATCAGAATATTTTCTTTTCCTCTCTTCCTATCTCTGTTTCTCTTATTGGCTTTCTCAATTTTGTAGCCTCTCTTTCCTGGTGAGAGTGGCGTGGATCAGCTTGTTGAGATAATTAAGGTTAGTTACCTGACTCTTTCCTGTAGAGAATAAGTTGCTATTTTCTAAACTAAACTTCCTGTTTTATTTCTGTTTTGTTGAACTGGTCTCTCTTTGATTAGGTACTTGGGACTCCTACCCGTGAAGAAATCAAATGTATGAACCCAAATTATACTGAGTTTAAATTCCCACAAATCAAGGCACATCCCTGGCACAAGGTACGTACGTTTGTTTTCAAACTTACAGCACTTACTCTTTGTGTTTGTGGCTTGCTAATTTTCCTTTTCCCTGCAGATATTTCACAAGCGCATGCCACCAGAAGCAGTGGATCTTGTCTCAAGACTCCTCCAGTATTCTCCAAATCTTAGATGCACTGCTGTAAGTGTTTTTCTTTCCCCATGCACTACCTCCTCACGGTGATTATATCCTTGAACCAGCAGGTTGTATCAATAAGAGCCATAAACTAATATACACTTTCACAGGTGATTATTTAAAATATTTAGGAGCGGTTTATAACTATTTTCAGTTGATTCCATTTAAAATCAACTTAAAACTACCTAAACAATTTTGTTCTTCTGAGGAGGAGGAAGAAGAGGAGATGACCACTTAATATTAATGGAAACCACTAGTTTTCCCCTTCTAGCACAAGAAATAGAAGTAATTTTAGGATTTGAACCACTTAATATTAATGGAAACCACTACTATGAAAATTGCTACTATCTACTTATTCTAGTATTTATCTCTAATAATATGTTGCTGCTGAGCTATTTCTTAATTGATGTACGTTTTAAAATATTTTGTTTTAACTGAAACAATTTTTAGTTTAAGATTTTACACTTAGACTATGAAAACTGCTACTATCTACTTGATTCTAGTATTTATCTCTAATATTATATTCATGTTTAGCTATGTCTAAATTGATGTACGTTTTAAATTGTTTTAATTGAAACAATTTTTAGTCTAAGATTTTAATTGATTCAACTAGGAAAGTTTAGGAATATAGATGAAGTTAAGACTTGATTAAATTTATTCAAGTGGTATTCTTAACCCAAACATTTCTGCTGTGAAATGTTGGCCGGTTAGTATTAGTTTCAACAGTATCATTTTTGTGAAGTTCTCAGAGGCATTGTTCTCTCCCTTGTTTTTTCACTATAAGAGTACGTCTAGCAGGTTCACGCTCTTAAAATTCTAGAGTTGGTTTCAAAGATAAATTTAAAAATATGTATATACATCCGTTCTGAAACTAGTATTTGGTAACTTTTCAAAGTTTAAGGTAATTGTACACTTGGAATCACCGTTCACAAGTTCGTTGATTTGAATAGTAAAGACAATTTGAAAGAAAAATAGCAAAGCATGTCTTGATTGAAATTTTGATATTGATTATCTTAATTTCATTCACTGCAACTGCAAATCGCAGTAAATATCCATACTATTCATTTCTCATCATTCTAATGTCAATGTATATGTATTTACAAACACTACAGTTAGAGGCTTGCATCCATCCTTTCTTTGATGAGCTCCGGGATCCCAATACTCGTCTTCCGAATGGGCGTCCCCTGCCTCCTCTCTTCAACTTCAAACCCCAAGGTTTTGTTTCTTCCCACTCATTTCACTGTTAGTTTTATAGTACTTTAAACTTAACTTTTTGCATTGAGTCCTTGAACCTCCTGGAAATATGGCCATTTTTTCAGTAAACTTGTGCGCCATGTTAAGCAAACAAACTTACTCCTTGAATCGAAAATCAATGAAAGTTTAATTATTTGTTGGTTTTCTATGTCCTAGTCACTTGATGGATTGAATTTTGCTACATCCACTTGCCAACATTTTGTTTTTGAAAATCGTGTTTTTTGTCTTCAAGGGTACTTATCACCTCTCTAGAAACCTATTATGAGCATATCTTGATGATGACTTGCTGTATAAATTACCAAGTATCGTACGCCAGTATTAGCTTTTTTTCTTCCCTAGAAAGTTAATAAGAAAACAGTGAAACTCATAAACAGAAGTATTTATTTAATTTTTAGAGAAAAAAGTCAAAATGATTATCATACACCTGGCCGCACAGAATAAGAAGTTTAATGGTGAAAATGTGACCGAAACTAAATTGCAGAAATAAAAAGTTACGTTTAATCTATTATTAGTTATGAGCATTGCATACGATTTGGTGTAGAAGTTGCTGAAATTAGAAACTGTTGGCATGAAATCTGCAGAGCTAAAGGGTGCAACTTTGGAGCTTCTCTCTAAACTCATACCAGAACATGCTCGGAAGCAGTGTTCTTTCCTTGATTTTTAGATCAAAACACAAAGTCGATGTTATTTTCCTCGTCGGATTCAGGCAGGTATGAACATCCTTGAAAATGTAATTGTATGTTTTGATCATCAATTGTAATCTATTTTATTTGAAAAAAAAAGAATATTATGGGAGCTTAACGCTGCTGGTTGTTGATGTGGGTTGAAGGAATGTTGCTATTGAAATAACTATTCACTACGATTATTACTTCTCTCTATCACTCTCTCTCTCTCAAAAGTACTTTTTGACTGCTTCTTTGTCGTCATTTGAATTAGAATACTGCTTCCTCTAGTGGATGATTCTGGTAGATGACTCGTTTTTAAAAGGGAAGGAATATTTGAACGTATGAGGTTGGTCAATGGTGTTGAGATAAACACAATGAGGAGCTCTTGGTTGTGTTTCGAGTTATTTTTTACTAAGTTGATGATGAGGGAGAATATATAGGAAATAATAAACATACTAGAAAATGTGGATTTGAAAAATTAGTATTATAGTTATTTACCGGTTATAATAATTAACAACATCAACTTTTATTATTGGAAGCTTAAACAATGAGTGAGCTAACTCAATTAAGTTGGGGGACCGAACGACACCTATGCTTATTTTGTTATATTAAAATAATAATAAAGGGCTCTTTTTGTATATAACAAAATAAACAAAATGTTTACAAATATATCAAAATATCATTGTTTATGAGTAACCGACACTAGTAAACGCATTGATAGATGTTTATCACTTATAATTGTGATATTTTACTATGTTTATAAATATTTTTAGTTTTTTTTTATTTAAAACAATTACCCTCGCCAATATGAGAAAAAGTAGATATGTTGTTAATTATACGCCTACATAAAAGACAGGAATAATGGGATTGTGGTTGATAAAATTCTATTAACGACAAACTATTAGAGATCAATAGATTTCACTAACACAACTTTTATCTCTTATATATATATATATATTATAAAATTCAAATAAACATTTGCTCTCCATTTTATCACTTTGTTCCTCCAAATTTGTTTTCTCAACTTCCTTCATTGATAGCCTAACAAAATATTGAAAAGTAATTTGATGCAATCCTTTCTAAAGCAACCATACAAATTATAACCTACTACTTAACTATCTACAATTAAAGTTTAAATGCATGTAATAAACATTTATATGTAACTTGATAGATTTCTACGTGTTGACGTGAAGTCTAGCATTTTCTATCGCCATCGATGAGTTAGTCTAAATTTATCAATACTATATTTTTTGTTGTTGTTGATAGAAGTTTATGATTGTACCAGACTATTACTATCTATAACAAAACCTATTGAGGACGAACTTTATTGTTGATCGAGTCTTATTGTTATAAAATTTAAAAAATTATCTAAATCTTGTCACATTTGCATTTTTTTTATCTAACGACTACATACTTTATATATAGATTTATAAATACTTTGATTTATTTTAGTATATTAGAAAATTATCATAATATAAAAGTAAATCTAGGTGAACAAAAAAAAATAATTTTATAAATATTTTTGATATTTTATTATTTTTATAAAGAAAAAGGATCGAGTAGAAATTTTGATAAAATATACTTATACCTTATAATAAAATAAGGTATAATAAATTTTGTTTTCTAGTTATTTGTTAGTATAAATAGTTTGCTTTTTTTTTTTTATACTTTTGCAAAATCTCCTTCAAAATTTTAGAACGAAACTAAGGATGAAATTTGTTACATTAATATGTTTTAAAATGTTATATTTTTAATAATAATTTTTTTTTGTCAATTTTTATCAATTATAATAAAAATAATTATTCTATTTAATAAATATTTTATTATATTTAAAAATTAATCGGTTAAACAGAGGAAGATAAAATAGAATATTTTTTTTTCTTTTAATTGTAAAATATAGTCCGTGACATAAATAAATAAATAAATATTTATGTACACTCTGACAAAGTAGGCCCTACTTTAATTATATTATATATTTAAAAGTTAAAAATTTTATTTAAAAGAATAAAATAATTATCAAACAAAACATAACTCAACCATAACAAAAACATAACTCAACCAAACTAAAACTAAAGTTGTAGAGATCAAAGTGGAGCATATGTACTCTTCTAGTTAGAGTGAGAAAGTGAAATAACCAATCCGGAGATTCTCCGCCGGAAGACGCCAATTTCCCCCCCTTCTTCTTCTCCGACGCTTCTATAAATGATTCTCTGATTCTCTCCGGCGACCATCTCTCTTCGCTTCTCCACTTTTTGAAGCGTTATAGAGAGATTCATCGCATTGTAATTCCGCATTTCTCTGTCTTAATTTCATCTAAGGAACCTCATTTTTTGTTAGGTATGATATCATTTTTCTTCTTTTATTGTCTCTCTATTGCTGGTTTCTGAATTCTCTAGATCTAGTAATTTTAATTTTAATTTTGTAATTTGTGTCTCTTTTTGCCTTTTGACTGACTTGTAATTTGTGCGTTTTGATTGCTCGTAAGAAGTGGGAACGAAGTTTGAATTCGCTCTGCATGTGAGATTTATCTGATGCTTGGGAAATGAGGCGCATGCTCGTGTTTTTTTCTTAATTTCTGCTGGAAATTTATACGTTTGATTTGTTGGGGCTGGGGTAGGGAAGATGGAGAGTCTTTTCTAGGGGGAGAAGAAAGTGGAAATCAAAAAGGGAGAAATGACGGGAGTTTTTTTTTATTATTATTATTTATACTTACACAAATAAGTTTAATTAAAATAAGGGAAATATTAGACATTTTAACCCTAACTTGGCAAGGTGGTGTTATTTTCTCGTATACTTTAAGAAGTGTTGAGGCAGGCATGTTCTGTGGTAGAAATCATTGGAAAGAAATGTACTTCCAATGGATTATAAAACATATATTTGGTAAACAATTCATCGGATTTAGATATGTGCCACATAGTGGAATTTATAATTTTTGGTGGAGTTATTTAGGTCTTGTTTGGTAGTCATTTCATTTTTTGTTTTTGGTTTTTGTAAATGAAGTCTATTTTCATTCTTCGTCTTATTGTGACTTGTATCAATCTTAAGTAGGAGAGTCTTATCTAAAAAATCAATCTCAATCAAATTAAAAGGAAAACATTTTTTCTAAAAACATTTTTTTTTGTTTCCAAAATTTGATTTGTTTTCTAAAAACATGGGTAAAAATTAGATACCAAAGCAAGAGATTTAGAAGAGGAAGAAGTTTTTATAGACTTAATTTTCAAAAACCATAAATAAAAAACAAAATGGTTATCCGACAAAGTCTTAATAGTTGGTTTTGCGCATTTACAAAAATTTAATGTTGTGCAATACTTTATATTGTTTTAATTCGGGGGTTTTTGGATATTATTGTTGTTAAACTAATGGGTGAATTTGTAGAATTTGAGAGGAAGTAAAATTTACAACAGTTGTGTAAATTTTGGGTCCAAATTGATCAAAATAAAAGTTTAGGGTGAAAATTGATGTAACTTTTAGGAGAATTGAAAGAGAATAATTTATTTTAATCAATTTCAATGAACATACCGTTTTTCTAGTGTACTCTCAAATACAGCTTGTTTGATGCTTGTATCTCTCGCTTCTCAGTTTTTAGTTGTATTTGTTTGCAGCTTCAAGGCCCTATCTACACCAAATCGTAGTCCACCAGAACACAAGGATGGTATGATTGTTTTTTACTTTGTAAAAGAAGTTTACATCCTCAATCACAGTGTGTGAGAGACATGGTCTGTATGAGTATAAATATGCAGTAATATTTCTCTCTTTTACTTTGGAAAACTATTACTCTTTGGTGGTTCCCCCACGAGTCCAACACTTTTTGGCATAGGACTATTGCTCACAAGTATGATCCTCCTCCTTTTGAGTGGCCATGGGGATATTTGTAGTAAGTTCCCCTCTTTTCTCACTTTTTCCATTGTGTAGTGGGAAAGACGAAACATGTTTTTTAGAAGATCACAATGGGATGTTTTGGTGACTTTTTTTAGCTAATCGAGGACTGGGAGCTTGCTTTCCATCACTTTTGGGTTCAGTCGCTCATTGTTTGATAGGAGAGTGACAAAGATTGTCTCTCTTTTGTCTTTGATTGAGGAGTTTGTTTTTAGGCATGGGATAAAGGACTTTCGTGTTTGGAGGCTTTGGAGGGATTCTCTTGTCAATTCTTCTTTTGTTGTTTGATGAACCCATCTCTTGCTGGCGAGTTTGTCTTTTTTGCTTTTTGGAATATAAAGATCTCAAAGAAAGTCATGTTCTTGACCTGACAAGCCTAACATGAATGAGTTAATCCTTTGGATCGGCTTTCAAGAAGTTGATAGACCCCCCTATCATACATCAATATAGTAGAAGGAAGAAGAAGGGTGAACTGACCGAATCATACCACCATGAGTGAGAAAATGACTGAATCCAATGTGCGAGAGACATTGGCGATGAAACAAATGGAGGAGAAGGATCGACAAGCAAAGAAAACGATAGTGAAGCAAAGGAGAAGAAAACTGAAGAAGAAGATGGAAATAATGAATGGAATAAGTTCAAGAAAGTATAGATGTCGGTATTCAACGGTGAAGATCCTGATTCTTGGCTTTTCCGTTCAGATAGGTATTTCCAGATTCACAAGTTGATTGATGCGAAGAAGGTGTTGGTTGCGACCATTAGCTTCAAAGGCCCAACGTTGAATTGGTATCGAGCATAAGAAGAACGTGACAAGTTCACGAGTTGGGTGAACCTCAAGGAAAGATTACTCGTTCGATTTCGACCAGTAAGGGAAGGATTGATATGTAGACAATTCTTGAGATCGGGCAAGAAACAACGGTGGAGGAATATCGTAACAAATCCAATAGATTGATGGCGCTGTTAGCGGATTTACAAGATAGAGTGGTGGAAGAAACTTTTATGAATGACTTGTTCCCATGGATTAAAGCGGAGGTTGATTTCTGCCATCCGATCGGTGTAGCCCAAATGATGCAGTTGGCTCAACTCGTGGTAAACCGGGAGATTATCTACAATGAAGCTAATCTTAAGGGATACACTGGAGGTAAGTACCCTGCTCAAAACTCTTTTAATACTAAGAGTAATGTGACGGCTAATTCCAGTGATAATAAGGGGAATACGATCTTTTCGATGAGAACGATCACTCTAAGAATAGTGTCTGGAGAAGTTAAGAAAGAAGGGCAGTCGAAATGATTGTTGGATGCAGAATTTCGGGCGAGGAAGGAGAAATGGCTCTGTTTCCGTTGTAATGAGAAGTACTCTCATGATCACCGGTGCAAGAACGGAGAACAAAGCAAGTTGAGCATGTATGTGGTCAAGGCTAATGATGAAGAATTTGAGTTTGTAGAAGAAGTAGAAAATGATGACAAGGAATTGAATTGTGTAGAGGTAGCAAACGCCATTATTGAGCTGTCAATCAATTCGGTGGTGGGACTAACCAACCCAGGGACAATGAAGGTGAGAGGGAAGATTGGCGATAGAGAAGTTATCATCCTAATTGATTGTGGAGTGACGCATAATTCATCTCAGAAAAGATAGTGAAGGAATTACAATTGGGCATGAAGTCAACATCTCATTGTGGTGTAATTTTGGGCTCGAGTGCGGCAGTGAAAGGCAAGGGAGTATGTGAATATGTGGAAATCAAATTAAACGGATGGAAGGTGGTAGCGAATTTCTTACCCTTGGAGTTGGTTAGGGGTAGATGTAGTGTTGGGGATGCAATGGTTGTACTCTCTTGGGATGACTGGAGTTGATTGGAAAAATTTGTCAATGACATTTTTGCATAAGGGGAAGAAGGTAGTGATCAAAGGGGACCAAAGCCTAACGCAATCTAGAGTGAGTCTCAAGAATATGATTAAGACATGGAAGGATTCTGATCAGGGGTTTCTAATTGAGTGTAGATCAATGGAGAGAGTCCATGAACCAGCTAAAGATGATGGAATTGAAGAAGTTTTAACAGTAGAAGAATCGGTGTCTGTGGTCTTAAAGAAGTTTGAAGATGTATTTACTTGGTCAGAGACACTTCCTCCGCGAAGAGATATTGAGCATCACACTTACCTGAAGCAAGGTACCAATCCAATGAATGTGCACCCTTATCGTTATGCTTATTAGCAGAAGGCCAAAATGGAGAAACTTGTTGATGAAATGTTAACCTCAGGGGTAATCCGTCCTAGTAATAGGACCAGTTCTGTTAGTCAGGAAGAAAGACGAAAGGTGGCGTTTTTGTGTAGACTACAGAGCATTGAACAATGTAACTATACCGGACAAGTTCCCCATTCTTGTTATTGAGGAACTATTTGATGAGTTGAGTGGAGCAAGGTAGTTCTCAAAGATCGATTTAAAGGCCGGCTACCATTAAATTAGGATGTGTGGAGAAGACATTAAGAAAACGGCCTTCCGCACTCATGATGGGCACTACGAATTCATGGTCATGCCATTTGGTTTGACTAATGCCCCACCACATTTCAATCGTTAATGAATTCAATTTTCAGGCCTTACTTGAGAAAGTTCATACTAGTATTCTTTGATGACATTCTGATCTATAGTGGGAATTTGGAGGCTCAATTGAAGTATCTTGGGGTGGCACTAGAAATATTAAAGAAGAATGAGTTATATGCCAAAGAAATGTAGTTTTGCAAAGGAGAGGGTGGATTGTTTCAGACATATTATCTTGGGTCATGGAGTGGAGGTTGATCCTAAGAAGATTAGAGCCATCAAAGAATGACCTATGACAATGAATGTGAGAGAACTCCGAGGATTCTTAGGCTTAACTGGCTATTATCGAAAGTTTGTCCAGCACTATGGATCTATTGCAGCACTGTTGACTCAACTAATAAAGAAATGAGGGTTCAAATGGACTGAAGAATCCAAGGAGGCTTTCATACATTTGCAAAATGCCATGATGACATTGCCTGTTCTAGCACAACCTGATTTCAGTGCTACATTTGAACTAGAAACTGACGTGTCTGGTTATGGCATAGGGGCAGTACTGACTCAGTCCAACAGACCAATCACATATTTCAGTCACACGCTGGCAGTAAGGGATAGAGCCAAACTGTTGTACGAGAGAGAATTGATGGAAGTTGTTATGGCTGTACAACGATGGAGACCTTACCTACTCGGGAAGAAGTTCGTAGTTAAAACAGATCAGAAGTCCTTGAAATTTCTGTTAGAACAGGGTGATACAACCTCAGTATCAAAAATGGGAAGCTAAGTTGGACTATTCATTTGAAGTAATATACAAGCCGAGACTTGAAAATAAAGCAGCCGATGCTTTATCTCGGATGCCTCCTACCGTTCACTTATGTAGTTTGACAGCACCAACTTTGGTGGATATATTGGTGGTAAAAGAAGAAGTAGAAGAGGATGAAAAATTGAGCAAGATTATGGTTGAATTACAGACAGTAGAGGGAGACACAAGGAGTAAGTTTTCTATGCGGTAGGGTATGCTAAGATACAAGGATAGGTTAATATTGTCCAAAACTTCAGCATTAATTATGACAATATCACATACCTATCATGATTCAGTGTTAGGAGGGCACTCTTGTTTTTTACGAACTTGTAAGAGGCTAACTGGGGAGCTGTACTGGGAAGGAATGAAATCTGATATTAAGAAATATTGTGAGGAGTGTGTGGTTTTTCAGAAGAATAGGTCATTGGCACTGACACCAACAGGGTTATTACTACCATTAGAAATTCCAAATGGTGTTTGGAGTGATGTATCAATGGACATTATTGAGGGATTGCCTAAGTCAAATGGATTTGAAGTCATATTTGTGGTGGTGGATAGGTTCAGTACATATGGACACTTCCTAACTCTTAAGCATCCTTTTACGGTGAAGACAGTGGCAGAGTTGTTCGTGAAGGAAATTGTTCAACTACATGGGTATCCAAAGTCAATAGTATCTGACAGGGACAATGTATTCTTGAGTAACTTTTGGAAGGAGATGTTCAGGTTGTCTAGTACCAGATTGAACCGAAGCACAGCTTACCACCTACAAACAGATGGCCAAACTGAGGTAGTCCACAGGGGCGTAGAGACTTACTTAAGATGCTTCTGTGGAGAATGACCGGAGGATGGACAAGATGGGTACATTGGGCTGAGTACTGGTATAATACCACGTTTCAAAGGTCACTTGGAATCTCTCCTTTCCAAGCAGTGTACGGTCGAATGCCTCCCCCGTTGATGTACTATGGTGATCGTGACACTTCTAATTCATGTTTAGATGAACAGCTCAAGGCAAGAGATGAGGCATTGGTGGTATTGAAGGAGCATCATCGAATTGCCCAGGAAAAGATGAAAAAGAATGCAGACTTGAAGCGTCGGGATGTGGAGTATGCAGTGGGTGATATGGTGTTTCTGAAAATTAGACCTTATAGCCAGATATCTTTGCGGAAGAAAAAGAATGAGAAATTATCTCCTAAATTCTTTCATGTTTCACAGCTCAAGAAAATGCTGGGTGATCATAAGATAGTACAGGCGGACATGATACCCTGCCTGACTGAGAACTATGAATGGTTAGCGATACCAGAGGAAATATATGGATATACGAAGAACAAAGAAGAGGATTGGGAGGTGTTGATTAAATGGTACGGATTGCCTCCTCATGAAGCCACCTGGGAGAAATTTGAAGACTTTAAGCAACTATTTCTAGATTTTCACCTTGAGGACAAGTTGAGTTGGGAAAGGGAATGTAATGATAGACCCCTATCATACGTTAATATAGTAGAAGGAAGAAGAAGGCAGGAACTACAACAGAGCGCACATGTGAAGAAAGTTAAAAAAAACAGAGTTAGAAGTTGTTAGTTGTTAGTCCATAAGACTGTTAGTATAAATAATGATTAGATAGGAAGAAGGGAAGTTAGTTAGAAAGTTGTAACAGAGTCTCATGCTATTCCTTGAGAGCTGAAAGCAGAGGGAGTGCTAGTGTTTTCCGAATTGAGATCTTCTCAATTCGTTTTACTTGTAATTCGTACTATTCATTGAAGTAATAAGAAGTTCTTACTTGATTCAAAGTATTAAGAAGTTCTTGCTTGATTCAAATTTTGAACATGATTAAGTTGAGTTTCATTTGTTAAAATAGCATCAATGGCAAAGTTTTTGTCTAAGGAATTAGCACAGGAGGAAATAGACAAACACTTGGAACAAAGAAACTTTTTCATCACTCTCTTAGTTTTCACTCCCTAGATTTTCTTACATTTTCTAGCTTTGTTCACTTACCTTATACGTGGAGACACACCCCCAATTTATAGAGAGATATTTGGGGCCAATCAAAAGTATTTTCCAGGCTTCAATCTAAAATATCCCAAATATTCTTTTCATGAAGTCTTTCTGTATCTAAGGGAAGTTTCCGGGAGCCTAAGGAATTATATGCATCCAACATATACAATCTCCTAAATATTTCTTGAGTGATATGTGTGGAAACTCCCAAAAGCTTCTAAATGTTCATATTTTATTTTAATGTGTTCAAATATTCTAATTAAACTATAATAAATGTTCTAATTAAACTATAATATAACAATCGATAAAAAATTCTTATCAAATTTACAATTTTATTAACAAAGAACATAATGAAAAATTTTAAAACATCAGGGGCAAAATTGAATAATTCATAAACTATTGTGTATTTTTCTTTTTAAATATCTAGACAATTAGCTTTTTCTTTTCTCTCATTCTTCTTTACTGTTTGGTTTAACTTTCCTCGTACTTTATTTTCTGTAGGCTGGTGACGATTTTGGTGTTGAAGTTGACAACATTGACTGGGACACTGAAGATGAGCTAGAAATTGAGAATATACCTTTAGGCTCTCATGCGAGTTTGGCATTTCCTGGTGTGGAGGCAAATATGGTAGGTTATGTCTACATTTGTGGTAAAGTTTGTCTGCGTTGTCTTTCCTCAACTGTTTAGTGGCAGTTTACTTCAAAATCTCAGTATTGGGGAAGTTCTTATTGAGTAGGGTAGCAAACATCAAGTGTTTGATGATATTGAACTATAAGAAAAGTAATTGTGGTATGTGGTATGTGTTATGTTTTATGTAGTAATAATAATGAAGCTAATATGTGGGTGTGATAGACAATAAGAAAAATAAAGCTAAAATAGTTTGGTTTAAGTTTTCAGTTTGTTAATAGAAGGAAGATAATATTATTTTGCGATTTCAAGCTTAGACGGATGTGTAGGATTTTATTGCATAACTAACTCTAATTTATCTTTTCTTCCTCACAAAGGCAAGCTCATCTGCAGGTCCATCCAACTCTAAGACAGTCGATTATTTTATTGGAATGGGATTTTCTGCAAAAATGGTTGCCAAAGCTATCGAGGACAATGGTAACTTATATTTTATCTAATAAACTTTATGAGAAACAAATTGTGATTTTTCTTTATTCAAGAAAACTTTAGGGATTTCCTTTTTCTGTCTACAACTTCAATAAGCACCTGCATAACTTTGTTTTGATGGACTATCCAGGAGAGGAGAATACCGATTCTATACTTGAGACTTTACTCACATTGTCGGTGAGTTTCTCTGATGATTGCATACTAGGTTCTCAAAGTTAGTTTTTGTCATTATTTTGTGTAGATGAAATGGTTTTGCAGTCAAGTCAATGTTATGTACGTGATCACGGATTGGGAACATAGAAACTATTGTATTTATCAGTAATCTAAATAACAAATTAACAATTCATATTTCCTTTGCCTGATGAATTGGATTTCCAATGTTCAAGAGACTGTTGAGATCTCAACCCGTTGTTTCATAAAATACTTGGAGATCATTGGCTAGGAGTCATCATGAGTCATGGACCTTTATTTCTTGTACTTCTATCACTGACCATTTATTTTCTTCTGGTAGGCTCTTGAAAACTCTCCTCCAAAGCAGCAGCACGTTGATACCGACGACTCTTTTTCGGATTATGAAGGAAGTTTTCTGGATGATTTTTCTGATCTAGATAGTGATTATGAAAATGAGGTTGTTTGATTTCCTTTGGTTTCATGTGACAGTTTGCTTTCTTATCATTTTTTGAACAAGTGTCTTGTAATGGTTTGACAAGTTTTTGAGTTGATGCTTCTTCTTGCTACTCAATATTTCATCATGATAGTTTGATTCATGGTGTAGGCGACTGCAAAACCTGTATCTGATGCTGACAACAAAATGACGTTCTTGGTGGACATGGGGTATTCTGAAGATGAAGCTTATGCAGCAATAGAGAGATGTGGTTTGTACCTCAGTGTAGTACTTATAAATTTATAATATCTAAGCATAACTTCTCTAGATTGTTAACAAAGTTGTTGCATTCTTCCAGCAATGGTTTGTTTACAAAAATTTTTCCTAATGTAGTCTTGAACGATGGCTATGGGATAAGAAGATTATCTTCTTTGGGGTATGTCATTGTTAGGGGCGTCATGGATAATATAGATGTCAAATTGCTATGGGATAAGAAGATTACCTTCTTCATTGTTAGGGACGTCATAGATTAAAATATAGGTGTCTATAATGATATCAGTATTTCAATTTTATGGATATAACGATATATGTTTGAATATTTTTGTAAATAAATTATTTAAATTTAGCATTAAGTTATCTTCTGTTAGCTATTATATTAAATTTGCCTTCACCCATCAGCTTAAGCTTTTGGATTGAGTTGGTGATTTAAGATTTTCACTTCAAACTAAGTTATCAATCTTGTTATTGTTTTTACTAATTGCTGCATATCTTCATATTGAAATTTATAGAGGTTATTTTATGATTTTATTACTATTTTAATGTTTTGTGGGTATTTTTTTTTTAAACGGAGACAAGAACTTCTTTATTAATAAGAACTCAAAGTACAAGAGAGTTATACAAAGAGAGCCAAAAAGAAGTAGTAAACAAAGGAGACCTAGAGGGATCAGGAGGCGCACCCGGGCATCTCAACTAGGTTGACACCCCCTTAGCGCCAAACATCATATCCCGAATGTTTTGTGGGTATTTATAAAAGATATCAAAGATGTTTATTAATATTGGTGGATATTTATGTCGAACCCTCTGATTCTGATTATGAATTTATTGGTGGATATTTTAATCCTTGGGACATGTTTAAGATTTGGTGGGAGGAAACATAGTTGTCGCTAGACCATATTTCCATGATGATTGGCATGATCTTCATGGTAGCTTTGATTTGTACCTTGATTGGTAGATTTTGAATCAAGCACCAAATGAATGGAAACTCTCACAAGTCTAGAGTTCTGAAGAAGATGAGGATGCACATTACATCATATGTATATAGCGTTGGAGACAGTCTCCTTTGAGTGGCCCCCTGCCTTACAAGTTCAAGATTTTGCAGTTGGAAAATTCTTCTCTCGTCTTTCTTTGAAGTAGGGTGGTGTTGGGATGACCTAGTTCCTATTCCAAGTCTATTTGATATTGAATGATACTCAAGACTTGGAATATGGAGGATTTGGGAGTACTATTCACCTCACAAGAGGATGATTTTGAAAATTTAGTTGACCGAGGTCATAATTAAAGAGCAAAGGTGCATGAAGAATTTGAATGGGAGTGGTCTTTGGGAGGTTCACAGGATCTTTTCCTCTTTTCATTAAATTATAATAGGAACAAAGTGCCTACCTGTTTGTTGACAACACCATTTTCTTCTGTTTGGGAAATAAGTGTAATTTGTTTATATTAATTGGATTTTGCAGCTTTTTTAATCTATCTCAGGATTAAAGATTAGCGGAGGAAAATGATCAGTAATTGGTATTTTCTGCCGTGGTTTGAAGTTGGAGTGATGGGTAGGCTGTGAGGTGGGGTTGTTCCCTTTTTGCAACCTCGTAGTGGAAAAGATTCAAAGACACTTGTCCTTTTGGAAGAGAATTTTGTTCTTAGGGAGGGAGACCTACCTTTATCCTGTCGGTTCTCAGTTGTAATTTCATTATCAATGAAATTCATATTTCTTCTGAAAAAATAATAGTAACCATAATAACTGGAAACTGGTTCAAGTGAAACTCTAGTTTAACATACATGGCACCGTGTACCAATAGAAACAGGTCTACAAAAATTGCTGCCCAAAAATAAAAGCAGCCAGGCAGAAACAAACATATCTTTTAATGCTTGAAAAGTTGTATCAACTTCACTAATTTATTTGTTGGGTTTTTTTTAGTAGGATTCATATTGATTATCTTCTAATTTTGGGTTATTCGAAATAACAGTGCCTTTTTAACATTGCAGGTGTGCATTCCTCATTTGCAGAGCTGACAGATTTTATTTCTGCTGCTCAAATTTCAAAGGCTGCTGATGTTCTTCTTGGAGATCTCCCGGTTAGGGTAATTTTTCTGTCTTGCAAAATTCTTTATTTTGGCATTATTACAGAAAAGAAATCGACTTCAACGTCTCTGTTGACATTATTAAAGACCTTATCACATCGATAATTTCATTTCAATAGAACATATTGTTGCTTTGATTATTTGAACAGCCAAAGCCGAAGAATCTCAATGGCTGTAGTAAGCTCAATAAGAGAAGACATTATGATGATGACACATGGAAAAAGAAGAAACCTAGGTGTTTTGAAGACGAAGACGACGATACAATTCGTTTGCCGAACCCAATGATTGGGTTTGGGGTTCCAAATGAACTGTGCCTTACAGTTCACAGAAAAATTCCAGAGGCGGCCATGGGACCTCCTTACTTTTACTATGAAAACGTGGCCCTCGCGCCAAAAGGAGTATGGAATACGATTTCCCGTTTCTTATATGATGTTGAACCGGAATTTGTTGATTCCAAGTATTTCTGTGCTGCTGCAAGAAAAAGAGGCTATGTTCATAATCTCCCAATACATAACAGATTTCCTCTTCTTCCTTTGCCTCCCCACACCGTACATGAAGCATTGCCTTTAACAAGGAGGTGGTGGCCCTCATGGGACACTAGAACGCAGTTAAATTGTTTACAAACTTGCATTGGAAGTGCTCGACTGACTGATAGGATTCGCAGAGCTCTTGAAGATTATGACGGTGTACGTGATCCACCATTACATGTACAAAAATTTGTTGTAGAACAATGTCGGAAATGGAATTTGGTTTGGGTTGGAAAAAATAAGGTCGCCCCACTTGAGCCTGATGAAGTAGAAATGCTTTTGGGATTCCCTAAGAACCATACTAGAGGAGGTGGAATCAGTAGGACAGACAGATACAAGTCTCTTGGTAATTCATTTCAGGTACCAATTCTCTTCACTCTTTTCTTTGTCTTATATTTAGATTACTCTAAATTTTCTTTTTAATATGATTGTGTAAGACACCTAGTTAGGATATTAATTTGGTTAATATGGTTATTAGAAGGGGGATATTAGTAAATAATCACCCAGTCTTACGTTTTTTGAGTTATAATAGCAGGTGAAAGCGAGGCTAGAGGTATGAAGAATTTTATGGGATTTTCCTGGGAGAATTTAGGTGAGAGTAGCTCTCATAAGGTTATGATATATGGTCGTTTCGTTGTTGGTATTGCGTTAAGATACTTCCTAACAAGAATAAGGTCGGAATTTATTATCATGTAACTACAAGGAAATACAAGTTAAACCCAAGTATAAGGTACTTGGAACCCTCCCTCGAGTACTTCCACCCAGGCCCTAGATCACTCGACATAATGACCTCCTTTACTCACTTACCCTCCCTCTATCTATATTAAGTGTAACCACTTCTTCACAATTACTACTACTAACTTCCTATCTATCTAATTACCCTTATATCCTTAACTAACATCATACCTAGATATCCAGTACCTAACATATTGCAATATGTATTTCTATCTTTTTGTATTTCTTTTTGGTTCTTTGTGGTTCTCGAGTGTTCTTGTTAGGCAGTATCAAATTGCATAATTTTTTAGTTGGACATCAGTGTCCATTTCTGGGATTACATTATACTCATCGCCCATCCACTTCCGATTAATCCTTGGAGGCTTTGCCATGACCAGCCAAGGCTAGTTGTGGAAGACAACAAGGATTTCAACCAATCGAGTCTTCAACAGTTGTAATATCTTAACGACATATTTGCCTACAACTTTTCGTGGTTTCAGGTCGACACTGTGGCATACCACCTCTCGGTCTTGAAGGACATGTTCCCAGGAGGAATCAATCTTCTCTCTCTCTTTTCTGGTATTGGAGGTGCAGAAGTGGCACTTCATCGCTTAGGTATCCCTCTTAAAAATGTTGTATCTGTCGATATTTCGGAAGTGAACCGAAACATTGTGCGATGTTGGTGGGAGCAAACCAACCAGAAAGGGACTTTGATTGATCTTGCTGATGTACAAGAGCTAGATGCAGATAGATTACAATACTATATGAACTTATTTGGAGGTTTTGATCTCGTAGTCGGAGGGAGCCCTTGTAATAACCTTACAGGTAGCAATAGGTACACTCGAGATGGACTCGAGGGAAAAGAGTCCATCTTGTTTTACGACTATTTTAGAATCTTAGACCTGGTCAAGTGTATAGCCACCAAAACTGAATGATGATTTGATTGTAAAGCAAGTGAAGCCCCATCATTCTGCAGTAAAAATGGAAAAAACATGTTATTCTATAGAACAAAAGTAATCTTGTTATTTGTCAATAATTACACTGTTGGAAGATGAGGCTTTTAATTCTATCATTATTTGGCCATTCAGGCCTTTGTTGTTCTTTAGTCTCTGTTGTACACTATGTTTCAATCATTGGGTTAATCAACAAAACTGCCCAAGTAAAGCAGCAAAGAAGTTTACATATTCTTTTTGCTTTTAGACAATAGTTGATGCTTTTCTTTTTGGTTATCAAAACATTGCTAGGAGTGAGCATGATAGATCAAAAAAGCGAGTTGACCGATCAAAGTAGACTGAACCGAAGGTGGTTGGTTGGTGTTAATTTGGAAAAAATCCAAAACCAACAATTTTTTAAAGAATACAATCATCTAACCGACCTATCATTTGTATTCTCTGATGACTGTGCTTGGTTTGAACATTTACTAAATTGATCATAGTCGTTTAGTGGTTATTTAAAAATTATAATACTTAAGATTGTGGGATGGAATAATTTTATTATACGAGTTTGAGTGAGTTTTTAAATGGAATCATGCGGCAAAATGAGTTGAGAGTATATTAATTAACGTGAGGGTTGAAAACTTGCCAAAGTTTAAGATTTAAATGTTAAATGGTAAAGCCTCCTATTGATTTAAATGTTAAAGTTAAATTCCTTTAAAATCGTGCTTAAATTTTAATTTGATGAAAAAGTTCAAATATTTTCACCCTTATGTTTTGGATGAAAATCATTAATACTTTGTTTTAAATTATTTATACACTTTTAAAAGTCTTGTTAACACTCATCAAATTTAAAACAAAGTTTCTATCAATGATAGATTGTAGAAATCATAACGCCTCATTTCTAAATACCAAACTTTTAAAAGCTAACGACCAAATCTTCATTATTTTCTCGATTTCTTCTATCTTTCATCACCAAATTCTAAATATTTGTAGTGAAAAGTCTTCACCTTGTTGAATGGTTTCTATATATGTCAATCTTCTTCCAATGTTTTTCATTGAACATCATAAAAATCATTTAACAATATTTTTCGATCTCTCTCTCTAGTTTTCATTATCTCTATATTTGCAACAAAAGATTCTCACTCAACATTCATTTTATTAATTCATACTTCTCTCAAATTACTTATGATGAAGAACCTTAAATGCTTGTTGATAAGCGAAGAAAGCCATAATTACATATTTATGAATATCTAATTTTAAGCTAATCCGTTAATATTGAAATGAAATGTAAGTCCCAAAATTGATAGTTTTTAGATGGTTAGAAATTAAAATACACCTTATTAAATTTTAATAACAAAAATAAAAAAATAAATTAAAATATTTACAAAATATATCGATATGGATATCTACGTGTATGACTAACAAATTCAGCCTCAAATTTATGCTACCAAAATTCATAGCTAGTCCGGTGGTAAAATTGGTTTTCGATAATGTGTAAACCGTAGTCGGGTGCATGAGGTGTGAAAAAGAAAAGAAAAATCAAAATTTTGATTAGGTAACCAGAGTTGGAATTACCTAACCATAGTTAGGGTGAACGTGGTTGGCCGCAGCTAAACGTCCAGTTTCTATAAATGGCAATCCGATTCCTCATTTTTCGCTTCATCATCTCTCTCTACGCTTCTCTGCCTTCGGAAGCGTGGTAGAGAGATAACACATCGCTATCGTTTTCATTTTCGATTGGTTTCATCCACGCAGCCTCGTTTATCTCTAAGGTAACGATCCAATTTTCTCGATTTTCATTCCTGGATTTGCAGATCTAGCGGATTTTCTTTCATTTCTGCTGCTGTTTTCTTGGTTTAGGGTTGCGTTTTCTCTGGGGGTTCTTGTTTCGATTGTTTATTTGTTCAAAAACTCTCGACTAATGCATGAATTTATGTTGCATGTGTTTTTTTTTTGTTGTTTGCTCGTAATGGGTTCTGGAGAATTTTAGGTTTTGTATCCGTTTGCGTTTAGTTTCTTCTTCATTTCTCAAGAATTCAGCATATGCTATTGGTTTTCGTTGATTGGATCTCCCTTTTCGAGGCCTCAAACTGTTTTTGTGCTTGCTGGAGGCTTTGAGGCAGGTTGAATCTTTTTGGATGTTTCAGTGTCTTTTATTCGTGCATTTGTTTGAAATAAGGATTGGGAATTTTTGGCGGGTTGAGAATTTTCTAGATTTTTCTTAGGTTTACGTTTATCTGTTTAATGGCCATCGAGAGAGCATAGATCCGGTTTGTTCTGAATTTTTAAAAAAAATGTTGGCTGATTTTCCAAACTTGATTGCTCTATCTCCTGGAAACCTTGGTTAAGTGGAGAAAATTATAGCCTTTCAATCTTACACTTAGTTCAAAATGTTTCTTCGAGGTCTGCTAATAGTATTTTCACGTTGCTGCGGTTTGGTTATTGCTTTGCATATTTTTAAAGAAAAGTTATTCTAGTTGTTTATATGGGATTTGCATGGTAATCTCATCTTGTTCTCTGTATTTTTTTTCTCAGTCGTCGAGTTACATATCTTCTGTTCATCGTTATGGCGGCTACTGCTACTGCTGTCTCTGTTGGTCCACGATATGCACCAGAAGATCCAACCCTTCCCAAACCATGGAGAGGTTTAGTTGATGGGAAAACGGGGTATCTTTACTTCTGGAATCCGGAAACTAATGTCACCCAATACGAGAGACCTGTGGCTGCTGCTCCTCTTAATTCATCAATAGTGTCCATAAGTTCTTCCGTTCAAATTCAAAAGCCATCATCGGGCCACTCTTATAATAATAATTTGAATGAAAACAACGATAAGTACGGAAGAGGTTCCCATGCACCCAAACAAGAGGTAGAGTGAAAAATACAAATCGTAGATTTTTTTTTAACTAACCCCTTCTATACACTGTGTCTACCCTTTAGAATGTTCCTCTGCGATCCTTCTGCCACTGAATTTTTTTAAAGGACTCTAGCATCTTTTGATTTGGGTTTAGAAACAGAGAGAATTACAACTTTTGGTTTTACTTCTGTATTCTGATTCCATCTTGCTTGCATGCGCCATTGTAATATTATGTATGGTTTAGTATTATTATCTAAAAACTCAACTATAGTTTATAAACTAAAATGAAAAGTTCTGCTAACTCATTTCCTTGTTCACATGATACGTCAGGTTGCAAGGGGTGAAACCTTTCAATCACATGATACCTCAAATGGAACACCTAATACTGGGCATGGAGGAGCACCGTTGAAAGGACACAGACCATCAGATGCAGGAAATGGTATATCTGCTGAGTCTTATCGTCAACGACATGAAATAACTTTTTCGGTGAGTGCACTGTTATTATTGGGTTATTAGAATGTATTCCTGGCATTATCGTGATCGCTATTCACTTGAAATTTACCTCTATTTTCTGAATACAAATTTTTCTTGATGTTCATTTTTTTTCTTCTATTAGAATTGACTGTTCTGTTAATTGTTTTCTAGGGAGATAATGTGCCGGCACCATTCTCATCATTTGAAGCCACCGGTTTCCCACCTGAGATTCTTAGGGAGGTATTAATTTCCACCTTTTCCTTTGCCTTTGTTGATTTCAATCTTTCTTTGTAGATTAGCCATGGCTGACAATTCTGTAGGCATGCTCAGCTATATAAAACAAAATTTTCTGCTGAAAGTTAAGTGGTTGCTGGGGTCATGTTAATTCTTTTTGTCACCTGTACTTTTTTGTCGCAGGTGCGATATTTGCTCCTGGGAGGAGCTAATGTCGTACGCTGTGGTGCCCTCTTTGTTTTGGGGGCTTGCTTTAATTTGGAGTGCCCTTTTATGGTGGACCAATTTCTGGGAAGGGCTTTCCGAATCACCCATATTTGCAGCCGGGACTGCCGTTGGTGATGATTCAGTCTCCCACTAAGTTTGTACGAAAGAAGAGGCCTCCTCCTTCTGTAGCTTGCAATCAGCAAGCAATGGCCGCATGCATATATGGGGGATGATGCTTCTTCTGGACTTAGCGTATTCTTCTAAAAATCGAAAAATGAAAACCAACCAGATATTTTGAAGCCTCCTCTGCTTAATAGGGGTGACTTTTCCAGGTACATAATGCAGGGTTCTCTGCTCCAACTCCAATTCAGGCGCAGTCATGGCCAATTGCTCTTCAAAGTAGAGATATTGTAGCTATTGCTAAAACAGGCTCAGGGAAAACTCTTGGGTACTTAATACCAGGTTTTATTCATCTCAAGCGCATTCGAAATGATCCTAAGCTAGGGCCGACTGTTTTGGTGTTGTCGCCCACAAGGGAATTGGCAACACAGATTCAAGATGAAGCTGTGAAGTTTGGGAAGTCATCAAGAATTTCTTGTGCGGTATGCTTGTTCTAATATATATTTTATTCTTCATTATTATTTTTTCAGTTCGTTTGCTTTGCAATTCCACCTCCAAGTTGTTGCTAGTTTGTCTAATTTCTTATGGTGAATCACTAATTTCTTTATTTCTAAAATGTGTTTTACATATTATTCTGCATTGGAGTTTTAGGTTTAGCAACTGCTTGCTTAGAAAATTTTATGGTAATGACATGATTTTTTACCTTTGATGACATGAACATTTGGGTGTTTGAGGCAAAGGGTGGAGCTGTTTAGTCTTGGCAGCAGTGTAAGGATTTAATAAGTCATGCCCACAGTGGAGCACTTTGGCAAAATCCACTCCTTCCTTCCTATCTCCCTCTCAAACGCCCCTCAAAATGTTCGAAGTTTGGAGGATACTTGAGAATTTGAACATGGTGTAATTTATTTTCTTGCATTTCATGTGGGGTCCTGGTCTCATTATCTGAGGCATTACTTTTAGAAGTACCCCATTATCTTGTGTACCTTTAGCTTCCTTTTATTTCCAATCATTTTCTAACTGCTTGCGCCTCCTAAGCATGATGTAATTGTATTAATATTCTTTCCAATCTTTTGGTGCAAATCACTCACTGCTCTTTTTTGTGATATTGAAGTGTCTATATGGAGGAGCACCAAAGGGCCTACAATTGAGGGATATAGATCGTGGAGTAGATATTGTAGTTGCAACTCCTGGTCGTTTGAATGATATTCTTGAGATGAGGAGAATCAGTCTCCATCAGGTTTCTTATCTTGTACTAGATGAGGCTGATCGCATGCTGGACATGGGTTTCGAACCCCAGATTAGAAAGATCGTAAAGGAGGTACCTGCTCGCCGGCAGACTTTAATGTACACAGCTACTTGGCCAAAAGAAGTTCGGAAAATTGCATCAGATCTGCTTGTTAATCCTATTCAAGTCAATATCGGCAATGTCGACGAGCTTGTTGCGAACAAGTCCATCACTCAGGTATGAACTTAACTGTGCATTTTCTCAATATATGGGATCAGTTTTCTTCATTCTACTTCATTTGGTCGTTTTTATGATTCCTTTTTTAAGCTGTAAGCATTTCATTGTTTGAATTAGCTTAAAGTCTCAGTTTTGGATGTTGTACTTCATTGATTTGCATGGCAGCATATTGAAGCATTGGCACCATTGGAAAAGCACAGGCGATTGGAGCAGATATTGAGATCTCAAGAACCTGGATCAAAAGTGATAATTTTCTGTTCTACAAAGAAAATGTGTGATCAGCTTGCTCGCAATCTTACACGCCAATTTGGAGCTGCTGCAATTCATGGAGACAAATCCCAGGGGGAGAGAGATCACGTTCTTGGTCAATTTCGCACGGGAAGGACTCCTGTGCTTGTAGCTACTGATGTTGCAGCTCGAGGATTGGATATTAAAGACATCAGGTTTGCATCCCCATGTATAGTTCCTTTTTAAACAAAATTCTATTCTTTATTGTATGCAGAGAGGGCAAGTCATCTTCCCCTATGAACAAAATAGGAGAGATAGTTAAATGGATTTAACAAGGAACGACCGAAAAACAAAGATGGTTATGAAATCAATTGGAATTGAGATCCCAGATGGCTGTATTTACTCGTGGTTTAAATTTTGTAAACTTGGCCTGTTCTGTGTTTGGGGTGGGGATGAGAGATGCAAAAACTAATAAACTTGTTTTTTTATCAGTGTCATATGGAGCATGTTATCTTACAATGTCGACTTTTTTACAGGGTTGTTATCAATTATGATTTCCCATCCGGAGTGGAGGATTATGTCCATAGGATTGGTCGAACTGGAAGAGCAGGTGCTACCGGCATTGCTTACACCTTCTTCGGTGAGCAGGATGCAAAGTATGCTTCAGATCTGATTAAAATTTTGGAGGGAGCTAACCAGCGAGTCCCACCAGAACTTCGTGATATGGCTTCTCGAAGTTATGGAATGGCCAAGTTTAGACGTTGGGGTTCTGGCTCTGATGGTCGTGATGGTGGTCGAGGTGGGCGCAATGATTCAAACTCTGGTGGGAGGGGTGGACGGGGAATGTCTTCCTTTTCTTCCTCCAAGCCAGAACGAGGTGGTGGCCGAGGGTATGACTTCGACTCACGAGAGAGGTACTAAATTGTTTTCAATCATTTCTAGGGTTCCTGAAATATTTGTTTTCATAGGCTTTGTTAACTGACAGGACCAATTACATCTGGCGGTTCTAAAGATCAAGTTGGTGTTATTGATGCTTTTTATTTTTCCTGGTTGGCAGGTATGATTCTGGATACAATCGTGGTCGCAGTCGGAGTCCTCCAAGGGGTGGTGTGGGAGGTGACCGAACCAAAAGTTGGAACCGTGACCACAGTCCTCCAGGCTGGAGCCCCGACAGGTCTGGACCAGCACGTGACCGCTCTCCAGTTCGGAGTTTTCACCAAGCCATGATGGAACGTAGTAACATTCCACCTCGAGGAGTTGAAAATGCTAGTAAGAATGGTTCTGGAAGCTGGAACCAAGTTCGAAGTCGGAGCTGTAGCCGAAGCCGTAGTCCTAACCGTTTTAACCGCGCTCCTCCAGCACGAGAGCGTTCTCCAGTTTTGAGTTTCCATAAAACAATGTTGGACAAGGGAAACTCTGGAGGAGGCACACACGACAACCCAGATAATAACAATAAGGATTCAAGAAGATCACCCCGTGATAGAATGGACGGGGGAGGATACGAAAAGAGTTCTCGCACCTCATACCCTCGAGAAGAAGACGAGGAAGGCATGATCCCTCAAGATGAACAAGGTAAGGGAGCATCAGACTGATAAATAATATCATCATTCGTAAGGCCACTTCTTCTTGAAAGGGGATAAGGGTCAGTCAGTAGTGAACGGAGGTTAGTTAGTTACATAGCCTTTTTGGTGCCATAATGCTCTCTCTGATTATATTTTGGAAACTATTAAAAAGAAGACCCAATTATTTTTATGCTATCTGAAGTTCCAAACCTCCTAACTCTTTTTGGTTCAAAAGAAAGGGTGTCGCTGCTTATAGAAGTTTTGTGTGTGCCTGAATCCTCTTGATACATATTCTTTATGAAACAGGCTTTTTAATTTTTAATTTTTAATTTTTAATTTTTTTGGGGGAGGAGAGAGGTGTTTAAAAAAGAAAGGGGGTTCTGAATTTGAAGAAGAAAGTTGTAATAGAAAAGACTTAAATTGTAAATGTAGTGATGATGTCTGTCTCAATGAGATGTACATGTTTGCTAAAAGGGAGTAAAATCAGAGTGCTCTCTTCTAAACATTTTGGTCTTTCTGTTGTTGTTGGACTTTGAGAAAGCACACTTTGTTTTAATCATTTTTTTTATTTTATTTACTTCATTCTTCTCCATTTCTTGGTTAGCTGTTTAGTTTTTACTCTCTTCTACATTTTTAGTTCTGTTTTTAGATCTCTTTTGGATTTTATAATGGAGATATCAAATCTCATTTTTCTTCATAAATTAATATTTGAGAACCATATTCCTCTTGAATTTTTATTGATTTGCTTTTGAATATATGTCTATATCTATTAATTGTTCATCTTTGATTAATTTCTAGACGTGTTATATGTGAATATAATTACTAAACATTTATGATATTTTATTTTTAAAATATGAATTGTATTGTTTTCTTATTTTTCTCCTAATCCTCCAGCTAAATATGAAAAACACAAGTAAAAGATTAATTGTTTTAATTTTAAAAACTTGACTTCATCGGCGAACAATCCTACATATAGATAACAACAGTATTTAAAATCAATACATAAAAATAGTGTTTATAAAGTTATTCAAAGAGGTCTAAATAGATACATAAATTAATACATCGACTTTTCATGAATTATATTGAAATCCTTCTTGTACTATAAAAATTATATCATATCAAGTTTTATCCAATTTGGCATACAGTTTCAATAAGCAATTAAATCCAACTAAGGAAAGCTTTTTAATAGATGATACAAAATATCAAAAACCTTGAATCGAAGATTTGTCAATTTCAAGCTAGGTTACAGGCGTACAATCCAAAAATAAAATTTTGGCATACAAAAGTTTGTCAATTTGGCATACAACTATTGGAACCAAGTGTTTAATAATCTGATTTTGCCATTTCTTTCTAAACAATACAATTTTCTACCTAAATTAGTTACAAAACTAGGGTTAAAAAAACATAGTTAATTAATTATCCTAAAAATCAATAACTAAGTGCTCAAAAAGTCATGAAAACTATATTTTTCCATACATATTAACACAAGAAATATAGTCCATAAAGTAACAATTAAAACCTTTCAAACTATACTAAAAAAGTATCTTTTTGTTCTAAGGTTTTGTTGAATTTTAACGAAACATTAGAAGAATCGTTCATCTTACATTGAAAAATTATTAAAGCACTCTATCTATATCTTTAGTTTCAAATAATGTTAATGTGAAATACTTGGTATACCAATTCAGTTGTGTGAGTAGTGTAATATTGCTCTTGTAACGGGTCTTTAAGTACGAAAGAGATTTCTATGTGATTGTAATAATTTTTACGATGTGGACTTTTTAAAAAAGTATTTTATGAAGTTAATTATTGTGTTTTTTGGACAATTGTATATATAACAATTAAATTCAAAGTATTAACATTTTAAAAAAGTTGCAAATATAGCAAAGTCTATCCGTAATCTAATCGGGTTTGGTTGGTTTGCATTCCCAACCCAACTTGTAAAATATAGGTCGAGTTGGAAAGACCTTGACCTATTTTTTCATTTTATTTTATTAACTAAATTATATATATATATTATATTAATTCGGGTTGAACCAAAATTTTCAACTCTCCAACCCGAGACCCAACCCAATTAAAAAAAATATAATTTTTTTAACTCAACTCAACCCTTATAATATAGGTTGGGTAGTCCCGGTTATTCGGGTTCAATACATATTCTTACACCCCTACAATGTATTACGGATAAATTCATAGATTTTGTTATATTTACAATTCTTTTCAGACGTTGTTATATATTTTATTATTTTTAATTGTTATATTTGCAACTGAAAAAAATACTGACGGGTAAAAAGGTAATTGTACCTTAAACCTCAACAAAATTTCAAACATTTTTAATAACTAATAGAAAATAAATTTGAGGCTGAGAAATTGTGAAGGACTAACGATCACCGAGAGAAGCTCCATAGAGAACGTGGCGAACTCTTAAGGCGAAGACGAAGCAATTCCCTCATCATTCTCCTTTGATTTTGACGTTTTCATATTTTCAACCCAAGCTCTGTTGTCGCCATCAACCAAAACCAACATTCAAACTGGAATAATCGTCTTCAAATTTTTTTTCCTCTTCAAGAATCCTTCACTTTTTCCCATTTTGCCGTCTCTGTAAGTTTTTCATTTGATTGTGTTCAGTCAGTGCAGTTGCTGAGAGTATGAAGAAAAATGTGTCTACATTGGGAAATTAAAAGTGATTCCAATGAATTAATGATCATGTGGTGTGCAATTTTGTTAGTAATATGATGGTTTGTGGCTCTAATTTGAGAAAAGAATAGTTCAGTACTAAGTAGAACGGAATTGATTTTAATTGAATGGGTTAATAATGGCTTGAAAATTTTCTTGTTGAGGTTTGTAATGACAATTACATATGCTTATCTGGGCTGTGATTAGAAACTTTGAATCTGGCTTATCTTTTGCTTAATGGATTGATCTGAGGAATGGACCGTTCTAGTTTTAATGACTAAGAACTCTGGTTTCACTTATTGGCTTGAAATTTTATGTTTTGATCTGTTTTTATACGGAATAGAATTTTTTAGAAATTTGAGCTTGATCAATGAAATTTGGAAGTATTTAATTATATTATGTGTCAGGATGCTGTTCGAAGGTACTGGCGATGCAACGACCCTCAGTTACTGGTTAAACTGGTGGGCATTAAGCTGTGAAATTTGGGTATTTGCTTCTTTTACCTTTGCACTATGGATGATATGGAATTACGAAGTTAAGGATAGATTAGGACATAGCAGACGAGGAACTCAGCAGGATAAAAACAAACTTCGGGGTTGTGAAGCTTGGACACCATGTCTCATACAAATTCATCCCATCTGTTTACTGGCTTTTCGAGTTTGTGCATTTGGTATGATGTTGGCTTCATTAATTGTCAAGGCTTTGGTTAACGGAGCTTCCATGTTCTATTATTATACTCAGTAAGCATTCTCTTCTTACTATGATTATCATCTTGGCTATCTAAAAGTAAGGTAGAGCAAATCAAACCTTCTGCGTATACTGTTTTGTCTCTGGATGAATTGTTCTAGTCATTACTCGCTGTTTAACTGTTCCTTAGAACAGCGAGTTAGTGAGTTGTCTTAATTGGACTCATTTGATTTTAGTTAAAATAAGGCATTTAAATTATTGATTCAACATCAAGGATGGAGGTGATTTGGATGTTCTGGATATTTACTGGAATGAATTTATCATTATTTCAGGAGGTTGCAAATTTGAATTCATCATTTATGTATCCTCGATTATGTTCTTATAAATGACATACTGTGCAAATTTACCAACAAATTTTCCAGTGTTTATAAACCCCCTTCCCTTTATAATCTTCTGACTTCTGTTTTGCTGTATGGATTGTTTGGCAGATGGGCATTTACTTTACTTACAATATATTTTGCGGTATGTTCATCTATTTTTCTTAATTTCAGTACTGATCAATAGCATAAGCTTCTATGTATTTCAGCTTCTTCAATGCTTCAATAGCTCATTATCTAAATTTCTTCTTTCAGTGTGGGTCATTGATTTCCATATATGGAGTTTTTCTCTGTAACAGAAAAAGAACAGAAGGTCTTTGTGCTCAAGTTAATGAGAATGGGATGGAGGAAGGGCAACAGGTTCCTCTTCTTTCTGGGAAGCCCTCAAATTTAATTGGAGGAAATATAGTTTCGTATTCAAAGGACCAAAGCTTTTCTTCAACGGCTGTCAACATCTGGTGTTATATTTTTGAAGTTTTATTCCAGGTTAATTTTCTGTGTAACTTTTTTTTTTATATAAGTTGTTTAACTTGTGAAAAATCAAGTCTCAAATTTGTTTGTATCATGATCGACTTTGCCGACTTTGTTTTTTTTTTTTTGTTTTCTCCAAACAGATCAATGCAGGGGCAGTTGTACTCACTGATTGCACTTATTGGTTTGTCATATTTCCATTTCTTACCATCAAAGATTACAATTTAAGCTTTGTAAGTACCCTGGTTTCAAGCAAAATGTCTAGCCTTTACTATGTTGTTTACTTGGATGCTAATCATAATCGGTTGAGATGCATCAAATGATAGCTCTGATATAGTTATAATTAGTATCATTGTAATTACTCGAGAATATTTGTTGGATATCAGTTCATAGTTCATTTATGACAATTTCAAATTCTCCTTTGCTTAAGGTTTGCTCCATCTCAATCAGTTATCTCCATAATGTCAGATGACGATCAATATGCACACGCTGAATTTGGTTTTACTTCTCGGTGAAACTGCTCTTAATAGCTTGGTAATGTTTTCTCTTCTATATCACTTTTTGTTTAAAAAATATTTTTGATACCTAAACTTTACTAAAGTAACAACTAATCCTTAACCTTAGTTTGTAAAATTTAGTCCCACTACTTTGAACAATGTAACAATTTAGTCTCTATATTCTAGTATATTACAATTTACATTCTACTTTTTTTTAACAATCTAATCTAATTTATACATGAACGAGATTCCCATTAAAATCTAACAGTATTTTTCATGATTCTGACTTAAATGGTACAAATTTTCCTAGTATGGACTAAATTGTTAGTTCAAGGATTACTAATTCACTACAAAATTAAAATACAATGAGAAATTTTACAAATACAAGTTTAGATACTAATTGTTACTTTTCATGAAAGCTGCTTTGTTTTTTAGCCTCGTTTTTTTTTATCTTCCTTGTACTCTTCTTTTAATAAGCTGTTTGATGTCAATCCACTGCAGACACTTCCAACGTTCCGAATTTCATTCTTCTTTTTATGGACGGGTATTTACGTCATTTCCCAGTGGATCGTTCACGCATTTGTTTCGATTGGGTAACTTACAATTTCCCTTAGTTCTATTTTCCAACTCTTGCCTATGAAGTTCACCTATAAAATAGCAAGAGTTGCCTTTCTTTTCTGCAGGTGGCCTTACCCATTTCTTGATCTGTCGGCTCCGTATTCTCCATTATGGTACGTACCTAGATTTTCAATTCATTCGAAAATTATTTGGCATGAACTTTCACATAACTTAAGTATTTAATGTATCATGATCTGCAACTTCATCACAGTCTAGAAACTATGCTCTGATTAACAAACAAATGACTATTAATTTGTACATACTCACTTGCGTTTATATCATATAGATTCATTTTTTAAAAGAAGGTTTTTCTTTACTTGTTCTTGGTTTATAAACGTTGTACTTGTTTCCTAAACTCTATTCAAAGAGCAATTATATTCGTTGCTGTTAATTTTTCATTAATCATTTTACAAAAGTCGTTAAATCTATTTTGAAACATAACTCCTAGATGTGACTTAAAAGTTCAGAAGTTAAACATTGTCTGAGTAGAGATCTATTCACCATATAAATGAACATTCAACTTGTTATGTTTGGTTTTATCAAATAATTTATAAACCATTAACCTCAAACCAAAATGGAACAATATAGATCTCTGAACCTTTGTTCCATAAGGTACTGACCCATGTTATTTTCTTTCATTTAATCAGTTTTTTTAACATATCTATTAGTGTCTGTGTCAGCACCTCAACAAATTTCAAAGTCACTTTCAAACATGTTGAATGTGTTTAGTAGTGATTTTAGCTTTTGTATAAATATAGAGTGTTTTGCAACCTAATAAAAGTGATTTTAGAAAAATAAGAAATTACTCCAAATTAATTTGTGAAACATCATCTCTCATTTTTTGAGTGGGTGATTATTCTAGAATCACCACCTTATTTTTCATAGTTTTTGAAATACCTAAAATACCCTTTTACTTAATAGGGAGACTTTTAACCTAAAATTGATTTTTGAAGCATTATTTCACGTATGTCTTCCCCATTCTCTCCAATCCATCTCGTACCTCAACCATTTCACATGGCACCACATTTTCCTTCTATTTAAGCATTTTGTAATGATACAGACATTTTTAGTTTGGATGAATCATATGTTTTTGAATTTTCTTTTATTTTTAATATGTTCGTTTTTTTACCTCACATATCAATTTGCATATACTAATCTCACAATAAAATAAATTAATAAAATTAGTTATTTATTACAATTATTTTTTTAAAAAAATAAACTTCCAAATATAAAATACAATTTTGAGTAATCTGATGGTTTTAAAATCACTTTTGTTATCAAAATCAATTTTACAAAATCTACTTATCTAATTTTTCTTTTTAAATTATTACTCCGACTATCACTTCTGAAGTGATTCTAAATCCTTTTTCTTTGATGAATCTCAGGTATATGCTAATGGGATCGATTCACATTCCAAGCTATGGTATTTTCATGTTGATTATAAAACTGAAACATAAACTGATAATGAAGTGGTTCCCTCAGCCATACCATTGCTAGCAAGCAAGACTGACAAACGTTGAATTTAGTTTTTTTGGTTGATTACTTAATTATTTTCTTTTGTTTTCCCCTTCCCTTCAAAGGTAGGAAACTTGATATTGAGAAAGAGAAAATATTCTGACCAAAAATAGGGAGATAGCAAAAGGAGAGGGGTGGAATGGAGAACACATTTGTGGATGCTATTACCAAAAAGATGTAAATGTTTCACCATAGGTTTGTAATCATACCTACAATGTTACAATGTTACTGTCATGTATATGACACAATTGATCTTCCTTTTAATTTTAATTTTAGATTGTGTTTAGAGGAAATTATTAACTATTGAAAATATTTATAAAATCTAGTAAAATTTCATATTCTATCGGTGATAGATTTGAAGTATAGGTCCTTAGCTTAACCTTGTGAAACCGAGCTTGTGTTTTTGGTACGTGGGGATAATTGGTCTGGATTTTGTTAAACTCATCAGTTTAGGTTTTATGTTCAACCCAATTGGTTTAGACATTAGATGTTTTAATATCTCAAACGTTAGATGTTAAAAATATACACACACAATTACACATCTATGATTTTACACAGTATGAAATAATAAACTATTGCCAGGTATGTTGATGGTTCTGTAGTTCTAGTTTATGTACTAATCAATCTTGAAATTGGATCCTCGATGTTAACTCTCATCAAAATTGGTTAACTACCGATAACAACTTTCACGTGATGAAATATAACATGTGTTTTCAAAATTTATAGTGAAATGTTCCTAAAATACCGATATTGAGAGTGTTTGGAATAGTTTTGAAGTGTATTTTAAATGGTTTTTATAAAAAGGTTTAAATAAAAATTGAGTTTAAAAAATCACTTTTTTCTTAAATCAATTCAAACGAATCCATTGTCGTCCCAAATCATACCTATAAATATACGACACTTTAATAATTAAAGTGTATCAACTAAAGAAAAAATTATATTATAGAATATACTTTTAAATTTTGTCTTTTATTTTATTATTACGTTCAATACCTTTGACGTTTTGTAAACATTTTCAAACTAAAACACTTCTAAAAATGACTACTCCAACAATGTATGAAACAAGGAAGCTATGAAATTGAACAACAAAACTTGTCAACATATATACAAATATAACAAAAATTACAGTAAAATATTGTACGTATTGATCTTGATAACTCATTCCAAAAATTCACTCATAGCCGTTTTAAAAAATACAAGAGGTGGAATTTTTATTTTTGCTGCCCTCCTCTGCTTTGAAAGTATATAACTCTCACTCACACTCATAACCTGGAGCCAAAACTCTTAAACCCTAAACCCCTTGGGAGCTCAAAGTTTGTGAGAGCTGCCATGGCGTCCATGGCTACCAAAGCGAACCCACTTTTTTCTACCATTCCTCATTTTCTAACTTGGAGGAGCCTCGGCTTTCGTACCATTTGCTGTGGCCGTATGGGCTTCTCCTCCCAGTCCCAGCAGCAGGTTGATCCCAATACAACCCTCGGTCGAACAAAGGTTCTCGAAACTTTCGAAGAAGTTTTTGAGATTGGGTCGCGCTTGGTTAAGTTGGAAACTGGAAAGATCGCTCGCTTTGCTAATGGCGCAGCGGTTTTGGGCATTGAAGAGACCAAGGTCTTGTCTACTGTTGCCTCTGCTAAGGGGGACGCCGCTCGTGATTTTTTGCCTCTCACGGTATGTATATTCTATAGTTCTTGTTGATACTGAATTTGGTACCAACGGTGAATTCAAACCAAATGATTGCGCTTCATAGCCAGTCAATAACGATTGAGCTAATAGAGTAAACAACTCATGATTGTTTTTCAGCATAACTCAAAAATTTTCTGGCCACATTTTCATTTTTGATGATATGTGATGATTTTTAATTTCTGTAATTGGGTGTTTGGTTGTGTCATGTGTTCTTCCTACAGCATTTGCTAGAATGTGGAGTGGAGGAAGGTTTTGAATACTTTTTTCATCTGATTAGGTGGATTATCAAGAGAAGCAATTTGCACAAGGTGTTATTCCGGGTACATTCACGAGGAGAGAGGGGGCTCCCAAAGAGCGGGAACTTTTATGTGGCCGCATTATAGATCGTCCTATTAGGCCATTGTTTCCCGCTGGATTTTACCACGAGGTCCAGGTATGTATTTTGAGTTTAGGTTTTTATGTTCATGAACTTTGGTTAATGATCACGTGAGATCTTATGTCACAATACTTTAGCATGACTGTTCATTGACCCATTTTGTCATGATGATTTTCATGCATATTCCCTAATCAAAGGTAATGGCCAGCGTTCTTTCTTCCGATGGTAAACAAGATCCAGATGTTATGGCAGCTAATGCAACATCCGCTGCTCTTATGTTATCAGATATTCCTTGGGGTGGCCCCATTGGAGTGATACGTATAGGAAGAATTGATGGGCAGTTTGTTGTCAACCCAACAATGGATGAGGTAATTAGAGTGGTGCTTGACTGCACCCTGCGCCATCTTTATGTTCCATACATGCTACAAACAAAGACAACTTCTATTCATACTAAATGGCTTTATTATTTTAAATAGTGAAGTTTTATTTCTGAATCAGTTTTTACTCCGCCACCTTTCATCATCAAAACAAAATTTATGAAAATAAGTATTAAATTTTATTTCTCCATGACCTTGAAATTTAAATCAGTTAATAATTTTATTTATTTACTTTTTAGTTTTAGAAGTTATTGTAAAGAGAATATTAAAATTAGAAGTTATTGTAAAGAGAATATTAAAATTATAAGTTATTGTAAAGAGAATATTCAAATAAGTTGACAACACGAGCGTAGCTCGATTGACATAAAGTAAGAAATATCAATCAAGTGGTCAGTGGTTGAAATCCTTTGTTGAACTTTAAAAAAAAGTTTCCTAAAAGCCTATACTTTAAACACTCTTAATAGCCTCATTATTCATCATTTTTCGTTCTTGCAGTATAAATTTTTTATTAGAATTTTGTATTGTGTGCTTCATGAAAACATCTTGAGAGAGTGCTATTGCAATTTATTGAACTTCATATTTTAGAAATTTTTGGTTTAGTTCAGTTTCTGTCAACATCTCTGAAATGATTAACTAGTTAATTGTTATGATTTTGGCAACATCTTGTAGTTGGATTTCTCCTATTTATGAGTCTATTAGCTTTGCATTTTATGCAGCTTAACTTGAGCGACCTCAACTTAATATATGCCTGTACAAGGGAGAAAACTTTGATGATTGATGTCCAAGCACGTGAAATCACAGAAAAAGATCTTGAAGCTGGATTGAGGTTGGCACATCCTGAAGTAAGTGATGGGGAGTTCGATTCAGCTAGATTTTTTGTAACTGATTGCTACTTACGTCACCGAATTTGATATTTTAGGCAGTTAAGTTTCTTGAACCACAAATCAGACTGGCTGCTAAAGCTGGAAAGCTGAAGAAGGAATACAAGTTGTCCATGGTGTCAGATAGTACATTGGAGAAAGTTGCCAAGTTAGCCGAATCCCCTATTGAAGCTGTTTTCACTGACCCCTCTTATGGCAAGGTATTCAGTATTTATTTGCAAGATGAATGTTTGAATTATTGCCTTGCGCTTCTGCTGACCTAACCATCATGGTTGGCCTAATGGTAAAAAAGGAGAAACAGTCTCAATAAACTAAGAGGTCATGTCCTCAATCCATGGTAGTCACTTACCTAGGAATTAATTCCTCAAGTTTTCTTGACATCCTAATGTTAGGGTCAAGTGGGTTGTCTCATGAGATTAGTTGAGGTGCATAAACCGGTATGGACACTCACTGATATCAAAAGAAAAGAAAAAACTTCTGCTGACCTTCCTTTGGGTGTCTTCCATGCTTCTTTGCAGAAATAATATTTTTCCCATTTAATATTTTTCATGATCAATTACTAATAGTTTTAATTTGTATTATATTTAGTTTGAACGTGGTGAGGCCTTAGAGAAGATCACAGAAGATGTAAAGAAGGTATTTGAAGAAGAATGCTATGAAGAAGGCCTGAAGGTTTTGCCAAAAGCAGTAGACTATGTGAGGAAAAAGGTATGTATATGAGTCTATGGCAATACAGTTATAAACATTTGGAAGATGTTTCTCTTTTGCTTATTATGCAAAGTTTGAGTTTGAGTTGTAGTTGGTGACTAAATTCAGTTTCTTTGTAGTTTATAGTACATTATTTTTTGTTCTATAATGTACTAAAAAAATTGTAGTTTATAGTACATTATTTTTTTGTTCTTATCAAAAAAAAAAAAAAAATTCTTATCTTATAGTACATTATTTTTTTGTTTATTCTTTCTTCTTAATCTCGACCAAACAGAAATTTTGATCAGTATAAATTTTTTACATTTTATTATATTTAGAATGTTTATTTGAAGCTTACAACCTAGGAAGCACAAATACCGACACACGACATGGCGGCATGCCATTTTTCAAAAAAGTAGGACACAACATGTTGGGGACATGTCAATTCTTAAGAAAAAAATTAAATGTATGTTATGCATTTAATCATATTACATAACAAGGATTCCAATTAAAAATGTCAAAACAAGTTTAGAGCCATAAAACATAACGAGGGCGGAGATGGTTGGTGGCCTGGTGGGGAGAACCGGAGAAGAGGGCGTGAAGAGACCTAATAATTAAAAGAAGAAGAAACCTAATAATTCAGCGTGTCGGTGACGTGTCCGAAATCGATACTTTGTCATCTTAGGAGTGTCAGTGCTTCTTAGACTGTAACCCTCTATCTCAAAGTTGACAATTCAGTGAAATCCATGCAATTTATCTATCTTTCAACACAACTATTTCCAGAAATGTGTAGCTTTCTCTAGGTTTGTGTACTGTATCATTGTCATTGATGGATACTAATTTTGGGATAGCTGTAACTGTATGAAAACTTTGTTTTCTAATTAAGGACAAACAAAGCACATAATTTTTTGTTCAATCCTTAAGTTTTTTAATACATTCGTCCTTAAGTTTTTTAATAAAAGCACATGAATTACTAGGTTGTCCGCAGAAGAATCATTGCCGAAGGACGTAGACTTGATGGTAGACGTCTTGACGAAGTTAGGCCTTTGTATTGTGAATCGAGTTATTTACCCATACTTCATGGGTCATCAATTTTTTCTCGAGGAGATACTCAGGTCAGCTACGCTACAATTTCTTTAGTAGTTTTTGGCTAGTTATTATTAATCATTTTACCATTAGGTTTCAGAAAACTTTGTGATGTGTTACTTTTAATTTCTAGTTCTAGAAAAGAACTTATGATTTACTCCCATACAGGTTCTATGTACTGTTACACTTGGAGCGCCAGCAGATGCTCAACATTTGGATTCTCTCGTTGGACCACCAACAAAACGTTTTATGCTTCACTATAGCTTCCCCCCATTTTCAATAAACGAAGTGGGAAAACGAGGTGGCTTAAATAGGCGTGAAGTTGGCCATGGTAAATGATTTATCTTTTTCTTCATGGAATCCAATATATTTAAACTGAACTGGGCCAGATGGTATGGAAATTTGGTCATAGGAATAAAGAGTTGGTTTCCATTTACCTATGGAGATTTAGATTTCCATTGGGAAACAAAGGTTCTCTTTCACATAAGGTAATGTTCAACTTCAGCAGTATCAGTTAAAATCCTTTAGATCGGTCATCCTGTGGTAAGGAGTAAATTTTGAGGTTTGTTGTGAGAGAATCAATCCTTCATTTACTCTTGCTTTTGTTTTTAGGTTGGTAAAGGTCAAACTTCAGTTTCTGAAAGATTTTTGATAAGGAGCAAAGTTTGAGAAATCCGTGGGCTTTTATTTCAAATTTAACTTGTAGTAACTTATAGTTGTTGATTATCTATAACATGATCAGCTGTAGAGGGGGTTTAATTGCAGACATGTGGGGTGAGGAAAGGAAAGGTAGAAACTTTTGATGCAACCTATCATCTAAAGAATTTCTATAAAAAAAAAAATCTTCTAAAGCATTTAATACTCTAGGATTAATGAATGGAATTCAGTATTCAATTCGAATGATTTTTTTTTTTTGGTAGGTACTCTTGCTGAGAAAGCTTTGCTCGCTGTGTTACCTCCTGAAAGTGAATTTCCATATGCCGTCCGTATAAACTCAGAAGTCATGGCCTCAGACGGTTCAACATCAATGGCGACTGTTTGTGGAGGTACAATTTGCTCTTGAGCTTTAACCTTTTCTATTTTTAATGAAAAGTAAACGATGCTTTTCATTTCTAGGGTTGAAATAAAAAAATTGTTACTTATTGCTGTATGATTTGTTGTAGTCACAAATTGTGATGAATTTGATTGCTCTCTCAATTTCTGATTCATTAATCAGATCCTTTCATTTTAGCCTACTGAATTTTATGAAAGTTTTCATTTTGTCATAATCAATCTGCTATAGTTATATTAATTTGAGATAATTGCACCAGTTATGATTTCATGTGGTTAATATGACCTTATTTCTGCAGGTAGTATGGCATTGATGGATGCTGGGGTTCCGTTAAATGAACATGTGGCTGGGGTTTCAGTGGGCCTTGTTAGTGAAACTGATCCATCAACTGGTGCAATTAAAGATTACCGTATCTTGACTGATATACTGGTAAGATTTTCTCTTTCCATCCCTGCTTTAGTTCTCTGGATCATGGACAACTTTTAGTTTCACTCCTCTATTTGTTAGATGATGTGTTCTCTTGATCTCTGGTACGCAGTATTGCAGGAGTAGGGACAAGGGGTGAACTGGCTCTAGAATTATTTAGTGCTACTGCTAGCTGCTATAATATTAGAAATTAGACATAACGAACTAGTGGTAGATAGTGGTTATTAGCCGAGAGTTGCTGCAGATAATGGATTGAATTGAGATCGGAAGGAAGAATAAATTGTTATGGGGATGGTAGCTGGTTGAACAACAAAATTTTAATGGGCAAGATAGAGTGTAGGGAAGTATTTGAGTTAGCTAAATTTTGTCCTTGCGACTGTCTAAAAATTGTGCAACTTTTTGCAAATATCTTTAATGGGTTTTGTTTGGATTTGATTTGTGGATAGTAGGTTGTAATATTACTTTTCTCTAATGAATGAAAGGGGTACGTTTCTTGTTGTTATGAATACCAATGAGGTTGGTTGTTCTTAACAATTTTTTCGCCTTCTAACACTAAAAATTATCTGTACCCAAGTCCACAACCTCTTCTTCCTTCAAGCTTCTATAGGAAGGCGTACATAAAAGAAAAGATTCTGAAACTTAGCAAAATTTCAGATGCCGTCATACTTCTTTCCTTCTGCTAATGTGGATAGTGAGTTTGTTGCATATGGATTTGTAGGGACTTGAAGATCATCTGGGTGATATGGACTTCAAAATAGCTGGCACACGAAAAGGTGTTACAGCCATTCAGTTGGATATAAAACCTGCTGGAATTCCATTGGACATAATATGTGAGTCCCTAGAGCATGCACGTAAAGGTCGTTGGCAAATACTTGACCACATGGAGCGTGAGATTAATGCACCACGTATGAAGGATGATGAAAACTGTCCTCGATTAGGTGGGAATTATTATTCAACTATTTTTTTTTCCATCAACTGTCTATTATATACTACTGGAAACCTATTAAATGCACTTGGTCACCCATTGCAGTTACCCTAAAGTATACTAATGAAGCTCTTCGTCGCCTAATTGGACCTCTTGGTATTGTGAAGAAAAAGATTGAAGCGGAAACAGGTGTACTGTGCAGTTAGAATTTGTGATTTTATTCACTCATTTAGTTTATTGCTTCTAGCTTTGTAGTCTCCCATGATATTATTTATTGATTTGTGGTCTAGGTGTTCTTTCCCATTTGTTCAAACTAAATTAATATGGTATATTTGGCTAAGAGGTCAAGGGTATGGTATCTTTGGCCTAGAGGTCAAGGGTCAATTCATGGTGGTCATCTACTTAAAAATTGATTTCCTACTAGTTTTCTAGACACTCAAATGTTGTAGAGTCAGATGGGTTATCTTGTGAGATTAGTTGAGATGCATGTAATTGGTTTGGATACCTATGAATCTAGAAAAAATAGATTAGTATGATATATATTTTTCAGTATGATATATATTTTTCTAAACCTTGAAGTGCAAATCAAGGCTTAATGCCCAACAATTATTTTTTATTAAGATCATTGTTTTTGCATCAAGCATAGATGCATTGCCTTCCATAGTAGCAAGTCTTTTCACTAATGTTGCTAGTAAATATTGTGTCTGGATACTATACAATTATCAGAAGGAAAATGCTGCCAGGACTATCAAGATAATTGTTTTCTTACTTCAGCTTCGATACTTCTTGAATATTTATGATCGTCTCTTCTTCAGCCATGGTTTTCTTGATATTGTTTAGGTGCACGCATATCAGTAGGTGATGGTACTCTTACCATATTGGCTAAAAATCAAGCTGTGATGGAAAATGTACAAGATAGGGTACGACTTCTAACTTGTGTTCCATGTTATCTTCATATTTCAAGGCTACGAGCTACTTTGTGCTGCCCAAAATTTTTTGTTGAATGCGTTGTAACTTTGTTAATATTATGTTTAGGGAAATTATGTTTATATTTTGTACTTCTAGTGAAAGTATAGGAAATTTTCTCTGCCTGAATCTAGCAAGTTTTTCTATCGTAACTTTTTTACAGGCTGACTGAGATACTTCACTATTTTACAGGTTGATTTCACACTTGGCCGTGAGATTGAAATTGGAGGAACTTATAAAGGTGTTGTAAGTTCAGTAAAAGAGTACGGTGCATTTATTGAGTTTAACGGTGGGCAGCAAGGCCTTCTTCACATCTCAGAGTTGTCACACGATCCAGTAAGCACTCTTTTCTTGAAATGAGTTCAACCAAACATTTTCTTTTTTTATGACTTTTCTTATACAAAAGTAATCTAAATTACGTGTTTCTATTTTCAATTTATTTGCAAAGTATATTCATCGATCTCATATCTAGCGTAAAGATCAGTAATCTATATCGTGGTATATATTAAAATTCTATAAGGCCATTCAATTTATTTGCGAAGTATATTTATCGATCTAATATAAGGCCAAATTTATTGAAGTGTGTGGATTGGTCTTTGAACTTGCAGATTAATTATTTAAAAAGTTTTGGTACAACTCAGTAACCATTTGGTTTTTGTAAATCATATATGTAGGCCGCTCAATTTCTTAAAAATGATTTTCATTTTTCCAAGTAAAAAGTTGAATTCTTAACAAAATTCCAAAAGCAAAAACATGTTTTTAAGAAATAAACTCAAAGGTGGAATGTGCATTTATATGCTTAATTTTTTTTAAAATGAGAAACCGTAAATCAAATGGTTGCAAAATGGGTTCTTAGTTAATTTACAAGTATCCTATTTTTTTCCATGTAAAAGTAGCTCATGCTTCTTGTGAATCAGGTCTCCCGGGTTTCCGATATTGTGTCTGTTGGTCAGAAGATTAGCTTGAGGTGCATAGGTCAAGATGTTCACGGTAACATTAAATTGTCCCTTAAAGCATTGTTGCCTGTACCAAAAGCCAAAGGTCCGAATGGAAATTCTGTTTCTTCTTTGGAATCACTTCCTTCTGTTGGAGAAGTATATAAGACGCAACCCAAAACTCAGAATTCTACATCAAATATACCTGCAGTGGACAAAGGTGTAGGTAGTGAGGTGAATCCTACTTCGTCAGTTCCATCTGTCCTTATTCGAAGTGCTGAAGACTGTGATGTGGAAGAAAAAAAATCTGCTGTTAAGAACCTGAAACTTAAGAATACCCAAAAACTGAACAACGCTTCTACAAGTGATGAAGATTGTGATGAGGAAGAAAAACAATCTGCTGTCAACAACAGGAAACAAAAAAATACCCGAAAACTGAAGACCACTTCTAAAAGTGATGAAAATTGTGATGAGGAAGAAAAAAAATCTGCTGTTAAGAAACCGAAACGTAAGACAACCCAAAAACAAAACACTGCTTCTACAAGTGCCGAAGATTGTAATGAGGAAGAAAAGAAATCTGCTGTTGGGAACTTGAAACTTAAGAGCACTAAAAAACTGAACGCCACTTCTAGATCGAAAGGCCAGTCAAAACCGTTGACTCAGAATGATGTAAATAACAATGAAGTTGAAGTTCAAGACCCCTTGACTCCAAGTAATCTGAGAATTGGAACAAAAGTCAAAGCAAAGATTTATCAGATACGATTGCATGGTTTAGTACTTGATTTGGGTGGAGGGGTTCGTGGGATGTATCGATTCGAGGTACATTACCATTTTCTTCTTTTTGAGACCTTATATTGTGGCTGACTGATTCTATCTGTTTTAGTAAACAAAGTTTACATTGTTGAAGGTCTAAAAGATGATGAGTCTTCTACCGTTTTTTTTTCTTTTTTCTTTTTGCATTATACAGGGAGACAACCAGAGCAATTACAAGGTTGGGGATGAGTTGCATGTTCAATGCTCGAGTTTTTCGGGCCGTGGGATTCCCGTGATGTCGTTGGTCAATAATTAGTAGATTGACGTCTGACATCAAGTTCTAACTTTCACAATGTCAATCTGGGAAATAAGAAAGTGAATCACTTTCGTTGAGAATTTTGATAGCCTCTCTTTAAATATTACAACCTTCGACTGTTCTTTGCTATTGGCAGAAACAGCAGGAGCTTTTATTCCAAGCATATAGAGATGGAACCAATGTTCGAGTGGGGCGTCAACGCCAACGCCGACAGTCATTCTTTGGTTCTTAAAATTCATCTTGGCCTTTGGAGTTACATTTTTTTTATCTACCAGTAGTTAGGATTTGAAACTAGATCATCTTTGGTACATTTCACGTTTTTTGTTTGCTATCTGATTGTGTAAGTTGATTTTAGTTGTGTAAAATTAGTTTTGGATGGTTTAGTTTATTTAGCTTTTGGATTGTAGATTGCTTATGTTACTACATTTTTATTTGTTTTTTATTATATAAGAAAGTTACTCCCTAATTAATTTTGAACTAAAGTTTCATTGATAGAAATTTAAACTGTGTATCATGATAATTAAAACAAAAATCCCAAATCTTAGAAATATTTCATTAGGTATTTTTGACCTTTTAGTTAAAATATTGTTTTTTTTTATGTATTTTGATTTTTTTTCTTACTATTGATTTTATAATTTGAAATTTTTTTCTTCTAACTTAAGTTGATTTTAGTATTTTAATTTCAAAGTATATGCATTATTCAGGTTGATTTCTATATTTTTAATCTTTGGTTTACTTTTGTTTATTTTCAAAATGTTATGTTTGTTTTGGTTTTCGTGTTTCTAAAATATTCTTGTTTTTAAAAGAAATTTTATCAATGAGGTTTAATTTGTCTCTAAATTTGATCGTAAGTACATAAACCGTATTCAAAGTACATAAATCAATATGATTGTATTCAAATATACGTACTTTATTTATTAAATTATTGAGACATCAAAGATGGTGCTGTTTCAAATGATACTTTACTTGTGACTACTTCCCGTATTGTTAATGCTAAATTTTATACTTATATAAAATACACTTCATTTTATTCCTTTATTTGTAAGTTTCTATATTTTTAAATTTAGTTTATTTTGATTTACATCTTTTAAATTTTGTTTTATTTTAGTCTATAAACTTTTAAAATGTTCATTTTATTCTTTACACTCTCAATTTTGGTACATTTGATCCCAATTTTTAAAAGTTGACTATTTTAATCCTAATGAGTGAAATAACCAAAATGGATAGTCGACATTTTGAAAAGGGAAATTGTTATGGATAACAATATATATATATATATATATATATATATGTATATTTATAAAATATAGTAAAAATATTCCATATACTTGAGAAAGACTTGAATGAGAGTTGGAGATGATTTTTTTTTTATATATTTTGTAAATAGTTTCAATATTTTGTTATTTTAAAAAAATGGTTCGATAATTAAACCATTACAAAAACATACCCTAATCAGCCTACATGAATCGGTTGGGGAAGTTTCAAGCCAATTAGAAAAACAATGTAAGACATCAAACTTAATGACTTGGCAAATCAATTAGAGGTAGAAAGTAGAAATCATCTTTTAAATCATTATGCTTCTTATAAGGTAAACTTATAAATCAATCACATTGTTACTATTGTCAAAGAGTATTATTATGATTTAGCGATCCAAAGAATTTTTTTTTTCTTTGTTGGTAGCATATTTCTAACAATAGCTTTATGTTTTGGTCACCACAAAAATTCTTTGCTTTACAAACTTGTTTTCCTGTTCTTTTAGGACCAACCTTTCTAATATTTTTTTAGAGGAAAAAAATATGTCTGTGTATTCCTTCATGTGATGTGCTTTTGTATACTAAGTGTGTATGAACTGAAAAAAATCATTTTTTCATTGTATGTAGTTGAGAAGTCACTATATCGATTTTTATTTAAAAATGTCTAAATCTAATATATCGGAAAAGTTCTCACTCTTAGGGAGAGCATAAAAAACTTTGGTTGGAAGATGTTGTGATGTTTACATTAAAGAGAAAGAATGACAAATTTAAAAGAATCTATCCATTTCGTTTCCATCTATTAAGTATATTTTTCAACTCATATCAATTAATCATTCAATCCAAATAATTTGAATTAGAGTCTAACATTGAGATTCACAAAAAGGTTCGAATTGGAAAATTGAATCACAGCAATCTCTCTTACATGTGGATGACAACTAATTTTAGGTGAATATGAGAGTGACCCAAATTGAATTTATGAAACAAATAGCAAAAAGATTTTGGACTTTCATTACCCAAATAATGACATTATACTTTCTCATTGCATCAAAAGAAAAAGCACATTATTGGAACTATTTGTGTCATTAAAACACTTTGTTCTCCCAACTAACAATTCCTTTTCCAAACCATTTAAGAGAAAAAAGATCCTTCTTTTCATGGAAACCACCAATCCAATAGCATATTTGTTGCAACTCGTTTTATTTGAGAGCATAACAAATTATATTTCATAGCATATTCACTTCGTGAAAGAACGCTAAGATATTTTACTATGTATTTTTTACTTTTTAAATTGAATTAAATGTAATTTTTTTGCTCTTTCCACAATTTAAAATCAAAATCTCTTTTGAGTACATAATCTTTAATTTTCATTATGTGATAAAATTGCCAACTTTGGGCTAAAATCTTTTGCCAACTACCCTATCTACCCTTATCACTATAATATGTTTTTGATAATTGATAAAAACAAAAGAATTTATAATATATCCAATAATTCATTTTTGTAATATATTTTTTAAAATACAATGTTAAAGTATTTATTATTTATTGTAGACTTGTAGTTATAAGTTCATATTCAAACAAAAAAGGAAATCAAAATTCGTGAGGGCCACAAGAAGCCAAATTAATTAATGTGTGAGAAAGACATGTGGACAATGTGAGTTGTTAGAAGACATTAAATTAGAAGGGCCCAACTCTTCATGAAACGGTGCGTCGTGGCCAAATCATTAATGTTAATAACCCCTTTTTGTTACCTACTAATTACCAAAATTTTTGGTCCCAATTTGACTTTATAATAAAACAATATTCCTTTAAAGAATTTCTCTATCTAAAACTTAATATGAAAAGGCAAAATTGTGACCTTTTTTTCTTTTTTTGTTGGTATTTGAATTAAGATCTTAAATGGGTAGTTAGAGCAAAAAGTGTTTTTGAGGATTGTGGTGTTTTTCTTTGAATTTGAAAAATGAAGATTCATGGTGTGAAAGGAGTTTGTATGATATTGTAAGCTTTTGTTAATGGAAGTAATAAATATCGTTAATCGTAGCTCTAGATTACTTAGCGTTGAATTAGATAAGGGTTGAGTAATTCTTTGTAAGTTATCTCTCGCATGGTTCTCGTAAAAAATGAGCATCAAATAGAATCCAAATAAAATTTCACATAAAAATTAGGTAGGGTGGTTTGTTGACGTGATATTAATGTGAAATTGGAACTATAAGTATAGCATAAGTTTAAATCCTATTCAATCAAAATAATAATAAAATCTTTTGTGATTTAATATCATTTTATTTGCTCATCTTTTAAGTGTGATTATATTTTCTATTGATATTTTCATTTTTAATTAGATCAGCGAATCAATTCACGAATAATCAAATAGTAATTTATTAAAATAAAAATTCAAAGTCTCATTTTTCTTTAATGAAACCTATCAATTTTTATTTCTCTTCATTTTTGTTATCTTAAATACTCTTATATAGATGAACACGATCAATAATCTGTTTAATAATAATACACTATTTTTATTATAAAACCAAAGTAAATATTAGCAAAAAATAATAATAATAATAATAGTAAGAGTAAATTGTGGGAACATTTTTTAAAGTAGTAAAATAAATTAAAAGATTTTTAAGCTATACTAAAATAATACACTTTTAAACTTTGTATTTTATTTTTTTAAAAATAATCTTAAATTAAATTAAAGAGAACAATAAAAGATGGTTAATAAAATGTTTTTAAAAAATATATATTCTAATTCTATTTTTAAATATATCAAAAAATGATAGGGTGGATCTATAATAGATATAAAAAACAAGTATTTGTGATATTTTGGTATTAATAAGGTAGGATGGTGTATTATAAGTAGAAGATGATATTTTAACATATTTATAAATATTTTATAAGTTTGGTGATTTAAAATTTAAAAAGAGTAGTTTGTGGGAAGGAGAGCACCCCATGGTCCAACAAAATAGGAAAAATGAAAAAAAGAGTAGAAATTCCAACATAGAAGAAGAGAAGCTTTCACATTCTCAAATTTATTCTCTTTTTTTTTTTATATATATATAGCTTTCAAATTATTAAATATTAAGTTTCAAGAATCTCCGGCCATGGCGGCAAACTCTACACACTAAAAACCATGGCTTCCACTTTCACCCATTTCTATGGAGTTCCCTTCTTCTTCTTCTTCTTCTTCTTCTTCTTCTCTGTTTCTCTCTCAGATCCCCGAATATCCCAATCCGGAAGTATCTGTGGAACTCTCAAGCCTCCACCTTCATCCAGATTTATCCCAACCTTCATCGAAGAAATGGAAGCCATATCCGAGCTTCTCACTACTCGCTCTTGGACAACTCACTTCGTCAATTCCACTCCACCGATGTTCGCATTATCTCAATGCTTCAACGATCTCTCTCACACCGATTGCCTTCTCTGCTACGCTGCCAGCCGTACCTCCCTTCCCCGTTGTCTCCCTGCCATCTCCGCTCGGATCTTCCTTGATGGTTGCTTCCTCCGGTATGATAATTACAGCTTCTATAAAGAATCCACTGATTCGGTTAGGGATTCGGTGAATTGCACCTCGGAACTGGGGGAAATCGATCAATCTGAGAGGTTAGTGTTCGGGGAGAATGTTAGGGTTGTTGTTGAGACTGTGACGACGAAGGCTATGGAGAAGGGTGGATTTGGGATGGGGGAAGTTAGTGGGATGTTTGGTTTGGCGCAGTGTTGGGGGAGTGTTGAACCTGAGGGATGCAGGGCTTGCTTGGAGAAGGCGAAGAGGAGTATTGGGAGTTGTTTGCCGAGTAAAGAAGGAAGGGCTATGAATGCTGGGTGTTATTTGAGATATTCAACTGTGAAATTCTATAATGATAAGGATGAAGATCGGGATCATGATGGTAAAAATGCGAAAACCCCTGTTTCTTCAATTGTTGATACTGTTGCATTTGATCATTTCTTTCTTTTGTTGAATGATTAGCTTTCGTTTGGTGTTTGATTTTTCTATAACTTGAACTGAACATTTTGGTGAATGTCACCCTACGTATTGTGTTTATGGATCCTGGAGAAACAGAGAGAGAGTGTGTGTGTGTGTGTGATTCTTCTATTTCTAGCATGATTTTCAACTTTTTTCTTGGAAAAAGTGATTATGGAAGATACCAATTAGTTTTAAATTGCAAAAGATTCTTTGTGTCAGTAGTTTATTTGGCTCTTTTTCTCTTTCCAAGTTTGTATATTTCAAAAAGAAACAGGGGATCTCACAGCTGCTTCTTCACTCTCAAACCCCTTAAATGAAGCGGAAAAACTTCTGGTTTTTTAGTGTTTTTCAATTAGTCCACCTTGATTAATTGCCATTAGAGCTTTTTGAGTCGATCCATTTCCAATAATTATTCTTATTCTATATCTCTTTTTTTATGTTTTGGGTTCAGGATTTTCTGGAAGAAGAGCTGTAGTTACCATTGCCTTAGCTTCAGCTGCCTCCTTGATCATCTTCTTTTCAGCTGTGTTTGCGTGTTATACAAGAATTTCAAAGTTCAAGAAAGGTAAGCTTTATGAAATTGTCAAGATTTAAACAAAGGATGGGAAAACTGTTATCTCCAGTGACTTATTTTCAGCTCTGAGCCTTGTGATTGATCTTTGGATTCCTCATTTATTTTCCAGAAAAGAAAAGGCAATCCCTCATTCCAGTTTCGCTTAAGGATTCCGATTTGAACTTCAAGTATGAAACACTTGAAAAGGCAACTAATTACTTCAACCTATCAAATAAGATAGGCCAAGGTGGAGCTGGTTCTGTATATAAAGGGACTCTTCCAAATGGGCAGATTGTTGCTGTGAAGAGATTGGTTTTCCATACAAGGCAATGGGTTGATGAGTTCTTCAATGAGGTGAATTTGATCCGCGGAATCCAACACAAAAACCTTGTTGCTCTTTTGGGTTGCAGCATTGAAGGGCCTGAAAGTCTGCTCGTCTACGAGTTTGTTTCGAACGGGAGCCTTGATCATTTCATTTTCGGTAATATTTTGTGCTTTGTAACCGTCTTTTTATGTTTTTTTTTTTTTTTCTTTTTTACTTCTCATGATCTCTCTTATCTTCTATGCACAGATAAGAACAAGGCTCAGATTCTAAGCTGGAAGCAGCGTTTTAATATTATAGTGGGAACAGCTGAGGGGCTTGCACATCTTCATGAAGGTTGTAAAATAAGAATAATCCATAGAGACATAAAGAGTAGCAATGTTCTACTGGATGAAAATTTCAACCCAAAGATAGCGGATTTTGGCCTCGCTCGGCATTTTGGAGCCGATCAGTCTCATCTTAGCACAGGAATTGCTGGAACACTGTAAGAGACCTCAACTAAATATTTTCTTTTATACTGTATCTCAACTTTATTCAAAACACCTAACCGAACAATGTTTGGTGGAACAGAGGTTACATGGCTCCTGAATATCTTGTTCGAGGACAACTTACAGAAAAAGCAGATGTTTATAGTTTCGGGGTGTTGATACTCGAGATAGTCTGCGGTAGAAGAAACAGTTCCTTTACTGAGAACTCCACCCCACTCCTCCAAACAGTAAGATTCATGACTGTTGTGTCTATAAACTTTCACCAACTCTAGAATCTTACATGAATTTATTTGATCTGACTACTACTCATAAAAGGAGAAGTGGTTGATAATATTGTCAACAAAGAATGTTTAGGCATATTTTTTTTATAAAGAAAGAGAGAACAACAATCGAGATAAAGAAATGTGACCGAACAGACTTATTTTCCATTTGCAACAGGTTTGGGATCTGTACAAAACAGAAAGATTAACCGAAGCCATTGACACAAGCCTGAACAAGGATTACCCTGCAAAAGAAGCCATGGATATTCTACAAATAGGACTTTTATGCACACAAGCTCTAGCTTCTTTGAGACCGTCAATGGCAACGATAGTGAAACTGTTAACAAGTGATGTAGAACGGAAGGTTGGCATCCCAGAACAACCTCCATTTCTGAATCCTTGTGGAACTTCAAAAAGGTCTTGCAGGATTAGCAGCTTGGTATCTCATGCAGTTTCCAAACTTGAAGTTTCTTCTTGCACATCAACAGATTCAGGTTTCTCTTCTAACTTGCCTTCAAGAAGTGGAGATTTTGCTGAACTGAATTCAAATTGAACTTTGAATTCTCTTGATAAACTATATACCAACACTCACAGAGACCAATTCTTTTTGTAACATATCCAAAAAAATTCCTTGGTTCGAGCTGAAGTAGCAACCTCACCCGGTTCTTATCGAATCAACCACAATCTGTTTGCATTCGTGAAGATCCCAAGAAAACGTCTTCTACTTCTACTACACTCAGCAATCAAAGTATCTGTTTTTTCCCTCAAGTTCGAGCTATGGTTTGACTGAAATGCTCATAGTCCAGCAGTTAAAATATCTACTCCTCTCGACACGTTCATAGTCGGGTAGTTAAAGTATAGACTCCTTTCTCGAGGTCGAATCTACTCACTTTTACTCCTTTCTTGAGGTAAAAATTCATGCCTCTACATTTTGTTGGCTCACAAAAGAAATGGAGGGTAAGAAGAAAAAAAAGGTTACCCAAATGAGGAACTATGAGTAGCTCTTTAAATTTTCTATTTACTGAAATTCTTTGAAGATCAAATCAAAATTGTACCATTAGTTTATGAAAGAAGGAGACCGGTTTTTTTCCCCAACAGTTTGGGATCAACTTGACTTCACTTGACAATACCAAATCCAATTGTAATCAAAAGTTTCAATATTGGAAAACTAATGCCTTCAAACTTTGGCATATCTCTGTTGTTCCTTTTACCCATATTATGGGTAGAAAAAATGTCTATTTATTAAGGATTAACACACCTAACAAATAAATCACCCTATTTGTACCACAAATTATCTACGGTAAACTATGATAGAACAAGATAGATTATTATTGTTTTCCTCTATCATAATAGAGAATAAAAGATGTAGGGTCCGTTTGGATTGAATTAAGAACAAAATGTTTTTCAAAAATACATTTTCTTTTAAACACTTGCATTTTTTGTTAGACTTTTTTATATATGAATTTTGTTTGGTTTATTATATACTAAAAATGTTTATACTTAACTCAAATTACCATAATACTAAACACTTTTTTATATATGAATTTTTTTAAAAAAAACATATACTTTGAAATTTATAGCACTAGATCTTGAAACTAATTGTTCTAATTGTTTTAAAATTTTGAAATCAGTAAAGTTAAAACCAAATATTACTTTTTTTTTCCTTTTAAATAAATAAATTAATAAGAGAAGTATTACTTTTTTTTCTTTTAAATAAGTAAGAGAAAAGGAAATTAGAACTTGATTTATCATGTTGTTTTAGTAATTATTTATAAAAAAGATGAAAAGTCAATACTTTATTTCTTTCAACACCATAATATATTAATAAGATTGGAGACGGCTAGTATGGAGGACAATTTTGTAATTTTCATATAAAAAATTGTGAATTTTCTATTCGATCATCTAAATTTTATTTTCTAAAAATTTAGTTTTTAATGATTTTTCTATAATGAATGATTTTATAAATAAATTTCTAAAAAAATGCATTATTCTAATTTGTTAAACTCTACCATTTTTTTTAAATAGTTTTTTTTGGTAAAATTAAACACTTTCAAATTTCAACCAAACAGACCATAGTGTATATTTATATATATAAAAAAATTATCATAAAAAATAATTTTACTTTTAAAAAAATCCCAATTGATTGGCTAAGGGTCATGGAAGGCAATTAATAGACTTGGATATCACTTGTCTAAAATTTGCCTCACAATCACAACTTTAAAAATAAATAATAAAAAAAAAAACTATATCCCCATTTATTATTTTGGTTAGGAGTTTGAAGTTGATTTCATGCAAACAGAAAAAGTGTCTTAATAATGGGAAAAAACCTTCATTATCATGAAAACAAAGACAACACAAAACCACATTAATTGACCGAATTTATAAACATTAATTCATTGTGAAGATTTAAATAGATCGATCTACCATAACTAGAAGTTCAATTTTTCACCTAAAAAATTTATTTTGATACAATTCAATTCTTGTGAGGCAAATATTTATTTTAAAAGCAATTCAACTTCTTACAAAATGGTTTAATTTTAGAAAAATGATTTAAAATACATAAAAAAAAATAATCATCTCTCGTTAGCATGAACAACGATTCAACGATCGTGGAAATTTATCAAGGCTGTTTTGGATTTTTAAAAAAACGTTTTTATTTAACTTTTTTATAAAAAAGATTTTAAATACCTAAAAAATTTATTTTTAGTGGCAGTTAAACACTTTATTTTTTAAAATTTATTTTTTAAATAAAACATTTAAAAATATATTTTAAATACACCTTAAACGTATCTTCTAACAATATATCAAATATCTAAAAATTTTATCATTTACATGTTGATTACCATCTATATTGGCATGTTTTCATGGATTCTTTATTCATCAATTAATATTTTCTTTATAACGTAAAATAATATAAAATATAAAAAAGTAAACCTTAAAAGTTTATTATAAATATTATATATGTTTAATAATGTAAATTTATCTTTTTGAATTTTTTGTTTTTCTAATTTTTTTTAGAAATACATATTAGAATTGACTTAGTTTCGTACAAAATTTTGACAAATTAAAACGTTTGGTATTTGTGTTGATATTTTTTACCTTATATTACTATTGTTTTAGAATTTTATTCCCTAGACGATCTTGAGAAAAATTCTAGTATTATTATAGACTTGTAGTATGGTAAGTAATTTTCTTTTTCATTCTACGATGTTGAAGAATATTGTAAAAAGTACCAACTAAATTAATAAATAATTCGATTGGTGTGAAATCTGAATGAGATTGGTAAGTATTACCATAATAAAAATCACTTTAGGACTGATTTTATTTGCAACTTTACACCTATTTGACGAAGTCTTAATTGAATAGATGAGTAGTTTAGGTTAGTATTTACTATTAGTCTCTTAAACTTGAAAAGAAACATTTTACTTCTTGTGGTTTGAGAAAATAGAAAGATATTGTAGTTCTTGTAATGTATGCGAAAAAGTTGGTATAAAACTAGAGGATATATAATTTGACATTCAAAATATGTTATTAGTATCATCATAATTCAAATTCAAATGGTTAAGGCATTATACCTTTAACTAGAAAGTCAAAGTTCCACTTCTCACATTCTATATTTTGCATTTGTGTTTATATTAACCAATGTCTCTGCAGGAATAATTATGAGAAGGAAAAATAACATATATTTTTCTCGTATTTCTCCTTTAAATTTTCATTAAATCAGTAAGCTAGTCATGTACACATTTATTATCAACTATTTCTAACAACTACATCTATATTAAAAGCATAGCCTAAGGTTAGGGACTAAATAATATATTTAGGCTATAATTAATATGGATTTTAGGCGATGTGCAAGGGAAGCTAGTTTATCCATAAAAGCAATGAATTCATCATCAGAAGATAAGGGTGGCCATTTCCACCAACCTCCAAGAACACCCACAACTGTGAAGTCTTGATGTTTCATTTCAACTTTGGCGACACATAAAACCTTGTAGTCTTCAACTTCAACTTTTCTTGCAACCAAACGCTGCACATTCATCAAATAACACTCTTGAGTATCATCTAAAATTGACCAGTACACATTTTCCATAAATGAAAAACAACTAAGAACGATTGAGTTAAATAAAGATCTCTAATGGATATCATGTAGAAGACGCTTGGCCCAATGTCTCATTACAAAGTACAAGAGCATTATCAATTAAAGGTGCGTTTTATATGACCCCTTTGGAAATGTTAAGAGAGCATCAAATCCATTAAAAAGTACTTTTCAAAATTTCATGAAATTTTGAAAATTGTTAAAAATATTTAGAAGCTCTATTTGGAGAACCACTAAACAATACTTTCGGGAAAAACTCATTCCAACAAATTATAAATCTTATATTTTGTTAGTAAACATGAGTAGAATCATAATACATCAGATGGTAAGTATTAGACAGTGAGATTGAATAAGACACTGTAAGAGATAGGGGGCATTGGGAATGGTTAGTAGGATATTAGTAAGGGTATCAATGGTAATTAGCCAGAAAAACTTTTTTTTTCTGTTTTTAGTACAACAATTGTGGAGATGAAGATTAAACTTCTCATCTCTAAGATAAAAGGTCATGTCAATTACCAATGAGCTAAGCAACTAGAAAAAATTGGTTATAAATAAAGAGAGTTATACTTAAGAAAGTCGTCAATCCAAGGTGAGTTGACTGTGGAATAGAGATAACTCTCTCAAAAAGCTATTGATATTGTAAATATATAGTCGTCTTTAGTGATTTCTTGTATTTGCTGTGTTCGGATATCTAACATACACATACCTTCTTCCAGTTAGAGAGATGAGGCTCGTGGGATGAAGAAGAACGCAACTGAAACAATTCAAGACCCATAATCAATATATATGCCTAATATTGCATCACAGATTCTCATGTCAGATACAAGCTAGACGATACAATTTCAACTAACCTTATCCACAAAAATGTAAACAGATAGAGGGCTGGGTTTTGTGCTAACAAGGAATAGAACCACTTTTCCCACAACGTCTATAGGATGATTCAAGTTTATCAACACAGTCCAACAGAGAAGAAAAGGCAACCAGAGTCTTAATGCTAGCTCCCAAATTCTTTTTACAGATTTTACATATTTTGAAGTATCTATAACCTCTTGGGAAGCATCGATTAATCTGTCTGCATTATTTTGTTTTGGAAAGAAAAAAGTATGAGTATAATTAAATTTTAAATATGTTGGAACGTCAAACAAATCCTTCTGACCAAAATATAAAGCTTAACTTCATTCCTTTTGGCTCATTTAAGGGTCCGAGGCTTTCAACTGAACCAAAAAAACAAGATTTTTGCTCACCTTCCATAGCAAATGAAGCATTGGGCCACGAATTGATTGATCCAAGAACAACTGATGTACCCAAAATGGTTCTCTTACTAAGCTGACTTCCTGTTAGAATTTTCAATAGATGATTAGAAGAAATCTTGCTTTTCTTGAAAAAAAAATCTATATTTTTATAGAGCATAATAATACAACGGCCAAAAAGTCCCCATTTCAAACAGAAGTCAAACAAAAAACATTGATAGACTTGAGAAATTTGATAGCTCAAGCCTAAAGCAACTACAAGGTTAATCGAACTGCACAAAAACTTACCTAAACAAAAGACAAAAAGAAAATGGGAGGAACAATTTGATTGCACCAACCATGTGATCAATCAACAATGGTACATAAATGGGGCACAAAGAAACAATGCTATGCTCGATCCAAAAATTTTCAGGATGATGGAAATTTGGAGACTCTATCACAAATAAGCAAAATCTAATGATCCAAGTATACTGACAAATAAAACCAAACTTGTATGTGTAAAATTCCAAGTCCAATGCAGCTGCTCCCTTGATGGCTTTTATAAATCTTTTAGTGAATGCATATTAGTGAACACATCAGATAGTTTTCCCTCAAAGGAAAGACAGAAAATTAAGTGTGAGAATGTTTTTTAGGACAACTTTTAGAATATGATAAATACAAGTGATGTGTTCACCAATAATAAAAAAATGGAGACTCATTAATATTGCTCAATTAGACAATACAAGTGAGTTTAGGACAACCTTTAGTAAATACATTTATCCCATTAAAAGTACCTTTCAAGCAAATTTCAAAAACCCTACATTACACCTAGCTGAATCAAAACCCAATGACTTAACCAGATAGGTTACGGTAAATTTAATCACGTTAACGCTTTAACCCACCTCATAAGTAGAAATCAATATAGGTTCGAACCTATCTTCTTTTCTGATATCATGTTAAAACACCACTAAACCTAAAAGCATAAGCTGATAGGTTACGGTAAATCTAAGCCTATCCTAAAATGATTTGAAGACAAGAATTGCATAATTGCTTACAGAACGAGTGCTTTCACTCAAAAGCACTTTTTTTCCAAAGCCATCCAAAACTTAACCCTAGTCCTGTTCCAAAATCTAAATGGAATAGGTTCATCATACACGAAATACCGTTCATTATACCCGAAATGCCACGAGCTCTTAACATTAGCTCTATGCTCAAAGCACCAGTATCCAATGCTCACCAGCAATTACAATGCTACATTTCGGCCACAAAGAAAAATCCTAATCCACAGTGCATAAGAACTAACTAGTGATCAGCCAAAACTACAAAATCAATGTTGCAGATAGACTTGATAGTCAGCAGATGATTGGGAAAATGAAAAGTTGAAATCAATTTTACCTACTAAAGGAAGATAAATTCCTTTAGCGCCAGAAAATGCAAGTCTGAGATTGGGAAGGCGGTTGCAGAGAAATGATCCGAAATTCGTCGGAAACAATTTGAAAGGCTCAAATTTCGCACAACCTAAAATTGGAAACAGTAGAGCAATCAGACGAAACAATGGAATCAAAACACAATCGAAGGAACTTTGGAAAGTAAAGATAAGATAAAAACATACAGAATCTGGCGGGATTGAGGAAGGATGAAGAAGAAGAAGATGATGATGATGAAGCGAAGACGAAAGCTCTAGGAAGAGGGCGAAGAAACTTAGAGGCGAAGGCCATGCACAAATTTTCGAAGAACTAATTCAATCGATTGGGTTGATCACTTAAAATTCTTTCGAGTGCAAAGTGAACAAATATGTTATTAGTAAGACAAATACCTAAATCTACTAGGATATTTTACAAATATCCTAAATTACAAATATGTTATTAGTAAAAAATCCTAAATCTATTAGGAAATTTTACAAAAAAATATCCTAAATTATGATTTATGTTTTAGATTAGGTTTTCCTAAATTTTTTAGGACGTTTATACCCTTATAATAATTATTAATTATATATAATTTTTAAAATTAAATTCAAATGATTTCTTTATTTATATTATACTAAATTAATGAAATTATGTAAATTACAACTTTTTTTTTATTTGGCCTATTAGTTAAGTGTATAAATTTATTATGTAAATTAATTAAAAGTACTTTATTAATTAATATAAAATGAAATCTTTTTTATATAAAATTATTTAATTATTAAAAATAACAATATATCATTATTTACATTACTCTTGAACCGTCTAAGATAAAAGATTTAGCACCAATCAAGATTTCGTTTTTTTTCATAATTCAATTTAGATAGTCTAAGATAAAAGATTTAGCGCCAATCAAGATTTCGTTTTTTTCATAATTCAATTTCGATCGTTTCTTCCATCAATTTCATTGTTATCAATATCGTTCTTCATTTTGGTTCTTTAGTTTATTTCAAAATTTTGTTTTATATACAATTTTCACTTAGTTGTGTTCCTCAATTAATTTTTTTTTCTTCCAATTTCAATTAATTACTTTCATTTTCCTTTTCTTCAAATTTCGTACTTTACCGAGATTTTGCTTACATATATATATCACTTCATATATACAATATGACATATGTATTCTTTCTTTTTTCATTTCGTAGCATATATTTTTTCTTCAAAGGTTTGTTCTTTCTTTTTCAATTTCGTAACATATATTTCGGTCTTATATTTCTTTCTCTAACCAGTCAGTGGGTTCACTTAAGGGTCACCGAGAGCAAGAGGTGATAGAGATTATTTGGAGGGTTGACTCTAAAGGGTGTTTAATAGTCAAGAGTGTTTACAACTTGGCCCTAAATTAGGGGTCTATGCCTTTTTGTTTTGAAAGGATAAGCCTTTTTTGAAAGTCGGTGTGGCAAGTCCTTACCGATGTCTTTTCACCCTCGAGAATATCATTAAAAGAGGAGTTGATACTAACCCCTTTGTTTGTTTTGAAGGAGTTTTGCATAATCATCAAGCTAAGTCGTGTCTTTTGGGTTGCAAATTCTCTAAAAGAAATCATGTGTTGTTAGAGCCTTGCGAACTGCTGGCCCGAAGTTATGAATAAGCTTTAAAGGTTCAGATAGAGAGGTAGTGCTCATCCCTTTGTGGGATTTGTGAAGCTATAAGAATCTTATAAGTCTCTACCGATCTCTCCCTTTGGACAAGCAAGTCTGTTGAGCAAGATTTCAGGGCATGTTGAGAGTTCTTTAGGATTGGCCTTCGTCAGTCTGACCTGTGCTAGAGGGGGAGTCAGATGAGTCATGAGTCCCAAGCCCTACCTCCTACATTGGGTGCTGGAAGTTTAACTTGAATGCTTCAAGTGTGACCATGAGGATGCTAGTGGGATTAGTTAGGTGGTTTGCAGGATTAGCTGGGTGGTTTGTGGCTTTTCGGTGCAACTTCGTTGATCCATAAAGATTCTTGAAGCCCACGCCATTGTGAAAGGCTTGGAAGCTTTCATTGAATGCTTTGTTTTTTTGTTCTCCTCTTCCGCTTTTTGTTGAGTCTGATTGTTTTGAGCTTGTTAATGCTTTATCTCATAAGAGTCTTGATCTATCTGAGTTCGCAGATTTTTTTGAGGACATTGAGGTTTTAGCCATGTCAGCTTCTGTTCATGGATTGGCTCATCGATTAGCTAAGTCGCTTTGTTGCATGGCAATTAGAGGGGTTGTTTTGTGCCCTATTGTTCTTCACTATCTGGAGATGGGGTGGGGCTTCATTTATTATCGTTACTGAGTATCCACTACCCTACTTATCATCCGACGTTATTCACTACCTTTGTTGGTGAGGATTATGCACTTGGTTAGTTTTTCTGTATGAAGTTTCTTTTCAAAAGAAAAATATTACATTTGAGTTAAATTTACAATCTACGAAAAAGTATGAAACTTATTATTTATGGACTGTGATTGAAGGTCTTAGATTGTCATTGTCCTCAAACAATAAATAAAAACTCCAACGAAAATTACAATAATATTTTTTTAAAAAATCCGTGAAACTAAAGACGATTATTTTTCAATAAAACCAGTAATACCCATTTATTGAAAGAACTTCATGGTTATGATATTTAATCGACCACGTATCATATATATATATATATACCCACCAAACTCAAATAATGAAAAAAAGAAACCATTTTGGTCGATATAAACCTAAGTTTTTATTTGTTTAGTAAAAAATTGTCGCTTTTCGAAGTATTGGTCATTTTCCCCTTCTATTTTTCACCTTCTTCTTTCATTAAAATCCTAACAATGATCGGCAATTTTTTATTTTGGTTCTCATATATTTCCTTTTCGTCTCCCCTAAATGAATAATAAAGAAAAATAGTTGTTTGATGTTTTGGTTCTTCTTTCTTACATAGAGAAAACCGTAAGAATAGCAAAATAACGGATAACAAACTGGAATAGCAAATTCCAAAAATATATTGATTCATAGCAAAACAGGCTAATGTAGAATTTTTTTTTTCTTTTTTCAGCCGATTTTGCCTCTGTATATAGGAGAATTCTTATCCAAAAGATACAATTATTTGTGCAGGTTAAAATGATGGAATATAATCGAGAATCATGAAACAGTATATTTGCAAATCATTCAGTTTTGTAAAAATATTAAATAAATATTTATTTTTTGGGATGAATCTGATTGAATCAACGTCCCTAGATTTATGCCCGCAATTTAAGTTGTATCTTACTCGTGCAATTATGATACATTTAACGTGTATATGATTATTATAGGAAAATTATGATCTTCCCCATAATCTTGCTACTTGATTTCCCGAAACTTTTCATATTTCTAATAACAATTTATTTAACATAATACTAAATTAAAATTAAAATTGTATCTTACTTCTGCAATTACGATGCATTTAAAAAAAATAATCTTCCCCTAAGATTATCCACTTATGTTATTAAAAAAATTATCATTCACTAAAATCGTGTTATTTGATTCATATCTTGCAAATATAAATTCAATATTTTTTAATTATTTATATTCCAAAATGTTAAAAAAAATTGAATATTTTATTTTTGGAATGAATTAATTGAGAGTAGAGGATTTTTTTTATTTAAATTGAAAAAAAAATGAAGATATTTAAGGGAAAAGAATAATGATAATAATAATAATTTATTATTGTTGTTGTTATTAATATTATTAATATTGTTGTTGTTGTTCATGAGTTCGCATTCTTCGTCCATCTTTTTCAATCTCACCAAACCCTAGCCACTGAACTTGACAAAATTTTAGGGATCTCACCAAACCCTAGCCACTGAACTTGACAAAATTTTAGGGATCACCTGAATGTTAATATGAATGTGCGTGCAACAATTGAGAAGTATAATCTCTTGTTGAGAGTAAAATTTTCTAAGAAGCAGAGCTCAAACGAGCGAAGAAGAAAATCCCTTGAAGAAACTCACTTTTGCGCCAAACGAAAAATAATCTATAATCGATTTGATGAAGAAGATGGTCGACAAGAAGAAAGCTCTTTGATTTGCACCAAATTTATGAAGACTTTGAAGCTTTTGTGGAGGACGGAGCTTGAAGCTCTAATCTTTTCTTATGCAACCAATTGAATACGTTGAAGATTTGTTCCAGGAACAAAGGGTTTCATGATTTTTTTATGATGGAATCTACGAAAGTGCAAGATAGGGAAAGTTGGATTCTTTTTGGCTTTTTAGAGTTTCATGGGTTTCAAGATGTGAAGAGAGTGATGCACAATTTCAAGATGTGTTATTTAATTAGAAGATATTTGGATTTTAGGTGAACAATTGTATTTATGACTAGTTTTTGAATTGGGTAGGGACATTTGAACATTGTTCCATCTATTTATTTTTTAGTTTTGTTATTCTAACAATTTAAAAATAATTTTACTATTTTATCAATGTAAACCTTCTAATTTGTCATTCTTCTTTTAAGTCACAAGCGATTAGGACTTTTATGTAAACTATATGTGACAATTAAAGCTATTCAAGTAAATGGACCTATATAGTATATATTCAGGTTACGTGTATAGTAGAAAGCCCTTAAATCAACCATGATAATCGGCTTTCACTTTAGGCAGCAAACTTAGGATTGAGATGGCAATATAACTTTGCTTTAATAGTTATCTTTTAAAAATAAAAAAGCATATATCGGTTTCTTGGTTTTCCAATTATTATTTAAATAAAAAATGATAAACAATAGACAAACAACTATCCTTGACTAATCGATCTTAATTCGGTTGATCAGATAGATTTTACGTGTCTTTATATACACTTCTGAAAAAGAGTAGAATTAACAACTCAGAGATAGAAACGATCATTGATTAGTTAAAGTTAGTTTTTGACAAAATTCATACCCTAGTCGATTTAATAAATGTTTTTTATCAAGACAAAATCAATTTAATACTTGGAAATATTTTTTTTCTACCCAAAGGCTTACACTTTATTTATTTATTTATATTTATGGACACATTTTTCTTCTAAAATAATCCTATAGACTTTTTTTAATTACAAAATTATCATATGACTCATAAACTTTATAATCACTAATTGAGATAGTGAAACCTAATATTCAATTCCTTTAAACGATGAATAAATAATAAATTATTTTGTAAGTAGAAGATGTATATGAAATAAATATGATATCCAAATAGTTTTTGTTTTTAATATATCCATATATTCTACTTCAACAAATTTTGATTTTTTAAAACAGTATAATAAAAAAAAATGTTTTCATCCCTAAATTTAAAACAACCATTCAAAAGTTTTCTAAAAAAATTAACCAATAGTAATTTATATAACATTTTTCTTAGAAGTTAGATTCAATCAAAGTTTGATATTTACTTATTTTTAAAAAAATCTTAATTGTTCTACCCATTGTTGAACTGTTTTTTAAGTTAGATATTAATGGTTTCTGTTTGTATACTAATGGTGCAAATATTTTTTTGTACTCTTTTTTAGTTTGTTTGTAATGTTGAAATTGTTTGAAGTTTAGGAGTATTTTCATTCAAATGGTAATTCTGTTTTTTTATTAATTTTTTAAATTTGTAAATAATTAACCTAAATTACAAAGTTAAATAAGATCTTTTTCTTTCCTTTTTATAATTTACCAAAATCTTGTTTTAAAACTTAATTTTTAAATAATAAAAAAAATGGATACTTTCTCTTTAAATAAAAGGGAGAAGCTTCTTCATTCAAAATCACCGACTAATTTGGTTGATTTGACCAGTTGTCGTTTCAACCGATTAAAAGGACTCTTAACTGTCGTTTTGAACCCAATCCGTGCGGATTTGCGGAGATAATTAAAGGTTTAGTTTAAAATGAATATAATGATGACACGTGGACATTAAGCAATGTACTTTCCTTTAAATTAGTGTAAAATAAGACTAATCTTATCGTAATGAAGGCAGCATTGGTTTTGTGGCTTAACCATATTATGACACGTAGTATCCTTGTTTCCAAACATATATCCGCTGATGACATGCTGACTTATTTGTAATTAATTTCATAATGGAAACATATTTAATAAAAGGATAATTCTAATCACTTTACACCATCTAGAAACATTAGGTTGATTCAAGATTCAAATCTCATTACTATCTTTTATTGGTTTTAAATGCTTTTTAAAAATTGTAAAAAATAATAATTTCGTATTCGTTATAGATATTAGAAGCCTTCGTGCTTATTGTTGATAAAATTTAAAATTATCGATATTATTAGTATTTTTGTTATCGATTATTGATAAAATCTAAAATTGTGATGTAATTTACCAATGTTGTTGCAGATTTGTTATTGTCAATAACTTTCTTTTCTATTATTAGTTAATTTATTTATTTTTATTGAATTTGTTAGTTCAAGTAAACACTCATATAAATGAAAGTATTTATTTTTGTATCGTTGAAACTTATTATCTCTTGAATGGATATCAAATTTATAAAAACATGAAACGTCAAATATATGAGTATAACTATACTTAATTACATGTAATAAATATTAGAGAAAACAAGTTTCTAGGTTTTGAAGAATACATGCCTTTGGTTCGTTTGATTCTATTTTTATTTTAAAAAATTATATAGCATTTTAAATTAGAAAAATATCTTATAAAAATCATATCCTCCTTAAAACTATTTTTAAAATCTAAATATCATATAACTAATTTTAAAGATAATAAGTCTTTATAAACCTATCTTATAAAACTAAAATACCAAAAGATATATTTTGAAAACTCGATGATGAAATGAATTTATTGTTGCGGTAAACCTCATAATTAAAAATGTTCATTTTTAAAGCTAGTATACATCAAACTCTATACTAAAAAAAATAGTTTTCTTAAATATTATTAATAAATAGATATTGTACTGCCCACCGGCAATTAAAATGAAAATGTAAAAGATGGGAAAGTTCAAACTTCAGAGGACGGTGTCGGCACATTTCAGTTGGAAGCACGTGTGACACACACGATGACCGAAACAATCCTCTCACTGACTCCCACGTGTACATAACAAGCATGAAACTAAACAACTTTCATACACATGAAGCTTTCTAATTGGTCTGTTCGGGTGGTTGAACTCCCCGCGAGTAGTTATATCGAAACCGCTCCAAACAGTTCTCACCTCCCCCCACTATTTTTACTAGCCACTCACATCTCTGAAGTTGACGTCATTATAAACATATAATATTATATTCTTTGAGAGAAAACGGTGACGTTTCGGAGGTCCAGGGTCGATTACTTCACGAAGAAGAATGCCACGTGGTAATATGGTGGTTTATTTATTTCTGTTAGAAAAATGGAAAAGTAAGAGGTCGGTGGAGGTGGGGCCGAAAAAGAGATCCACGTGGCAGGTTGCTTGAGTGAGAATGGGTCCGACACAGTATATGAATTTTTGTTTGGAATTGTAAAAAGGAGAAAAAGGGCAAAAGAGAAGTATAGTTTTAGAAGGGCAGAGTCGTCAAGGCAACGGATGGGCCCACGGTATTTTGAGGCCCACAAAAAGCCCATAAGCTTTGAATAAAAGAATTTTTTCCTTTTTTTTTTTTTTTTTTTTTTTTGCCCTCTCTCTCAAGTGGATTGAGGTTCATTTATTTAGAAATACATATTTTCTGAAGGAAAAAAAGTTTGCTCCTTTGAATTTCTAAAATATTTACTTTCATTTATGTATTTTTTAACCATGGTTTATTTTAGTATACTTATTTTTAACTTTTTCAAATGGAAAACAAAATAAACATTTTCTAATTTTTTTAAAGAAGTACGTGTACCAACCTGGAAAATTTGAAAAATATGAACAAAAATTGAGAGTGTAAAATCAAAATAGATATTTTGAAATTATGCAAATCAAAAAATCAAAATAAATATATATAAACACGTTTGAAGTGATATATTGTGTCAACTTCGATTAAACATATTTGATTCGAGATAGAGGTCGTAAATTTAAGTTTGATTCATTTTAAATCTTGCTATAAAATTTGCTTGTATTCTCATTTTTTCCTTAACAATATTTCATAATTTTTATTTTGACATTAAGCAAAGTGTTTTATTTTATGTATGTAGAATATAAATATGAAACATTGCAATCTAATGGAGAGACATATTTGAGCAGAGAATCACATAATTTTTCGACTATAACTATTTAGATTAAAGTGGTATATCTTTTCGTGTTTTTTGTCACGTTAAATTTAATCGTGTTAAAATAGTATCTTATATATATATATATATATATATATGCCTAAACCATTATTCTTTTTTTCTCCTTAACATCATATCACTAATTTCTTAAATTAAAAAAAAATGGAAAAGAGAAACTTAAAATTTCCTTATCATGAGGTGGGACTACACATAAACTTGTTAGAAAAATGAAAAAAACACATTTTTTAATGTTTATAAAATGAAATGAAATTCCATTGAAAAGCAAAAAAAATTCCTTCATGGACAAATTCCATCCATGAACTTCAAAAAGAAATTAGTTATTCTTTAAGAAAATGATTGAATATTCATAAAGATGAGAAATTCTTGCCAAGTAGAAGAGGAATAAAGATGAGAGAGAGGGAAGGGGTTTAATTAATTGATTGATTGTTTTTTTATTTTTGGTAATTAATGCCCAAAAAATTGGAGTTTATTTTGAGGAAAGCCCTAGAAAGCTTTGGAAAATTTTTTCATAAAAAAATAAATTGATATTAATTGATGTATGTATCCCCTTTATGTATTTCCATTGAATTCAGATGCAAAATTGGAGAATCCATCCAAATAATAAAGTTTTGTTTACGTAAGATTTCAAGAAGCTTAATTCGTAGAGTTGAATTTATCTTATTGTTGATTTATGGTGCGATGTGGTTCCTTCTCTAGTATTATTTAATCACTTGATTATCTCTCAATTGAATGTCTGTGCTTGATTTAGAAAAGCGGAACACGTGATGTTTTTAAAGACTTGATTTGAGAAAGCGGAACATTTGATGTTTTTGAAGTTTGAGTTTTCGAAAAAAATTTGTATATTCAAACGATTTTAGTCTTTTAAGAGTGGTCGACTTTAGGCTTATGGAGTCTTTTAGTTCTTGGAAGAATTCTGTCTAAATCTTCTAGAGTAAAATTTTTATATGGCCGATAACTCTATTTATAGAGTTATCTAGTAAACTTTATGGGCTTGGATTTTGTAAGTCCACGAATGGGTCTAACCACATGGATTCGGGTCATATTTAATATTTATGCTAAATTAAGTTTACTTTTGAACTCATATGAACTTTAGCCCAAATAAATAATTAACTTGTTGTAGCAATCATGGTGAAAACACATGACATCATCATAATTGACCAATTTATGTTTTCAATTTCAATTTGAGACAAAAGTTAACTTTTAATTAGTCTCAAATTCAATTATTTGTATTTTTTTCGTGATTAATTTGGTAAATGTCGTGACAATTTGTGATTGATTTAAATTTTCTTATTCAACAAGATTATTATTATTTTTTAATCTTGGAGTTTAAATATTTTTTATAGCAAAATGAACCAAAATAATAACCAACTATGCAAAATTTTATGTTATATATATCAATGATGGACTTTCTACATGTGTCCATCAATTATATTGATATATACATCTATCATTACTATCATATGAAATTTTGCAATATTTTGCAATATTTTATAAATATTTTGAACATTTAAGTCGTTTATAATAAAAAAATAACGTTTTATTATACTCAAAAATATTTCTGACATGTGCCTACAATTTGATTCTCTTAACACATTAATTTACTGAGTAATAGATTTCTTTCTTGAAGGTATTAATAAAAGATGACAAACTAAACATAAAATAAAAAAGTTAGCTATTTAAAAGAAATTATTCAATTCCCCCCTTTTTATTTAAAAGAAAACAATATCCCAACAAGTTGGAGAGATACCCAACAAAACCCTTTTGATGAGAGTCGTCTAGTCCCACCCAACATGGATAATTTAATTAAATCCACCTTTCTTTCTTTTTTTTCAAACCCACAACTAATTCTTCTTTTTAATAAAAATTTAGAATTACATTAAATAACCTTTTAATTTTTTAATTTTCATTTTTTGAAAACCAATTTTCTTCTTTAAAATGACAACATAATTAAAAATTCAAAGGCCACCTTCCAAAGAATCTTCCATTTTCTCATGTCTCCGTATCTATAAAAACCCAACTCTTCTCCTTCCTCTTCCATCACCATTGTTAACCTTCAACTTTTTCTCAAAGATTTTCAAGAGAGAATCAACTAAAAGCCCCTTCTTTTCCTTTTTGATCCTCGAGAATCTACAATTTAGAAACAACACCCCCATATTCTTTTCATTTTTTTCCTCAACTTGTTGATATATTTTTTTTATTCTTTCTCTATAAATTCCTCTCCATTTCTCTTATTCTTCACAGCAATTTTGAAGAAGAGAGAACCAAAAAAACTAACCCTTCTTTTAGTTTTTTGGGTTTGTTTCTTCTTTTCTTCTCACAAATGGCTCCTAGTTTTAAAAATGGTGGCTCCAACGTAGTTTCATTTGATGGCTTAAATGACATGTCGTCACCGTTTGCAATCGACGGATCGGATTTCACTGTGAACGGTCATTCGTTTCTGTCCGATGTTCCTGAGAACATTGTTGCTTCTCCTTCTCCGTACACTTCGATAGACAAGTCCCCGGTTTCGGTTGGTTGCTTTGTTGGATTCGACGCGTCGGAACCTGATAGCCGACATGTTGTTTCGATTGGGAAGCTGAAGGATATTCGGTTTATGAGTATTTTCAGGTTTAAGGTTTGGTGGACTACACACTGGGTTGGTCGAAATGGTGGGGATCTTGAATCGGAGACTCAGATTGTGATCCTTGAGAAGTCAGATTCTGGTCGACCGTATGTTCTCCTTCTTCCGATCGTTGAGGGACCGTTCCGAACCTCGATTCAGCCTGGGGATGATGACTTTGTCGATGTTTGTGTCGAGAGTGGTTCGTCGAAAGTTGTTGATGCATCGTTCCGAAGTATGTTGTATCTTCATGCTGGTGATGATCCGTTTGCACTTGTTAAAGAGGCGATGAAGATCGTGAGGACCCATCTTGGAACTTTTCGCTTGTTGGAGGAGAAGACTCCACCAGGTATACTATGAACACTAGTAGTAGTATATTTGAATGCGTATCACGTAATATGCCAAAGTGACAAAATGTAAAGGATAATTATTTAAAGCTTGGAGTAAATTTCACATCTTTGACTACCTGTACCATTTTTTTCAAAACACAAAAGAAAAAGAAAAGGGAAAAGCAATTCCATAATTTTAATTTTTTTTTCAATTGAATGAAAATAGGTATCGTGGACAAATTCGGTTGGTGCACGTGGGACGCGTTTTACCTAACGGTTCATCCACAGGGCGTAATAGAAGGCGTGAGGCATCTCGTCGACGGCGGTTGTCCTCCCGGTTTAGTCCTAATCGACGATGGTTGGCAATCCATCGGACACGATTCGGATCCCATCACCAAAGAAGGAATGAACCAAACCGTCGCCGGCGAGCAAATGCCCTGCCGTCTTTTGAAATTCCAAGAGAATTACAAATTCCGTGACTACGTCAATCCCAAGGCCACCGGCCCCCGAGCCGGCCAGAAGGGGATGAAGGCGTTTATAGATGAACTCAAAGGAGAGTTTAAGACTGTGGAGCATGTTTATGTTTGGCATGCTTTGTGTGGATATTGGGGTGGCCTTCGCCCGCAGGTGCCTGGCTTGCCTGAGGCACGTGTGATTCAGCCAGTGCTTTCACCAGGGCTGCAGATGACGATGGAGGATTTGGCGGTGGATAAGATTGTTCTTCATAAGGTCGGGCTGGTCCCGCCGGAGAAGGCTGAGGAGATGTACGAAGGACTTCATGCTCATTTGGAAAAAGTTGGGATCGACGGTGTTAAGATTGACGTTATCCACGTAAGCTTTTTAATTTTTTGTTGATTTTTTTTTATCTGAGTGTGACAGTAAAAATTATGTTAATTGAGATATGTATGTGATTTTCAAAACATAATTAATTTTGTTGTTAAATTTTCATAGTTTTTAAATCATTTTAATTATCATTATCCGACAAATTGTAGAACTTATATATGTGAGGCAATGTATTCACTTGTTTGTTAACTAAAAATATAATTATATTATTTCTTTGTTTTACTTTTAGGTTTGATTTTTTTTTTTTTTTTGGTTATAAAAAATTGGTTTTAATGAATTGACCATGTGATAGTTTGTTTATTATTATTATTTTGAGAATAATCGATGTGATAGTTAGAGTATTGTAGAAGTTTTTTAGGCCATACATGTTTTAGTGTGACAAATTGAGTGAGTGGGTATCTTGGATATCAAAATATGTAATAGACAAAAGATTCTAATTCCCTTTTTTTTTTTTGTTGGTATAAAATAATAATGTGTTATTATATAGTATTAATAAATTAAGTCTAACTCAATCATTATAAAAAATTTGACTTTTTAACATCCAAGATAGAAGTTTAATTATCTTACTATTATAAAAATATTATTTTTGTGTAACACTAAAACTAGAGTTTTGGTCTTTTTTTTCTTTTTTATGTATATGGCAGCTATTGGAGATGTTGTGTGAAGACTATGGAGGGAGAGTGGATTTGGCAAAGGCATATTACAAAGCAATGACCAAATCAATAAATAAACATTTTAAAGGAAATGGAGTCATTGCAAGTATGGAACATTGTAACGACTTCATGTTCCTTGGCACGGAAGCTATCTCTCTTGGTCGTGTTGGTATGTTATACTTTTCTTTTTAAGGGCTTAAGGTTTGTTTAATCTCATTTTAATTTGGTTTATTTAGTCCAAATCAAGCAAGAGTATTTTTGAGGGTTTAAGATTTGTTTAATTTCATTGTAGTTAGTCCAAATCAAGCAAGAGTATTTTGACTGTTTTTATCGGTTTTGAATTCAAGTTTCAATCTCAATTATTTTATTTTGAAAATAAAAGAGTTTATTGATTTTATCATAGTTATTTCGAGAGAAGAAAGTATACTTTATTAATAATTTTAATTTTGGTAAGATGGGGGTCACATATGACAAACCTTATATGGTCATGCAATAAATTTGGAAGTCAAGCATTTGGGATTTACACGTCACCAAAATCCCAACTAATAAATCGTATTTTGTTGACAATGAAGTTTCATTAATTGCGCTCAACGGGCCCACCTGGTGATGACGTGTTAGTCTTTACATCCACTTAACAAATGCCACGTGTTGTTTGATAGGTGATGACTTTTGGTGCACGGACCCCTCTGGTGATCCAAACGGTACGTTTTGGCTCCAAGGATGTCACATGGTTCATTGTGCCTACAACAGCTTGTGGATGGGGAACTTCATCCACCCTGACTGGGATATGTTCCAATCCACCCACCCTTGTGCCGCCTTCCATGCTGCCTCTCGAGCCATCTCTGGTGGCCCGATCTATGTTAGTGATTCTGTGGGAAAGCATAACTTTGATCTTCTGAAAAAACTAGTGCTTCCTGATGGATCGATCCTTCGAAGTGAGTACTATGCACTCCCGACTCGCGATTGTTTGTTTGAAGACCCTTTGCATAATGGAGAAACTATGCTTAAGATTTGGAATCTCAACAAGGTGAGTATCTTTTTTTAAAGAAAAAATTGATTTAAGTATATATTATGTGAGATGTTAAGAAATTGTTATATTAGATCACATTGTTCAAACTTTTTATATGTCAAGAACGATGTTCATTTACCTAGGAAAAGTAAAATTGCATTAAAATTTAATTGTTAGACTAGGAATTCAAGTGTTCGTTTGACAAATGTGAAAACTATAGTTGAAAAAACCCGAAAAGGTCAAATTATTGACAAATTTAAATTTCAAAAAATAGAAAACTAAACACAAACCCCTTATTAAATAGTTCAAATAAACATTCTTAATATTTACATTTTTTTTCACATAGTTCACTGGAGTGATTGGTGCATTCAACTGCCAAGGAGGAGGATGGTGTCGTGAGACACGCCGCAACCAATGCTTTTCACAATACTCAAAACGAGTGACATCCAAAACTAACCCAAAAGACATAGAATGGCACAGTGGAGAAAACCCTATCTCTATTGAAGGCGTTAAAACCTTTGCGCTTTACCTCTATCAAGCCAAAAAACTTATCCTCTCCAAGCCCTCTCAAGATCTTGACATAGCTCTTGACCCATTCGAATTCGAGCTCATCACTGTTTCACCAGTGACCAAACTCATCCAAACTTCTCTACACTTTGCCCCAATTGGGCTGGTGAACATGCTTAACACTAGTGGAGCCATCCAATCTGTGGACTATGACGATGACCTAAGCTCAGTCGAGATTGGTGTCAAAGGGTGTGGTGAGATGCGAGTATTTGCATCGAAAAAACCAAGGGCTTGTCGTATTGATGGGGAGGATGTTGGGTTCAAGTATGATCAGGACCAAATGGTGGTGGTTCAAGTGCCATGGCCAATTGATTCTTCATCGGGTGGCATTTCGGTTATCGAGTACTTGTTTTAATTTTTATTTATGTAGAGCTCAATGATTGTTGTTGTTGTCGCTGTTGTTGCTATCAATGTATTTCTCTCCAAAAGAAAATTATGTGTAATTTGGAGAGTAATTAAGTGAGTGAAATTTTAAATAAGACTACTTTTAATTATTTATCAACCTAGTGTTTTTGTGTCTATATTTTTGTTTCTTATAAGTTTGGACAATCTCCTTCATTCAAGAGATTTGTAGTGGTTTCTCCGTTGGAGTGCTAAAGAAATTGATGGCTACTCTAACGTACATATAGTTTGGATTGTTCAATCATAAGTTAAAACATTTTAGGTTAGGTTGGTTTTTAAGTTTGCTTAAAATCTCTTAAACGACATCTCTTGACTCACAAATATTACTTTTCCAATTTATTTCGTTGTCTTTTTTAATTTTGCTAGGTACTATCTTATTTTTGTTCTTTGTACTACAGTGTTTGATATGCCATCTTTTGATATTGTTCACCAGAAACCACAAATCACATGAACAGTAGTCACAAAATCGATCTCGCTATGTGTACTGCTTTTTTTCAGCCACAAGTCTAAGTTGATTGGACGACTCAATCCCACCTAACTTAAAAATATTAGGGTCGAGGTTGGCCACTTGTTCAAAATCAAGGGGTTGGTATTTGACCAACCCAAATTTCAAGTTGATCTAAAAAACACTCTAACCGAACATAACTCAACCCAAATTGTGTACGCCTCTACTTGTGTGAGAAGTCCCAATGATAGAGGCATGCAACATAAAAATTTTCAATTATTTCTTGCTTGAATATTTAACGATAATTTGACACAAATACATGTATCATAAATTTAAAACGGCAATATTCTCATAGATTCACAGTAAATATTTAATATTATGTTTAGACAGACAAATTTTAATTGATATGAACTTTGTATTTCACTCCCTAATTATTAGTTTATCAATTTATTTATTTAATAAACTAAATTATTTTTTCCTACAAAATTTAAGATCTAAAGTTCAATTTTAAATTTAAATCAATACCCTCCTTGAATAAAAACTTCGAATTTATACTATATTTTTTAAATGAAAAGTATTAGAAAAAATTTAAAACTCAGTAAAAACAAAAAAAATACTTATAAAATATAACAAAAATTTAAAATTTACGATAAATTACAAAATTATGCTATATTTTGTAAATATTGTTACAATATTTTGTAAATATTGTTTTTGTCATTAACCATCATTATTTAAATTGTATTAATTAATAATCAGTTAATTTGTTAGAATAATCTTTGAAAGGTTGTTTTAACTTTTTGATATATTTAAAAATGCTCCCTTAACAATTTTTAATTAATCAAAATATTTTAATATTATATTAAAGTATAAAACAAGTGATTAGAAGGGTAAGTAGATTGTAGAGATTGTTTGGACTAATTCAAATAAGATCTTCAATCCAACTCAACTCTCTAGATTGATTTTGGTGATATTTATTTGTTTTTATTTTAAATCTATTATTTATTAACCTAAAATACTTAAATATACTCATTTTAACACTAAAATTTCATAAATTCAAATGCTAAATATCAAAATTCAACATATATATTATACCATTTATAGGTTGTAATATATATTTTAATAATATAACTTGGATCAAATTCAATCCAACAAAACATAAAAAAAAAAAAAATCAATCTAACTCAACTTAAACTAAAAACTAACTCAATCCAACTCTTACAATTTGGATTGAATAGTTTAACGGTTGGGTTAGATTATTGATTATTTTGCACTAATGTTTAATATTTTCTTAAGATTGAATTATTCATTTATTTTAAAATTTTAATGATAATACATTTTAATATTTGTGAAAGGATCAATTCGGAGCATTTTTGCGGGAAAATAAAATATAATTTTGGCGCCACTTTTTTTTTAAAAGAACCCTCTGAAAGTGCAAACCTACAAATTAGTTAAACTTTGTTCCATTAGTTTCATAAATGCAAACCCCATCTCCCTCTCCCTCTCCCTCACCACCCCCTTCGCCGCCGTATCCGATAAAAATGTAATCTTCCCTAATCATAATTATATCACTAATAATAATGTTAGACCTATTTAAATAATAATTTATCATTATTTATTAAATGATCTATTTAATTAAGGCTAGATATTCTATTTAATCCATGATCTATTTAATTAAGGCTAGATATTCTATTTAATCAATGATCTATTTAATTAAGGCTAGATATTCTATGGATTAAAGGTATAAGATTTATTCCTAGATTGATTAGGATTTAATAGAAACTAGTATATAAACAAACTTAGGCTTTGGTCTTGAGTCATCATCAATCCCATTGAGCTAAGAGATCGTGAGCAAGACACACAATAGACATCATTTTATAGTCATCATCAATTACTCGAATATGGAATCTGGTATGTAATTTATTCTTGACAATTTGATATAAATGATCTTGGGTTAATTTATGGTATATATTTAAATATTTATATCTAACACATTTTGCTTGAAAATATTATTACAACAAATATAATTGAAATAACTAACGATTCTAAAAAAAGAATGTCATCCCATTCAACTAAAACCACTGTTAGATTTCGTGGAGTTCTAGCTAGTATGGAATACGTTTGGCTTTTAAAGAAAAAAAATCCTATTCAACTAAATAAATTTTCTCACGCAGGATCTCTTTTCCTAAGTTTGTAACTAATTACAAATAAACATACAGATTAAATAACCAAAAGATAATTTCTTTGGCTGTTGTAGGAATGGATTCTTCCAGTGGTTCTTTACCATTACCATTGAATCACTATGTTGGCGTCAAGTTTAGACCTACCGATCAACAACTTCTTCATTATCTTCATTGTAAGATTTATGGTCAGCCTTATTTTCAAGGAGCTGTTTTCGACTTTGATCTTTATGGTGGAGTCGAGCCATGGGAAATCTGGGAAAGTTTTGGAGGAATTGATGGCGAAGATCTTTACTTCTTCACTAAGCTTAAGAGGTCGACAACGAACTCTGGAAATTTGTCTACGCACATTAACCGTAAGATTGGGCTCGTCAATGGTACTTGGAGTGGCGAGAATTCAGCCAGTCCAATTTATGTTAATGAAGATGACCAACAAATAATTGGTTATCGCAAGCGGTTTAGGTATGTGTTTTGATTTTGGTTTTTGTTAAACTAGTTCTCAATAGCTGTGGTCGTTTTTTAAGTTATTAGGAAATTTTCATTTCTTTATTTGGTATTTTGTAATAAATTATATAATTTTGTTAATTATAGGTATGAGAATGAGTCGTCAGAAGAACATCATGGGGAATGGATAATGCATGAATATAACTTGCATCCAAATTATTTGTGTGAAGGTGTCGATCCCAATTATGTTTTATGCCGAATAAGAAGGAATGAAAGAGCTAGAAGAAAGTTGGAAATTCAAGGTGAGTTGAAACAACCTAACAAGAAAAGAATAAAGGCACCTAAGATCTCTCGTAATGAAAGACCAAAAGCAAAAACAAGGGAAAGATGTGACGAGCTACAACCGATAGACGATCAAAGAGCAATAACATGTGAGACGATCTACAACTCGGATATCAGACATGATATGAAGACTCATCAAGATATTAGTGTTGTGGACTACCTACCCAATATGACCACTAATCAAGATAACATAAATGAAAACATTAGCTTGGGTACCGAAGATTACGAACCTTGCATGCTCACTGATGACGAATTGAAAGATATTCAAACTTTAGGTGAGTTTTCTACTTATATTCAAAACAACTTCGACGAGACATTATGTACTTTCAAAGTTTGATTGGAAATAATTATTATAGACATTGTGTGGAATGCATTGTTATTAATGAATTATCATTTTTTTTGTACTACATCAAGTATCATTGTCTATCTATGTTCATACTACTAAAATAATTTGAATTTCATTTGACATCAATTGACAACCTTCTTCTGCATTTTCTAATTGACATCAATGAAATGTCTAGTAAGAACTGTATAGTTAGTATCTTGATCTAACGCCTAAGTATCAATTGTGAGAGAAACTCTAGGATCTTGTTCTACAAAAATCTTCTTTACAGAGATCCATTTTCTCACTTCGATATATTTTCAATATATGTTTCCCAAAGTTGTGAGGCAGTTTATCAATAATGATCATTTTTTGCCCATAGTATTCTTGCAGCCTTCTGCATCAAAAACTCCACCATTGAGTGTTGAATCTAATGTGACTTTGAGTTCTCACCCTACACCCTCCTCGTCCTCCTCTTCACTTTCTAATATCAAATTCTCTTTATATCCATCTTCTGCCCCACCGCAACCAAGGACGATCGATAGGATAGTTGTCGGAATCGGATGTGCTTCCATATTTTCCATTCTATTTCTCTATGAACGATTGGCATATAAAGCACCACAATATTCACATTCAACATCATAAGGATCATCAACATCAACATTACCTTCTTGCTTCCTATTGTCTTGATCATCTCTCGTAGTAGCATAATCTACATTTCCATCCTCATTCGCAACCTCAACCTCGTCTGCACATGGAGTATTCATGATTTTCCCTACAAGAGTTTGAAAGAACTTATTAAAGTGGATTTAAATCATTAGAAGAGAGTAGGGAATGAAAGGTATAGATAATGTGCATTGTCTCTAATTCTAAGGCTAACGAGAAGAGTTCGATTGAAAGTTCAATACGAACAGAACTTTACGTTTCGGTTAATAGCTAAGATCAGGATGTTAGTTTCACCATCGATTGGTTTTTGGTTTGTCAAAAGAAACGAGAGAGGGGACAAACCAAACTCCCCTGAAACTAGACGTTCAAATTGTAGTAAGTTTAACCAACCTTCAAACTTTTGTTTCTTTTTTTATTCTCTGACTACTTCACATGGTTTAGACAAAGAAATTAATTTTGCAGTTTAAATAAATAGTACAGAGAAAAAATAGAGAATTTTTCTTTTTCCTTTCTGCCAACATGTAATGGGGATAATCAGCGGGCCTGATCTTGAAGTCTGATTCTTCAAGGTAACGAAAATAATATTTCAGAACTGATTTTTATGCATACGGAGGATTTGACAAAAACTGAAATTAAAAAACCAAAGCAAAAGGATGTTAGCAACTTCTTAGGGCACAGAATGACGATGGAAACGGCGGCTGACGGTCGAAGGAGCAACCAGTGAAGAGGGAAGAGAGAGATGTTAGGTTGAGGAACAGTCGAGAAAGTAAAAAGAGAGAGCGACATAAAAATGCAAATTTTGAAATTACCAATATAGGAGGACGTCGGCGTTTTTTCTGGGCATCAAGTAGGAGTAGGAGCGACGGAGGAGCCAGTGGAGCAACCGGAGAAGAGGAGGATGGTCAAGAGTTCTAGGGCTTTTTCTGACCAAGAGATCAAAATGGAAGGGCATAAGATCGGATTTAAAAGCCATTGTTATTGGAAAAGATACAGTGGGATCAAAATCGGTTAATCCAACTGAAACCGAACCGACAACGGGAGCGAGAGAATTTCATGTGAGACGGGACGTACGTCGTAGGCATGAAGAAGCCAACGGGTGCTCTTTCCTTCAAAAT